>NC_136057.1:1074003533-1075493533 GCF_964261635.1 Lissotriton helveticus | reverse complement strand
AACAAGACCCAATGACAATAATGTAAAAGATAAAATGCAATAAAAATTTTTTCACACCATGAGTTACTCTGTCAAACATTTATTGTATATACACATTGTTAAAAATTTCATTGTTACACAGTATAAAAACTTTTTCAAAAACATTTAATACATTTGAATGAACACAGTTAAAAAACAAAGAATCACAGGTCGACGCGGCGTTTCGGTTTCTTGGATTAGTACCTTCTTCAGGACAGATTCTACATCAAATTTAAAAATTTAAAAAGACAGAGTTACTGTAAGTTGCATTGGTGCAGTCTATTAAGTTTTCACAAGTTTATGATTAATCACAATTGTGGTTACTCCAATTACTCTTTAGGCATCTCTAGTACAAACACACATCTATTTTACCACAGTGTTTTCAGTTTACACACTATTACTATTATAAAATGTCTTATTTAAACATTATTTGCCCCTTGGAAACATTGAGTTGTGCGAACATATTAACCATATTCTTTCTGCCCATACACTTTGAACAAAACTAATACTGTTTACCTCTCTCATGGACTTGAGTGGTCCAATGCTTACGGAGCTTTAGATGAAAAAATTTTTTATTCATGCACTAAAGGTATTTGTAAATTTATTGCATACCTTAAAACCAGTGGAATAAATTCCCCACCGGACAACGTTTTCTGTTTACAATCTTGCAGCCGTCTTACTTATGGGCTTAATATTTGGTATTTCACCTTGGATAAAAAAATAAATATAGGCAAAGGATATTAACACCTCCATTTTTACATGAGGTGTCTGCATGTACAGGGTTGAAATGTCCCTGACTCCAAATTTTGTATATGAATATTAAAAATTTGATATATACCTTTTATTCACACTTGGTCTACTTTGTCTTTGACTACCAGGAGGAGCCACCGTATTTTGTCCTATTTGGGTTTCCTCAATGACCCTGGGAGATATTAGATTATTTGTTTAGTACTATATACCATTTAATTCAATACAGAATATGGCCTCTAGATGTTTGCTTATTAGTGGCTGATTTGTAACTCACCAAAAAAGTGTTTCTGCTTATTGCAGTTCCTTGAGCGTTCTGATTCTCAGTTCCTTTTATGGATATCAGGGTTCGTGGCTGTATTGAAAAATAAAGAAAGCTTTCTTTGTATCTTAGTGAATTTGCGCATGTTTCTCGTTTAGTTGCTCCCAAATGGGAATCTATTCTTATACATGCTCTCAATTTATAGTTGTCCATACAGGCATTTAATAGGAAAAGCCATTTACTTGTCTTCCTCAATTATGGCAATTTTTCTTCAGTTATTACCAGTCTGGGAATTTCTTTACAATAAAAGTATCAATATTTACAATTCTTCCTAATTTTTCATTATAATTCCTTATTCCTTTCTTAAAAAAGGGGGTTTAAAGTTCGCCTACCCTATTAGTGATCCTTACCTTTTAATTAGCAATCGGCCTCCCTGCTCCTTGGTCCTGGCAGTCTATTCTGGCATTTCTCCTTCGGTCTGCTCCGATCCGGTAACAAGAACTGAATGTGTGTCCTAGCGCGATGTTCTTATATTAGGCGCGCTTTAATTGGGTTAATATGTCCCCTTCCGTAATTGGTTGCCTACCGGCCAATAAGAGTCAGGTCGCCTAAGCAACCGAATGCTTTTCCCCGATACCGATCCGGCACCATTCTATTATATTTATTGTTTCTTATGATCTGGTTGCAAGATTATAAGAAAAACTAACGCGGTTTTCTTCACCTCTTAGTTTTAGCTTATGTGTTTTCCTTGACGGAGTAAGATGTTTATTCAGAGTGTTTCCGTGTGGAAACACTATCATGCTGATTGGTTCTATATAGGCCAATCAGGGTGAGGTTACCTCGACAACCAGATGCCACTCGATGAGTTAATGTAAAACGCGCTAACAACCTTGCAACGCTATCAGAAAAAATAGTAAAAGGCAAAAGGATTGCAGAGTCCGCGTGAAAGCAGCAAACATTTGGTTGGCTACACCACGCAAATTCCCTTAATCGAGTACTTAGATGCGAACGTTAACGCGTAAAATTACCGAACAATCCTGCAACTAAAAGCTAATATTACGAGTCAATGAAAAACGCGCTAGCAACCCTGTAATGCTATCATACAAAATTGTAAACAAAGCGGAAGACAGATGGATTGCCGAGTCCGTATTGAAAACGGCAAGCATCTGGTTGTCGAGGTAACCTCACCCTGATTGGCCTATATAGAACCAATCAGCATGATAGTGTTTCCACACGGAAACACTCTGAATAAACATCTTACTCCGTCAAGGAAAACACATAAGCTAAAACTAAGAGGTGAAGAAAACCGCGTTAGTTTTTCTTATAATCTTGCAACCAGATCATAAGAAACAATAAATATAATAGAATGGTGCCGGATCGGTATCGGGGAAAAGCATTCGGTTGCTTAGGCGACCTGACTCTTATTGGCCGGTAGGCAACCAATTACGGAAGGGGACATATTAACCCAATTAAAGCGCGCCTAATATAAGAACATCGCGCTAGGACACACATTCAGTTCTTGTTACCGGATCGGAGCAGACCGAAGGAGAAATGCCAGAATAGACTGCCAGGACCAAGGAGCAGGGAGGCCGATTGCTAATTAAAAGGTAAGGATCACTAATAGGGTAGGCGAACTTTAAACCCCCTTTTTTAAGAAAGGAATAAGGAATTATAATGAAAAATTAGGAAGAATTGTAAATATTGATACTTTTATTGTAAAGAAATTCCCAGACTGGTAATAACTGAAGAAAAATTGCCATAATTGAGGAAGACAAGTAAATGGCTTTTCCTATTAAATGCCTGTATGGACAACTATAAATTGAGAGCATGTATAAGAATAGATTCCCATTTGGGAGCAACTAAACGAGAAACATGCGCAAATTCACTAAGATACAAAGAAAGCTTTCTTTATTTTTCAATACAGCCACGAACCCTGATATCCATAAAAGGAACTGAGAATCAGAACGCTCAAGGAACTGCAATAAGCAGAAACACTTTTTTGGTGAGTTACAAATCAGCCACTAATAAGCAAACATCTAGAGGCCATATTCTGTATTGAATTAAATGGTATATAGTACTAAACAAATAATCTAATATCTCCCAGGGTCATTGAGGAAACCCAAATAGGACAAAATACGGTGGCTCCTCCTGGTAGTCAAAGACAAAGTAGACCAAGTGTGAATAAAAGGTATATATCAAATTTTTAATATTCATATACAAAATTTGGAGTCAGGGACATTTCAACCCTGTACATGCAGAACACCTCATGTAAAAATGGAGGTGTTAATATCCTTTGCCTATATTTATTTTTTTATCCAAGGTGAAATACCAAATATTAAGCCCATAAGTAAGACGGCTGCAAGATTGTAAACAGAAAACGTTGTCCGGTGGGGAATTTATTCCACTGGTTTTAAGGTATGCAATAAATTTACAAATACCTTTAGTGCATGAATAAAAATTTTTTTCATCTAAAGCTCCGTAAGCATTGGACCACTCAAGTCCATGAGAGAGGTAAACAGTATTAGTTTTGTTCAAAGTGTATGGGCAGAAAGAATATGGTTAATATGTTCGCACAACTCAATGTTTCCAAGGGGCAAATAATGTTTAAATAAGACATTTTATAATAGTAATAGTGTGTAAACTGAAAACACTGTGGTAAAATAGATGTGTGTTTGTACTAGAGATGCCTAAAGAGTAATTGGAGTAACCACAATTGTGATTAATCATAAACTTGTGAAAACTTAATAGACTGCACCAATGCAACTTACAGTAACTCTGTCTTTTTAAATTTTTAAATTTGATGTAGAATCTGTCCTGAAGAAGGTACTAATCCAAGAAACCGAAACGCCGCGTCGACCTGTGATTCTTTGTTTTTTAACTGTGTTCATTCAAATGTATTAAATGTTTTTGAAAAAGTTTTTGTACTGTGTAACAATGAAATTTTTAACAATGTGTATATACAATAAATGTTTGACAGAGTAACTCATGGTGTGAAAAATTTTTTATTGCATTTTATCTTTTACATTATTGTCATTGGGTCTTGTTTATTCTTTTTGTTTAACAACCAAATATTGTGCTCATGGTGGGGAATACGTAATAACTGCAGTTTGAACAAGGGTATATAACAATCATCTCCTTCTGTATTTGGCATCTTTAGTGATATAAGCAAGTAGTTGGTCTTACCATACACTTATAGAAGTTGAGTACAAATCATTGTAACTTTACCTCTCCCGCCATATTAAAGGCATGCTTCGTAAATACTTTTATTTTAGAATGAAATGTTCACCCTAGAATTTAAGAACCAGGAGTGAAACTCAGTCTAAGACTGCTCTCTCGCGGGGACATCCCTGTCTTTTAAGATTCATTATCCCCCCAGTCCCCTATAAGCCTGTGCGGGGTCCTCCTTTACTTTTTAACTTAAATACTCGGCTTGTAAGCTGAGGAGGTTTTGTCTTATATATGCTAATTAACATAGCGGTATAAAATTGAAAAAATACCCCGAGATTTAATATAATAAACACATTAATTATTCCCAATATGGAGGGCATAAAAACATACAGCTTCTCGGAAGATCAGTTTGATAGACTAATAAATAAGAGATCGCGGAATACCACCACAATTAGACTGGATAAAACAGACGAGGAACAGTGGGAGAAACTCTGGAACCTCAAAAAGAAAGTGATAAGAGCAGAATTACACGCAGAGTTCCTGGTGGAATACTGCAAGAGTGGTATTATCCCAAAGGGTCTACAAGTGACAAATGAACCGGGGATTTTTATCACAGATAAAAAATTCATAGACAAATGGACCTTGGTGGCAAATAGATGCAGTAGAGACTGGATCTTACTGATTATAGAGACAGCAGAGGAATTTATATTCATTGAAAAAAAGGAGATTGAAGCACTAGAGAGTCAACTAAGGGACAGTAATGCTTTGGAAGATGCAAAGGCGAAATTAAAAGAAATTCAAAATGATGTTGATAGTTACAGTGAATATCTAATTAAAAAGAAAAGCAATAAACTAAAAAAGGATATTGAAAACTATAATCCAGAAATTGTTTATCCATATCTTCAAAAAGATTTTTATGATCGTCCCAAAGAAAACTTCCAACCCCGCAGACAGTGGCAGAATCAACCTAGAAATCAATCTAGGAAACGTGTAAGATTCTTTGATTCCTCTTACAGTAGTACTGACTCAGAGGGTGAACCTGCAAACGATAGACAACAACAGGATGGTGAAATAAATAAACAACAACAGACAACAAAAGAGGGTCTAGTTTTTTTAGAGAGGCGAAATCAGATGTTTGGTCAACCAAGGGGGAGGGGAAGGGGCAGAAACAATTACAATCAGACACAATACACTCAAGCCCAGAACCCTCAACGTCCTCGGACTCGGAGCCAAAAACAATGGGATTAAGCTCCATGAACGAAAAATTAACAGTTATCAACCTATCAGACCACCAACTGACCCCAACAGAGATAAAACTCTTTGAAAAAGGATTAGGTTATGCCATATGTTCCCATGTAGACAGATATACCCTGGAAAGGGATTTACAGAGCTTTTTCCGCAAAATAAGACTCCAGATCTTTTTTGATGGTAAAGATAAAATGGTGCGTCAAAACAAATCTGGTCTAAAAAACAAATCCACATGGGTTCCTCCTATTAACACTGTACATAAGGATGTAGAGGCCTTTGAAAGGTCAGTGGACAAAAGCATAGATAATCTTCTTAATCAAAGAAACTGGACATCATACAATCTCAGTAGAGAGGAGAAGGAGGCACTAGAAGAGCTTGAGAAAAACAGCGCCCTAATAGTCAAACCAGCTGACAAGGGAGGAAGTATTGTTCTTATGAACAGCAGTGATTACGATAAGAGGATGTTGAAACTATTAAATAATAGTGACCATTATAAGAAATCCAACAGAGAAGAATGGCAAACCCTAAAGATAGAAATAGAGAGGATGTTGAGGCTAGCGAAAGAAGAGGACATTATATGTGAAGAAGAATTCGCATTTATGCTAAATAAGGACCCTTTAATCCCAGCACTGTATGGCCTCCCCAAGGTGCACAAAAACATTAGTGATCCTCCAATGAGACCTATAGTCTCATGCATAGGGTCCTTGACTGAGCCTTTGAGCAAGTACGTCGAAATTTTCTTGCAACCTCGTGTGCAACAACAGAAAGCATACATTAAGGACACCACCTCAATGATTAAGAGAGTAGAGAACTTAAGCTTCAATCCAGAGTCACAGATATTGGTGACTCTGGACATTGAAGCCTTATACACCAATATCCCTCAAGACAGCACAATTAATATTATGGAGGAGATACTAGGAGAGGGTGAACAGGATCTAACAGATCACCAAACCTTTATAATTGAGTGCATTACGATCATTCTCAAGAATAACATTTTTCTATACAGGGATAGTCTCTTTAGACAGACCAAGGGGACCAGCATGGGGGCTACCTGTGCCCCCAGCCTGGCATGTCTTTATGTTTCTAAATTCGAGGAGAAGCATGTCTACAATGTAGCTGCCCCATTCTATGAAAACATCTCGGAGTGGGGTCGCTACATTGATGACATTTTCTTCATATGGACAGGTGAAATGGATAACTTGAATGAATTTTTGATATGGTTAAACCTGGGAGATGCGAACTTAAAATTCACATCCCATATCAGTAGGACCCAAGTTGAATTTCTGGACATCCTTATCAAACATCAAGAAGGGAGACTAACAGTAGAACTATATACCAAACCAGCCGATAGAAACAGCATGCTCCATTATAAAAGCAACCATCCACCATCACAGAAAAATAACATCCCCTTTGGTCAGTTCCTTCGTTTAAGAAGGAACTGTACCTCAATGGCAGATTACGAAAACCATGCCAACAGACTAAAAGAAAAATTCTTGGAAAGGGGCTATCCGAGGAGAATGGTTAAACATTCTTACAAAAGGGCCAAATATTTTAATAGGGAAAATCTGTTCAAAGAGGAACACAATAATCAACAGAAAGAACAACCAATCATGTTCGTGACCAACTTCTCCCAAGTGAGCTTTAAAGTAAAAAACATAATAAATAGGAATTGGCACCTGATCTCAGACAAGACACAGGTACCTATGCCCAAACCTATGATCTCATATAGGAGAAACAGAACAATTAGGAACTCACTTGTACATACATACAAGGAGCCCCACAGGAATGTGCAAACCACCATAGATGGCAAGCCGTTACCAACAGGAACCTACCCATGTGCAGGTTGTGTCAATTGTGGCAATATAATTAAAGGAAGCACGATCACAGTGAATGACAAAACAATTAAGATTAGGAGTTTCATTAATTGTAGAACCACTAACGCAATCTACCTCATTCAATGCCCTTGCAATAGACCATATGTAGGTGAAACGTCTAGGGAACTTAGGCTCCGTCTCAATGAGCACCGCTCCGCCATTAGGACTAACAAAATTGGAGCCCCCCTGACGGAACACTGGAGAGAAGCAGGCCATAAAATTGAGGATTTAAAATGGTGTGGTCTAGAAAGAATAAGTGAGAGTACCAGAGGTGGAAATCAGAATAACAAAAGAAAAAAAAGGGAACAATTCTTTATGTCAACCTTGAATAGTGTCAGGTGTGGCCTAAACTCCAAGGAAGATTGGGAGAGAATTATCCAAGGATAAGACTGGACAGGGTCACAAGATCTGAATAAAACTTGTGTTCCCCTGACTTTACTATCCATTTCTCCTCAAAGGATAAGTACAGGGGGAAGTTATTTTGTGTAAGTTCCGTGTTCGGAATGTATCCCTCACGTTAACACTAAAAGCCAACACGAGGAGGCAATGAAAAACGCGCCAGCATCCTTGCTATTCCATCAGATAAAATTGTAAATGTAACATAAGGCAAATAGACTGCCGATTCCGCATTAAAAGCGGCAAACGTTTGGTGGTCAAGGCAACCTCACCCTGATTGGCTCCTAGAGAACCAATCGGTATGGGAGTGTCTCCTCACAGAAGCACTCTGAATAGACATCAAACCCCGCCACGAAAATCATAAAGATGCGAAGAAAAACGCTTTAGATTACCCAACAATCCTGCAACTAAAAGCCACTCGATGAGTTAATGTAAAACGCGCTAACAACCTTGCAACGCTATCAGAAAAAATAGTAAAAGGCAAAAGGATTGCAGAGTCCGCGTGAAAGCAGCAAACATTTGGTTGGCTACACCACGCAAATTCCCTTAATCGAGTACTTAGATGCGAACGTTAACGCGTAAAATTACCGAACAATCCTGCAACTAAAAGCTAATATTACGAGTCAATGAAAAACGCGCTAGCAACCCTGTAATGCTATCATACAAAATTGTAAACAAAGCGGAAGACAGATGGATTGCCGAGTCCGTATTGAAAACGGCAAGCATCTGGTTGTCGAGGTAACCTCACCCTGATTGGCCTATATAGAACCAATCAGCATGATAGTGTTTCCACACGGAAACACTCTGAATAAACATCTTACTCCGTCAAGGAAAACACATAAGCTAAAACTAAGAGGTGAAGAAAACCGCGTTAGTTTTTCTTATAATCTTGCAACCAGATCATAAGAAACAATAAATATAATAGAATGGTGCCGGATCGGTATCGGGGAAAAGCATTCGGTTGCTTAGGCGACCTGACTCTTATTGGCCGGTAGGCAACCAATTACGGAAGGGGACATATTAACCCAATTAAAGCGCGCCTAATATAAGAACATCGCGCTAGGACACACATTCAGTTCTTGTTACCGGATCGGAGCAGACCGAAGGAGAAATGCCAGAATAGACTGCCAGGACCAAGGAGCAGGGAGGCCGATTGCTAATTAAAAGGTAAGGATCACTAATAGGGTAGGCGAACTTTAAACCCCCTTTTTTAAGAAAGGAATAAGGAATTATAATGAAAAATTAGGAAGAATTGTAAATATTGATACTTTTATTGTAAAGAAATTCCCAGACTGGTAATAACTGAAGAAAAATTGCCATAATTGAGGAAGACAAGTAAATGGCTTTTCCTATTAAATGCCTGTATGGACAACTATAAATTGAGAGCATGTATAAGAATAGATTCCCATTTGGGAGCAACTAAACGAGAAACATGCGCAAATTCACTAAGATACAAAGAAAGCTTTCTTTATTTTTCAATACAGCCACGAACCCTGATATCCATAAAAGGAACTGAGAATCAGAACGCTCAAGGAACTGCAATAAGCAGAAACACTTTTTTGGTGAGTTACAAATCAGCCACTAATAAGCAAACATCTAGAGGCCATATTCTGTATTGAATTAAATGGTATATAGTACTAAACAAATAATCTAATATCTCCCAGGGTCATTGAGGAAACCCAAATAGGACAAAATACGGTGGCTCCTCCTGGTAGTCAAAGACAAAGTAGACCAAGTGTGAATAAAAGGTATATATCAAATTTTTAATATTCATATACAAAATTTGGAGTCAGGGACATTTCAACCCTGTACATGCAGACACCTCATGTAAAAATGGAGGTGTTAATATCCTTTGCCTATATTTATTTTTTTATCCAAGGTGAAATACCAAATATTAAGCCCATAAGTAAGACGGCTGCAAGATTGTAAACAGAAAACGTTGTCCGGTGGGGAATTTATTCCACTGGTTTTAAGGTATGCAATAAATTTACAAATACCTTTAGTGCATGAATAAAAATTTTTTTCATCTAAAGCTCCGTAAGCATTGGACCACTCAAGTCCATGAGAGAGGTAAACAGTATTAGTTTTGTTCAAAGTGTATGGGCAGAAAGAATATGGTTAATATGTTCGCACAACTCAATGTTTCCAAGGGGCAAATAATGTTTAAATAAGACATTTTATAATAGTAATAGTGTGTAAACTGAAAACACTGTGGTAAAATAGATGTGTGTTTGTACTAGAGATGCCTAAAGAGTAATTGGAGTAACCACAATTGTGATTAATCATAAACTTGTGAAAACTTAATAGACTGCACCAATGCAACTTACAGTAACTCTGTCTTTTTAAATTTTTAAATTTGATGTAGAATCTGTCCTGAAGAAGGTACTAATCCAAGAAACCGAAACGCCGCGTCGACCTGTGATTCTTTGTTTTTTAACTGTGTTCATTCAAATGTATTAAATGTTTTTGAAAAAGTTTTTATACTGTGTAACAATGAAATTTTTAACAATGTGTATATACAATAAATGTTTGACAGAGTAACTCATGGTGTGAAAATTTTTTTATTGCATTTTATCTTTTACATTATTGTCATTGGGTCTTGTTTATTCTTTTTGTTTAACAACCAAATATTGTGCTCATGGTGGGGAATACGTAATAACTGCAGTTTGAACAAGGGTATATAACAATCATCTCCTTCTGTATTTGGCATCTTTAGTGATATAAGCAAGTAGTTGGTCTTACCATACACTTATAGAAGTTGAGTACAAATCATTGTAACTTTACCTCTCCCGCCATATTAAAGGCATGCTTCGTAAATACTTTTATTTTAGAATGAAATGTTCACCCTAGAATTTAAGAACCAGGAGTGAAACTCAGTCTAAGACTGCTCTCTCGCGGGGACATCCCTGTCTTTTAAGGTATACTAATGTAAGCATTTCTCCCTAGAAACACTCTTGATTGTGGGTTTAAGTAATTCCCTTTTCCTACAGCTTGACAGTTACACGAAATGAATGTCCACAATGTAGTGGTAAAGCTCTGGTTTAGGGGTTACTTTTTGTTAAAACCTCCTGAACCTCCATCTCTCCCTTCATTCTCTGCTCAACCTGCCCTTCTGTACTTGGCCTTTCCATCCTACCTTCTCTCTTCCTTCCTCCTTTCCTCTCCCATCCCCTACCCCTCTTCTCCTCTCCTCCTCTGCCGGTCACCCTCCCCAGCCCAGCCCAGCCCGCCCCTCCTCTCCTTAGCTCCACTTGCTTCATGTACTCTCCTCCCCTTCTCTACCCTTCCCACTACCCTCCTCTCCTCCCCTCCCCTCAATTCTCCTCTCTCTACTCTTCTCTCTCTTCTCTCCTTCTCCTCCCTCCCCTCCCCTCCTCAGCTCTCCTCTCCTTCTCTTCCCTCCCTTTCTTCCCGTTTCCAGAAGGGGCCCTGGCACTCGTCTCGCAGGCCTCAGTCAGTTTTCCAGGCCTTATCTTCAGAGGTGCGAGCCGGCAATTAGTCTGCGTGAGAGTTTTTATGAAGGACAACATAAATAGAATAACTTCAAGTGTGAAGTTATTCTATTTATGTTGTCCTTCATAAAAACTGTAGGTTTTGTGAAGTTATTGCAAGATAGAAAAGTTGAGGTGGTCACAGTGACGACGTGACACACACCAGCACATGGTCTAGCGTGACTGTGTGCGCGCCGGTGACATGGCTTTACTGCGCCTGGGGGGGCACAGTTAGTATTCGCCCTGATCGCCCATCAGGGCCTTTCTGTCCCATATTGACCCTCGGCTCCAGGGGAGAGGGCGGGGCCTCGCCCCAGTCACCGGGAGGGTCTCCAGCGGGGAGCCAGGCGTGGGAGGGGCACTTCAAAGCCCTTCACAGTGAGCTGCTAATGCCCCATTAAGCTGCCCCATTAAGCCCGGAAAGTTATTCTTTTGTGTCCTTCCCGCCCGCCCCAATAAACAATGTAAGTGGGCCCCCAGGATATAGCGGCTTTTGGAAAAATGCAGCGATTTCAACAAAAGTGCCAATTTCGCGGGCACTTTTGTAAAAATCGCGGCATTTTTACGAAAGTGCCGATTTCGCGGCAAATCGCGAAATCGCGATATCCTGGAGGGTCTGATTATCATACATGTTTTTGTAAAAATTACTTAAAGTCAGATTGTCTGTTAAAATTTTAACAGATCCTATTGTAAGGTGAACAGATATGCCCGTTCCATAGGGACATTTAAGAAACTATTACGAGGTAGAGAAATTTCAATTCAGCCAGCCATTTATGGACTGGGATCAGAGATAAAGGGATGAGGCCATGCCCAACATTACAAATACCCAGGACAGCAGCAAACCCACTGAATATTTGACCAATGAGGTCCTCCCCAGTCTTAAATTATGTTATCGCCACACAGTCATTAAATGTTTTATCATAAAGTCAAATTTCATATCTCATTCACTTTATTGTGTAAAATTGAACATTTGAAAAAAATAATTTGTAGCACGTATAACTAATGAAGTTGTCCTAATAATTTTTTCATAAGGTAATTTTTGTCATGTTTTTATATTATTCATTTTTCAGGAAGGAAATTGAAGCTGTGTATACCACTCCTGTCAATATATCAATTTTAAATGACCTAATATTGGATCCAATGGAACAGGAGAGACTTGGAATTCATAAACATAACAAGGCAAGTAAAACATTTTTTATGTTTAGTGCATTCCCACCATTTGTTGGGTCCCACTCTGCTTTATATAATACAGTTGATTGGTAGTAGTGGTAACATGATTAAAGTAACAAACATGTCTCCAAGTTCCAGTTTTGAACCTCTAGAAAAATGGCACACTACAGTGAATATTTTTCGTATTTGTGTGCCTGGAATGTGCTGGCATACACATGTTGAGAAACAATTGTTGCCAAGTTTGATTGAGACAACAACATTTGGGCCCAAGTCTCTTCCAATTTTTTTTTAATTTAAGTTAATTATAAAATGTATTCACACATCTGGAGAAATATTAGTGAACATAAGAAAAGCAAAACAGCAAAAAAGGATAGTTGCTTAAAAATGTTGTTGTACTAAAACTGAAAATACAAACTAAAATGCTCACTGACCCTTAAATGTTTTCACAATGGACCTTCTATTTTGGGATTGAAAAGTATCTAGTAGTTAAAGATACCTAAAACAAATAAAAAGTCAATTGGTGGTGTATCATAACACATGGGAAAACCTCCCTGACAATCAGAATCGCAATACACCTAACGGTTAGGCATTAAAAGGGCACTTTGTGTCTGTTATTAGCATTATTAATTTTGCTCGCATTTGGCCTGGTTATCTTGTGCAGCTTATTTTTTCTTTTTTACCAGATAGTTTCCATGAAATCAGTATTTAAAAAAATATTACTAGCATCCACCTCTTTATCCAGGTCTGTGAAAAGAATAAAAAGTTCTGAAATCCCACTTAAAAGGTCTCTGTGGGTTAGAAGAAATACAAGTTCTTTGTAGTTTTTGATTAGCTGCATATGGAATATATTAGACCGATCCAGCTTCTTCTCTAATTTCTTACAAAATTCCTTAAATCGTTTGTGGATTAACTTTAGTCAAAATATAGCAAGGTGAAAAAAGCAGTCCAGTCCAAAAAGCTTGCCTTTTGACAAGTAAATGTTACCCAAACCCACTAGGTTTGTATTTCATTAGACACTTGTAGATACTTAAAACACTTTTTTGTTTCAAATTGTGTACCAAGCCTGTATGTCTGAAACCTAAAGTAGAGTGTCATCAACGAGCCACCCCTGTGTCAACACCCTCTTTTTGTGGGCACGTCTCTCAAAGATAGCTGATTTTGATTATCAGTCTCCCCAATTAGAATATGTGCTTGTGTGTTAATGACTATATTTTTGACGTTATGAGACACAGATTCTTATATAATTTGTATTGTATTTGGTACAAAATTAAAGCACAATATGACAGTACATATGATTACAATAAAATGGACAATGTCAGCTGGGAAACAGTCGGAACACCAAGGTCTTAACCACGTGTGTTTTGACTACGCAAGCGCCACCACCCTTGCCTTAACCACGCATATGCCGTTACCACCCATATGCTTTGCTAAAGCAGTGAGTTGCTGACTAGACGGAAGCAGCAAGACACCAGGAAGAGACACTGAGTTAAGTCGGGCTGGGGTGGTAGTTTTCAGGGCTTGGGTAGGTCTGGGTGCTGGGGTTAGGGTCATTTTAGTGACAGCGGGAGTTGGGGTAGTACATGTAAAGGGGCAGGGCTTTAGGCCTTCGGGAAGGGGGAAGGTAATGGGTAGTCCGGGTGGATTTGAGGGCTGGGGCAGGCCTGTCTCAGAGCAGTGGAAGAGGTTGATGTAGTTTAAGGGACAGCATGAGGGTGGGGGGGTTCAGGGTAGTGTAAGTAAAGGGTCAGGGATTTAGGCCTTAGAACTGGTAGGGAAATGAGTAGAGTCAGTGCGGGGCTGGGGGGGTCGGTGTAGTGTTCGTAAAGGGGCAGGGTTTTAGGGACAGCACTGGTTGAGGATGTCGTCGGGGCAGTGCTTCGGGGTAATGGCGACCTTAGTCACAAATACCCCTTTACCATTCATGCCTATACCACGAAATTGCATGGTTAAAGGCATGCGTGGTTAAGACGCATTCCTGGTTTGGCCTGCGCGGTAGAGGCACGCATGGTTTAACCATGTGTGCCTCTATCATACAACTATTTCCGCTTGCACTCTAGAACCATCGCACTACCTGTAAAACTTTCCCCAATTTCATGAAATAGCAAACCGTCTAAACAACCAAAGAAACTATAACAGTCAGCATTGGCAGCAGGTAACTATTCCAACATTTCTGCGATTTTAGAGAACCCCAGTACACATACAGCGCACAGAGGTAGGGTTGGGGTGAACGGAGCATATTGGAGTGGCAAAGAGGATCGGGGGAGAGGGGAGGGGGCAAGCGGGACCATCCTAGATTATCCAGTGCGCCATCAGCACCAATCAATGACCCACCCGTATCACTCATCGTTCCGAATCCAGCCATTAATCCAGCACCCTAAATTCTCCACAGGAAAGTCTTTGGTCCTACGTTCTGGGAAAAAGGTGCACAGCCCTCGACCGGCTGGTCCACCTGCCCCAGACTATCTAGCATATCATCCCCTTTTGTATCGCTTTGTTCGCCCTAAGTGTAGCAGGGTATACTCAGACGTGAGTCCCTTGCTCACTTGGCCACTGGATTCAAGACAGCCTGGCTGATGAGGATTATGAATCCGAAACCGGTCCCAGGATGCTTGTTTCCGGTCCATGGAAGACCTGGCTTGGCAGTTCGGGCTGGACTGTTCCCAGGAGGCACAGGGTCAGACTGATTTGCATATAGCCATGTCTGAAATGGGGTGGCTGAGTGGGCTAAAGAATGGTGATGGATTAAACCCAGATCAGTTGACTGGGGGTGAGTGTTTGATTTGCTCAAACGCTCCGTCCATCATCCCCTTTTGTATCGCTTTGTTCGCCCTAAGTGTGGCAGGGTATACTCAGACGTGAGTCCCTTGCTTACTTGGCCACTGGATTCAAGATAGCATGGCTGATGAGGATTATGAATCCGAAACCGGTCCCAGGATGCTTGTTTCCGGTCCATGGAAGACATGGCTTGGCAGTTCGGGCTGAACTGTTCCCAGGAGGCACAGGGTCAGACTGATTTGCATATAGCGATGTCTGAAATGGGGTGGCTGAGTGGGCTAAAGAATGGTGATGGATTAAACCCAGATCAGTTGACTGGGGGTGAGTGTTTGATTTGCTCAAACGCTCCGTCCATCATCCCCGTTTGTATCGCTTTGTTCGCCCTAAGTGTGGCAGGGTATACTCAGACGTGAGTCCCTTGCTCACTTGGCCACTGAATTCAAGATAGCCTGGCTGATGAGGATTATGAATCCGAAACCGGTCCCAGGATGCTTGTTTCCGGTCCATGGAAGACAGGGCTTGGCAGTTCCGGCTGGACTGTTCCCAGGAGGCACAGGGTCAGACTGATTTGCATATAGCCATGTCTGAAATGGGGTGGCTGAGTGGGCTAAAGAATGGTGATGGATTAAACCCAGATCAGTTGACTGGGGGTGAGTGTTTGATTTGCTCAAACGCTCCGTCCATCATCCCCTTTTGTATCGCAGACTATCTAGCATGTCATCCCATAGTTCCAAGTCTCGTTCAGTGTTATCATCCATGCATACTGCCCATAGTCTTTTCCCCACCAGGCCACATTCATGCATATCCTCCATCCATGTCTGAACCAGTTGCACAGCCGGCTGCATCCAGTGGATAACCACTCACTGCTTAGTGACCACCAGCCCCAAGAGACCAAATTGGAGATTTATCTTGGTGCCGCGTTTAGATGTAGGTATTACCCCCAAGTAGGCAGTGCCTGCCAGAGGGTTCCACAGGCACCCACGCGACCTCCCCTAGAACCTGTAGGATGTCAAATGGAGAAAGGACGCTGGAGCGAAACCACACCAAGGACATGTATCCGACCAAGCTCCATTGTGGGGTCATATTGGTTTGATGCATGCAATAGAACTGGTTGAGTTTGCACCTTGCAATGCTAGCCCCCCGTACTTGAGCAAACTCCCTCTTCCAGTCACTCTCTAAGAGCGGCACAGGCAAGCCTGCTTGCCACTTGTTCCGAATTCCTGTTGTGCCAACATTGCTCTTTCCTTTGAGAGCCTTGTGAATGCCCTAGATCAATCTCCAAGTCGTTCGTGGGTCCATCTGTAACTACAGTGCCTGGGATTCTGTGGACTCAGTGGGGAAGTCTGTTCAGATCTCACACAATGTACGGGATGCCTTAGGATATTGCAGAAACTAGCCTTAGGCCAAATAGATCCTGCTCCTCTCACACTGTAAGGAAAGTGCCATTGAGGTAAAAATCGCCAGCTGTGGTGCAGCCCACCTTCAAGCCATTGTGTCATGTTCATCATAGATTGAGTCTCTCGTGCTGGCTTTAGCCTTCAGAGGTGCAGCATTTTACCATAGGGTACTCAACATAACACACGAATCCCTGTGTGCGCCTAGGCCACTGCCACCTGCCTGACAATAAAAAAGGATGGTCATTTGGAATCTCCGGCCCCAGCATGAGGTGGTGTCGGAGATCTGCATTCGTTCCACACTCTTCCAGAAGGTGTTTTTGCTAGTGTGGGCCATCCACATACCACTGTGCCACAAGCTGCAGGAGTCCTACAAAATAGTATAATTGAAGGTCCGGCAGGCCCATGCCCCCCAACTCAAGATCTAATTTTAGAGTATCGAATTTAGCTGTACTCCTCTTGCCAGCCCACACTAGGGACACCAGAAGGCTATTTAATTTAGTAAAGACTGATTTCCTAACACTGTACATGGCGTTCTGTAGGCCGTTTTAACAGCGAGGCTAGAGAACCATTTTACTCAGTGCAAATCTGCTCATCACCAATAGGGTATGGTGCAGCCAAAAGTGGATTGACTCTTCTAAACTTCAATGACTCTAACCATATTGAACTGGTAGTGAGCCCATGGGGTATGTGCCACCTGGATTCCCAGGTAGCGAAATTGGTACTTTTCCCTCCTAATCTCAGTCGCTGGGAGGTAGGCTGGTTGTGCATACGCCAGTGCAACCTAGGGAAACCGCACATACTTCGGTTTGTTGACCCGGAGGACAGGCACCGCTCCGAACTATGTCATAATCTGTATTAGCACCCCAACCAATTGCTCCTGAGGAAGCCATAGACAAGCGCTTCATTGCATAAAGTGAGACAATGGGAGTGACGCAACCCTGCTAAACACCCCACTCGATCATGTTGCGGCAGAGCTGAATAGCCAGCGGCTCCATCGCTAAGAAGAGCGGTGCCGGGACATGCATCCCTGTCTTGTGCCTCTGTCAACAGAGGTAAGTGCTTGTGCTTCTCTCAATAGGGAAGCAAACTCAATGAGCTGGACGACGGACCGCTGAAAGGTTTCAAACACTCACCCCCAGCCACAGATCTGGGTTGAATCCATCATCGTTCTTTAGCTCACTTCGCCACCCGAGTTCAGATTCAGCCAAATGCAAATCATTCTTGACCCTATTCCTCATGGGAATAGTCCAGCCCGAACTGCCAAGCCAGGCCTTTACTGGACCGTAAACGAGCATCTTGGTACCGGTTATGGTGTAACAACCATCAGCCAGGCTTGCATGAATCCAGTGGCAAAGTGAACTAGGGACCCATGTCTGGGCATACCCTGCCAACTTAGAGTAAATAAAGCAAACACAAGGAGGTGTTGGACGGAGTGCTGAAACTTTTCAAATACTCAACCCCAGTCACAGATCTGGGTTTCTTCCACCACATCCCAGCACTCATTAGAGTTGCAAGTCATTACTGCCTCCACCAGCTCCCTCTCCACTTCACTTTCTGACCTCTGTAACTGTAAGTCCAACGTGCCATCCTGTCTGACCACCCCACTAGAGGAGGATCTGAAGACCTGATACTTATACTTATTACTAAAATTATATGATGCCCAATTCCCAAGATCATGAAAGTATTCTCCTCAGGAATACTATATCACTTTTGATTTGTTGTGTAGAATGTACAGTCCTCCTGAAAAATAAGCACGGCGAGGCAGTTAAAACACAAAATACATGAAGATTCAAGTATTACTTGGGTTAATTTGAATGAATTATTCTGACAGTTAAATTCTTAATAAGTGAATTAGGAGGCACCGCATTTGGCTTCCCATTCATTTTTTGAGGTTTTGAGGTTTAGATTTTCTTAGGGCACATTTTTTCATAGAAAAGATGCAAATGGAGCAAATATTCCCATGGGGCTAAGGAAATGCAAATATAGGTGAAGATATAGAATAGTGGGTGAGAACAGCAGGGATGGGAAGGCATGGCACCCAGTATTTTGGGGGATAGTATGACACTGGTTGTTTATATGTGGCTGTCACCACGAAAAGATTTTCAGGACGCTCATACAGTTTTGGGAACAGTCTGGCTGGGATAGGGGCGGGGTGAAGGCCTGAAACCCATGCATCGTTGGCAAGATAGCTCATCATGTTTAGGAGCCTACGTCAGCCATCTTTGTTCCCCCTGCAGTCACAGGTTCGAATTCCAGTGACTCACCTCTGCCTCACACCCTCCCAAGATTGATGAAATCAGAACCACTGTGTTGGAAACAAAATACACAAGTGATACCTCAGCTGCAAGGAGTTGCTTGCCGTGTATAAATGTTACGTACAAAAGAAAGTTATGTAAAGAGACGAAGGCCAAGATTTACTAAGCCTTTGCATTGCCATTGCGTCATGCAAAGCTGGTCAGGGTGGGATTTACTAAGCCACCCAAAGCCTTGAATGGCTTAGTAAATCTAGAGTAACACAAGGCAGCACAAAGCACTGCCTTGCGTTACGCTGTCCTGGGCAGGCATTTCATTGTGGAGCGCAGGTGTTCCCAAGCATCCACCTTTGGATTTTAGTGCTTTACCCAAATTTACAAAAGCTAGTAAACCTAGGAATGCATCAACATACTACGCCTTCCCAGGTGAGGCACAACAATGAGAAATGTCTGTATTTCACCTTGTTTTTTCCTCTTTCTATGTGTGCTGCATTCTGTAGCACATGTAGAAAGAGGAAAAAGCCTCAGAAGATTGTTTTTGTGCAGGGAGGTGTCCCTGCACTAAAACAATCCTAGATGTAACTCAGTCACCCTTGGGGCATGGCTCAAGGGTGCCTGCGTTGGGGATAGGCTGCACTCAGTGCACCAGCGATGGGAGAGGGCTGGATTGCTCCATATCTTAGTAGATATGGCGCATTCCTGCCCTTGTCTTGCTGTGTTGAATGGCTTGTTAGTAAATCTGCCCCGAAGTACATATTAAAGATACTGCTAGCCGACTCAGAGGTGAACACCCCATGTATAATCATGAAACCTTTAACCAATTGCAAAATCCTGATTATAGGACTTACACTGTGACTGGCAATAACATGCTATACCCTAGTCCATAGGCTGTTCTTTCATGTAATCTACTACATACTTCATATTCAACACACTTAACATCACAATGCAGTATATTTGTATCACATGACTATGGGGGCATGATTAGGGAAAAAACCAACTATTAAAAATACATATATATATATATATATATATATATATATATATATATATATATATATATATATATATATATATATATTATATATATTTATATACATAATCAGGACTCTATAAGATAGCTCTGGGGAATCGTGCATACACTGTAGAAATCAGTGTCATGTAAGCTGAAAGTCACAGTTTTTAATATTGGTAGCTCCACTCGGTCGATACAATGAGTAAGATGTAACTGAATAATAATAATTAACATCTGTTATCAATGTGAAAGACACGATAAATGGTAGATCTCATTATACGTTTTCATTCATTGTAGTTATTGGCATACAGCTAGCTACTTCAGAGTACCCTGCTCTTATAAAAGCACACAAACTACTGCCTCTGCCTATAGGTCATAATATTTCAATGTGACTTGTAATATCCAAGTTATATCTGCTTTGTGGTACGTTTACACAGTCATATTGAAGTGACAGACTGCTGATAAATATTAATCGAAAAAGATACCGTAACAAGAGGGACATACATTGCAACATTTAAGAACATCACAAGGCGTAAAAGTAGAAGTGCACAGTGTCAGACTGCTAAGTAGCAGCAGTCAAATTCCACCATTAGCTTGCCAGTGAGAACACGGGCCTTTGTCTTTCCCCTACTTGGATGAGTCTAGGAGCTGGGCTTAATATTGCCCCACGTCACCCAGGATAACTCTAAAATAGCCTCAAAATCAGTTGTGCAGTGCCTGCATGTTGCTGACTTGACTTTGTTTCTGCTCCAAGCATGCAAGTAATAGTTGACTAATAGTCGTACTTTTCTTTGACACAGCTGGGGATCTAATGCAGGTTGTAGCATTTAATACTGGGTACTCCCTCACCACGATCACCCCTCTGTAGCATGCCCACCCTGGCTGATGATCTCAATATCTTAGTATTGTCACTTAGTACTTCTTACAGGCAATTTGCTCCCATTCATACATACACTGCATGCAGGGGCCTGGAGACCTGACATAGATCATATATATCACTGAACAGAACCATCAGACTAGAAAAAATGATCTATAAATGCAAAGTCTAGCACTAACATAGTTGTGTCCTCATGATTTGCAGTAATAAGCCTGGAGGGCGAGACGTGCAGCTTTGGCCTGGGCTACGGGGAGGAGGTTACCTAATGATAGTCATTCACAGCACAGCATTCATGTCTGTATGTATTTCTGATTTGCTATTTCTGTACCACAGCCATAGCTGGCAGGCTAGCAATGGAGTGCCAAACACACCAAGGGGTGTAAAAATGTGCTGCCTTGTCAACATATATAATTTCAAAAAGGGGGTGGTGATTTTGTCCACCACAAGCGTGGAAGGGTATACTCAGATGTGAGTCCCTTGCTCATTGCACCATCAGGATTCAAGCAAGCCGGGCCGACGAGGCTGAAATGCCAGAAACCGGTCCCCGGTAGCTTGTTTCCTTCCCAGTATAAGAATTGGCTTGGTAGTTTGGTTTGCCCTGTTCCCATCATGCACTGGGACAGGAACAGACTAATTTGCATGTAGCCAGGTTCTGAGCTGGGATGGTGCAGTGAGCTAAAAAACGGTGATGGATCAAGCCCTGATCTTTGGACTGGGTAAGAGTGGTCTGCTTAATTCAGACACTCTGTTCATCACCACCCCCTTTTCTGAATCATTTTGTCCACCACAAGCGTGGAAGGGTATACTCAGATGTGAGTCCCTTGCTCATTGCACCATCAGGATTCAAGCAAGCCGGGCCGACGAGGCTGAAATGCCAGAAACCGGTCTCCGGTAGCTTGTTTCCTTCCCAGTATAAGAATTGGCTTGGTAGTTTGGTTTGCCCTGTTCCCATCATGCACTGGGACAGGAACAGACTAATTTGCATGTAGCCAGGTTCTGAGCTGGGATGGTGCAGTGAGTTAAAAAACGGTGATGGATCAAGCCCTGATCTTTGGACTGGGTAAGAGTGGTCTGCTTAATTCAGACACTCTGTTCATCACCACCCCCTTTTCTGAATCATTTTGTCCACCACAAGTGTGGAAGGGTATACTCAGATGTGAGTCCCTTGCTCATTGCACCATCAGGATTCAAGCAAGCCGGGCCAACGAGGCTGAAATGCCAGAAACCGGTCCCCGGTAGCTTGTTTCCTTCCCAGTATAGGAAATTGGCTTGGTAGTTTGGTTTGCCCTGTTCCCATCATGCACTGGGACAGGAACAGACTAATTTGCATGTAGCCAGGTTCTGAGCTGGGATGGTGCAGTGAGCTAAAAAACGGTGATGGATCAAGCCCTGATCTTTGGACTGGGTAAGAGTGGTCTGCTTAATTCAGACACTCTGTTCATCACCACCCCCTTTTCTGAATCATTTTGTCCACCACAAGCGTGGAAGGGTATACTCAGATGTGAGTCCCTTGCTCATTGCACCATCAGGATTCAAGCAAGCCGGGCCGACGAGGCTGAAATGCCAGAAACCGGTCCCCGGTAGCTTGTTTCCTTCCCAGTATAAGAATTGGCTTGTTAGTTTGGTTTGCCCTGTTCCCATCATGCACTGGGACAGGAACAGACTAATTTGCATGTAGCCAGGTTCTGAGCTGGGATGGTGCAGTGAGCTAAAAAACGGTGATGGATCAAGCCCTGATCTTTGGACTGGGTAAGAGTGGTCTGCTTAATTCAGACACTCTGTTCATCACCACCCCCTTTTCTGAATCATTTTGTCAACATATATAGCATTCTTAAAAATCCGTACTACCAAAAGGAAGAAAACTAAATTCAGCGTAAATAATGTAAATACATGTAGGCAGCCTTCCCATGAGCAAAATAGCCTCATGCTCTGAGACTGGTTGGAAATGCCTGTTTAATATCAAGATGCCAACGCTGTTCCAATGAGATTATGTAAGAAAGGAGAAGTAGGTTTGTGGCCTTCCATAAGCACTTGACGGATATGGCAGCTGTTTTAAGGACTTTTCTTTAGGATTCTAAAATGGATATACTTTCTGATATTTATCTATATGTATGAGTTTCACTTCATGGGCTTACTGGTCATACAGATTAACACAGTGTAATAAAACCAATAGTGTAGCCAGTTTGTCATGGGCCCTAAGAAAGGAAGCGGACCCCTGGCAGCTGTTTCAATTATAAAATACAACAGTAATCGTGGTTCAGTGGGCTCCTAAGGGTTCAGTCAACCCTGATGCCATTGCACCTGCTGCATCTGTGAAAGTTACGTCCCTGCACAAAATAGGCAACAGAATGGCAGACAGTAAAACTATTAAAAAGCACACACAAGCTATATGAAAACACTTGGCAGCTATGCATTCTGTAATGGCTTTTATTAAAACAAATGGTACGTCAAGTATGTTTGGAAAATTTAATAAATGATGAATTTGAAAGACAGTCATTTTCATTCAGCACACACCTTCACTTCACCTTCAAATTATACACCAAGGACTCAAAAATTAAAGTCACCCGAGGCTCTCTGTATCTTGAGGTGACCAGCATAATTGTCTCATAGCTTTGGAGGCATTATGAATATGAGATTTCTGTTCTTTTATTTTGAAGTAACATATGTGATGCTAGTGTGTCGCAGCAGACAGTGGAGTCCATTCAAAGAACAACCTGTGATAGAGCCGCCAGTAGCGCATGCGCCTTTGCAAGCAAGGAAAATGGCCCTTTTGACTGTTGTTTGGTGATTCAAGATGCCCTTCAAGGCTCTGGACCGCCTTGCCACTGCCCATGCTGCACTAATGTTAATTATCTAAGGCCCTCGGTGCCATCCACTGTTCTGGCATGATTCAGCTGTTGGAGGAAAGTAAAATGTGCTAAGTTATGATTACACTGTTTATTTAAATTGGTAGTTCAAACCATTGCAACCTTTATCATGCCCTTTAGGAAAGGGAGACACTTCTTTGTGACACTCTTCGAGTGGAAATAATTTGTTGTGCCCTTCATGTATGTCTCACAGGGCACGGAAGCTAGACTTTGAATATGGCAGAAAAGGAATGCTAATAGTGTTACTTTTCAATGTACAGAGCACGGAAGCAGTTCTTTCCTTAAGCTGCTCAGAAAACGAAAACCTTTTAATAAAATAAATAAAAACGGTTGATCATACAAACCATTAATCTTCACAAAGTAACAACAAAAAAGAGTAATTGTACAGTGCGATTATTATGTTAATAAAGCACCTGCTGTGGAGCTCTGCGTCGTATGAAGGAACTCTGGAGAGCAGGCATGTTGGCACTGTGCCATGCTCAATGTTCAGCTCTTGCAGCAGGAAGCTTGCCAGTTAATGGCAGTGGCCCAGTTCCAGAAGTATCGGACGATGATGGGGACGATGCGGCAGGTGGCCCACATCTCACTGCAGCTGCGATAGGTATGGCCCATAGGAACACCATCATTGACAATTACTTCTCATGAGCACGTGAAATTGTGGTCGTCCTTGGCAATCATGGGACAGTACAAAATGTCCAAAAGCACAGCATACAATGTCATGTTACAGTTTCCTGCTGTGCCAGATGTTATCTGCCATGTTGTGCACATTTGCGGCACCAGTTGTGTCCTGTGTTCTGTTGTGTAGGTGTTGCTGTTTGTACCGGGATGTTGTCAATATCGAGGTGCACTTATACATATGTGTGTATTCTGCACGGTGGGTGATTCACTCCTGCGGCTCTGATTTGTCTGCCACTGGTCCCTTTCATGCGGTGTGCCTGTCAGTTCTGTGCTTCCACGGTGCTGGGATGTTGCAGACGTTGGTAACTTTAACTCTTTGTCGAGTTGTGACTCTTGGGCATGGTTTGTCCACAGATGTGTCGTTGACGTCAGGGGTTGTTTGTCCAGGTGGTTGTGTCAGAGTGTGACCTGCTGCTTTTCGGTTGTGGTCCGCACTCAGCCACCACAGTGTTGTGCCGTGTACATTGTCATGGCGATTGGACTGCATCCATGCTACTAGTCATGTGGTGTCTTTTGCATTGTCAGTGTGGCTGACGTACATGCATGTTTGCTGTGTTTCGCCAGTGTGCATGTGTTGGTTGTGTGCTTATTGATGTGTTGTGTGGGTGCCCCTTTGGGCACATGGTGTACGTGGGACTGCTTGGTGTTTGTGTGTGTGTGCTGAGGTGTTCCCGTGAGATCAGGGATATGATCCTGAGTCATTGTGGATGTGCAGTGTACATTGCTTAGTTGTGCATGTGTGCCATTGTGCCCATCTACCCCCGTCCACCCACTCCCTGGTCGGTGCGCACCCTGTTGATGTGGTGTCGGGTCATGTAGGATGGTGTCCGGATCCTCAACTCCTATCACTGTCTCCCGATTGGTGACTGTGACCACCATCTTCTCCATGTCATTCAGCTCCTGGGTGCGTTGCTGCTTTCGTGTTGGCAGTGAGTTTCTGCTTGGTTTTGCCATTCACATCAGTCCAGGGCCTCTTGTGCTCTTCCATTGTACTCCTCTGCCATGCGACGGCATTCACATGGTCCGAGGTGGTGTGCCATCTTTCCCTCTTTGTTGCCGATGACACGTTGGAGGTGATGTACAGTTGGTGGTGGTGTTCTGGCTCATCCGTGGCGATAATCGGGTTTTCCTGGCGACTGTACCCGTCTTCCTCTTATCATTGGCCTTCCACGGGCCCTGTATTCCTGGGTGTTCCTCCGTGGGGATTGTGGGGTTAATGTTGTCCTCTGCAGTCGGTCAGGGTGCATCCGTGGTACTCCGCAGTTGATGTCATTTTTTAGTGGCATTTTCCGTATGCTGTTCTTGTGCTTTTTCCCACATTACGCGTGGTTATTGCTGGCATCTCGCTGCTTATTGCTGATTTCCACATCGCGCTTTGGCTCATCGCATGTTTTTTCGCATTGAGGTTTGTGTTTTTATCTCCGTCGAGGTGGTTGTATCGCGGACATTAGCCACGGTCTCGGCAGCCTATGGCATGGTACCTCCTTGTTGTGAATTCCACCTTGACACAGGGTTATGTTCCCGTGATAGGCTGCGATGTGTAAAGTTGTGTTACACGTTCTTGTGAATATACCCCTCAGAGCACTGCCATTTTGGAATCCAAGGTGGTGCTTCAGTCAGGAACTGAAATCCCCCTTGCATCGGACTTTGCTCCTCTCAAATCTACATGGCCTCCAGGATACCCCTTCAGAACGACGACTGACAGCTTTTCTTTGATTGGGTGCGAGACTGTGTGAAGCACACATGTTTGTTAAGGTACTTACTTGATCTTGAATTCCCTAGACAAGCAGAGTTTAGGTCGCGTGCGAGTCCTCTGGGTGCACCTCATATAATATCTGGCACAGTTAAGAAAAATGTAATTTCTTGCTACCACTCTGTATTTCCAATGTATTCTTGACGTTAATAATATCTACAATATAAAGATTCTTAGCAACAAGGCTACCTTTCAGCGCTGCTGTAGTGTTGTCGCATAGATATTTGGCCATTTTGTAGCATTTATGAAGTTTCAGTCCTCGAAATACTTTAGGCAGGTTCAGACTGCTGGAGCCTGTCGATAAACCCTATTGTTCGATTGTAGATCTGCCCTTTATGCATGTCAAAGAGAAAGTAACGTGCTTCTGCAGATACACAGCAAAATAATTTTCTGAAAAAAGACCTCTCTTAATTTTTATAAGTGTTTTGTATTATATGTGTCTTGTCCATCGCATTGTTCTAAATGCAAATATCATTTCCCCATACAGCTTTCTCACAGTATCGGTAGAGAGCGGTTTCCATGGCACGAAAGTGTAAATTATGCACGAAGCAAACTGAAGAGCATTTTATACATCACTCATCCCATTATGCCCGCACTGTTGCTCAATTTCGACACCAGGTAAATCATTTATATTTTGTATACCTCCAGAGGAACATGTGAAGCGCGGAGTGCAGTTGTTTTGTAGATAAGATTTTCCTGGTGCGTTTTGATGATATTTGCTTTAAAAAAATAATAGTAATTGTTTAAAGAATTCCGCCACTGAGCCAATTCTCAAGAGCTGAACAAGCATCTTCTTGTTCTCAAATAATCAAGTTAGGTAAACATGAGTCACATATACACAAACGTAGTTATAAATATTGCATTATGTGGAAAGAACCAGCTTCTTTTTCGATTTACTTTGTCATACTCAGTACAAACACTCGATACTAGTATCGTCCATCAAACTGTCTTAAAAGCTGTGTCTTTGTGTTACCACAGTGACTGTTATTTGTTTGATAATACGAATAAAGTGACATCCGTGAATTCCCAAAGTTAGTATTTTCCTCGTATTTCCTCGATGATGTCAGTAGTTCTGATACGAGCTAAAAGGATCCATTGTTCATAGACTCAAGTCAATCCTGAAACTTTTTTGTGGTCGAAAGCAGTTGTACACCAGAGAAAGTTATAGTATATGCACGAAGTTAATGTACACATTTCACAAAATCAAGTACGTGCAATACAGCGTGTGTAACCATTTTCTAAATATAGCACACACATACATTTGGAATGGGTTTGATAGCGCAGGCGTTAGGGCCCAACTGTGGTGGTTGAGGCTTTTTACTCCTGAAGTCCTGGGGCCCAACCTACTATGGATCGTGAAAAACTGGGCCAAGTACCACTTCTGCACTTGATTCTCAATGGTAGCTGTGGATGAGAAGTCAAGGGCTCCCTCGGGGTTTGTAGGGGGGGAAGTATGCATTCAAGTTAGTGAACACAAGTAACTTCTAAAGTGCATAGCAGTGTCAAAAAATCAATGTCCAGTCAAATACTTATTTTTATAATAAAAAGTATTTGACTTCTAACCCTACTTATTCAAAGCAGTGTTACGACCCATATACCAATAACAAATTTCCCCTTGAGTTTGGGGTGCTAGTGTTTCGCTAGCACGTCCCTGTCCAACCCGCTTTTCCTAATGTGATAGGAATTATTCCCATTTCGTTTTTTCTTCACCTCCAAAGTATCTTTTGTAGTAGAGAAATCTTTTTTTTTGCATGCCCAGGAAATAAGGGGATGTGTGGGGCACTTGTTCAATCTACTTTTGGCCCTACTTCATCCACTTTTGTATGAGTATTGTCATGAAAAATGGGTTGTAAAACATTGAAATGGTAAGGTGTAACACTTAAGGTTGTGCACCCTTCCCAGTGGCAGCTTTACAATACCTCCCCAGGCAATGCCCTTGTTCTCATTGCTAACACTCAACTTACAACACGAGACCTGTCACTCTTGGATATGCAGCAGATCAGCCACATGTTCAGATCTTCAGGAGTCCCAAGTTTCCTCTGAATACGTAAATATCTAATATTTATTTGTTCACGACTTACTATTGCAAGACAGGTGTGATTTTATAGCTGAACTTCCATGTGCATAGGATTCTTTCAATCAAGCCAGGAGCACTCCAATTTTTTCCTATTGAAAAAACTGTGGGTGGAAGGATATTGTTTTGTTATTCTAGCTGCTCGTCTAATAATATGCATGCAGTATGATGCAGGACAGAAAACAATGTCGCCAGGTAGAAATAAAACAATTGTATTTATTTTATTTTTACAATATATGAAATCTGTTATATGGATTCATATCGCACGAGTCCTGTTTAATTTTTATGAGGCTATGAGTTTTTTGTCTATACTCCTGTGTATTAAGTAATTGGAATTCGTTTTAATATACAATCAAATAAAACGCATGGCGAAAGGTTTTATCATGCATCTTCCTGTAGCCATTATGTCTTTGCACTTACACAACACTATAATTTACGTTCTTTAAATGCGCGCAGGTGTTCAAGATTGGCATATTTCAGCAAAGACTGAAGACTTCACAAATTCGGGATAACAGAGGGCCTCTCCCAAGGGATATGTCTTCGACCTAGAAGCAGACATGTGTCAATTGCCAAATTGAACGACCGACATGCACTTTCGTACAAGACGAGCCCAATACCTAGTGATGTCAACAGTGCTATGATTGAGTTTTTATATGCAACCAGGATGTGCCGACCTTCCTGCAGTAGGTTGTTACCACATGCTGAGAAATGTTCCCTAGCTACTATCCTCCAGGCACCTCTCAGCTCGAAAAATATGAAATTAGGATTTATTGTTACAGGTTGATATGGAAGGGTTCATGCCAATCTTGTACATTCAGTCATTTCTAAATATGCAGTACCTACAATACAGTTCCGTTGTTAAATGAATGAACTATGCTCTGGTATACTCTCGCACCCCCTGCTGTTATTCTCCATCTGAGATGACACCATTTTTGATAGCAGATGCATGCTATTTCCCTCTTTGAAGACATCGACTGCTAAACAGGGTTGCGTTACTTGCTATAAGCTGTTGATGTGAGAGAACTTTCTTAATTGTTGAACTACGTATTGACCATGCAATAGAAAAGTGATTCCCAAACTTTTTAGACTCACAACCCACTTTTTAGAGTCGCAAACGTTCCCAACCCACCTACCATTAATTAATATGAGGCAGAACTGTGTTTTAATGTAACTACAGCTTCCTGTGGTAACGTATTGCCATTTAGCACATTTTCCATTGACATGTCTGGTGAATTTGCACAGACATACAGTTTTATAAATAACACTATATAGCACACTGTTGGACCTGTCAGCCTTAAGGAGGTCTTCCATCTTCCAGCAAACCCTTTGCCTGCTTACCACCTCTTTTTGCTGATTCTTTTTGTTGGCCTTAGGACTCTGAGCACTTTACAACTGCTAACCAGTGCTAAAGTGCATGTGATTCTTCCCTAAACATGGTTATATTTGGTATATCCACAATTGGTGTAGTTCATTTTTCTGTAAGTCCCTTTTAGAGGTAACTACCTGTGCCCAGGGCCTGTAAATTAATTGCTACTGCAGATTGTGCCACACACACAAGTAGCCCTTTAAACATGTCCCAGGCCAGCCACTGCAGAGCCTATGTGTGCAGTTTTATTGCCATTTCGACTTAGCATTGGAAACCGTTTGCCAAGCCTTAAACTCCCCTTTCATTACACATATGTCACCCTTATAGTAGGTTCAACAACAAATAGCAAGGGGTCAGCTCAAATGCAACCTAAGTTAAATTCCTACGTGGTGATCAAAGGAAAATGAAGTGGAACTAATAATGTGTTGTGAAAATCACACATAGGGTCTCTCATCTCTGTGAAAAGATTCCCATCAGTCACCACTCGGATCCGCGAACTGGCAGATGTTTAAAGCCTAATCCTACATGTGGTGCCCAGTGTGAGGAGAACACATGATGTATAATGGGGTGACTGAAAGCAGTGCTAAAAGTGAAGTGCAAAGTGAAGTTGTGAAAAAACTATAAAATTAAGTAGAGAAGAGAATTTTTTTTTTAATAAGATTCTCTTCGGTCCTAAAATAAAAGGAGTGCGTAGTGGTCTAAACAAATAACCACTATTAAAGATGAAAGGTCGACATGTTTCTGCAGACTAATTAGATCCACGTGGTATCTAGCTGCTTCCTCAGGACCATTACCGCTACTGCTTATAGACCTCCCACGACAGCCCAGAGGGACGCCCGGGGTACCGACGGACAGAGCGGTGCCTCGTTTTACCTGCGCTGCAGCCAGGTGAGGTGGGACTTTTCTCTCCTGCCAAATTGTCAGGGGAAGGATGTTATCACTATATCTCAGGTGATATTTTATCTTTTTCACTAAATTTTCTATAAGCAATTTGCACAAATAGCTTATACATTGCCTCCTAAGTTAAGGTTGTCTGCTCATTGTCAAGCTACCAGAGGGTGAGCACAGGATTATTTATGGCGTGTAACTGACTTACCTGACTAGGATGGTCTCAACTTGGACAGGGCGAATATCTCTCCAAACTTCTAACGCACACCCATGATAATGTGTGGAAATCGGGTTCTATGAATATTTATAAAGTGTGTATCGCAAAGTGAGTGTCTTTTTTTGTTTGATCCTATTAAAATCTCCGTTTCCAGCTACACTTTAGAATTACAATAAAAGTGTTTCATTTTTGCTTTCCTAACTGCTGGAGGCATACAGTTTATTTGCAGATATTTGTGTATTGCAAAAACTGCATCCTACATTGTCACATAATTCACTTTGAAAACTCCTCTCACTTAGCAATTAGTGAAAGAAAAGTAAACACCAATTTGACCTCTGTCTTTGAATCGCCTGCAAATGTCACAAGTTAACACAGAATTTAAAGTCATCTTTATTACTCTGACCTTCAACCCACCAGAAATTACCTCATGACCCAGAGTTTGGGAACTACTGCACTGGATATCAGTAATACCTTCCAGACTTTGAAATATTGCTTTGGCGGTCTATAGTAGAAATGTGCAAAATGTAACACATATTAACTTTCACGTTGTGTTCTTTACTGAACTCTTATTTTTGAGCCATGATCACCATTTTCCTCCCCCACCTTGTAATAGTGGGACGGTCAATGTACACTTTAGTTGGCTGGGGATAGTGGGTGGAGAAGAGTGGAATTCAGACAGTACACGGAACAACTGCTCTCTCTAACTACATTTTAATTTTTTATTCCTCATAACATTAAACAAATGATATTTAGCTTCCATCTGTTGTCAGATTGGAGAAGAGACAACCTAAATACAGAGGATTTCATAGTGAACCTGAAAATGAAATCCAAATTAATCAAGTCTGTTCCTTGAATTAGACAGCAGTGTCTCAGAAAGTAGGTGCGGTCAACTATGCTAAGCATTTTAATGGTTGCAAATGCTCCGATTTTGATTTTACAACAGTTATAATGTGTTTAGGAGTATAGCGTTTTTCCCAATCCAAAAACGGGATAACATGGATAACAATTCAGTATCTGAAAAGGGCCTGGTGAGGCATCTCTTCCAAATACCGAATCTATATCATCTGTATGCATGTTTTGTGACCAAAATATAGTCGGAGGATGCAGTAATGCATTTGCAAACAGAAGGAGGTCCTTTTGCTTTGTTAGCCCCAAAAAAGTTTTTGAAGAGTAGGCCTGCCACTATGAAAGTTAAAAAAAATGAATGCAGCATGAGTTCCTTACAGGAAAACAGGCTGAATTACAAAAAAAAATCTAATTGTAGTGAGTCTCAATTTGTGAACTACCACATCAGTATTTATGAGGTAGGTCAGATTGCGATCCACCATGATTCGGAACTGTAAAAAACGAACTATTAGTACATCGATCCTTTCTTAAAATTATTTAACGGTCACAAAAAATACTGGTCACAAATTGCAACCATTATTTTGCAACTTCTAAATAGTACATCTAGCACTCAGTTCAAATTTCCCAGCGGCTTACATGAACAAATCATTGTTTACAACTATCCGTCACCTTACCTGAAAAAGCCCACTTATATCCCAGATACATTTGCAATGGAATTAATTATCAAGGTATTGTACCTTCTAATTGCAATCTCTAATTTGTGTTCCTATGCTCAAATGCAAAAGAGAAGCATATGGTCACAAGTTTATATAAAGGTGTATGGAACTAACAATAACCCACTCTGTTTCCACAATGGAAGGGATCATTGTGTAATCCGTAGATTTTAGTGATCCATACAGATATAAATGTTCACTGTAAATCATAATTGATTCTGATTTATGAGGCTTGAACTTTCCAGTCACATTGAGGATTAATAGCGTTTCAAGCTTGTGGATTAAAAGTGGAATGCTTTTTTGTACCGGTAAATCCAAAGAAAGCCAAGAAGGTTCTTAACCTGAATGTGGGTGTAAATACTTTTCTTAAAAGTCTTTACATTGAAAATTGGAAGCAAGCAATTATTGTCAATAATACATTGTTACAGTACATGCCCATGGATACAGTTCCTTCACATTGCAGGGAACACTTCAAATACAATTGATATAAACTTATAAGTAGCCGGTATTGTAGGTCCCACCTCTCATTATTCCCGATGTAAGGGCGAATTCTCAAACGGCAAACATATAATTCCCCTGCTTTTATACCATGACCCCCAGATCTTGGTCCATTTCTGAGGACAACCTCTCCCTTCATAAATTACTCTTTCAGCCTGCATGCACCAATCCATGTCTTCTTCCCACTCTCGAAGCTTAGGTCCGGCCGCCCTCCTCCACTTTTTTGCTATATTATGTTTCGCCACCATTCACCCCAGGGCGATCCAGGTTTTTTTCTCTGGATATGAAATCATTGTCGTCCCAGATGTTAAGGAGGCACCATCGGGGAGAAACCGTTTCTTGTTTACCACACAAAAGTCAGCATTTTTCCCGTTATTTTATCCCAGTATTTCTGAATAATCTGGCAATCCCACCATTAGTGTAGAAAAGTTCCCATTTGACCGCAATTTCTAGGGCAGAGCGAGGATTCCGAGACACACATTTCTACCAGTGTCGTATTCGTGTAGTATGTTCTGTGTAAGATCTAATTGTATAAGACGGAATTGAGAACATATTGCCACCTCCCGGGGCGACAACGGTGCTTCCTGCCACTCTTTGTCACTCATATCTCCTATATCCTCCACCCACCTAGCTCGTAGTTTTCCCAGGGGGTCCGGCACATTATTTGATATTTTCTTATATGTTAGGGATATTGCTTTTTTTCTTCAATAATCATCTAAAAGTCTATCCTCCAGGGGGGAGGAACCCGGGGGCTCAGTACCTCTAGGTATTGCCTTTGAAAGGGCGCTCCGCACCTGTAAGTATTGAAAAGTCTCCCCTACACCGAACTTATAGTCCTTTTGAAGCTTGCCAAAAGGAACTGTCTTTCCTTTCGCCCATAGGTCCCCAACTTTGGAGAGCCCAGTGAGGTCCCATTTATCAAACCCAGGGTGTTTAGCCAGCAATTCCTGTTGTGCTGACTCCAATAGTAGAGTAGCTAATGTTATCTTATTTTCCACCCCAGAGAGGTTGTTGCCACGCCCACTGTATATCGTTATTAGGTAGTTTTCAGATGGCATATTATATCTGTCCTTTCTATACGCTGGGTCTGTTTGTGGCCAGTGCACCCAGTGGTTCATGACTGCAAGTTGAGCCACCTAATAATAATAGTAGGTTGCCGGGAGGGCTATCCCCCCCCCCCATCATACCAACTTTTTGTGAGTTTATTCAGTGCTATGCGAGGGACACGACTATCTCAGAGGAGTGTACAGATTTCAGCAACGATTGCCTGAAAATATTTTGGTCGAACCGGTTAGGGAACATTTTGTAACATGTAAATAAATCAGGGGAGTGCCATCATTTTATACAGGGCGGCCTTTCCAAGCAACGTGAGAGGCAGTGTCCTCCAGTGCCGCACATAGTCTTGGAGTGGTCACATAGGGGGGGCTAAATTACGCTCATAAAAGACTGCTGGATCTGTTGTGACATAGATCCCTAAATATCGAAACATGTCAGTTACTCTTTGTGCAGCACAAAGCCTCGGAGGCTTGACAGCTGGGCCGCTTAGAACATATATGAGCGACTTTTCCCAGTTAATAGTATAACCTGAGTATTTTTGGAAGAGGGTAAATATATGCAGAGCTTTGTGTATGGAGGAATATGGATTGGCCAAGTACAGAAATATGTTGTCTACATATAAGGAGATTTGTTCTTCCCACTTCTCCGTCCATTTGAGTCCTCTGAGGAGCGGATCTCCCCGGATCCATGTCGCCAACGGTTCTAGCTCCAAAGTGAATATTAATGGTGAGAGCGGGCATCCCTACCGTGTTCCCCTTTGTAGCTCAACGGTCTTGGATCTACCTCCATTCACTGTAACCTGTGCAAGGGGCCCTGCATAAAGAAGTTTTACCCATTATACGTATTTCTCTCCAAACCTAAATCTCTCCAAGATTGCGAATAGGAAAGGCCATTCAATCATGTCAAACGCTTTTTGGGCATCTAGCGATATTATTACTGCTTCCTCGTCGACATTTCGAGCTCTGCCCAACACTCCATGGAGGCGCCGCAGGTTGAGCGTGGCTTTCCTATCTGGCCTGAATCCAGATTGATCCGGGTGGATCAACTTGAGCAGCAGGGGAGTCATACTCATCGCAAGGATTTTGGCAAGAATCTTCACTTCAGCATTTCGTAAAGAGATGGGCTGGTATGAGTCACAGTTGTCAGGTGGTTTCCCACTTTATGTGTATTGCAACAATATTGGCAAGCCGCTGACTCTCAGGCAGGGTACCACGCTCCACGCTTTCTGCGTACATCTTCACTAAGTACGGAGCTATTGTGGAAGCCGTTAGTTTATACAATTCTATAGGTAGACAACTTGGTCCCATTGCCTTCCCTAACTGTAATGCCACAATTGCCTGTACCATCTCTCTCTCAGTTAAATCTACCTCCAAACTATCCTTTTCTGCTTCAACTAAGGAGGGGAGCTTGAGGATGGCCAGCAGTTCTTGGGCCTCTGTTTGTGTGGAGGTCCCTGCTGGTGTGTATAGTTGGCTAAAGTATGTTGTAAAGGTCTTTGCTATTTCTTGCCTATCTCTACACAGTGTTCCGTCGTCTGATGTTGTCTCAAACACCCATCTGTTGGCCTTTTCCCGTTTATCCAACCATGCTAACAGTTTACTTGCCTTATCTCCTATTTCATATATTCGGTTGCATTTTCGACGCTTCTTCAGCGATATCTTTATTCTCTTTTTGTTTGACCGATAACCTATGTCTGGTGTCCGGGGTATCCAGTAAGACAAGCTCAGCTTCTATTCTGCTGACCTCCTATTCTATAACTAGTAATTGTTTCTGCTTTTCTTTTTTATGTCCGGCCATAGCCAAAATACTGCACCCCCTAATTACAGTTTCATAAGCCTCCCACATCACTTGTGCTAATTCCACTGACCCTTTGTTTTCTTTAAAATAGTAGTTGCTTCTACTAGGTCTTCTTTTATGCTTGGTATCATAAAGTATCAGGGGTGAATTGCCAGTATGTTTCCTCACGGAAGGTGTACCTCCATAACAAGCCACCAGCGGGAAGTGGTCCGAGATGCCTCCCGGGAGATGAGCCACCTCTCTAAACATTGCAAGTTGATCTGCTCTCCCACACATATAGACCATTTGGGACAGACTACCATGGGCCCCTGAATGAAAAGTAAACTGGCTAGTTGTTGGATTGTAAGCTATCCACATGTCGAATGGGCCCGTAGCCCTCACGAAATCCTTGAGTGCTTTCCCAGTGGCCTTCCTAGATTTGGTCGGCTGTCTATCCCAATCGCCACTAATGGCCATGTTGCAGTCTCCTCCTATTAGAATTTCTCCTTCCGGTAGGTTAATTAGGTTTGTCCCTAAATAGGCAAGAGCGGAGGAATGCAGTCTCAGCGGGACATAAAGGGACATGATATTTAGTAGTCAGCCTGCTCAATAACCGGATAGTGTGACAAATCTCCCAGTCTATCATGTTTAATACTATTTATAGAGAGGGGAGACACTAGGAGCTGATTATTGATTATTAGGTCCAGTGACCCCTGCTCCCGAAAAGTAACTAGTACACAAAAGGAGTCACTGTTCCTTGTAGAGGATGAAGGAGGAAGAAACTTTTTTTCATGTGCTTTTCTATCTGTGGGGGACAGTGTGTCCTCATCATAATGCCCTCATATACCCCAAAGGATGTTATGCTTCATCATTTGGGCTTTACTCCTCGTCAGGCCGGCTCTGCAATACCCTACGGGTCCCCCAAAGGGTCTCTTTATCAGAGATTTTTTGATGAGAAGCCGTTTGGCCGCCATTGATACTAAAATTGACCTTTCTTTGGTCCTGAAGAAGCGCTTTGGGTCTCCTTCTGAGGCCACATACAGCGCGAAATATGTTGACCGTTATATGTGTCCATTAGGGATATATACCCAGCTGCAGAGGGACATTATTTCCCCTATAGCAGAACTACACACTTTGTTTTAACAATGACAGAGGGATCACCCTAATAAATAGTACCCACTCTCCCTCCAGTCATTTTTTAATACGCCGCTTTAGACTTCACTGTCACTTACTCCCCCGCACCCAACCGGCTTCTCATCAAAAGATCTCCGATAAAGAGATCCTTCGGGGGGACCCGTAGGGCATTGCAGCGCCAGCCCGACAACGAGCAAACTCCAAATGATGAAGCATGACATCCTTCGGGGTGCGTGAGGGCATTATGATGAGGACACACTGTCCCCCACAGATAGAGTAGCACACGAAAAAAGTTTCTTCCTCCTTCATCCTCTGCAAGGAACAGTGACTCCCTTTGTGTACTATCATGTTTAATCCTCTGTATTGTAAATGGGAGGGATTTGCGCAGAAGTATACCAACTCCTCTTGATCCCCTTGCATATCCCGCATGGGCCACAAATTTGTAGCCCCATCTATTCAGTGCACAATAGGAATTCCTTGTATGTTCCTGCAATAACACAATGTCCGGCCTTTGCCGATTTAAATATTGCTACACTATCCATCTTTTGATTCTGTCCCCCAACCCATTAACATTCCATTAAAGGATCTTTAAATGACCAGGGGGGGCGGGGCGTTAATGGCAACTTTTCATGCATTTCTTAGTGATTCGGGGATTAGGGGATATCACACACATCTTGGGCTGCCAGAGGCAATGAATCGCCTGATAGCCAAGGCTAACCGCATTACAACTTGATATATTTTCATCCTGCATATAATCTCTTTTAGCACATGTACTGTTTGATTTTGTCCTCCTTGAACAACTTGAAAAACCCAAAACTTCTGTCCGTCGACAGTGTGGAACTTTCCCACCCCTCCCTGCCTCCCTGCACTGTGGACTTGAAAAAGTCCAAGGTGAATCAGCCAAGTATGAGTGTTATTACGATTAATTAAGTCTTGTGAGTCACTCCACTACTTAGCATTGCTGCCACACCTCTCCTCCTACTCCAAACCTGCGTCCTGTATGCGATTCTCCTGGCATCAATCCTGTCCCTGTACATGTTTCTGAGGGTCAGCTCTGTGTGCTCCAACAGTTCTCCAGCCCTCAAGCCACTCCCAGGCCTCCTCAGTAGATGTAAAAAAACATTACTTCAATTCCGCTACCACCCTGAGTTTAGCCGGGAAGAGCAAAGCGTATTTTATATCCTTGACTTTGTGCGCCTTTATTACCTCAAGAAAGGAGCGGCACATCTTTTAAACCTTCATTATGAAGTCCGGGAAGAAGGATATCGTTGAGTTCTGACACTTCAGTGGAGGAGCAGAGCGGGCTGTTTGCAAAATTATGTCCCTATCTCTAAAGTTGAAAATTCGTGCTAGGATAGGGTGTGGGGGTACACCCGGTGTCGGGGGGCCTCCCGGCACTCTGTGGGCACATTCGACCAAGAAGTATTGGGAGAAAGCACGGGGCTGCAAGTGATTTTGAACCTGGTCTTCCACAAATAGGTCTTGTAGCCGGGCCCTCCGCCTTCTCGGGAACTCCCAAAATACAGACATTGTTCCTCCAGGAGCGCACCTCATAATCTTTCAGCTTTGCCTCCAATTATGTTGTGGTTGTCAGGAGCTTTTGCATGTCCAGTTTATGTGCATCAGTGTTTTTTTCTAGCGTGGAGATGGAATCTTCAGTGGCTTTAACTCTGTCCTCTACGTTATGCAAGTCCGCGCGAAATAATGTCATCTCAGTGTTGACTATGTCAATCTTATGTGAACTCAAGCGCCGATCGTACACCTTATATTACCTCCATTACGTCATGGAGGGAGGGGAGTCTTCCTCTATTAGTTTCGATGGGGCATTTGTCTCCGATTCCTCCCCCCCTGTTAGCTCTGCTTTGGAGTGTGCGTATTTTGCAAGTTTGTTTTGGTGCGTTGGCATCTTGGGTTTCGACATCTTGTCGGGGGTACAGTGTATTTTCTCCCCCACTATTGCCCTCTCTTTGGAGGTGATCAGTGCTCCTCAGTTTACCCTGGTACAGTCCTGGTTATGGCAGCTGTGCACCACACACCCCACACATGCCTGTGTTGAGGTGTCCGAGATCTTCTGCTCTTCCTAGTGCCTTGGACCTTAGTATCGGGCCAATGCCTGGTTTCTACATTCTTGCGGTTTTTAGGAGGCCTATTTGTGTCTCTGCCCCCCTTTAGCTACGTTATTCACCGCAACGGGACTGATCCGCCACTCATGCCACCTTAGATTTGAAGGACTCGCGTTTCACTCACCGGGCCTCCGTAGTGTCACAGCCCCGGGGAGGCCTCACTGTCACAGGCCTATCCGTCTCTGATCTCGGCTTCCGCCGCATAGCACAATGGCGGGGAGTCAGATCATCTGTTACTGCCCTACTCGTGTCTCCCTAGGTTGCAGGGGTCAGTACAATACCGAATCGGGTCTCTGGTTTCGGCTCTCGGACCGGGTTCACCGGAGGTCTGCAGGGGCAGCCATCTTTGCTGTGACCCTGACGGAGACCTCTTCTTCAGCAGTAGGAACAGCCGTCGCAGTTCTCTCCCGGGTCGCGATCGCCTGCACCCGCAGGGCTCGTCCGTCTGCTCGGCCATCTTGGGTGCTCGCTGGCCACGCCCCAGTGGGTGTAAATACTTGTATCATAAAACTTAAATGCTTAATAGCAAGAAACAGTATTACAAAAAGGGATAATGTGACCGCCATTTGTGAGGTTCTTTCCACAGTGCCAGCACATCATTTAATAAAGATTAAATTACAACTTGTTTACCTTCATGAATAGGCCAGTAAGTAATTTTTAATATGACAACTAATCACACATTTATTCTACCCTACAGTTGTGCAGGTGACATGATTTCACTTTGCAATCTTCTCAGTGAACATAAAGATTTTATCAAAGTACTTCCATTCAAGTGATGCCGAATTGTGTTAAATTATATTTCAATCTAATATACAGACAAGCTAAAGTACTGTAAGAACATGAACATTGCATTCAACATATACAGAAGCTAACTCTGATTAATTTTCTGGCACTGTCCCCTTACAAAGGAGGAATTTGTTTGCTATTTATATCAGAGTATAAGAAATTGGGTTATTAGTTGAGAAGGGTGGCATCCTCACTCAAATAATGAATGCAATCATTGTCAGGGCGAACCTCAAAGGTCATTAAATTATCCTGGGCTCAACTTCTTGTAGCTTGGACTAAAAGGAGCCAGGCTTAACCTAGATGCAATGAGTATAGTATTTATGCAACACACAAGCAGGAATAAATTGAAAACTCTACACAAGAAAAAGCAGAAACTAATTTAGAAAGATAAAGTAAAATGTAATGAATAGAATGACCCTAAACAACAAAAATTCAATCAGTGGAGATAAGAGTTTTTAAAGATTCAGGTGCAAATTGTGCCAAGAAGCACATGGCGTCACTCACAATTATGATGTCACACTAGACTGAGGGAAAGTCACAAGTTCATGCTAACTACATGTGAGCAGCTATCAGATACAGGGACCAGTAGTCCTGCCGAAGAGCTACCTTCTCAAAGTCTCCGCAAAGACTTCCATTTGCATTGGCCTGATTGAGGTAACTATCGGTATGAGAAGCAGGTCGAGCATTGTGAACGGTAGTTGCTATAGCGCCAAGAGCTGGTCGTTTAAACTTCACAATGACGATCGTCATGGGCTGGCACCTCAAAGTGTGGGTCTCATGTTGCCGGTTGTTATGGATTTTTGCTGTTGGCATAGAGCATGTCCAGCTGGAGCTTCTTGTTGGCTGTCATTGTGGGTGGTCAATTCTCTGAGTCAAGAGGTCATTTGTGGTTGTGAGGACACCAAACTTCTCGATCTACACCTTTTCTTTAAGACGGGTTCACACAAATTGCAGCCAAGGTTCTTGGACCTGGGGGCATGTCATGGGGACCAGAGCTCACTCCAACATAGACCGGCATCAGGGCGGAGGCAGGTTCAATTGGTGCTGTTCAGCTTGGCAGTTGCATTAGGACCTCTGGAAGCTTGTTGTGTTGCTCACACAGTAGGTCAGCAAACTGACAGTTGGAGTCTCTCTGGGTAGCATGTATTCAAGGCTAGCAGGTGCAATCCTTTATTCAGTCAGCAAGGCAATCCTCCTTCTGAATCTTCCTGATCTCATGAGAGGATCTGAAGGTTACATGTATATATTTGGTGCCAGCCTTTGTATGGGGAAATTCACTAACATACCCCAAAAACTGGTTCTGGTCAGTTCTTCCCCTTACCCTGGTTGAGGCTCTAAACTGTCTAGAGTGATAAAGACGAGGGCAGGCCTGGTGTCAGGTTCCTATTTGTTTATTGCAGACAGGGCCCTTTGAGTGGTAATTAGGGCAGGGCACAGCTCGTCCCTGACCATCCTGCCAGGAAGACCCTCATCTCACACCCAGGTGTCCTTTGTCTGACTGTATGGAAGTAAGTGATGTACAACTCACAACAGCAGAGACATGATCAGTCATGTGACCCAGGACAGTGGCAGGAAAATGCCAACTTTCTAAAAGTGGCATTTTCAAAATTGCAACTTAAAATATAATTTCTCTAACTCAATCTCAATCAGAAGTTAGTACTTATTAAGTGTCATAAGGTAACCTAGTGTTAGTCTTTGAGAAGGATTGGCCTTGCCATATTGAAAAAAGAGTTTAGGTGTAATTTTCTGTTGGGGCATGAAAAAAACAAACACACATGTCTTACTTTTTACACATGCACCCTGTCCTATGAGTTTTTAAGGCGTTCCTTAAGGGTGAATTATTTGTATTAGCCTGGAAAAAGGTATATTTTGCCTGGTCTTAATGGCAATTTAAAATTGCACTACAGGTTGCAGTGGCAGGCATGAGGCATGTTTTACAGTACTTCTTTAGTGGGCGGCACAGTATGTGCTGCTGCCCACTAGTAGCATTTAATTTACAGGTCCATGGTACAGGTAGTACATTTATGAGGGACTCAAAAGTAAATTAAATATGCTAAGTAGGTGTAGGCCAATTTTACTATGTTTTAGGGGAGAGCACAAGCACTTTAGCACTTGTGAGCTGGGACAAGCTAACAAAAATGAGTTCTGAAAAGTAAGGGGGTAAAGGCAAAATGTTTGGGGAATACCACTCCAAGGATGTCAAATCTAACAACAAGATTGTTGAGTGTGGGACAAACAGTTCAGGTCTCGGAGGGAGGTAGTAGGTTGCGGCACAACATTCCTGAGTAGGTGTTGTACACATGAACATTTGGGGTTTTAGGAGACCTTGGCAACAAATCTTCAGGAAGCATGGAGTTGTTGGTTAATATCTCAATTGAGGTGGAGGCCGGGAGATAAGGTACACTAAAAGTAGGATGTTGATGAAGCAAATAATTTTTCATATCTTTAAGAGGGGCCTCTATATTGGCATAGCTCGATTGTACAATAATTAACACACAAGTTAGACTGAGCATATCTCAGGCTGAGCTTAATTATCCCACTCAGAGGTACTCCCCTCCAGTGAATTATGCAGATGTGGATGTCAGTGGTTGAAGCAAGCAAATGCCACAAGAGCTGGTATTTCTCTTTCACCAGCTAAAGGGCACTCTGATGGCACCCTGGTGTTCTTCCTTTTAAATAACATAGAACAGGTGAAGCATACACTGGAAACCCTCACATGGGAAAGAACTCCTCTTCGAAATACATTTTGAACAAAATTGTGTGTATTGCTTTAGTGACCAAATATGATTTTCTTCAAAATAAAAGTGTATTATACATTAAACTCAACAAAACCTGTTTCTCTTTTCAGATTAACTTCAGATTTTTTAAGGCTCTTGGGAACTAAAAAAAACAACTTTATGTATACACTTTTAACTACGTGATTTAGAAACTGGTCTTAGGGAGCTTTCTGATGAGGTTTCAACTCTGTTGTCACAACCTCATTTTGAGTACTTCAAATACATATGCTGACTTTTTCTTTTAAAGTAAAATTTCTTCTTGGTCTCATATGTGATATATACTAAGAAGATTTACCTACAGTAGCATGTCAAAGAACATTCATTATGAGAGAAGTCATGAAAGAAAAATCAGGCAATTCACCATTCTACACTATGGTTATCAGGACCGGGCAGGCCTTTTCTTCCAAACAAACGAAAGGTGATTGGAAGAATGCTTGCAATATGTCTAACCACAGGTAGTTGCTCAGGGTTGCATTACAACTCGGTGTTCTTTTGCTCACCATATAACCTCATTTTGGAGCCAGCCACATTCAATAGGATCTGCTAGGCCAGGCCCTCCCTGAAAAGAAACACAAGCAACCCAAGATTAGATTCCACCCTTTTTTCCACCAGACATTTCCCCGGTGGGCTGGAGCCCTTGGAGATCGGTTTGGAAATTCCAGGGCAGATGCTGCAGTCTTAGTCACTCTCCCCAGCTCACTGAGATTAATTGCATGAGGCACAGGGAGATGTTCTGCGGTGCTCTTGTGAGGAGTTTAAGCATATACATCAATTTGCTCCCTTGTTACCTTTACATTATTTCCTTCTTCCTGCTCCAGAAAAGTCTTTAAAACTGTGCCCTCAAAATACTATACAAAAGAGAGATGAATGATAGAAAATTGCACAGGACATAGTCTCAGATTAACTATTCTTGTTGCTTAGTCCCAGTGTTTTGTGAGACATAAAAACATATCTGGATTGCTTTAGCAATAGGAACACGTACTGTTGTGAGACCATAATCAATATAAAGTGAATGTTAACTGTTGTCGACTTGGAGCTTATGATTTAACATTTCACTACATCATAAAGGACACTGCCTTTTTTTTACTATTGGTCAACAATTGAACTAGATTATTCCATCCATGGTTTTCTTTTAATTGACAACTCCCTTGTTAATTTTCTTCACACTTGTCTGTTGTTGTTTTTCAGACTGTGACATTTTGATGTCACTAGCAAACTAGTTTTTTTTAACTTAATATCTAAAGTTCATACCCTGTCAATCCATGGAGACTTGGTTCCTCAGTTAACAGATCTGACTCTGGCACAAACATAAGCTAATACCCAGATTCTCAGTGATGGACAATACTGAGCAAATGCCATGTTTTTCTTATCATAATTCGACAGTCAATGGGGCAACCATAGATACATGCTGAATGAGTGGCAAAAAGAAAAAAGAAAATAATGTATGGGTCTTTGAGAGACAAATTCTGTGACTTCAACCCAGCTTATTATACAAGTGTTAGTATAACATGTGTCTGTGGATAGGAGAGCCTGTTAAAGACTGTCTTTATTTAGAAATCAAGTTTGGGATACGAGAGGGATTGAGTTTCGATAATAGAATCACATTAATGACTACATCTTGGTTAGAAGCCAAGCAATGACCGAAATGTTGAAAGAATATCAAAATCTATGACATCCTACTAACGTGCATAGTTGTGAGATTTCAAAGAGGAGTAGTCGTTGAAAATCAACCTTTAATACTTAGGGCCCTATTAGGATGGCGGATGGACTTGCGTCCGTCCGCCACCCCCGAGGAAGAGGGACCGTCCGCATGGGCAGCGGCGGTCCCTCCATGGCAATTAGGATGTGACCGCCACCCTGGCGGTCACATCCCCTACCTTTAACATTGCGGCAGATGCTGCTTCAAGCAGCACCCGCCACAAGGTTAAAACATGCATGTTGACCTTTGCAGGCACTGCTATCTTAGTATGGTGGGGCAAGAGAGTCACAGTAAAGAGAAATTGCCCTTTTAAAGAAATAGTCTGAGGCAGTGCTCTACCCAGCATCAATTTCTTAAACAAAAGATAATCAGATGCAGGGAGGGGTACAGAATTGAAGAAACCATTAATACTTCACTGAGCTCCATTAAATGCATCAGTATTCTGAAGAGGAGTGGACCCAAATTACAATATAAAGGCATTGAAGTAAAAGAGAGTATCAAACATAATGCGCTTCGTGAAACTGCTTCAAAATAGAGTTGGAGAAAATGTCATCTTTGAAGAGATGGAAGGTCACTGGGAGACCTAGGATATCCAGATCAGACAAGTATCTTTTATTTTTTTCACGAAGTTTTATATAACGTGAACTTGACCCAAAGGTATCGGGTATCAGAGTGCTTTACATGAGCACCAGTTGCTTACACAAGGATACATTCATTTTTGTGAGGCACGGGGAGATTAAGTGATTTCCCCAGAATCACAGGATGTTGAGCGTCATTGCCGAGACTCGAACCCAGGATGTTGAGCGTCATTGCCGAGACTTGAACCCAGTTCTGCAGATTCGAGAGCGTCCGCCCTAGCCGTTAGACTACATCCTCTCCCTCCGCTACATCTTCATTTGCACCTCAAAGGTAATAATCCACCAAAAGCTTAAAGCTCTTCCCTCAACAGTGGGTCGCATTAAATGTTAGGTAAACATCCCTAGGAGGCAGTTCACTGATCTTTATTGTGGTTCACTCACTAGAGGAGTAAATGATCCTCAATTTTCTTTCTTTTCAGGAGTCTTTTAATCAAGCAATTTATAAGTTATATTTTTTACAGTTTCTGCCTGTACATACTAAATCTAAACCAGAAATATACACTTGTGATGTCATTAATTATGTCATTTTAAATGTCATCTGTTTTTCCACGCCGTTTTTATGTAATGTTGATTTCTGTTCTTCAAAGCTAAACATAGTATGTTTTTTCCTGTACATTTCTTTGCTTTTGTCATGCTTTGCAGTGATGAGTTACTCTGGAGTGGTGTGCACTTTGTCCGGTATACAGTTTGCAAAGGTGAGAGGGTATGAGTATCCTTGGTGAGAGGGTATGAGTATCTTTGTTTGATATCCTTTATGAATTCCATGCACAGGAAGGCCTATGCGACATGATTCAAATTGGCATAAAAGGGACTCTATGGGCCCAAATGCATTTAAGGAAATTGACTGCTCCTGCTGCATTATTGATAGCTACACTTTTGCAATCCATATACTATCCTCGAGAAGACAACGCTGTAGGAGCCACATGGAGGATGTTTGCATGAGGCTCTTGTAAAGCCATTTCCAAGGGTGTAACAGACTCCCATAGGAATCAATGGAGGCAGGAAATAACACTACCACTTGTAAAAATAAGTTACATTAATTAACATTTTAAATGAAACGTAATTCAAAATATTTGTTAAATATATTTTAAGTTAAAGAGTAAAAAATAATAAATAATAAAAAGTGAAAAATAAACAGGGAAGCTATCGCTCTGTAGTGCGGAGAGACAAGGTCGAATCAAGGTAAAGAAGGGAAATTAGTATAGTAGTGACCCACATTGGGAACATCCTAATAACGCTAACAACGAAGATTTGAAGAGTGATTCTGCAGTCTGCCCTATGTTCCCTGTTTACTTTTCACTTTTTTTATTATTTATTTTTTTTTACTCTTTGTTTTTTCTTTAGTACCTTTACCTGCAATTTCTCTTTTCTCCCCCCTCACTTCCTTAATTGTACTTTTGAATGTGCTTTATCTATGCTAAAAACCCGTTTTGTATGTTTCTTCTCGCTCTATATCCCACTTTTAACATAGAATCTTTTCATGTATTTTCTTTAATATATTACTTTCTTTGTACTGTGGACCTGTGTAGACCTCATGACTGATGGGATTGTGCCCATGTAGACCTCATGACTGATGGGATTGTGCCCATCGCTGCCCTCACATCCACCCAGTGATGGCCTATCATCGCACACCTAAGCTCTCTATTGTGTGTGTTGTCTAGGAGGAACACACAAAGCCCAACTGTCAGATACACATAGTCATGTGACCCAGAGACAGGCTGCAGACACTAAATGGCCAAGTCAAGAAAATGCCAGCTTTCTAAAAGTTCACGTACAAAGAGGTTGGTCTTTTAATCAGCTGGGTTGGGCCACTTGTGTATGTATTACAACAAAATACCAAGACTTGCAATCATTTAATCAACACAACTTTTTGTGAAAGATGAAGTAATTTAATTAACTTAATGTTATGTTTTGATTGAAAGTGTTATAGTATTTTGAGACATTAAACAAACCCATTAAACTTATCCGTCTGACAACATTTGAATGTAAGATACAGATTTTCAGCCCATCTAAAAACCATACTTTTTCTAAATCACACAAAGGAAAATAATTCTAGACAGAATGCATTTAACAAAACCAACATAACAAAAATTAATTAGTAATTAGCCAGTTTTTAAAATTATTTATTGCTGGAGTTTCTCTTTGTAGTCTCGCTGTGTTGTTAAAATAACGTAAACCCCCTTTTTCTTTTGGGTTCTCCTCAGGACCGTTGACTGACTTAACCTGCTCCTGGGAGTCTTTTGCTAAAGAGACAATCAAACATAGACAATCCTTCAAGGGACATTGGAGGCCTATTCAAAGAGTGTGCTGAGAAAACCCTCAGTTTTTGTTTCAAATAGAAGTTTAAGTATTTTTAACAACACAAGAGACTAATAATAGAAACTTGAGCACTTTACAATCAAAAGGCTAGTTTGTTATGAATTCATTTTTGTTACATGTTTGTTTTGTTGTTTCCATTCAGTCTAGAATTATTTTCCTTTGTGTGAAATATTATTATTATTATTATTATTAAATTACACTTGTATAGCGCTATCTACCCGGAGGCCTCGTAGCGCTTATATAGAAAATAGAAAAAGTATGTATTTCAGATGGGCTGAAAATAATGTGCCTTACTTATTCAAATGTTGAAGGATATTTTTAATGTGTTTGTTTAATTTGTCAAAATAATTTAATTACATGCGCTTTCAAAAAATTGCTGAATAAATGATTGTCAGTCTGGGTAATCTGTTGTAATACAACCTTCTAAAAGTGGCATTCTCAGCGCTGTAATTTAAAATCTGACTTCAGTATTAGAAAGGATTTTTCAATATAATTCCTAAACAACAAGCATGAACTGGTTGCCTGCTCCCATTTGGAAACTATCACTTATTAAATGTAATAAGGTAACTCCAATGTTATCCTATAGGAGAGTCCAGCCTTGAAGCAGTGAAAATCGAATTTAAGAATTTTTCACTACCACGGCAAATAAAAATAAGTGCATGTCCAGCCATTTAAATACACTTCACCCTGCCCTCTGGGCTGTACAGAGCCAAATCAAGGGGTGACTTGCATGTATTAAAAAGGAAAAGGAAGATTTGGGCCTGCAAAAGGTTTGTTTTGACAGTTCAAAATGACAGTTTAAATTTGCACACACACAAGCTGCAGTGGCCGGCTTGGGGCTTGTTAAAGTGCTACATAAGTCCACTATTAGCATTCAATTCACAGGACCTGGGCACATGTAGAGTCACTTTACTATGGACGTACAAGTAAATAAAATATACCAATTGGGTTGTAGCCAATTTTACAAAGTTGTAAGAAAAGAGCTGAAGCCCTTTAGCACTGGTTAGCAGTGGCAACGTGCACTAAGTCCTAAAGCCTGCGAAAACAAAGTCAACAAAAGAGGAGGGTTGAAGGCAAAACATTGGGAGGAAAATTACAAAAGGTCTAACAGCCTTTTTAAATAGTAAATAACCTTATAGAATTTTGTTATGGGCATAGATGACTGTATTACTGTTTTTAGGGTTCAAGCTTGTAGTTCCGTAAATGCTCACTTTGTGCCTCACAGGTCATTGGAACAGACCACAATTAAGGAGTTAGTTGTCGACTGTGACCATTCTGTAGGGTACATGGTATGCTCCCTGGTTCTACTTTGAATGAAGCCCCTTTTAGAAGGGTTCCAGCCTGTAGTCCCATCTGTAATGTTGGAAATGCTGGTAATATTGTGCATAGCATTTAGTTGTGTATGTATTAAAATACATTTGCTTTTCAAATCAGAGGCACTGACTGGATTGTGATTTATTGAGTGCTACTTGTTGCATTGCAGAGTTAAAATTTTCAACCATCAGCACCTCTTTGAGTAAGCTGTGGAGTCCTGTGCTAATCTACAGAATCAAGTGCTAAAAGGAGTACTTGGACCCAAGTTTGAGGGTCTGCAGTAATGAGGACCTAGACTACCTGAAGTGCTAGACCCATTTGCTTCAGGTTCCAGTAACTTCGGATTGCCCTGGATACTGTATTTCTCATACACGAGAAGGCGAAACCCTTCATATATGGCTGCTAAGCATATGCACGTAGTACTTGTACATGAAAACCCATTGTGCATCATGATTGCTGTTTATTTTCACTCTTTCAGAAGAACATTGTATTGTTTTCTATGGACCCTAAGTATTCAAATGAACGGAGCAGCCTGAGCCAGTCTCTGGATACGGAGCATGTTCACAGTGCTGACAGCTCAGCAGAACTTGTGAAAGTAGATTTTCCTTCCTAATATGAACTGTCTTCCCCAGACTCGGAGTGACAATTCCAGTAGCAAAACGTTTTACAAAGACTGCAATGCAAAGTGTTGTGCACATTATTCACTGTACAAATTGTTGTTTCTTGCGCATAATACCCTTCAACATACCCTTTTCAGATCCATCTGAAAGTTCTTTTCATAGAGCCGATATGGTATGGCAACCACCAGGGAGACAAGGGTGCCAGCAGAGCAGTGAGCCAAGAAAGGGGATTCTCAGAATTTCTATTTTAGGGTTGGAGTTCATACTGTAAATTTTCATCAAAAGCTGAACCCGATGACCATACTTTTAGGTGGTACCGATGGTTTGGATAGGAACAGGGCCGAAAAACTTTGTCACACCATGGCACTGTTGGTAGCTAAACGAGTTAATGCAGCCCTTTGGCTGGACCCGTCTGCCCCTTCCATGACACGGTGGCGCAGAGGGGTAGATTGGTGTTTAGCGCAGGAGCGCCCAATGTATGTAGCCTGCGGCTGTCTCAAAAAGTTTCAAAGGGTTTGGGGTGAATGGGTCGGGGTGGTGGAAGACTGAACTTTCCTGAGGCTCCCCTATGGACATGGCGTAGACATTGTTGCTTGCTATTCCTAGCTGGATTCGTGTATGTGGGGGTATTATTTCCCTATTCTTGTCACTGTTTTGTACTGATCACTGTGCGAAAAGCTGGCTTTGTTTGTCTTGCAGCGAATGTGTTAATTTACATAAATTTAATTTTTTTTAATCAAAAATACTTTAACTGGTGCATAGTACACATACACTATCACACAACGTGCAACATGTTATAAAATCATAATTTTATTTGGTGATAGCTAGCCTAGACTGATGGCACCATTAAAGATTTTTTTCCTTTATGGCATCTGGAAACAGAACCAAAAAGTTGAAGGAAAATGTCATTAAATGGGATATATTATCTAATCTTAGCCGTGAACACCCTATGACTCTTTCCACATCCAACTATTCTAAAAAGGATTTGCATTTCACTTTTCGTGTAATATTACATTGTGCAAAAGTAACACCTGTAATTTACAGTACTTATGGCCTCACTGTCCGCATCCTCTAGCTGTACCTGGTATTCCCCCCTTGAGTTAATAATAGTGGTGGCATCAATATTTTTGTTGAGTTGTACATTACATTTGGGACACCATGTGCCCCCATAAGAAATGAGGAATTACAAAAGTAATTTGTGTCCTGATGCTCCTGGTTATTTTTCTTTTCCCCATGGAATTGACCGCAAAAATACACCTCCTGATATCTCCAGTCCTGTGGAGTTACCTTGGGATACATATTTCTAGCAGTGCTGGTAACCCCCTTGCCAACCCCATCAGAATTAAGAGACCACTCATAATGAAACATAAGAAGTGCAGCATGAAGCACTACATATGTTCTTGTTGTTGTTATCCTCCCCACCTGAGGCTGGCTTTTTATTGCCTTGTTGGTATTGGTTTATGAATATAGACTGAAGATGGAGTGTAAATTGTGCGTCAGGCTGCCACTCTGGTTTATTATGTAAACTAATTCTGAACACAACTAAAATTAGAAGAGCTACAATCTTTCTTTCCTACATTTCACACAGTTGTGGTTACTCATTATTAGCGACTTGTTGCTGAGGTTGATGCGTAATTATCCATGGCAGTCTAAATTGTTAATTCGTGACTTAGGCATGGATTCGGAGTTGCTTATTTGATGATACAAACTATCCTGCTTATCATTAATTGGCGTATTTGTAAAAGAGCATGGCTCGTGCTCCATTGAAGCACCGTAGAAAGACTTAAATTGGTGATATTTTACAAGTCCGATAACTCATTTCACAAAGCCAACAAGAGAGCTTGGTCATTGATTTCAATTGATTTCCGAAATATGCCCCTGGTAAATTATTGCGCAGCTTTATCCAACGATAACCTATCTTAAGCCACAAGTCAGTATTGCATTTCTACACTATGTTCTAAGTTGCTTTTTTTGCAGACAAGACATAGATCAATGCTTTACCTCTAAGTACCTAGCCCCTTGCCATCCTCTAAACAGATTGTTTTCTTTTTAAAAATCTTTTCCTTTTAAACAGAGATCGGATATATTCGTACACCCTATCCACAAACTATTTTTCATAATTTGCTTAATTTACTTAACTCTTCCTTAAGTAGTTTTTTTTCTAGTAGGTAGTATAAAGTCAACCTATTTCGCCTCTCACATGATAGTAAGGGTCCAGTTCATAAAGGTAAATCTAGAGGCCAAGATTTCCACGCAAATAGTTTACTTCTATACTTAGATTTAAGTCTTCCAGCATGTACGTTTACGGTTGTGGCTCAGTGTAGATATCCACCTAGATGCACTTCATGAACTCAGAGTGGGGACTTACACCTTGTAGGATTATGTGTCTGCCTCCCTTTCCACAGAGGGTGCAGGCATGTACAATAAAAATAAGACCATTAATTTATTAATTGTACCTTTACCTGTGTATTTTAGGTGTAAATCAACCGAAACCAGTTCTACAGAGTGTAGGAAGAAATCTCTGCCTGCACTATTTATCACAAGTAATTCACATCAATATGTAAATAGGCATCATCTGAGAAAAATAAGACTCCTACAAACATTTCTACTGGAAGCAGATACATAGAAGACAGGGCTTCCCGCTTGTAACACGAGATATTGTGGAATGACGCAAGCTACAGTTCTGTTGAATGTCATTGTGTGTGTTTGTTTGTACATAGAACCTGTTATGATGAGTCTGTGTGCAGGGTAGAGTTAGATATAAGATAAGTATTGCGTATTATACTGCTTAATTTGTTTTACATCTTTTAATTATCTATGAATGTGCATCTGTGAAGTTCACACTTAAATAATGTGATTTGTACAGGTGTCTACAATTTACGTGGTTATATGACAATTTTCAGCCTTTTTATTTTTTAATATATTGATAAAATGTTTTCTTTCTTTACTATGTGACTCGTATAGTTGTAATGTTTAAATTGTATGACCATCGAAAATATTTTTTTTCTTTCTTTTTTGCCATGCTTGTAACATTTCAACAATGTGATTTATATGGGTACCTGCTGTGTCTAAAGTTATTTGATAGTGTTTTCTTAATTGATTGTTGTAAGTTATTGTATTATTTTCTATCTTGACTGATTTGCATGTGATTCCCTTGCAGTGCATGCAAGTTGCTTTGTGTGAGATGTGCTTACTCCTAACCTTAGTTGTAATAAATCTGAGCTTTTTGGGATTTAGTAGTACAGGAGTAGATGCTGGTGTAACTTTTTGTGAATTTTAAATGGTTTTCCATTTTGTAGGTGTGCTTTGTATTTGCATAACCTTAATTTCCCCTTTCCATTTCCCACTTTGTAGCATATTTTCAACATTTTCCAAACACTATTGACACTCACGCATGTATACAAGAAAGTTATAACCATGTGTGCGTAGTTGGATTCCTGCCTGGGAGGTCATAGCCTGTAGGACCAATGTAGTCTCCACCCGTACATATGTGAATTGCACTTTAGTACATGAAATAGTACTATAGTAATACTACTACATGTACTAATCAAAGACATTTTGTGAATTGGGCCCTAGGTCTATAAGTTGGACACTGCATTTACAAAATGAAAGCTCTGCTTCCTCATTATAGAAAGAGTTCCAGTTTTACAGACAAATGTGTTTCAAAACACAGAATCTAACAGATTTAGCATAGCCCTACTTTAGAAGCAACAGCTTTTAACAAATCTACAACCCCAAAAATATTTTCCAGTATTTTGTATTTTATTAATTGCCAAAAATAAACGTGGAACAAACTGTATGACGGTTAACATGTAATAAGCTATAATACAGACTTCTTGGTGTTATATTGGCATTTATATATTCAGAATTCCATTGTGGTTTATTATATCATCCCCAACGTATTGGAAGCATTTTTGGACTATATTCTACATGATGCTCCTTACGTATCCTATGTGTTGCAGAGGATGAGATAGCGCCTCTAGATATGGGTTTGCCCATAAAAAATCATCTTGCTGATAACTTTTGATTTGTTTAACACCTCTATCGGAGTCGTTCCGAAAACTGTAATTGTTAAACGTGGCCCAATAACATGTCCTTTAGAGCAAATATACTAATAAACTCTTACACAAATATATTACGGCTGTGGAGAAGTCAAACTTCCATGTTATTGCTATAGTACAGCATAGCTGGCATGAAACAACAACGCTTATTCTCTTACAGATTGCATGTTACAATGACTTGACAGAGATCCCAACATTGTTAATAGTCTCAAAGCTTGTATGTGCCATTTTATCTCAGTGGATAGATTTAACCCACCCTGGTTCTGTTTAAAGGCCTCATTTTATAACTACTACTCATAAGAAAACAAAATGCCATTAATCTTACAAAGTGTAATGTGTGGTTTACTATCATTGTTGAGCAACGAAATAGACATCATGACCATCTGGAGATGTAGGGCCTGCTTATGATCTAGGTGGATGGGTTACCGCATCACAAACTTCCGCCATATTACAAGTTCAATAGCGTATAATGGAATTGTAATGCAGGGGATGGGATATCCGTCACGTTTTTGAAAGACTAATCCAGCTTGAGCTATAGCCCCTAAAACACTCACCGAAATAGCACATTATGTATTCTCTCTTCCTTTTGTTAATTAGTTTATGGTATATTTTGCTCATAAGTCATTAAGGTGTGTTTAAAAATAAATTCAGAATCCCTTAAAACACAGCAGTTAAGTAGAAATGATGGTTACTAAACAAAACAAAAAATAAAATATGAAAAAAACTAACAAATAATTGCTGATGACTTCACACAATGATATGATGGGTAATACCCAAAATTAAATTGATTACTACACTGGTGACATTGCATGTTGCTGTAACACCAGCATTATCAGTGACGTCTCTTTGGATAGAGTATCATGTCTTAGTTTGATTATTCACAGTTTTTAATCATATTGTTGTGTTAACTCAAGTTATTTATTGTTATGAATTTGTGAGTTCACAAGGATTGCATTTATTGTATAAAATGGTTTGGATGGCGGCGTTGTAATAGTTTTGCTCACCTAACATAAGTGGACAACGCACTTCGGTTTTTGGTTTTGTTTTGTAACCATAACCTTAATTGTCACACATTTTTGTAACTAATTGACTAACTTAATGAGTTTTTTGGTTAGATGTGAACATTTTTTAAAGATCTATCACACTTATATGTGCCTGAGAAACAAACCTGTTTTATTGGTGGGATGGTTTGGCTCCAAGCTGCAGCTTATTTGATGGTGAGGGAGAAAAAGAAATATTGAAAAAAAATGGATTGAGCAAATAAATACTATTCTTGAGCTTCATAATAGGGTTATGCAGCAACATATGTGAACTCTCTAAAATCATTGTTGGCAGAGTTTTAAAAATTTGAAACAGTATTTTGGAGACTCCCAAAACTACAGGCAAGCTGGCACCAGGAATAAATGCCACTCCTGAGCAAGGAGGCGCAATGTGTAGCTATGTGGGAGTAATATGCAACTGCTGCCTGCAAGGTTCTTGTAACAATGATCCCTGATAACGGAATATTCAGGTCATGATTACCATTCATGAAGACAACTCTGATTAAGGGTGCTTAGTAGAGTGTTTCATGTCTGTCATTGTTTAAATGCACTGCATAGTTTAGAGGCTAAGAGCCAAATGTATATGTTGGACGAAAGCGTACTATTTTGCAACAGTAACAGAGGACCATTTCCAACTTCATAGTTTGCCTCTGTGATATAAATGCGGTAGACCTTTGGTGAGAGAACGGGTGAGACTGCTCCGTCTCCATTGTGGTTAAACCCCTCTGGCGGCGCAATGGAGTAAGGGCTGTTGGAGATTGACCTGTACTTTCACCCACCTAATTTAGATGGGCAGACATAGAGATTGTTTTTCCTCTGCCTGCCATCACCGGGAAAACCCTGTTGGTGACGGACAGTGAAAACCTCAAGATGCCCCCCTCTCGGTTAGAGATCACTCCCATGGGCAGGGGGGGTTTTGAGGAGAATTCCTTTTTTTCTTTTTCAAATACAAAATCCTGTCGGGAGTTTTGTTTTTGAAAATTAAACAAACAAAACTTGAAAGTTGGACATCCAGCTCTGTCATGTTGATGGAGCCGTCCATAAAACTTACAATACATTTCTAGGAATTACAGTGACAGTGGTTCCTGTTAAAGTTGGATATGTCTGCTGCCCCGAGGGGCATATCTAAATGTGATGCACTGAGTACCCTCAGCATGGTGATCGTAAAGTACTTCGCCATGGCAAGGGATAATTCTCCACCTGCCAGTATAAAAATCTGGCCCTATATTAGTTGATGGCAAGGAAATCCGACTGAGAATAGGCCTTTCATTCGTCACATTACATTTTCACAGGAATGATGTCCCTTTCTTTGAAATATGGAAAATATGTCACGAATATAACACACTCCTTGAGAAATATGGGGTTTGAAACCATGGTTTTCGAACAGTGAAAGCAGCAAAACGTGTTACTTATGTACATTTGCATATCCTTTTTGATTCCACACTCCATGTATTTCAAATATCTTGTGAAAACCGTCAGGTATAAGTGAAGATCAATAATATTCCAACTGCATTGTATTTAAATACACATTAAAACTTGGCGTATATTTGTGAAAATTGCAATAATAATGGTTGCGTGTGATTGTTTATTTACTTACCACAAAGAAGTTTACACGCTTGTGCTCTTGCTTCTAGGTTCAACAGAGAAAAAGATGGATCGTATTTTTGAAAGCGTTGCTACGCTAATGTCCAATCTTCTGAGAACTATAGTGGAAAATTCCCTGCTTGACCTGGTGGAAATGATTGAAGAATATGGCACTGGAAATCAATAAGAAGAGGATTATCCCTCTAAAATCTTCGGACGGCCAGTCAGGGCACATATTGTTTTAATCTTCATGGTATGTTGAAATGTATTTGACGTTCTTAGTGCCTAGAGAAAATTTAATTGGATTTTCCCTGCCAAACCAAGCTAAAATCCGTTATTATCGAGGCACACATTAATTGTGTCATAGCAAAAATCAATGTGTATATTTCCCTCTGGGAACATATATATATATATATATATATATATATATATATATATATATATATATATATATATATATATATGTATGTGTGTATATATATATATATATATATATATATATATATATATAGTTATATATATATAGTTATATATATTTTTAATTTTACAATTGAGCCCTATGGACAAATTGTTCTGCTAAGTATGAATTAATTCAGAATCGTTACTTTTCTTTAAACATTTTTTTTTATCCATTGGCTTTTAGACACAAAATACAAACAAAAGTAGATGTTATCATTTCTTTTTTCTTTAACCAAGTATGAAAACCACAAAGCCAAGGTCTCTTCCTTGGAAGCCACTCTTAAGAGCTCACGTACAGAACAGACTTTTAGCGAATAACGCATTATCATTCTCAACGTGCACAGAAAACGAATCCATAATATAATTCCATATTCACTTTATTTTGACTCCGCTGTAGTTTAAACAGCTTTAGTGTGTGCAATATGTTAATATAATTAATCTATAGATAGTCCGCAGTTGCTACAGCTGAAAGGACAATAGGTAATTACTATTAGTAACTAATCTCATGTAAGTCCATTTCACGTGTTACTAATAATTATATGTAAATATCGTAGGCTTGACTCCAGAACAATAGGACTAGCAATGTAATAATGTGAGCGCTGATGAGCTGAAAACTGACTTTTTAGCCTAGTGTATGCTTGAAAGTAAGGTATCAACTGAGTACTACGTGCTGAAGTCACTCAATGGTATTTTGTTTTGTTTATCCAGTGGCTAATATTCGTAGCAGGACATAGGGACGTAAACGACTATAGAGAGCTCTGAGGGGTGAAGGGTACTAACCCATTAAATCAACAAACCTTTTGTAGCTGGCAATTTGCAAAATTACATTTTTGCTTCACCGTCCAATATCACTGTTCATTGTGTTACAGAAGTATGGAATCAAAATTCACTCAATTGCTTCACACAAAAGTGTGATTTGTCAGTTTGTGTTAGCATTCTGACAATTTCCCCTTAATAACCTTTGTTAAACATGTTTCCTTCTATGTTTGTGAGAGCTCCTTCGGTATTGTAGTTCCCCTATTAGAACCCTGTACATGACCATCAGGAAAGTGACCCATCCACTCTTGTGTACCTTGTCCCTTCGAGATCACACAATCTTCCTAGTTCATCCTAATTGAGAAGGTGTCCTTTAAAAAGCAGAGTAGAATTCCATTCAAGCATGAACATATACCACAAAATATCAAACATAAAGCACCTAAATTAAGAGTGATCACCTCCATTAAAATGAAGTAATTCCTGATTTTCATTATTAATCAGTCCACGATAAGTTGGTATTAGGCACATATGAGGATTGGATATGTGCCTTTGGGTGGCGCAAAATAGCTTTGTGCAATGATGGGATTCGTGCAATGATTACTGATGATGTTCTTAGGGCATTGAAATTGTGAAGGAACGTCTGTGGGGCAACAGCATGCCGATGACAGTGGGTATGGGTGAGGATTTTAATTTGCCTTGGAGTGCTACCAAAAGCTTAGTGCAAACACCGGATTAGTGCAATATCTACTGAAAGCTCTCTTTTTGGTATTTAAACGTTTGAGGAAACTCTGCATTTGCAATATCTGAGTGCAGTAACTGGATAACGTCCACTCCACGCCGATTACGAGTGCGGAGCTTACCTTGAAGGCTATAATAAGTTTAGAGCAATATTCCCCTACGGTCTAGTTTTATGCAATCTCAATGGTCTATTATGGGCATGGCACGTGCTAGGATATTTAGGATGCTAAAGACGTTTAGTGCAATAAAGGGACACGTGCAGTACCTATGGAAAGCTGCCTCTGGGTTTGGTAAATGCAGTACTCCCCAACGGCTCAGTGCGATATTTACCGCTTCGGGCCTGCATCTGGACTGGTGACTTTGACAGCAATAAATGGGACTAGTGTAATACTTAACGAAGGCCCATTCCAGACCTGAATCTGGAGTTGTCACATTGAGTGCGATAGTGATTCTAGTGCAATCATCACTGATGGATTAAGTAGAACATTACTGAGGTACATTTCTAGCTCATGCAGGGTAACCCCTAAAGGCAGTCCCGTCCGATATTTAATCCTAAAGAGAACAGGCAATACGTGGGAAAAGTTTTTAAGAGATCAAATAGAGTTTCTAAATTAAATTTGTAAATCCGGTTTATTTCCAGGTTTGTTTGTATTACACTTTTTATCTGTGAGGGCTGGGGGTGTGTGGGGGAGGGGGACATGTATATATTTGAAAGTTGTAGATGTTATGGCCACCAAACAGGAGATAGATATGATGATTACCACCAACAACGGGCAACATGTTATAAGATCATTGGCTGTACAAAGACAATACCAGCAGCAATATTATTGCAAGGACTGCCTCGCTTTTAGTATTTGCAGCTTTCATACGAAACTATGTGAGATGGAAAAGGTGGTTCTGAGCAAAAGCATTATGTGGGTAACAGAGTAGCCACTCATACTATATGTGAAATTATGCTTTTTGGTTCTTGGACAGTGCTAAATGGCAATTTATTGAATACATTTTCAAGTGGGATTTAGCATAACCTTTGTACTGTAGGGATGCTGGGCTGAGATTTGAATCGTAGCGTGCTTGACCACTTATCATAAGAGCGCAGTGTACCTTGCATCTCTTGATTAGGATGTATGACGTTACAACGCAGGCTATTACAACACCTGCCTTTACACCGCGGTTTTTACATCGCATACCATTACAACGCATAGCGCTTTTGGGTGTTGGATAGTGAATAGTTTAATTTACTATTCCAACTCCAGTCCCCGTGGACACTAGGGAAGGTTATTGGATAGTAAATTAACCTATTCCCTATCCTAGAGCGCCCCCCAGCGCAATGCATTGTAATAGTTTGCGTTGTAATGACCGTGTTGTAATGGTAGTGCGTTGTAAAAGTTTTGTTGTAAGTGATGTTTACCCTTGATTAGCATGTTCAGTTTAGTGACTTTAACATTGCTATATTGTGATCACTGCAGACCTGGCCTAGGATTGCAGCTGCAAATTCTAACATCTTTGATTTCAATAGGGGTTCCCTCCAATTATGGAATTATGTTTTGCCTATAAAATTATATTCGCGGCCACTTGTCAACTGAACAGTTAGTTGGCTGGGTATAGCAAAAACAAATTATATTTTATAAACCTTCAAAGAACAGCTTCACCAACTCCTCACCATGAATATATTAAATGTATTGTGGCATATAAAGAAGTTAAAATATGTTCAACCCAATATAGGTCCATGTACCGGAATTAGCACCACATTCCATTAAAAAGGCAATGAGATAAATATATCAACTGATGGGTTCATGTTGTTCTTTTGGTGGGATAGCTTATATTCCTCTATCAAATTACACTTTTCCCTCTTATCATCGAGACAACAATAGTTCATTTAACCTTTCTGTAAATAATTTCACAGTTGTACATGGCATTCATATGTCCTTAGAATGAATTCTTGATTCAAAGCTGTTTCTGATTTTCATAAAGCGCAACTCAACCAGGCAGTTGTCCGAACACTCTAAGACATAGGAACAAAGTGGTTAGATTAACCCTAACATAAAACTAACAAAAGCCGTAGAATGTCAGTATGTGATGGGAGATAATGAGAATGTATCAAAGCAGTCTAATTTTTTTGCAGAGGGGAATGTGAGCAGTGACTAAATGGAACACACAAGCAAAAGGCAGTGAGGACAATTCTGTAAGAGGATGATAGGGGTCAAGCAGGGGGAAAGGGTAATAAAAAATGAGGTCTAATGGTTCTTCTAAACATACACTTCATTTGCCTTTCCCTAAACATGGAAACCACTTTCACTAAATTAATTGGCAGATTTGACTTTTAAGTCTGTCATAAGTGCGCACTAACTTTGCAGGTGGTGTAACAGTCAAATATGACATTTAACCCACAATATTTTTTTTCTTTTCCACAAATTGAGAAAAAATAACCGTTTCATAATAGAGACACAGATTCCATGTTGGAATGGTAAATTGAACCTATTTCATATTTAAATACTAAATGGTCTAATTCGGTTGTCAGGGCGCCCTTGTAAAGAGAGGTGCAGTTCAAAATTTTCTGACCTATAACTTTCAAATTGAACACGCTTTCCGGCTCAAAAGAATGATATGGACAGATGAGCCGTGTCAAAAGTAGGTTCTGGCAGTTTACATGAGTTTCAACTGATGCAGTGTTTCACCGTCAATTTTAATGTAAGTTTGGCTTAGAAGATCCCGGAAACCACAGTTCTGCAAAATAGATCTACCTGATTAAACTAAAAGCCGAATTATTTCATATATTTACTTTATATGTCACTAGAATGATTTATTGAAAGGCTGTTATATTCTACCCTTTTCATATCTAAGTTAAACCTGCAATTGGCCTCTGTTGTTATCCTTCTTTTGCTCCTCTCTACCAAAACCCTGTACCACTCATGTAAGACCCCTGCCCTCAATAAAGATGTGACAAGCTTTTTCTGACTTATAGTTTAGTAACCTTTGTCAGAGGAGTAACTTGACTATTCCCGGCAGGGGGATATCCCCAGTAGATCGCTTTGAAGGGCCACACCGACAATGGGAGCTTTGCTCCATGTTGGAAACGTTACTGAGTCACTGTAAAGGGTGGATTTACTTATCATGAAGTGGTAAACTGTGGGTGGATCTAGGAAACCGAGATAATGGTCACCATAATAATATTTTAAGGATGGTAAACCTGGTCCTTTTGTAGAGGTTCTCAACATATGTCATGAGAACTGAATACAGTGATTAGAAAGGGGGCTGGTGATTGTGATTTCTTCAAGGATTTAAGTAAATCTTTAGAGGGTCAATCCTATAAAACACTAATCGCCCCTGAACTTGAAATGCTGCTAGAATCTGGGAAGAAAAGTAGAGGAATACTGCTTTTGGAAGACTCCTGCCTACCTTGGACAGGGAAGAAGCTACTTTACTTTAAACTCCTGGCTCTGAAGGTAACTATGAGTACTAGGGAAGCTGTTCTCTTGCAGTGGTGGCTCCTCTGCAATGGTGGAAGAACCAGCAAATGAAAAATTAAATGATTTCCTTGCATCGTTTTATTTTGACTTTGGCAGCTCTGAGCCAGCGCTGTAGGGAGTGGTGGCCCGAGGCATGGGAAGAGGGAAGAGGAGGGTTACGTGCTCTTCATTCCCTAAGTACTCATGTGTGTTTGGCCGGCCATCTCAGGCCGACCAAAACACACTTGCGCCCCTTGTTTTTTTCCAGCACAGCTGCATTGAGCAGCCGGCTAGAGAAACTCCACAGACTCCCTGGCCTGAGTGGCTCAGGCCAATCTCCACGCTGCTCTGCAGCACAAGGTTTGGATGGTAGTCTGTCCCAGGGCCTGCTGGGACAGGAAAAGGAGAGGAGTGTGCCATGATGCTTCCCTGGATGCTGCCAGTGGCCTAAGGTAAGTTTAAAAAAAGAAATGAAGTATTTCTAACCTTCCTCCCCTTGCACGACCCCTCCCACGTTCCCTACACCCGCCCCACACCCGTTGTTTATGACGGCTGCCTCCACCCGGCTCACCACCCTTTGTTTATGTTGGCCGCCACTGTTCTCTTGCGGAGCCCTACAAGAAGAAAGTAAGTAGTTCTAGGACATAAACAGGAGTGCCTTCTAAGGTGATCTAACATTTCCTAAGTGTCACAAAATGAGAGACCCTAAATGGGACCTTGGGTGGTATTAGCAAAGGACCAATTTTCATACTTCCGCATGTGGTCTGATATCCATGGATTAGTCTCTTAAAATATGAGAAAATATGGTGCCTAAGAAAAGAGGGTTTTCCATTTTCACCTCGAGGACTGGAGTAAGAAACCAAGCATACTGAAAATGACATAGTGTTATGTCTTCAACTTTCAAGGACAATAAAATGACAACTTTCTACAAGTTATGCCCAACAGGTGGCCCTTTTAATCCAGAAACTGGGAGTTGTTCAATAATGAAAAACCACAATGGTTCTAGAAAGGAGTTCAACAAGGAAAACAAATTAAATAAAACACACAAAAAGGGTACCCACAAGAGGTATTTATCAAAGTAGTAGAAATTATTATTGTTTTTTTAATAACACAATATAGTACAAAAACAATAGTTTGTGCTCATCATGTTGCACTAGACAAACATACAAATCAATACACAGCGTAAAGGAACATGGTCCCAATGGCTAAGAGTTTCCAGTTCAAAACTAATTTGCCCTCATTACAGCTAGAGCAAAACGTAAATCAATGCTTAATCCCAATTTGCCAATGGTGTGTCGATGGCATTTCGACCCTTGTGATTTATTGAGTTATTTGAGTCATCATCAGGACAGGAAGACACTTTTAGAGCAGCCATAGGACAAGCAATCTGAAAACAAGAAATATATACATTTTCATGAGTTGGCACCATCCAGAGTCTTTTTCTCGATAAATAGTGATGAGACGGAGGCCAAGTACTCAAATAAATGATCACTGGACTGATCACAAATGGCGTCTCAAGTTTCCGAAAGGCTTAAACATTTCACCTGTGTCAAATTAAAGGTCGTCACTATTGTATATCCCTAATATCACATTGCATAGATCCAAGATCCAAGGAAACTTTTCAAACTACCACCAATACCGTGATCAAATCACCTATGTTGTGAAGAAAGAGATAATTGCTTTATGAAACAAAACTACCATTCTTCAAAGGAAAATATATGGGATACCACCCACATCTAACATGTAAGTCGCCAGCCTTCTTTCTGGAGAAAAAGAAGACGGTAAGAGCCCAAAGCTCATATTGTCACTTGCATTGCAAGAATGGGTGCACTTGATTGAAAGCAAAGTCACTACTGGATAATTTAGCTAATAGAAGACTCACCAATTGCTGTTCAAAATTAAGCACTCGTTAAAATTGTACTGTTACCATGAAAAACGCTTTGTGCCTATGATAAGATGCTCAATATGCCCTAACATTGTAGTAACTGCATTACAATAATGTATTATGGCAGTTGCGAATTGTGATTTAAAATCCAACTTTCCGATTAAAGAGGGTTTTAAATTACAATTTGTCAGAAACCAAACATGACTTTCTTACCTTCTCCTCATCAAAAGTTACCACTTATTAAATGTAATAGCGGAGCTCATTGTTCTACTATGGGAGAGGTAGGCCTTTCATTAGTTACAGGACACGTAAAACTTTAAATACATGTCCAACTGCAACTAAAGATTAAAATGATCACTGTATATGTTTATGACGTGTTGGTCCTGAGCAGATATATTCGCCACTCTTGGCAATTCTTATTCGGCAACCGTAGAGTTCAGTTCAGCTGGCAACAATTTTGGGGAAAATAAAACAAATGTATGCAGGTTCCTGTTGTGGTACCATATTGCAACAGAATACCTCCTGATGCTACCTGAGAGGCATCTGCCTGTATAAAATAAGGCTGAGTGGGGTCTGGATGGTTGAGGACCGGTGCCGTGGTAAGTTTTTCTTTAAGGAAATTGAATGCATCAGTGGCTTCCTGGGACCACACAAAAGGCACCTTTTTTCATAAAAGTCTTGTAATTGGGGTTAAAGTGTCAGACAAATGGGTGATAAATCGTCTATAAAAGTTTGGAAAAACCCATAAATCTTCGTATCTCCTTAACTGAGGTTGGTGCTGGCCAGTCCAATATTGTCTGAACCGTAGTCTTATCCATAGTTTTGCCTTCCAGAGATAAAATATATCCCTGGAATTCAGAAGATGAAGTATTGAATGTACATTTCTCCGGTTTTACAATAAGAGCATATTCTCAGAGACTTTGTAGGACCTCCTTCACATAACCTATATGTTATGTCATGTTTTGTGAATGAATAAGGATGTTGTCAATGTATACCACCATGCAAACATCCAGTTAATCTTGCAGAACCTCATTTATAAAGTACTGGAACGCTGCTAGGATATTTACATAACCCAAATGGCATGACTGTATATTCAAATAATCCAAACTTAGTTTGGAAGGCCATTTTCCACTCATCTCATTTTAAGCGAATGAGATGGTAGAAGGTAGGCACCACGCAGATCTAATTTGGTGTACACAGTGGACTTTCAAACCTTATCAAGCAAGACTGGCATTAGAGGCAATGGATATCTGTACGCCCATACATTACCATTCTTCTTCGGAATGAAGAAGAGCGACAAAGATGCAGGTGAGGTTGAATGGCAGTTGAAGGCCACGGCTAGCAGATCATGCCGGTATTTTTTTAGGTATTTGGTCTCCGGTTCAGAAAGCATGGAAGTGTTGCCCCAGGAATTAAGTAATTGCGGCTTTCATATTCCCTTTTGGGAGGGAATTGCCTAGATGTTTGTCCATCAAAGGCCTCTCCAAAATCAAGAGGATTTTATAGGAAGTTGCAGCATAATTTCTTGCTTTAGTGCCACACATGTCAAAGGAGATAAGACTTCCTGTGGCACTTTATAACCATGTGTTTGACATTAGTGGGAGCCTAGGATGAAAAGACTAGAGGGCCCAATATGTAAAGGGATTCTGAACTTGATGTCAGGGAGCCCCTAATATTGAGCCACAGTTGAGTGTATCATTGAGATCAAAGTTCACGGTTTTAGTATGCCCATTCTCAGATACTAAGGTTACAGGGGCTGTTTCATAAGTGATTGTCCCTGAAGAGAGCTCGGAGCCAAACCCAGCTCTAACCGGTTCAGGTTTGTGGTACTTAATGCATGGTATATCTAAAGAACTAGCCAGGGCTAGGTCTAAGAAATTTCCAGTAGCCTCAAAATCTAAAAGTATAGGTAATGCCTTTCTCTGTTGAGGTGAAAGTATGAGTGTAACTAAGATTGAAGTGTTAGGCAAGTAATAGAGGGGTCTGTTATAGAACCACACATGGCTGGTTGACCCCGTGTCAGCCGGGCTGTCTAGGTTTTCTGCTTCGAATTAGACATTGCAGCAACATTCTATCAAATTTCTTTTGGTTTAACAGAACTCTTGTGAGCAAAGTGTTCTCCCTTGTCTCAATACAAACATAGGTTTAACTTTTTTTCTGTCTTTTTCCTCTCCAGCCATAAGACAACGCAAGCTCCCAATTTTCATAGGTTCTGCATTATCCTGATTCTTGACACGTTTCTCTTTACGCTCAGTTCGTCTTATTAACAGTTTAGGCTCCCCCCGAGGACGTTCTTCCTTGCATTCAGTTAACCTATGATCTATTTGGACAAGTAAATCAATGAAGTTGGAGCAATTCCAATGGGGGATCCACAGTGTGGGACAAGTAATCTTTTAGGTAATCTCTTAATCCTCTATAAAAGTGGAATGTCCTCTTCTCTACGGGCCACTGGGTTTCTGTAACCAGTCTACAAAGGGTTGTATTAATAAGTAAAATATCCTTATTACTCTAATATAAATTTCATATCATCACTAGCCTGAACAAAGGTGTGTTTAGCATAGAGACTGCACATTGTTACTTTAAACCTTCTGAAATCATGTAAGACCAGGTCATTATTTTCAATGAGTGGGATAGCAGCTGGGCCCGTAGATAGGATATGATAAATGTAATTGTAGCTGAGTCTGAAGGAAAGGCTCCTAGTTTTACAAGTAATTGCAACTGGCACTAACTCCAGAATGCATCAACTTTATAATTATCTTCAAAGATCCTTTCTGGCAAAGCCAGAGGCATAGGGGCTGGCATTGTTACAGTGACATGAACCAGATTAACAGTTCCATTCGGGGAATTACTGGGGGGATTTCCCAATTTCCCACATCACCAAAATGTGCAGGTTGGAGAACAGGATGTGTACCTTTGAGAATCGCCCCTACCCCTAAATCAGATAACGCCCCTGCTATTCAACCCTGTTATCGGACTAGCTCATCCTTAGCGACAGATTCTTCTGTTGCAAGGATTGAATTTCACGCTGTACATCAGACAATGCCCTTGATAATTCTAATACATTAGGAGAGCCTTCTGACAGGGCCTGAGCTAAGTCGTGAATATGTAGTTGATCATACAAATCGTCTGACCAATTAAGAGTGCGAGGCTTGGCCTTCTGTCCCTCGATCACCTGGTTGTGACCGCGGAGACCTTGTTAAACGCCAAATCCCACCTTTGGGCAGCGAATGAAATGAGCAACATTATTAGAACCAATGCCCCCCCAGGGGAAGGGAGGTTGGGATAAAACAATGAAAAGATAGACTTGGGTCACTGGATCTGATCTGCTGCCTTGCAACACTGCAAAGGAGGAGCAATATTCCCTGGACCCTTTAGTGTTGTTGTGGTGCACTAGAAACAACAAGAAGATTTATTTACTAATAGTTCTCAGCAAAGTGCGTTTAAACAGTAATATACAATAGCAATAGCACTTACAGGGTTCATCACAAATTATCCTTGAAACAAAAACAATTCAAAAAAGTAATCTGGAGTTTCTGGCACTCCTTTAAATGTCTTGACCAACAATGTTCAACTAAACTTCAATTTATAAAATGTGCTCTCAAAGTCTTTAAAAGTTTGTGATACCAAAAAGTGGTCAAGCAACAATCAAGTGGAGACATTTAGTTCTGATACAAATGAAGATCGGAACACCCAAAAGTACAGGCTGGGTTTCACCTTCAAAGAATTTAGTATTGGCTTAATCTCAAAACTTATCTATGGATTAATGTGCACTAACCAAACAGGAAAGTACTTAGCCTTGTCTTTATTTCTTCTTAATCTGGAGGAAGACTGGAGACTGTGGTTAAAGAAGCCCAGGAAAAGGTGGAATCTTAGTACTGGAAGCGAGGACAGTGGAAACTTCGACGGAGCTCTAGACGTGAAGGTACTGGAAGCGTCAAGTGAGTCAGGATCAATAGAAAGGCTTGCAAGACTAGAGCGCTGAAGTGTTCCAGACAACTCAGAAGATGAGAGATGGGAAGATGCATGCGCAGGACTGGAGTGATGCCAAGCACCGGCTCCGGATCAGAAGAGGTAAATATATCCCTTGGAGGAGACTGTTCCAAAAGCAAGCTGGGAGAGAGCACGTGTTAAAAAACGGATGCTCAAGACAGGCACAAGGGACGTTTGGAATCAATCAATCATGGTAGGGGGAACCAAAGGCATTAGCCATCGGAGTCAATAGGTCACGACAGTTGGCGCCAAGGAACGAGGCAGGTGTAACAAATAAGCATAAATAGTTGAAACTTATTAACTAGGAAACATATGATTTACTTACAAGAGTACATTCAGAGAGAACAACTGTACAGTAAGTTCAACAGGGTGGAGAACTCTTGGAGGAGGACCATGGATTGCAGGAGGCCTTGAGGTGCCACAGAGGAAAAGCAACATGAGCCCTGTGCACAAAACCCACATTACAGAAGGCACAAGAGGGGATTGTGACAACTAACATTTAATTTTGGTCTATCTAGATTCCTATTAGACAGGTTTTTTTTTTAACTCATTACTTCTGATCAACCTCCTGAAAAGATGTGTTGTTTTGGTAGTTTTTTTGTTGGATTTCTGTAAAGTGTGAAATTTACCCAATGGCTTTAGAGCGCTTAATATGGGGACCACATATTTTTTATTATAGGGCTTGAGGAGGTGTACTGAGTTGATCAGAATCACAGGATGTTGAGCTGAAGCCTGGTTTTAAATCTGGTTCTTCAGTGCCAAAGATAGCAGCTGTAGCTGCTGGGCCACATCTTCTCCTAGTATTGTGAACTCATTCAATTTTACTCCAGTTTTACCGGTCACAGGGCCAAGACTGATTTGCATATAGCTGTGTCTGTACTAGGGTGGCGAAGTGAGCTAAAGAAGGATGATGGATTCAACCCAGATCTGTGACTTGGGGTGAGTGTCTGAAACGTTTAGCACTCCGTCCATCATCTCCCAGGATGCTTTTTTCCAGTCCAGGGAAGACCTGGCTTGGCAGTTCAAGCAGTACCAAGACAGGTCTTCCCTGAACCGGAAACAAGCATCCTGGGACCGGTTTCGTGGTAACTCCCCTCATCAGCCAGGCTAGCTTGAATCTAGTGGCAAAGTGCACTGACACTTGGCAGTTCAGGCTGGACTGTTCCCATGGGGCACAGGTTCAAGAGTGATTTGCATATAGCTGTGTCTGAACTGGGGTGGTGAAGTGAGCTAAAGAACAATGATGGATTCAACCCAGATCTATGACTGGGGGTGAGTGTCTGAAAAGTTTCAGCACTCCTTTCATCATCTGCTTGTGTTTGCGGGCATACAAGTAGCATTTCATTTACACGCCTCCAATGAATCAATGTTAATTTTAATCACAGGCGAGAGCATTATCTGATAATACTGCATCCTATATTTACCCTCTCAAATACATGATATGCTCTAGGTGATGGTTATAAAAATGGTCACAATCAGTCCATTCCTCACTTTAAAAAGGACATCAAATAACGATGAATTTTTCAATCCTTTATTCTTCAAACTATTCTTTACCTGCAATCACAAAAGATGTTAGCCCAGCCAACACATTCATTCCTAGCATGGGACTGCATCGAACATATACAAAAAAATGAACAGTAAAACTCTTATTTAAAAAATGAAATGATTACGCACTTGTATAGCGCACGACTACCCGTAGGCATCTCGGCGCTTATACGAATACCACCGAGGAACCCTTCCTGGCTTTTCCCTGTGAGGAGCCCACTCCTGGACACCCCCAAGGTGAAGTCAGGCAACCTCAGCGTGTTGGGGCCGTTGTAGAGATTAAGCAAGCTATTGCCCAGAGGTGCAGAGTGGGACTCATGATTAGAATAGGCACCGAAGCGAGAATAATCAGGTCCGAGGAAATTGAGCCTAAGACCCGCCGAGGCGGGAATTGAACCCTGGCCCCGGCCAGACTACTGCATCAGGGTCTGCCGCTCTAACCATTGAGCCACACTTCTCTACTACTGCATCAGAGTCTGCCGCTCTAACCATTGAGCCACACTTCTCTAAGAAACAGTAATGCATAATTTATATAAGATGTTTTGTGGTTAAGGAGGTGATGGTTTTGAATATATTTTAATACTTCAGCCCCTTGGATATAGATTACTCGCGATTTGTAGAAGATGGTGGTTGTTTGGGGATTTGTTTAGTGTTTTAAATAATTTATTTTCAGTTACTTTTTTGTGTTATGGTAAATATTTTTTGTATATGTTTTTACAGCCCTGGTGAAGTCCCTTGATGGTGAATATACGATGCAGTGTTATTAATTATGAAGTTTCCATAGTCACTGATTTCATAATGAACGGACTTTTTTCCCCAGACTGGCAGCAGTTTGGAGGTACTTCCCAAACAAAATATGTCACTCTTCCTATGCTGTTGTCCTTTCAAAGGTTTCACCTTGGCATATGTTAGGCCTCTATTTAGGCATTACAGACTTTCAATTACAAGCCGGACATTTGAATTTCAGAAGAGAACCTGGCATTAATGGCTGTTATCCCAGTTTACCATATTTTTATAGGGAACTGTGTCATGAGAAGGAACTTGTGTTGAGGGAAACGTAACTGGATTTTTCCTGGATCTACCAGCCTTCAGTGGTTGGAAAGTGACTGACCCCACCAATGCCCTAGCACGCTGACAAAGGAGAGGCTTAGATTAACTGACCTCTTCTTTGCACCACTATTCATCCCTCATTCCCTTGGATAAGACATATATCCATTGGAACACCATGGTATGGGTATGGGTGGATGGGTGGTTGCAGATTGTGCATGGGACCAAACTGTTGCCATAGCTGCATGCACTTTTGGAATCCAACACAAGTTTAATGGACAATAGATTGTTTCTTGCTTTAGCACAGGGTTCTCAAGTCGGTCCTGGCGGGCTGGATCTATGCCAGATTTTTAAGATAACTACATTTATCGAAATGGGCATATGTTAAAAATCTGGCATGGATCCGGCCCTCCAGGACCGACTGTGGAGAACCCTGCTTTAGCAAGAACCTCTTTCTTGAGGAGTCATGGTTGACTCTGTAATGTAACCTCAGGCCACAATTCACATTAGGTCATCTATTTTCGTAAAACTCTTTGGCCAACTGACAGCCATAAAGAAGAAAATAACGCATTTAGCAATAAATTAAGGACTTTTTAGGTTTTAACAGTTTCATTAGGATACTAAATAACAGTAGTGGCTCCTAGTGGGAGTGCTGCCGGGCGGTGAAGTGGGGCGGGTGAGGGTCAGGGTGTGGGGTAGTAAACACCGGAATACGGATGATTGCAGGTAAGTAGACCATTAAATCAATAAAATGAATTTCGTTGCGCGCGCTGCATCGCATTTGGTTTGTTAGTAAAGACTATTTTAGTCATTGCTTTGCTTGGGGATCCCCTCCAGATATTACAATAATCAAGTTTTAGTTTAAGTAAAGTTTTCTTCAGTAGCCTTTCTTAGATGAAAAGTATAAGTGCACCCTCAAAGGAAAATGCAAATACATGCTGCACTATACAGTCTTATTACCCAAGACATATCAAAGCAGCTTGAAACATCATTCAGCATTTAATAACGTTATTTATTTGCGGGCGTGTCCCACTAAAACATTGCAACAGGACAAGATAGGACATATAGGGCCAGATGTACAACTCTATTCTGCATGCGCAAAGAGGTTTGCGACCCGTAAAATGTGAAAGGGCTTTGTACAATTCCTAAATAGCGAGTTGCAATTTATTTCCGACTCGCTATTGAGGAATTGCTAGTCGCTATTAGGAAGGGGCGTTCCCTTCGTAATAACGACCGCAACCCCATGTATGACTGTTTTACAGCCGCAGTTGTGGTCGCCATGCAGTCACAATTTGGAACTTTGTGACTGACCCTAAAAATATTTCTTAAGTGCGGGCTGTGGTCCCAGGGACCACTACCTGCCCTTAAAAAAAGAAACAAAAAATGTTTCCTTTTTTTTTTTTTATGCATCCCGTTTTCCTTTAAAACTGCTTTATTTAAAAGCAGTCCCAGACATGGTGGTCTGCTGAGCCCAGCAGGCCACCATCCCTGGGAGGTTCTGTCATTCCCAATGGGCTCGCAAATTGCGAGAGGCTCATTTATATTCATGAGCCTCGCAATTTGCGAGCCCATTAGGAATCACAAACAGTGTTAAACACACTGTTGTACATGCCAAATAGCGCCTCGCAAATTGCGAGTCGCATTCTGCGAAGCACTATTTTGCACGTAGTACATCTGGCCCATATTCTGGGAAAAAGACGGCCATAAGTAATTGCGACTTTTGCCAGATACAAAGTATGAAATCAGAGTGCAACACCAGGCTCGTAGAGGCTTTCTTGCACAAGCATTTTTAGGTTTATTCTGTTCTGTATCTTTTGAAAAAAATGAAAAAACGAAAAATGTAGTAGTATTGGTTGTTGAGTTTGTGAGCCATTTTACAAACTAAAATGTTAATCTCAGCTTGGAATCCTATTGGCTGAGAAGAGCCAGTCATTTTAGGAGTTAGATAATTTACTGGTTTGGCAAACAACCCTCGCGATTCACAGACCACAGAGGGAGGAATGGCACACCACAGAGAGATGGAAATGTATTTTTCATGTGAAGTGTCAACTTTAAGATACCAATTTCCATTCCGATATCATCAGGCTGTGAACTTCTCTGCAGATATTTGAAAATCTTTTTACACTGGGGATGCCAATGAAAACACTCTTAAAAGTCTAAGGAGAAAATGTATAAGCATAAGGCGCAGGGCGCACAATCAAGCAGTTCTCAGAAGCTGGAGAGTGAGCGCATGGACATACTTACAGAATTTGGATGAATGTGTTTTGAAGAAGCATGGCATCATTTTTATTAAAATAGTCCCTCTATGCAAGTTCTCAAGGTCCAGGCACTGCATGTTTCAAGGCTGTGCTTCTAGCATTCGGTTAACCGTCCTTCCTTGCTTATTGCATTGTAACCTCACTTGCTTCATGATGATTGCCTTACTGGATATTGTGCTCCAGTTGTTTATGTAGGATGGGCATAGTTCCATTAAGTACTTAAAACTCACACCATTTGCTTCTTTGAAGTTGCTACACAGGAATTCGAATGTGAATCGCTGTGTCACTAGTAGGCATTGAGGTTCTTTGATGGTCGGAACAATGTGCACCGATATCTTTGTCTGGTGGTTTGATAGTAGGGACTCTAATTTAAACATTGCTTTGCTTAGTGATCCCCTCTAGATATTAAAATAATCACGTTTTTAGCACACCAAAGACCCAGAAGGTCAGCACAATTGCACAAAATTGAAGTTGTCTTTTCACCACTATGGTGATATGCAGTTTAAAGGAGAGCTTATTGTTAAACCATACTTCTGGATCCTTTATGGCATGTGTTTTCATTGTACAATCCTACTTAGTCTTTCAGCCAGATACATTGAAGGCAGCTTTTTATAGATCTCATTCTCTAAGAACTTCAGTCTTAGAACCATTCATGTGCAAGTAGCTACATCAGTTACTTCTGAATCCCTTTTGAACCTTAGGTCCTATTCCACAGCTGACGATTTTGGGGGTTTTAATCCATACTTTTGTCCATCACTTTCCAACAGTTGATTTGTCCCTTCTTTGATGAAGTACTAGTGTACTTCATCAAAGAAGGGACACATCAAATGTTTATTTTCCATAGCTTATCTTCTATTTAAGAAGATTTCTATATCACTTCCTGACTCTGCAGATATGAGCCCTATAGAAGTTACTCAAAATGAAATTAAATTGTGATATTTAAAGCATGCTACCACCCATTGGTGTCTAGGCGCTGAGACACTCAGTCGGTGGAAGGAAAAGTGAGTTCACCAGACAAATGCAGACCGTAAAGAAAGACGATATGAATGCTGTACTAACTATTAAAGAACCAAGTTTTAAGAGCCCTATGAAAGGTAAGCAGATTGTTTATAGATTTTAGTTCGAGGGGTATTGAATTCCAAAGTTTGGCAGTGGCCACTGCAAAGCTTTTGCCTCTCCAGGTGGCTCTCTTGGATTTTTGATATGACCAGATTGGCCTGAGAGGAAGATCTTGAAGCCCTAGAAAGGGTGTACCATTGAAAGAGCTGTCTGATGGATTCTGGGCCATCAAGATGAAGGGCCTTAAAAGCTATGCATAGAGACTTAACATGACCCACTTTCTCACTGGGAGCCAAGGAGCAATCTGGCTGCTGCATTTTTTATCATCTGGATCTTATACAGAGCCTTCTTTGTGGGCGGTCAGGAAAACCCATTGCAATAGTCTATTTTTTAAAAGACCAGTGCAGTGATCACTGTCTTGCGTAGGTCCAGAGGAATACAGCGGAAGACCTTCCTAAGTGATCTGAACAGAAAGAAACACGAGAAGGTGATGGCACTAGCATGTCTCACAAAAGAAAGTTTTTCGTCGAATTGGACTCCCAGGTTTTTCACTTTGGGAACAGGAGTTGGGAGAGCTAACATTTCCTGAGGCCACCATTGGGAGACCAAAACAAAGGGCGATTGCCGAAGAGTAGCTCCTCAGTTTTGTCTGAGTTTTTTTATTTCAGACAATTGTTAGACATCCAGCTACCGATCTGTTGCATACAGCCGTGGCAGCATTCTGCAGTCCAGTCTAGATCTTCTGTGACCAACACTACAATCTGGGTGTTGTTAGCATATGAGACGATTGAGAAAACAAAACATTTAATCAATGCAGCTAGAGGTGTAGAGGTGTAAAGTATAGATTAAAAAGAGTTGGACTCCATGCCGATCCTTGCGGTACACCACAGGGTAGTGTAAAAGATGGTGAACTTTGGCCATTAGATTCCACAAACTGAACTCTAACTGTGAGAAAGAATCTTAGGAGCTTAAGGGCAGCACCCCTGACACCTAACTCAAACAGGTGACTGATGAGAAATCCATGATTAACCGTGTTGAAGGCTGAGAAGAGATCCAACAAAATTAAGGCAGTGTTCTCTCCTTTGTTCAAAGTTGTTCTGATTTACTCGGAAGCTGTGATCAGAGTGGACTCCATGCTGTGTTGGCTGCTATAGCCAAACTGAGATGGATCCCACAGCTTATATTCCTGGATGAATAGAGAAAGCTGTGTTCATGGTTTTCACTACCATCTTGGCCGGAAAAGGAAGCTGGGAGATTGGCCTAAAGTTAGTGGGATTATCTGTGTTTAGGGTCGTTTTTTTTAGGAGAGGGAGAATTGATGCTATTTTCCAATTTTGGGGGAAATACCCTAAAAGAAACATTTGATTAAAAATCAATAGTAGGCGACTGGGGACAATGGCCGAGGCTAGCTGTATAGGTGGATTGGATCAAAAGAGGACCCTGATTTGATTTGGTTGAACAAGTCTGTTACGTGATCAATAGAAAGTGGGGGGAAAGCGGAAAAAATAGTGCTCAAAGACTGATATGGCACTGGTAATTCAGAGGTCAAATTGGCTTCTTCACTAGTGTTGGTCCCTGTTTGGGAGCCATCCGATATCACCGACTGTGGGTTGTTAATCATGCCAGCCTCCTCAGAGCTTTGGCTTGCAGCAAAGATGTTAAAGATAACCTCTACCTTGTCTTTAAAGAATGTGGCAAGTTTGTTACAGAAAGAGGCATCTGTTTGGAGTTTTTGGCCAGCGAGGAATTGCTCAATTTGACTACTGTAGAAAAAACTCTTTGGGAGTGTTAATGGCCAAATTAATTTTGTTAATAAAAAAGTGGGATTTGGTTTAATTAAGAATTTGTTATATAATAACAGTGTTGCTTTATAAATGGCTTTGTCCTCTGAGCTATACTTAGACCTCCACTTTCTAATGTTCTACAAGATTGTTTGGCCAGTCTGAGCTCTTCATCGAGCCAGGATTCCGATGGTGTAGATTGATTTCTGTTTCCGCGTTTGGCAGGAGCCAAACCATTAATGGATACACTAATCCATTGATGGTAATTATCTATTGCTGAGTCAAGATCGGAGGATACTGGTATATTTGATTAAATTAAGGCATCAGTAAACTGGACCGATAATTTATGCCCGGGTCCATAGACTTCGTAGGATATTTTAAGCTGCCAAAATCTCCATAAAAGTGCTCAATGGACAGCCCTCTTTTCTGCTCCTACAGGGGGGTTCTAATTGTTATACTTAAGCTAGTTTCAGTGGTTCTGTTCTGACCTATTACTAAGAAATAAAAAACATATTTAATCATTATTTTTGGTGGATAGTTTCCACTGAAGTGATAATTCCTCAACTGCCTCAAATGTATTTGATCATCATTGCTCCAGTGAACTATTTACCACCAGTATCAAAACCTACATTTATATCCTCTCCCACCCAAACGTGGCGATAGAATAAAACCCCACTCACAAGCTGGCGCAAACTGCAGACATCACCAGACTTCCCGCAATAACATCCCCCAAACCTATCACCACGGCGGACACCACCAACTAACGCTAATGAGATGCAGAGTAGGCGTTCCCGTGCAAAAACACACTAAAAAATAGCCGCACCACTTTCACAATGAACTGACAGATCCGCGAAGCAAACCCGAAACACGCGATAAGCCGCTTTAGCAGCAGGTATTTAACATCTGCCTCAAGCAGGTGTAGAAACGGAGGACTAGCTGCAGTAGGCAATGGAGCCCCGCTCGCAGCCACATCCGAAGACCGAACTACGCCATGGAGCTACTCATCATGCAGCTCGGAGCCTTAACAGGGCCACAACACCCACCGCCACCACCCCCAGGACCGCCACTACCCCTGGACCCGGACCACCACAGAGACAGCGCATAGTAAGACAGTGGACCTACTGAAAACGCACCACACTCACATACCTAATGCCCGAGGAAGTCATTGCCCACTACAGGCTCAAAAGGACAACCATTCACGGCATCCTGACCCACATCGCCCACAGGCGAGAACCAACATCCCTCTGCAGACAAGGCTGCTGACTGTGCTGCTCCTGTTGCCCTCTGGTACCTTCCAACCAACAACTGCCAGAGTTGGAGGGGTCTCACAGCGGCCCTATCAAAGTTCATCACACCTGTCCTGGATGCTATCCTCAGCTTCATACCACAGTACCTTCACTTCCCCAACACTGCGCAGGAACAGCTAGAGACCAAGCAAGGCTTCTACGCCATAGCCGGATTCCCGGCCGTGTTGGGGGCAATTGACTGCACACATGTCCCACTTTTGCCCCCTGCGGATACTGCACACCACTATTGCAACAGAAAGCACATGCATTCCATCAATGTGCAGGCAATATTGGACCACTGGGGACTCTTCACCAATGTCGTCGCCAACCTCACAGGCAGTGTGCATGATTCCTTCATCTTCTGACAGTCCATCATCAACCAGCGCTTCCAGGACGGCACATATGGAACGGGACTGCTCGTTTGTAAGTACCAAATAAACACACCACACGTCACAATGCCTCAACAGCACAATGCACAACTGTGGAGATGATCATGTAACCAAATCATATTCAACATGTCAAACTATACGTCCACCTACCAGGCATGACCACAGCACTCCATGGTCATCCTGGCCTACCCCTGCACCCTATACAGACTGGTGGTGTAGTTTCCAGTATCAGCTCATCCCTGTGGGCGTGCGAACACTCACCCCACACACAGCTAGCACAGGCGTCACTGTAATTGGTGGACCGCCACCACATTCTGCCGAACCAAGTATTGACTCTTTTCTCCCTGCACTGTGACAGGTGATCAAGGATATGCACTCTGCCCTTGGATGATGACACCCCTCCGAGATCCGAACACACCCGCCCAGAGGAGGTACAGTGCGGCCCACATATGTACCAGGTGCATCGTGGAACGCACATTTGGCGTGTTGAAGTCATGTTTCAGGTGCCTGGATGGCACACGTGGGAAGCTCCTGTACAGCCCGGACATGGTGTGCAAGCTGATCGTTGCATGTTGTGTGTTGCACAACATCTGTGTTCGCACCAGGGTCCCATGGATCCCAGGCCTAGAGGTACCAGCCGATGATGGTGGTGATGGGGCAGGTGGTCCACATCCCACTGCAGCAGCGGCAGGAATGGCCCGTTGGAATACCATCATTGCCACTTACTTCTCATAAGCACGTAATATTGTGACCGTCCATGGCAATCATACGACGGTACAGAATGTCCAAATGCACTGCATGTGTGAATAAACATTTTTGCAGGTCCCTGTGTGAACTTGTACATTTTGTTATTACGTTTCCCTGTGTTCCAGATGTGTTTTGGCAGGTTGTGCACATTTGCTGAACCAATTGTGTCCTGTGTTGAAATGTGGTGGGGGGCTGTTTGACCCGGGATGTTGTCACTGCCGGGGTGCACTCCTGATTGTGTGCGTATGCTGCACGGTGGGTCTGTTGTGCCTGCTGCTCTGATTTATCTGCCACTGGTCTCTTTCGTGCAGTGTACCTGTCGGTTATGTTCTTCCACGGTGCTTTGATGTTGTGGTGTAAATGTTGTCCTCTGCATTTGGTCAGGGTGCATTCGTCGTTTGTTCAGTCGCATTTTCGGTGTGCTGGTCTTGTACCATTTTCCCGCATTGCACGTGAGTATTGCTGCCCTCTCGCTGGTTTTCACTGTCTTCTCATCTCGCTTGTGTCCATTGCAGGTTTTGTCGCGTTGGGGAATGTGTTTTTATCTCTATCACAGTGGTTGTTCCGCGGACATTGTCGGCAGTGTCGGCAGACTATTGCATGCTACCGGCATGTTGTGAATTACACTTTGCCACTGGGCTATTTTCCCGCGATGGGCTGCATTGCTGAAAGTTGCTTTACGCTACACATGCGGTAGTTATCACACGTTCTTGTGACTATACCCCCTAGGGTGTTGAAATCAGTACCTTGTGGGTGGTAAAGTTACCAGAAGGGAATAAATACAGGCAGGCAAAGTCTGTAAAGCTATTCTTATAGAAGAAAAGTCATGGAAGACATGAGCGTCTGAGGTCACAATAAAAGGTGTTGAGTTTCTTCTAGCACAGGCAAGGTACCATAAGGTACTTGTCACAAACCTGGAACTTGGACAGAAATGAAGAGAGATTGATGGATGAGGAGAAAAAATAATTATCCTTTATTTCAAAAGGAAAAACGTCCGCCACTATGGAGCAGGCTTGAGCACACCCCAGCAACTGTCTTCACAGCGTATCTTCATTAGTAAAACTTTTATTTTGAACATACCTTTACCATGTGATGATAGTACAAACCATAGGAGAAGACATTATTCTGTAAGTAAATAATTATAATATTACCACATCTGGCCTCTGTCCAAGCCCTTCGCTTTACTCCTCTGTGGGTGGTCTACCCCACCATGCAAGGCCTGGCCTCACCAAGCCCTGCGCCCATCACCCCTCCCCCCCCTTTTTCTTGGCTCCCAATTGACAGATTAGCCCTGAAATTTATCAGGAACAATATGAGGTGGATAAGAATGTTTTGTGAAGATTCGGCAAATCACGCCAAAGTTGGTAGTAAACCGAAAAAATCATCTCCTTTGGAGACCTGGTCCTAACTATAACTTCTCAGTGCTCACCGCCACAGGGTAATACGTTCATGTGTGCATGCTGGTGATACATCAGGTATACTTCTCTAGAATATTCTGCCAAGCTTTTTACAGGAAGCTAATTTAGAATTATGAAAGAAATGATATGAGATCAAGCAATCTAGGTTATATTTATACTACGCAGAATTCCAAGACATTAACAAATGTGTATACTCCTGTCTGATAGTTCCTTTAAATTCATCAGATGGCTAACAGCAGTCTGGCTACAATTATTCCAGATCTTGAAATAGCAATGCTTCAGCCTTTCATTACATTTCTTCTGATGCAAGCCCTTGTTTCTTGTATCACTAACAGTTAATCTCACTAGAATATGGTTATTCATATTGAATTACACTTTTTTTTACCAATCTGTACCATTTTTTTTTAAACAGATGTTAATGGTTATTTCCATCTCACAAAGAAAACATTTCTTACATTCTTCATTTACCATAAACCTGTCTCCTTAATTATCCCCAACACACCCCACACATACTTTACCAATCTGTACCATAACGTTATCTTTAGGGCATTGATCTTGAAAAGAGTGTGTTAGCGTTTTTTTAGGGAGGTGGGGTGGAGGGCTGTAGCATTCTCCTCCAATATTTCCACCCATAGTTTTTCTTTTTCTTTCTAAAGGGTGCACTCACCAATAGTAAATGTATTTGCATTTATATAACGATACTGTCCTGCACACAATGGTACAACAAACAAAATAAATATTCAAATGGATTTGTTCTTTATAGCCCTCATTAAAAGTATTTTGTAAGGCAATTAAACCACACTCCATTTATTTTGAAAAAAGATGGGATTAACACCTATCTACAGTTTAGGTAAAAGTATGTGAATCACCACACTAAGGTGTAGCTAACATATTTTATAGAACTATTCTAATGAGACTGATTTCTGCTGACATTGTTCTTCTGACAAAGAGATAATTTGTTACAGTTAAGGTCCAATAGTATGTGCCCTATTCAAAAATCCAAAGTCAAGCCTTAAAACACTATCTGCACCATAGCAAATTTTATTGTGAGCCCCTAAAACAAAATTGAATGGATTCATTTATTGTTCAGACCCCACTATTCTTCTAGATGTCAAATATGAATTGTTTTTCAGTGTGTCCAAGCCTGGGCATAAATGTAATACGTCTGATATTTCTTCTGTATCTTGTCTACAAAAACAGTTACAACTGAATTTCTCTACCAGCCAAAGATGTCTGCATTTGTACAGTGACATATTTTGTTTACTGTTCATTAACCCCCCATTGCCATTCCCGTGCTCTCCTCCCGATTCCCTCTCCTGCCTCTTTGCCCTATTGCTTTCCTCCAATCCCACCCTCTATATTAATCTCCAGTTGTGTTACTTGAAAGGGTCCAGAGTCTGCAACCAATTACTTGGTTCTGTGTAAAGACCTCTGAGTCTGAACCCATTATTGAATCCTTGTTGAGCAATCTGCTGTAGCTAGATTGATTGCTAAGGTTTTCTTAAGATACCTGACACGTCGCACCTTTCATGGATGTAACCTTGAAAGAATGTTTTTTTTTCTTCTGATTCTGCTAATTTTTCTTGGCGATCTTGTGCTGCTGTGCTCTTAAAAGATGTGTGCTTACTACCACAAAAGCAGATATTTTGAAAAAAATCATTCATTTTGCTAACGTTGCTTATATTCACACAAATAAGTAATTTTAATGTATATTCATCTCTCAACTATCAATTCGTGTGCATGCAATCTATTCTATTTATTTTATCTGTAGCCCTCCACTGGATGCTTCAGAATTCTATTATCTTGTCCTCCACTATTGGCAATGCATATATCTCTAAATGACATCAATCTTCACATTTTAAATGCTTGGACTGGTCGGGAAGATGTATTGATTATTTTCGTTCAGCAAAGTGACAAATAGCATTTTCAAGACCATAATAGAGATTGATTGCAATTTTAAGGAATAGAAAGGGAGCTGATGTTACCGAGGAAACCTCGGGGCAGGAGCGATTTGAAAAAAAATGAAATAATAAGGAAATAAATTAATTCATCTCTTTGATATGAAGTCAGAGATGAGTTTTGCGGTCATAATGGCAAGAAGGGAGCTCATTATGCGTTACTTTAATGTATATCATCCGCATGTGGTCGTCAACATGAGGTACCAATCAGCCTCAACCTACTTTGAAAAGATTAAGTAGAATATCAACTTAAATATTCCACATTTATTTTGATATTACAAGTTTATTGCATTCACTATAAGCATGGAAGAGTTAGAATTAGATTAAAACAATACGAGATATATTATGAGCTATGTTCTTGGTGCAAAGAGAATATTTATTTTCAAATTATTTACAGAGTTGTTTTACATTTTAAAGCTACCATCATCGCACATAAAAAGGAAAACTAACCAATATATCATGCTTTAGTTCCGTTTTTTTGCGTGACAGCAGATTTTGAGGTGATAATGTGCTGCTGCATCTTTTAAAAAAAGGGTTTTTGTCACTGGTAAAATATTAAATACCGGTTACGACGACATTGTTAGAACTATTGATTTTTGTGGTTTTACGGTTAATTATAAATAATGCTTCCCACTATGATGAAAGTGTGCCTTTAACAAACATTCATTACAGCACAGAATTAACTATCTCAAGACCATGTTCCGTTTAGGCTGATAGGTTCATGTTAAGTGCGACCAGCAGAGTGATGGCTATAAATAACCATAGAATCTGGCCAGGACAAACAGGGTCCTGAACATTTACGAATGAGTGAATAAATTTCAGCATATAGCTTGATAAGTTCTTGCAGCTTTACTTTGAAACCACATTTGGGAATACGTTATGATGTGTGAGTAGGCCTGGGTGTGAAAATCTGCTCTGCTCGCTGAGTTTGCGGAGTCTTTTTCACTCCGCGCACTGGGTAGCATGCAGAGTTCTGAAAAACTCTGCTCCGTGCAGCGGATCAAATGTTGAGCAAGGAAAATATTACTCCAGACCACGTCCCTGTGAGATTCCTCAATGTGGGCGGTCACGGATGGCTGCCACTGCTTGCGTTGAGGAACATTTTGTTTGCGTTGAGGAAGCTGCCGCTTGAGTAGAACAGCCACTTGAGCAGCAGAAAGCAGCAGCACTTTCTTGCGCTGCACATGGTGCTGTTCGCAGTGATTTGCTGCCGGGAGACAAACACCCACGCGCTAATAATCTGCATGAACGGCACGACCTAATGCACTCTGCTGCATGTGGAACTCTGCATACTGCATCAGAGTTTTTGGGTCACTTCGCTGAGTTCTGCAGTGGAACTCCCCACACTTTGCCCAGGTATATGTGTGAGCTTCTTCAATCAATAAATAAATACATATGCACTGTTCAAGCACCTCCGGGCGAAACCACAAAGTCGTTTTGTAAGTTGTATAGTTGATTTCCCATTAGCGGATAATAGAGTCACGCTGCTTGAAAAAACAGGCTCCTTCTAGAATGCAACCTCTTGGCGAACTTATTAAGACTTTGGGAACGAATGAGAACAAATGGGATTCATTCATACATGTGGACTACAGCATGTGTAAGCGACGCCTAGACACGTGTGTACTTTACAAGGCTGTGACTGTTGAAAGGAATAAAAAAGCATTTATTCAGCACAATCCGCTACCTGAAAGGTACCCCAGTGCTATCCTCACAATTAGTTGAAAAGCCACATTTTAAAACTTTCCGGAATCTTGTATGATTACCTTCTACCCACAGAATATTGAAAAGAAAGTTCCATAACTTGGTGCTAAATTGGAAAAGTGTCTGCCTCCTTGTCTAGAATATTGTATTCCTGAATCTGCAGCCAAGCTGTCTCCAGCTAACTATACCGAGTGCCTTGGATAGCAACGTGCGTCAGAAACTAAAATCCTAACTTTTTGTCATGGATAACTCTTTGACACAAAGAGTCTTGACTCGAGTTCACTTCTGAACTGGAAGCCCATATTGAGTCTTTAGATATCCTGATGTGCTTCACTGCTGCGATACATTTAGCAACATTCTAGCTGCAACATTTTGTGTCTGTAGTAAGCTTTAAAATGCTTCCTTTGGAGGCCCCAATTATAAATAGTAGCAATATATAGGATAAGATAATAACGCAAACCACCGGTCATCTAACCCCTTTCTGAAACAGGGGCATCTCCAGAAGCATTTTAGGTGATAGAGCAGGACGACTTGATGGCATTATTTTGGGTTGAAAATGAAGCCAAGAGATCGACCTTAACATCTAAATTACTGACTGAGTCCTTTGGAGTTGGGTTCTCACCCATGTTCTCAAGCCCCAATTCCGGTTACCAAAATCATGGAGGCTATTCCAAAGAGTAAGACCTCTGTTTTATCACTATTAGGTCTTAACTGGCGAGACTTCATCCAGCTTGCCACAGCAGTTTTGAAAACATAATCTAGTTTCTGCTAGATTATTAATAAAAAACTATTTTTATGTGTTGTCCAAGAGGATGTGGCCAAACAGCTACAGTGGTCGGCCCTAAAACTGGGTAACCGGGTTTGAGCCTCTGTAGGGATGCTCAACATCCTGAGATTCTGAGCAAATCACTTAATGTCCCTGTGCCTAACAAAATGAATGTGCATGTCTGGAAAGCAACTGGTGCTCATGTATAGCACTCCGATACCTTTGGGACGAATTACCACTATAAAAAACTCCACAAAAAGTATGAAATCAGCACAAACCCATAGGTATGGACAAGCTCAAGTGCCTTTCTGGTGTGACCTGTTACACTCCTGTAGCACCTGCAGCATGTGTTTCTGGGCCTCAATTAAATGTGGCTAATTCATTTTCATAGTTTCAATAGCACCCGTGAACTAGGTACTTTGTAGATGCACAGTTAATATGCAGAATATATCCCTGTCCCTTCGCCAACACTACCCTGAATGACTTGCAAATCTATGTGAAAATTGCCTGGGTCTGCCAAACTGGGATTAATTTCCACCCTATGATAGAACAATGAGGAGAAGAAAGTGCCTGGGTTGTGGGAGTGGAACTTTGATGCAACAGCAGTGCCTGGATAGATGAGCTACCACACGGTACACCTACGCTGTCACAAAGCTGCTTGGTACTTAGGAGACTGAGCAAAAGAGGAACACGGCCTCAACAGTGTAGATTCCCTGCAAACGAGCTGAACACTGAAGGGATTCCAGCACATCTTACTGTTCCACGCATGAATATGCCCCTTCTCGAAATGACTGTGCGACACTAAGCAGGATCGTCCAAATTGTGAGGTCTTATTGTCATGTGCCTAATTTACTTCTATAGGGAATTCACTACTGAGCTTACTTATCAACCTAGCAAATTGCTTTCATGCAAAGTTACACTACGACTGTTTTGATGCACAGATCACACTTTGGCCTGGGTAAACCTTTGTAAAATAAGACTCAAAGCTACACACTAAAATGCCTCTATGTTGCAGTCACGATTTAACACAACAAGCATGAACATGGACTACAAATGCAAAGAAGGTACATCAATTAAGTTGTGTTTGTTTGATTTTCAGAAGCCTTTTCTGGGAGGAGGCGTTGTGAAATGGAATCCTTCGTTTGAAAAGTTTATCACTGACTTTGTCAACATATTGGAAAATGTGGTTTCTGGTGTGCCTCGAATATCAAGAGTCGAACACCTACTTTTCCAGGTAATTTCTCACTCTGCTTGTTCATAATTAGGAATCAGCGGCTATCCAGAAATATAACCAAGCATCCAGTCGCATTTACCAAAACACATTTCTTGATGGATTGGGTATCTCAATACAATTTAAGGATTGAAGGCAGGTTAATAGATAGACACTTAGTGCAACATTTAGTAGGACAGCATTTAGACAACTTAGAATCTTCATCCATCTAATGTTGAGAATCTCATGAAAGAAAAAGGCAGGGAGGGTCATTATAAGGCCCATGACCAAAGAGGTGTAACAAGGAATCCTTTCCAAGAGACATGGCCTATGTAAGAGTGTGGCTTGAAACATATAAATTAAAATCCTGTGCTTCACAGAGCGTACTGCCTGACCTGTATTTGGGTTCCTTTCTGAGTTTTTTCATATTGTATTCAGACATGTCACAAAACAACAACAAAAAAGTATCGATTAGCTTTGCCAGCTCTTATTTGCACTATCCGATAAACGAATAACGGATGCTGTTGTGAATTATTAGAACTAAAAAAAAAATCAATTCTGAAAATATGAAATTTGTTGAGGGGGTGCTGACCTTCGAAGGGTCTCGGACACTTCTTTTCTCCCCTTCATGCTATTTCTTCTACAGTCTCACTCTTAAACACTTATACCCTTTTTCTCCCCACATCTTTTTGAAATCCACCATGCCATATTTCACACTAACCCACAATTGTCATTGATACATATGTGAGTACCACTCTGTGCTCTGCAGAGGGGCCACAATTTGGATGTGCATGTAGTCTGCATGCCTTAATGATCTGCAAACAGGCACTGAAACAACTCCCACTGTCTTCTGCCTCGATTTCAGAACTCTCAACTGTGTCCCATCAACACCCACTCATTACCTGAACTCACTTAGGCACCTGGAGGCGACTCAGTTGAAATTCTGCACTATAATATAATAGTCATATGTTGCATGAAAACAACTCCAAAAGCACGTGCAGGAGAAATCGCTGAAACTCTTAAGGAATGCAAGATAAAGTAAAACGTGAGATGTAAACGGGCCTTGCATCATTCACATGAAACCTGACGTGTTTTACAGTCGTTGTTGAGAAATCAATCAGTCTTTTGCCAATAAAGGTAAGGACATTGTTGTAGAGCCCGAAAGGGACCCGTTTCAAGTCTTTTTTTTTAAACAATAAGACCCTCTTGGGGCCGCCCCACTTACAGATCGCTTAAATCCGATTCACACATGAGATTGGGCATCTACTTTCCTAGGATGTGTGCAAAAACAAAATTTAAAAAATGTAACATTCACAATGGAATTTTAGGTTACTAAGTTGGAAATATGTTACATTGAAAGTATTGGTTCTTCAGGCATTTACAAGTTGGTAGATAAGGGTGGCATTGTCTAATTTCTTGCTCTGGAGCGTGGAGATTTTGCCACAGCAATTTCTTGCAAGCTCCAAGAATCCATTAGCTTGTCTGTATTGATTACCAATTGCCACACACATGTTATTATGTCAATGAGGGGGAGAGGATAGTAGCTTTCCAGGTCGGGAATGGGAAAAGAACATAGGACAGAGGGTTTTTCTACAGGGAAGTATAATTTCCCTGTGGAGAAAAAAGAAAATTGCATTACTTCCCACATTTCCGCATTATTGACAATGCAGAACTTTCTGCCTGGTTGAAATTTCGCATCTGTACAACTCGTGCATTAGAGCAGTCCAGGAAGTACATTTGAAGTTTTTCGTAAAACTTTCAAAAGTGAGACATTTACTTCAAATATAGAAGTAACCTACAGAAGCAGGTTTTGACTTTAATCTCAAAGTCTGTCTGTGCCAATATGGCACATCGGTAAGTTTTATATGACGAATCCGACACATTCGTTGGGAACTTTCGTTGTATAGATTTTTTTTAACGAATGTAACTACTTTTAAATATGTCTAAATTAAACTCAGCAGTCTTTGATATTCAATAAACCTCTTGAAAGAGTGAATTTATAAACCGGATTTATTTCAGATCCTTTATACATTAGAAAAGCTGATTAAGAAAATGAAAAAAATTGTTTGTTAAAAATAAACAAATACTTTAAATGGAATGCGTCGTCAGGCCCGAACAGACAGACCTCGTTCACCCAACATCTCGAAACGGTACGTCTGCCCCAAACACCTGACGTTTTATGAAAAATTATTACTGTTAGTGCCACATACGCCCATTTAAATTACACGCCTCCACGTCTGTCAGTCATCTTTAGACCCAGGAGGCAAATGCATTCACACCAATAGACATCACAATAAGCCACTGACAGCTTATGGTTACGGTAGCATTGCATTAAAACGATGAGAAAAGTGTTGTGATTGTTAGGTCTTGCCTGAGCCAGCACATGTGATGCTCTGGCGAGACATTTAGTATCTGATAGAGACACGTTAGTGATAGATTCCTTACCTTATAATATCCCCAGACGTCGGACTGGATCTGGAAATTTTTGCGTATCAGTACCCTTGCGTGTCGGTAGGCGTCGTCTGCGGCTCCGCGTCCATCGTCGGCGTCGTGGGCGCCGTGATGACGTCGTCGGAGTACCTAGACGCCGCCTCAGCGTGCTGACGTCTGTTCTTCTTTTTTCCGCGCCAGCAGCGCAGATCCGGAAAAAGTGGTACCTTAGTCTTTTTTGACTAAACTTTTTTGATCTCTCTTGATCATTCTTTTTCGAGTCTTCGACTCCGAACGGTGCCAGTATTGATGCCAGGTTTTAAGCCCTGTGAGGATTGCGACCGACTGATGTCGGTCACCGACCCTCACCGTCGGAGTCTCTACTGGCTCGACGTCGACCACGACGACAAGACCTGTTCCGACTGCCGGGCCGTGACTTTGAAAGCTAGGCGGGAGCGGTCCCGCAAGCGACTCGAACTCCGGCAGTCGGCCCCGTGCCGAGAGACGCCCCGGTCCGGACGGAGGTCGAGGGACCAGTCGCGGGAGCAGAGCCATCGTAGCTCCGGGAGTTGACATCACTCCTCTGGGTCGAAGTCGTCAGGTAAGCACACTAAGTCGAAGAGACGTCATCGCTCTTCCGACTCCCCCCCGACGCTCGCTCGACGCGGCCGGGGGTTCAGGTGACACCGCCCACGCGGCTCCGTAGGTGTTGCAGGCGTCGCGTCCGGCCCCATACCCTCCGGTCCCTGGGCCGCGCGCGTTGCCGGAGGAGATCGAGCGGTTCCTCATGGCCATGAGTTCTCTCTCTCTTCTCCGACGGGCTCCGTGGCGCCTTTGGGCCCAGTGGACCCGTCTGGGGGCCCTAGCGGGTCAGGGGCTCCGGCCCCGACGCCGTCAAGTGCTTCGGCTTCGGCGCTGCCGGCGCCGCAGGGCCCCACTGGATCCGGTTCCGGATCCGGGTCGTCGCCGGTGGACCTAACGACCTCCCCGGCGCCGGTCCCTCAGGTGTCACCCCCGGCGCCGTCTTTGGGCGGCGCCGTCTCCGAGGCCTTCCTCGATCCGGCGCCAGAGCGGCGCCGCTGGGCGCCGCTTCAGACGCCGTTCGGAGAGTTCACCTTTCATGAGCCGGCCCCATCATTTGACACCCCTGGGTGCCAGGAGATGGGTGATGAGGAGGATTGGGAGGGCTGGACTTGGGGATGCCAGTGGTCTGGACACATCACCAGACACGGGTTTTGTCTCCCCTCCTACCGTGGCTACGGAGGAGGGGGCTACCTATAGTGTGGTGCTGACACGGGCGGCCAAGGCCTTGGGCCTTGAACTCCCCGTCGCGGCCGTGAGGACTAACCTCCTCACTGAGGTCTTTAAACCGCAGTCAAACTCGGCTGAGCCTCTGCTGCCGTTTAATGAGGCCTTGACCGACGTTCTTTTGGGCACTTGGTCCAGGCCCGCTACAGGTTCGCCTGTAGATAGAAACGTGGCCAGACACCACCGCCCGGCCCCGGGCGACCCTTGTTTCCTGTCAACCCACCCCACCCCTGAGAGCCTGGTGATCCAGGCCTCCAATTCCCAGACCGCATTCCCGTCGGCTCCGCCTGACAGAGAATCCAAGAGGTATGAGCAATACGGCAAGAAGGTATTCTCCTCCCTAAGTTTGGGACTGCGGTCTTCCAACACCGCATGCCTCTTGGGCCGCTACACCCACTCCCTGTGGGATACGGTCGCGGAAGTGCTGCCAGAATGCCCGTTGAAGGTATGGGCTAAACTCGGCCAAGCCCTTGTGGATGGCCGAGATGCGGCACGTTATTCTATTCGGTGTGGACTGGATACCACCGACTCACTGGGCAGAGCGATGGCAACGACGGTGGCGATTCGTCGCCATGCCTGGTTGAGATCCGCCAACTTCTCGGCTGATGTCCAAAATACACTCATGGACATGCTGTTTGATGGCCGTCACTTTTTTGGCGACAAGGCAGACCATGCGCTTGAGCGCTTTAAGGACTCCAGGGCTACGGCCAAGTCCTTGGGCCTCTCGGCCCCGCGCCAGCAATCGGCTGCCTTTCACTCTTTTCGTGGCCACGGAAGGAGTGTACCCACACGTGCTGCCAGCCACGCACCGCAGGGTAATACCCAATGCGGTGGCGGCCGTGGAAACCGCCGTGGCGGCGGTCGGGGACAAGGCGAGGTCATTCCACACCTTCCCCTGCAGCATCAGCCTCAAAGCCCTCCTAGTCCGTGCTTTCAGGCCCATGTGTCGCCAGTGGGGGGCAGGGTTCGCCATCACCTCCTCCACTGGCACACTGTCACTTCGGACAGGTGGGTGCTGCAAATCGTCCAAAGGAGCTACTCCCTCCCCTTCCAGATGACCCCTCCAGCCATGCCACCGCAATACCACCGCGTATCGGGGGATCATTTGCGGCTTCTGCAGGAGGAAGTCACGGCCCTCTTGGCCAAGGGGGCCATCGAGCGCGTTCCTGGGCCAGAAGTAGGGTGTGGTTGTTACTCCCACTACTTTCTGGTACCCAAGAAGGGCAAAGGGGGCCTACGCCCTATCTTGGACCTACGGAACGTCAACGGCTTCCTCCGGAAGGAGAAGTTCAAAATGCTGACACTGGCTCAGGTCCTAGCTGCCCTGGACCCAGGAGACTGGATGGTAGCGTTGGACTTGCCGGACGCTTATTTCCACATCCCCGTCCTGCCGGCCCACCGGCGCTACCTGCGGTTCACGGTTGGCCACGAGCACTTTCAGTTTACAGTGCTCCCCTTCGGCCTTACCAGCGCCCCACGGGTGTTCACAAAGGTGATGGCGGTGGTCGCAGCTCATCTGCGCAGGTTAGGGGTTTCAGTCTTCCCCTACCTCGACGACTGGTTGTTGAAGGCGGGCTCGCCCCAGACAGTCGTCAGCCACCTCCAGACGACGGCAGACCTCCTGCACCAGCTGGGGTTCTCCCATCAATGTGCCGAAGTCACACCTGTGCCCCTCTCAGAAGCTCCTCTTCATCGGAGCGGTTCTCGACTCGGCGCAGTTTCGGGTTTATCCTACCGAGCAGCGGGTTCGGGATATTCAGGCTCTGATTCCACTCTTTCGGCCTTTATACCGGGTCTCGGTCAGGTTGACGCTGCGGCTTCTGGGGCTGATGGCCTCCTGCATCCTTCTGGTGCATCACGCCTGGTGGAGGATGCGGGCTCTGCAGTGGGACCTGAAGTTTCAGTGGGCCCAGCATCAGGGCAACCTTTCCGACCATGTCCTGATCTCGGAGGGCGCTGCGAGACAGCTGAAGTGGTGGCTCAAGGACCGCGATTGGGTCAGTGGCAGATCCCTCTCCCTTCCCCAACCGGAGCACGTAGTTGTGACAGACGCGTCCCTCTAGGCCTGGGGAGGCCACATGGGAGAGGCGGAGATCAGAGGCCTCTGGTCTCCGGCGGAGTCCCGGCTCCATATCAACCTTTTGGAGTTGCGGGTGATTCGTATAGCACTGAAGGCATTCCTCCCCTCTGTCCGGGGGAGTGTAGTGCAGGTGTTCACGGACAACACCACCGCCATGTGCAACAAACAGGGGGGGGTGGGGTCATGGACCCTTTGCCAGGAGGCTCTGCGCCTCTGGCAGTGGCTGGAACATCAGGGCGTGACCCTGGTGGTTCAACACCTGACAGGTTCTCTGAACGCCAGGGCGGACGAACTCAGCCGTCGGTGCATGATGGATCACGAATGGCGTCTGAACTCGGATGTGGCACAAGGCCTCTTTCGGCAGTGGTGAGAGCCTTGGTTAGATCTATTCGCCGCCGAAGAGAACGAGCAATGTCATCAGTTCTGCGCGTTGGAATTTCCTAGGCGGCACTCGCTCGGCGACTTTTTTCGTCGCGAGTGGAGTTGCGGTCTGTTGTACGCCTTTCCGCCTATACCACTTCTGCCCAGAGTGCTGAAGAAGATCAAGCGCGACCGGGCACAAGTCATCCTTGTGGCTCCGGACTGGGCACGAAGGTACTGGTATCCCGAGCTACTCAGTATGTCAGTCGATCCCCCGGTTCGTCTGCCTCTTCAGGAGGACCTTCTGTCGCAGCAGCAGGGGACGGTCCTCCACCCGAACCTGTCCAGTCTTCACCTCCATGCTTGGAGATTGAGCGGCGACAGTTTAGGCCATTTGACTTGACTCCTGAATCCTGTAATGTCATTCTGGCAGCCAGGCGTCCTCCACAAAATCGGTATGCGCCTGCAGGTGGAATAGATTTGTGGCATGGTGCACAGCAAAGGCTGTGGATCCACTTTCTGCCCCTCTTTCTGAGGTTCTTCTCTTCCTTCTTTCTCTTGCCCAGCAGGGCTCTGCTCTGGGCACTATCAAGGGCTACCTTTCTGCCCTTTTAGCCTTTCTGAGGCTGCCTGATCAACCTTCTTTGTTCAAGTCCCCAATTGTAAATAGATTTTTGAAGGGCATCACACACACGTTCCCTCCTGTTCCGTTTGTGATGCCTCAGTGGGACTTGAACCTTGTTCTTACATTTCTGATGTGCGCTCCCTTTGAGCCACTTCACAACTGCCATCTACGCCTTCTTACTCTGAAGACTGCTTTCCTGGTTGCCATCACCTCTGCCAGGATAGTGAGTGAGCTCCAGGCTCTTTCATCTAAACCCCCTTTCCTTTCTGTCCATCCGAACAAGGTTGTGTTGCAGACTAGGCCATCTTTCCTGCCCAAGGTTGTCATGGCCTTCCACATCGGGCAGTCTATCACCTTGCCTACCTTCTTTTCGCCACCGCATCCCTCTAAAGAGGAAAAGCGGCTCCACCGTCTGGACCCAAAACGTGCGCTCTCTTTCTATTTGGATCGCACACGCCAGTTCCGGGTGGATGACCAACTCTTTGTTGGTTACGTGGACGCTTAGAAGGGAAAGGCGGTGCACAAGCGGACCATCTCTCGGTGGATCATCTTGTGTATCCAGGCATGTTACTCCTTGGCTAAAAAGGAGCCCCCTGTTGGATTACGGGCTCATTCCACTCAGGCCACGGCGACTACAACTGCCCTGGGCCGGGGAGTGCCCTTGCAGGACATTTGCCAGGCAGCTACATGGACCTCGCTACACACGTTTGCAAGACACTATTGCCTGGACAGTCAAGTCTGGAGGGATGGCTTCTTTGGCCGTTCTGTCCTCCAGGACTTTCTGGTGTGATTATTGGTTCGCAGACCCACCACCGGGGTTGGTATTGCTGGGGTATCTATTCTAAGGTAAGGAATCTATCACTAACGTGTCTCTTTCAGATGCACAAGTTACTACTTGTGTAACGATATATCTGTAAGAGACATTAGTTAGTGATAAATTCCTTACCGACCCACCCATCCTCCCCGTTCTGCGAACCGATATCTAGGGTTAAAGTCATCCCCTTTCAGGGCCATAGTTTCAATGGCACCAGTGTTGGTTTTTAACATGGCTCAGCGCTTCAGGCGCGGAAAAGCTGTGTCTAAGAACTGACGTCAGCACGCGGAGGCGGCGTCTAAGTACTCCGACGACGTCATCACGGCGCCCACGACGCCGACGACGGACGCGGAGCCGCAGACGGCGCCTACCGACGCGCAAGGGTACAGCTACGCAAAAATTACCGGATCCAGTCTGACGCCTGGGGATATTCTAAGGTAAGGAATCTTTTACACAAGTAGTAACTTGTGCAACTGGGTTTTAAAAGTGCTACCCAGAGACTTTTTCCGGCCACCAGCTTGCTGTTACGCTCACAAGCGCGCGTAGTGCACAGTTGCCATCTGGCTTTCTGTAATGGCTCATTAAGCCTTATAGCGCGCGCGTGAATCCCCTCCCTTCTCCCACTCCCTCCTCGTCAGCGTCCTTGCTTTCACTTTCGCACCGCAGGCGAGCGTGAATCCCCTCCCCCCCCCCCTTCTCCCACTCCCTCCTCGTCCGCTTCATTGCTTTCACTTTCGCGCCGCGCGGCTGTGTCACTTTCACGGAAGCGCAGCCATTCCTTGTTACACATACAACTGTGTTTTTAGTAGCTTCGTATACAGCTGTGTTTTCAGTGGCTTCATGCCTGCCTTTCCCTTTATCTTCTTGCCGGCCACCAGTGTACATTTTGAACTGTCTCAGGGGAAGGCTTGCATTTTCAGTGAGGTACAGCTGCTGCAAGACAGAAAACTCAGTTTCCATGTCTACCCTCCTTAAAGTGAAATGACACCTGTGGGACATGCTCGGCGTGGAAAAGATATCGATGGGACCTTCGGGGAACAGAGGCAGATTTAACTCGGTGTGGCCATCGCGTTTATCAGTTCTTGAATCGGGATTCAAAGAAATAGCTTGTCACAAATACTTAAGAGTTTTGCACACTGCTGGCACATCCTTGAGACACGAGTTCAGACTGGATGCCGACTGAACTAATCATTAACCCTCCTCTGATGCGAGACATTACTGATATCTTGATTTGGGAATGCTACACATTACACCGGGATGTACCACAGGGTCGGCGGTAGGGGGTGAATTTATTTTAGTTATCTGTTTTGTATCGTTCATTGCCGCCCAAATTGACAACTTGTAATGATTGGAAGCTGTGGCATTTTTTTAAACTTTAAGGTTCTTTTGCCATTTATTTGCATTGTACTAAGTCCCACCAGCCTTGTGGTGAATGTGGGTGTATGTTTTTCTTTACAAAATTAAACAAGCATTGGCATAGCCAATAGGTCTCGCATTTGGGACCTTATAAGTGTTTAGCCATGCAACAGTTGTTGTTGCACCAAGGATATTGTGCTGCATAACTAAATACTTATACGGTCCCAAAAGCGAGACCTATTGGCTATGCCAATGCTTGTTTTTATACTTATAACATAACTACATCCCTACAAAATCGTAATAAAAATGGTATCTTGCATAACTCTTAAAATAGATGTCAATTACATTTTGCAGTCCGAGATATAAAGATCTAATAATAAAATACCATCATTGTGGATTTAAACATAATTCTTTATGATATGGGCTAAATAATATCACAAGACAATCATAAATGCAATGAAGGTGGTTATCGATGATAAAAAAAGGGGCAATAAACCTTCTGATCACAGGATGTCAAGATGAAGGAAGAACCCCTGACCTGAAAGGAAAGCAAAATTAAGGAAAAGAAGGTATTTAAAAAGATGAGTGCACTAAATACATTCCACGTTTTAACTGAGCACATTAATGGTATTTAGAATTTGGTGCACGTTTTAACCTTTTGAATGTATAACTTGCTCATTGTGCGCATTACAGAAAGGTAGGCTTAGGAAACTCGGTGTAAGTCAATACACGTGTAACAGGCAATACCTCCGTTATCCTTGAAAGTACTGCAAGGTATGTGAATTAGCAAAAAAATGTAAATTGCACTTATAATTTAGCATAGTCCATGATTTGTATAAATTATACAGTTTGCACTCATTGGGGTTGGGGAAATCGATACCGGTGCATTCTACTGTAGGCCAAAATACCCAAAACACTTACTGCAGCGAATACAATTTACGTAAAGCAGCTACTCTTTAGCCATGATCTAGTCTGCTGCCTGAGTTTTAAATGTGAGTTCGTGATTTTCATAGGGTTGAGGATTATTTTTCAGATTCGCAAACACTTAAAATGAGTACATTTCAAAATATGTTCGAGCTAATATGAGAATATGAGGAATATCTATATGGTGGAAGACCCATCCCTCTACATAACCACAAAGCATCTGCTTGTACCATATGCTTTCCTACCTTTGAATACACTTACTACTGTTCCTAATAGGACTAGTTTTAGGTATGTTCCCATTGTTTATATTACCACAATTTATTCATTACATTTTCAGGTCCCCGTGGAGCACATGCTGTCCCATCCTTGACCCTATAATTGTGATTGCAGACCAGGGTCGGATTGGTAACACGGGCACTCAGGAAATGGCCGAAGGGCAAGTAGCCGAATCCAAGCTGTGGGCTGGTTTTTTGGGCAGCCTGGGACTGTCTGTGCTGTTGGGATGCTGCCAGCGGCCCAGTGGGTGCCTGAGTGGCCTTTCTAGAGGCAGATAGGCAGAGGTGTCTCTCTCTTTCTCTCGCTGGGCCGGCCCAATAATGTATGCTGATTGAGTGAGGGCAGGGGGCCTGAGCAGAAGTGCTCTCACTTGCATTCATGTGTGGCTCAGCAGTGTGAACTAATCTGTGCATTTTTTTAATCTAAGTGAAGTTAATACATTTGTAAAAACCTGCACCGCCACCCCCTTTCTTTTCATAAGTTAGCTGAACCAGTGTTTTGTGAAAAGGCAATACGCAAATGTGGGCCACTTTTTCTGGGTGTGCCCGGGCCGATTTGTGATCCCAATCCAACCCTGCTGCAGACAATCCAGTGGCGATTGGTGTCTGCATTCCTAAAACAAATCTATAAGAGAAAATGTTCAATGGAAATCATGGATTTTCCATCCAGTGAACTATATTTTTCTTCTTTACTTGGGAAGGTGGGAGTATGTTGTCTAAATGCCCCAGTAATTATCTTAGCGTTGCTAATTCATAATGTGTAGCTCGACCTAGTAATGACCATACCTCCTGTAATCTTTCTTTAGCCCTGCAATGTATTCTCTAATTCTGATTGGGTGGCCTGGGTGGTCAGTGTGACATGGTAATACATAATTCATAGAATCTTACTAAATTACAATGGTGCAACCACATGGTAACCCCTTCACTAATTTATGGTACACTGAGCCACGTACCTGTCAGTAAATAGTTTTTGTGCTATTGGTTTTTTTAATGTATTTATCACCTACTGTTTGCAGCTGTTCAACTGATAGAAAATTCCTGTAAAGGCCAGTTTTAAAATCACGGTATTTTACGAGTCCATTTCACACAGTGTTAAGGCAATTACAGAAGACGGCTTTTTGGCTCTCTAAAACAACATTCCATTATTGATTTTCTACTTCCTTTCTCCTCGCTTAATTTATAACCACCCTTTAAGGGATAGATTATTCTGATAGTAAAGTTGGCCGCCTGAGGTTTTAAATGCCTCGTACTTTTTCTCCGGCATGAGTAGTGGCTTGGGTAAGGACTAATGCAGACCTCTGTATCCCCTGCATCGCATTGCTTGCCTACCCTTTAGGGGCCCTCTTTCAACCCAAGGCTAAGAGTTTCTGGAAATTTGAGAATCGGATGAAATAGTGAATTCATCCTCAAAAAAGTATGTTTAAGGGGGCATAACCAACCATCAATGCCTCACAGACGTGATCCATACGAACTCCACCACATTTGCTCAGGAAAATGAGGTATTAGGCACCTCTTTCCGGCCCATTCTGTTTTCACCAACAGTGGGTGGTGTTGAGAGATGGGGGTGACGGGACAATGGCATTTTAACCCTCCAAAAGAGCAACAAGCAGCATCCGCACATTGGCGGCTCCAGCGAGAAAGCTGCTTGCCACAAGGCCCTAAAGTCATGCAGGAGGGAGCCGCAATTTTAACCTGCATGGACATCGGCCCGACTCCTGTTGTGGACCCGGTGGGGTGGGGGGGCAAGCCTGCTGCCTCCACGCAAGTAAAGACAGTGCTTCCCCAGCTTTTATGAACTAATGGCGCCACAGGGGCAGAAGCCCGCGGCTCAGGACAATACCCCTGCAGTCTTCACGGGTCTTGGGTGGCTCTTGGGACTGGTGGACACCTTCTGCACTAGCCCACAGCCACCACCGAACCAGCAACACTAGCATCGGGGTCTGGTGGGATCCTAAAAAGAAATTATACCGTAGGAGACAAGAGGCCCGTGATCCTGAGCAAACTCGATAGCTCTGCCCCAAAATGGTGGCCATGCCAGGAGGTCCACTCCTACGACCGTAAGCTACTGCAGGGAAGACATTGCTGCCTCTTGCCACAAACTCTGGACTGGAGGTCCTCGGGGCTTTGCAGCTGCACCAATAAAGCTGAGCTTCCTTCACCTTCTACTGCCGACCAGCATCACAGGACCAAAAGCCTGCGATACAGGATCTAGAGTACGTGGGATCACAAGGAACCACCCAAGATGAGTAAGTAGGGACCCCACGGAGGACGGGTTCAGTGTGGGAACACAACAGTGTTTGCCGTACAATTTTATGGGAGAGTGGCGGTTGCAGTTTTAAAGTTTATGGACCCTTCTAAGTGGACTTTGAAGAAACCCCGTGGAAGGTAGCCCACCTCATCCATGGATACCATAGTACCAGAGTTACCTATCCCAGGGAAGCCGGGTGCATAGCTCTGAAGTGGCGTCAGAAACCGCTGTCAATCTCTATGGAGGACTTCGAAGAAGAGCCACTACTGGGAAGAAGAAAAGTGTCAGTTCGAATCCACGGGGGGATTCAGGATGAAGAGTGCCTGAAAGCAGAGGGGACAGAGTCTGGGTCACTCAGGAGTGACCAGGGGCTCGGTCTAAGCATGCCCACCAATGTTGGGTGCTTTAGGTGTATTGACGGGGTTCTTGAATCTGCAGCCCCAGAGACCAGAAGACATCAAGGATGACCAGGAGCCGGATACGAGCTGTCAAATGAAGGATGTTGAGTGCTGAGGGGTCGGTGTCCGGCTGGAGCACCAAGAAACCTTGGCAGCGGCAACCCACAAGGAAGGTTAAGAAAGGTTACGGTTCAGACCAGCAAGGTCCAGGAGACTCACCAAACACAAGGGAGTCAGGGCAGGCCGGGAGCAACCAGGAGAGCGCAAGAAAAGCAGTGTTGACCCTCACGGCACAGGAGCAGTTTCACAAAGCGGCAGCTCACGGAGCGCTCTGTGTGAGGAGGCTGGGGTTCTTTGTAGGAAATGATGCCAGAGGTTTGGGCTATTTGGAGCCGAGTGCATTTGTTTTGGAAACTCCAACAACCATATGTACTTGAAAAAGTATGCGGTGAACAGGAGTACGGGTATTGCAGCCTTACAAGGAATTCTGACCTTAAACTGGGTGAGAGGGCAGCTCGGGCCTCGAGGGACTTGTAAACCCACCTCCTGTGTTGCTGGAGCCTTTGGAGTCGGTAGGAGCTCAGGAGCAGCAGACCGGTCAATCGTGATGTGGTCCTTGTGGTTGCAGAGGAGTGATTCCTTCACTCCAAGGGAGATATCTTCAGTTGTCCTTGATGCTCCACGGGTCCTACACAGATGGTGCACGGGCACAGATGATGCTTCAGACTGAGAGGGAGAAGAGATTAGGCCCAAATGAAGTCTAGTGAAGTTCAGTGTGTCCAGACGGTCGAAGTTCAGTGGTTTCTGGTTCGGAATCTTGTCCATGTCGAATCTAGAGTTCTACAGCCAGGTAAGCCCTTTTGTACCCACGGGAGAGGGTTGGACAGATTCAGGGGACCCTCCCAGGGGAGGGTCTGGACAGTGGGGAGGTTACTCCCATATCATATACTTTGTCCATTTTGGTGCCAGAGCAGAAGCAAACGGCTCCCAGGACTGGTTTGAACTGGACTATGCACAGGAATACCAAATGTGCCCCTCATCAATCAATCAATCTACTTGTAAAGCGCGCTACTTACCCGTGAGGGTCCCAAGCCGCTGAGAGGGGGGGGATGCTGCTACTGCTCGAAGAGCCAGGTCTTGAGGAGCCTTCTGAAGGCGAGAAGGTCTTGGGTGTGCCGTATGTGGGTAGGGAGGGTGTTCCAGGTCTTGGCGGCGAGGTAGGAGAAGGATCTGCCCCCAGAGGTCGTTCGTTGGATGCGGGGGACAGCTGCGAGGGCGAGGCTGGTGGAGCGGAGCTGGTGGGTGGGTGTGTGGAAGCTGCGTCTGCTGTTCAGGTAGGTTGGTCCGGCGTTGTGGAGTATTTGTGTGCGTGGGTGAGGAGCTTGAAGGTGACCCTCTTTTCGACGGGGAGCCAGTGTAGGTCTCTCAGGTGGGGGGTGATGTGGCTGTGGCGGGGGCGTTGACAATCAGTCGGGCGGAGGCGTTTTGGATGCGTTGTAGTTGTCGTAGGTGTTTGGCTGGGATTCCTGCGTAGAGTGCGTTGCCGTAGTCCAGTCTGCTGCTGAGGAGGGCCTGTGTCACCGTTCTTCTTGTTTCAGTGGGGATCCACTTGTCGATCCTGGGGAGCATGCAGAGGGTGTTGTAGCAGGAGGAGGAGAGGTGTTGACCTGCTACGACATGGAGAGGGAGGAGTCGAGGATGAATCCTAGGTTGCGTGCATGGTCGGTGGGTGTTGGTGCTGCTCCCAGTGTGGTCGGCCACCAGGAGTTGTCCCAGGCTGACGGGGTGGGTCCGAGGATGAGTACCTCCGTTTTGTACGAGTTTAGCTTCAGACAGCTGCTCCTCATCCAGTCGGCAACGACCTTCATTTCCTCGCAGAGGTTGGTTTTGGCAGTGCGTGGGTCCTTGGTGAGGGAGAGGATGAGCTGGGTGTTATTGGCGTAGGAGATGATGTTGAGGTCATGATGGCTGGTCACTTGTGCGAGGGGGGCCATGTAGATATTGAACAGCGTCGGGCTGAGGGATGAGCCCTGGGGGACGCCGCAGAGGATGTCGGTGGCTTCGGATCGGATGGGTGGGAGGCGGACGCTCTGGGTTCTGCCGGAGAGGAAGGACGTGGTCCAGTCAAGAGCCTTCTCTTGGATTCCGGCTTCTAGGAGGCGTGTCTTTAGAGTGCGATGGCAGACCGAGTCAAAGGCAGCTGACAGGTCCAGGAGGATGAGGGCTGATGTTTCGCCGTTGTCTAGTTGACGGGTCCAGGATGTTGTTGTCTTCCAGGTGGCGGGCCAGTTGCATGTTGACGATTTTCTCAATGACCTTTGCCGGGAGCGGGAGCAGGGAGATGGGCCGGAAGTTCTTGAGGTCCTTGGGGTCCGCTTTGGGCTTCTTGAGGATGGCGTTGATTTTGGCATGCTTCCAGCTTTCCGGCAATGTCGCTGTTTAGAAGGAGATGTTGATGATGAACCCCTCGTTGGGGTGCGATGGCTGCGTCTTCTTTGTTGACTACTTGGTGTGGGCACGGGTCAGACGGAGATCCTGAGTGGATGGAGTACGTGACCTTGCGTGTTTCGTTGTTGCTGACGTTGGTCCAGGAGGTCAGGCGGTTGATGCTGGTGGTGTTCACTGGGGAGGTGGAGTCTGGAGTATTCGGGGCGGTCGTGGTGTTGAAGCTTTTGTGGATGTCAGCGATCTTGCGGTGGAAGAAGATGGCTAGTGAGTCGCACAGTTCTTGTGAGGGCGGGACGTCGTTGGCGTTGGCGCTGGGGTTGGAGAGTTCCTTTACGATGCTGAAGAGGGCTTTGCGGTCTTTGAAGGAGGATCTCTTGGCTAGTCTGATGAGGTGGTGGTGTCTACGGGTGGTGTCCTTGTGGGCTGCGTGGTTGCCCGGTGTGCGTTCGTGGAGCCAGGTCTTCTCCAGTTTCCGGCATGCGCGTTTGGAGGCCTGGAGCACGTCGGTGAACCAGGTGGCTCTCCTGTTGGCGTGGCTGTTGGAGGGTTTCTTGAGGGGGCGAGGGTGTTGGCGCAGTCGTCGATCCACTGTCTGAGGTTGCAGCCTGCGGCGTCTGAGTTGGTGGGGTCGGTGGATGGGTTCTTGGCGCGGGAGGTGATCAGCTGGTCTTTCGTGACTTTGCCCCAGCAGCGGTGAGGCAGCTGTTGGGTGCGGTGGTGTGTGGTTGGTTTCTTGAAGGTGAAATGGATGCAGCTGTGGTCGGTCCAGTGGAGATCGGTGGTGTGGTCGAAGGCGACGTGGGTGCTTGTGGAGAAGATGGGGTCCAGCGTGTGGCCGACGGCGTGGGTGGGTGCGGTGATGAGTTGTCTGAGGCCGAGGTTAGCGAGGTTGTCGATCAGGGTGGCGCAGTTCTCGAGGTGGAAGTTCAGGTCCCCGAGGAGGATGTAATCTGTCCGAGTGGTCTGTAGATGAGTATTCCTCTGAGGGTGATGTTGGGGTCGGTGTGGATCCGTAAGTGCAGGTGTTTTCGGCGGTGTTGAAGGGTGTCGTCGGCGTGGGTGGTGACCTTGAGGTTGGACTTGTGGACGATGGCTATTCCTCCTCCGATTCCGTTGGCGCGGGCCCTGCGGGTGATCTTGTAGCCGTCCGGGATGACTATGGCGATGTCGGGTGCCGAGGAGTCGTTCCACTAGAAGGCCACGTCTGGGACGTAGGTGTCGAGTCCTCATGCAGACCCTTGGTTGCTGGCAAGCGTACCCACCCAAGCCTAATACACTAAATCCTGTCTGGGAGGTGGTCACACCTCCCTGTGACAGGATGCCTATTGTTCTGCCTACTCCTGCTCGAGCTTGGCTCATCAGCAGGAGGGCAGAAATGTGTCTTTGGTCAGCAGCAACCCTTCTGGGCTGCCCAGGACTAGAAGGCTGGTACCAGGAACACCAGGGACCTCACAAAGCTCTTTTCTGAGGGGTGGAATCATACCTTCCACACCAGTTACTGGTGTGGTGGTATGATTCCACAATGTTTGACACTAAACATGATAGGGTTACTTTCAGCCTTTTTAGAGTTGGTCATCACGCGGTTGCATAATGCCACTCTGTATTGTAAATGGCTGCAGCACTAAAAACCCGGGAGAATGGACTGCGAAGGCTGCAGGGTTGTCCTGCTCATGTAGTGGCACCCTCTCACTTAAAACCAAGCACTCTTCCTTCTGGATTGCCAAGGCCTGCTATAGGGATGACTTATAGGTTTTAAGTGTAGTGACCCTTAGATATAGTAAACCTATATCTTAAGTAAGTAGCGCATGCACCAACTTATACAGGCTGCAATGGCAGGCCTGTAGGTTCCATTTTACATGGCCTCTCATGGGTGGCATAATAAAGGCTTCATCCTCTGGGGTACCTATGCCCTGGGTACAAGGGTACCATATACTAGGGACTGCAGGGTTGTGTCCCAGTATCCAATCTGGAGTGTACCCAAGTACATAACATAACAGTTTAGGGATAAATCTGATAGACTGGGGTCCTGATTACCAGGATCCCAGTCAGACTAGTCAAAAACCAGCAAGCACCAGGCAAAAAGTGGGGGTAATTAGGCAGAAAAATCCTACCTTCCTACAGGGGCCCTTAAGAATTCCTTGCTTTATTGGAGGTGAAGTCTGGAAGATAATTACTCCCGACAGCAGTTTACAGCATGGCAGCTGCACTTGTAGGCCTGTTCCACCAACACTCTGTGGCTACCGGGAGAGAGTAGTAAAGGGGGCAGATTACAAGGGGCCGGACTGTAGCAGGAAAAGAGCAGCTGCAATGTAATAAAAGGGTGGCTCAACTCTAAGCACTGCTCCAGCACGCTGTTAACTTAGGCCCCCTCGTCACACAGGCTCTTAGCAATTCAGACTAGCACCGCTTCAATGTGGGCTGATTTCTGCAGGGACCCGGGAACGCCGGAAACCGCTGGAGGCCTGGGACCGTCTCTTTTCCTTTTATCCGGGCTGCCTGGTCAAGCCTTAATCTGAGACCAGCCGAGCCGGTGGGACATCCACTCACCACTTCAGAGAGGACCAAGGGTCTGAGATGGGGCAACTTTTGACTCATAAAATGGAGTCCAAGCCATGGACATATTTGAGGCGGTAGCACCATATATAGCAGAGAACAGTGTCACCTCATCCTGCTTGATCAACGGTGTTAGAAATGGGGGGTTCTAGTTGGTAAGGGCTTGCACCTTTGTCCAAGTAGGGACCCTTCTTCTTAGTCAGGACAAGGGAGTTACACTCCTAAAATAACCATTGCTCACCCCCCCCCCCCCACCCCTGGTAGCTTGGCACAAGCAGTCAGGCTTTTTCTAGAGGCAATGTGGAAAGCATTTGCTTGTAACCAACAGTAGTACAGTGTAAGCTCTACAAAAGGCCACCACACCAGTGTAGACAAATATCCAATATTTTTATATACTTAAGACAAGACCAAGAACGATAAAAATCCACAATAAAGCACTTAGATATCTTCAGTTATCAAAATAACCTTGAAATACAGTTGCTTGAATTCGATAGCTCTGTCCGGGGCTATCATGGCGTCGAACAAAGAAATCCAAACAGTTCTGGCTGACCGCGGCGTCGCGGGCCAGCTACAGTGTCGGGGAAATCCGCAAACCAGAACCTTTAGAAATGCAGGGCGTTGGTCTATCTCTCGTTGAGCTTCTGAAAGTACGGCAGCCGCAGGAGTTGGTTCTGGAGGTCAGTGCAGGAGTCGTCGGGCCCTCGATGTCACTCGCGTTGCAGATCGAACTCCTCGCGGTTGAAGTCAGGAGCACAGGCGTCGGCAGGCATTGGGTGCTGCGCAGCGAAGTGCAGCGGTGCAGCGTGCGATACCCTCGGGTCGCGGTGTGAGCAGCGGCTCAGTGGCAGCGGCGGCGAGACCGGGGTCGCGGTGAAAAGTGATGCGGTGCTCTTTGCGGTGTTGGCAGGTCACGGTGCAGGCAGCATTGTCGTCGTTGCTGAAGTGCTGTCGTCGGCTGACGAACTGGAGTCAATGGCACCAGCATCGGTAGACCAGGGCGCGGGTTGAAGATGGTGTATTATGTAACTTACGAGTGGTGCCCTAGAACCACAGTGCAAGCAGCAGCTTTGATGTCGGCATGAAGAGGCGTTATCGGGGATACCAAGGCAGCGCCGTGAAGGGAGGTGGTGTGGAGTGTGGTGCCCACAGGTTGCGGTGCGAGCAGCGGCTCGGTGGCGGCATCAGATGGCGTCATCGGTGAGACCAGGGTCGCGTGCCCTCTGCGGTGCCTTCAGGACACGGAGTCGGCAGCGGTGTCGTAGACGGCCTCGGGTTGCTTTTTGTTCTGTTGCTGCACAAAACACGCAGTCCCCAGTACTGAGGGCAGAAGAACTTGAAGTCTTTGCTGTTCCTGAGACTTCTGAGTAGGGGGCAAGCTCTACTTCAAGCCCTTGGAGATACTCAAAGAAAAGAAGTTGCAGAAAGTTCAAGTCCAGTCCTTTCACTGCCCAAGACAGAAGCAGCCACGGCCGGCCAACACAGCAAAGCACACAGCAAAGTGGCAGTTCCTCCTCACAGCTTCTCCAGCTCTTTTTCTTGGCAGTCTTCTTGTTCCAAAAGAGTTCTGAAGTTCAGGGGTTTGGGCCCCATTTCTTATAGCCCAAAATCCTTTGTCCTCTCAGATAGAGTGTCTGTACCCAGCCAGAACCAGTTCTATCCTCTCTTGTGTAGCTTCCTGGCAGGGGGTAAAGACGGCATTGTCCGAGGCAGACCAGGCCCATTCAGGTGAAAGGAAATCTCCTCCGCTTACTCTAAATGCAGCCCAGGTCTATTCAGCCCTGCTCTGACTCATCAGACGTCTGGAGCCACAGTCCTCTCCAGCCCTCAAAACCCAGACAGTCAATCCACAAACCCAGCAGAGGTCTGCTGGATGGCTGAGCAAGAAAATACCTACATTCTAAAAGTGGTATTTTCACACACAGAATTTAAAAACCACCTTCACTAAAAGATGCATCTTTAGATTCTGAATTCAGGCATACTAAACTTTATTTCTTTACCTAGCTCCCAGGGCCAGTTATGTTTATAAGATGTTATAAACAAACTCTCCACATGTCCTACCTTTCACATACACTGCACCCTGCCCACAGGGGTACCTTGGTCCTACCTTAGGGGTGCCTAACGTGTAGAAAAGGGAAGGTTTAGGGCCTGGCAAGTGGGTGTACTTGCAAGGTCGACATGGCAGTTACAAACTGCATGCAGACTCTGCGGTGGCAAGTCTGAGTTACCTTTTTACCGCTACTTCTGTGGGTGGCACAACCAGTGCTGCGAGCCCACTAGTAACATTGGATTTACGGGCCCTGGCACTCTCAGTGCACTTTACTAGGGACATCCTAGTAAATCCAATATGCCAATTATGGAAACGCCAATCCATAACACAATTTACAACAGGAGCACTTGCACTTTAACACTGAACAGCAGTGAGAAAGTGAGCAGAGACACCAAACCAGCAAAAACAGAGTCAAAACCAGGAAGTCAGAAAGCGTAAAGACAGGAGAAATACGCCAAAAGATGTCAAGTCTAACAAACAGCAAGACCCAACATCTCTTACTACCCAGGACCCAGAGCAGGGTAGGACTCTTAAGGCCCTCTTCCTTGATTCATAACACACTTTTCCCCCGTTGGTCATTCAAGTTCGAATCAATACCCCACTTGGGAGATTCCAACGGAACCCACATTCTACCTCGGCGCTCCCCCGGATACATGTTCTCCACCCCCAACTCGCTCTGATCCCTCAGTCAGTGTTGCAATGTTGCTCTGGGTGTCACTGCGGTGGGTGAATAATTCACTCTGCATCACTTAGGGGCAGAGGTAGCAAACTCAATAACTCCAAGCCTCAGCATGGACTTCTCATGTACAGTGGGATAGCATCTTGAAGTCCTTTCTCGCAAGGCTTCAATGCTCATTCGCAAATGTACTCTACATACCTCCCAAGAAATCTCAACTGTGTATCATAACCATTTGATGCCTGTTTCCTGGATCACATGACTAAGTGTAGTTGGCATTGGGCCATGGGGTATTCCTCTCAGACAGCCACACAATAGAGGGTTTGGGTATTGCCAGGAGGGGTCATGCTGACTTGATGGGGAGCAAAGCTGTCACCGCTCACGCTTGCAAAGACACTACCTTAGCCTATTGTGTCTGCAGACATGTTCTGACCTGGACCGGGGGATAGGAAATTGCAGACACTTGTGTAAGAGGAAAACTCCAGACGTTTCCTCCACTTCAAGGGGCCACCAGGTATACAAATTGGGCTGCCAGACCCGTCTACTGCAAAAACAACAAGTGATGGACTGAATGTGGATCAATGTCACACACTCCCCCAGTCAAAAGATCTGGGCCCAAATCCATCGTTTTTTTGCACTCCACACCACCCTGGGTTAGACAATGGCAATATGCAAATCAGCTCTGACCCTGTTGCCCCATGGGAACAGTCCAGTCCGAACTACAAAAGCCATGTCCTTCCCAGAACGGAATCAAGCATCCGAGGACCGGACCGGTTTCGAGGTAACACCTCTCTTCAGCCCGGCTAGCTTGATTCCAGTGGTGTGGAGTGCCTGGGACCCACGTCTGGGCATCCCCAGCGCACTTAGGGCGGCAATTGCAAAAACAACAAGTGATGGACTGAATGTGGATCAATGTCACACACTCCCCCAGTCAAAAGATCTGGGCCCAAATCCATCGTTTTTTTGCACTCCACACCACCCTGGGTTAGACAATGGCAATATGCAAATCAGCTCTGACCCTGTTGCCCCATGGGAACAGTCCAGTCCGAACTACAAAAGCCATGTCCTTCCCAGAACGGAATCAAGCATCCGAGGACCGGACCGGTTTCGAGGTAACACCTCTCTTCAGCCCGGCTAGCTTGATTCCAGTGGTGTGGAGTGCCTGGGACCCACGTCTGGGCATCCCCAGCGCACTTAGGGCGGCAATTGCAAAAACAACAAGTGATGGACTGAATGTGGATCAATGTCACACACTCCCCCAGTCAAAAGATCTGGGCCCAAATCCATCGTTTTTTTGCACTCCACACCACCCTGGGTTAGACAATGGCAATATGCAAATCAGCTCTGACCCTGTTGCCCCATGGGAACAGTCCAGTCCGAACTACAAAAGCCATGTCCTTCCCAGAACGGAATCAAGCATCCGAGGACCGGACCGGTTTCGAGGTAACACCTCTCTTCAGCCCGGCTAGCTTGATTCCAGTGGTGTGGAGTGCCTGGGACCCACGTCTGGGCATCCCCAGCGCACTTAGGGCGGCAATTGCAAAAACAACAAGTGATGGACTGAATGTGGATCAATGTCACACACTCCCCCAGTCAAAAGATCTGGGCCCAAATCCATCGTTTTTTTGCACTCCACACCACCCTGGGTTAGACAATGGCAATATGCAAATCAGCTCTGACCCTGTTGCCCCATGGGAACAGTCCAGTCCGAACTACAAAAGCCATGTCCTTCCCAGAACGGAATCAAGCATCCGAGGACCGGACCGGTTTCGAGGTAACACCTCTCTTCAGCCCGGCTAGCTTGATTCCAGTGGTGTGGAGTGCCTGGGACCCACGTCTGGGCATCCCCAGCGCACTTAGGGCGGCAATTGCAAAAACAACAAGTGATGGACTGAATGTGGATCAATGTCACACACTCCCCCAGTCAAAAGATCTGGGCCCAAATCCATCGTTTTTTTGCACTCCACACCACCCTGGGTTAGACAATGGCAATATGCAAATCAGCTCTGACCCTGTTGCCCCATGGGAACAGTCCAGTCCGAACTACAAAAGCCATGTCCTTCCCAGAACGGAATCAAGCATCCGAGGACCGGACCGGTTTCGAGGTAACACCTCTCTTCAGCCCGGCTAGCTTGATTCCAGTGGTGTGGAGTGCCTGGGACCCACGTCTGGGCATCCCCAGCGCACTTAGGGCGGCAATTGCAAAAACAGTCCAGTGATTCCAGTGGTGTGGAGTCCCAGGCACTCCACACCACTGGAATCAAGCTAGCCGGGCTGAAGAGAGGTGTTACCTCGAAACCGGGCCGGTCCTCGGATGCTTGTTTCCGTTCTGGGAAGGACATGGCTTTTGTAGTTCGGACTGGACTGTTCCCATGGGGCACAGGGTCAGCGCTGATTTGCATATCGCCATTGTCTAACCCAGGGTGGTGTGGAGTGGAAAAACGATGGATTTGGGCCCAGATCTTTGGACTGGGGTGAATGTGTGACATTGATCCACATTCTGTCCATCATTGTTGTGTTTGCAGTTACCGCTCTAAGTGTACTGGGGATGCTCAGACGTGAGTCCCAGGCACTCCACACCACTGGAATCAAGCTAGCCGGGCTGAAGAGAGGTGTTACCTCGAAACCGGGCCGGTCCTCGGATGCTTGTTTCCGTTCTGGGAAGGACATGGCTTTTGTAGTTCGGACTGGACTGTTCCCATGGGGCACAGGGTCAGCGCTGATTTGCATATCGCCATTGTCTAACCCAGGGTGGTGTGGAGTGGAAAAACGATGGATTTGGGCCCAGATCTTTGGACTGGGGTGAATGTGTGACATTGATCCACATTCTGTCCATCATTGTTGTGTTTGCAGTTACCGCTCTAAGTGTACTGGGGATGCTCAGACGTGAGTCCCAGGCACTCCACACCACTGGAATCAAGCTAGCCGGGCTGAAGAGAGGTGTTACCTCGAAACCGGGCCGGTCCTCGGATGCTTGTTTCCGTTCTGGGAAGGACATGGCTTTTGTAGTTCGGACTGGACTGTTCCCATGGGGCACAGGGTCAGCGCTGATTTGCATATCGCCATTGTCTAACCCAGGGTGGTGTGGAGTGGAAAAACGATGGATTTGGGCCCAGATCTTTGGACTGGGGTGAATGTGTGACCATTGATCCACATTCTGTCCATCATTGTTGTGTTTGCAGTTACCGCTCTAAGTGTACTGGGGATGCTCAGACGTGAGTCCAGCTCCTCACTGGACACCACTGAAGAGTATGGCGATCCGCGGTCCTCGGATGCTTGTTTCCGTCTGGGAAGGACATGGCTTTTGTAGTTCGGACTGGACTGTTCCCATGGGGCACAGGGTCAGCGCTGATTTGCATATCGCCATTGTCTAACCCAGGGTGGTGTGGAGTGGAAAAACGATGGATTTGGGCCCAGATCTTTGGACTGGGGTGAATGTGTGACATTGATCCACATTCTGTCCATCATTGTTGTGTTTGCAGTTACCGCTCTAAGTGTACTGGGGATGCTCAGACGTGAGTCCCAGGCACTCCACACCACTGGAATCAAGCTAGCCGGGCTGAAGAGAGGTGTTACCTCGAAACCGGGCCGGTCCTCGGATGCTTGTTTCCGTTCTGGGAAGGACATGGCTTTTGTAGTTCGGACTGGACTGTTCCCATGGGGCACAGGGTCAGCGCTGATTTGCATATCGCCATTGTCTAACCCAGGGTGGTGTGGAGTGGAAAAACGATGGATTTGGGCCCAGATCTTTGGACTGGGTTGAATGTGTGACATTGATCCACATTCTGTCCATCATTGTTGTGTTTGCAGTTACCGCTCTAAGTGTACTGGGGATGCTCAGACGTGAGTCCCAGGCACTCCACACCACTGGAATCAAGCTAGCCGGGCTGAAGAGAGGTGTTACCTCGAAACCGGGCCGGTCCTCGGATGCTTGTTTCCGTTCTGGGAAGGACATGGCTTTTGTAGTTCGGACTGGACTGTTCCCATGGGGCACAGGGTCAGCGCTGATTTGCATATCGCCATTGTCTAACCCAGGGTGGTGTGGAGTGGAAAAACGATGGATTTGGGCCCAGATCTTTGGACTGGGGTGAATGTGTGACATTGATCCACATTCTGTCCATCATTGTTGTGTTTGCAGTTACCGCTCTAAGTGTACTGGGGATGCTCAGACGTGAGTCCCAGGCACTCCACACCACTGGAATCAAGCTAGCCGGGCTGAAGAGAGGTGTTACCTCGAAACCGGGCCGGTCCTCGGATGCTTGTTTCCGTTCTGGGAAGGACATGGCTTTTGTAGTTCGGACTGGACTGTTCCCATGGGGCACAGGGTCAGCGCTGATTTGCATATCGCCATTGTCTAACCCAGGGTGGTGTGGAGTGGAAAAACGATGGATTTGGGCCCAGATCTTTGGACTGGGGTGAATGTGTGACATTGATCCACATTCTGTCCATCATTGTTGTGTTTGCAGTTACCGCTCTAAGTGTACTGGGGATGCTCAGACGTGAGTCCCAGGCACTCCACACCACTGGAATCAAGCTAGCCGGGCTGAAGAGAGGTGTTACCTCGAAACCGGGCCGGTCCTCGGATGCTTGTTTCCGTTCTGGGAAGGACATGGCTTTTGTAGTTCGGACTGGACTGTTCCCATGGGGCACAGGGTCAGCGCTGATTTGCATATCGCCATTGTCTAACCCAGGGTGGTGTGGAGTGGAAAAACGATGGATTTGGGCCCAGATCTTTGGACTGGGGTGAATGTGTGACATTGATCCACATTCTGTCCATCATTGTTGTGTTTGCAGTTACCGCTCTAAGTGTACTGGGGATGCTCAGACGTGAGTCCCAGGCACTCCACACCACTGGAATCAAGCTAGCCGGGCTGAAGAGAGGTGTTACCTCGAAACCGGGCCGGTCCTCGGATGCTTGTTTCCGTTCTGGGAAGGACATGGCTTTTGTAGTTCGGACTGGACTGTTCCCATGGGGCACAGGGTCAGCGCTGATTTGCATATCGCCATTGTCTAACCCAGGGTGGTGTGGAGTGGAAAAACGATGGATTTGGGCCCAGATCTTTGGACTGGGGTGAATGTGTGACATTGATCCACATTCTGTCCATCATTGTTGTGTTTGCAGACCCGTCTACAGTTCACTTCTGGCCCATGGAAGGACTACTAGAGGATTGCCCTGTGGTCTGTGGCTGACTGAGTACTTCGGAGGACTGCCTGCCTGCCTGCCTTGTTCCCTCAGAGGACTGTCTTGCTGCTTGAGACCTAAATTTACCTTAATAGCTGGTATGGTAATTATGTGGGTCTAAAAAACACACACGGGACTTTGCGAAGAAATAGGAAATAATATATGCAATTGCCATTATTGCATTGAAATCCCTGATTGTTCATCAATATCAACTGCTATTCACATGGAGAATTCAGTTGATTAACCAATTTGAGTTTCCTGGGGTATAACGTCCTGACTCGTCGATATGCCACATTACTGATAATCCCAATATGTCCGGTAAATAAATAAGTAGAGTCATTCCCATTGTCAAAGACTATGCGCAACTTATCCTACATCTTTATGATGGATCAGTAGCTGCACTGCCAAAATCCTGCATTGCATAATAAACAAGTCTCTTATTTTAGTTCCTAAGATAGATTATTATAACATGTTATGTTGCTTTGATTTGCTTAGCACAACTAATCACCCTGTAGTGGATCTATTAGGTTCATAGCATTAAAGATCCTATAACACTTCTGGTTCTTCAGATTATTCAGGTTTGGATTAGTACTACATGTGTATTGTAAATTCCACACTACTTCATCAACAGTTTATGAATCCTGCTAAAAGCGGAAAACAGAAGAAACATTCTAAATGTACATTAATTCCACATTTCAGCTGGTGAAACTACTTGCTTTTTATTAATCACATCACGTAGCTTCAGAGTGGACAAACAGTGGTTTATATACTTGAATAATGACTAAACAAGAAGTTAAATAAGCATTTTCAGCATAAAAACTAGTTGCCCTCCACCATGGACCTGATGGCCACATGCTAGAAGAACGACAATAATTTACAAAGACACAATAATACCACCGCCTTGAGACCCTCCGGGTGAGTAGTGCGCTATATAAATGCTTTGATTGATTGATTGATTGACATTTATTTCGTCTGTTATAGAAAAAAAAAATCAACCTGAAGATAAACAGACTCTTTAATAAAACAAAACTGAAAATGCAGCCTCATCTGTTATCAAGTGGTGATTTGTCAAAAACGTTGTGACATTAAGACATCTTAAACTTTAGAATCTGCCACTTAGTTTCCTGTAGAGTGTAGATATCATCTACTTGTAATACAATTTTAAGTTTAGGAGCGTCCATGGCCAACTGTCTATTAATCAAAATGTATAGGTTGGGCACGGTGACCTTTAGATCATATTGAAATTAGAAAAATAAATGACATGGGCGCATATATACATGTTCAGAAAGCAGACATGCCATTGATGTGTAATATCAGCCTACCCCATTCAATACTGTCCCATAAGAAGGAGTACATAAAAAAACGAAGTTCTGAAACTATGTCTACTTGAGATCTCATACACTGGACTAACTCTTCATAACTGGATATCAGTTTAAAAAGATGAGAATCAACATGCTTCTAAAAAGTGGTCCTAGAGATGGTCACTCAAGTGTTCAGATTCATATAATTATATTTGTTTCTAAGGAATTGCAGTTGTGCTAGTTATGCACATTATACTGCTTTTCATTGTTACTTTCTCTTATTGTTCTTTTAAAAAGAAATACATGTATATATCTAAAATGTAAAAATACTTTTTAAATTCAGATTTGTGTAATAGTATGCCCAAAATGTTGAAATAAAGGTAATTTAATTTGTAATACTGCGGAAATCCTCATTCTGTGGAATTAAGGCATAGAGGCTCCATTAAAATGTATTTTTCACCCCGATGATGTTAAATTGGTACATGGTTGGGGGTATGTAATTATTTTCTTTTTTCTATGTGCTCTACCTCTTTCATGCCAGAGCAGACCATCTAATTGTTCTTTTTGATCATCAAATTGCTTTGCTGTTCATTTTAGAAGCATTCTAAGTTTGTTGCAGTTTTTAATAGAGCTGTGAAGAAGCTCATGTGCTCCGCAATTACCTCTTATAAAAGGGGGGGACAGTTTCTGTTGTTTAATGTTTTCATTTATGTAACCTTCGTACGGAGAGCTGGAAATATACCTTAAATGGATGCACTAAAAGATAAGCTGTAAAATACCTCATGCAGTTAGGGATTTTTCAGCCAGCAACCCTGCATACTTGAACTTGCACTGTCCCCAACTATTAAAGGAGACCGTGCTTAGTCCTGTTGGCTTTAAAAAGACTTCAACTTAACTGATACACTTTTTTGTAAGTGCCACTTGACAGCCTTTTTAGTGTTGCTTGTTGGTGCACTTTATCCAAACCTTTACAGGATGTAATATCCCCTAAGTGGTTTAAAATATGGCTTAGCATTTTAGACACCCAAGACATACATTTAAGAAGTCATTACCTAAGGTAGCTTAAAGTTTTTTGTTTACTATTTAAAGAAACACCCAAGTACTTCTATTAATCATAACAAGGTCCCTAAAAAATCTACCCAGAACCATATGTGGTGCGATTGAGGGAGTGAAAGCAGTACATGACTAAAGGTGGAAGCAGATGTATGGATCTTTACTCTAGCCTTTCAAGCTTTTCATTTTCACGGTTGCCTTGGTTCTTAGTTGTCTTTTCTGATTTTATTGATTACTCTTCATAGGCAACTAAATTAGAATACAGGGCAGCTGTTTCCTCCTGAAATCGTTACACACCTGCAAAGAACTGATTAAAACGTATTATGAAATTGATTGGTAGATCCATACAAGCTGGTTCAATATCTGCACAGCCAAGATAATGTTTTGACCATAATGATACAGTTTCCTAGGTGACAGTGGATTTCTATACATTCTTAACCGGATTCTGTAGAGTTTGAATAAATGTTTAAGTCACTATGCTGCCAGCTTTTCTATTTGTGTTAAATGAAAAAAGGGTAATAGTGTATACTGAGAAAATGCTGTTAGTAAATTACTCCAGACCTGTAACATATTTCTTTATTCGCAAGATTCATCAGTGAACCTGAAACTTGCTCTCTAAACTGTCAGTGGCATCCTTAGCTGAGCTTGATTTAAAGTCTGAGGTGCTACTTATTTGCTCACTTGTTTTAAATAGGGTCATTATGCTTGCTGTACAGGTGCTGGAACGTTGTAGTAAAAATACTCTTTAAATAAATTGCTTAGAAGGTGTTACTAGATCAGCCAGAGTTTTTAGATTCTTTTTTAACGCAAGCTGATAATGATGCTGATTTATGTTGTAAAGTGGTTCTTTCATCTATGAAAGACACGAGCCATGTAGTGTGGAATATAAATAACAAAGTTCGTTTTACAGTTTGAGAACTCTCTGACATGGTTTGTGTGACTTACTTAAGCTCCATATTTGAAACTCCCATTTTCATTGAATCCAGGAACTCGTATTCTTTGTTTTTTAAAGGATGTCTGCCGCCATCTCTTTGAATGAAATGTTAGAGACCATGGCGGTAATGTTTCGGAACTCTGGGATAGAAGAAGGATATTTTCTGAGAGGCACAGTCTCTTTTTCTCAGCAAATGTGTTCTCTTCCATTATCATTTTACCCCTGTTTTTATGTGCCAAGGGGTGTGTCTGGTCACTGGTTGTTACCTATGGGAGCATTGAAAATTTAGCTATTTTGTAGTTCTCATATTTGGAGTGAGCAAACATACCCTGGATGTACACTTCATATTTTGTTGGCCAGATTTCATGACCTGTTAACCTAGTACAAAAACAGCTAATCAATGTGCTTTCTGCAGGTATATTTGGCACATGACAGGTGCAAATCCTGGCAGAGCTGACATAAGAGTTTGTACCCAATACGTTAATAAAAAAAGACCTAATCTATGGAGCAATAGTATCTGTGTGCTCAACATAAAGTGCTATACAGATTTATGTGTCATTACACATATATATAGTATTTGCTTCTATAATATATGTAGGCTGTGTTATGCCCCTTCTTTTACATATTGCATAGCATACAGCACACACACACACACACACACACATACACACACACACACACTATTGAATGGACACCCATAGGCACCACAAGCACAACAGCCACAACCACCACCACAACAACCACAACAACAATACAGGTGTATTCATTCGACCTTGATAAATTGTAAAATGTACACTAATGCAGTACACATAAAAGAAAAATGCATTTAAGAGCAATGTAAAAATATACTAGACTAAAACAATTATCAACACACTATTCGTAGTAGTACAAGTGCAAAAGAAGCTTGCCTTAGATCCCGACAACAATGAAGTTAATTATTTTCGTGGTCAGGTAGTTGCAGCAAAGTGTGGAACTGGACAGTCTGGTTTAATATGGAAACAGAAGTCGGAAAAGACAGGAAAAAAAACTATGTTACTACCTCATTTCCCCTTATTCCACCAACTTAAAGTAGGAGGTATCCCTTCTACAGTTTCCTTGATGGAAAGGCACATCGTGATTGGCCTGGCCATTATCTTGGCTGGTCTCCTGCTGCCAACGTGGGTGAAAATTCCTGGCGGGGTTGACAGCACCCGGGATGTCTTTTGTCTATGGACCCTCCGATATCTAAATGGAACAGGCAGACTGCCAAGTAGGTAGACAATGAAACTGTCGAAAAAGGGATGGTGGGACCAGAACCGCCAAGATCTAAATCAGGCCCTATGTTTCTCACCAATCCCAACCTTATTTGAAAAAAATGTTATTCTCCACATTTAAAATGTATATTTATGAGATACCACTTTGCTGCCTTACAAACATTCGACAGCTTACCACCATGGATAAAACTGGCCAAATGGTACAGCTTGTAGGCTATGCAGCTTGGCAAAAGAAACAATAGTTCACATGTTGTGTATTTGCACGGCACTTCTAAAAGAGCACCGGCATCTCAATGGAAAGCTCTCAACCAACTTGCAGTCCACATCTGCATACGATCAGTTATCGAATGTTTGAACCCTGTAAACACTATCTTGAATGTTGGATTTGGTTTGATGAAAGGATTGAGAATTGAGGCACAGCAAAGGAGCAGTTTACTTTTCCTGCTTTTGCAAAGGATAGTGATACTTATATGGACTGATTAATACACTCCAGGCAATCAGGTACTTGCAGTATATATATATATATATATATATATATATATATATATATATATATATATATATATATATATATATATATATATATATTATATATAGTTGAAGACTAAGTATAGTCGAAACGCGTAGGCCGTCCTGTTGCTAATGCACATGGTGTTATAAAAGAATAAATAATCTAAACTTACTGCTGCTGTGGTGCCGTGACTTCTGTGTATGAGGTGGGAATCAGAAGATTCGAAGTAATATATATATATATATATATATATATATATATATATATATATATATATATATATTATTGTGTCCCAGACCGTGCTGGAGACTTGAGGTTATCAGTCCCAGAATACAGTGAAATGTATAGGAATACCTAAGTTACTCATAGGGGACGTGGAAAAATTAAAGATTTGTGGGTCAAGAGTATTACAATTAAGTCTTGTTTCCATCAGAGAGCACTACTGAGAGGGTTTGCAAGAATCTGAGGAAGGCCGGAGACTGACTCAAAGAATGAAGCACGTTACAAATATGTTTGTTTTGTGCACAAATGTATTTTCAAATTAATTAATTCTAAGATTCAGTAAGTAATCTGTAACAACCCTGCTGGTTCATTTTGAGACCTAGGGTGATTATGTGCAAGTTTCCAATGTGAATTCACTTCACACTCTATGGAAGATCTGCTGATGCATTCTAATATTGCTATGACTAACAATCTTGAGGGTTTTTTTAATTGTAAAGCATAGGTTTCGTAGTTTCAGATTTCATATAAGGAAAGACACTACTTAAAACTTGAGTTGTGTGTTAAACTTATTTTCTTGGTTACTTAGTATAGATATCCATGAGGCACTTAAACAGTTCTAGACCATTTATAAGAGCTACGAATAAGGGTGTCAGGATTGGGTTACCCTGCTGTCAGGGTGTCAGGATTGGGATTACATTGCAAAGGCCTCTTAGGAATGGATATTTCCAAGTTATTACCGGGGTGACTGCAATTACACAGCAGTAAATACCTCTTGGAACTTTGCTATTCCCCGAGGTCCATCAAAGCACAGTTGAATCTTTATAGTATTTGTTGTGCTGTTCTGTCGTTAATCAGCATACATTCACCTTCAGAAAAAGCCCTACCAAAGTATTCTGGTATCGCTGTGTCTTATACGCACAGCTGTGCTGCTGTAGGGAATGACTAAAGATTTCTCTGTTCCAACATTTATACTGTGAGCCTGATGGATAGCCATATCTTTCCTTCTGGCTATGTTGGTCACCAAAACAGAGTTTGAATAGTTTATTTCCTGGAGAATATTCCCCTGTTAGGACAGCAATCTAAGTTAGTGACTGGGGTGTGCGTTCCACAAGAGGCAACATACTTGTGTTGCATTTTCCACAGACAAAATATTTGTTTTGTATAACTACTTTTTTCTACCTAGCTGTACGTGGTTGAGGCGTTTCTATGGAGGCAGTGGGAGTAATTTTGCAACTGAGAAAACTCACTTCTATAGCCATTACAGTTGTAACTAAGACTATTATATATCTTCTGACTCTTATTGCAACATCCTATGAGGTGTAAAGTACATCATTGTATGGCTTAAAGGACACAGGTTGCACTGTGGGTGGGTCTGACAAGCCTTAACGTGTCTGAAGCGAGCAGACCCATCAGACTAGAGATCCATATATGCCAATAAGAACTTGCTTGGATTCTGTAATCTCCTTTTCACACCAAGTCTTTTCTATCGATTAAATCTACTCCAGAGCTAGACTCTGCCAGGTTCATTATCAATTCTGTGAGTTACTTTCATTGTTTTGCACTTCCTCCTATTAATCATCAGGCAGTCACACAAAGCAGTGTCTTATCCCCCCTACAAAAAGGCATAAATAAAATCTGGGCTTTGAGTAGGCCAGGTTTCTCTGGGATCTCAGAACTGGTAGTTATTAAAAATGGACATTGAAACAGGTCCCTCTTAGGCCTTACATTTTTTCTTTCACTATACAAGCAAAACACTGATTGATTTCTGAACAATCAATGTAAAAAACGTTAATGCTCAATGTGTCACTTGAACCAAGCTGTACCCAGCTGATGAGCCCATGACTAGGACAAAACCTGTCCTGGGTTGCTCGTGTTCCAGTTCAGGGAGTACCCAGCCTGGCAGTTCGCGCTGGACTATTCCCATGAGGATCAGACTCTATACGTATTTACACATGACTGGGTCCAAACTGAGATGGCATGGTGAGCAAAAGAACAATGGGTTGAGATGCTACCATGAGCGATTGCCAGTGGTGAGACAAATTGCAAGCATTCCTCCCATCACCTTGTGTCTGTTTCCTGTTTATATTTCACATTTACTTAATCTTACATTCCTTTATTTTTCCAGGTTGTTGTGTTTCTGTATTTTTTTGTACAACATAATGTGCATACATTAGATTTAGTTGCCTCCAAGTGTTTATAACAGGCCACGACTGAGGAGTCTAGAGCTGAGGATCTAGACAATGCGAGTTCCTCACAGGGACTGTCAGTGGGTCAAAAATGTATTCAGAAGACATGTATCCAAACATTGGTCTGGGTGCCAACGAAGAAAGGAATGAAATATGCACTTGGTGGATTTCAGAAAGAAGTGAGGAGAAAGAAGGTGTAAGTGTCGAACATTAACTGCAGAGAAAATTGGTATGAAGGGACGAACAGGAGTGTTTGAAACACTGCTTATTCCAATAACCCCAAACAACCTTAGTAATGTTTATTTTACAGTCTCCTGTTTATTAGAATTAGAACCTTTTCAATATTTTTTCAAGCAATCTTTTATTGTAGTTTTTAAACAAAGAAACCCACACCTCTCGCCTCTTTAGTGCAATAAACAGGTAGCCCATGACACATATTATAAAAATCTGAATTACCACCGCATTCCTTCAGGGACAAACCCTACACCCAGGGACAGCTTTAGCCCTTGTGCTGCCCAGGGCGACAATCTTTATTGGAGCCCCCACAAAAACCTACTTCTCCACGAATTCCCTCAGTACCACACTCCACTATTTACCCTCATCTATTCATAACCCCTCTCTCACATGCATTTCATTTGTTTTATAGTCTACTCATACCAGTGTGAGGTGTCAGAGCACTTTTCATCACACACACATATACAGTGCCAATGAATTATATGTGTGTAATTCAATCTGTAGTAAATGTTCCACAAGACAATGAGGATTGCAAAGTGTAGGAGTCACATGTCACTGATATTAGTAGGAAGCATATTTTAAGAGTGTTTGGTGTGGAGATGCCCAAACTTAGGATTCAAAACTCCCCACGATGGTTGGCTTTACTAATGAGAATGCATTTCTACCCAAATATTAGCAACATTAGGATAATGAAAGACTGAGAAAAAAACGTATAACCTATACCATGCAGTTTGCATACTGCTCGTGATGACTGTTCATAGCTCACTGTACTATATGAGGGTTGTAAATTATGAAATGCAAGCAGCAAAAGGATCTCTGTGACAAAAGCAGTAACCTACTGAGTGATACCATGAAATAAAATGAAAAGGAATATGTAAGGCGCGCTTAACCAACAGGTATCAAGGTGCTGCATAAAATACAGTTCAGTGATTTGCATGGTGCATGTTCTTTCCAGCAGGCATATTAACCCTCTGCGCTACTTTATCATAAATAGAAACAGCCACTAGACAAAACTCGAACCTCTCTCCAGCAGGAACATTAATAACCAGTGGTCTCTCAAAATATTTTGTGTTTCCTAAAAACTGCTGGACTCAAAATTTACTCTGTAGCACGTGCTTTTTAAACTCATGTTTGGTGCCCCCTTGAGGTCAGTGCCAGGTGTGGCTGTACAAGTCACACCACCCTAGAGATGGCCCCGACCACACCCCACCAAATCCCATTGGTTCAGGAGAGTCAAGGCACATCCCGCAGTGAGACCCATGGCTGACAGTTTTAACTATTTTGGGCAGCCCAACCCTACTCGTAGACTTTTTTTCAGCCAGTGAGTACCAGTCGGTGTCCATTTCCCATTGTTTCAGGTCAGGGGCAACTGGGGAGCCCCATCGTTGGACCACATTTTTCCAAGTCCCAATAAAACTCAGCCTACAAAAAATCATGACATATCTGTGTATGGCAATGTCTTCCCAGATTTCAAGTATCGCCATTTCTTCCGACAGGGGTCCTTGCAAATCAGTGATGTCCGTAAGACATTTAAACATTTTCAGTATCCATTATTTAAAACAAAATCAGTGTTGTTATTCCATTATCTTTAATAGCTAACAACCATTTGCAAAGCCAATAGTCTTTCTAGTTTTAGGCATGTCAGTTGTTGTGTTATCTATTTGAATGCAATAACAGTTTTAGTTTACGTTTTTAAGCTCAGCACATAAGTACATAGTTCATTTCTCTTGGAAAGACACCCTTTTTCATGACATTTAAAGTTCTGAATTACATTTAAAAAGGTTTGGGTGTGGAAAATCCTTGCACTGTGAAAAGTGCCAATATGCTATTGAATTAACAGAGAGTGGCTTAAAGTTGTACTTATTTTAGGTTGAGCCTACTAGGCCGTACATGTGCTTACCAAGAACATAGAGAGGCTTGATGCCCTTCTATTGATTACCATTGGTTGGATTTACTTGTCACTCCTATTTACCCACTTCTTATTGGTGTCCTAATTTGTTAATTTTGTGTTTGTCCCTCCCATGAAACATTGCCTCTTTTAAATAACTTTGATTGGCTGGCATCGCTTTTTCTACTGCTTGCTTATCAAGCACTGCTTTTTTCTTTTGTGTGAATCACTCCATTAGAGTGTGTGGGTTTTTGAGCCATCCCCCTTGCGTATGTCTCTCCTCCTGCATTTATCCACATTGCTCAGTGACGGCCAGTGAGGTGGGGCAGGGTGGGAGGGGAGTCGACATACGACGACGAGGGAAAATCAAATAAATCCCTCTTAATTTGCACTTGCTTTATCGCTGAGTCGGCGATGTGGCGAGCGCAAGGTAAGTGGTTTTCTTTTTTTTTTTTCCATTGTCATCTGTCGACTCCTCCACCCCACCTCCCATCACCCCACCTCCCGTCACTGCCATTGCTTCTCCCTAACCACGTTTTCTGTGTTGCTTTCCCGAAACCCTGTATTGCTTTCATGTACCCTTCCTCCACTGTTTGCTTTCATGTCCCCTCCCACCCCCCTGTTCTTTCATGCCCTCTAACCCTCTCCCTTATTGCTTTAGCATCCCTTCCCATGTTGCTTTGGCGTTCCCCTCAACCCTATCCTGTGCTTCGCCCTTCAGCCCCCACCTTCCTCTGTGTTTCTTTCTCTCCCTCCCCCTCCCACTTGAAAACATTTTTTTTGCGTGTTTTACCTTCTTTTTAGTTATCAACCCAATTTGGATTAGTAACTAACAAGAAAAAAGCACCTGAAGTCCTTTTATAGGTGCACGTGAAGTATCCTCGTGCAGACACCCCAGAGAATGGATCCTGTTCTGCTACTGGTATTCACTGAACAGATTCACCACACATTCACGTTCCCTCGAATTTAAGGGTAAACAAAGTTTGAGTGTTGCATCTTACCATTTCGGTTTTGTCCAAATATTGGAGGTTTTCTTCACAAACGCCACAAGAAGAAGAAAGAATAACCCCTTAACACTGTGCATGCTATATGAATCACACTAAAAATGCCTGCAAGACAAAGCTTTAACCACACACTCAACCGCTTCCTTGGCTTCTTTAGTGGTTAACATAATTATGAAGCATTACTTTGTTGAAGAGAAGAAATTATCCCAATGCAATAAGGTGTAAATTACTGGATAATAACGGAGACACCGTGCTGTAGGCTAAATCACCACCCTTCGATGTGGAGACTTAAGTTCTTGTAACTTCTCCTTTATACTCATCGTCAGTGTAACAAAGTGTAAACCTGTTCTTGAAAAATGTCATGGTGCACTCCAGTGCTTTTCCTTTCTTCAAGTTTATTTCCACATGAGAAAGGTCCCAGCCATCCTACTGACAGTAGCGCAGTGGGATGTAAAAAGTGGGAGGTCTCCTGAAGGGGGATGGCTTATGGAATTCAGTGGATGGCTAAATATCTGGGAGCATATATATATATATATATATATATATATATATCACAAACCCAAAATACTAAAATGATGCAGAGCTATTGGCTTTGCCAATGGTTATTAGCGGTTTAGGATAAATAACAAACAACAATAATTTTGTTGTGAATAATATTGAATATGTTTCACTTCTGAAAATATGAGACACTGAATGAAACATTTATTAGACCTGAAGAAGGGGTAGTGGTCTTCGGAGTGTCTCTTTCACTCCTGTTATGTTCTCTATTCGACATGTACGCCCTTTATCGATCCACATCTCGTCTATCTCCATAGCTTACACCTCATCTCTTTCTTGTCAAGCACCCTATTTTTCCTCTCTCCTGAATGCAGTTCCTCGCTCGCATTTCCATCTTTTCACTGTCCCTCAAACGCAAAACACACCCACTCACCTGTAAACTCTGCATTTTCATTTACTTTTGCCTTGTCAAATTTTTGACAACTGTGTACCTTGTTCACACACAATTGAACAGAATCCGATTTGCAACTGGAATATGTGACTATCCCTCTGTTCGCTCGGCGTAGAAGTTAAGGAGTGGATGACCATGTATCCTGAACACCTTTCTTACCCATTGAAAGGCACTGTGAGGAAGTCTCACTGCCTTTATCACCGAATCCAGCGCTCTCTTGGTGGCTCGTTATAAGCACCTGGAGGCGACTCCGTTCAAAGTGCCCTCTATGCAAGAATAACTATACAAGAATAATAAGATACATGGAAAAAAACAGAAACGCAACATTCTAGAATGAGCAAATACTCTTAGGTAAAGAAATATAAGTAAAAAGTGAAATACAAACAGAATTACATTATAATTTTTACATTCATTGTTCAGATATTGGTTAGTGTTTCTGACACTTACATTATGGACAGTAACATAGGACCCTATACAGAGCTGTGTTAATGTCCATATTTAATTCTAAGGGTCTGAGACCCAGAATCTCACTGTCCACTTAAAGCTCCGCAGTTGCAAATTCTTGTGCAGAGTTTCAAATAATACTCATTCTAAAGTTATACAGCATGAGGTTGCTTACCGGTGTAACTTTCCAAGTACTTGTAATCATAGATATTGCACTTTTTTTTTTAACCTTGAGCTATGCTGCATAGCATCCTGTGGCTAAAAACCACTGGCAGAGCCAATAGGTCACAAAAGGCAGACCTATTACCTTTACCAAGGCTTTTTATTAATTTCTAGTTAAAACTAGCTTTTGATAAGACCTCTGGGTTTTCACTATAATGAGAAAAACATCTAAATAATGATAGTCAGAGTTGTAATGAAGTTGCATTTTTTTGCTGACCACTATGAATGCGGCTCCGTTGAGAAAAAGTGAACAGATTCTGTGATTACAGGCAATAACACGCCATGGCAAATAGTTGGCATCCTCCCAGCACTGTTGGAAATCCATGTATTCAAAGCACATTTTTTAGGTTTCGCCTGCACAGAGCTTGCGCTGTGCTTGTGAAATTTATTGTATGTAATATAAATCTTAAAAGTGGCTTACATTCCACCCTTACTTTTCCTCACCTTTCAGTGGTTGGTGTGCTTACCACTTACTTTTCTTTCGTTTGTATTGGTTGTAGCATGACATTTTCTATTGTTCTTTGTGTATTCTTCTTATCAGTATCACAAGGCCCAAGTACTCCTTTTCTTCTGTATCAAACTTATTTCTGAGCAAGCGCGTCAGCTCTACTGCTTAGCCCCTCTGCCCCAACCTCTTCCTCAGAATGCAGCAGCTTGTGTTCCCATTCTGGCTTGGCTTGTACTCTCCTTCCATGTGATTCACCAGAGCGCCCGCTGTTCCACAGAACAATGAACTGGGGTAGGCTGTGCACGCGCTGTGAGCATTTACCCTGTGTGCCCTCCATTTACGAGTGAGCTGTGAAGAGGCATGCGCTGAAGCGTGCCACCCCTGCACTCGTGCTCTAGCCGGGTGGAGGCAGTGGCAGACCTGAGGCCCTGGAGCCCAAGCAGCACGCCTGTCTTGGAGGTGGCAGCACCATGCGGTCCTCTTCTCCATGTTCAGCGTACAGAGCCCACAGTAGCCCTGTTGCAGCCCCTGAGCCCCCTCTAGATGCTGAGCCTCGTAGGAGCACCCACACCCACGCAAGCCAGATACCTGCCGCACTCTGCACCCGGGATCTGCATGTGCGAATGGCAGAACATGGACAAGGTACCAGGGTTGGTACGCTCAATGACCATGTGCTTAGGAGAGAAGTACTTGCATGTGGTGTCTCTGAATGTCATGTTTTTGAGGTAAAAGGGGCCAGACTGCTGTGAGGGCATGCAGCGCCGCTCTGCTGAAATACGGTCTAAGTGCCTGTGTCAGCAAAGTGGTGGAGAGCAGTGTATGCTTTCTAACAGCCAGACTGACACCGTGCTCCACTGAGAGGGTGCTTGTTCATCACGCACAGAGGTTATTATCCTCCATATCAAATCTGGGTGCTCACACACACACAGGAACAAAATAGGGTTCAGAGCAGTGCATAGTCCTAGACATTTTGGATCTGTGTAGTCATACACAATTGGCCGCGACATTCCTACTGTAACCAGCAAGAGCTACATAATCATTCATGCACGCATGTCTAAACCGTGCATTCTCCCAATATGTGTTTTTGTTTTCGCACCTTTCATTTATTGTAGCCTTGTGCGCATGCTGCAGTGCCTTTCATGCACACTGTACTTTGATATAGTGCACTCTGCTGGTCAATACATTCTTGCTCCAGTGCAGTTTAGCATCGTGGTGAGCTATGCATCCTTTCTATACACCACAACTGTGACCACACTGTTGAGCATTGCATGCTTTCTCTTAGACAATTATGCAAGCATACTCACGGCTGTGCCTGGCATACTTCTACATACTGTAGAGGGAATTGCACTGACGTAACGAAAAGTGAGGGGGCCTCCCTGCACGGTACTTAGGGGGGCCCCCCTCCGGGCTCAATCAGGAGCTCTACGGACAGAGTGCAGTGCCGAGGGGGCCCCTTGGAGGTAGGAGCCCCCCCGCACCGCGTGGGCTGCGGCGGCCTGTGTTACGCCCCTGGGGCATTGCACAGCTAAGCAAAACATGCTTCCTATACTAAGTAGTTATGCTCACTGCTGAACCATCCATACTTTGTCTTCATTTCAGTTGTGCCCACACTGATGAACCTCTAATACCTTCAATCAGGTACAATTGCACATGCGCACACACCCTTTGCTGTGCCTTTTGTGCTTCATATATAGAATGTGTGCGTCTGTAATGCAACTGGTGCTCATGTAAAGCGCTCTGATACCTTTGTGCCTAGTTCACGCTATATAAACCCCCCCCCAAAAAAAAGAATATATATATATATATATACTATATATATCAACTAATAATCCCCAGAACATTTTCTTCGTAAACGAAGCATAGAGTGCGAGAGACAGCGTGTTGGACAGTTGGTTATAGGAAGCATTTGGACAAGGCTTTTTGTACGCAATTGATTTGCATAGGGAAAAAAATGGATTCAAACTGTGCACAATTGCACAGTACCATAAGCATGCCTGGTTCAGAAATGTGCAAAACTAACCAATATATATATATATATATATATATATATATATATATATATATATATATATATATATATATTTACGTTTACGAAGAAAATGTTCTGTGGATTATTAGTTGAAATCAACACATCTCAACATGACCGCCACGTTACTTGTACCTGGTGTCGTGATCAGACTTTATCTTCTTACTCTTTCTTTGAGATCTACTAGTTTAATCTCCAGTCTGACAGGCGCTATAGTCCTTGTTTTTGTTCAGGCCCCTTTTATGTGTTTCTCAAATTCAGTCATTTCGTTTTCAGTCTGCTTCAGTAGATCTGTGATGTTGTTGCTCCCTTTTACTGCGCAACTCTTCTCGGCCTTTAACTCATTTTAACATAATGTCGCACTGTATACGGCTTGTTTACAGGCATATTTCTTTCTTGTTGAAAATCATTTTTCCCCTGCATGGACAGCCAGAGGCGGATGTTAAAGCTACTTTTCCTTGAAAAGCATGTATGTTGTCTTTTGTAGCCTTTTCAACATTTTTGATATAGTTTACATTTCTGGGGACCTACTAAAAGGATCATTTAGTATGATGGATCATTTAGTATGATAATATCCACTCACTCTCACTGTGTGTGTGGACTGTGCTCTAAGTAAATAGATAAGGCTGGCCATAGTTCCCTCTTGACACTGAATGCCCCACAGCATGGTGTCTGCTTTGCTAGTTTCCAACACGTAGTTTCTAGTTTCTTTTTTACAGCGGTGCGCTGTGCTTATTACGTTTTGCCTGCATAGTGCTTGCCCTGTGCTTGTGAAATCTATTGTATTTAATATAAATCTAAAAAGGAGCTTCAGTAATTGATACTGCACAAGTGTTCAATATTAATCACGGAGGCGAAACATATTGAATTTACCAATGCATGTTTTATCAGGCTCCCCGATGAGCTAAATGAGAGTTTGTGGGCAACCATTTTGCTGAACAGTGCACTTCTTGTAAGCTATAAAGGCATACATTTGGGGTACATATTGCGCTTATGAAAAATCGCTTTTTAGTCTATTAGTGTAATGTATTCTTCCAGTCCGGCCTCCTGTAGGCCTGACTGTGGAGCAGCAGGTGTATCATTCTAATGTGTCTTTCCAAGTGCCCCAGCAGGGCCTCCTAGCAATGCTCTGGCAAGAGACAGCTCATCTGTCTAATCCTTCTGTTTTAGTCAACCTTTCTCATTATGCAGGCAGGGCTCCTGATGCTCAGCTGGATTTTGACTCTGAGAGCGAACTGATGGTGCTCTTTGATCTTAGCCGTGTATTGCATCTGTTTCATCTTTCATCTAAACGCGTGATCTTCTCAGCTAGTGCACTTTTATTGAGCTAAATCAATCGGTTTTGCTTTGTTCCTCGTTCTGGCAGGTTTTATTTTTGTCTTCGTGATGAATTTGCACGCTAAACTTTAATATCGTGAAAGATATACAATCGCGCTTTGAATGGAGGGAGCTATTAACAGCCATGACAAGTTTTTTTTTTTTAAGTACAAGGTTTTACAAATAGTTACTATTTAAAATTGATATATAAATGTTCAGGAAGGGAGTGTTAAAAGTGCATGTGAAAAAATGGTTTAGAGAATTATCAGAACTCTTTAGCTAGTTTAAAAAGTGCTTTTCACATAAATTCACCACATCTGATCATTTCATTTACATTCAAGGCATGTTTTCAGATCAAACTTTTGAGTTAAAATGATGTAAATTGTATACATGTATAAGATTGCACTCTTAATAGTTAATAATGTTCATATAGTTCTAATTTTACAGAGTCTTAAATCACCAATGACTGATATTGCTATCGCCTAGACCATTAGTGGCAATTTTATCTATCTTTGAAACTCAAAGGATGGAGTTGGCACTTCTGAGACAAAAGTACTGGGGACTGACACTTTCACAACACGGTATTCGTTCTATCACTATTATTTTTTTGTCAAATCTGTTTTTATTGAATTAAGTGTACAGTTAGTCGTAACTGGCATCTCGTGTATAAGCTTACAATCATACTTAAGGCTGCTCGCCAAAACACATGGGTGTGCAGCCTCATTAGTTTTGCATGCATTCAAACTTTACTTTGAGTGAAACGAGGAATGCTTGCGTAGGAGCCAGCTTTACTGCAGTCCAAGAGTCGTGTTGCAGTCTCTGAGGTTACAATGTAAAAGCAGCGCGTTTACCTCCTGGCATCTTGTGTGGTCCATTGCTGACCATTCACCCCGATCCTTCAAACAGATAATTTACTTATAAAACAACGGAACAGTAACAGTAGCAGCATAAACAGTGTGTACATACTCAACTCCCTCTCCCCTCCCCTCATGTCCCACCTCCCGCCCCTGTGGCCCCCGTAGGCGCTCTGCAGCTATGACCGCGCAAGTGTGATTGCACTTGTGCCAAAGTGAAGCCAAGGTAAAGCGTTATCGGACCATCCCGTCAGTGTATCGGCCTGTGACATGCCTCCGCATGTGTGGTCATTATCTGCTCCCTCCGTGTGTCTCATGTGTCCCTCCCTTTCCATTTGCTGAAGCGCACAAAGCATCTGCTCCCAGTGAGCCGCTATAGGCTCCTTCCGTAATCCCAGTGTTTCCTCCCTTCGAATGGCCATCCCCTCTGCCCTAGCCCATGCCTGAAATGAGGAACTCCATGCCCTTGTGTGAGGTGGGTCATGCGCCTTCCTCCTCTTTGTGAGGAGGAGTTTTGCAACCACTAGCCCCAGGTCCAGTAACCGGGACATTACCTTGTCCTTAGGCATCCTCCTGAAGTGGTGTAATATGTACTCTGGCCAATCAAAGGGTATGGTGCGGCCTGTGCAACCCTGTAGCAACCCACTAATTGCGCGCCAGTAGGTACCAAACCCAGGGCAGCTCCATAGCATATGCAGAAACCCTGCCCCCACCTCATTACACCTAGCGCACAGTGCAACGGTACGATGAAAATACTGGTTAATCAGTTCGGGTGTGAGGTACACCCTGTGAAGGATGAATAGCTGGATTTGGCAGAATCGCATGTTTCTGGGGATACACATGGGACTTCTAAGTATCCTTTCCCACTCCTTATCCACCAGTGGCCGCCCCAGATCCAGGTTCCATTTGCGGTGGAGTGGAGCCAAACTGAAAGCTGCATGCGCCCGCAGCGATGCCTTGAACCAGCGGGCCAGGTGTCTGCCTCTCCCATGACATGCAGATATTGCATGATTAGGTGCTGACTGGGCTCTCTGGTCATGTCCCCCCATTTGGCAGTCAACTTCACAATCAGGGAGCGATGCGCTATAATCCCCACAGGTAGGAGCCCCTCCTCTGCCACCAGGGTCTCGTATGGTATGAGTTCAGCATCCCGTATAAATCTCCAAGTGTATGAATATTAGCCTCCCACCATTCCGCGAGCACGGGAGCCGCAAGCACCCCTCCACCGCTAGGGGAACCCTCCAGAGGTATGACCAGTGCGTAATGGACGATGTTTCGGGTGAGATATAGAGCCCTCCGATACCATTTGTATGCCATAGCTAATAGAAGCGGCGTCTGCCTCGCAATGGTAGCAACAGGGTGGAAGAGCCTGGTTATTCGCTCTAACGAGTACGGCAGCAGTGTTGTGGCGGTATCGTCCCTACTATTTACAGAAGGGAGAGAGTACCCCACTAGCACCAGGGAACAGGGTACAATGACAATCAGTCAAGGGAATATCCCTGGGTATTTACTGACATACGAGCTTGTTGTGTTCCCACACAAGTTCTATTCACTCACATACATATACTAACATTCTAGTTTGTTGTGATTCCACACAAGTTCTATTCACTCACACACATACTATCGTTCTAGAATTAGTGCGAGGGATCAATTTCCACACTGAAGGTGAACATTCACAGTCTTGTTTTATTCTTTTTTTTTTAAATATACATGAGGGATACCCTCTCTCCAAGGAAAATTAAAAATTCAAAGAACAGTCTTTGAACATAACCAATAAAATCAACAGTTAATTACAGTTAATTACATGCATGAAAGTAAGTAACACCAAATACATTCAATTTATACAATGAGAATATGATTCCAAATTAAAACAATAAATGCAGTTTTTTACAAAATAAAATTACATTTGAATCCTTACACAAAAATACCCCTAACACAATGTGGCCTTGATATTTTCTCACCACTCTAATTTTCTAAATCCAATGGCCTTTTTCTAGATAAGTAGTGTAGTACACAGTATCATCCCTATATGAGTATCTGTTACTCCAAAGACCCTACTTGGCTTTTATATAGTAACAAATGCGTCAACGCGTTTCGGTGTTCTGTCTCTGTATATTTTAACACCTTCTTCAGGACTTGCCGTTTCTTTGGGGGTCACCGGCTTCGTAGACTATTGGTAACAATCTCTGTTCAAATATATAGAGAAGAAACATGGTATCACTATTCTGAGGCGATTTATCACATCAACCTAGTTCTATGTTGCGCCTCTTTAGGTTGTGGCCCTATCCTCTTATCTTGGGTCAACACCACCCACCTCTCTTATACTTGATCCCTACATCGTATTGGTTTCCCTCCCATTTACCTTGGGGACTATTTCACACACCCTTGTTGGACTTAAGGTGAAGCGTTTTGGAGTTTAAAGATCATCTTCTCCTCGGATGGGCTCTGGCTATATACATTGTGTATGTTTTATATATTGTTATTCCTCCAAATTCCCGATTTTTTTATAAGTAACCAGGCCCTCCGTTTCCCTTTCAGTGTGGAAATGGGGACAGCCCCCCGTGTCATTATTCATTCATGCTTCCCCCCCATGGAAAAAGGGGGCAGCCCTCAGGGATCTCATTCATTCTTATTTCCCCCCATGAGGTACCTATGGAAGTCTGCCCTCCTCCCTTTGTCATCTTACCCCTGGATTGTTCGCTCTGTACACTCTGGTACGTGAGTGTTAGGAAGGACACCTCCAGACAATCACTGTGAATACGGATGTCGGATCTTCCTTCTGCAGGGGGACATATGTATATACTAGGTACTTTTCCTTATCGTTAATCTAACCTGAATGGGTCAGTGTGTATTTTATAATCATATTTACCTTCTTTTAAAATTCCTAGTCGGTAAATGGATTTTTCTATAGTATATTGTTGGGTGAGGCGTAGTTAGCTCCTCTGGTTGTTTATGCGTAGTATTTATAGGGTCAAGAAAAGGGGCCATGATTAGGGTGCTTCCCTTATCTGATGTAGTAAATATGCTACTTGGGTCTATCCCTCCTCCTCTTACCTTGAAAAGATTAAAATTCATCCTGAACGGGCATATGTTCGCCTGGGTTAACTGAAGAACTGGATTTGTTCTGCTGACAAAAAAAGGTTTATTTATATTGGACGCTATGGTGCCATATATTGTTCTATTTCCTTATTATCTCCCTTAGGCCTGGCCCCTCATTCCACTCTCTTGTTTTTACTCGAGATCCCAAATCGTGATCTCACCGGGTTGTATTAGGGGGAGTCCCTAATTCCTTTGCGCTATTATTTTCCCTCTGTTCTACCTCGTTCATCCTAGATTATGGGGGTCCATTTGTCACCCTGTTCTCTTAAACCAAAGTCCCCATCTCGCTGTTGGTTTCTTATGTATGACAGGGCTGCTTTCCTATGCATAACAGAGCTGCTTTCCTCCTCTTTTTGTACTTTATTAAGTGTTTTTAGCGGTATAGGAGCCTGCTTCCCCTCTACTATCCTAGCTGTCTGTTCTGCCTGGGCTCGCCCCTCTGCTCCCCGGGATCACCTCTCCCCTCTCCGCTTACCGTTCTGGTTCAGTGCCTCCGCGTCTGCCTCGTTCTTTCCTGATATGAATGAGCGGATGGGGCGCACTGTATTTAAGCTCAAATTCCCTCGCTGATTGTTTTCAGCTGTATGTTGCGCATGCGCATATTTCACCCTTGCGCTTTAAGAATCAGGCGCCATTTTAAAGTGGTGAATAAATCACTATCTGATAGTGGGGCATCATGTGCCTATCTCATTCTGCGCTTATCTTTTTGCCTGATTTTATTTCCATTTGTTAAATAAACATACCAACTCGAAGTAATCTCGTGTTTATCTTATATGTGGCTGGCTCACGTTTATCGTATCTTAGAAACGGCGCCATCTTGGAATGATGTTTTTGTCGTTAAGATTCATTTGGGCTTGACATTTCCTATATATGCGGCGCTTTAGAATGTAACTTGTAATTTTTAAATTTTAATTTTCCAATATATTTATTTTATACTCTATATCGTGAGTTCCCCGTGCGTGGTTTACATTTATGGAAAAACCTATCTATCCTTCCTATACCTCACTTTACTTTCCTGGGTCCGTGTGACATTCCTAGTTATCGCGATCTTGTTATTTTGAATAATGGAAGCTAGTTCTAATAGCATGGCTTCATGTCCCTTCCTGAATGTGCTCTGGCCGTCATACATATATATACTTCTCCCTTACTCAATTATTGTGGTTATTTATTGTATTTTTAAAACACTTGTTAATCTAACATTATATTATGTTTTATCTTTACAGGAAGGTCTCGTTTATATATATTCTGACAGATCTATTCTTCTATACACACCTGTTCTTATTTTGTACTTTATATAGGCTGTAGTATTCTTGTATAGTCACACATACTCCCTGCTTATTGTGTACTTTTACTTTGCCTATTGTTTGAGTCTTCAATTCTATGTTTCATTTGGCTTTTTATATGGGATGTACCATTCTCAGTATTCGTCCCTTTCTATATTACCTTCTGTTAGGGTACTCCTCTCATATCAATAGAATAGATCTGTCAGAATATATATAAACGAGACCTTCCTGTAAAGATAAAACATAATATAATGTTAGATTAACAAGTGTTTTAAAAATACAATAAATAACCACAATAATTGAGTAAGGGAGAAGTATATATATGTATGACGGCCAGAGCACATTCAGGAAGGGACATGAAGCCACGCTATTCAAAATAACAAGATCGCGATAACTAGGAATGTCACACGGACCCAGGAAAGTAAAGTGAGGTATAGGAAGGATAGATAGGTTTTTCCATAAATGTAAACCACGCACGGGGAACTCACGATATAGAGTATAAAATAAATATATTGGAAAATTAGAATTTAAAAATTACAAGTTACATTCTAAAGCGCCGCATATATAGGAAATGTCAAGCCCAAATGAATCTTAACGACAAAAACATCATTCCAAGATGGCGCCGTTTCTAAGATACGATAAACGTGAGCCAGCCACATATAAGATAAACACGAGATTACTTCGAGTGGGTATGTTTATTTAACAAATGGAAATAAAATCAGGCAAAAAGATAAGCGCAGAATGAGATAGGCACATGATGCCCCACTATCAGATAGTGATTTATTCACCACTTTAAAACGGCGCCTGATTCTTAAAGCGCAAGGGTGAAATATGCGCATGCGCAACATACAGCTGAAAACAATCAGCGAGGGAATTTGAGCTTAAATACAGTGCGCCCCATCCGCTCGTTCATATCAGGAAAGAACGAGGCAGACGCGGAGGCACTGAACCAGAACGGTAAGCGGAGAGGGGAGAGGTGATCCCGGGGAGCAGAGGGGCGAGCCCTGGCAGAACAGGCAGCTAGGATAGTAGAGAGGAAGCAGGCTCCTATACCGCTAAAAACACTTAATAAAGTACAAAAAGAGGAGGAAAGCAGCTCTGTTATGCATAGGAAAGCAGCCCTGTCATACATAAGAAACCAACAGCGAGATGGGGACTTTGGTTTAAGAGAACAGAGTGACAAATGGACCCCCATAACCTAGGATGAACGAGGTAGAACGGAGGGAAAATAATAGCGCAAAGGAATTAGGGACTCCCCCTAATACAACCCGGTGAGATCACGATTTGGGATCTCGAGTAAAAACAAGAGAGTGGAATGAGGGGCCAGGCCTAAGGGAGATAATAAGGAAATAGAACAATATATGGCACAATAGCGTCCAATATAAATAAACCTTTTTTGTCAGCAGAACATATCCAGTTCTTCAGCTAACCCAGGCGAACATATGCCCGTTCAGGAGGAATTTTAATCTTTTCAAGGTAAGAGGAGGAGGGATAGACCCAAGTAGCATATTTACTACATCAGATAAGGGAAGCACCCTAATCATGGCCCCTTTTCTTGACCCTATAGATACTACGCATAAACAACCAGAGGAGCTAACTACGCCTCACCCAACAATATACTATAGAAAAATCCATTTACCGACTAGGAATTTTAAAAGAAGGTAAATATGATTATAAAATACACACTGACCCATTCAGGTTAGATCAACGATAAGGAAAAGTACCTAGTATATACATATGTCCCCCTGCAGAAGGAAGATCCGACATCCGTATTCACAGTGATTGTCTGGAGGTGTCCTTCCTAACACTCACGTACCAGAGTGTACAGAGCGAACAATCCAGGGGTAAGATGACAAAGGGAGGAGGGCAGACTTCCATAGGTACCTCATGGGGGGAAATAAGAATGAATGAGATCCCTGAGGGCTGCCCCCTTTTTCCATGGGGGGAAGCATGAATGAATAATGACACGGGGGCTGTCCCCATTTCCACACTGAAAGGGAAACGGAGGGCCTGGTTACTTATAAAAAAATCGGGATTTTGGAGGAATAACAATATATAAAACATACACAATGTATATAGCCAGAGCCCATCCGAGGAGAAGATGATCTTTAAACTCCAAAACGCTTCACCTTAAGTCCAACAAGGGTGTGTGAAATAGTCCCCAAGGTAAATGGGAGGGAAACCAATACGATGTAGGGATCAAGTATAAGAGAGGTGGGTGGTGTTGACCCAAGATAAGAGGATAGGGCCACAACCTAAAGAGGCGCAACATAGAACTAGGTTGATGTGATAAATCGCCTCAGAATAGTGATACCATGTTTCTTCTCTATATATTTGCACAGAGATTGTTACCAATAGTCTACGAAGCCGGTGACCCCCGAAGAAACGGCAAGTCCTGAAGAAGGTGTAAAAATATCCAGAGACAGAACACCGAAACGCGTCGACGCATTTGTTACTATATAAAATCCAAGTAGGGTCTTTGGAGTAACAGATACTCATATATGGATGATACTGTGTACTACACTACTTATCTAGAAAAAGGCCATTGGATCTAGAAAATTAGAGTGGTGAAAAATATCAAGGCCACATTGTGTTAGGGTTTTTTTTGTGTAAGGATTCAAATGTAATTTTATTTTGTAAAGAACTGCATTTATTGTTTTAATTTGGAATAATATTCTCATTGTATAAATTGAATGTATTTGGTGTTACTTACTTTCATGCATGTAATTAACTGTAATTAACTGTTGATTTTATTGGTTATGTTCAAAGACTGTTCTTTGAATTTTTAATTTTCCTTGGAGAGAGGGTATCCCTCATGTATATTTAAAAAAAAAAAAGAATAAAACAAGACTGTGAACGTTCACCTTCAGTGTGGAAATTGATCCCTCGCACTAATTCTAGAACTATAGTATGTGTGTGAGTGAATAGAACTTGTGTGGAATCACAACAAACTAGAATGTTAGTATATGTATGTGAGTGAATAGAACTTGTGTGGGAACACAACAAGCTCGTATGTCAGTAAATACCCAGGGATATTCCCTTGACTGATTGTCATTGTACCCTGTTCCCTGGTGCTAGTGGGGTACTCTCTCCCTTCTGTAAACGTGAAAGAACGGCCCTGTGCTGGAGAGTCAGGTTTTTGTGCAGACTCACGAGTTTTTCCTAATAAAAAACTAGCAGTCCCTAATCCAATTATCTAATGGATACGCTAAAGACCTTCGGCTTCAGCGAGGAGCAATTAAACAAAATACTTAGCTCCAATAAAGGTGGGAGGAATGTAACAATTATCCCAAATGGAGGTGAAAAATTGAACCAGTTGGTTAACCTCAAAAAGAAAATCATTAGAACTGAACTGCATGCAGAATTCATGACCCAATATGTGAGGGGGGGTACCATACCTATAGGATTACAAATACGTAATGAACCGGGGCTTTTCATCGAAAACCCGAAGTTTTTAGAAACTTGGACGTTTATCTGCAACAGATGTAGTAGAGATCTTATGCTCCTGATTATTGAGACAGCACAGAGCACCATTCTGATAGAAATGAGGCAGATGGAAGAACTAGAAAAAGCCCTCCTAGACAGCAACGCTGTTGAAGAAGCAAAAAAGAAAATAGAGGAGATTAATCAGGACATGAACGGGTATTGCGAATATTTAACAAACCGCAAAACCCAAAAATTAAGAAAGGATATTAATAAATTTACACAGGAGATGGTATACCCTTTTTTGAAAAAAGATTACCACACTGAGAAACAGGAACAAAACAGGAATGGAGGCCCCAGATTTCAACCTAGGAGACCCAGACATATGAATTTCTCAGGCACTTCGGAAAGCAGTGGGGAAGAGGAGATACCCACAAGAGGGGAAGAAGATTATGCAGGACCAAATAGAGATTATGAGAAGGCTTTTTTAGAAGAGCGCCCGCAGAGAGCACAGAGGGGGTTCCAAAAGAGAACAAGAGGCCCATATACGAGAAGGCCTGCACAGAGAGATCAGGATCAGGAATATCAACAGAACCAGGCCCCTCAGGAATACAAACGCACCAGGAACAAAGTACACTGGCACTAGAAAGGACACCTATTATAAACTTATCAAACAGGACACTCACCACTGCAGAACAACAAGTGCTAGGGATGGGTTTTAATTTTGTACCAACTACTGGCATCAATAAATTTCAATTAGAGATCTGAGAGCTTTTTTCCGAAAAATACGACTCCGCCGTTTCTTCGAAAATAGACCACCCAGAGAAGCACCACAAGATTCTGGGCTAAGGGTAAAATCTACCTTTACCCCCAGTCTAGGGATGGTGGATAAAAACTTGGAGATATTTGAGTCAGTAGTGAAACTAGAGATAGGTATTCTTTTAAATAAAAAACACTTTCAAGAGCATAATATCACTAAAGCCCAAAGGGATGCCATAGACTCCCTATCCAAAGACACGCAAATAACGATCAAACCCGCAGATAAGGGCGGGGGGGGTAGTAGTCTTCAACACGGAAGACTATGAACAACGAGTACTAAGTCTATTATTGAATGAATCACACTATACGAGAGTGTCCCAAACTAGACTCAATAATTTGAAGAAGGAGGTGGAAAAACTACTTCGGGATGCAAAGACAAACGGAGACATGACAGAGGAGGAATGGAAATTCCTCAACAACATGAACCCTAAAACTCCGGCCTTCTACGGACTTCCTAAAGTCCACAAAAGCTTAGATAATCCCCCCCTCAGACCCATAGTGTCTTCAATTGACTCCCTTCTTGAACCCTTAAGCAAATATGCCGATAGGTTCTTGAAACCCCTGGTGGAACATCAGAAATCATATATCAGAGACACGTCCGATATGATCGCTAAAATAGAGGGAGTGGAGTTTGATGGTGAAAATGAGATCATGGTGACCCTCGACGTAGAGTCACTTTACACCAATATACCCCAACATGACACCATAGAGGTAATAAGGACCCTCTTGGATGAGACAGAGATCGTAGGAGGTAGTAAAGAATTCATAGTAAAATGTGTCTCCATGGTACTCCTCAATAACATCTTCCTGTTTAAGAAAGACCTTTATATCCAACGAAAGGGCACCAGCATGGGCGCAACATGTGCGCCGAGTCTGGCTTGTATTTATGTCAGTATGTTCGAGAATAAGCACATCTACAATGAAGTCAGCCAATATTATGAAAATATCCGTAATTGGGTACGGTTCATTGATGACATCTTCTTTATATGGTCAGGCCCAGTGGACCATTTGGAAGATTTTCTGTCGTGGCTGAACTTAGGAGACGTGAACTTAAGATTCACGGCAGCATATAGTAGAACTAAAGTAAATTTCCTGGACATTTGTATAAAAAATGAGGACAAAAAACTAGAAGTTGAATTGTACAAGAAAGAGTCGGACCGCAACACAGTGTTGCACTATAATAGCTACCACCCCAGGAGTCAGAAAGACTCGATACCTTTCGGGGAATTTCTCCGCTTGAGGAGAAATTGTAGCACGATTGATGACTTCTATAGACATGCTGGAGAGATGAAACAGAAATTCAAAGAAAGAGGCTACCCTAAAAAATTAATTGACCATTCTCTAAAAAGAGCCCGCTTTTATGATAGGGATTGCCTGTTAACAAAAAAAGATAAAAAGGTTCAAGATCAAATAGTGATGGTAAGCCAATACTCACAAGTAGCCAATCAGGTTAAGAATATAATAAATCACAACTGGAAAATCTTAAATGATGGAGCAGAAACTACCTTACAGCGCCCGCTGTACGCGTATAGGAAAAATAAGAACCTGAGATGTAGTCTAGTACATACCTACAGAGACGATGTAATAGAAAGTCAAACAACATTAACAGGAACAAAGGCTGTAGGGAATCATAAATGCGGCAACTGTTGCATTTGTGAACTATGTATAGTCACGAAGGACGTGGAACTTAATGGAATAACACACAAAATCACTACATTGAACAACTGTAGAACTAAGAATGTGATGTACCTAATCCTATGCTCATGTAATCATGGATACATAGGAGAGACAGGGAGAGAACTAAGGCTCAGTATAGGTGAACACAAATCAGCGATCAAAAATAACAAAGAGAATGCCCCTTTGGTGACCCACTGGAGAGAACGGGGACACAGTGAGAAAGAGATTAGATGGGTCATCCTAAAGAGGATCAAGGAACAAACGAGATTAGGAGATAGCAAGAAAAGAAGGAAGCAGCAAGAGCAATGGTTCATGATTAAATTTGATACGATCAAACATGGCCTGAACTCCAGGGAAGAGTGGGAATCCCTGATATGAGAGGAGTACCCTAACAGAAGGTAATATAGAAAGGGACGAATACTGAGAATGGTACATCCCATATAAAAAGCCAAATGAAACATAGAATTGAAGACTCAAACCATAGGCAAAGTAAAAGTACACAATAAGCAGGGAGTATGTGTGACTATACAAGAATACTACCGCCTATATAAAGTACAAAATAAGAACAGGTGTGTATAGAAGAATAGATCTGTCAGAATATATATAAACGAGACCTTCCTGTAAAGATAAAACATAATATAATGTTAGATTAACAAGTGTTTTAAAAATACAATAAATAACCACAATAATTGAGTAAGGGAGAAGTATATATATGTATGACGGCCAGAGCACATTCAGGAAGGGACATGAAGCCATGCTATTAGAACTAGCTTCCATTATTCAAAATAACAAGATCGCGATAACTAGGAATGTCACACGGACCCAGGAAAGTAAAGTGAGGTATAGGAAGGATAGATAGGTTTTTCCATAAATGTAAACCACGCACGGGGAACTCACGATATAGAGTATAAAATAAATATATTGGAAAATTAGAATTTAAAAATTACAAGTTACATTCTAAAGCGCCGCATATATAGGAAATGTCAAGCCCAAATGAATCTTAACGACAAAAACATCATTCCAAGATGGCGCCGTTTCTAAGATACGATAAACGTGAGCCAGCCACATATAAGATAAACACGTGATTACTTCGAGTTGGTATGTTTATTTAACAAATGGAAATAAAATCAGGCAAAAAGATAAGCGCAGAATGAGATAGGCACATGATGCCCCACTATCAGATAGTGATTTATTCACCACTTTAAAATGGCGCCTGATTCTTAAAGCGCAAGGGTGAAATATGCGCATGCGCAACATACAGCTGAAAACAATCAGCGAGGGAATTTGAGCTTAAATACAGTGCGCCCCATCCGCTCATTCATATCAGGAAAGAACGAGGCAGACGCGGAGGCACTGAACCAGAACGGTAAGCGGAGAGGGGAGAGGTGATCCCGGGGAGCAGAGGGGCGAGCCCAGGCAGAACAGACAGCTAGGATAGTAGAGGGGAAGCAGGCTCCTATACCGCTAAAAACACTTAATAAAGTACAAAAAGAGGAGGAAAGCAGCTCTGTTATGCATAGGAAAGCAGCCCTGTCATACATAAGAAACCAACAGCGAGATGGGGACTTTGGTTTAAGAGAACAGGGTGACAAATGGACCCCCATAACCTAGGATGAACGAGGTAGAACAGAGGGAAAATAATAGCGCAAAGGAATTAGGGACTCCCCCTAATACAACCCGGTGAGATCACGATTTGGGATCTCGAGTAAAAACAAGAGAGTGGAATGAGGGGCCAGGCCTAAGGGAGATAATAAGGAAATAGAACAATATATGGCACCATAGCGTCCAATATAAATAAACCTTTTTTTGTCAGCAGAACATATCCAGTTCTTCAGCTAACCCAGGCGAACATATGCCCGTTCAGGAGGAATTTTAATCTTTTCAAGGTAAGAGGAGGAGGGATAGACCCAAGTAGCATATTTACTACATCAGATAAGGGAAGCACCCTAATCATGGCCCCTTTTCTTGACCCTATAGATACTACGCATAAACAACCAGAGGAGCTAACTACGCCTCACCCAACAATATACTATAGAAAAATCCATTTACCGACTAGGAATTTTAAAAGAAGGTAAATATGATTATAAAATACACACTGACCCATTCAGGTTAGATTAACGATAAGGAAAAGTACCTAGTATATACATATGTCCCCCTGCAGAAGGAAGATTCGACATCCGTATTCACAGTGATTGTCTGGGGGTGTCCTTCCTAACACTCACGTACCAGAGTGTACAGAGCGAACAATCCAGGGGTAAGATGACAAAGGGAGGAGGGCAGACTTCCATAGGTACCTCATGGGGGGAAATAAGAATGAATGAGATCCCTGAGGGCTGCCCCCTTTTTCCATGGGGGGAAGCATGAATGAATAATGACACGGGGGGCTGTCCCCATTTCCACACTGAAAGTGAAACGGAGGGCCTGGTTACTTATAAAAAAATCGGGAATTTGGAGGAATAACAATATATAAAACATACACAATGTCTATAGCCAGAGCCCATCCGAGGAGAAGATGATCTTTAAACTCCAAAACGCTTCACCTTAAGTCCAACAAGGGTGTGTGAAATAGTCCCCAAGGTAAATGGGAGGGAAACCAATACGATGTAGGGATCAAGTATAAGAGAGGTGAGTGGTGTTGACACAAGATAAGAGGACAGGGCCACAACCTAAAGAGGCGCAACATAGAACTAGGTTGATGTGATAAATCGCCTCAGAATAGTGATACCATGTTTCTTCTCTATATATTTGCACAGAGATTGTTACCAATAGTCTACGAAGCCGGTGACCCCCAAACAAACGGCAAGTCCTGAAGAAGGTGTTAAAATATCCAGAGACAGAACACCGAAACGCGTCGACGCATTTGTTACTATATAAAATCCAAGTAGGGTCTTTGGAGTAACAGATACTCATATAGGGATGACACCGTGTACTATACTACTTATCCAGAAAAAGGCCATTGGATTTAGAAAATTAGAGTGGTGAGAAAATATCAAGGCCACATTGTGTTAGGGTTTTTTTTGTGTAAGGATTCAAATGTAATTTTATTTTGTAAAGAACTGCATTTATTGTTTTAATTTGGAATAATATTCTCATTGTATAAATTGAATGTATTTGGTGTTACTGCATGTAATTAACTGTAATTAACTGTTGATTTTATTGGTTATGTTCAAAGACTGTTCTTTGAATTTTTAATTTTCCTTGGAGAGAGGGTATCCCTCATGTATATTTTTTTTAAAAAAAAGAATAAAACAAGACTGAACGTTCACCTTCAGTGTGGAAATTGATCCCTCGCACTAATTCTAGAACTATAGTATGTGTGTGAGTGAATAGAACTTGTGTGGAATCACAACAAACTAGAATGTTAGTATATGTATGTGAGTGAATAGAACTTGTGTGGGAACACAACAAGCTCGTATGTCAGTAAATACCCAGGGATATTCCCTTGACTGGGTATCGTCCCTACCCCTGTCTGCCAGCCAGCGAGCAACCCACTGCAGCTGAGCGGCAAGGTAGTAGTATTCAAAACAAGGCGCAGCCTATGTCGAGCGGTACCCCAGATAAAGTCCCGTAACATCCTATTGAGCATGTTAAAAAAGGGGGCCAGAATAAATAGTGGCAAATTAACGAAGTAGTACAGGAGACAGGGAGTATGACCATTTTGGCGAACGCCACCCTGCCTGTGATCGTCAGTGGGAGCGTGTTCCAGAAGCGCACCTGCAATTTGCGCGCCGTGACTGCCCTCCCCAGGTTCCCATCAAACAAATCATTTGGTTGGCGGTAAATCTGTATCCCCAGGTATCGGAAGGTGCCCTCCCTCCATAGGACCTGTGTTTCACCAAGGAAATATCCCGGGTCGGTGTTCCCCTCACCAAAAGAGTAAGACAGGATTTACCTGCATTCACTCGGAGCCCCCAGATGGTGGAAAAGGTCTGCAGTAGCTGGGCCAGCTGTCCAGGTATGTGCCCCACGTCCCTCACATACACCAACAGATCGTCAGCGTAGAGTGACACCTGATGGATCGCGTCCCCCAACGGTATACCATCCCCCAGGGTCGCACGTATAGCAACGGCTAGGGGCTCAATTGCCAGCACAAACAGTAACGGGGACCTGGTGCTTCGATCCACCGGTATAGCTTCAGAGACGTAGGGGCTTAGGTGCACTCGGACTGTAGGATTTTTGTATAGTAGGTCGACCATTTGGAGGAACCCCATGTCCAACCCATATCGCAACAGCACCGCCGACAGGTAGCCCCACTCTTAGCAATCAAACGCCTTCTCTACATCGAGGATGAGGCTTCCCGCCCTGGGCCACTCATGCGTGGCCTCGGCCGCCACCCTAAAATACCTCCTTAGGTTCAATGACGTGGACCTCACAGGGACAAACCCATTCTGGTCAGCATGGACTAAGTGGGGGACCACCGGCGCCAGCCGTTCCACCAGTTCTTTTGTGAGGATTGTGTAATCTACATTAAGCATCTCCAGGGGTCTATATGATCCTAGGGCTGTGGGGTCTCTGTCCGGCTTAGGCAGGGAGACCAGGAACGCCTCCAGCATTGAAGGGGGTAGCGATCCTTCTTCTACTGCCGTGTTATATAACCCATGAAGTAATGGCACCAGGAACTCACGGTATAATTTGTAGTACTCAGCTGGTAAGCCGCCCGGTCCTGGCGTCTTCCAGACGCCAATGACATGATCGCCTTCCAATCTCCTACAAGAAAAGAGGCTCATTAAGCACCTCCTTGTGTTCCTCTGAGGCTGTGGGCTGTTGGATAGAGTCCAAGAACCTCTCTAGGAGGTGCCCGTGGCCTATTCCTCTGGCCCTGTACAGGTGCTTGTAGTGATTGGTTAGGGTGCGGTGGATCTCGCGCTGCGTATACACCAGCGTCCCTTCCGCCGTGTGACGCGCCCCTATCGGGGCACAGGGTCCCTCCTCCCTCCTGCCGCAGTAACCAAGCCAGTAGGCGACCGGCTCTGTCTGCCCTGGTGTGTGTTCGGGCCGTGTGTACTAGTTGTGGCATTGCAGCCGTTCTAGGAGTTCCACCTGTTGGGCGCGGAGGTCCCCCAGCCGATATGAATGTCTGCCCCGCCTTCTACTTCACTCTCATATTATAATAGTTCAGCTTCTAAGCGCGAAAGGGAGGCTGATAGTGTCCTACGTATATTCCACGTGGCTCCCAGACAGTGTCCCCTAACAGCCACTTTGTGGGCGTCCCATTCAATTAATGCGTTGCTTGCCGTCCCTTCATTTATTTCGAAATATGTTAGAATAGCCGTTCCCAGGGAAGAGCGAAACTCTGAGTCCTCCAGTGCGCACGGCTGGAGTCGCCACTTAGGGACAGGTTGGCGGTCTGCTTCGCAACTGATCTGGAACCACAGGGGGTTAAGATCTGAGTGTGTCTGCCCTAGGTATTCTGATTGCGCAATTAGCGGGAGCAAAGACTGGGAACCCACCATTCTGTCTAACCGAATATGCAAATTGTGGACTGCTGAGTAATGGGAGAAGTTTGTTTCAGTCGGGTGGAAGATGCGCCACAGGTCTTTTAGCGCCCAGTTGGAGAGCCAGTCCCTAAGCACCTGCGCGTTGGACACCGCCGTTGTCGCGCGGAGAGGGGGGAAAGATCTGTCCAACTGGACGTTCAGCACCATATTAAAATCCCCGCCTAGCAACCAAGGGAGCCCAGCACAGGGGTTCAAGACCTGCGTCAGCTGTGTTAGAAAGGACGGCTGGTCCACATTAGGGGCATACAATGACCCCAATACCATCTCTTGACCGTTCAATTTCCCCGCACAAGGGTGTACCTGCCCTCCCGATCCACCACCACCTCCTCACGGATCAAGGGAGAGCCTGCTCGTATCCAGATCAGTGTACCCCGCGCGTGCGCTGAAAAGGTAGTGCCATATATTTGCCCTCTCCAATGCCCGCGGAGCCTGTCGAGCTCCGTCTGGGTCATGTGTGTTTCCTGCAAGAGTGCGATACCCACTGAGTGCTGCTGGAGGTAGGAAAAGATAGAGTAACGCTTTGCTGGCATGTGCATGCCACGTATGTTCCAGGTCATGATATTAGTGCATGTCATTATTAATCCGGGTAATCAGTCGCGGTCTGGGGCACAGGGGCCGCACCAGAGGGTCAGAGCCATGGTCGGAGAAGAGCATGTCAGTGTGCTGCAATGCAAACAACAGAACAACTGCAAACAGTAAAACAAATGGGTCGTATCCCCGGAGGGGCATCCGTCCAAACCTCAGAGACAACAGTTAATTGTGAGTGAGCTATTCCAGTGTAGTGCCTGGTGGGGTGCGTGCGGTGACGGTGACTTATCTGCACTATTCCCCCTCCCATGTCTCCAGTGTATACGGAGGGTGCATGAATATGTTGTGATCTGGAATAGCGCACAGATCCGGTGCGAGCCACTGTAGAGTGCCCATGATTGTAAATGAGCTCAGCATCAAGCACTGCACATCCCGCCCACTCGCTGCAAGCCATTCCCTGACGTTGCGCATGTACCCCTTTATTTATTTATTTATTTATTAAAGTTTTGTATAGCGCTAGCTGGACCGGAAGGTATCAGAGCGCTTCACAACACGTACAAAAAGGCATTAGAGAGGCAGTGAGGAAGGAGAACAGAGCAGGGAGAACATGGGTGAAGAGAAAGACTTTACAATATTAATAGGAGCGCAAAAACAGGATAGAGTCAAAAGCGAGTCATCCGGCTCTTGGACCGCAGAGAAAATGGACTTTAAAAGTCAGACGTGGAGATCATCAGGGCCTTTAGGCCCTGGCGGCACCCCTAGTGTGCAGCGCAGCCTAAGGACATGTGTGTAGCAACAGGAAAATCAAAAAAATACTCTACTTGCATAGGTTGACCATGTCTCATCTCAGTACAGCGGCATAGTATCACATAATCTGGTCAGCAGTCTGTGGAGTCCCCACCGGCAGGTGTGTATCCTCCGAAATCACAGTGGACGGAGACGATGAGCCACTGGGGGCACTGCATATGTAGGCCTCCATGCGGTCGCTGCTATGTACAGTCCCAAGAGTTACCACCGCCTCAAGAACTTCCCGACATTCCATCCTGATTTTATCCGGACTGGGTGCCACTGGGCCTGGCCTTGTGGATTGTTGCATCCCTCGTCGCCTACGCCGTCGGGGTCTTCTCTCCATCAGATGGTCGGTATCTGAACCGGAGGCCGTGTTCCTGTCCACTGCCCCGTCACCTCCAGCCAGTCCCACACTTCGACCGGGGAGTCGAAAAAAACGTGTCCCCTCTTTTGTGACCACTCTCAGCCGGGCCAGAAACAGCAGGGAGTAAGGCAACTCCAGCTCCCTAAGTTGACGCTTCACCGCCATGTAGTTGCTTCTGCGCCGTTGCACAGTTGCGGTAGAGTCCGGGAAGAACATGACACGACTATTCCCCACATTCAGGTCGCCTGACTTCCGGGTTTCGCGCAGCACCACATCTCTGTCCCAGTAATTAAGGAGTTTGAAGAGGAACAGGCGGGCCTGGTTCCCGGTCTGGGCTTCAGCGGCGGCACTCTGTGTGCCCTCTCCACGACAAACTGCTGCAATAGCGCCCCTTGGGGCAGGAGATCGCGCAGCCAGCGCTCAACGGGTTTCTGCCTTCCTCCCTCTCCAGAAGGCCCACCACGCGAATATTATTGCGCCGAGAGCGCCCTTCCGCATCTTCTATTCGGTCTTCAAGCGCATGGACCTGGTCAGTCATGTCCTGTAGTGCTGCAATATGACTCTGGGTGATGGGCTGAAGGTCTTGAATCGCTTGGCCTTGTACCGCAACCTTCTCGGCCAGCTTACGATAATCTGCATGGAGGAGGGTGAAATCCGATGTGACCTTGTCAATTGGTGTTTCCAGTGACTCCTTGGTCTGTTCCAGGGTGGTGCCAATCCTTTCTACTGCTGCAAGCACAGAGTCCATCTTGGCTTTGACGGTCGCCACCTGTGGTTCCATGTCTCCACCGCGGCACGCTTGTGGAGGGTCCAGGCTTCCTGCACGTGTCTGTCCTTGCTGCGACTTGTCCCACAGAAGGCCCATCGCAAGCTGTTATGCCGTTGGCATTCACAGGCAGACCGCAGTTTGTGGGAGCACAAACAGCAGCAGGTTACTAAACTGCGGCCCCCGCCTGCCGTTGAAAGAGAGATATGTCGTGCCACTCGGCCAGCAAAACGTTCAGCAGGCAATCCTCTCTGTGGGCGACGTCGTAAATTCTGCGGCCAGCTCCTCAGTGACCAGACTGCCTGTCCTTGTAATTGGGAGGAAAACCAACCACGTCGCACCAACCACAGGTACCGGGGACTTCACCTGCGGACTGCAACATGCAATCTGCTCCTCCTCCGCGGTATAGGGATCCCCTCTCTCCTCCTCCTCACAGGCCCAGGGGCGCTGTACTGTTGCCCCCGCTGCTCTGGTGTGCTCCCTGACTGGACCTTTCGTGCTGTTTACTGTCAGCGTCTGAGGAGACCAGCACAGACGCGGCTCGGCCCCACCGATAGCCCCTGGTAGGTGCCCACCTGTCTCATTGGAGGTTACTGGGTCCCTGGGCACTGTCTCCCTGTATCGCCTCTGCCTCGCGCTGCGCAGCCTCGACAGAGCTGGCTCTGGTCCTACTTGGTATTGCCACTGGTCTGCGCTCCACAGTGGCCACGCTCTCTCTGCAATACTTCGGCTTGCTGGTGATCCACTGTCCCTTGGCTCCCCTGTAGCTTCATGGAGGTCTAGCACCTCTCAGGCCCTCGCTTTTCAGTGCCTCACAGGTGTCCCACCACTTTTCTCCGGGGGCACCCTCTACACCCGGGCCCGTCTTCTACACCAGGGGCACACCACACAGGCCTCTGTCCCACTCAAAATGGTGCCGCCCTTAAGATGGTGTCTACTCACTGTCTCACCAGCCTTCAGTGTCCCAGGTCCTTCCAGCAAGCATTCCCTATTTGCCTTCACTTTCTCTGGACACAGCAGGCACACCTTCTCCCAGCCTCCTTTAAACTGTGTGGCTGTTCAGGGGTTGATCTCTCAGGTCGCGGCACTGCTTTCGACGTGTTTGCCGAAGGGAAGAATGACTGCCCGCTCTGCCCTGTGTCCCGCTCCTGACATACACGGGCCCGCGTTCTGCAGGAACGGTCCGCGGGCGCCCGCTCTCCCCACAGTCTCTGCAGCAAGGCTCCCCGGGTGCAGATCAGGCTGCCTCCTCTCACTTCCCACTTCCGTTGCAGGCCCGCGCCGCACCCAGGCCCCACTACTCACCGCAGTGCCCACCGACGGCTCCAATTGGCCCGTGCCTTCAGATCCCAGCGAGTTTCGGCAGCCCGCCGCCTACAAAGCCGCTCCGGGACTCCGTATCTGCGCAGGATCGATACAGGGCCAGATCCCCAGCGCGGCCCCAGCAGTCCTGCGCTATATGTCACCCCGGAGATGCAGCCCCAGGCTCTGGCAGCAGCCGTTGTCGCGCGGGGAACTTTGCGCGCCTTCCCCTCCTGGGACTCGCTGTTCTCCCGGGTCTCAGCTCTCCGTCCAGCGTTGAGCAAACGGCAAACCGCCAGGCTGTTCGGGCTCCTCTCCGCTTCGCCGCACCAGACCTGCACAGTGTGGGCACGAATCGTACCTCAGCAGGAGAAATCCCAGGATAAACAGGGGGTATCAGCCAGAGCGCTAACAACTCGCGTCCGCCATGCTGGCTGGTTAGCCACGCTCCCTTCGTTCTATCACTATTATGTTGCTATATTATCATACTAGCAGCCCGCCCCGACCTTGTACGGGAGCAATCAGGCTTCCCCGCCCCTCGCCTGCCCCGACATAGCAGCCCGTCCCGAAATGAGTGTTCAGGGCACCCGCCCGCCCCGGCCCCCGCCCGCCCCGGCCTTGTGCAGCAGCCCGGCCCCCCGCCCGCCCCGACATTGTCAACCCACCCCGTCCCCCGCCTGCCCCGTCCCCCGCCTGCCCCGACCCCCGCCTACCCGGAGCCTTACCTCAGCCGCCGCTCCTCCCCCGCGCTCCTCATTTCACTGCTTCGCCGCTTACCCCTCCTCCCGCCTGTCCTCACCGCCATTCCGCCGTTCGTCACCGCTCCTCCCCTGCTCCATGTCCGCCGCTTCTCCACGCGTTCCTGGACGCCGCTCCTCCCCGCGCTCCTGACGTCAGCACGCAGGTAGCGGCCGGCGCTACTTCGAAGGGACTACTTTTTTTTATGTTAATTTTTTAAATAACGCATCTTTTTATACTTTATATAGCCTATGTCCATCTGCACACCCTGACGATTACAATGATGTATCGGGTGTGTGGATTGGCGCTGTGGTTCCCGAGTTTACCCGCCTCAAAGGTGCAAAGTTCTTCCTTTATAATAGTAGTATAGATTACCTTCATTGTATATTTTATTGTTACTGTGAGCAATACTAAATCTCTAAGATGTATATTGTGAAAGTTTAAGTTGAGTGGTGACTTAATAACATTATTTTATATAGTGCTTCCAGACACCTGCTAGGACCTCGTTGCACTGTAAATAACTGGTGTGTTAATTTTATCAGTGATGAACAGATTAGAGTAGAGGGGGTCCACAAGTATCTCTTTGGTGTTAGCAATTAGTCTGGTGATCTATCCTACAAACCATCTTGATCCTCTGTACCGGAATTGTCAAATGGCCCTACTGGACATCTGTATTACTTTAAATGTTGCCCCGTTCCTTACGAAGGCTAGTGTTCTTGTCATCTAGTGTTCCTCAGACTCCTCCTAGTCAAGTTGATTAAATAAAAATGTAAACCGATGTTTTGGCACACTGAGCAGATAATACTACTTGATCATCCTACATGCTATTGTTTACCTTTCATTGTGTAACTATTATTGTTTTCTAATTTGCAGCATTCTTTAACATCCTTTTGAATACTTCAGTCATTTTTTTCATAACAATTTTTTAAGACCTGCTATGTGGAAATTCAGAAAAAGGATTTGAATGCAGTTGGCCAGTCTTGTATCCACACCTATTGCAAGTATTTTCCTTAAACATTCCGAAACTTTTTCCAACATAGTTTCATGACTGAGTGCTCTGTCGAAATTTCATACGTCAGGAGGATTTCAGAGACATAGAGTAAATACAGTTCGCAGCCACGGATTCAAGGAGCCACTAAAACCATCTTAAGGGCTGCCAAGTGGACCCATATTTCATGTGTGGTTTTGTATATCTCGAATTAAGCTCAAAGGGTGACAGACAGACTTACATAGAAAAGATTTTAAACAATATTTAGGAACAAACGAATAATATCCATCTGGGAGCAGAAGGACCAGGAGTTGTAGGGTACTTAGAAGGATGTAGCAGACCGAGCATAGGAGACTGAGTTATTGAATGTAGATTTTTTAGGAGCAACTAATTATGTATTTAACTAAGCAGAAGAAACCGGAATGCAGATGTCTCTATATCGAAGAGTGTGTCCCTCAATAAAGCTAATTTAATTCAGTCCAACTTGGTAATAGTTCACATTGCAAGGTATTGCCACAATTCTTCTTTTCATTTTGCATTGGAAGCCTGCAACAAAGAGTTTGGTCTAATAACAGGGTTGCTGTAGGGTCAGTTTCTAAGAAGAATTGTTTAAATTTTCTATTCATTGTGTAGATCTGACATTCAAGGTTAGGATGTCTGCGCTTCGTAGATTATGCCACCTGAAATGACCAATGTATTTCCTTGATAATTTGGCAACTCATAGTGAAGAGTTATGCAAATAGTACAGGCAGGCTTGAGGGTGCATATGGCCCTGATTGGGGACCAGTTAAAAGGAATAAAGATTGGTGTGATATGGTCAAATTTCCAGGTCCTAGAATATAGTCTTGCCTTAGCATGTACTTCCTTTAGTAGTGTGAAATGAAGTTATGATAATCAAGCGAGTAAGGAGATTCAATAGTCCAGTCCAGCTAGCACTCGCGATGATGCCCTTTGTTTGAATTTTTCAGCTGGGAGGTAGGGCTTGATTTCCTGTTGGAGTCTTATTTGAAATAGTGCTCCATTTAAAATACTTTAATGTGGGATTATAGGTGAAGTTTCTTACTCGGCATGAAGCTCGGTGATTGTTGCAACGTTCTAGGTCATTGAGAGCGCTAAGCCACAAATTAACTGGGATTGTGCAGTTCGGGAAAGAGATCAGAAAAAATTATATTTTGAAGGATGTCATTTGACATAGTGCTGAGCCAAGGCAAAGCATTTATGAGGGTCTGAGCCAGCAGATCTATATCCCATGAAAAGGCTACTTTGAAGCAAAGTTGTGTGTCATCAGCATAAAAATGGCAGGAGATGTTGGAGTTTTTCATGAAGGTCAAGGAAATTATTCTAAGCACAGTTGGAAAGGCAATGAGCTGAAGCAAATTTTTGAAATGTTAGTGTTAGCAGCGGTTGTTGAGGTAAGAAGTGGACTCTAAAAGTATTGTCCCTCTGAAGCCCCTTCTCTCTTCAAGCTATTATTATGTATACAAATTGTCATTTATTCAATGTATGGTTCATTTTGGTCACCCCAATCTTTAACCCTTGTCATGAAATTGACTTTGTCATTCCTGGTTTTGCAACCCTCTACACTGAGAATAATAACAAATGTAAGGCCATACTTGTAAGAGAAAAGGTGAACCAAAGTACCAGGCATGGTTATTGGTCCCTAAAATTCACATTATTGCACAGAGCTAATTCTGGCTATTTTGGAGAAAACAGGGGCCTACCATTTGGGGAAACCTTCCTTGTGTCTTCGTTAATAACCAAAGACCGATTCAAAGATATTTTGTTTGAGAACAAGTTAACCAATCCATTCAAATGCATACATTTTCCTGAAAGGGAAAATATACACATTCTTATTAAATGGAACCTTTGTGGTCAGGAAGTCGGGTAGTATCAGGAACATTAGGAATGAAAAACATCTTTAGTCTTTAATAAATTGTTTCACAGACGGTCATTATTTGACATAACATTGATATGCTTAAATTGTGGTGGTGGGAACCGGGCACTCATTTTTTGGTAACTGGGGCTTATTTTTCTTGACCAGACTTTGACTCCGAGCAAAAGAGGGAAAAGTAGAAAAAAAAGAATAAAGGAAAAAGAGAAGGAAAAGAAAAGAAAATATAAAAAAGGAGGAGAGCAGAGATAGAAAGTAATGAGCTAAATAGACAGTAAGTGTAGGGTGGTGGGAGAAAGACACATGAGATTGAATAGAGGAATGACATGGAATAAAGATTAGGCTGTCTTGTTAATCGCAACCCCTATATTTGGCAGCACCACAACAGGCTGGTACCTTTTGGACCCTTAACCTATTTTTAATTAATTTATTTATTGTTTTACAAGTTAGGCTTTGTAGTCTGAGGAGTATATATTTGTATATTTGTTAGTTTGTACAACACATATTTCAGAGCTCAATCGCTCCCACTGCTTCTCAGAAGGGTAAAATGAATTTTGGGATGTCTGGGGTCATAGTCAAAAGGAATGCTGTTACATCAACGTAGGAAACAACATCACTTGTATGTTTACGTAGTAAGTGGTTATAGTTACAATGATTTGATCTAGCATTGCAGTAAGAAGCGTAGCCTATTAATACCTAAGGACTTCATAGGTTTTCTTTTTTTTTTTTTCCAAAGGATTTTATTAGAAAAATAATTTTTATACAGTACAGATATACGGTGCAGATATAGTGAAGGCAATACTGGTGTCATCCTACGCAGGTGGGGTTACATTCGGCATATCTCTGACCTGGTGGCGGAGGATGGACTGTAGTGATCTGAAGTGAGAGGCCTTGAAAGCGTGAAAAAGTTTATTATTCTTTTGGTGTTGTCAACATCTTGCCGCTTGTGTGGTTGTGTAGCAGAGGGACACTGCTATCTGCAATATTAGGAAGTATTGGATTTATTTTCCGTTTAAATATGTACTCTTTATCAAAGCTAGCATAAGAGGAGAACTTTTTGTAATGAAAGACCTGTTATAGTTTCAACCTCTCACTCTTATCTTTGCCACTGTCATTGTGAAATTCTTTTTGAAAGGTAGAAAAGTTGCACAGGCAATCTTTGGCAGATCTTTAGCCCTTCTCTTTTGGTATGCTAAAAAACAACCTAGTACTTAACGATACCAACATTGTAAAATAATATCAAAACACACCGTTTAGGTAATTCAAGCTTTGTAGATGAAACATTTTCTTATGTGCCCAAAAAATAGTTTAAAGGCAGAAAACTGTCAGATTTGAAAAATATATTTATTGGTGTTATTGAGAATGAGATCATTAATTTTGATGTTAAAATGTAATTCTAACCTTTAAAGGAGCTTTACAATGTAGTGGTTGTACAGTGAGGAATAGATCCTTGCAGTTTGTGTGGCTTCAATTTTGAATACTTGCTAGCTCATGACAAACTCTATTATCAAGGGAAACCTAGTTAAACACCAACCCGAATACAAGTGGGCCATAAAGTTCTGATGCCTGTAACAAAACACAAAAAAACCTGCATGCGCAGGGATCAGAATACCTAGTCCTGCGGAGTACACTGCACATGTTATTTAGTAGGTGTTATAAACACACCCCTGCAGTTTGTCTCAGTACAATTTCAGCAGGTCAATCCTGTCGAAATTGTACTGGGATGTATAATTCCCAGTTGTTATCGAGACATGCATGGTATGTTGTTATCGAGACATGCATGGTATGTGTATTTATGAGCTTGGGTTGTTGTTACTTACTGTTTCCATAAATACCTCATGCCATTGGCCCACTTGGAATCCACTGCAAAGGCGGGTCTTTGATCGCTCAGCCGACCCTTTCAAGGCCTTTCCATTTTCCAAGATATTATAATTGTTAAGCTGCAGGTTTCAGTTTTGCCTCTGCGTTTCTGCCATACTGACGTGATCCATTAATTGCTGTGTTTCTCTCCCAGTGCTCTGAGATGGCATCTTGTGGTTTGCGCGCTATATGAAAATTCGAAATAAAGACATTGCCTTGATTTTCACAGAACTATCTCAGCAAGTAATATTTTTGGGGATGTATTTGAAAGCAGCTAACCAGGAAAGAAATAATCACCATTGACCTTTCTCATTGGTTATATTTCCATTCCCACTTTCTTATCATGCAATTCAAAACCATAGCAATATTGACACAGAAAATCCTAACATTCTTCAGCAACATAGCAGCAGAGACGACAACTAATTGTGCATCAGGATTTCATTTAGGAAAAAACACTTGTGCTTATGTTACCGGAATGTGTGTTTATTTATGTCCGTGCGATGCATCACAACTTGCGTGCAATTACGTTTGCGTTATTCGTTTCCGTTTGCGTTATTTGTTTCTAATTGCGTTTTTAGGTACTTGCCGACGTACAGCCCTTATCAACAACTACTGTCTCCAAGGTGTGAAAAACAATTGGAACTACTTATGACTAAGAATCCAAGTCGCATTGTTTACCGGATGGAAATTAAAAAGTTAAAGGAGATGGGCTCTGACCTCGCCTCTTTGCCTCTTTTCGTACCTATGAAGTTTATGTTGTTGGACTCCACTGAGAATAATCAGGTAAATTGTTGCTACATTTTGGTTGTGAAGTTGCGTAAAAATACTTGACATTTTCAGGGCAATCTTTAATTTAGATATTTCACGGCAGTATTATTAACTTGTGAGTAAAGTTTAGCAAAATACAGCGTTTTTCTGTAGGATACATTCAGTGCATCTTAATTACTAGGGTGTACAGAGAAAAACGTATTCTACAGGCTAATGTGCACATGAGACTGAACATTGTTACATTTGCTGCACGTCCACTGCTTCTGGTTGCTCATGGAGGGTATCGAATGGTTTAATTGTTTGGGTTCCAAATCATGTCACGGATTTTCTATTTTCAGTGAAATCAATGATCTCAAAATCCATAGTACAATATTAAGGAGTAAAATTATATTCACTGGCAAAAATTTTGCCCAAACAATATATACAAGGTTGAGTATGTACTTGTGTATGTATGTACACAGGCTCCATATGGAACAAGATTGTCCTAAATAAAAATCAACACAGATGATAAAATGGTTCATCAGGGTCATGAAATAAAGTCATACCAGAAAGTGCTATGTGGCACAAGCAAAGCTTACACCAACCAAAAACAATTACTTGACCTACACTTTGGGCCTTATGTATCAAGCAAATTCGCATTCGCAAAGGCCGAAATTCGCAGAATTTCGACCTTTGCGAATGCCAATTTGCTACATGGTATGTATTAAGCAAAATCTGGTGCAAAATAAGGAATCCCAAAATCTGCGATTCCTTATTTTGCAATTGCATTTAAGGAATCGCAAATTTTGCGATTCCTTAAATGCAATGTATGAAGCAAAAAAAATGTGCACTTGGTGGTAAGTTGCGAATTCCATGAATAATGCACATTTTTGCATTTTTCAAAGTGCCATGTGACGCACATACATGCCCTTGGGCATGTATGTGTGCCACCTGTGCACCCATGTATATTTCAGGGGTACAACAGGGTGTCCTTTGGACACCCCTGCACCCTTGAAATTATTCTCAATTTGCGATTCGCAAATTGCGAATCGCAAATTGAGAATAATTTCCATTCATTCCTATGGGCCTCCTGGCCCATAGAAATGAATAGGAAAGTATTCCTTAATTGCGATTCGCAATTTGCTAATCACAATTAAGGAATTTTAAGAAATCTAAAAAAAAAATGCGATTTTGTACATACATACCCATTTGCGATTCTCAAATAGCGATTTCTTAAAAATCGCTATTTGAGAATCGCAAATGGGTATCTTGATACATATGGCCCTTTATCACTCAAAAATAAACTTTACTTTTTAAAAAAACAGATTCACTTATATCCCAAAATCAACTTACTATATTTTACTTCTAAATAGCAGCTTTTCACTTAAAAAATCTCAGTCCCCTCAGACAAAAGGTTGTCATTGTATGCAAATAATAGTATTGTCACCATATATCACACTATTAGTAAATACACAAGTTTATTTCCAAACCATTAGAGCGTCATTTACATCAAATACTTATGCTAGAGTCATCATTATGTTACAGATGGCCAGCACCATGTCTGGAATATTCACCATTGTTTCAGTGATACACACAGCATGCTTTGACTGGAATCTTTGTCTGGACCACTGTTAAGATAGTGATAACCACTAATATGCCTGAGTTGCTCAGAATTATATCAAGGATACACACTATTTGTCAAGTAGAGCTTCAGTATGTCAGGGCCACCAGTAGTGTAGAGATAGTCACCTCTATGCTTGAAGGTAAACCAGCAGTATGTCAAAGATGACCATCACAATTCCAAAGATACACAGAATAAGCAAAGTATGTATGGCACTATTTTGCCAGAGATGGCCTACATTGTGCCAGGTATAAACATTATAACACCTAGAATGGCCATTGTTAGACCTGGCATCCTTTGTGTGGTTTCTCCTGACTTTTTGCCTCTACCGCCTGTATTTTTGACGCTGTGCTGGATTTAGTGTTTGCTGGTTTTGATGCTTTGGGTACTTTGCCACTGCTAATCAGTGTCAAAGTGCAAGTGCTCCCTGGGTAAATTATTATTATGATTGGTTATCCATGATTGGCATATTTGATTGACCAGTAAGTCCCTAGTAGAGTGCACTAAGTGTGCCAGGGTTGGTGATTCAATTACTTGCACTCCGCTCTGTCTCCTGCTCTTACCGCGACACCATCAAAGCCCTAGCACCCGCCCCACCCGGGCCCTACTGACAAGTTTGTTTCTTCACAGTTTCAGAGCACGCCAAATTGACTGTGCCCTCCATGCACCCATCGCGCCGATGTCCTTTGGGACACGGAATTCCCGCAGCTTTTAAAATCTTTTCCAGGTAAACCTCTTGTTTCATGCTTCTCACCAATACACCACCTGTGCTGCGCGTACACATCCCGCACCAGCTTTCACCGTATAGCTAATTAGTCCTACACTCCCCTCTTAGGCTACTGACCACCCAGCACACTAGGACCCTTCTCCATATAGGTCACGATTCCTCCCCTGAAGCCATGCCATCTTCGCCCATCACACCACCCATCCACTTCTCCAGGCAGGGTACACACCCTCACCAGTCTCACCCACCCATCACCAGCCCACCAGCACACCTTCCTCTGGAGCTATACCACATGCTCTCATCTGACTCCAACCTCTTGCCACAGAGATCACTGTATGCACTAATCACCTACGGCCACCCGGTCGTGCTTCTTTTACCCCCCCCCAGTACAACCTTCACCTCCCCACCCTAGTCTACCACCTTTACCCACCCCCACCCCCGTTCGCCGCCGAATCGCCCATACGATTGCTCCCATGGCTCTAAACAACCAATTATTCCCCCACCCCACGGCCAATTTTCCTTTCCCTCCTGGTACAGCACCGTCCAAACCCTCCAACCCAGTCCTGAAGATGATCAAAACGTCGTCGACCTGTCCGCACAACTGATGGCGCACCCCGCTAGTGGTTCAAAAGAAACTGTTAACAAACTGTGTAATAAGATTTAGAATTATTGACTTGAACAACCCTATTCACTGTACATATCTTCTCACGTTTGCACCTTGCGCCGTTCCTAGCTGATCACATATTGTCACTTGCGTCGCCACCCTTGGTGTCACGTACACCAATGTGCACCAAGTCCGATTCGGGTTGTTCACGGAATTTTTTACCTACAGTGCTGTCACAACTGTATTTCTCTTTATTGTAAATTGTATCCGATTATATGATGCCATATGCACATTTCTAAAAAATCACAGAGTCTCCTTTTTCTTTTCATGTAATGTAGTTTACATACGTATCTAACTGTCCTGTCGAATAATACCAGTTGAGATATTGTTGCTTACTTACTAGTGGGCCTGCAGCACTGATTGTGCCACCCACATGAGTAGCCCTAAAATGGTGTCTCAGGCCTGCCACTGCAGTGCCTGCGTGCAGTTGCTAACTGCCATGCTGACCTGACCAGTGTCCCCACTGGCCAGGCCTAATCCTTCCCTTTCTGTGCACATTGGACGCCCCAATGGAAGGCCCAAGGTACCCCCCTGGGCAGGGTGCTGTGTATGTGAAAGGTAGAGCATGTACTGATGTAGGTGACATGCTCTGATAGTGAAATACTTCCAATTTCGTTTTTCACTATTGAAAGGCTGTCTTGTCTTGCCCATAGGCTATAATGGGTTATGCTGTGTATTTTGTTTACCTGCATATCTTCCCATAGGAGCAAAATCGAAAATTAAAGTTTGGTATCCCTGAACTCAGAATTTAATAACACATCTTTTAGGAAAGATGTTTTTTAAATCCTGTGTTTGAAAACAGCACTTTAAGAAAGTGGCTGTTTTCTTGTCTGACCTTTCTGTATGCATTGGCCTGTTTGTGAATTGACTGGTTTGTGAGTGACAGGGGCTGGGTTGGCTCCAAGGAGCTGAGTGAGTCAGCCCTAGGCTGACTAGATGAATCTGCATCTTGAGTGGTAGGAGGGGATAGCACCAGGGCCTGAATAGGACTGTGCCTGCCTTCCACAATGGTGGCTCCACCTCCTGCTGGGCGGCTGACGACTCTGCCCCTCTGTCTCAAAGGAAAGAAGAAGTCAGGAACACAAAGTGCTCCAGCCAGAACTGGTTTGGACTAGGCCAAGGCATCTCTGCTCTCAGAGAACAAAGAGAATTTTGGCATAAAAAGGGATGACCAGACCTCAGAAAATTAGATCATCCTGGAATCAAGAAGGAACTTCTGTCAAGGAGAAAGCTGGAAGACTGAAGAGGAAGGACTGTCCTGCTGTGGGTTTGTGGGCTGATCTGCAGTTGCTTTTCTGGACTTTGCTGTTGCTGTGTCCCCTTGCTTGAAGAGATCTCTAAGGGGCTGAGAAGAGCTGGCCTCCTGTTAAGAAGTCCCAGGAACAAAAGGACTTCACCCCCAGCTTCCCCCCTGAACTCTGCTGTGCGAGTTCTGCCCTTCCTAGAGTGCCTGAGCCAGTTGTGGGGCCTCTGGAAGTTGGTGCCTGCTGTTTGGGGAGCTGGAACAGAAGAAGAAGAGAAGATCTACAATGTGCACGCATCGCTCGCTTGCAGAGCGCATCGTCGACAGTGCGAGAAAAATCCTGTCGCCGCGAAGATCGGCGCAGCGCCTGTTCCCGCTGCAAGAACCGACGCATCGTTCGCTTGCGGTGGGCATCCCCCTGGTGCGGGAAGATTCCTGTCACTGTGAGTATCATCGCAGAGCCGGTCATTGCTGTGAGAAACCGTTGCATCGCTTACTTGCAGATCGCATCGAACATCATCGCAGAGCCCACACTCGAGGGGCCACGGGAAGATCTGCGCCGCGCATCGTCGCTGCACCGAAGATCGTCTCCGTCCCAAAGACTGTTGCATCGTGCCTGTGCAAGACGCTTCCTACCGAACCTGCGCACCGGAATCCATACAAGGTATCGCATCCCTTCCCATACAGACCGGATTCGTCGCAACACGCCCGCTGCATGCAGCGGGGTTGTCGCATCGCCTCCCCAGGTTCTCAGGAGCGAAGCATCGCTTGTTTTTCAACACTGCAGCTTCCACTTGGATCTTTTGTCGCATCTACAGGTACTTTGGGCTTAGAGTGACGCAACTGTGGATTATTTTGACACAAACCCTTAAACTCTTTTTAAAGACTTATTCTTGAACTGTGTATGTTGATTTTTTGTCATTTTGTTTTGTGTCGTTTAGATAACGATACTTTATTTTTCTAAACTGGTGTTTTCACTGTGTTACTGTGAGTGTTGGTACAAATACTTTACACATTGCCTTTGATAAACCTGTCTGCTCGATCCAAGCTACCAAGGGGGTGAGCAGGGGTTATCTAAAGAGTGTATCCCCCTTACCCTGACTAGAAACAAGGGTCCTATTTGGACATTGCTACCTACCTCTGCCAACTAGAGACACCCAGATCTAACAGCCATCAATAAGAAAGGGATGGCCATGATAATGTCATGGATAATCAAAATATGCCAAAAGTACCATTATGCCTGGGCAAGCCATATAAATGCAAAGTATTGTTTAAGTATGCCAGTGAGGAACCACCTTATGACAAAGTCGTCATTATGCTGAAGCTAGCCCCATTTTGGCAGTGTTAACCATCATAAGACCGGGAATGGCCATCATTGCGATGGAAATACCTACCGTAATGGGATGAGCAATGACAACATGCCAGTGTCACCTTAATTCCAGGGGCACCATAATACCAATGCAGAAAATATTCACAGTATGTCATGGTCATCGTTTTGCTAGAGATGCCAACCGTATCATCAAGGATGGTCACAATAGGCTTTGGTCAGTTTATGCCAACAGTAACCCCTACAGACAGCAATGCATCCATCCATATTCCTAGAAACGCATCCATAGGCAGAAAGATGCACACACACCAACAAATCTTTGGACCCATTCCATGGTGCTAAGCTTTCCCATTGACCAGGAGACAATACAGCTCTCTGGCTTGAACTCAGGGAGGCCTGAGCACAAATATAGAGGGCATAGGCTGTTGACTGATTAAAGTGAGAGGGGGCAGGAATGACGGCGGAGACAGTAAGTGCACAGTGGCTTCTGCCACTCATTCCCCCCTAAAATCCCTAGATCTAGATGGGTTAGAAACTAGTCACTGCTTACTGCTGGTCCATCATCACTCCAATAGTCTGTATGGCGCCAGATGGAAGGAGGAGGAGGTTATTTGTCAAACAGACAGGTTTTTAGATTTCGAAAATACTAAACGTGTAAGGGCAGTGTGGATCATAGCCTCTAGGGAATGATCCTCTTATGATAATAAGCAGGCAGAAAAGGCAGGATCCTAGTGCACTGGTTACATGGACATCTAATTGCACACCAGATAGCTTTCAAATTGTAGTTCCCAAGAACCTCGAATACGAATGCAATAGAGCAAGCTGTTATCCAGTATTAGGGTATCTTTCATAGATTCACATGCCTGAATCATTCCCCGTCGTCGAGGCGGGAGTCCCACGGTAAATAAAATATATAATAGCAGTGCCTAAAATTTCTTGTAGTAGGCTGAAAAAGCCTAAAGGCCTAACTAGGCCTCAAAACTTAGCAGCCTATCTACATCATTATGTAAAAAGACCTGAAATAGTAGCCTCAGCCAATCAGCTGTCCTCACCCTCTAGAACCTTCCCAGCTCAGGCAGTTCTCCTCAGATTTTCACCGCACTTCGTGTGTAAGGGAGTCTCCCTGAGTGCCTACTCAGTTTTTGGATCTTCAAACCTTAAAATGTCTGAAAAGAAGGCTCTTTTCAAACCTTGTGGCACCTGCTTCAAGAAGAGAGTCCATGTGGATGACAAGCACTCGGACTGTATTTATTGCCTGCACCCTTCACATGTGGTGAAGGACTGTCGAATTTGCCGTACCTTCCCTCAGAAAACCATCAGGGATAGGGAGGCAAGGGTTCTTTTGTGGCTGAAGTCTTCATCCACAGATGATGAGGACAAAGCCTCTACTTCTAGCAAGAGAGCTAGATCCACGGACAATGCTTCTCCTGAGAGAAAGAAAATGTTGAAAACCTCTCAGAAAGCTTCAGAACCCTCTAAGAGTGCATCGGCTTCTTCACATGTGAGTACAACCCAAGCTAAGACTATCTCTCTGGTGTCTGTACCTACTACTACTTGGACTTCTACCTCCTCTTCTACTTCTGTGGTTACTACTTCAGCTATCACGTCACCTTTGATGTCTGTACCACCTTTGCTATCAAAAACCAAGTTACCATCGTCGAAATCCTTCTCAACGAAGGCTCCGTCGACTAAATCGTCTGCTCCGTCGACGACCGCAAGGCCGTCGTCGACGAAGACATTGTCACCAAAGGACTCGTCGTCGAAGCCACCATCGACGGCCTCGTTGTCAACGAAGACGTCATCGACAGTCTCGTCGACGAAGACCTCGTCGACGAAGACACCAACGTCGGACCCGTCGACGAAGGCACCGTCGACGAAGACACCATCGACGGCCCCGACGGCGAGGGACTCGTCGACGAAGATACCATCGACGGCCCCGTCGACGAAAGGCTCGTCGACGAAGATACCATCGACGGTCCCGACGACGAGGGACTCGTCGACGAAGATACCACCGACGGTCCCAACGACGAGGGACCCGTCGACGACGGGCTCGTCGACGACGGCATTGTCGACGGTCCCGGCGACGAAGGACTCGTCGGCGAAGATACCATTGACGGCCTCGTCTACGGCAAGATCTTTAGCATTGACAGCACCGTCGACGGAGAATCCATTTACTGGGACTTCTGCTCATCGGATGCACGGTTCCCCACCTGCAAAGATACAATTCACTCATTTTCAAATGAAAACGTATAAAAGACAGGATTATTCACATATTTCTCCACTTTTGCCATCGCACATTTTGGAGACATACATGCAAGGGGAGTCGGATGAAGGGGAAGAGGATGATGGTCCCTTTGGGATTGCCTGTCACCCTTCTCAGTTGAATATTAAATTTCAAGAGGATGATGAAGAAGAGGTTCAGGAACATTATGTGCATGACGTTTATTCAACACCATATCAGTCACCTCATAGTAGACTTCCTCGGTCTGAGGACACGACACATTTGCCAACTTCCTTAATACAGGATTTGCAGGCTATGTTGGCAGATTATCGCCAGAGATTTCCACCCAATGAAGGTGCGCCCGCTGGGTCACCTGTTCCAGTTCATGTGCCAAGACCTCCGTCGCCAAGAGCTCCATTGTCGCTACAACAACATACTGCTCCACTTCCTCAAGTTGTAGACAGTTCTTCCACTGATGGTGAAGAAAGTAGGGAAGAGGGAGAGTTACCGGATAACACTCCGGTGGATCCTTGGGAGGATTATGTCATCCCTACACCTTCTCCACCTCCTCCCCGTCCTTCAGACTCTCCACCTGAAGATATTGGGGGTTTTCACAATATTATGCAGAGAGCTGCTAATCGATTTGAATTAGTTGTCACAGTTGAGCAGTCGGACTGCTTTTTACATGACTTTAAAGAGGGATATCGGAGAGTGGTCAGAGCCATACCTATTATCGATTATATATGGAAGGAAGGTCTCAATATAATGAAAACTCCAGCTTCCATTCCGGCAGTTTTGCCGAGGATAGACAAAAAGTATTGAGCACCAGCAGATACTCCTGCTTGTTTAATCGGTCATCCTCGACCAGATTCGGTCATTTCTCAGGCTGCGCAGCAGAAGTCCAAAAATCCTTCTGCTCCCATTTCAACGCCACCTGACAAGGAGGGAAGAAGGCTTGATGCAATTGGAAAGAAGTTTTCAGCAAACGCAGCAGCATCCATAAAGGCGGCTAATTCTTTAGCTATCCTGGCTCGTTATGATAGACAAATGTGGTCTGAGATCACGGAATATCTTGAGCTGATCCCGGAGGATCAACAGATGGAGGTGCGCAGAATTGTGCAGGAAGGCGAAAGGGCGGCCTCAGAAATTATTGATTGCGCCCTAGACATTTCTAATACCAACTTTAGACAATTGGCTGGGGCAATTGTGCTTAGACGTCAAGGTTGACTCAAGGCTACCACTTTTAGACCTGAGGTCCAAACCAAGATCTTGGACATGTCTTTCGATGGTGAGTCATTGTTTGGGAAGCACATTGATGACGCTTTATTGGCTATTAAAACTGATACCGATACAGCGAAATCTCTTGGAACCCTGCAATACAAGAGGGGGTCCTTTAGAGGAGCAAGAGGTCGTGGCTACTCATCCAGAGGCAATTATTCCAACCAACAAAATCGACAGTATCAATCTACCTACAACAAGCCCTACTATCAATCTTCTAACAGGCAGCCTGCTTCTGGTTCTTTCTCTCGGCAAGGAGGGAAACGGCGCTCAGGCAATCAAGGGCGAGATTCTAACAAGCGCCAATGAGCTTTGCCGGATGTCGGCCATACCCCTTTCCCTCCCCGTGGGCGCCAAGATTTCCGCCTTTTACCATCAGTGGCGGAAGATAACTTCAGATCAGTGGGTCCTGGATTTGGTCAGCAAGGGACACACTTTGGAGTTTTTGCAGAAGCCTCCACCAACACCGCCCAGGGGTCCCCCTCCCCCTCGCCTGCGCTTACTCTTCAAAGAAGCCTTAAAGATGCTACGCAAGAATGCGATAGAACGAGTCCATCCTTCTCAGAAAGGGATGGGCTTTTATTCTCGCTTCTTCCTTGTGGAGAAAAATTCGGAAGAGTGGCGTCCAATATTGGATCTGCACAAACTCAACAAATATCTAAAGAAACAGAGTTTCCGCATGGTGACATTGAAGGACATTCAGAATTGTCTCAACGAAGGGGACTTTCTGGCTTCTCTGGATATGCAAGACGCATATTTTCACATCCCTATTCACCCGAACCACCGCAAATTCCTAAGGTTTCAAGTGGCCGGCGTCCATTTCCAATTCAAAGTCCTCCCGTTCGGCCTCAAATCGGCCCCCAGAATCTTCACGAAATGCCTGGCTCCAGTGGCTGCAATGTTGAGGTCCCTGGGACTCCAAGTGTTCCCATACCTCGACGACTGGCTGTTAAAAGGTCCAACCAGAAGCTCGACAATGGAAGCGGTCAGCAGGACACTTTCACTATTCTCGAATCTAGGGCTGACCCTCAATTCACAGAAATCTCAGCTCCAACCTCGTCAACGATTGACTTTTCTGGGAGCAGTCTTGGACACATGCCAGTGCAAGGCATACCTGACACAGGAGCGACAAAACAAGCTCGTAAAACTAGCAAAACAGATATCCGCAAAAAAGTCGCTTTCAGTTCGGATATATGCTTCCCTTCTGGGGATGTGTTCATCTGCGATCAACCTCATTCCTATGGCAAGACTCAGAATGAGACCGTTGCAAGAAGAGTTACTTCGTCAGTGGAAGCAGGTCGAGGGATCATTCGACGACCGCATCAAAGTCACTGTCAAAATGAAACAGGCTCTTCTCTGGTGGTCAAAGGCGCACAACTTGTCGCCGGGCCTCACCTTTCTCCAAGAGATTCCGGAGTTCACCCTGACTACGGATGCGTCCATGGAAGGTTGGGGAGGTCACCTTCAGGACCTTCAGATCCAGGGAAAATGGTCTCATCAGTACCAACAGATGCACATCAACATCTTGGAACTAAGGGCCATTTTTCTTTCCCTACAAGCTTTTCTACCAAGGATCGTGAATTCGTCCGTGCTGGTGCGTACGGACAATACCACCAGCATGTTTTACATAAACAAACAGGGAGGAACGAAATCTCTTGCCCTGTCACTGCAAGCGCAGGAGATGTGGGAATGGGCCTTAAGTCACGGCATATCCCTCAAAGCAGAGCATGTACAAGGAGTTCGCAACTCTCTAGCAGACAGTCTCAGCAGAACATTTGTGGACTGCCACGAATGGGAGCTCGAACAACATCAAGTAGAGAAAATTTTTCGGCTTTGGGGGAAACCGACGCTGGATTTGTTTGCCACGCAGCAAAACAGCAAGTGCCTGTTTTATGCCAGCAGGTTCCCAGGAAGGGGGTCAAGAGGAAACGCCCTCCTGATGAGATGGACCGGAATGTTTGCGTACGCTTATCCTCCGATTCCGCTCATTCCGAGAGTGCTGCAAAAGATGAAGAGGGAACACTGCACTCTCATCCTCATTGCTCCACGTTGGCCAAGGCAATATTGGTTTCAGGAGCTTCTCCTACTGTCTCAACAGCCTCCGTTTCGGCTCAAACCGACAGTGTCGATGCTGTCAAGAGAGGGAGGTCAAATCCATCATCCAGATCCTCAATCGCTGCACTTGCACGCTTGGCTCCTGACTTCCTAGAGTTCAAAGACCTAAACATCTCCTCGGACTGCAGGGAGATATTGTCGCAAGCACGTGCGCAAAGTACCATCAAAACATATCGTTTCAAGTGGAAGAGGTTCTGTTCATGGTGTGGAGATAATGAAATTCATCCACTTCAGGCTCCTCCTGAAGCCATCCTTCCATACCTGCTTTCTTTGGCTAAATCAGGTCTAGCCTTTTCTTCTATTAAAGTACATCTGGCAGCAATATCCAGATTCCGGAAGAATCCCAACAAACCATCCTTATGTTCATCCTCCTTGATCAAACAATTCCTTAAAGGGCTATTCCGAGCTTTCCCTCCAGTTCGTCCTCCTCCTCCGGAGTGGGATCTTAATGTGGTTCTTTCCCAACTTCTAAAAAGGCCTTTTGAACCAATCCATAAAGCAGAACTGAAGTTTCTGACTTGGAAAGTTGCAATCTTGTTGGCTCTTACTTCTGCTCGCAGAGTTAGTGAAATACAGGCGTTCACTATTACTCACCCTTTTCTGCAATTCTCTAAGGAATTTGTTACGCTTAGGACCAATCCAAAATTCATTCCTAAAGTGCCAACTCAATTCCACATTAATCAACCGGTCAAACTCAGAACCTTTTTCCCGGATCCAAAAACTCCTGCAGAGAGGGTTTTACATTCTCTGGATGTGAAAAGGTGTCTGAAATTCTATCTGCAGAAAACGAAAGACAGCCGTAAATCTACACAACTGTTTGTTGCCTATGGAAGACCCACCTTCGGTCAAGCTGTCACAAAAGCAACTATTGCCAGGTGGTTGTCTTCTACAATTACCTTCTGTCATGACAAGGCCAATAGACCTTTATCAAGGAAGGTCAAAGCTCATTCCACAAGAACAGTGTCGACATCTACGGCCCTTTTCGCTGGAGTGACGCTGGAGAACATTTGCCGAGCTGCTACTTGGAAAAGTGTCCACACTTTTACCGAACATTACTGTCTGCAGTCGGCAGTTCAAGATGACACAGCTGTTGGTGATGCAGTGCTGCAGCATCTTCTTCACTAAGGTTGGATAGCTTATATATATTTTTTCTTATACTGCTTTAAACTGTATATATTTATAATGCTGTCCTATCTGTTGTATTTGAAGGTTTTGATGCATATGTTATGTTAACAAGTTTTGTGCTCTATTACCTTCCTGGTTGAGTGGGGATAGATTTATGTTTTCTTTGTCTCCCACCTTCCTCTATCGACAGGCATGATGTTACTGCTTGCTATTCTGATTCAGGCATGTGAATCTATGAAAGATACCCTAATACTGGATAAGAAAACGAGTTACTTACCTGTAACTACGGTTATCCAGTATTGGTATCTTTCAGAGATTCACATGCACCCACCCTCCCCCCCGGTAGGGCAGTTCTGTCTATGGATACTAATTCTCACTTGTGCTGGGGAAATCTGAGGAGAACTGCCTGAGCTGGGAAGGTTCTAGAGGGTGAGGACAGCTGATTGGCTGAGGCTACTATTTCAGGTCTTTTTACATAATGATGTAGATAGGCTGCTAAGTTTTGAGGCCTAGTTAGGCCTTTAGGCTTTTTCAGCCTACTACAAGAAATTTTAGGCACTGCTATTATATATTTTATTTACCGTGGGACTCCCGCCTCGACGACGGGGAATGATTCAGGCATGTGAATCTATGAAACATACCAATACTGGATAACCGTAGTTACAGGTAAGTAACTCGTTTTCTTCTTCAAATATGAATTGGAATTTCATGAGTTGAACTTCCTTCAATGTCCAATTGCATTTATGTGATTTTTGGAAGTGTGACGAGTGAATATTTTTCAACCACTTGACTGAACTCAAGCATCTAAACGCCGTATAGCAACCACAAAGTGCCAACTAAGTTGTAAGATTTAAATATAAAGCCCCTGCATAGTGCACTTTTTCCTTTGCATTAATGTTGTGCCCAGGAAGTCCTCCATAGTAAAATATTTTAAAAAATGCTACAATTACACTCTGTGGTTTGCAGGAAAATGTTGTCTTCTTTTTGTATGTAACTTTATAAAGCACCCAATTTTGCTTTTTTCGCAAAGGTTTTGAGCCATTTATTTTCTCATAATGTCTACGAATATCGTTTGGTTTGAATGATTTTTAATTAGCATGCGAGTGAATATTGTAGGCACTGACTAGCCTGGTCTTTGCTTTTACCTGGTATTCGCGGGAAATATTTATGTTCAATAATGACAAATCGGCCATGCTACTCAAATCACATACTAAACTAAGTAAAATACAGCCTTGTTTAACATTGCTTTACACGTGCATGAAAATAGGCAATTAAAATGCCTAAATACCAAATTCAAAACAAACATCTTAAACCCCTCAAAAGAAATGTGCTGCAAATGACTTAAAAATCGAGGGGCGGTTCCTCCGTTTGAGCAGAGGAGCATCGCCTCACGAACAAAAGCCCAGGCCGGAGCTGAAAAATAAAATGGTAATAAAGTTTCTTTCTTACCATTTTATTTTTCAGCAAATGTCCTTAACTGAGCGTCAAGATGGGGCGGGCAATTGCTGCTGAGTGGCAGCAGTGAGCTTTGTCCTCTCAAGTTAAAATGCGCAAGTCTCTTCGGCCAGCCAGGCACGCACATTTTAAACCTCTCTACCCCGCTGCTTTATAATAGCCGCGTTAGAGAATGCAAAGACCTCCTGTGCTCTTGTGAGCGATGATAGAGCCTGCTCCCACCAATCCTTGAACTGTCGTGTTAACCATATCTACAGAAGGCCAGTAGTCAGTATTCCTGAGACAATGGACATAATTCAAAAAAGATAAGTTTGATTTAATTGATCTCAAAGTCAATGATCTCTCTGGGAAGTTGCTAGTGCTAGAATTTGGCATAGTGCCTAGAAATACATAGTTATGCATTTTTATCTCAAAACAGATACTTGGGCCTATGTTTTAGGGAACAGAGGTACCGTAGGAAAGGGGATATCGTCTGGCCCTACTGGTTCATACATAGACGTTGGGTAGGGGCATTTAGGATTAGGGTTCAGCCATAAGTTTGTGCTTATTTATCTTGATAAAAAGATGAGAATTAGACCAGTGGTTCCACAGCTTTCGAAATCTTGGAGACTATAGTTATCCAATGTAATAATAGCGTATTGGGCAAAGGGAACCCCCATTTCTCTCTCTCTCTACCTGGAAATGTGGCGATTCAGCCTCCCACATTAGGTATGGTTCGAGGTTTGAGAAAATGTAGACTTTCTCTACTCGCATCCCTGAAATGTTTCCTACACATCCTCAACCCTGAGATGGCCTTGATTTGGTTCTGGCCAGCTGGAGTCGAATGTTGCCATGTCTCCTAAGTGGTTTGCTTCTTTAAGATGACACCTATATAGACTTTAAGACTGCACGTATTTGTCTTGTCTTCTTAATGATCTACATCCTTCTCCTCTCTACATGCTGATCAGTAATGCTTCCTCTTCTTCTAGTGTAGGTCACAGGCAACAGGAATTCTTTAAGAGAAATATGTTGGCTGTAGTCTTGAGTGATACAGCAACACACCACACACAAGTGCTGTTTCTGACAAACTTCCTTCTATGTTGCCAAACCAAGTCTTCTTTTTGAAGTCCTGGTGGAGAGAGAAGTATTTATTCTATATAGGAGCACCCAAAAGGGAAGCTATGCCCAACCTAAGGTAACACTTTTAAATAATTTAAACTTTTCCTGCTCATCCAGTTTTCCAGGGCTTCGTTTTCAAGCATTTACAGGAGTGGGGACGTAAGCAAAGTTTAGGTTTGTGGAATTCATGCAAAACACAGCCAAACACTCCAGGCTTGGGTGCTATATTGTAATTCAATGTCCGGTAGAACACAGTGGATAATAGGAGCACGAATAATGCTGATTAGCTGAACCGAATTTGGATGCATATTGTCACCTTGTCTCACATCTGTGGGGCTCTGAATGCAATACACAGAAACCGCAGCATCCACCAATGGGTAAAGAACTTGAATAAGAACTGCAATTTTGTTTACCAGCTCAGTCACTGGCCTAGTTCTCATATCTGGTCTCTTGACATGTACGTGAAATGTAAAAATAGACACAGAAAAATGACATAAACTAAGTATATTAGAGGCATGGCTCAACAGGTCCAGCGTGATCGCAATTGCCACCCCTGAGAACAGTCGCAATAGTGTTCTGCAAATCTCATGATCCCCTGTGGAACCAACACCAAACAAAGCACTGTACACCTCCGCTTCCTCCCTTCTATCCTATATACACTAGGAGGAGTTAAATACAATAGACCTAGAAGGGAAACATAATCCTATAATTAGAAAGGTTTGGAGCACAGGTGAACTGGGCAACACTATTTATTCTTCTTTCTTTTCCAATGCCTTATCTTCTCACAGACAACTCAATTCACATGTATCAATGGACACCTTACTTTTGCTCTACACTGTACTTTCATGTAAAAGAGCTACATCATCCTTTACCTTGCCTACATTTACATGTCTTGAAAGTCTGGTCTCCTTTTTGTTAACTAAATCAAGTATTACTCTTACAACATCTCTTACATGTGTCTGACTTTGCTCGCTCCTTCCCTTTTTTCAAATGCCTCCAATCTACAAAGGTTGCCAAAAACGTTTTACACCTATTCTGACATGTGGTGTTGTCCACATTGCGTGCAGTATGTCCCTTATAGTTTCCTTCCAGCTACACAAACTCCTTTCACAACATACTATAACTAAAGAAAAATTATCAACCATATCCGCCTCCCCTTCTCTCATACTACATTATTTCTTTCAGGGCCTAAACTACATCTCAAAAGAGTGAATTTTCTCTTGGATGTGAAGAGGTAATCCAAATCACAAAGAGAATTAAACTTTGTTTCAAATTATTCCCTTGACTGCTTATAGATATACATAGTGTAATTGTATGTACACATACAATTACACTATGACATCATTTGTCAATTTACAAGCACTGTCACCTTTTTAAGTTTAACTTTATATATATCATATAGTAAAATTGATCTGCAAAATGGAGTTCCTAATAATAATTATTATTAATTACTTCCAGATATTCGTAAACTAAGGCATGTAGATATAATGACTGTTCCATATTATAAAGGAGGAAAGTAAAGAAACAGAGAGGGAAATGTATAATAGAAAATACGATGAAAAGAGGAAAAATGTGAGAGAAAGAAAAGGGAGTTTAAAATAAAAAAAGAAATGTAATACACAAGAAAGAGACAATGAGTGAAACTATAACAAAAGAAAAGGAAAGTGAGGTATATAAAATAACAAACCAATTCATATAACAATCATATAGCATAAAGCTATAATTTTGAAATACATTACTTATATGTGTCAAAATTAGATTGTGCCGCAAGTCTAGCAAACTTAAACAGCTAGGGCCTAATTACGACTCTGGCTGAGCAGGGCAACACCGCCACCTCCCCGCTCCCGCACCTCCAAACTAGACCGCCGGCCACCCACCAGATTACGAGTTTTCTTGTTGTCTGGAGGGTGGTCCTTTGGTGTTCCCACGGCAGTGTCTTTGAAAAATAGGTGCGCCGTGGGAATGCCAAACCCCTTTCCTGTACGACATGGACTGTTAAGTCCCTACCATTCAGAAAGAGGGGTGCATGCACATAGTGTGCCCCCCTGCATGCATCCAAGGGCCCAGAGGCAACAGGTGACCCTATAGAGTCCATTTGTTTCCTCACTGCCTGAATATCATGGCAGAAACACTGCCATGAAATCCTGGCAGTGAGGAAAACTTGTAATCAATCAATCAGAGTACTTGTAAAGCATGCTACTTACCTGTGAGGTTCTCAAGGCGCTGAGGGGAGGGGGGTGCCGCTACTGCTCGAAGAGCCAGGTCTTGAGGAGTCTTCTGAAGGCGAGTAGGTCTTGGGTCTGCCGTAGGTGGCTAGGGAGGTTGTTCCAGGTCTTGGCGGCGAGGTAGGAGAAGGATCTGCCGCCGGAGGTTGTTCGTTGGATGCGGGGGACAGCGGCGAGGGCGAGGCTGGCGGAGCGGAGCTGGCGGGTGGGGGTTTAGAAGCCGAGTCTGCTGTTCAGGTAGGCTGGTCTGGCGTTGTGGAGTGCTTTGTGTGCGTGCGTGGGTGAGGAGCTTGAAGGTGATCCTCTTGTCGACGGGGAGCCAGTGAAGGTCTCTCAGGTGGGGGGTGATGTGGCTGCGGCAGGGGACGTTGACGATCAGTCGGGCGGAGGCGGTTTGGATGCGTTGTAGTCGTCGTAGGTGTTTGGCTGGGATTCCTGCGTAGAGTGCGTTGCCGTAGTCCAGTCTGCTGCTGACGAGGGCCTGTGTCCCCGTTCTTCTTGTTTCGGTCGGGATTCACTTGTAGATCCTGCGTAGAGTGCGGAGGGTGTTGTAGCAGGAGGAGGAGACGGCGTTGACCTGCTTAGACATGGAGAGCGAAGAGTCGAGGATGAATCCTAGGTTGCGTGCATGGTCGGTGGGTGTTGTTGCTGTTCCCAGTGTGGTCGGCCACCAGGAGTCGTCCCAGGCTGAGGGGGTGGGTCCGAGGATGAGGACCTCCGTCTTGTCCGAGTTCAGTTTCAGACGGCTGCTCCTCATCCAGTCAGCGACGGACTTCATTCCCTCGTGGAGGTTTGTTTTGGCGGTGTGTGGGTCCTTGGTGAGGGAGAGGATGAGCTGGGTATCGTTGGCGTAGGAGATGATGTTGAGGTTGTGATGTCGGGCCACTTGTGCGAGGGGGGCCATGTAGACGTTGAACAGTGTCGGGCTGAGGGATGAGCCCTGGGGAACGCCACAGATGATGTCGGTGGCTTCGGATCAGAAATTTGGGAGGCGGACGCTCTGGGTTCTACCGGCGAGGAAGGATGTGGTCCGGTCAAGGGCCTTCTCTTGGATTCCAGCTTCTTGGAGGCGTGTCTTTAGAGTGCGATGGCCGACCGTTTCGAAGGCGGCTGACAGGTCCAGGAGGATGAGGGCTGATGTTTCGCCGTTGTCTAGTTGTAGCCTGATGTCATCTGTGGCAGAAAGGAGGGCTGTCTCGGTGCTATGGTTTAGTCTGAATCCGGACGAGTCCAAGATGTTGTTGTCTTCGAGGTGGCTGGCCAATTGCATGTTGACGATTTTCTCGGTGACCTTCGCCGCGAACGGGAGCAGGGAGATGGGCCGGAAGTTCTTGAGGTGCTTGGGGTCCGCCTTGGGCTTCTTGAGGAGGGCGTTGATTTCGGCGTGCTTCCAGCTCTCCCGAAATGTCGCTGTTTCGAAGGAGATGTTGATGACCTTCCGTAGTTGGGGTGTGATGGCTGCGTCTGTTTGTTGAATACGTGGTGTGGGCACGGGTCTGACGGAGATCCTGAGTGGATGGAGTTCATGGCCGTTCGTGTCTCGTCGTTGTTGACGTTGGACAAGGAGGTCAGGTGATTGGCGCTGGTGGTGTTCGCAGGGGAGGTGGAGTCTTGTGTAGTCGAGCGTAGTCGAGCGGTCGTGGTGTTGAAGCTGTTGTGGATGTCAGCGATCTTGCGGTGGAAGAAGATGGCCAGTGAGTCGCACAATTCTTGTGAGGATGGGATGTCGTTGGCATTTGCGCTGGGGTTGGACAGTTCTTTTATGATGCAGAAGAGCTCTTTGCTGTTTTGTGCGTTGTTATCCAGGCGGTTTTTGAAGGAGGATCTCTTGGCTGATCTGATGAGGTGGTGATGTCTGCGGGTGGCGTCCTTGTGGGCTGTGTGGTTGTCCGGTGTGCGTTCGTGGAGCCATTTCTTCTCCAGTTTCCGGCATGCGCGTTTGGAGGTCTGGAGCTCGTAGGTGAACTGTGTGGCTCTCTTGCTGGCGTAGCTGTTGGAGGGTTTCTTGAGTGGGGCGAGGGTGTTGGCGCAGTCGTCGATCCACTGTCTGAGGTTGCGGGTTGCGGCATCTGGGTTGGTGGGGTCGGTGGGTGGGTTCTGAGCGAGGATGGTGATCAGCTGGTCTTCGGTGACTTTGCTCCAGCAGCGGCGAGGCAGCTGTTGGGTGCGGTGGTGCGTGGTTGGTGTCTTGAAGGTGACATGGATGCAGCGGGGGTCGGTCCAGTGGAGTTCGGTGGTGTGGTCGAAAGCGGCGTGGGTGCTTGTGGAGAAGATGGGGTCCAGCGTGTGGCCGGCGGCGTGGGTGGGTGCGGTGTGATGAGTTGTCGATCAGGGTGGCGGAGTTGGCGTCGTTGTTGTTCTCGAGGTGGAAGTTCAGGTCCCCAAGGAGGAAGTAGTCCCTGGAGGCGAGTGCGTGGGTGCTGGCGAGGTCGGCGATGGAGTCGCTGAACTGAGCCCGGGGGTCAGGGTGGTCTTAAGATGAGTGTTTCTATGGGGCTGGTGTTGGGGTTGGTGTGAATCCGGAAGTGCAGGTGTTCGGCGGAGTTGAGGGTGTCGTCGGCGTGGGTGGTGACCTTGAGGGTGGGCTTGTGGACAATGGCTATTTCTCCTCCGATTTCGTTGGCGTGCTCCCTGCGGGTGATCTTGTAGCGATGTCGGGTGCCGAGGAGTCGTTCCACCAGGTCTCGGTTAGGAAGGCCACGTCTTGGGCGGTGGTGTCGAGCAGATCCCAGAGCTTGACGGCGTGTTTGCATGCGGAGCGGGTGTTGAGGAGTATGCAGCGGAGGTGGTTGGGTCCAGTCTTTGGAGGTTTGGTGGCTTTGTCGCAGGTGAAGCTGCAGGTGCGGCAGGAGAAGGGTCCGTTTCAGGGCGGCCTGGAAGCAGGTGTGGTTTTGGCCGTCGTTGAGTGCGTGGAGGGTGATGGCGTCGTAGCGGAGTCCGGTGTTGTGGCGTTCGCGGGGTCCAGGGGTTCTGGCGCTGGGCATGGTCCAGGCGTGGACGGGCGCAGATGGGCTTGCCTTAGGCACGCCTTTGCCGCGACCGTGCAGCATCCTGCATATATGGGGAGGTGGGAGGGAGGAGCAGGCGGGAGGCGGGAGTAGCGAGTGGGCAGGGGAGCGGGGAAAGAGTGGGACAGAAAGCAGAATGGGACGCAAAGAGGGGGAAAACAGTGGCACAGAGGGCAAAACGGGGCACAACAAAGGGGAAAAACTAGTGGCACAGAAGCAAAAACAGGGTTTTGGCCGTCGTTGAGTGCGTGGAGGGTGATGGCGTCGTAGCGGAGTCCGGTGTTGTGGCGTTCGCGGGGTCCAGGGGTTCTGGCGCTGGGCATGGTCCAGGCATGGACGGGCGCAGATGGGCTTGCCTTAGGCACGCCTTTGCCGCGACCGTGCAGCATCCTGCATATATGGGGAGGTGGGAGGGAGGAGCAGGCGGGAGGCGGGAGTAGCGAGTGGGCAGGGGAGCGGGGAAAGAGTGGGACAGAAAGCAGAATGGGACGCAAAGAGGGGGAAAACAGTGGCACAGAGGGCAAAACGGGGCACAACAAAGGGGAAAAACTAGTGGCACAGAAGCAAAAACAGGGCACACATAGGGGGGAAAAACAGTGGCACAGAGGGCAAAAACGGGGCACAACAGAGGGGAAAACGAGTGGCACTGTAGCAAAAACGGGGCACACAGAGGGAGGAAAAACAGTGGCACAGAGGGCAAAACGGGGCACAACAGAGGGGAAAAACGAGTAGCACGGAGAGCAGAAACGGGGCACTCAGAGGGGGAAAAACAGTGGCACAGAGGATAAAACAGGGCACAACAGAGGGGAAAAACGAGTGGCACAGAGAGATAAAAACGGGGCACACAGAGGGGAAAAAACAGTGGCACAGAGGGCAGAACGGGGCACAACAGAGGGGAAAAACGAGTGGCACAGAGAGCAAAGACGGGGCACACATAGGGGGAAAAACAGTGGCACAGAGGGCAAAACGGGGCACGGAGAGGGGGAAAACAGTGGCCCAGAGAGCAAAAACGGGGCACACAGAGGGGGAAAAACAGTGGCACAGAGGGCCACACGGGGGTAGAGCACATTTACCAGCGGGTTCTCGGCAGCGGCAGCAGGAGCCCACAGGCAGAGCTGTGAGGAGGGGGACTGAACCTACCAGGAGGGTCAGGGTTCGCTCGGTAATAAGCTTGGCGGTGTTGCAGCAGCACCGCCAGCATATTGCGCGCCACTGACTGCCGGGCGAGCATCAGTGAGCACGGTTCCCTGATGGTTGCAGCGGTCCCCTGGAGGTCCAACCGCCGCAGTTCTAATACTTTGGTCAGACCACTGGTGCAGTGGTCCCCGACCGCCACCGCACCTCCACCACGGGTTTGGCGATCCAATGAACTGCCGAACTCCTGATCAGGTCCTTTGCCATTAAGCATGATAGTCTACGGTTACCAGTTACCAATTATGTGTTTAAAAGTAGTAGATCTTGTATAAAGTATCGTCTGGTGAGCCACATTTCCTTTCTGCAGTGGAAACTTTGAATCAGAAGTTTTGGTTTAAATAACTCCAAAAGACTCCAACAAAGATCTCCTCCTTCGGATAAATATTTCATCCAATTCCAAGAAAATACTCCACAGGACCTCCACAGAAGGGAATTATTTGTCGTGAAAGCTTACATTTCATCTGTAATCTGCTTGTATTGCCTTATAATACTTGTGATGCTTTTGTCATTTGAAGAAATTTAGCAGGCATAGAATAGCATTAATTATTGGTAGGGATTATTTTCTAACTCTGAGAGGTTTACTAGAAAAGCTACCTGCCCCAGAGAGTAAAGATCTGGAAGCAGGTGTGATTCTGGGACTTTTGTCTTTAAGGCAATGTGGTGCTGTACTATGTCTTCCCCCCCTCTGCTAGGAGCTTGGTATGTCCATGGTTAAAAGGCCGTCCATGGTCAGAGTCAGAGATGACTGTGACATGCTCCTCAACTGTTTCTGGCTTATCTTCTCATTTTTGTCAAACATCTGTAGGTTCATGTGTCTTATGGTTTGCTGACATTCCACAGCAGAGCCACAAGCTCTAGTGTCATGGGAGTTGTTAGAAATAGGAATCCTCATTGGCTGAGGTTTGCACCCAGGCCAGGCAGGTACCTCCACTCTAGTCGGGGTAATCTAGATACACACTAAAAGGTAACCTGTGCTCACCCTTTGGTAGCTTGGCACAGAGCAGTCAGGCTTATCTAAAGAGGCAATGTGTAAAGTATTTGTGCAACAAACACACCCAGTAACAAAATAAATACACTACAAAAAACTCCACACAGGTTTATATCAATAGATTAATATATTCTGAACAAACCAAGACCAAAATGACACAAATGCAATGTGTAGAAGTTATATATTGAATTTTAAAGGAATAAATGCCGTAACTCTCTTGGAAGCAAGTAGCTCTTAAAAAGGTTATTTTGGGTTTAGCTAGACCAAGGCAAATTCAAAGTTCGGGCAGACTGCGATAGAGCTCTGGCCGACTACACGACCCATGCAGGCATCAGTGAACAAAGTACATTTCCTGGTCACAAACCACAAGATGCGTCAATGTCGAGGCTTGCAGGTGGAGGCTGCGTTGATCTTCTCCATGCAGTGATGCATCAGTTCTGAAGACGGGTGCAGGGGCCGAGAGGCGTTGAGAAATGCACCAGATTCTGCCATGCAGTTGATGGCATGCTTTGATTTCACCAAGCTGCAGCAGCAGGAATACGCGGTCCGATGCATCAGTCTCTAGAGGCGAAGCGCTGGTTCTGATGTGATGCGTTCATTTTACTCCCGCAACCAGGCCGATGCGCTGGTTCTGCTACATGCAGACAGGAGATACGCCAAAATCTGTGTTGCAAGTTTCTGGACCACCTCCAGTGAACTTTGATATCGCTAAGTCTTAAGCAACAGGAGGCAAGCCACAAAGCCCTTGGAGATCACTTGAAGTGAAGGAAGAGTCCAGCTCTCCGTCAGCAGAGTCAGAGAGCAGCAGGCCTTCCAGATAGCAGTCTAGTTGAGCCCTTTAAGCATCACAGCAGTTCTTCTGGCAGAGCTTCAGTTACAAGTTCAGTAGTGTCTGATTTGATGGGATCAGAGACCCAGTTTCTATACCCAAAAGTGACATTGATATGGGCGTGATTTCAAAGCAGCTCTCTGAATTGCCCAAGTATCTATAGGGGGGTAATTTGTCCTTGGTGTGGGAACATGACACAGCCTATTGAAGTGAAGTGTTAGCCCCTCCCTTCCAGCCTGTCTAGACAAGGGTATCAGAATTCAAATGTAGCTACATGGGTATTCAGGCAAACATAACCTTCTTGTTTTGTGGCTGTATAGAGGAAATGCACAAAGTGTAGCTATAACCCACCCCAGACATATATTGGAGACAGACTGCAAAGTGCACAAAGTTATAAGCACATAGAAATGTCCACTTAAAGTAGCATTTCTAAACTAGTAATGCCGAATCCAGCTTGACCAGCAAGGAGGACTTGCCATTACCATTCCAAACATATGAAACATGAAAAAGCTACAGCTTAAAAGTGTATTAAGGCATTCTCAGTGTTAACTTATGAGCGGAGTAGGCATCACAGTAGTGAAAAACAAAATAGGCTGTTGGTCACAACCAGGTCATGGAAAACATCACAATACATGTTCTTTCATTTACCCAGCAACCTGCCCTTAGGGCTGCCTAGGGCCTACCTTAGGGATGACTTATGTGTAATAAAGGGCGAGTTTCAAGCTTGGCAAGTAGTTTTAAATACCAAGTCGAAGTGCGGGTAAACTGCTCACACAGGCCCTGAACTGGCAGGCCTTGGGCAGGTATGAAACAATACTCCTGTGGGTGGCACATTCAGTACTGCAAGTCCACTAGTAGCATTTAATTTATAGGCCCTGGGTATATGGTATATCACTTTACAAGGGACTTGCAAGTGAATCAAATATGCCAAACGGGTGTAAACCAATTATACGATGTTTAGAGAAGAGAGCACATGCACTACTACACTGGTCAGCAGTAGTAAAGTGTCCGGAGTGCCACAGCCAACACTAAAAAGGTCAGAAAAAGAGAAGGAAGAAGGCAAAAAGTTTGGGGTGACCCTTCAGAGAGGGTCATTGCCCAACAGGAGTTCACACACACTCTCGCTAGTTGAGAGTGTCTTCTTGAGCATCAAACTAGGCATTGGGAGACTGCTGGACAATGAGAGCTGATTTTTGGACACAGGCCTTTGTAACTGTGAGCATGGTGAGAAGAAAGTATTTTTTATCTGTGAACATGGTGAGGAGAAACTCTCTGGTAATTATTTTTGAGCCCCTCAAAAATAGGACTCTTACTTCCCCTTGGTGTGTATACTCTGATCAGAATATGACTGTGTGTGGCCCATATTATGTGTTTGTTGGATGTCGGGAGCCTGTGTGCAGCATAAATAGTGTCTTTTTTAGGAACGTATAGACTATGAGGGTCCTAAAGCTGACTTCATATTAAAAGAATGAAAATTAGGAAGTTGCTAATGTATCATTTCATTTTTTTCTTGAACTCTTTTTTTTTGTTTTGCGCTCCTCCAATGTGAGATTCCAGACTTTATAATTCACCTTTATTGGGTTGTTAATTCAGTTACACTTCTCACACACAATTAAAAAAGGATACATATGAATTCCCTAACAAATATAAATGTATTATTAGACATGTATAATATATTAAAATGCATATCAATGTTATACTTTCTTGCTGAAGAAAGGCCATTTGTCAGTAGAGGGTTTAAATAACAAAATAGTGTGTTTGCTATTCTTTATCAACATGTTCTCAAGTGAATCATTGTAGAGAATTAATCTCATATGATTAGCCTATTATTGCTGAAATACATTAATTAAATAGGAATTACATAGGCAAAACGTTCTCATATTTTTGTCATAGAGATTTTCTCAGCAGTCCATTTACTTCAAACTTTCAATATTTTTAATCAGATTTATTTTATTTTAGCTCTCACTGGAGGTTTACTGTTTAAGTACCTCATCATGATTGGCAATGTTATGTTATGTTATGTTATGTTATGTTATGTTAACGTGGCTTGTATAGCGCGCAGCTGCCCCAGCGAAGGGACGTCCCGGCGCTTTCAGCTTCAAGGGGAAAGACGCACAATAACCAGAAACATAGTGACAGCCAGATGTACCATAAGTTACGCTAATGGGAAGAGGAAAGTCTTGACAGCTTTTCTAAAGGCAAGTAAACAGTCCACACCACGGATCTGCTCTGGCAAGGAGTTCCACAGCCTAGCTGCCAGATAGCAGAATGAACGCACTCCCACCCGGCTGCGCTTAACCCGAGGGGCAGCGACCAACTGCCGGTCCTCTGACCGCAACCTGCGTGTGGGAACATACAAAATGAGCAGATTGCTCAACAGGCTGGGATGGGCAGATTTCCTAGTTTTAAACGATAGGCACAGTGCCTTAAATTGAATCCTACTCTTCATAGGAAGCCAGTGCAGTTTCCGGATAGTGTCAGGAGCAGAGCAGAAAACGTGGAAGACCTACAAGCGCTCTTGCTGCGGCATTTTGGATGCGTTGTAACCAACATATTTCGGCCTTATTAGCCCCAAGTAAAAGAGAGCTGGCATAATCAATGCGTGAAAGAATAGTAGCCTGTATAATCAGCTGACGTGTAGTGGGGATCAAAAAATTTCAAAAGGGGCTTAAAACACCGCAACAGGCCGAAACAGGTGCCGGCGACTTTCCTAGTGTGGTCCTGGAGCTAAGGGAAGCATCCATCCAGACCCCTAGGTTTTTGACCGGAGTCTTAGGCGTAGGAACCGCGCCCAAAACAGTTGGCCACCACTGTTCGTTCCAGTTCTTCCCCACCAACAAAACCTGGGTTTTGTTGGCATTAAGTTGCAAACAGTTAGAAGCCATCCAACGAGCCACAGCCGCCATCCCATCTCTAAACCTAGAGGCATTAGGAGAAGAACCTTCCGCCAAGGTGACAACCAACTGCATATCGTCGGCATATGAGACCATAACAACGTCCCATTGCCTGGCGACCACAGCCAAAGGTTGGACATAAAGATTAAACAAAGCTGGGCTCAGGGCTGAGCCCTGGGGAACTCCCTGATCAATGGGGTGGGCTTGGGAGAGAAACGGAGGAGCGGACACTCTGAAAGATCTCCCGGTCAGAAAAGATCTGAACCATTCCAGGGCTGACCCGATCACTCCAGCTTCCTCAAGTCGCTGTAGCAAGATGTTATGTGAGACCGTGTCAAAGGTGGCACTAAGGTCTAACAAAAGAAATGCCGTACTTTGACCGTCATTGAGAATGGACCGCAGGTGCTCAGAGGTAGCCAAGAGGGCGGTCTCCGTACTGTGTCCCGGTCGAAACCAATTCTGAAATACATCCAGGATATCATTGGATTGCAGGAATTGGGTGAGCACGTTGTTAACATGAGCCTCTGTGACCTTCGCCGCCCAAGGGAGCAGGGAAATAGGCCTGAAATTTTCCGGCTTGGATGGACACAAGTCTGTTTCCAGAGAGCAGGTACAATAGCAGTGGAGAAGGAGGCATTGATTATTTTACGGAGAGGGGCCTGAACAATGGAAAAGGACTCTCTAAATTGAGAAGGCCTCAGAGGGTCAGCAGGTGAGCCAGTTTTAATTTTACCACTCAGCCGAGTGAGCTCCTCCTGTGACAGATGAGGAATGGCTGACAACGTCTGCCGCGTTCTAACGTCTGGGGTAACTGAGATAGAGCAGGAGGGGGCTGAAGGGAAAGACTGATAGATGGCACGCACCTTTTCTACAAAAAAAGGTGGCTAAATCATCACACTGCTGTGCCGAAGATATAGCAGGCATCGAGGCCTTCTTAGACCTGAGATCTTTAAGGATCTTAAAGATACATTTTGCTGGGTTAGGACTCAGCTTAATTTGACTCGCGGAGTAGTCAGCGCGAGATTTACAGATAGCTTTATGGTACTGTTTGATGGTGGCGAGATAGCACAAGTTTTTTTCAGGATCATAGTCCCTTCTCCACTCTCGTTCGGCTTTTTTTCATATTTTCCTCAATACACTCAAGGAGTCGGATGAACCAGGGACTAGTAGTGGAAGATCGCCCCTTGAACCATTTGGCAGGGATCAAGGAGTCAAGACCGTGTTTTATCAAGTCACAAAATAAGCCATAGTCAGATTCTGAGTCGGATAAAGGGCCCAGAGGGTTCCTTGCTAGAAAGTCGTGGAACTCCTCAATTTTCAATTTACGCCAAGGACGTTTGAGAACAAGTTTTACAGAATCGTTGAAACGAGGTTCTGTGAGCGGAACAGACATGGCAACCAAGGCATGGTCAGTCTAGCTCATAGGAGAAGGTGTAATCACCTTAAAAAGCTGGATATTAGCGAATATAGGGTCCAGCAAGTGCCCTGCAATGTGGGTGGGACCGGATATAAGTTGATTTAGCTGAAAAGCCGCCATGTCAGCAATAAAACTGCGAATTTCACTGTGGTGGGTTAAGTCAAGATGTAGGTTCAGATCCCCAAAAATACTAAAATTGGCCGGGCCCACAACAAGCGAGCGAACTCTTTCCAGGAGCGCATTTTTAAACTTGGCTGTCAGCCCAGGGGGCAATATATCAGGAGACCTGAGAGAATAAGGTGAGGGCTCACAGAGATCCTAAAACGGCACATTTGCAGCCTTCAATGGGTTCCTTGATGAACAAGCAAGAGTAACAAGATTTAAAAATAACTGCAATGCCCCCTCCTCTGGATTCCCTATTGACCATGCAAATAGAGTATCCGGTAGGTAAAGCTAGGTTAGGCTCCGTTACCATATCCTCGCTTAGCCAGGTTTCACACAAGAAAAACACGTCAGGGACTTCCTCCATGACAAGATCGTGAATTTCCAGGTAATGTTTAGCCAGCGACCTCACATTAAGCTGCATAATGTTCAGCCAAGTCTGAGGCTGGGCGCCCGGAGTACATGATATAAGTGCAGGGGTAGGTATAGCATAACCACAGGCCGGACAGCTGGCAGAATCTTCCCCTAAGTTAAATAAACTTCCTCCACAGCAGATTGATCCCAAGTTGATAGCCAGGAGTTCTTCCCTACTGTAAGAGTGCAGACTGAGCTGCTTCCAGCCAGGGGTTCTGGCGAGATGCGACGTACAGGCGCGGACGGGCGCAGACGGGCTTGCCTTCGGCGCGCCCGCTGCGCGCGTCTGCTGCGCTCCCACGCCATAGCCCCCTTAAGGAGAGTTCAACAGCTAGACCGCCGACCAAGATGGCGGCTAGCCGGAAATGAGGACTGCACCAAAAGCGTTCAAGACGCCCTCCACATCAATCAGCCTAAATTGCTGCGGTGGACCGGGGCGTTTTGAGCAAAGTATCAAAGTAGGCAAGGTGAGGCAAAAATATCAAAATAGGCAAGGTGAGGCAAAAATAGCTTGTGACAAAATTGGAATAAAATGGATAAATGCAGGCAAACATGACGCAAAAATGCAAGTGATAAGACAAGAGGTTACAGGTTTAAAAATACTGGCAAAGTTACTCACACCTCACTAGTAGCATGTCACACATGCTGTTTCTCTTGAAGAGCAGTTACTGCATTATAACTCTCAAAAACTCCCTCTGTGTAATATGACACTGTGGTCCATTTGGACAATGTCTTAGAGTGCAGAACCTGTGAAAAAGATTAACCTCACTTCTCATTGGTTTGTTGCTATGCAAGCACTAATAACCGGGCCTCAGTCAGCAATCTTTTTGTAGTCTTGCATGTAGTGAGATACTGTGCCTATTATTATGTCATCCTGAATAAAGAATTGCTTATCACACAGTAGTGGCTGATTGCCAGTGAATTCTTTGGGGGAGGGAGGGAGGCAGCAACAGGTAGACAGACAGACGGATGGATGGAGTAAATGCACTACTATCTTATTGTATGTTCTTATCTCAATCTCCTCTTTATCAGAGTTCCTAATTCTGGTGATAACTCTCCTGGTCTTGCAGCTATGGTAGAAGGAAACAACAGTGTGGGCAGCCATATTTTTGGGTCCATTATGATGTAGAGCGGATCGCCACCGCCCGACTGGCGGTGGCGTTCCACCCGACTTCATTCCCCGCCCCCCCTTCATTTACCCCCCTGCCATATTACAATGGCTGGAGTTACAGCGGTGGATGGAAAGACCGTTCACCGCATTTCCGCTGGCAGGCAATCAATCCGATTGCCTGCTGGGCGGAACTCGGGCCTTATATGGTGGTGGTGACACCGCCATCCATATCAGAATGCCTGGTGGAGAAGGCCTTTACATGGCGGCAATGCCGCCATGGAAATGCAGGTGGCAATTGCTTTGGGGGCCCGTTGCAGGCCCCCAGGGGGTGGGGGCTGCACTTAGGGGGGTACCTATGGTACGCCCCTACACTGGCATGCACTTTATCCACCCACCATCGTAATGGGCCCCAAAGTCTTCAAAGATTCTTGTGTACTATCATATTAGCACATCAACCATACATATTGCTATGCTTTATGGAGATTTGTATCATGTGCTGTCACTGGTGAATGTGATTTCTAAAGGCTTCTTGATTGTAAACTAATTTGATATCCCGTTTTCTGAATAAATGTATTCTATATCTCATAGTTATCTTGCTTATTTGCTTTTTTACAAGTCAAGAATCAAACGGGGTGTTATTTCTGGGAGAGTGGTGCTATGTTAGTGTTTTGCATCCCTTATAGGTCAAACATTGTATTGATCCATATTCTGTGTATTAGCTGACTGCTGTGTAACTCCAGCAACTTCCCTAGCCTTTTTGTAACTGTTTGAAGCTTAAGGATCATTGCTGCATCTTTCTTGAGAATCACTGATAAAATATCAACTAGCAGAATATCAATGACAAAAATATCGGACCTGAAATATCATTGTCCAGAATATTGAAGTCCTATCTACATAATGGTAAGTACAAAATTATCTTAAAACAAATATTGTTGTAAAAAATAAATTTCACACTACATTAACAGCAACAATAAACAAAAAGTTGGATAGCGGAGATGATAAAATTACTCCACGCCAGCAAATAAAACAGTAGGGAAAGTATTGGATAGCGTATGAGAATAATTTACTATTCCCACTTCAGGGAGTGCAACAGTAGGGAAAGTGTTGGATAGTGTAGGGGTAAAAAATACTATTCTCACTCCAGGGAGTGCAACAGTTGGGAAAGTGTTGGATAGTGTAGGGGCAAAAAAATACTATCCCCACTCCAGGGAGTGCAACAGTAGAGAAAATGTTGGATGGTGTAGGGGTAAAAAAATACTATTCCCACTCCAGGGAGTGCAATAGTAAGGAAAGTGTTGGATAGTGGGGGGGAATAATTTACTTTTCCCACTCCAGCAAATAAAACAGTAGGGAGTATAAGAAGAATTTACTATTAACACTCCATAGAGTGCAACAGTAGGGAAAGTGTTGGATAGCATAGGGGTAAACATTACTATTCCCACTCCAGGGAGTGCAACAGTAGCAAAAATGTTGGATAGAGTAGGGGTAAAAATTACTACTCCCACTCCGTTGGGATAGTGTAGGGGTAAAAATTACTATTCCCACTCCAGGGAGTGCAACAGTAGCAAAAATGTTGGATAGAGTAGGGGTAAAAATTACTACTCCCGCTCCAGGGAGTGCAACAGTAGGGAAAATGTTGGGATACTGTAGGGGTAAAAATTACTATTCCATGAAGTGCAATAGTAGGGAAAATGTTGGATAGGGGAGGGAAATAATTTACTATTACCCCTCCAGGGAGTGCAACAGTAGGGTACATGTTGGAATGCATAGGGAAATAATTTACTATTCCCACTCCAGGGAGTGCAACAGTAAGGAAAGTGTTGGATAGCGGAGGGAATAATTTACTATTCCCACTCTAGCAAATAAAACAGTAGGGAAAGTGATGGATAGCGCAGGGGGATTATTTAGTATGCCCACTTCAAGGAGTGCAACATTAAAGAAAGTGTTGGATTGTGTAGGTCGAAACATTACTATTTCCACTCCAGTGAGTGCAACAGTAAGGAAAGTGTTGGATAGCGGAGTGGATAAAATTACTATTCCCACTCCAGCGAGTGCAATAGTAGGTAAAGTGTTGGATAGCGGAGTGGATAAACATACTATTCCCACTCCAGCGAGTGCAACATTAGGGAAAGTGTTGGATAGCGAAGGGATAACAATTATTATTCCCACTCCAGCGAGTGCAACGGTAGGGAAAGTGTTAGATAGCGGAGTGGATAAAATTACTATTCCCACTCCTGCAAGTGCAACAGTAGAGAAAGTGTTGGATAGTAGAGGGGAATAATTTACTATTCCCACTCTACGGAGTGCAACAGTAAGGAAAGTGTTGGATAGCATAGGTGTAAAAATTACTATTCCCACTCCAAAGAGTGCAACAGTATGGAAACAGTTGGATAGCGGAGGGGTAACAATTATTATTCCCACTCCAGCAAGTGCAACAATAGGGAAAGTGTTGGATAGCTAGGGGTAACCATTACTATTCCCACTCCAGCAAGTGCAACAGTAGGGAAAATGTTGAATAGCGGAATATTTCAAATTAATTAACAAAATATTAAGGGGGTCATTTGGATAGCGGGCCGATCGCCACCACATATATGGCAGAGGCGATCCGCCCGTCAGGATTTCCCACTCCACATTACCATTGTGGGGGGACCCCGGCGGGCGGAAAGACCGTCTGCCGGTTTTCCACCCGGTTGCAAGGTCGACCGGGCGGAAAGCTGCTAACATGGTGGTGGTGTCTGGGAGACACCGCCATCCATATTAGCATTGCAGCGGGGTTGTAGCTTTCCGTGGCAGCAACGCCGCCATGGAAAGGCAAGCGGTTTTCACCAATGAATGGGCCCCACGGATTCTGTGAGGGGTGGGGGGTGCGCATGGGGGGGTACCTAAAGTACCCCCTGCAGTTCCATTCTCAACATGGCAGGCACCTCGCGGTGCCTGCCACGTTGTGCAAGGAAGTGCACGACATGCCTTCTTGGCATTGCGGCGGGCGGTGCTGAGAGCAACTCCCGCCACAATGTCAAGAATGCAGGATGCGCCCGCCAGTGTGGCGGGCGCACCCTAATGTCACGAACAGGACACTCGCACCAATGGCACCATCCTAATGACCCCCTATGTATTTCAAAATATTTAGCTCCCACCATATTCCCATACAAATGACACTACCAATATTGTGCAATATAACACTATTAAAATAATTAATTGATAATTAATAAAATTAAGATGCATTTTAAAAACAATCAAAAATAAATTAATTCACACTGTTAACACTATAAAACAATTTAAAATAAATAATCTAGTACACAATTTTTAAAAATATATAAAAATGTAATTACTTCACAGCCTACTCAACCCACATCCTGCTTCTAAAAAAATAACACAATTAACATATTTACCAAATAATTATTAATAATTAACACAAATAAAAAATAACTAATATCAAATTATTAAAAAAATTAACAATATAAAAAATGTTAAACATATATATTTATTAATAAAAATGATTAATTCATTAGTTATAATTAAATTACTTCCCCCCTATTTCTCTATAAACCCACAACCCGCTCCTAAATAAAGAATTACTAGTTAATTATAAATAATTAACTACCAATTGATAACTAATTAATTATTAATTAATTAGCACAATTAACAAGATACAATAATAAATACATGAATATTAACTAATTAAAATGATTTATTATTTAATATTTAAACACTTTCCACCCAATTCCCCTATAAACCCACAACCCGCTCCTAAAAAATAAAGCACAATTAACATATATATAAATAACTTATTAATAATTAACATCCAATAAATAACTAATTAATAAATACATATTTACCACAATTAACTATATGAAATATTAAATAAATACATACATATTGATTAATCAATATTATTTATTAATTATAATTAAATTACTTCCCACTTTATTCCCCTATAAACCCACACTCCACTCCTAAAATAAATAACACAATTAAATTAACTAATTAAATAATCAATAAAAAAAATGTAATGACCAATTAATATTTAATTAATACACATTTAATTTTGAATACTAATCAATAAAAATACGGAACACTAATATAAATATCGATATTATTAACAACTATATTTTAACAAACAATATTGCTAACTTCGATATAAAAAAATGCTATTTCTTACTTTCATGTCGATATTCTGTTCACCGATATTTTATATGTCGATATTCTATACCTCCGATATTTCCAACTCGATATTTTGGTAGGTCGAAAATAAAAACTCGATATTATGTCTGTTTACCCTTTCTTGAATAATACCCTATGTTTTGCCTTCATCCCAAAAACCTCTCTCAAGGTATTGTCTGGTAATTGTTTGCTTATCTTTGGGTATGACATCTCTTGTCACATTGTGGGGCCATCCTATGTGATTTAATATGTTTCCATGGCATCCATAGGTGGTTCCTTGTGAAATGCGAGTGTGCCACACCTTCACATCCATGATAGTTAGAATTTGGTGCATTGGATCAAAGATGAGCTTGTCAATCTTGTAAACAATATCAATGTATCTTTTATGTAAACCCTGGTGTTTTTCTGAAATGGCTTCAGGGCCAAATCAATGTATACGGAATAGAGAGTGCACTCATACTACTGATATTTGGTGGGTTGACTTGTTCTTTGTTGATTGGGGGGTAATAATGTATCGGCAATCTTTCTTGAGATGTTATTGTTAAGGTCTTCCTATTCGTCCCTTCCTATCAGTCTGGCATGCATGCTCTCATAAAGTACTTATTAAATTCAAGATTGTATCTTCCAGGTTAAATTAAAGGTGCGTACGTGGTAGTGTTATTGGTTAAGTTAGCTCCACACTTCAGTGTTATATGCTTGGAGTGGATATCAGTATTTCTCTGCCTTTGTCTGTGGACTTAATTGTAGTGTTGTTATAATGTTTTAACATTCACTTTCCCTTAAATTGTTCCATACACATTTTTGGCCACTACACTCTGTTGGCTTTCCAGCAGTCCATCTGTTTGAACACTGCTGTTTCAAAAGTTATCATTTCTGTGTGGTGGATTGCAGAAAGTAGACTTTGATTGCCCTCTCCTTATTCATATCTGGCATTAATAACAGCGCAGATCACCATTCAATTGGGGCTATGCATTTTTAAATAAAGCTTCGTCTGAGCTTGAGATCAGTCCAGGCTTTATTTTTAATTTTTAATAAATACCGAGTCCCTTCTCCTCAAACTGACGTCAAAATTGTCTATGCCCAGTAGCCGTTATCGCAGGCCCTCCAATATACCAGTTTAAACCTTCCCAAGAACCTCAGGAAAACACAATTATATTAGTTATACTCAGTTTGACTTCTAGCTGGCTATGGTTATCTTTGGAATATTCACAAAGTGAGTTGAACGTGATTGGCAGTCCATTTGGGCAAGTTGCAGCTCATTTGAGCACATCTATTCCTGTAGAATACCTCACAGGTCATCTTTCAAAGCCCTATTTCTTGAAGATCGTGGTGACATACTCACCTCCCTAAAAGCACTTTCTTGAAAAGATTTCTTCCATGCCCTTTATCAAAGCTCTCTCTGGGGACGCTGTCACCTCTAATCACCATTACTGATGCCTCCTTCATTCAAGGCATCTTTTCAAAAGCTTTCAAAACAGGTCAGATCCTCCCATTCTTAAATAAACCTACACTGGACCCTGATGACCTCACCAACTACAGGCTCATCACTTACCTACCATTCATTGGTAGGATCACTGAAAAAGCAGGCTATGTTCAATGCCAAGATCACATTAATGCTAACCAACTCCAAAACGACTACTAGTCTGTCTTCAGGTCATAATGCAGCACTTTGTTGCACATTGTACACAATGACCTCCTTGACCACAGATGATGATGGCTGCCTCTTGATATCTGCGGACCTCTCAGCTGCCTTCAACACATTTGACTATCCCACTGTATCCTCCTACACAGCCTGGAGTCTCCAGTGGGATTTACCTACAGTGTCCTGCATTGGTTCTCCTACTACCTTTCCATTGTTCACCTGGACACATTCCTTCTACGCTGTCCCCTGTTATCTTCATCCTGTAAATGGAGCTTTGTGGTGCTCTACTCCTTAATAACATCAAGAATCACCAGCATGCTGATGATACACAGCTCTACTTGAAAGTCTCCCATGCTACAGACACCCAGTGCACCAAACACTAGCTGCACATCACCCATACCTGGGTGACCAGTGCCTATCTGAAGCTCAACCCAATCAAGATATAATTCCTGTTGTTTGCAGAGCACAAGAAACAATACAAACCTGGCTCAGGTACCTAAATCTTGACGGCTTCAAACTCCAGCTTACGTTGCATATCTAGTCATTTGTATCCACACCCTCAAGGACATGTTCCAAAAACCAACATCAGTCTATGTTAGACCTGTCAGACTTAGGGTGGTCTTCCCCCTGACCTTTGCCTAGATTCTCCTGCTTTTGCTGAGTTTGTTTTGGTTGGCCTTCGTACTCTGCACTCTTTACCACTGCTAACCAGTGTTAAAGTGCTTGTACTGTCTCCCTTAAACATGGTAAAATTGTCTTACACCCAATTGCCACATTAATGTACTCATAAGTCCCTAATAAAGTGGCACTACGTGTATCCAGGGCCTGAAAATCAAATGCTAACGTGGACCTCCAGCATTCATTGCTCAATCTCCAAAAGTAGCCTGAAACATGTCTCAGGCCAGCCATTGCAGCATGGGTGTGTAGTTTTAAACTGCCATTTTGACCTTGCAAAATATACCTTTTTCCAGACCTAAACCTTCTTTTCAAACTATGTCACCTCTTTGGTAGGACCTGAACAACTCATAAGGCATGGTGCATTATATTCAAAAAAGTGAGACATGTGCTTGTAACTTTTATATGTAATGGTAGCGAAAGACGTGTTTTTCACTACTGCAAGGCCAGCCTCTCCAATAAGATAACTTTGGTCTAACTGATAACTTTCTGTTGGGAGTGTTTAGGAATTTTGAGTTTAGTCTTAAAAGCATTGTAAAAGAATTGTAATTTAAAAACCCTTTTAATGGTAAAGTTGGATTTTATGTAGAGTTCAGAAAATTCCACTTTTAGAAAGTTGGCACTTTCTTGTCCTAAACATTTGGTGCCTACAACCTATATCCTGGGCCTGCAACTTGTATCCTGGGTCACGTGATTAGCTGTAGCTGGCAGTTGGCCTTTGTGTATTTCTCCCAGACAGTGAGACAAAGTGTGAATAGGTGTTGGCTGGATTTCCTTGGCACATATAGCACAATAAAGAGAAGATTTTCTAACAACCTCTATTCAGGGAGATAACAGTGAAGGTGTGGCATCCATTTGTGGTCCTCTGCCCATTTTCTCTTTATACCTTCTCATTAGTATAGATAGCCCCAACCACTAATTTATGTTTTATATACTGCGTTTCTGTTTCCTCAGATGAAGCACTCTTAAAATATACTGCCTTGCAGTAGGGACGGCCCATGGCTTCTACACCTCGTAGCCCTCATTGTCTAATGTAACATTTCCTATACATTGATTTACACACTGTCTATGCATAAAATGTGTGTAATGTTAAACACTGACATACTACATTGCAATGAGAGTGGTGTTATAAATGAAATAAAATAAATGTGAACGATAGGCTATGGAAAGATAAAGGGCACTGTTGTTTGGTGGCATTGAGGGAATCTGTGCAGGAAGTTCTGGGGGTATGGTCGCTTTACATCGAACTGTACATAGAGCTTTCCCTTCTTATCAGCAGGGTGAAGGCTGGTAAGATACTTCGGTAAACCAATACTTCCACTGTGTGCTGGTGTGTATATAACATTTAATCAAAACTTTGATTTATGACAGGATCTCTCAATGTTCAGCCCTCGAAGCCTGATATAATTAACATGATTGAGTCAATCAATCAATCACATTACTTTATTCGGTATAAAACAAATACCATAAAAATACAAGTAAAATACCCAAAAAACTATTCAACAGTCTAAAATTCTCCATGATACATATTCAATACATCAATGATTAAGTACCCCTCCCCTCAGCCAATTCCTTCATAGGGCCATAAAAAGAGTGACATCACGGGTGACCTATGATCTCCCAATGCCCCTTGTTGCTCTAAGCCTGACCGCTGCCCTTAAAAAAATTACGGTACAAAACTGAGTCAAAGCATCTGAGGACAGTTTTAAAAATAACAAGGCCACCCTGGCATGTTTAAATATAGCTTTCTTTAAAATTCTCTTTAAGAAAAGTCTCCTTGATTGTGAATAAAATGGGACATATTAAAACAAAGTGAAGGGTATCCTGTAGAGCGTGTTGGTCGCAACCATATGGTCCATTCATCTCTATAGACGATGTATAAAGTGCCGGATCAGCTAGTACATGGTGCAGAAGATTTAGCCTGAACCTTGTCATTAAAAATCTATCATGGGCATTATGAAAATAAGACAGATAAGATTCGATGCCCATGGATGTTTTAGTTAAAAGATGTTCTCTCTCACTGACAGCTTAATCAGCTCCCTATCTTCCCTGAGTGTTGTGACATGCTTAAAAAAACGGTCCTTAACCATGGCCTTATCCTGTATAGATATTTTAGAAGGGTTAGTAAAAAGGTCTGCACATCCTATTCCCTCGAGGGTCTCCTTAACATACTTTAGCTATGGGATATTAATCCCCTGGTCGCGGGCGAGGCAGTCTGCTATGACCTGCCTACTGAATGTCGCCTCCGCGTTTGCCCAAATTTTAACCCAGCAGACTAGGGGTTTAACTCCCAACCTGGCCCTAATGTAACAAACGCCAAGTTCTTCATGGACAATATGAGATGGCCTGCTCTGAGGCACTTTGAGCAAACTCCGAAAATACTTATTTTCTTCAATTTTTTGTTGTTTCGCATCAATAAAACCCCATACCTCACTTCCATACAGCACTTTGGCGCAACACATGGAGCTATATAATCTCAAAATTTGCTCAGGTGACCATCGACCTAACCTTTTTGCAAAATGTATGATTGACCCAGAGCAACTAGTTAGAGTACGACATTTCTCCTCTAGTAAATTTTTAACATTTAGACGGCCATCAAATAAAATCCCCAGATACGAAAAAGAGTGCACCTTTCCCGGGCAATGTAAACCAATGGTATAATTGTACATTTTACTTGTTTTTTTGCCCACTTCCATAACGTATGATTTTGACAGATTGGGGGACAAATCTAAATTCTCCATAAAAGAAACAAAGCCGTCTATCAAAATCTGCAGCCTTTTGGGAGTACAGGCAAGGAGGACTGCGTTGTCCACGTAAAGCAGGACAGGGATCCCTCGAGAGCCAATCCTGGGTGTGTCAACCTTTAAAGTGCTAAGTGCCTCATCAAGTCTATTTATATACAATGTAAACAAAAATGGGGCCAGAATACAGCCCTGTCTGACCCCACTAGTGCATAAGAAGGGCTCTGTGGTGCTTCCCTCCTGATTGTATCTGACCGCGGCGGTGGTATTCAAGTGCAGGGATTTTAGAATATTAATGAGTCCCGGGTCCACACCAAGGTCACCCATGATTGCCCATAATTTCCCTCGGTTGACTCTGTCAAAGGCCGCCGTCAAGTCCATGAATGCCAGGTACACAGTCCTTTGGCTGGCAATAGTATACTTGGCTGAAAGTAGATATAAAGTGAGACATTGGTCGGTGGTTGACTTCCCTGGCCTAAAGCCAAATTGGGTGTCAGTTATAATGTGCTGATCCTCAGCCCAATCCATTAGCCGGATGAGGATAACCCGCCTTAAAACTTTTGCTGACACGTCAATTAGAGAAATTGGTTGATAACAAAGTGGACTATCCTAGTTACCCTTTTTTTAAAATGGGAAGAATCGTGGCTGTGGACCAGGATGGCGGCATTACTGTGTCAACTGCTGCATTAATAACCCTAGTCTGAATGGGCGCCCAGAGATCTACCTTCCTCAAAAAAAGGTCGGGTGGAATCCCATCAGAACCCGGGGCCTTGTTTCGAGTCAAACCTTCAAACCCTACCTTGATCTCACCCAAAGAGAATCTTATCAGGGTAATATTCAGTTCCCCCCTATTATCCTCCGACTGAGCCTTATCTTTGCAGTGATTGTAAACCCCATAAAAATACTCACGCCATTGCCCCGGCAAGATATTGTTAGCTAACCTGGGTTTATTTGCCTCTTGGAAACAAGGATTGTTTATAACTTTCCAAAAGGCAGTTGTGTCCTTTAACTCCATTGCATCCCTCAGAACCTCCCAGGCTTGCTGTTGTAATTTTGTTTTACCCCCTTTAACGGCTAGCTTATAGTTTGTTCTGCATAGGGTCACCCTACCCTTATCTCTTGGGGAAGATTTTAGAGCGACTTTCAGCTTTCTCAAAGCGCTAGAACATTGTTGGTCAAACCACCTTGGGTCGTCTGATCTAGCTCTATGTGATGTAGTTCTGAGCAGACCGTCAATTAATTGAGCGACGCCCTCAAAGGCCCTGACTAGTTCAACCCCCTCCACATCCGGGTCTAAGCAGCTCGAAATTACCTGTTCACCGTCTTTCAGTAGTGCTCTGTGAAAAGCTTCAATGGCCTGTGACCATCTCAGCTTCCTGCCTTGATCTGTGGCACATACCACCCCTCCCCCCCCCCACACTAGTTGGTTTCTTACGAAGGTTTAACTCAACAAGAGACAGAACAAGAGGATTATGGTCACTAAAAATACTCAAACAAATTCTTAAACCCGACACCCAGTTTTTTAGTGCTACGGAAACAAAGATAAAATCAATAAATAAAACACATCCTCTGCCTTTGAATGTGGGGTGGATTGTTTTGTCCTTTCCAACTTCAACCAGATCCATGGTATGTGTGAGGCTGTGCGTATTTAATAGTTTACATAGTACCCTTCCCTCCTTAGTGTGTTCCATATAGGGGCCCTCTTCCAATGTACACGATGACCAATCCCCACAATTAACTCTCAAATTTGGACACAGGTGGCAATTAAAGTCGCCAGCTAATACCAAGTGGGTGCCAACGCCCCTCGCTCCTGTATATGAGTGAGCCTACTATCCAGCTCATGCAAGCTTACAGTGCCCTGACCCGGTGGCGTTGCGTTTTAAAAATGTATGAAAATTAACTTGTGACCTTTGTTATAAAACCTAAGCCCCTGCTTAATATCTGAGTCCCAATCCAAGTCAATCCATCTGCCCTGTAGCCTGAGATCAACTTATACGACCAGCCCTCCCCTTGCTCTCCCTGATGATGCCTTGCGAGCCGGTACAAAGTAGGTTTTATAACCCTCTAAATGGAAGGTGCTATTCTCTACTTCCCATGTTTCCTGTAAACAGATCATTTGAAATTTCCTTATATAAAATACCCAATCTTCATTCTTGAATTTGGTGGATAAGCCTGCTATGTTCCAGGAAACTATTTTAAATTCTCTCTCATTTTGCCTATCTGAGCTAACCAATAGAAGGTGGGTTTGGGGCCCGTGGTCTTCCATAATTGTATTGTTAAGCTCTTGCGTTCGAGCTGCTGGATAATCTGAGCTAGTTGGACTTGCTACTCCCCCAATTGTGCTCGCCGTTTCTGTCCCTCCTGAATCTATAACGACGACTTTGCTTACATGGGCATGGACCCCTTAACTGCCCCAGGCAAGCCCAGTCAATCGATATTGTTTAAATCTCTAGCATTACTGAGGGGGGTGTAAGTGTTGTATGTCTGGAATATAAAGCCTCCCCCATGCACTCCCACCAAATGCGCCCTGTGTTAATGCTGGTTATTAGGGTTCATCATGTGTCAATGAAAGAATCCCAGTGGGAGCATTTTAATGCTTGAGCCCCCCTCATCCTGATGGAGCCCCTTACTCTGAGTGAGCAACTTGCGCGTGAGCTCGGGGTACCTTAAAGTTACAATCACGCAGTCCCCTGGGAAAACTTTCCTGGTACTACCAATCCAAAACACCCTTCTGGCCATCAGGATGTGCCTATGGTCGGTAATATTGAACCCTGCGTTCCTACACATCCAGTGTGCTGCCTTGTTAATCAACGTTAAGGTGGATTCTTCTCTATCACTCATACAGGCTGGAACGCCCGTCAAAACAACAGTGTATGGGTATGAGGTGGGGGGTAGATCTAAAACCGGCAGATCTGTAGTACCCCGGGCACTTTGAGTTGGCAACTCCCTAGAGTGTTGATGTGAGTGGCTCTACCCACTATATTAGTACGGGCTGTTTGTTGTACTGAGGTATTGCTTGCGGTCCCGGCTCTCAAGTCCCTATGTCCCCTAGTAGTAGTACTTGTGCTATTTCTATTTCTTGCCGGGGGAACTGAGTATGACACTATTCTACCCACATCCTGTGTGCCTGTGGACTGTTTGTTGACCCCGTTCCCCCCCCCACACACACCCGCTGCTACAGCGGGTATGGCTGGGGATTTGGGAGCTTCCTATTCCCATCGAGGGCACTAATCTGGGCCAAGAGTAACGACAATTTTTCTTCAATTGACATTGATTTGCCTAGTAGGGGCCCCAAAAGAACAGTTATCAATGTTTCCACTATTTTCCAATACTCAAGATCAACCTCCATCTCCGCACTAACACCTTTACCTCTGTAGGACGTTTGATTGCCTACTAAACCTGCTATAACAAAGGGACCTAGTTACATGGGTCCCTGGTCTGGGCTTTTATTTCTGTTTTTGTGTTAATTTAAAAGACGCCCCAACCCTGGTTCGCTTTGTTGGCGGCTCATCGCTATTTAAGGGCTTCGTGGTGCTAACACTGCAAAGTTTGGGGGCCCTTTTCGAATGGGTAATAACCTCCCCCCTGCCTAAGCTTGATGTGGTTGCATTACCTGTGGTAGGCGGGATCATCGTTGTAGCCCCAGCCCCCTGCCCTAATGGAGAGCCTGAATCAATATCCCCTACAATGTTCTGGAGAAGGCTCCTACAAACAGTCTGTGCCTCTGTAGGTTCTTGCAACGGGGTGGTGACGGAGGTGGCAAGACGATGGAGATGACTCTTTCCCTGTTGTTGTTACTACCAAGTGTGGCAGAACACGAATAGTTCGCATCATTAGGAGATTTAGTCATATCTAAACCGCCCATAGATGAGCATTTTTGGGCCACAAGGGTGTCCAGGGAAAGTCTTTTTTCCGTAACCTGGATCTGATGAACCAACATTGATTCCGCTCTGCTCAAAAAAGCATCCAGAGTCCCCGTAACCCCACCACCTACCAGAGAGCTAGTTGCCTTGCGCTTACTCATTCTGCGCTCAGTTTACACTTAAGCACAGAAGTACCACAGAACAGTACCTTATTTGTCTGCCCCTGAGTCCAACTCCGTTATTACCTTGGCGCCAAGATGTCAGGGGGGTGGCCCAGCCCTGCCACGTCCTGTTGCGGTCGGGCGCAGACGGGTCCACCCATGGCCTGGGCTTTGCCTGTGTGCCTCCCGCGCTGCGGGAGGCCTGGCCGCCTTTTAAGCTCCTCCTGGCACTGCCGATGATGAAAGCGGCGTGCGTGCCGCGCAGGCTGATGGGGCTTGTAGGCCCCCAGTCCTCCGATCCTTTACCACGTGTAAGTGATAAGTGGCTGGCTGGCTTGCTGGATACAGACAATGCAAATTGAGTCATGATGCATGCTTTAAGCGACTGGAGACAATTCAGTTTGATAAGTATATATATTTCAGTAGTGGTATAACACAGTGCTCCAATACCAGGCTTTTCTATTTTAAACTATTGTCTTCTCGTGTGTTTAACCACTGCTGTAACTCATAGAATTCATTTGGTTTTTTCAAACGAATATTCGGGAATTAAATATTTTTCCACAAAGTAAACTCAAAACACTCTTCCTTGTCATATATTATAAAGCCACCGAGTATTAAAGGTTTTACTTCGAAGCAGAATGTGTCCTTAATCTCTTCTTTAGAGTCGCCTGAGGCCATAGCAATAATTGGCAGCTCTCTGTTATATTAATATATGATCTAAGCTTGACGTAGATTCCATACCTTCCATAATCCTCTTTCCCTGGCTGCTGTCTTGGATAACCATATTATGAGCCGAGGTAACTCTATTATAATAGCGAGCATCCCATGGGATTCATAGAGGCCCTGAAATATGCGGCAATGATTTTACGTTTTGGATATCAGTCATTCACTAAATGTGCTTAGGTTGAGATTGACAATAATCCTGTTTTCAAACTGGGAATGTAGCGTATTTGTGCCAGCCCACCTGCTATTCATGTTAAACTGATAGACCCTCATAAAAGTATTGTGTCCAATAGTATTAATAAACTGACTGGCAGAGATGGAAGATGTGCGGGAAGGAGACTTTAATAGCTTCTTGCTGCTTCTGTGGGCCCAATTAAGACTGGCCAACTGTGAAATGGAGCCCCATGAGTACTTCGGGGATGATGCTGGTCACGTGGCAAGGCGAGGGGGGGAAGGGGGGTGTTGGGGAAACACCATTCCTTCTCTGCAAGCAGGGGTCTCCCAGTGAAGCGTTTTTCAAAAAGCTTACAATTCCTGTGCATCGCCTTTGGCTAGGAGGTCAGGGGTAAAGCCCTCTCGTGCTGCTTTGCATATGCATAATGCACCGAGTGAACTTGAAGCCCGAGTAATTGTCGCTGAGATATGGATGTGCTGTTGGTTTCAAATCAATCTTGTCACTCCCCGGAAAGCAATGAGAGATAATAAGTACTATTCACCTGATTGCCTTCTTGCTCTGAGACAGCTGGTGTCGCTTGTCCTCCTGATAACCAGGAGGTACTGATCTAAGGCAGGGATAAACAGAAGCCGGGAGCTCGCGGAATCTAAATGTGACAGTCGATGGCCAGGCAGAGGTTCAGGGGGGATAGGATCTGTGACACGTACGAGAAAGGAACAGCATTTATCTGCTCAGGTCGCAATGATTAGATGTCTTATTGTCTGGCTTTCCCTACAGCGGATGATTGATCGTACCCGCCAGCTGACTAATATCATAATTAACAAAGTTGCTGCCACATCGGGAGAAGTTTAATCGAAGAACTTGCCAGCGGTGTGATAACATTGTCAGAAACATCGCAAGCATTGCCGTCTCGACATTTGCTGTCATGGAGCCGCAGAGGCATGTCGACCGACTGAGAAGTGAAGAACAAACACAAATAAAGGTAGGATTTGTTGTGCTCATGTTTGTTAGCCAAATACATCCACTGATGTATCTATATTGTATATAATGTCTTTATGTCTGTAAATGTGCGTGTGTTACAAGTGTGTCCTGAAACGTATTTTTATACCATTTTAAAAGGTGTTTTAAAGAAAGAAAACAAAACTGCCTTCAGTACCATACATAATTTACAGAATTAGATTGTTAAGTTTTGTTTAAATATTGCCTTTTAGTTGTATCTTTTTGATGATATATTTAGCTTACAGCTTCTTGTTAACACCTTGAAGATAGTCACTAAAATGTATCATTTTGCTTTTGTTTTTTGAGCTTCAAGTGAATTATGTTAATTCTTTTCTACGGACGTGCTTCATTTTTCTATGAAGTTGTTCACTTTAATACCACTGACATTTATGTTCATCATAAAAATAGAGATTTATAAGGGGCAAGATATGTGCAATGCAACGCCTCTCACTAGCATAGCCCCTTGTGCATCTGATGGGACACAGTTCTAAAATCCCCTCTGATCTGTGCATCCTCAGACATGCATACATTGCATGCTGTGTTCATCCCTAGAGGACCGACCATACCGCATTACTAATGAGAGTTCAGCTGACAGTGATGGAGGTGGGGAGGGCAGGCTTCCAGCAATAAAGAAGGAAATCCAGTGGGGCTATAACAAAGTATATGTTTTGTCCCTAATGCGAGCATTCCATTGTCATGGTAAACCGGGACGCGTGCTAAGGCTCCCACTTGACTAGCAGGTTACCAGGGACACAGTTGCAGAGCAGAGCCATTCATGACTTCCTCATTAGCCCTGCTGCATCAGCAAGACCGCATCATAAATTCATATCATTCTGCACACAAACCCTTCTTCTATTGTAGCGTAGCTTTGGACACGTGCTCTGAATGCATTTGCAGATATGCCGCATCTGATCTATGACTTCATCTGGATCTTCATGAATACATTTGAAATATAAGTAATATAAATAATAAACTTGCAATGCATTGAAAGATCTGTTCAGGATACTCATTCATTTTATTTTGATATTTATAAGTGAAGCATTTTGGCTCTAAACCACACAGTAGCACTTGAGAGCAACAGGGCAATGTGATTGGTGGCTTGGGAGAGCACTGTAAATCGTACAGTTCCGGCTCTCTTTGAATGAGGTGAGCTTACCTTGTTCTTCACACCCACCCTGGCATGCTGAGCAGATAGTAGCGCCTTAGTTGGGGGCGGTGGGAGGGGGTAGAATTTAAGGGGGGACTACGACAATCTCTGGATGGTGGGAGCCCCGATTCCTCTTATGCTAGAGGAATTCCCTTTACCTGGTTTACTCTCAAGCAGTGCTTTTAGTCGGAGCCATTCACCTTGAACCCACTACTTTTTTTGTAATTTGTCAGGAGAAGCTGGATGTGGCGTCTGACAACCTCCTGTTCCTAATGGACCACGCCCCGCTGTCAAGAGTAACTCATCCTCGAAGGGATACTTTTGCCTGGCGAGAAAGGATTCCCCCGCTCATGAAGAACAGGTAATAGCTGCAGGCAAGCTGTTGCCTCACCCATCATGTTGTCTGCTTACAAATATTGCGTCCAGATTTTTGCAGAGAAATTTGTGAATACTCCCTCTAAAAGTATGGAAATGATGTAGACAGTGCCATGCATAGCTTAAGGGTGCTAGTGTAAATGGCAAATTAGTGCATGGGGCAGACAATATGTGCATTGTTAAGTCCCAGTTGTTGCACTCACCATAAAATGTTTATCAAAGAATAGACTTTTGATGTGATTGGAATGTAACGAGATAATATGCACAATTAATACTGAACGTGTAAATCTAGCAGCTGATGGGCCAAGACGAGTAGCAGATCAGCAGTGTATGAAACGAGTTGTGAAAATAGGACCGGAATGCGTTTCTTGCGGAGGAGGGAAGCTGCAGAAAATGTTAATAAAGATTAAAGTTTAATTGACCTTTGTCGGGGCTCCTAACCCCTGTGGAATTAAAAACGCGCGAGAAATCATTCTGTCCAATTTAAATGCTAACGCCCGACTGGATGCGTGGCTTGTCATTCGCGGAAGACCCACGTCCCTTTGTATTTTTTTCGTCAGTGAGATGCGCCTGAAGAAGGAGCACGTCTCTGCCGTGGCGGAGCTGTCTGAGAGGCAGACGCCCCTCTCGAAGAGCATCGCTGAGGTGGCTGCCACGGCGGAGGAGTTTCATAGAAGGACTGGCTAGCTGTGGGCGATCTTTACGTCCGCAGCCTGGAAAAGATCAACAAGAAAAGCAGAGAATTCATCGAAGAGGTGAGACACACCAGAAAGCTGTGTTTTTTTTTTTTTTACATTTTAGCAACAGCTACCCTGTGCATTTGTTCATTCCCAGACCTCAGATTCTGCAAACTTGCCAAAATGCTTTATTATTTCAAACACTGTCGCTGTTAGCCCAAAATGACTGAGTGCATTTGTGAAATGTGCATTTCATTTTATCACTGCATACTGTGCCATTTCCGACCGTCAATTTCATTACATTTGCTGCATAAGCATCGCAATTGTTTGTGTTTGCATCGTCTAAGGGTGTGCTCTTGGCTTAGCAAGCCCACGTCGCAGGGGTTAGTAGCTCCAGCATCCTTTTGCCTCTTGTAAGAGGTGGTCTTGGCTGGGCTCTGCCTACAGTGTTCGTACGGTTGTTGTGCCTGCTTTACGCTGGCAGTTAATGGGGTCATTCCGTCTGAAATTATCATTGTTATTATTTTACTCCAGCTGCAGTCCCTTTGTTAAAGCGTTGGAAACATCAATGGTTTATTTTGATTTGGGACTGAAATGCACACTTGGCTATTTAGTGAAACACTGACTGTTTTGAGGTCTAACACTTAATGTGTTAAACTCATTTTTCGAAAAGTAGTTATTAATCATGGATTTTATCAATACTTTTGCAAAAAAAGGCGTTCTTCACAGGCCTGTGAAGAATGCCTTTTGATTAAAAAAAATATGGAATAAATCCATGCCAGTGTTTTTGTCAAATTCGTACAGGACTGGAGAGTGTTGTTCTGTAATTTCTTTAGTGGTCTGTGTCAAACCGTTTAGAAAGCCTCTGTTCCCCTCTCCTTCTATACTTTGCTATTTAGTGTGCAGTCAGCCACATGCGAGCAGAAGGCAAACCTGATTGTTGAAGGGTGGCAGAGTTTTTTTTGTTTTTTATAAATATAGAGTGAACCCTCAAGATATAACACCCGATCCGCTGTCTCGAAGCAACTGCATGTCATCTACAAATAATGTTTACATAGTGATCTAACGTCATGCAGTATTGACGAACAGAGACATCTGGCATCCCTGAGCATTGTAGGAGTAATGAAAGGTGACCAAACCATTGGCACCTTGTCAGATAGCGCCTTAAAGATTGTGGGGAAAAATATTCCTATTCCAGTGAAGGATCTATTTTTATCACCTGGCTGTTAGCAAGATAGATTTTACTACAACACCTTCCTCCTTTGAGGTGGGTGAGCACATTGTGGCTTACATGAGGCCTGATGCGCCCGAAGTTTCAGATTTCTTCTAGTTAGAATAAACTGAACAAAGTGTTGCCTATTTGACAGAAGACAGACTTTTCAGTTGACAATGTAAAAGTGCCCAGAATGCAGAATATATGTTTCATATCCTAACGGCGTTATAAAAGATGACTAAACTTGTTTCAAACTAAAAAGCACAATGGGTGTTAACTTTGTCCTTGCTGTTCTCACTCTTTCCCCATTTCATTGGGGCTCGTTGCAGCCCTGTTTTTGTGTTATCCTTTGTCAGGCATTAAACAGTGATCATAAATACAATTGAAGACGCTACAATCGTGTGTGGCGAAATTTAAAATTTAAATGTGAATATGCATAGTAGTGTCTTCATTTTTTTGATTGCAGTGCATATTGATAGTGAAGAAAAGAGCAGAGAGATACGGTGTGTATCTAAAGGCAGTTCAGGCAAACCACTTAGCCATGCATGTCATTACTAACAAAGCATTTGATGTAAACTTTTTTTATTTTAAGAAAACGTTAACAATGAGGAGGTGCTCTTGGAGACAGGACACATCACCCCCTTTCATGAAATGCAAGACCGTGTCAACACGAAAGAGCCATGTGAGAAACGATGGTCGACTGCTGCCCATTTTAACACCTGCTTTGCCCAAAGGATAAACGGACCTCTCCCGAGATTGACTGCAGAAGATGTGGAGGATGAGGTGAGCTCGAGTTGTTGTCGTGTAGTAAATGAACGGATCTGGTGCAATTTGGAGATGTGTGCCAATGGCAACTAGTGCTGACTATTGTAGTGGAGGACCAGATCTTACAGAACATAGCACTTTCCTCAGAAACCAATTCTGCTAATCTCTTCAAAACTCAAAAACTGAAACGCCAATGTCAGTTAGTGTTTTTATAACAAACATTGTTAAAGCCCATATGAATCATGTTTGGCTTTGCCTATGCTTATTTTGTTTTCTCATGGCTTTTCTAAAATGTATTTTTTTTGGTGTACAGTGGGTCTTTGCCAAAATGTTTTACCTATAATTAATATGCAGCATTGGTAGCTAATGGTCCATGTGTTGTAGGAGTCTGTGTCTTGTGTATCCTGAGACGAACAGCCATAACAAGAGCGTAGTTGGGGAAACTTGACCAGGATTTAATACTCCACATTTTGCTACACTTGCAGGATACAACATTAAGTTTCCATGTAGTAATTATACGTTTTCTTTACATGAAAGATACAAAGGCATTGTCTACAGTTAATGAAACAGCGCAATCTTTTATATGATTCGGATGTCAATAATTTGACATTGTTAACAAAACTTGAAAAAATATACATTTTCATTGTTTTGAAAGATCATCACATACAAATACATTTGATTACATAGGAAAACGAACAAAAATAGCATCAAAAGCCAATATAAACTCATAAAAAGAGCAATCATAAAATCCAAATATCTAAAGCAGAATAAGAGCGAACCCTCTCCTTCCCTGTTAGTTTATCAACCCCTGATTTATTGGTGAAGGAAACGCGGGTAGACGGTCATGGCATCATAAGGGTGGCTTTCTACTACAACTACTGGTTTAGATCAGGGCAGCATTTCCAAATCTCAAAATGTTTTGTAAAAATTCTATTCTAGCCACATATAACCTCTCAAACAGCTTGACCCGTTTTAACATGCTTAACAATGGAGCCAACAATGGTAGAAGTCTGGACTTCCAGTTTTGCAATATAAATGATCTGGAAACCAATGAGACAATGAATACAAACTGTTGCTGCCACAGAGAGATTTCTAGGTTCTGAAATACTAGTCTGAATAGGGCCCTGAGTGAAACTGAGTGTAGGTCAGCTTGAAGCTGTTGGCTTAGAAAGCCAAATACCTGCTCTCAGAAATAACAAAGGTGCAAGCAGGCAAAACATGTATTGCTCCAATCTCCTCTAGCATAGGAGCATCGAAAGCAGCAGGGTGAGGTAGCCAGATACATCTTATGGAGGAGATCTAGTATATAATAAAGCAGCCACTTGCTAAAGCAGGCTATTCTGAAATTAGCTTTGCTAATTGCTCTACTAGTAATCCTATTATAGCAGCTCCAAAGTTTATGAGCTATCTGATTGCTGGTTATAGTCGAGATCGTTCTTAATAATGGAGGTAAAGTTTTGTCAGCTAGTGTTGAATAGAGCGGACAATGCCAGTTGTCAATATCCATTAAGGTGGCAAATGAAGAATACCTTGCTTATGTCTTGAGCTAAGGAAGATGCATCCTGATAGCTCTTACTAATGAAACTCCTAATTTGGATATAACTAAACCAGAGACTTAGAGAAATATTAGAGAAATTAGGGACTAGAAGATCCTAGGGGATCACAGCTCCAGCTTGAACGAAATGTGCCAGCAAGGGACATCCAGCCACTTCCCATCTCGAGATTGCACATTTGTCTAGCGATAAACCTCACTGGGAGGCACCCTTTAAATGTAGAGATGAATTGCTCCAGGGCACCTTGTATCCTTGCCAAGTTTTGGTAAATCAAAATCTCCCTAAATGTGGCGTCTTATATCTAGTACGTTTGGGGAGCCTAAGAATTTGTATAAACGCAACCTCAGTACTGGCTTCTATAAGCATCTTGGTGAGCTAGATACTATATGTCTAGAGTCTTCTTGAGTTATTCATGCAGCTTAGCCAATCAAGAAAGCAGCTTGATAGTACCTTTTGATTCTGGGTAGAGCTAGCCCACTATCTTCTATGCCTAGCTACAGAACTTCTAATTTTATGTGGGGCTTACAAAACCTCCCAGGACACAATCAAATTAGTCAAAGTGGGATTCGGGAATCTTACCGGCTTCCGTGTGTCAGACGGCCCACGGCGGTCTGACGTCATGGTGGGCGCGTGCGGAAGACCTGAACCTCACACGCGTGGAATTCTCCCACACTGCGGGGGAATTCCTTGCGCAGTGAAGCAGTTAATAAGAACATTAGCAAACACAAAAATAAACAAGGGGAGTATGGCCATCTTAACTAGCGTGACTCGACTGATAATGCTAGAGATTGCCATTGATTTAGTAACCCACAAACTTTATTCATGGAAGATCAATCAATCAATCAGGGAATTGTAAGCGCTCTACTCACCCGTGATGGTCTCAAGGCGCTGAGGGGGCGCAGATCTGTTTAGCCGAAGAGCCATACCTTGAGGGTCTTCCTGAGGGTGTTCAGGGTGGGGGCGCGTCTGATATCTGCCGGTAGCTCATTCCAGGTCTTGGCTGCAATGTGAGAGAAGGATCTTCCGTCTGCTCTAGCTCTGTGGATGCGCTGGGTTTCGGGCAGTGTGAGGTTGTAAGATCGATAGTTACTTTTGGGTACGTGGAAGTTGATTCTGTCATTGAGGTATTTGGGTCCGTTAGATAGATCAATCGATATAGATCGGATGGGTTGCCAGTAACAAAAATCCCCAAGTATCTGTTTGAGTGGCCAAGGGTGAACTGAACCTGCATTTAGATCGAATGGAAACAGGGAGAGGAGTTGAAAAGTAAGGCTCCGGATTTAGAATGGTTAACTTTAAGGCCGCTGCTACACGTGAACTCCTGGATTTTGGCAAAGACCTTTTGAATATTGTCTCTTTCAGCAGCCAGGTACAAAATTATGTCATTGGCAAACAGTATCAGCTTGGCTTCGTTGTCAATAGGGGTCCTCATTGCAGGATCTTGTTTCAATGACAAAGCTAGAGGTTCAATAAACAAGGAAAAAAAGCACCGGAACATGGGGAAGTCCTGTGTGTTATTAATGACTATTTTCGCATAATCTGCATACTAAAGGGTGCGCAAAAGGTTAAAAAAAAGTGATGGAAACCAGAATTTAGACAAAATAGCAAATATCACATCCCTTTGCACTACATGAAATGCTTTCTCATCGTCAAATATTATATCTGCCTTATTATGATTAACTAAAAAATAGTTGGTGGCCTGGATCAAGTAGTTGGTGTTGGTTGACATTAATCTTGTTGGTAAAAAGCTATTCTGGTCAGGAAGGACCAAACTTATTAAAATCTTATAATCGCAGTTTAACACGCTGTTGGGCCGATGTGAACCAGGTTTAGCCGGGGTCTAGCCCTTCTTCAAAAAGCTAACTACAACAGTCTTAGTGAATGTCTTGCGCGGGGGGGGGGGGCTTCCCTTTGAGTAACTCCTTATAGATGATAACCAGGGTGTGGCATAATTGACTATATATTTTGTAAACTTCCGCCAGGAGCACATGATAGTGTAACCTCAGCCGCGACTGTAATGAAACTAGTTCAAGTTTTCCTTTTTCTCCACATGCTGCTAATTGCCACTTTTGAAAAAAAAAGGATAATATTTCGTCCTGTGGCTTTAGCTGTAGCTTCTGGCAGGGTTAATTAAAACTAAACATTGGGCCTCAAGGATAAGGTGCAAAACACCAACTCACACAAGAGGCAACACTGAAATGCAGGTTGTAGCTTTCCATATCATGACTGAGAAATATGTACTTTTTAGCTTCAGTCATAAATTCAGATATTTTCTTCTAAATAATTGCACACAAAAGATCAGCCATTTTCCCTTCGTTTCTCAATATATGCCCAATAACGAAATGAGATATCAGTGCATTCTTAAGTTCAAGTTTAAATGATCTCTTCTTACACCCATATGGATCAGACTTGTATATGAATCCCCTATCTTAAAATGAAAACTGTGTGAAATATAAAACTCCTTCCCGATTTTCGTTTATTAATACGGGTTTTCCAAAACAATATTCTAATTAACTATGAATCAGCAACCTGTTAAAAAGAGGTCAATAGCGAGGCATTATGTCTTGAATTATTAGCATTCTGAGAGCATTTTAAATTAAAGGTGCACTAAAACAAAAATATTGAGCAACTATACAAATTCCAAACAGACTACAGAACAGACTGTGGAAAGATGTCCTTCCATTGTTCAGCTGACAGCATAGTCTCATAGACTTGCTCCAGTGCCTCCATTGCACTCCAGTAGATACTGTGGAAAGACTTGCGGTTGTGGCACGTCATGGAGCACAGTGGGAAACAGTCTTTCTACTGTGTTCATTTCAATTGCAGGTGGCTAGGAGCAAACGTTGGGGACATAGTTGAATACCTCTTACCTGGCTGCCAAGACTTGGAACTCCCTCCCCATCCAACTTTGGCAGACCCAGGACCATCTCGCCTTCAGGAAACAACTCAAGACCTGGCTGTTCGAGCAGTAGCATACCCCTCCCCCCAAGCGCCTTGAGACCCTCCCGGGTGAGTAGTGCGCTATACAAATGGCATGATTGATTGATTGATTGAAAGTCTAGCCGAGAAGGAAGCAGCGGCAGTGATACTGCATATCATTTTCCAAGGAGGAGCTCAGTGAAAAGGGTTGACAAGTTTTGCTTTTCAGGGTCTGGACTTTAAGGGTTAGCGATTTGCATTTAACCTTTTACATGTGTTCCTATTAGAAAACTGTTATGATGCAACTGAATTAATCAGGTGAGACTGGTACCTTCATGATGATGTTTTGCCGTTTGATACTGTGTATGGTTTTGAATCTTTGAAGGTGAGGGATGTTATCAAGAATTAACTTATTTGCCTTCATATGACTACTTTTTAATTTGTACATCCTCTGTATGATTTAACTGATTCCACCAAATGTACGATTTGTATCAATCTTTCTACATAATGCTATTGTGACACAATACTTTACTAGTATTTGTGTCTCTACTACAGATAAGGTTGCAATGTGTCATAAAGAAAGTGTGCTGCCCTGTAAACAGGAAAATCAATGTGACTTAATATTGGTTTATTATGAGAGCACAAAGTAGCCTGAGGTGAAAGAATAATAGATTCATCTTAATATGTGTTAAATAAAAATCAATAACTTCATTTATCTTTTTTCATCAGGTTCGAAATTTATGGAGCTCAAGCTAAATATTGACCAAGTATTTTCATCACCCAGATTTGCAAACCCCGTTGAAAGTAGCCACAACCATTACAACCAAGGTTTAAAATGTAAAACTAACATCATAAATGGCTATTTTGCACCTGGCGTCGTCAAGACAATGGAAAAAAGAGTCAAAAGGTGAGATCATGAGATCATGGCTTATCCGTTTTTTTCTCTTTTTTGATTGAAGTGTTGTAGTGTAATTATGATGTGTTTCCTTTTGTATGCTGTCAGGTTACTGCTTTTGGTGAAAGCTGAGTTCTGTTGTCATAGTATGTAGCAACATTTGTGGTTTTTAACTTCATGCATCACTAAATGGCTGTTAACCAAGTATATTTCATATAGCACAAGAGATATTTTTAACTACTTTTTAACTTCTACATATAAGGAACTGTCAATATGGAAGTACATTTATTTTTGTAAATATGTTTACAAAGAGACTGGTTAGTGTGGTTGGCTGATTTGCCCGAAAGTTTAGTTTATAATTCTCAAAATCATAACATTTGTACTGCCTAAATCCAGCCCGAATCTTACCCAGAGGAAATGATAATGCAAAAAGCTGAGCAAATGTTCCAACTCCAAGCAATCATTCAAATGCACAGCATGTTTGCAGGGCCATTTCTGCGAATAATGCGGCGCAATTAAATGCTAAGATTTGAAAGGGCTGTTTTGTTAATATGGGCTGCGTAAATTTTAATGGATATTTCATTCTTATATTTCTGTCTCCTTTGAAGAGGGATTCAAGCATATTGAAAATTACTAAAGAATCCAGTGCTTTCCCCCAAATTATAGACTTTCTGCATAAATGTGTCTAATTACCTGAATTCAGTTTTGATTAGCAGTGTTAATTGATGCAGCTGTGGATGCTATCTGTTTACCTAAATTACCATGTGCAAACAGCAATATGTCTGAAAGTGAATATGCTAAACTGAAAATACTAATTAGCAATGACTAATTGTTATTCCAGTCACATCCCAAAGCTTTTAATAAAAACTTCGATGTGTCAGGGTTGTATGATATTAAGCCACAAATGTCTATATTAACTACGATTTCACATTTTAGTTCACACTAACAGATATATTGTTGGAAATATGTATTTTATTCTCTTCTTTTCACTTCTATATATTATAATGGTAAGGGTATCTTCATATAACTTTCATTTGGGCAGACATTCATGCACTTTGGCAGGTTGCCAATTAAGCAGTCTCTTTTGAACAATGTACAAGTTACCTTATGTGCAAGGTATATTAAAATACCTAAGGTCGCCATAATCAATACATGACCGGTGCAGTTAATGATATAGATGCATTAATACAATTAAATCAAATAATACTACTGAAATATGATAATGCAACATTCTAAAAGCGATTATACTTAATAGTTTTTTAAAGACTACTCAGGATGTGCTTATAATTCCGTTGTAATGTTTTCATACATTGAAATGTGTACACGTGTGTCAGTATGTGACTGATAGGGGGGCATGGACCATATTAATGCCCTTGTGCTGCTGCTACTACTACAACTGCAATCGATTTTAGTAGTTAACATATCTCAGTTTAGGTTTTCATTGCAAGTCTGCTTGAGGACACTAGATGCGGAGCATTGAATAACGAATGCTTCCTTCAAGAATCCACGTAACTTGTGTCAAAGACAATTTGCCTTTTATGTGCTATTATTAAAACGTTAAGTTGAATATAATGTTTTAATTGGAATTGTGTCTCAAGTGCCAGATATTCCCCAACATATGCCAGGAACGCAAGTCCTATATGATCACTGATGTCATATTTCTTCCTGCAGCGGAGCACCCTCACACAGAAAAGGAAACTCCTTCTCTGAAAATGATAGCCCAACTTTGCTTTCGCAGCTCTAGTGCTTTTTAAAATAAACAGTGACAATAAAGCACCATTTCTTTGTAGTTATGAAAACATTTTCAGAAACTGTGTGGTAAATTACAAATTATATTACCAGTAGTCCATTTGAGAACATATCTCAGCTTATCATAACTCACCTATAATAAACATGTATATTTTCACAATTTTCGTAATACGACATGCATAATTATTACAACTGGCCAGATCTTGAACATTATGTGGCATGTGCAGATAGTGCAATAGTGACACATTACACCAAGCCTGCCATTTTGGTGAAGGCCACATAACTTGGCTTCAAATATCCTGTAAACCAGACGTGGAGCTTAACTTCCTCTGGCTGAAAATGTCGTGAGGACCATTATCCTATTTTCATTTTCCCTATATATGCAGAAAAATATATTTGCCTTCCCATTTTACGCAATTCAAAATAAATCTTAATGTATATAAAATGATTTGTTGTGTGGTGTACCCAAAGGTTTTGTTGGATGATTCATAAAACACCAAAACTTAAATGAAGCATATGTGAAGTCAGAAAGTGAGAGACTAGATGTGACACGGTTGTGGATGTTTAGACACAGTGCATGGCATATGCTTGATGTATAGACATGTTTATTAACTAAAACATAAGTATGAGAGGTCAAGGAGAACAGTCCAGGGGCCCTTCGAGCGAACTCTCTACAGACTATTAAGTAGTTCTGTATATTTGGTACCTCAATTTTTCCAAATACGTCCCAAGAAATAGAAAAGAGCCTTTCAGTTCTTGTTTCTACCCCTACATCACTTGTTTATTCGTGCCCCTCAATCCCCACTAGAGGCCTTATTGAAAATAACCTACCCTCTGCCATGTGTATTCCAACTTTCTTCTCCTTCCGTTCACAAGGAGCTTGAGGAAAAGCTTGGTCTATCATCATGTCCAGCCTTTTGAAGAAGCAGTATGTAGGGACTATGCTTTCATTGCATCTGAACCAGCATTTTCCCATTAAAGGTTTTGCGCCTTTTCCATTGCACACTTCCAGTTAGGATCCTATCACCTTAGTGAACAGTACTTGTTCCTGATTGCATCACTGTAAATTGAACTACCATTGCTGTCATCCCTTTGGTTCCACTGCATGGCCTCCAGGGTATGATGTCATTTTGAATGCTGTAACGGCTCCATATCAATTTCCAGTTATCTGGAAGTCTTGGCTGCAGAGTTACCAAGAGGCAGGTAAGACTTGTAGCAACTAAGGCTCCTGATGCTGCATGTTTCAATTTATTTTCCCAGCATTACTGAAACCTCTATCAAAGAGTACAGCCAGTGAAGGTGTACAATGTATATGTTGGCCTTATGATCGCTTTCTGGTGGACAGTGAAAGACATAAATCTTCAAGGCTAGAAAGCAACAAAGTATTCTAGGTTTGTTGTCCTAGTATTTTTACAGCTACCCCAGTCATTGATAGTCACTAGCCAAGACTAAATGTCAAACGGGAAAGAATTAAAACAATTCCATGGCCTATTTGCACATACAGCCTTTGCTCTTGGAAAATATTGCTACTTACTGTACAGTTTTGCCAGAGCTTCCTGGACCAGTGAACATTGCACTGACCTCTACTTTAGAGGTATCAGTTTGCATCGTAAATTAAGGGACAAATTAGGGGTTGATAGTACTGATGCCTGATATATCTGATAAAGGCTTCTAGCCGCAGACTGCTTACCTTATGAATTATCCCTAGTCATCAGACTGGATCTGGAAATTATTCGAGAGCTGTACCCCTGCGTGCCCATAGGTGGCATTGTTGGGCACTACGTGGCGTAGTCCACACAGGAAGTGACTTGCTGGGTGCCTATATAGGCGGCATCCCAGCACGCTGTTGACAGTTCTTTTCCTTCCGCACCAGTCAGTGCAGAGCCAGAGAAGAGCTACCCGTGCCACTTTTTCACTGACCCTTTTCAACCTTTTGTCAAAGTTTTTTCAGAGATATTGTCTCCTGGTGTTACAAAGATGTCCATGAGGAAAGTTGGTTTTAAACCCTATGGCACCTGTCACAGACAAATGTCAGTAATTGACTCACACCTTTGCTTCCGCTGGTATTTCAAGCGCAACCACGATGACAAGACCTGCTTCGATTGCTGTGCCATGCCCCCGAAGGCCTTGAGGGAGCGGTCTCTCAAGCTCAAAATGTGTTTTTTGGCCAGCCTGGCACTGCAGTGGGTGAACATTGCATGCCTTTTCGACTGAGACTCACACTCAATCTGTGACTCGTTTGTACAGGTGCTGCCTATAGTTCAGAGAGGAGGCCTTAGCTTTTCTCTCCCAAGCTGTAGCTGAAGGAAGAGACCCATCTAAGTTCACCATACGTGTGGACTGGATACGACTGACTCACTAGGCAGATCAGTTTTGTCGTTTGTGGCCCTTAGGTGCCATCCCTAGCTGAGACTTACTGGCCTTTCAGGGATGTCCAAGCCTCGCTCATTAACTTGCCCTTTGATGGTTCCCATCTCTTCGGAGATAAGGCAGACTCCGCTCTGTAGTGCTTCAAGGACAGCAGAGCTACGGCCTTACCTTGGGTTTTTCCTTGGCCTCTCGCCAACCCAGCCCACTCTCTCTCATTTTGTGGCTAAGGAAGAGGCTTCCAGCTGCATTCTTACCAACCCACCCACTATGGCGTGTAAGCTTTCCAGCCCCGACATGGCTGAGGATCCAGTACCCCCAGACCTTATGGGTCAGCCAAAGGTTGGTCGAGTCCACCGGCAGCCACGGCCTCCAAACCCCTTCATTTGCAATCACACCATCATCGGCACTCAGTGGACCGCAGGATACTATATCACCTGTACCACTCTCTTTTGATAACATCTGACTGCTGGGATCTCCAGATTGTTCAAAAGGGCTACTGCCTCTTTTGTGACTACCCCTCAAACCATGCCACCTACTTGCAACAGGCTGACAAAGGATCATATCTCTTTGCCTTGCCAGGAAGTAGCGGCTGTCTTGGCCAAGGGAGCCATAGAGAAGGTGCCGACATCAGTAGCGGGTTGTGGTTGTTGTTCCCATTACGTTCTGGTGCCCAATAATGAAAAAAGCCTTTGTCCTATTGTCAGAAGTACCTGAATCTCCACGGAGACAGGATGACGCTACATTCCCAACGCCCACCCACCGGTGCCATCACTGATTACAAATGGTAACACCCACGAGCAAGGAGGAAAGGGGAGTGGGACAGAGAAGAGACTGCTTCAGGAAGGTGAAACCCTCTCATGGGAAGGATCCTTCACTGGAGAAACGTCTTCTTGTAGAGATGCCAGTAATGGTCCAGGGGAGAGGAACCACCTAATGCACAGAGAAGAAGAAAATAATAAAACAAACTACACTGCCATCTCTTTCTCAACCTAAGTGTAGAACTAACTCCCACCGATTAATCCTGAAGACATTGCCGCTCTTCTGTTATTAAATGCAATAGTACATTGAGACATACACAGTTCTTAAGAAGAGACAGGAAGACTATATATAATATAGACTCTTTTATTTCTCTCAGGAGTTCTTTAGGTGAATGGCAGAATACGCTTACGCAGTGCTCCAAGATGCCTCTTGTAGGTGCAGCGCGCAAAAAGGAGCAAGGAAGGAAAAGCAGGGAGGAACTGATAGGTAAGCATGCAATTGAGAGGAAGAGGCTGAGCAGTTCTGTGCGCAAACTGGAAATTTCTTACTGTCTTTCAAATGGTGGTGTTGTTTTAAATTCAGTCACTGCTTGGAGTTGGAATTGGACTGGAACCAAGCCACAACAACTTCTCTGGAACTGCTTTCTCTGATGCTGAGTAACCCAAATCTACTGTGACCACAGCAGCAGAACTCAGGCAAACAAAAATATGCAGAATTCACCAAAAAAAGATGAAAAGGGAATACCCTCAAAACCCTAGAGGGCTATTAAAGAAGGGAAACTATCCCTAGGCAGAATGGAACTCAAAATGAGTCCGTCTCCCACTGAAGAGGAGTGGATGGAAAAAACTAACTTCTCTCAAGGAATTTCAGTTTGAAGTGCGCAGTGAAGAGCGTGCACACTCCATTTGCTTGCCACCAAAAGACATACAAATACTCAGCTAAAGCAGCGGCCATCTTGAAATGTCTAAATCCACAACAACTCTATACATAACTCCAAAGATTGATCATCTGAGGCTTCACCGAGATCTTTTTTTCTTCTTTTTTGCCTTCTCTGTACTCTTAAGATTACAGACACCATATTAGCCTGATTCCTGACACCTATCCTAGACCTCCGCCCTCTCAATTTCTTTCTAAAAAAGGAGAAATTCAGAATGCTCACGCTTGCTCAAGTCCTGTCTGCCCTGGACTTGGAGGACTGGATGGGAGCGTTCAGACGATACTTGGGGTTCACAGTAGCCCACAAGCACCTTCCGTTTGCTGTGCTCCCCCTTAGCCTTATCAGCTTACCTAGGGTGTTCACCACAGACTGCGCAGACCTCCTGTACTCGCTGTAGTACACTATCAACATGCCAAAGTCACATCTGATCCCTTCTCAGATGCTCCCTTTCATCTGAACTGTTCTGGACACAGTGCAGTTTTGGGCTTATCCTTCAGTAAAGCGAGTGCAGGATAAGCAGGCTATGATACTGATGTTTCAGCCTCTATCGTGAATTTTGGTGAGGCTGACTCGGACGCTGCTGGGCCTCATGGCCTCCTGCATCCTGCTTGTGACACATTCCTGCTGGCATATGCGGGCTCTGCAATGGGGCCTGAAGTTCCAGTTGGTGCAGCATCCTGGGAATCTCTCCGAGATGGTCCAGGCTGCAAATAATTCACAGTGGTGTTTAAGGAACCACGATTGGGTCAGCGGCACACTACTACCTTACCTAACCAGATCTGACTGTAGTGAGCGATGTCACTCCTGGGCAGGGGCGGCGATCTGGGAAAGGTAGAGATCAGAGTCCAGAATCCAGGCTCTAGAACAAACTGTTGGAGCTCCGATCGACCCGAATGGCATTGAAAGCCTTTCTACACTCTTGTCAAGGAAAGGCTAGTGCAGGTGCTCACAGACAAAACCACCGCCATATGGTACTGAACAAAACAGGGCATGGTGGTGTTGTGGACCCTATGTCAAACGTCCCTGCCTCTCTGGACATGGCTGGAAAGTCAGGGCATTTCCCTGGTGGTACAACACCTTGCGGAGAACTCTGAACGCCAGGTCAGACAAACTTAGCCGAAGATGCATAGTGGATCAGAAATGGCGTCTCCATCTGGAGGTGGTGCATGATCTCTTTAAGCAGTGGGGAGAGCTTTAGTTAGATCTGTTTGCCACTGTTGAGAGCTTGCAATGTCAGCACAGAGTTTTCAAGGCGGCACCCGCTCTGAGACGCTTTTCATTTCAATTGGAGCTCCAGCCTCCTCTACACCTCGCCACCTATACCCCTTCTGACCAGAGTTCTCAAAAAGATCAGGAATAGCTGTGCCCAAGTCATCCTTGTGGCACAGGACTTGACTCAGAGAGTTTGGTAACCTGAACTGTTGAGCATTAGTCCTCTGGTCCGCTGCTCTTTCTGGAGATCTTCTGTCACAGCATCAGGGGAGGGTTCTCCATCCAAACATATTAATGCTTTGCCTTCAATGCTGGAAATTGAGCGGTGACAGTTGACAGCTTTTGACCTTCCTCACAAAGTCTGCAATGCTATCTTGGTAGCCAGGTGTCCCTCCATCTAGACGGTATATGCTCGCCCTTGGAATAAATTTGAGGCATGGTGCATGGCCAACCAGGTTGACCCTTTATCTGCATCCCTTTCCCAGGTTCTTCTGTTTATCCTTACCCTGGCCCAGCAGGACTCTGCATTGGGCATGTTGAAGGGTTGTCTGCCATTTCTGATTTTGCAGCTGCCCGATCAACCTTCCCAGTTCTGGTCTCCTACTGTATATAGGTTTCCTAAAGGCATGCAACATGATTCCTCCAGCTCCCTCGTTATACCTCAATGGGACCTTAAGTTGGTTCTAAGCGTCCTAATGTGTGCTCCCTTTGAGCTGCTTCATACCTGCCCTGTTAGGCTTCTCACCATCAAGATGGCCTTTCTGGTGGCAATTACATAAGCCCAGAGGGTCAGTTAGCTACAAGCATTGTCATTTGTGCCGCCTGACATCGCTGCCTTCCTGGACAAGCTAGTCCTTCCGACATAAGCATCTTTCTTGCTGAAGGTGGAAACGCATTCCATATAGGCCAGTCCATCACGTTGCCTGCCTTTTATGATCTGCCTCATCCCGCTGAGGAAGTGGAGAGACTCTACGGGCTAGATTAAAAAAGAGTGTTGTCATTTTACCTTGACAGCACAAAACCGTTCTGGGTGAAAGCTCAGCAGTTAACCATCACCCAATTGATCGTACTCTGCATTAAGATCTGCTATGCACTGGCCAAGAAGAAGCCCCTGGAGGGCTTGCGTGCTCATTCCACCAGAGCAAAGGCTGTGACCACTTTATTGGCATGCAGAATTCTGGTCCTGGATATCTGCTATGCAGCAACATGGGCTTCGCTGCACACCTGAACCAAACATTACTGCCTGGACAGTCAGGTCCTTCAAGATGGGCACTTTGTTTGGTCCTACAGGACTTTCTGGTTTAAATCATGTTTGCAGACCCACCTCCAGGAAGGTATTGCTTGGTTATATATTCTAAGGTAAGGAATCTGCTTCTTGAAGTCTCTATCAGATGACAAAGTTACTTACCTTCGGTAACGCCTTATCTGGTAGACTATCTTGCCGCAGAGTGCTTACTGAACCACCCATCCTCTTCAGTATGTGAATGGATTTCTAGGATACAGGGCTGTTCCCTTGTCGGGGCTCTAGTTCCACAAACCAGTGGTCAGTGTTCTTTGTGACTCTGTGCTTCTGGCATAGGAAGTTGTGAACAGGAACTGACATTAACCCGCTGAGGTGGTGCCTATATAGGAACTGGGCACATAACGTACGACATGGATGAACCAGACAAAGCCACGCTGATCCAAATGACACCTTCTACCAGCGTGCAGGGTTACTACACACAAAAAACTTCCAGATCCAGTCTGATGCCTAGGGATAATTCTAAGGGAAGCAATCTACGGCTGAATAGAGTCTCTGCCAGATAAGGTGTTACCTACGGTAAGTAAATTGTTCAATATATCCAGAAGAACACAGAATTCTTCCTAGCGGTACCTTGTACACTATACAGTTTTGGTAGCATTTGTTTTTTCAACAGGTCTGTCAAATAGTAACCCGTGACTACAGGTGAGGTTTGAATTGGCAGTAGAATCCAAGAATTAATATGAAAACAAAAACCTCCTTTTACTTGTGGGATGTAAATGAATTGAGATAACTTGTATATATAGGACTAGGCCCTCTCTGCAGGATCACCCTAGATTGTTGCCTTCCTCTGCTGCGCCTGTTTTTGTTGGTTGTTAGGACTCTGTGCATGTTATTCCTGGGAGTCTGTGGTAAAGTGCTTGTTCTCTCCTTTGAAAACATGGCAAAATTGGTTTACACCTGATTGGTATACTTAGTTTACCTGTATTGAATGCTACTAGTGGGCTACAGGACTCTTTGAGCTGTCCACTAACATATCACTGTAAAATATGTCTCAGGCCTGCCACTACAGCTGCAGTGCTGTTTGCCTGGCCCGACTACTTCTTGGGCCAAGCGCATAGTGCCTGAAAAGTAGGACATGTGTATTTAAGTTTTACATGTCCTGACAGTCAAAAGCTCCTAAAGTCATTTTTCACAGTTGTAGGCTATCTTCTCCGTAGACTAACACTGGGTTACCTTATTACACATAATATGTTATAGCTTCCGTTTAGGAACAGATTGAAGAGCTTCTTCCATTGAAATGAATTATGATTGTTAAAGTCTTTGATGTTACAGTCAGACTTTAAGTTACTATTCTGAAAATGCCATTTTTAGAAAATTTGCATTTTTCTGTCTAAACAAAATGGGCCTTTCTGCCAGTGCCCAGGAGCACTTGACTGTGAATGGCTCTCTAGTGGTGTTTTATGATGTATTGTTTGCAGACATGGGGAGAAAAGGTGTCAGTGAGGTGCTTCTCTCCTGAGATTAATGTCTGGAGGAGGGTGCTTTACTCAGCCTTCCTGAGCTTCAAAGGGTAGCCTCAGAACTAAGCATGGGCGGATTTTGCGGATTGGCAATCCGCGAACTTGCGTATTTACGGATTCGCAATCCGCGAAGATCCGCGAACTCTAGCGGACTTGCGGATTTTTCCGTTTTTTGTGTTGGCGCGTGTTCGCGCCGATTTTGGGACAAGTTCGCAATTGCGAACTTACTTTTCGGCTTGCAACGGCCGCGACTATGTTGTTTCTACGTCTGGTTTATCATCACAGGTTCACAGCACCCTCTGTTTCACCACTGCCACCCTCTGGGACACCCATGCCACCCTCTAGTACATCCTCACAGGCACCTATTAGGTTTATTTATTACTGTAGATTATGGTGGTTGAAAAAAGCTAGCACACCTGCCCTTCTTCAACTGCCATCAATTAATTTGTGTTTCATTAATGTGTCAGTAATTTTGAAAGTTCCAGTCTGGCTGGCACCTGCTTCCTTCCTTATCTGTAATTTGCTTTTTGTTGCAGTGAAATTTTTTTTTTACAGGACCTTTATGGTGCTATTCTATGAGCCTGCTGTTTGGGTCATAGCAGGGTCATAGAATTGTTGCAAACTCTGGAGGGGCCCATCAGGAAGCACTACCTTGAATGTTACTAATGTTAAGTTTGAACTTTTGCACCTGCTCATTGCTTTCATTTTAGCTAAAATCGTTTTTTTTGCAATTTCGCGCGTTATTTGGGGCGCGAATCCGTGCGAGATCGATTTCGGAAGCCGCGAATACGTGCGAATACAAAATTGTTTTTGTTGCGACGTGTATGTTCGCGTGATCTTGCGCGTGTTCGCGAGGCGCTTCTAGCTATTCGTTTGCCAAGTTACCCTATCGGTCGTACACGGGCGCGGCCATCTTGTTGGCGTGACGTAATTCCGTTTCCGCCCGCTATGTGTAATCTCGCAAAGTGTGCTGCTCGCGAGTACAAGTTCGCGCGTACTCGCAAGGAAAATCTCGCGCGAACTTACCCACGCGGTCGTGAACGGGCGCGGCCATCTTGTTTCTCATTCATTGCTATGGTTCTGGGCATGCTTTCTCTATCCTCTCTCAATCTCTGCCATCCTTTGCTTGTTTGAAGTTTTTTTGATCTAATTTTACTTATTATCTAACCCTCTATTTTTCTAGCTCTATATTTTTGTGTTTTCTGCAGCTTTTAGTTACTTTTAAACTACTTTTTTAAACTCTTTTATTTTCTTCTTCACTATTCTATTTCTTCTTTATCATTTAAGTTTATTTCTGCCCAGACCATGGTAAAGGGAGCCGGGAAGCACCCTGAGAAGGGGAAGGGTCCCGCACCCCGTGCCCGGCTCCCGTGCGGGCGTTTAAGGGGGGAGCAAGTGGTCCCGAGGGAGATCTTTAGCGCGGAGGAAGTGGCGGCACTGATCTTCCATGTCCAGCGCCGCCTCCCCAAGACGATCCTGGGAGGCGGCAAGATCGCGACCGGCTATGGCATCCGGGAGCGCCGCCAGCGGTGGGAGAAGGTGTGCCGGGCCATGTACAAGATCTCTGGGGTCCGGCGCACATATAACCAGGCCACCCACCGCTGGACCGATGTCATGGACCGGGAGCGGGACTTGCTGGACGCGCTCGGCGTAGAGGTCCCCGGGCTTGGTGAGTAGTAGTAGTAGTACATTTACTACTCTGTTTTATCCTGCTCTGTTATTTGCAAATCTTTGTTCTTTACCAAGAGCAATAATGCTGCCGATTACATTGAGGTAAATTATATTTCAAAATCTTCTATGCATTTCATTTTCAGGTGCACTGCTCTCCTTCTCAGTAGCCTTGCTTGCTACTATGCTTCTTTGTTTTGTATGTTGTGTTCAGAAGCATTTCATTGGCCTGAGAAATTATGTATCAGTGTACTGTAAAGAAAAGAACTGCGTAATGCTAGACAGTAAGGGTCATATTTTCAATTACCGGCGCATCCCTGCAAAGTAGCAGGGATGCGGCAGTAATTGTGTGCCATGCCACCACCACCCATTGGCCCAAAACGTCACAGAAGCCTTACGCATCTGTGCCGTAAAGGCAGCGCATTGCTGGAGTTGCGTGCCAACGATGGCGCAGCTCCAGCAATGCTCTGGGGTACCCTATCTCCCCAATGCTGCATCAAGCCGTACGTCGGCTTCAAGCGCGCAGGGTTTGAGTCATGCATCATTGTCATAAAAATGACTGATTGACATCTTGTAGATTTCCCTCAGCCACTTTTAGGATTCGTTCCTGCGCAGGTACGCCCTCCCTTGCGCCGGAACGCCCCCTGATGGCGCAGGGCTTTACAACGTGATGCATCGCCCATATGCCCATATGTGTTTTTTTTTTTAATATATACGCCGCACCAACACCATGGCGAGTCTTTTGTTCTGCCGCTGCGTCAGAAAAGGCACGCAACAATGGAGGAAAATCAGTCGCAACTTCCGCAAGGGACTTATAAATCAGCCCCAACAGACTGAAGTCCAGTGTCCTTCCTTTAGACAGTCACATGGCTATCAGAAGAAATAGTGGCGGTGGTGGCGGGTGGATTGATAGTTTGAGTATTCACTGATCTGCAAGCAGGATGGACTTTGTCTGTCACGTGTTGTGCACTACTGCCTGCAGTGCCAGGCCTAGGCAAACCTCTTTAGTAGTCTGTTTATTGAGTTACATAGGAACTTTCTAAGTCAACGTTCCGCAAATCAGGCAATACGAATAACGTAGTATACCACATGAGATAGATCCCGTGGAATAGTTGTCTATCTATTTGCTATTTTTCCAAAATATGTTGTTATTGTTCTTTTGAAATGTTTGATTTGGTTGAAAAATCTCATCCATGTTTTATGGTTTTTCTTTCTTTCATGTTGTACATCAGCTCCCCCCAAGGGCAAGAGGACACAGGAGGAGGGTGCTGAGGATGCAGGCCAGGATCGGGCAGGCGAGGGCTCCTTTGCTGGCCCCAGTAAGTTTACATTTTACTAAACAGTACCTATTTTTTCCTAGCGTTCCTCATTCGATTTTTTCTAAATCGTCTTTGATCTTCTTGTAGACTGGATATAAATTCTTATCCTGCCTCGAATATGATGACTCCCTGTGGTATTACTAGACTATTCTTATTAGTCTGTCTGTGTAGCTAACTAAGATTGGACATTTGGCAATTCCATTGGACTCCCATTATATTCAGCAATACCTCTATGCACTGTCTCCTTACTGACTAGATAGTGTGGCAGAGTCATTCAGCTCCCGAAGTCACCGATTATAGATCCCCAATGATCTCTAGATTATCGTACGCAGGACAAGAGAGTAGTACGGAGTCACAGCACAGTCAAGAAGTGTCAGAGGCACTCATGCTTGCAAAAATTCCAAAACCTTTAGCTCATCCACTCTAGTCTAGAGGAACAAAAACCACAGAGTCTATTTAAGTGTAAAAGCTTTATTAAAAGTAAACACATTTATTGAAATCTACTTTGTCATAAAACTATTTAACTGTAAACGGAAAAGTGGTTAGTGCTGACGATTAATTGGACACATTTCTTGTGGTCGAGCCGAACTCTCACCTACTTTGAACTTGATCCTGGTCGTGTTCTTAGGACTCAGGAGTCAAGCTTCTGTCTGTTAGGAGAAAAAGTGGTGCGTGTTAAAAATCAAAAGCAAGCATTCATCAGTTGTGCATAAAAGTGCAGCAAGACAACAGCCTTCCCTGGAAAATGGGACATTTTTACTATGGAGTAGACAGTCACAAATTATTACATTGTATTCTGTTTTTTTAACATTTCTCCTAGACCAAATATTATATAGTAGTGAGTGGTGTATTCTAACTTTCTTAAATGTACTTTGTAGGTGTAACATCTGGTGACGGGGCCAGCGCGGAGGTGGCTGATGTGTTGGACTTGGACTCGGAGGCCTCTGGGGAGGATGCGGCGGTAGAAGAGCTGGTGGCCGTTCCTGTGGGGGATCAAACGGTGGTGGCGGAAACAGGTAAGCTATATATTCCTTACTTATTGAGATTGAAGACTGCATAGTGTGCTTTCTGCACGGGTGTATTACAATTACAAATCAACCAGGTAGTAGCCTCCTCGAAATGTACTTCGACTTAGCTGTGAAGTTTTTGGTGAGAAGAATCCCAATAAGTTCTTAGACGAACGTGATGGATGGGATGAACGAAAAGCGAAAGAAGGGTGTAAGTAAGTGGGACGCGAACTTGTATGATGGCTGGCAAAGAAGAACGATATGTGTTTGCTTGGACCCAGAGGTGGCTGGGAAGGAAAGAATATGGTATGGTGCATGGCTGGGTCAATGATGAAGCAAGGATGGGTGGAAGGACAGCAGCCTGGGTGGGTGAAACAGAAACTGTATGTGTGCGTATACTTTGAATGAATGGATGCCTGGAGCATGGTATTCTCTGACTCTTACATAGCAAATGTGTATCTAGAGAGAGTAGATGGTCGCCAGGTGAAGTAAGTGTTACCTTGAAGAGCATGTACCACCGCACCCGCACGTCCGTCCCAGTGCAGGGAAGGCAAGGAAAAGAAATTGTAAATGTGTCCAATACTTCCATGAATAGTAGCAGTACTTTGTATTGCGTTTGCATTCACAGCATATATCTGGTTATTACGGTGGACACTCCGTACCTCTCTTAATAACTTTAGTTTACTTGTAGTACGTCATTCATGTGTGGGTGTATCACTGTGTTCACTCAATATTAAGCAAAGCACCTAAAGTCATCTCATCTGTCATTAAATACGTCCCATGTGAAGTGATAGATAATCAAATTAGTTAGCTTCTTCAGTTTCCTTTTCTAGTACTCATTTGCACTGTAGGGTGAAAGGTAAATTAATTAAGCAGTAGCCCTTGTAACAGAGTATTCTCAGTGCCACCCGTAATAGAAAAGTAATAGCTTCACCACCTGCATGTACTGGACCGGTACAGTAACGCAAGTCTGTCTCCATCATCATGGTGTGCAACTTTTTTTCTCGGGTGCAACTTCACTGTGCTGTGTCCATGTCATTCTGCCGGCTTGCATAAGATAACGTACCCATTTCCCTAAACAAGAGAGAAGAAGAAGAATAAGACTGGTGTACTGTCATAGTCGACTGTAATGGAAGTCCATAGTGGTCGTAGAATTAGTTCATTAAACTACCACTACTGTTAGAGCAAGGATGCAGAAGTGGGAGGGTTACATAGATACTGTCCTCAATAGTTATGTACTGTGCTTTCAATTTGCTACTTGTACTCTGTGACCCAACTTTCGGCTCAATCACTTTGTGTTATTAATAAGGAGCATTGGTTACAGACTATGTCTTTCTTTCTTCATATAGTTGCTCCTTCTTCCAAATCAACAACAAGGAGGGAGCAGGCTAGATTGGCCCGGCAACGGAGGCTGGAGGCCACAGTCGCCGAGTATCGGCGGCTGGTGGCCCTGGAGGAGGAGGAGGACACGCAGTCGAGCGGGGCAACATCTTCGACTGCATCCTCCTCCGTGACTAAACCAGCGGGACCGAGCCGGGCTAAGAAAGCCGACCGCCACCGCCAAGCACCGGAAACACCAGCTGCCCCCCACAGGAGCTGCAAGGAACGCCAACACCGCCTACGAGTCCGCATGTCCAACCTGGAGCAGGAGGTCCTGAGGTATAAGACCTTGGTTAAGGGCCTCCGCTCCGAGCTTGCCACCCTCCGCAAGGAGTATGATGCCCATGCCGCATCATGCACCAGCACCAGCACCCTCCAGTAGTGGAGTGTCCCTTGCCCTTTTTTTATAGACTTTTGGGGGGTGGGATTTGGGAGTTGGGATCGTTTTGGGACGTTTCAGAGACAATCGTTGGGGTTAGGGTGGGTGAGGGAGATTATTTTGTTAGGGATAAATAAATATATTTTTCAACTACTTTATCTGACCATACCTGTTTTTTACTGCTTTTCAGTCTGGTGGGTGGGGGGCGGGGGTGTAACAGTAACTTTGTTTTCCTGAACAGTCGTAGGACTTTAGTAGTACAACCGTCAAACTCTTGTCTACTCCGAAATAATACTCCATTATACTACCTCCCACCAAACGCTTATCTTACCTGTAATTTGTGTTAGAAATTAGGGCTAGGCCCAGGGCTGGCTCCAGGTGAAATGGGGATTAACGTTGTCATTCCTGGGCGGGTGACATTTCCTCATTGCGGTGTTACTAGTGGTGTGACACAGTGGCAGTTGCATGCCTATGGAAAAAAAGAAAACGAAACCTTGTTTGTACTCCTTACTGTAGCATTACAACGGTTACGGTACGATCGAGAAAATAGCAGGTGACAGTACACTAGAACAGTGCCATAATGTAGCCTAACAAATGGTAAAGTATTGCAAGTATAACTAGTACTTGCGTTGAATTTATTTGACATTGGCTACTACTACTAGAAGATATAGTACTGAAGCTGAGTAAGTCTAGAAGATATCCTCGTATTCCTTCACCAGCCTGTTGCTGCTATCACCTTATCCTCCCCAGCAAGTGTGTGGAATTATTGATGTCATTTTAGTCAGACATCAAGCAAAACAACACAGCCCGGGGGAAGAGGGTTAGGGTTTGTAAAATGGATGGGAATGGGGGTTTCTTTTTGGGTAGGTTTTGTTGAGAGAAGAAAAAAAAAGCAGAGCATGGACAAACAATAATTGAAGATACAGAGTTTACAGACAATCTTTGGTTACAAAGTAAAGGTAAGCACATGCAGTCACACTCATAGAATAAAAGACAACAATGGATACTGTATCTGTATTGCGTATGTTGTTGGAGTTGTCCTGTTGAAATTGGTAAGTAAGTTGCATGCAGCAAACAATTCCTCTTATTGGCGGCACTCCTCCATTCCAGCTGACGCTTCGTCCATCAATGTGGTGGTGACCACTGACAGAAGAGACACCCTGTCCACTGCCTGCCTGGCGGATGTTGACTGAAACCCGGCCTGTAATTATTGAACGGAAAACAGGAAGTGCTATTACAATACCACTGATAAATAAATAAAAGGTATGTACGCTGTGTGGTTCAAAAAGTCACACTTTGATGATGCCTAGCAGAAAAATGGTTACAAAACGTACTTTGAAAGTAACAGTAGACCCAAATACAGACCGTGGATTGTATTCAAACCACTTGCCTGCAAGCAAAAGTATCCATAGCCAGCATCGCTCCAACAGTGCTCTACAACAACAGAACCGCGTTGCAATAGAACCCCCCTAAACACATGCAATCCTGCTGCTAGGGCTAACCCTAACGAACCCTAACTTACAAAGTGCCAAAACTGGTGTTTCCTTATGGATTTTGTCCAACTAACTTCTAGCCGGTATTAGACCTTCCCAGGAATGCCCCAGGCAAGACCCGCCAACCCACCCGCAAAAAAACACCCGACACAACACCACCAAACAGCGAAAAAGCTAAATCTCATACTTACAATGTCTCTCGGCCTTCGGTCCAAACGCGGCGCTGTGCAGCTAGGTCGTCATCATCATCATCAATCATCATAACTCCTGTTTTCCACCACGGATTTCCTGAAAAGCAAATGCAATCAAGATTAGACTGTCGCAGCAGTGCTTCGACAGAGACCCCGGCCGCAACCCACCCACGAACAGCAGGAAGCCCCCCAAAACGCTACATTGAGCAAGATGTCTGAAGAAATGGCAAAAAAAAGGCTGTTCCTTATGGATTTTGTCCAAAACACTTGTATCCGGTATTAGACCTTCCCAGGAAAGCCCCAGGCAAGACCCGCCGGCGCCAACCCACCCGCAAAAAAACACGCGACACAACACCACCAAACAGCGAAAAAGCTAAATCTCATACTTACAATGTCTCTCGGCCTTCGGTCCAAACGCGGCGCTGTGCAGCTAGGTCGTCATCATCATCATCAATCATCATAACTCCTGTTTTCCACTACGGATTTCCTGAAAAGCAAATGCAATCAAGATTAGACTGTCGCAGCAGTGCTTCGACAGAGACCCCGGCCGCAACCCACCCACGAACAGCAGGAAGCCCCCCAAAAGCTACATTGAGCAAGATGTCTGAAGAAATGGCAAAAAAAAGGCTGTTCCTTATGGATTTTGTCCAAAATACTTGTATCCGGTATTAGACCTTCCCAGGAATGCCCCAGGCAAGACCCGCCGGCGCCAACCCACCCGCAAAAAAACACCCGACAACACCCCCAAACAGCGAAAAAGCTAAATCTCATACTTACAATATCTCTCGGCCTTCGGTCCAAAGTAACGCGCTGTGCAGCTAGGTCATCATCAATCATCATAACTCCTGTTTTCCACCACGGATTTCCTGAAAAGCAAATGCAATCAAGATTAGACTGTCGCAGCAGTGCTTCGACAGACACCAAAAATTACACACAAACCCCCGGAACCCCGCCAAAGAGCACCTCAAAGGCAAGCAAGTCAGCAAAAACGGCAAGAAATTTTCACCTCATATTTGGTCCAAAACACTTTTGTCCATTATTAGAGCTTCACAGCAATGGGCCCAAAACCGTCAACTCACCCGCAAAGAAGTACAACACCCCCACAAGTGCTGAGTCTTTCTTCATTGTGCGTAATCCAGCACTCTGCTTGGAGGGAAATCGCAGTCTGGAGGAGGAGGATAGAGGAGCATGTTCTTCAGAACTTGTGAACCTGAGGAATGTAGACTGCGGCACCTTCAAATCAATAAGCAAACAAGTGAAGACAGTTCTGATGATGGTCTTCTTTTTGGGATTAGGTGATTAAAGTTTGAATTAAATTAACTGTGCAAAACAAAGAAAGAGAGACACAAAGCACACAGGAATAAAAGTGAATAAGGACGAAAAAGAAAGTTCTTGATTGATTGTCTCATTTTCAGGGCTCGGTGTCAGGGAATAAGAACAAGATTTCGTCATCATACTCTGCGAATTCAGGCTGGATGAGGTCAGTGGCACCGAACAGAGAAAAAATCCCCTCATCTACGTTGCTGTCCTCATCGTCTTCATGTGGCGTGCTTTCTCGCACTTTGTAATCTGGTGGTATGAGGTGCTGATTCATCTTGATCATTGTCAGCCGCTCCACATTTTTGGGCGATAGGCGGCTCCGTTTGGCAGTTACAATGCCACCAGCAGCACTGAAAACACGTTCAGAAGACACACTTGCGAGTGGGCAAGACAAATAGTTTATAGCCAGGTTGTAGAGCTGTGGCCACAATTGTTTTTTGCCATGCCAATACTGCAATGGCTCCTCATTAAGAAAGACCACTGTTGAGTCATTCAGATAGTCCTGCACCATCGACTCAAGGTCATCAACTGTTCCTCCACTTTGCTTACTTTTTGCTGTGCCTGTGACATTTTTTAGAGAACCATACCCCATCAAACTTAGCCAATCCTCCTCCCCAGCCACTGTTAGTGTTGTCATTGTGTGTGGTGCAGATGATCCAGTTGCCGGTGTCTTTAACGGCTGAGAGGTCACTTGTGCCCCAGCCACAGGTGCAGAAGTGGATTCTTGTGACTGCGGATGGCCTGCTGATGCTGATGCTGATGTACTGGCTTCTCCTTCAATAACCTGCCGTTCTTTTTCAAACCTCTTGGCTGACCAGGCTAACCAATGTTTGTACTTTTGAACATCTGCATCAGCGAAAGGAAAGAATGCGTTGTCTGCCAGCGCCTTTTTGTAGCGTGGATCCAGAATAGTAGCACAAATGTAATGCTGATCTGAGTTGATGTTTTTAAGACGTTCATCACCACGTAGGCGATGTAATAATTTCTCAGACAAAATGAAATGGTTTTTTTTTTTTTCATCTTTTTCAAACTCAGAAGAAACCGCCATCAGTTGGTGCTCCAGTATGCACAACAATGGGATAGCTTTTCCCAAATTACAGTCCTCCTGGCTGACTGCACGCGTGAAGAACTCAAAAGGACGAAGCATGTCTGTCAGGCTTTTAACTATGGCCCATTGCGCCTTACTCATCCGCAGGTCCTCCTTCTGAGATGTAGCCTCTGTCAAGAAATAGTGATCGAGTACCGTATACTGCTCATGCAGACGCTCAAGCATGTAGAAGGTTGAGTTCCAACGTGTTGCCACCTCCTGGATGAGTGCTTTCACTGGCATTCCACGTTGAAGTAGCAGTCTCCGCAGATGCTTCCGGGCCTTAAAAGAATGGCTGAAATGGTTGCACATTTTGCGGCAGGTGGCCATTACCTCGAACGCTGGACTCTCTTTATCACTCAAGAATTTTTGAACTACCAGGTTGATACAGTGCGCCAAACACGGCACTCTAACATGGTGACCCTGTGACATGGCCTTAACTACATTGGCGCCATTATCCGTGGAAACATAACCAATCTTGCGTTTTAGGGGGGATAGCATTGACAACACCTTTTTGTCAAACTCTTCCAAAAGGTTTTCTGCTGTGTGACTTTTCTCCAAGGCAAACATGGCTAGTGTTGCATGTTTCCGAGCAGCTTTGAAAACTTGGTCCGGGTCAACACCTGCGTTTAGCTTTGCTATAACACCTGAAAAAGAGACCCAGTGTGCAGTGATGCACATGTAATCATCGCCTGGGCCACTGGTCCACATGTCTGTTGTCAGATGTATTGTGTGAACAGCACTCTTCTGCAAAGCTGCCCCAATCGCCTGCAGCACATCTTCATGTAGTGCTGGAACCGCAACTCTGGCAAAATAGAACCGGCTCGGAACCTTCCATTTAGGGCAGAGCGTTGCAACTAATTCAAGAAAACCTACCGCTTCTACAAAAGAAAAAGGTAGAAGGTCCACAGCTAGCATTTTAGCCAGCTTAGTGTTATACAGACGCGTCAGTGGGTGGTTGCGTTCATATGGCACGTCTGAAGTAAGCATTGTTCTAATGTTGGCCTGGACCAAGCATTTACGGGCTGATAATGACTTCGTTGACCCAATTTTGCTCGCTGGTGAACTTTTGTGCGTTGGTGTCTCAGTCGCTCCAACACTCTTAGTGTGCCTCACATTGGGTGTGCTGCTGACAGGGGTACTGGGTGTAAGGGAAGTGTTTGACACGTCTTCTTCCTCCTCGTCATCATCAGATGAAACATCAACGTTTCCTTCAATTCGGCCTTTCTTGATCGCATCTAGGTGCGCAAACCATTTGACAGTGTGCTGTCTCCTAAGATGACCTCTCTGGCCTCCGGTACCATAGTTGGTACCTGGCTTACCACGACTAACTGCTTGCTTACAAATGGTACAAATGGCAAACTTTGGATTTTTTGGACAAACAGTAAAGAAGTCCCAAACTGGGGACTTGAAGTGTCTGTGGGACATGGAGGAGGCGGCGATACTGGTGGTGGTGGTCATGAAGCTAATGCCAGATGAAGTGGAGGATCTGGATTGGCCAACTTTTGTACGTTTTCCACTTTCACCGCCACTAATTAAGGTCGAGGTTGACGCAGGTCTCTTCTTGCCAGAAAGAAATATGGAAGCGGGACGAGTTGGTGTACTACTTAACTCCAATGATTGTGGTGTTTCCACTGCCTCCTCATCGACAACATCATCATCATCATCATCACGCGCAGCAGCTCTTCGGGCTAGGGTCAAAATGTCTGTTTGCTGCATGCCCGCTGGGGCTGCAGTGACCTTTATGATGACTGGGTCGTCGTTGGCAGAGTCTTCATCAGCAGCAGTATCCGCCACTTCTTGTTGAGCCTCATCACACTCCATAAGTCTGAGACTTTGGACGAGCTTCCTTTTACGCTTAAGTACCTTTGTTGGATCATGGTGTGCCTCACTCTCAGACGGCTGTGGTGCTGGTTCCCAAGTTTGATCCGTATCATCAGAAGGAGGTGTGCTTGAAGAGGATGTAGACACCACCCTTGATCTCTTCCTTGCTAGGGTTGTGGAAGACAATGAAGGATCATCAGGAGGAGTGGCTTCCTCAAATGATACCTCGCCTTGATTGTCGATTTCCTGATGTGCCCCTACTTCGGGAGGAACAACTATTGTGGGCACTTGTTGTGACCCTCCATGCACCTCTGCATGCGCATCTCCTTGCGCTGCCTCTCCTTCCACATGTACTTGGGCTTGTACTTGCACATGTGATTGTTGTTGCCGCTGTGGTTGTTCAACACTCGTCAGATGAGCTACAACAACCTGTGTTGATTGAGGGACATTGCTGCTGCTTTCTTGCGATGAGCCAACATCACTGGTCGATGGTGATTGAAGAAGTATACTGGCTGCCTCTGCAGCACTCAAGGGCTTGGACTTAAGTTGGCGTGGTGGTGGTGGTGGCACTGAGCCCAATGGAGCGGGGGTGCTGCTGCCAGCTTGGTCCCCAGCAGATCCCGCTGCAGCTGCTGCAGGCATACTTTTTTTTTTACTCACAAAAAAAGGGGCGGGCGGCACACCAGTGTCCTTGGTAACTTGCTTCTTCTGCTCCTTACTGGCACCTTTCTTGCTAGAGGAGCTACGGGTTACTTTTTTTGGGGCCATCTTCTTCAGAGCAGGTCAGCAGGCAGCAGTTGCACGAGTTGCAGAGGGTTCTGTGTCCAGACGTGACGTCGCGTGACGTTATGCTGCACACACCGCTGCAGGACTTCTTCCTGGCACTGGTGGTTCTATTGAGTCTTCTTGTGCACCTAAAAGCAATGGAAGACAGAGGAACATCAGTTCAGTTATACACCCCAAAAAATCGACAAAACACAGAAAAATGAGCACAATCCCATGCCATCCATGATGTTTACATTGAAGACACCCCACAGAAAGACTAGGGACATGCAAGTATGCAACACTCACTACCCCTGGGCATAAGGGATGAAAAGTAGGCAAAATAAGTGCAGGCCTCAGACACTGCCTCTCCTCAAAATGGCCCCCTTACACCCCAAGCACATGTTGCTGCCTGTACCAGCCAGCACTCAAGATGGCCACCACCACCACCCACATGGCCAGTCCACATCAACAGTACACCCCCAAAAAACAGAAAAACAGCCAGAAATCACCACAATCCAATGCCATCCATGATGTTTACATCAAAGAGAGTGAGACAACACCACAGGCACACTCAGTCCATGCACCACCACCACCCCTGGGCAAGCAAAAGGCCACACCAGCAGCCCCCCAAAAACGACAAAAAAAAAATAAAATAAGCACAATCCCAGCCCATCCATGGCCTCAATTATGTTTAAATTCAAGAAGACACCCCACAGAAAGACTAGGCCCATGCAACACTCACCACCCCTGGGCAAAGGGCCACACCAGCAGGCCCAAAAAAACGACAAAAAACAATAAAATCTGCACAATCCCAGCCCATCCATGGCCTCAATGGTGTTTAAATTCAAGAAGACACCCCACAGAAAGACTAGGCCCATGCAACACTCACCACCCCTGGGCAAAGGGCCACACCAGCAGGCCCAAAAAAACGACAAAAAACAATAAAATCTGCACAATCCCAGCCCATCCATGGCCTCAATGGTGTTTAAATTCAAGAAGACACCCCACAGAAAGACTAGGCCCATGCAACACTCACCACCCCTGGGCAAAGGGCCACACCAGCAGGCCCAAAAAAACGACAAAAACCAATAAAATCTGCACATTCCCAGTCCATCCATGACCTCAATGGTGTTTAAATTCAAGAAGACACCCCTCAGAAACACTAGGCCCATGCAACACTCACTACCCCTGGGCATAAGGGATGAAAAGTAGGCAAAATAAGTGCAGGCCTCAGACACTGCCTCTCCTCAAAATGGCCCCCTTACACCCCAAGCACATGTTGCCTGTACCAGCCAGCACTCAAGATGGCCACCACCACCACCCACATGGCCAGTCCACATCAACAGTACACCCCCAAAAAACAGAAAAACAGCCAGAAATCACCACAATCCAATGCCATCCATGATGTTTACATCAAAAAGAGTGAGACAACACCACAGGCACACTCAGTCCATGCAACACTCACCACCCCTGGGCAAAGGGCCACACCAGCAGGCCCAAAAAAACGACAAAAAACAATAAAATCTGCACAATCCCAGCCCATCCATGGCCTCAATGGTGTTTAAATTCAAGAAGACACCCCACAGAAAGACTAGGCCCATGCAACACTCACCACCCCTGGGCAAAGGGCCACACCAGCAGGCCCAAAAAAACGACAAAAAACAATAAAATCTGCACAATCCCAGCCCATCCATGGCCTCAATGGTGTTTAAATTCAAGAAGACACCCCACAGAAAGACTAGGCCCATGCAACACTCACCACCCCTGGGCAAAGGGCCACACCAGCAGGCCCAAAAAAACGACAAAAAACAATAAAATCTGCACAATCCCAGCCCATCCATGGCCTCAATGGTGTTTAAATTCAAGAAGACACCCCTCAGAAACACTAGGCCCATGCAACACTCACTACCCCTGGGCATAAGGGATGAAAAGTAGGCAAAATAAGTGCAGGCCTCAGACACTGCCTCTCCTCAAAATGGCCCCCTTACACCCCAAGCACATGTTGCCTGTACCAGCCAGCACTCAAGATGGCCACCACCACCACCCACATGGCCAGACCACATCAACAGTACACCCCCAAAAAACAGAAAAACAGCCAGAAATCACCACAATCCAATGCCATCCATGATGTTTACATCAAAGAGAGTGAGACAACACCACAGGCACACTCAGTCCATGCACCACCACCACCCCTGGGCAAGCAAAAGGCCACACCAGCAGCCCCCCAAAAACGACAAAAAACAATAAAATAAGCACAATCCCAGCCCATCCATGGCCTCAATTATGTTTAAATTCAAGAAGACACCCCACAGAAACACTAGGCCCATGCAACACTCACTACCCCTGGGCATAAGGGATGAAAAGTAGGCAAAATAAGTGCAGGCCTCAGACACTGCCTCTCCTCAAAATGGCCCCCTTACACCCCAAGCACATGTTGCCTGTACCAGCCAGCACTCAAGATGGCCACCACCACCACCCACATGGCCAGACCACATCAACAGTACACCCCCAAAAAACAGAAAAACAGCCAGAAATCACCACAATCCAATGCCATCCATGATGTTTACATCAAAGAGAGTGAGACAACACCACAGGCACACTCAGTCCATGCACCACCACCACCCCTGGGCAAGCAAAAGGCCACACCAGCAGCCCCCCAAAAACGACAAAAAACAATAAAATAAGCACAATCCCAGCCCATCCATGGCCTCAATTATGTTTAAATTCAAGAAGACACCCCACAGAAAGACTAGGCCCATGCAACACTCACCACCCCTGGGCAAAGGGCCACACCAGCAGGCCCAAAAAAACGACAAAAAACAATAAAATCTGCACAATCCCAGCCCATCCATGGCCTCAATGGTGTTTAAATTCAACAAAACAGTTGTATCATGCACCCATAACCAACCCTGGTCCTACTGGATACTGTGGCTACCCACAATATAATTTATTTAATTTTCTGAAAAAGTTCCAAAATTGTACTTGCAGCAACTGTAATGCCCCAAACAAACTTACTTGTGAAAGTTGATTTCTAATCCAAAAGTGATCCAAAGACAGTCAAAAAGGCCTCAAATCCAAATATCCAGCAGCACCCACAAAAAGTAATCCTTCCAGCTCCAGATCCAAATGCAAGTGACCAGGAGATGGACAAAGCACTGGGAGGAGCCTGCTGGACAGGAACAGGAAGTTGGAGACTGTGGGGCACTTCCTTCCTCCCCCCCCCCCCCAAAATGGACTCCTTGCAAAAAAAAAGGCCATGCAAATGTCAACCTGAGGAGTGATTCTGATAAAAATCATAATTTTCTGAAGGTTTATCCTGTTTGCTGGTGATTTTCTTGTGCGAAATTGCAAAATCTCTATTTCGCAAGTGCGAGATTGTTCCTTTCCGCCGCAACTACATGTTCGCAATTGCGAACTCTCGCGAGGTGTGCTGTGCAAGGTGGCAAGCCGCGAGTACGTATTCGCGGGCGACAAACTCCCGCGGGAACACGCAGCAAGATCTAAAATGGCGCGTCACTCGCAAAGAAAAACAACTCGGCAAACGCTAAAATGACGGAAAGTGAACGCCGTGCACCACGCCGCGCGCCGCAACCAAGCAAAAAATCCGCCGCGAGCGGATTCACGGATTTTCGACAAATTCGCGAGAGTTCGCGGATTGCGAATTTGCCGAAAATCCGAAAAATCCGCGATCGGAGCGGATTTTACGCCCATGCTTACTCAGAACTTTGCCCAACCCTTCCTGACTTTTAATGGCTACTTGCACTGCTACTGACAAATGCAGCTCACACCTAGGCTTGCCTGCGATTTGTTATCTTAGACAGTTTGGAGCCTAATGTAGTAAAGTGAGAAGGTTAGACAAAGGGGGCATCCCACACCCACAGGCCTGCACTGGGAATAGAAATTGCCCCTTTAGAACCGCTTATCACTCCTGCACCTGTGAACAATTCAGAAGAACTACCCTCTGTCTGAAGAAGGAAGACTGGACCTGCTTGCCTTGATCCCGGGCTCCGTGAAGGGACTCCTACACCTGAGCTGCACGGGACAGAACAAGCTTCCAAAGGCCTTTCTGCAACTGCCCAGCTGACCAGCATCAACTGGACCTGGCCAAGATCAGCTTGCTGGCCTCCTCTGTTGTGTCCTATCCCCAAGAAGTGCCCCCCAGGTCGTAGACGCTGGCCGGCATCAGAAACCACAAGTCCTAAATTCCAGGTGAAGATCCAGAAGTTCTTGGGTTCTTTGCGACTGCAAATGGACTCCTTGAGTTGCCAGACAACCGTGTGCAACATTCACCTACATGAATCTCTAGTGAGGACCTGTTGTTGGCATCTGCTCTGAGATTCCGCATCAGTGGTGACTGTGCACATCAACTACCAAGGCTAAGCTCCGGCAATGATTAACTCTTCATACCAAACAGGGACTGCCCACGACAACTGACCGTCCATCAAATCACTTTCTGTCTTTCCCTTTAGTTAATTATCACTTTCTTTTAAACAGATCCAGCAGCGACAACAAACCTTACAATTCTCGCCCGGCTGGACCATCAACTACCATTCCAGGTCAATTTTTCTTTCTCCTATTCTTCCCTTTGTCTTTTCTATTTAACTAGTTTACCATTTCTGGTTACCTTTGGGCCTCATTCTTGTTTTCTTTAACCTTATACAGCACTATAGCGATTTAAGTAACCTGGTCCTGATGATGACCTGGATTCTAACAGGTCCAAATGCCGTCGACCACCCAGCATAACTTATGCCATTTTTGTTGTCAACTGAAGCAACCTAAAGCGAAGTACCTATCTTGTACATATTTTCATTTGTATTGTTGACCACGAATTCCTTTGTATTCTTTGCGCTGTTCAAGCTGTTTTTTCACTTTGTGTCACTGTGACGATCACTGTCACGAGCACGAACAGCGCACACCCTCTTTTCGGTTCCTTTTACATTGTACTGTAGTGCTGATATCACTACTTTCATATAAGATACTTCCTGTTTCTTACAAACTCTCTTGTGGTCTCCCTTTTGTTCACTCCTCTGATTGATTAATTCTTCCTTTAATTTGCCTTCTGAAATGAACACCGGTTGAGACATTGTTTCTAAGTTAAACCTGACTTTTGTGCCGCGGTATCAGTGGGTTTAATAAAAGTTTATTTAGTGACTTTTGTGGTTCACCCTGACAAGGATTGTGTTTATTATTTGAGTGGTCTTCTCCCTCTTCTCCCTCTCAGCTTATAATCCAATATCTTACATCGTACATTGCTGTTTGATTATTACGAAATGATTGAAATGTTGTTCCTGTTTACTCCCAAAGGTACATTTGTTTGAATGAACTGTTAAGCCACACCTTGGTAGACTGGAACACACTGTTATCTAGTGTTATTTCTGACTATATTGAAAAATGATAGTGACATCCAAGAAAGCATTTGTTGGAGTGAGTTTATGGATATGTCTGCTGCCCTCTCTGGTTGATTGGAAAAGGATTAGAATTTGAAAAGTCATGTACCGAGGCATAGTTTTTCTTGCTGAATGACATTTGGCAGGGTCTGTGAGTAAATCCTTCTCACCTATATTGTGGCTCCTGCGCCTACATTTTTTGCAGTTAACGTCATTGTGGTCACATTGTTTGGATCTGCGGTATTGATACACTTTGTTAAAGTAATTAAAATGTATTTAACATTTCTTTATGCATTATATTTTTATTGATTCAGTAATTTAAGCCCACAAGTGCTTCTGTAATTAGATATGGTCCTTGTTGCTAGGTCGGCAGTTTCCATGATTCTGGTTCTTTTTCTTTGACCGTACTGGATATTCTTACAAACCAACTTTCTAACTCTCCTTGCTGGCCTTGAACATATGGGCAAGCAGGCTGTAGTGGCATAGACGTGTGTGTCCCATTACTCTACTAAGACATCCAGGACATATATCAAGGCTACTGTGCCTTAAGAAAGGTCAAAGGGCATAATTTCATTGGAGGTTTGAAGTGCATGTCAGAAGGCAAATTAAGTCTTTGGTATTGATTCCATCTCCACACTTTTTGATGCAGTAAGCTTTTTGACAGTGGTTTTCAGTTTGTGACAGAACCATTCAACAAGGCTATTAGTCTGAGAACATTAGATTGATTTTATTGCATGACTGTTGAATACTTTGTGCATATCCTGCATGAGTGTGTTACAGCTGTGATGACAGTCTTGGCGAGACTTGGGGACATCACACAGCCTTTGCTGTGCAAGGTCACTCAGTGTAGGATTGTTTGCTTTGCCAGCAGATCATTTACATTAAAATAATCTGTTTTTATAACTATTTTACAGAGTAGCCCAGAGCAAACTGCTTCTCAGAGGGGGTACCTTTAGTGTTTTATGAACAACCAAATGGATGAGAGAATTTTGAAAACAGTTTGCAATTTATTTACACATACCATAAAGGAGCCTTCCTCTCATGAGAAAGGAAACTCCAACATTCTTTATTAATGATTGACTGTATCCAGTGTTAAGAATAGTGTGCCCTGCTCATTCTATTATTCATATTATGTTTATGATATGTCTTTTCTGGGTGCTGCCAAGTATGCAGAAGGTAGTGGTTCTTTAGTCTCTATACTTTCTTAATCCATTATCTCCGGAACATCCAGGTAAACATCCTGCACATTTCCTAGTGCTGGACAAAAAGCAGTCTCCATATTATGGTGCCTTGGGGGTGATCCCAGAAGGTTATTGGATCCAAGTTTAGGTGAACAAGTGTAGAAAGTGAAGAGCCTGCTAACAATAGATTTGCTCTATCATCGCCACCTTGCTACAAGTCTCTTAATTTTGATAAACCATGATGTGGGAGTGTCCTCATTGGCCAACGTTTCATGCTAGGCTCTCTGTACATAATGCTGAGGCTAAAGACTAAGGCATACTAGGGTTTTTTCCTTTTAATGTCGGCAGATTGTTTGGCGATCCCCTGATAACAAAGGAGTGAAATCCACGTGTCACTGTTCTTTTGACCATCAAGCATTCATAGCAGTATCCTCAAGAGATGTAAATAAATTGTTTCCTCTACTGAGCCTTCAGAAACGTCTTGGGTGGGAGCTCGAGATTTACTATTGGCAGCACTAGGGACTGCTACTATCTTGTAGATCTATCATGGTTCATGGTATGTACACTTGTTTCAAAAAACAATATGCGTTTGATGATCCTGCGGCAATTTTCAACCCCCCATCAGACTATGAAGGAGGTGTTCTTGAAGGATGCTGTCACAATGCCCTGTACCGAGCTTTAGTAGCAATTAGATCACTTTATAAATCTTTTTTCAAATTTATAGGACCATAAAAGCTGGCAATATGGATTTGTCATTCATTAAGAAAGGAACTTGGGACATAGACCAGCCAGTTCCCTCATTTCCATCAAATTCTTCAGCAAAACTAACATTTTAATCAATTTGATCCATCCAGTCAATGAAGATGGTAAATTGTCCAACTGTTTTTACTAGGGCAAACACCTGCTGTAGTAATGGCTAAAAATTAATTGCATTAGAAGTACTAGAGAGGTTTCAACTCGTTCATTGAAAAGATCTTTTACAACATGCATTTGTTTAGTAAACAGTTAATTGCCCGGCTGTACCAAAGATGGTATGTACTCCCAACTTCAGAAACCATATATTTATATGTGTAAAAATAAAATTACTTGTAGCACTGAGATCTTAAACCGACGCTAAAATTTAAACCCCATTTTACTAAAATGATTGAACAAATGTCAAGGAAGTTGATTTCGAACTGCATGCTAAAAGCCCGCAGAGCCTTAAAGAACAATGCAAGCCCATCACCTAACACCCAGAATAACATGAATTTTGCCGTTCACATCAACTGCATTAACACATATACTCTTGAGCACTATCACTGTGCCTGCATCAGCATTCATAAAAAGGTACGTGTCCCACATTGAGAGGATAGACGTTTGAGAGCAGGAAGTCTGACAGTTGACAGGGAAATTTCAGGAAACCAAACCTTTTCAAGTAATGTGCTAGATGATTCTGGTTGAATTTTCGCAAATATTTCCTAGTCCAATAGTGGACAGCCTGGCTGAAGGCAGTCGTCATACTGTTCAGCAAATATAGAAGTGTACAATTTGTAGTCTGCTAAACACAGCCACTATTCAGGTGATCTAACATTTTATGTACCATACAGGATTGTGATTATCATCCACTTATGTTGATCAAAGTGTTGCAGAAGAAAATATTTATAGAATTGGCAGATCTCCAACCGCTCGTCAAGTGCTGGCATATAGTTGTTCGGTGTGGGGCTGAAGATTTGTTGAAACATTATTTGAGTCAAGTATGTTGATTTTAGAATCAATAGTGCTTGACTTCAAATTAAAATGAAGAACAGAGGTTAGCTGAGTGCTGCTCTTTGCTTTAAGGTAGGATGTGTGTCTGGTAGGCAGTTAACCCACTGTACAGGGACAAATGTTTCAGAGTATGAAAAGTTAGCAATTTGACTGAAGGAAAGTATTTTAGTAGGATTCTTTTTTTAACTTGTACGTTGTGCGTGGAGTTTTCAGTAAGATCATTGTGAAGATGACATGCTTACTTCAACAAGCCAGAGTATTTAAATAAATATGGTTCAGTCGAGGTGACATCTTGATAGACATACCAACAGCGCAAACTGTACGTTGTTAAGGTGGATAACATTTGATAGTCTAATTGTGTAGACTGCCTCTTGAAACCTTTTATATAGGCAGGTTGGTGGTCCATCAGAGAAATTAAGGAATTGACTAGAGGTCTCTGCCATGTGCACTCTGCAAAAATAGATTTATCAACACAAAAAGGAAAGATATTCTTAAAAATACAGAATGGATATAATGGTTACGCCAACATAGCACCTATACATATTGTCAGCAAAGAGCTGCCAAAAGAAGAAGAGGCTTAAGAGGAGAAAAATATGTTTGAAAAATACTGGGTATAGTTTAGTGTGGAATCAAATGTCAGTAGTTGACATTAGGATAAATCATACTCAATTTGAGAATAAGCTGAAAATAGAATACTTTAGAAAAAGAAATATTGTATTGGCCAACTTAGTTGTTCAAGACAAGCAGCTCATGTCTTTTAAACTGTTATATGCATCTCAATAAAAACAATTACAATTGGCTTAATCTACTTCAGATCACTTCACTCTTGGGTGTACGTAGAGCAATCCAGCAATTAATGTTGTCCCAAAGAGGCTAAGGTACGGGGAATCATAACTGTGAGAAATTGTTGATGGGGGTGAAAACCTACCTCAAATAATCGGAATCTTTCTCAGAGTGACCAAAAAGTAACAAAATAAACCTGTGATTAACACTCTGGTAGCTTGGCACAAAGCAGCTAGGCATAACTTTGAAGCAATGTGTAAACTACTTATGGAGTACCTAAACAGTAACAAAGTGAAAACACAACACGCACAAAATTCCCAAACCAATTTAGTAAAATAGAGAATATTTTAATAAATAAAATGACACCAAAATGACAAAAAACACAATAAGTAAAACCAGAGATATTCATTTTTAAAGTTTGATTGAAGGATAGCACCAAAAAGCACAAAGGGCCAACCACGGTTATCTGGCCATGCTGGTTCGGGTCAATGTCAATGGTTAAGCCTACCGCAAAGGATCACAAGTTGGTTACAGGGACCAGGTTCGACCCAGTGGGAAGTTTATCTTCTGAGTTACGAAACATTTATGGAGAAAAAGTGGTCATTGTCAAGTTGTGGGTGGGACAAGCTGCAATCTTGACTCGAATCAGGGATGGACAATGGTGGGTTACGGAAGAGTGGGGTCCCGCTGCGGTCGTTGATGGTGGCAGGAAAGATCTGAGTGGGCGATGTGCATGCCCAGGACGGCCTCAATGTTGGGTAAATGGTGCTCGGCATTGCTCCTGATAAAGCCCTCTATGTTTTGACTTAGAAACTTTACTAGAAGTCAGATCTCCAGCAGTGGGGCAACCGACGAGCAGAGGTTCGCAGCTTCAGATGGTTTGATGGCGATCATGGTCTCTGACGTTCTTCAGACAAAAAGTTGCCAAAAAGTTTCTAAGTCCCACTTCTTGCAGTTAGTTTTGGGGACAGGAGGAATGCACCATAACAGCAGCCTAGGGTCCAGGACCTGGGGAGAACCACATGTGGGTAGGTACTCAGTCCGACAGAGGCCAGCAGTAGGGTCCAGGGCAGGTCCAGTTTGAATTGGTCAGCTGAGTAGTTGGTGGAAGCTTGTTGTGTCCCTGTAGCTCAAACAGGAGGTCAGCCAAATAACCCTTGGAGTCACTTCTGGGGTCCTGGATTCAAAACAAGCAGGTCTAGTCTTCCTTCAGTTTTCAGACTGCAGGATGGTCCTTCTACTGATTCTAGCAGATCTTTTTTTTTTTTTAAAGTTCAGAAAAATTTTATTGAAGGAATATGACATAAGCTTACAAAGTAAGACAAAGAAAATAACAAGCAAAAGTATACATCAAGATAATTAAAGGTATTAATATAAGCTATAAAAAGAAACATCAAAAATTGAGAATAAATATAATTAAATTCTAGCAGATCTAAGAGTGTTCTGGGGAGAGGTCTTTGAGACCTACTTTTAAACTCAGTACCAGCCTGTGGTTGGAGGGCAAGCCTCTGCCCACCTCCTAAACCAGTTGTATTCAGTTCCTCTACTCCCACTTTGTTTGATGCCAGCCTGTCTAGAGAGACCAAGGGGAGGAAGGGCTAGGTTTGAGCTTCATCTTTCAGTAACAAGGTAGGCATCATTTGAATTCTAGGAAGGGCTGGACACACCCACCAAGCCATCCTGTCAAGGGAAGAGCCCGTCTCCCCACAGCCAGAGCCCTTTGTCCACTGCCTGGAATCAATACATATCTCACCACAGGCAAGTCATCAGGGGTCAGGTGACAGCTTGACACTAGCATGATTAGGCAGGAAAATGACAACTCTGTAAACTTATATTTTCCAAAATAGTGATATAAAATGCAACTTGACCATTGGGTTAGATTTGGAATTACTAATAAATGAACATTTTTTCTAATTATTCCCAAACTGGATTATCACTTATTAAAGACAATAGTGTAAACCAGTGTTAACCCATGGGAGAGCCAGCCTTGCCACAGTAAAAAACGATGTTGGGATTTTTTCACTTTCAATACATGTAAAACAATAAATATACATGTCCTTTAATTAACCTTCTTGCTTATATGGCCTAACTTGGGGTGAGATATAATTATTCAAAAGAAAGGTTTAGGCCTTGCAAAGTTCTTTTTGCCATGTTTAAATGGCAATTTTAAAATTGCTCAGCCAGGCTGCAGTGGCAAGCTTGGAGACATATTTTACAGGGATTCTGCATTGTATGGCACAATGAGTGTTATGTTATTTTAAGCTAATTTGTAAAGCGTAAAGTATACCCAGAGGTGTCTTGGTGCTGAATATGTAGGCAGCGAAAGAGCAGAAGGGAGGAACTACTGATTAAAAAGCCAAGTGCTGCAGCACGCTAGCAGCATTTAATTTGCAGGCCCTGGGTATAGGTGGTACCATGTACTAGGGCCTTAGGCCCTAGTAATATGCCACTCCGGGGTATATCAATGTTATCATATTTAACAGGGTGAGCACAAGCACCTTACCCCTGCTTAGCAGGAATAACGTGCACAGAGTTCTACAGTGTAAAAATTTGGGGTTCGGTAAACAGGCAGAAAATCCCAGTTGACCCGGTAGGAGTGAAAAATTTCCAACAATGATTGCAGACTAAGAAATGCCTAACAACTGCAAGAGGTAGTCAGTTTTAACTTTAAGGGTGGGTGACAGTGCAGTAATGTTCAATTGTGTTTCTAAAGTCAAGCAGTGACATTTGCTAATGTAGTGAACGCAGCACCAGCACAAAACTAGTTTGGCAGGTCCTGCAAGATATATTCTGCTCTAACCGTTTAACACACATTAAAAATGGGTGAAAGCATAAGTGTAACGGAAACAAAAAAGTATGGAAAGTACCTGAAACAAATAATCCGAATTGACTCACGATTATCTTTGGGTAGTAGGATTCTTCCCGAGTTGACTTAGTAGACTCTTCAAGACTCCCAAAGAAATACCTCAGGATAAGATCTAAGTAGGCAAAATGTGGGTCTGAGAGTGGGTTGCTGTGTATAAAAAATTTGCACTATAACAACCCCCGGTAGATATGTATTGACATGACCCTGAAAATAATGTAAACATTCGAAATGCAAAGCAGTACAAATGCAGTACACAGTCAACTCCGTCTCGTCGTCCTGCTTCCACACTCTCTGCCTCCTATGCAAGACCTTCAAATGGATCCTCCTCGAACACCGAAAGACCGTCACAAATGCTCTTGTGACCAGCAGCCTCTACTAAGGCAACAAACTTCACGCTGGAATAAACGAGAACCTCACCTGCAAGCTACAGAACATCCAGAATGCCGCTGCAAGACTGGTTCTCAACCTGCCAAGACACTGCCACAAATCCCAGCACCTGCGCACACTCCACTGGCTCCCAATCGAGGCAAGAGTCACCTTCAAGATGCTCACACATGCACACAAGGTCCTCCACGACACCAGACCAGCATACCTGAACAGCCAACTCAAATGCCACACACCCCAAAGGACCCTACGATCATCCCAGCTCTCCTATGCCATGGTTTCCCGCACCAGAAAGACTGATCAGAAGTCCGCTCCTTCTCCTTCGTCGAGGCCACCGCCTGGAACGCCATTTCGCTCCACCTCAGACAGACAACATTGTTCCCCATCTTCTCAAGAAACCTCAAAACCTGGCTCTTCAACAAACCCCCTCTTTGATGGACTGGAGCCGGTAGCCTGTAACGCCCCTCCCCCCCCCCACCCTCTCCCCGCCAGCCCCTTGAGACCCTTACGGGTGAGTAGTCGCGCTTAACAAACTCCTGATTGATTGATTGATTACACAGTGTGTCAGGCTAATACAGGTGGCTTATGTTTGAAAGGCCCATGAGTGCACAAGAAATATAGCACTTTCTCAGCATATTAATGTTGGAACAGGTATGTAATTTTCTCTAGACTGATGAACCTTAACCCCTTTTCTTGGCGTTGAACCATTGCCCTAACTGTCAACTTAGTAATTACTGTGTCAGTCTTAAATGTTTTTAGGTTTTATCTTTTTTTTTTTAACATTTTTATTTATTTATTGACCCTTCTGTGCAGAAAATGTGTTGTCTTGGCACTACATAAAATGCATCAAGTACATAAATTAATAGACAAAAACATACATTACTGAATATTGTAATGTCATAGTTAAATGTTCACATAGCTCCAACTCGCATTGTGATTCAGAACATTGCCCTAAAAGGGCAGCTAAGAATCCCTGGCCACGTACAGCTTACTGTGGACTATGGGGCAGCATTAGCTGGACGTTTGTCACTTCATTAGATTGTGATGAATTTATTGATTGTCACTAAATATTGAGGCGACTACTGCTACATGTATTGTGAAAGGTCATGGGCTCCATAGTGTAAGAAGGATTTCTAGATATTTAGCTAATCATTGCTTAGCAATTTGCAGATAATGAGCAGTATTTAGCCAAATATTTATTTGGTAGGGTCACTATTTTTGGCTGTCTGAGGCCTGCTTTGTCGCAGTCCAGGACTGACAGGATCTTCTTAGCGCCTCGCCCTGACGTTTCACATGCAGTCATAAATTATATGGGTAGTTCATGACAGTCAACTACCAGGATTCATCGTCTACAAGTGAGACCTCTGTTTACTTAAGATGTTATTGTTAATGTGTGGTCTAGGATAGGGAAAGGTAGCCATTATAATCCCGTTGTACTCAGTAAGCCAGGAACTGTATACAAATGCAATGCTCAGAGTGTTCACTGAAGTGAGTAATGATATTGTGTAATCTCCTGCATTTCCTTAATGATTTTCTCGTTGGATGATGTTACCTGTATTCATAACTTCTAGTATTCACTAGAATTTTTGAGCTGGTAGTAAAGGAAGTTGCTGCTCAAGCTCATGGCAATATATAATATGGCTGACGGCTAATATATAGAGAGAGATTTCCTGTAGTTTTAATTGTCTCCCTCTTCGCATTGCACTGATGTGTGAAGGAAGGTTTCTGCTGTTAAATATCCACTTAGCTCTTCACAATGAAGAAACATTGCAACAAATATCTTACAGCTTTTTTGATGTGTTTAATGTTGCACTAGAGATTTTAATGTTATCCTTCAGGTTTGCAAGCATGCTCTCTCTTTCTTATGAAAAATCCCTGACCATGAACTAAAGGGACTTGTGAGAAAGGTGATGGTGTTACCATGTATTATAAGGAATAAAGTACCTACTGTCGTACCTGATATGGGCATTGCAAGTCATCTCATAGTCCCATCATAACCTTAGGCTAAGATTTCACTCATACCAAGTTAAAACAATTTTCTCCATAGAGTTGCACAATCAACTTTGTTAAAAACTGTGGAAAAAACGATCAAGGCAGCATGTACTGGGGTGCCCCTAATAAGTGCATATTTTCAGTGATAAGTTGCAAAGCTGCAAAATGTTCTAAAGTGTTGTGCTATTTTCTAAAACCAGATTGATCTACTATAATCATGTTATCCTTAACCCAGGTTTTCAGCTGCTCCTGTAATCATCTAGTAGAGACTTTACCCACAGCATCTAACAATGCAATTTATCAGTATTTAATGGGCATATTACGGTCTCCCTTTATATATAAGGATATAATGACACTTCAGTTGCAGGAAGGAGGCACAGTAGAGTTAGTATGACAACAATCGAATACCGGGGAAATAATTGTTGCCCAAACTTTTGTTTTGTTTCCCTCTCTATGACCAAGATCAGGGCTTAGTCTAGACCCATTGCAGCAGAAAACCTCATCGCACAAATGGATGCTTCAATCTCATTCATAGAGGAGGGCCATAGCTAACTTATACCAGCTCAATCACTGGGGAGACCTTTAATAAAAAATACAATTCCAAAAATTATCCGCATGAAATTATTATAAACTGCCCAAAATATTGTCCCTGATCGGCATAGGGAGAGATTTCACCCTTGATCCACAACGGTCTGCAATGATCCCCCACAATGTACTTGCATTCTTTCGGAATGCGGCTTCTCCTAAAGCAATCTATTTATGATCTAAATCTAGTTTTTTCAAACCAATTTTTAGACGTGATCTTCTCCTCGTGAGTAGAGCCATTAGTCTAGCACTTTCCTTTGAGGGGCGAACGAATTAAATTTGAATCAATCTATTAATTTCTTTGTTTTAAGAGAGAAGAGGCCATCGCAACGTTTTATGAGAAACTTTGGTAAATCCAAAAATCTTCACTAATAATCTGCTTCCTAAATTGGCTAAAATAGTGGAATGCAACAGCAGTCCAGAGGCCTATATCGGTGACTGTCTTTTCAAATAACCCTTTAGGTTAGAGAGCCTAACAGGGACCCAGTGCATTCGATCAGAGTTCTTATTAAACTGTGACTTAGAATAATTCAATGCTGAACAACAGTAAGAGCGCCACAAGCCTATCTTGATAACTAGGATCACAAACTTTATTGAAGTGTTCTCTCACCAAGCAGGGAAAGACCCATTAATTTACATAAATGTCCACTATGGCGACATGGACTATTAATGGATTAATAGAAAGCTGTGAGACCTATGGGAGCATATCTAGAAAAGTATATTTACATTTTTTACCAATCCGTATGGTCAAGTAAGCAGATACCTTTTAAGAATTGATGAAAAGAAGAATTGAAAGACATGCTCCATCTAAGAGATAAACCCATCTGTACACACTATTATGTTTGATAAGAAGCTGCCCTGAGGAAGGCCAACACATTTATTTAGGTATTGTGGGATAATGTTTGCAAATTAAAAAAGGAACAATTATATATGCCTTATCTGGTCAATGATACGTCTTCTAAAACATTAACGTTGTTGGTCGCCAAATGTTACTAAGGATTCCTGGTAAACCTGACAGCTGGTTAAGCAGCCTCAAAAGCTTACGAACTGTTTTTCATGGTCATTTATAGTACATGGGCGTTTTTATTTTCCTTTCTCTGCTTTGATGAAATAGACATGTAGTTTGTCATTCATGCCTGCTGCCTGAGTGGTACAGTTTGTGTATGCCAAGATACCATAACACAGTTGTCTCACTTTTCCAGAATGTGTAAGGTAAATTGCAGAATTTTAACAATGATTCTTCTAAAAAAGAACCTGCTCTGTGAGAACAGTTCCAACATGAAGTCACCCCACCTAGAAATAGTTGCATTAAAGTGGCATCTTTCAAAGACTTCACTAAGCTTACTTTAGGGAACTTATATTGGATTTTAGTGCTAAAATGAGAATAATACTTCCAGAAACGTCTGCAAAACAAATTAAAATATTTAATTAGAGATGAACACATGAAATCTTAATTGTGTATGCAGAAGAAGAAGAAGGGGATTAATTAGAAGATTTGTTTGTTGACATGAAGTGGCATTCATGGGAAGTTTCATAATGTCATTTAAAAAGAACATATGGTAACATTTCAGTGGGGTTACTGCTTCATTCTTTAACTGCCAGTTGCTAAGGAAACTAGTGAGGAGCAGTTATGTTTAATTATAAAAATGCGTGCGTCTCCTCGTGGTTGTGTCAAAGTTTTAGAAATCAATGTCTTTAACAGAGTAAAGCACATGCGAGGTGGGGGGAGAGAGGGAAGAGATTATGAGAAGAGAGGCGTCCTAGAAGTAGGGCAGGTCAAAATTGCTATCCTCACATGTCACAAACACACCTAAGACCTGACAATATTTATGGTTTTGCCCCGCACGCTGTGCCTTATTGCCTAATTATATACATTAGCCCACACTCCTGGGCCTCCTTTGAGAGTGTGGTGCACTTGATTGAATGAGCAATTAGAATCATCCCAGCCCTCTATATGCATCCTTTGTAATGATTCTCGAATGCAGCGGTCCATGTGGCAGCTTGGTTTCATGTTTAGATCTATTCAACCTGAATACCTCCTCTTGCGAAGAAATAGAAAATGTGCTTATTATTCCAATTGTAGTGAAAGCCTGGATTCGCTATAAGCGCTTGTTTCAGTGTAATATGGAAAAGTCGTCGCTAGCCAACAAACCAAGAGAACTTGATAACTAGACAAGCCTGTCTTCCTTAATTGATCCACTGAGTCAAAAGGCAAGCGCAGGGATTACATTTTAAGGATAGAAATGACCAATTATGCTTTTTTGAAGTGTACTGATCATACAGAACCTTCTGTTTTCTTTTGTTTTAAAAATGCAAGTTGCGTTACAAAATTTTGAGTTTGTCTGGAGTGCTCTCTGTAAACTACCTGCCAGGTACCCCATCTCTTAATTACACAGGCAGAAAGTAATTGTGGTATTTCCAGCTTGGTGCTGGGGTCCCCTGCAGCGTCGCTGGTTACCAAACTTCATAGTAGAGGGAAAGATGCATAAAACAAGCTGCAGTGCAAAAATGGCTGATCCTCAGCATGAAACATTCTACAAGGCTTCTAAAACATCATCTACTCCCTACGGCAGTATGAAAAGCAACCCTAGCAAAGAGCTTTGTGCCCATGAAGCAGGTGTATTCCATTACAGAAAAGAACAATGTCCTGCGAAGGGTGGTACAGAAACCGTACCCAGCAGTGGTAGAGGCTTTTGTGCAAGCACGCTTCTGGTCCATACAGGGTTCCTGGCTATCAGGGACGTGCCAAGCATCTTCTAAGATAGAGGAGGATACTCAGTTTAATGTCCTAGAGCCTTATTTGGATCTTGTTGGATGGAATACTCTGTCACAAAGGTGAGGGAGATCCCATCTACTGAATTGCAATCTCCATAGGATATAATGGGGTCCTAATACGATGGACGGGATGCCCTCCGCCAAGATCTATAACAGGCCCCTGGTCACAGAATGTTTTCTTCCATGCCGGCTCCTTGGTGTCAGAAAATTGTGAGTCCAATATATTTACACTATTTAAAGGTTACATTTTTCTGTGTTATGGGCAAGATTTAATATCCTGGGATTTAGGCCTATAGTACTTCTACAGTTTATTTTATGTTTGTAATGCAAATACTATGCTAAAGCATGGCTTATCCTAGGCAAACCATGAAGGTGTTTGAGAAAGGTTTCTGTAATTGTCCTGGTAGGATATTTTGCAAAGAAGCATCGTAGGCACAGCTGTTTTTGTATCATTGCGATAGGACCTTATACAGCTCAACAGTGTAGACCCAGTCGTTTCTGTATCACTGTCGGTAGGGCGTTTGCAGTTCAACATTTTATGTGTAGCCATTTCTTTAAAATGTTGGTAGGGCATTCTTCGGTTCAGCGTTGTAGACACTGCGGTCTCTGTGTCACTGCCGGTAAGATGTTCGACAGTACAGTAGTCTTGGCGCAGCCATGATTGCCGAGGTGGAGCAAGTGTGTCATTTGCCGTACCAAGAAAGACGTGGGCCCTCTGGCTTCTTGTTTGAATTGTTAGATGCAGCGATAATCAAGAATGGATGGACCCATCAAACTTCTGTGGGGCCATGTTCGCAGCAGTCCTTTGTGTTTGCAAACCTAGCACAGATAGCACAGCTAACCATACAAATTTACTACTGAAGTACTCCGTGTTTTACACATGTGAAGTGCACACATTGTAAACCCTCACCAGGCGCAAGAGAAATGCTGATAAAGTGGAATGTCCTTCCCCTTGTGACTTGCAACAAAATGCACAAGTGTATAGTGGCTGCTCAAAGCATTTCAGCGTTGCAAACTGCAAAGTGCAGGCACTAAAATTCACAAATTAGAAGCTGCACATTTCTACCAGATTGCATTATGGGTGTATGTGCTGGGGTGTAGGCAACTGCATGCTCCGCCTCTTGCCCCTTTCACAGTGTGCCACTATTGGTGGCATTGTGACTCCTACCCATGAAGGGTCAGTGTTTGTAATGACTGCGCTGTAAATGTGAATGCTGAGGCAGACGTACTGCTCCGTGCACGCCCCCGCCAATGCATTTGCTGCTGTTTTACAATGCAAATTCTAGTCTGGTCAATAATGTTGAGGATCCATGGGTTTCCCTGTGCACACCTCCTATACACAGCAAGGTACGGGTGAATACTTTACTAACATTCCACTGCAAATCAGCCAGCACGTTAAGCAGTCCTGTTAGGTTTAGCATTTTATTTTCAGAATTTTAACTGTATTTTAATTGCAATCTGTTTATCTTGCTCTTTAGGTTGGGTTTAACACGTTATCAGAGGAAGGACCATCTCTCACCGGGGTTTTTGACGCTTGGTCTTGAAAAGCGCTTAGAGGATTTAAACCAAATTAGCTTCCAGGCCAGTAAGGAACATGCTTTGGAGAAAGCACTTGATACAATGGAAACGGAGTTTAAAATTGTCTGCTTTACGTTTTTACCATACTTACCTGCTCACCGCTGTCGAGGATATCCAGGTAATGTACCTAAGATGCGAATGGTGTATTAAAATGTAAAAACGTACTGTTGATTAAGTTGCGCTTGTATATTAAGAGTGAGGTGAGCTACTATGCAACACTTTCTCCTGCTGTTTCTGGTGTAATACTGCAGCACTGTGCTGTTTACTATACACTCATGAACCCAGTTGATTGCGATGTGTGTCATAGGCGGTGTGTATTAGTACAGGCTGTCACAAGATGACGTTTAGGCCGTAAGCCATGCTATGACATTTCTCCACATAAAACTAAACAAACAATACAGGTAACCAGGTTTAGACTTGGGCGCACTACTCTCAATCTGGACCGAGTTCGCAAACACGTATTAATAAACAGTGCTACGAAGGGAAGAGAGGTTGGTTACCTACAACCCCACAATACCCACTACGTGGGCACCACAAAAACAAAAGTACAGTTCCCCCCGACCACTCTTAAAGTAAATACACTTCAATGACCATCATTTGGTAATAAGTTTCCATATAAATCTATATATTTGACATATAGGTACAGTCGTATATTCAATATGCACAATTCAGCAATCAGTCCTTGTTGGTAATTCAAATTACAGATTTATATGGAAACGTATTACCAAATTATGGTCATTGAAGTGTGTTTACTTTAAGAGTGCTGTTGGTTCACAGAAAGAGTTCTCCTTAATTTTGATTTTTTGCTACATTTCGGTAGAACTCTATACTTCCTTAGCACCATGTAAGATTTCAGAGCATCTCTGCGAGCAATCAGCCATTATATATGTCCTTCTTAACAGCTGCGTGCTTTCACTGGCGACTTTCTGCACTTTCCTTTTAAATGGTTCGACATTCAGCAGGTGCATAACTCCTGCTTGTGAAGAAAGACGTCCTAAATTCCACTCTTATTTCACAAATGAAAGGTTGCCAGGCTCAAGACTGCATAATAACTATTCAGCAGCTGCTTGAAAGGAACAGGAAGTCTTCAGTGAGCTGGGTTACTCCGTTCTGCAATTAGCCGCTTTCTGATTGCGAATACTTCTATGAAAATCACATACTATGGCAATTATTAGGCCCCCTATTGTGCACAGGAGTAGGCCTGATGGAGATCATGTCTATGCCCTTTGTTAGCAAGGCGCCCGCGTGGCAAAACCATGGGGAATCTTTTATTCCTGCAGCTTGGTGCTATGTATTAACTGCTAACAATCCGAGAACAATGTCCTCCTCTGCAGGCTCCTTCAGATCGTGTGCTGCTGCACATTCTGACCACTGACCGCCCACCTCAATGTAAGGTCATCTAGGACATTCATGGTTTGAAACTCTATATGCCAAAAGGTTCTTGTGAAGCTGGCAATAGCTGCATAGTTGCTTCTTCCCTCTCTTAATCAGATCTCTTCTTTATTTGTGTGTAGTTCACTTAGATTTGAGTTTTTTTTTCTTTTACCACCTTGTCTCTTATTACCCCTTCTCTGTTTATACCTATTCTTTATGTACGGCTTGCCTGGACCACTGTCCTTTTTTTTTATCTCTCTCTCTTTTATCATTTCTGTTAGCAGTTCCCTGCTTGTCAGGAACCAGGCTGTGTGACGCTTCACTCCATGCACAAGATTGTGCTAGGATTTCACCAGGAAGTTTTTCTAAGCGTTTTAAAGACCATCAAATATATTGTCATGTCATGTCATTCACCACCAACGTTAATTAAGGTAGCAAAAGATATATTTCTGGATGACAGCTGGTGGTGGTGGTGGGGGAAGGGGGGGAAGGGGGCAACGTCATGTCATTGGGCCATTGCTCTAGAATCTAGATGAACTTTTAAGGAATATTGAAGAGTGGTAATACAATCACTTTTATTTCACGATTATCTAAAGTATATATCTAATTCTCTGTATATACAGATAATGTTACATGTTGAAAGCGGTACTAAGCAAGTCTCACAATTCCAGACACACGTTGTCTAGCTTGCCTGGGTGCCTCGTTGTTGAAGACACGTCCTTCCACTGACTGTTTCAAGCCCATCCAGGGACGTAGTTGAGGAATAAAGGACATTAATAATAATAACCTAGAATTTGTAAAGCACACAGCTACCTCCTAAGTGGTGTCACATGGCGCTGGGCTGACCTGCCACCGGTGCCAGGGCTTGAACTGTGAACCCCGCGGTCCGGAGTCGGGCACCCTGGCTGCTGCGCCACACCTCTTCTTCACTATAACTTCTATTTGATGTAGTGCTTTTGTTAGCGGGGGACTAGCTCTTCTCTGTCATTTATTGTTTTTTGTTTACACAAAGGCATGGAGATTTCTTTAGGACGTGAATAGGCACAACATTAGATATTCTCTGAAGAATCATGGCTGAAGACGACACATTTTTCCTTGACTTTTTAACTCGTGTGACTAGATACCATCTGATAAAGAGACTTCCCCATAGTGCAGATCCAGCAATTCAAGCTTAGGGATCAGAACCTGTGCATTTGACGGGTTAGCCCATACGTTAGGTAGCTTATGTATCTACTGAGGGAATGATCATATTCTGCCTAAGACCAAAGTTGTTTGGGGATCTTTCCCGTGTCAGATCTAATATAAAATCGTTGAGCTCCTAAGTTGGTTCTTTTCGAAGTGCAATGTACGCCCAAGCTAGAACAAGTCGCGGAGTACCTATAGTTAATTAGATAAGAGAAAGAGCGTCCCCATAGAAAATTTATCGTCAGTTATTAAACCCCAGCGTGTCTCCAGACCAGCCAAAATACCGGCATAGTAGCTCAGACCTCGTTACGGGGGGGTAAAGGCGTGAGCAGCAAACTTTGTTCTTAGGCAGAATATGATCATTCCCTCAGTAGATACATAAGCTACGCGCGGGCGTTGTTAGATGAAGTAGACGGGATACGATAAGGACCGTCAAAAAAGGTTGTCAGATTGAGATGCCTATGAAATTATCCATTGCCTATCGCTGTTAAACAGTATTGGGAGATACACTCAGGATATTACCTGACAATGAAATACCGTTTATGCTAGGGGACAACGCCCATTCAAGTGGACGTGGCCTTAATGCTCATTCTTACTTCTTAACAAGTCACTTCAGGACCACCGTTTTCTTTAATATATTGCCCTTGTTGGGTAATGACGATCTGTAATAAACTACACGCCGTACCGAAAACGACTGGATGGGCTTTTCCCACTTAATTTTCATGCCCTGAAGAAGTCCTGTATATGGACAAAACACGTCGGCTGTCCGTTGTGTTGATTGCACTGCTTCTTCTGGAACAATAACAAAGAAAAAAGAAATAAAAGAAACATCAAAGAACTGTTGAATATGGACATTTGATTTTTTTCTGCTGTTAGAACCCCTTGGTGGTGCACCTTTGCTTTGTTTGTAAATTGACTGTGGTCCCGGTTGGTAACTAGTACTGTGGCGGTGGGTCCTATACAGTGTGCACACCTCTCCCACCATAAATAGTGGGTAATTATCAATAGAGTAGACAATCCGGGTTAGGTGCTGTCAGAAAAGAGGTTCCACTGTCTGCACTTCTTTTTTTTATTTATTTATTTATTTATATATATATATATATATATATATATATATATATATATATATATATATTCATGAGCCTCATAATGGCTTTGCAGTTGCAGGATAGGAAACTTGAGTAATATTGCTTCAAAATTGTGTGCACGGGAAGTATTCTGGAATAAGCCAACTTTGTTTTACTAAAATGATCTTGCAGACCGAAGTGCACATTACACGTTTACTACTTGAGGCAAAGGGTGATACTAATTTACCCACAGCAAGGCAATTTTTGATCCCGTGCCCTCTTAGAGAACCCAATTCTTTGTGTTCCAAGGAAACCCATTTAGCTATTTGACCTCATCGCCTTTCAGCAAAGTAATAAACATTTTTTTTTTAAGTAAGAAGCCCCAATGTTGCTGATGCTCTGTGTCCACTGCCCTATAGGACCATGCGCTTGGAATATTCGTGATTACATTTAGTATCGCAAACGCTATTTTCCCGAAGGTGAATTGTGCATTTTCAAAATAGCTTGAAGTTATTCTATCAATGGAAATTTAATCTATGTTATTCAGGCAGACGTGCTTACTTTTTCACTATGATTCACTAAACTGACCTACCCAGAAAGGATTTAGTAGTGGTTAGAAATCTTAATTGGTTTGAAATGTATTGTGCCAAGTGTCTATCCCCAAACTAGGGATTTCAACCGTAAACCAATGCAGCATTAACTCAAGGAGGAAAATGCTTTGGGGAGAGCTTTTTTATTTACCATGTTTTGTTTAAATCCTTGTTTTCTATATAAGTCATACATTTTTGGCCAGAGTGGCGTAGGAATTTAACACCTTGAATGCTATGGGGATTTTTCCCCAGTGCTGGAATTTGACAGATACCACTTTACATGACGAGCTGGGCTCGTCATGAGCGTGCGAGGAGGCTACTGCATGACGAGCCCAGCTCGTCATGAGCGTCGAAGGGGTTAAGAGGATATCTGATGCTTTTCCATTGCCAGCTAATCGATAAATGCACTGATGAGAAACATATGACCAAGACACAGAGACAATATAGTTCTCCAACACCACGTGGATTGGGTTTTAAATCGAGCCCGGCTCAGAGTTGTGTAAGTCATTACATTCTGATAACCTATCTGAACCCAAGCACTGATCTCATCACATTGTCTGATGGAGCTTGTTCGGTTAAGAAGGGCACTGATGCTATTGTTCTCCCAATAATTGACATATCCTTTGCCATTCTGTGGGGGAAGGCTGGGGCAGGAGGCATTGTTCGTGTAGCTGCACCACTGTAATGGAATAATGCATTGTGTAGTAACGTACAACCTTAAAATGATGGTTGTGAATGCTTGTGTGTTTCATTTGGTTGATTAATGCCCATATTGAGATGAAGTTGTTGAAGTAGTTTTAACGAATTGTTTTAATGTGCTGTTATGGACTGTAATTGTTATTTCATGGTACCATGTGTAGTATGTATTAATTTCTGATTGAGTCACTCACATGAGGCTTTACTCCTTGAAAGCTCGTTGGGCAAGTATGCCGAATAGAAACGAAATACATTAAGGCTTCAGTGGCCTAATTTCTGTACTCATAATTTGAGTCAGTTTCAGAGAAAATAATAGCTTAGTTGCAAAATGTATTTTTCTCTTTAGACTTATTCAGATGATTTAAATGAAATTGTGGGCAATCCTTTTTTCTTCCAAATGTGCAAAGAAATTACGATTAAAGAAATGGTGTTTGAATGTTTATCTTTTGTAACATGGGTGTTTTGAAATGCAATATAATTTTCAAATTGATGTTTTGGTTATTGCTCTCATATGTTAATCCCGCTTTTGAATAAATAGGCTTACAAGGGTGGACATATTTTCAGAAATATATGCTGGGTCACTCATTGATCAGTGGGAAAAAAGCAGTTACTAGGTGATTTCAATGACCGCAGACACCACAATAAGCTACTTTATTACTACTGCTACACTGCAGACATTTGAGGAGCTACATTGTTAAATGTTCTCACTTCCTTTCAATGTATACATGTAATCACTGACTTGTTACAAAGCCAAACCTGTACTTGAACTGTAACTTACTGGTAGCCCCACAGGCACTAGGTTACAAGGGTACTGTTTTTGTCTATTTCAGTTGAGATGGCCAAGCCTACAAGCAAAGCACAAATTACGTTTTTTAATTTACTGGAAACCAAGTCTTCCTAAACAGTTGATAGAATGTAGCCACTAAATTAGCAACGTACCACAAGAGAAATGTTCAGATTCACTTATGACTAAGATATAGTTAAGGTCTTCCAGTTTCCTAAACATCTTCTGTGTGATCACAGAGTAGTGTGTTTCTCAAGTCAAACTTTGCGTATACAAAGGTTCTACATGGCTACCACTTATGGAGAAAGACTTAATACACAGCAGTGGTAGAAGATATCACAGAGAAATATTAGTAATGAGTATCCTAAAAATAATAGCTATAAGAGCAGTATTAATACATATACTATTAATAATCGTCATCATGTATAGCAAACACAGCTTTTAAATATCTTTTGGCTGTTGGATTAAAGATGTTATTCTTAAATTTAATGATTCTCATTTTTAACGATTTTGGAACTGCTAAGGGTTTATGGCACGCTTCTTCGGATTCAGCTTTATGTCTGGGTTGCAGGTCAGACACTGATTAGAGCAGCAGAGGTTAGCCCTTTGTTATAACGTGCCATCCAGGTTAAGATGAAGCTTGCTTGCTTCAGTGTTATGCTTCATAACCAAATGATAATTTACCCTTCATTAGCAAAGAAAGTATTGTTCAAAATGTAAAAAGTTTCCCTGGACAATAGAAAATAGTCACAGTTATTTACCTCAATCTACTTTCTAGCACCAGCAATATGCATGATTAAAGACTAGGAGCACAGCCAATGTTATGCAAGTGCTTGCAGTTCCCATAAAGGTTCGGTCAGTGTGTAAGCAATTACTAGCATTGCCAAGTTGCTTCCCCAATGCAAATCCTGCCTTTCTAATAAGCTCTAACCTCTCAGAACTGCAAATCTATTTTGGTACATTAGGTAGCATCTCAGATAAGAGTTTAGTTTGTGGTTTTATTAGTCTGTAGTTTAATGTATCTGTGTCAAAGCCATCTAGCATGCATGCAAGGAACAGAGAAAACATTGAAATCAAAACGTATGCTGTAGGCTAGGGAATGATGATGAGTTCTAATTGTCACTTCTGTTAGTTCACAAAAAGAGGATTTTTCTTAAGGGTGTCATTCGTAAGTTGCATCACTTTTACTACATACAGTTGATTCTTTTTTTTTTTTTTTGCAAGAGTTATTTAGGTAAAATTAAACAGTGCATAGGTTCATAGTAATTCAGCAGCAGGGCTCGAGAACTGGAACACTTTGACACTTCAGCCAATGAAAAATGAGCTTCTTTGTCTTTTGTTGGCAACTCATGCCCAGACTCAGGCCTGAGTCTTTGCCCTTTGCTCGCGTGGGAATTCACCTACATTTGTGTCTAAGATGAATCATTATTTTAAGTTGGATTCAAAGCTGTAATTTAAAACACACATTGAGAAGATTATGAAATTATGTTTCGACCAACAAAGTTTGCTGGAAAAAATTAAATTGCGGTTGACTTAATGATTGAATAACTGTATGCAAATTCATATACTGTTTTCTTAAAATATAGTAATGCCATCATCATCCGTTTACCTGCTAACGAATCTGTTTTGCAAGCAGCTCTTCTCAATTCATTTCTCTTCCATTCAAGTATTATCACATTGCCCCAATTTAATTTAATTTCCATCAGCTTCCCCTAATCTTTCAAATCAATGTCAAGCCTTGTTGCACCATCTTCAAGGACTTCAGTGATACACCACCATGTCCTGTTGGTAAGGTAAACATTTTGGAGCTTCACAAGTGACGAGGGGTATTGTGGTCTACCGATTAGATGAGTATAAGTTGTGTTGTCGTGGATCTTCACAACAGTCTTTTTTCAGTGTCTGAGAATCTCTCTTCCTATTAAGATCAGAATTCTTTCAGAACTTCTTGCTATTCTTCTGCCCTTAAATACATATCTTTTTTTCAAGATGACTTTTGCTTTCTAAATTAGTAATTACCTTGAGGGGAACATGTTGACATTCTTTTCTCCATTACGTGTTTCTGTTTTAAATTGTGTTACTATATATTTCTCCTTTTTATATTCATAATCTTTTAGCGTATGTTGCCATTTTAGTTCTGTGTTATGCAGCGCCTCAGTGCCCGAGGGCTCCATTATCTTTGAAAGAATGCGAAAAATAGAAATAAATATTGATGAGGTTGGATATTGTCTGAAATATATACTATGGCTTCGTAATTAGTTTTGTGTTAAAGCCTTGGAGTTGTATTGTCATTGTTACTGGATTCACTGAATGTCCTCATAGGTCTTCAAAAGAATCAAGTTGCTATGCTGTTCTCGCTATCTCATCATATAAATGTTGAAGTGTATTGGAGTGTGAGAGCGAGATCGATAACTCATTAACTGGATGATACTCATGTTTTAGTGTACATATTAAGTCAGGAGTTCTTAAGTCTGACACTATTGTTTATTACAAATAATTCTATTTTTCCTATGAATTTCTTAAGTTAAATAGTACAATAATTCTTAGAAAACAGCAGTCGGGTATGGATAGGGATGCAAACTAACTGATGAGCAGAATCATTGAGGAAATCTTTTAACATAAGCTACCTTCTCATTAAATACAGTAATCTGATTTTCTATGAGATTTGGTTAAGCCACCAAAACAAATTTCATTATTTAGTTCTATGAATCCGAAAACGAGACACCTAATAAGATTTATTTGGCCATTTGACACACCCTTGCTTTCTAATTTCTCTGTGGTATTTAGATTAATTTTCTGTATTTTGTATTGTAATTCTTTATTGGTGTTGTATGCATTACACGCCAGCATCAGCCAGAGAAGAACATTCAGTTCAGGCATCCTCTCCCTCCCCTCCCCCAATAAACTCCGAGACCATACCCTGGGAGTTCCCATAGTAGACTGGGATGAGATAACATTTGGAGCAACCAAACATGGCCAATTCTGTCGTTGCCTTATAAAACAGGGAACGCTGAATGGATGTGAGCCAAAGGCAGTAGAAATGTGTGGTCATAAAGTTATAGAAGTATACCCCTAACATAGATAGTACACAGTACAGTCTTTGATTGTTGGAATTAGCAGATAAACTATTCTGATCCTATCAGGGCACATCAAGCCCTATATTCTAAATTGTGTTTGAGTGATTATAAAGGATGGTGTCAGGATCTTTGCTCAGCAAATCTCTGTACCATTTATCGAAAAGGGTAACCCCATGTCCTTCTTTATGGGTTAGGAGGGAGTAGCACCAATGTCTCAGCATGCATACCTTTACTGTTTCCACTGAAGTCAATGGCCATCTCCTGTGGTGAGGGAATATTTCTGTCACATCAGTTGTCATGTAACAGGGCCAGCCTGTAAGATAGTATTATGAAATTGTTCAAAAAGCCATTTAGAGTGTCTCAGATCAATGTCCAGTATTTTGCTGAGGTCAGACAGTGCAATAGACTATGCTGCATATACGCTGTGAGTATCTTCAACATTTAGATTCTCTGGTCATCGCAGAACTAGCCTCTTCTACGGCATCTAATATCAGTTCTATTTATCTTAAAATGTTTAAAAATCAGGTAGTTTACCTAATAAGTGTCATGGACTGAAGTACCTGCAACCTATTGTCCTCCTTATATGAATGATGGAAGTTGTTTTGCCAAATATGTAGTAGGTGGTCCGTAAGAGGTGTGGAGCATTGATGGTCCATTAGTACATTGTAGAGACCAGACCCTCAAATAGGTCAGTATAAGGGACTTAAAAAGGTTCCAAGGGAATGGTCCTAGTGTGCCTTTAAGGCAGAGCTCAGCTGTAGGTTCAGTTAGTACTGATAAGTTGGTAGATCAAACTTCGCTTGTAAGCATTGGAATGGTTTCCTTTCTGTGTCTGGAACCTGTTGGCTAACTGCGAGGAGTCTGTCTGTCACTCAAATGCCCCACTTTATGGGATGTCACTCAGATCTCTTTCGGAGTCACCAGAATGGTGCTTCTTTGGTATGGAGAAGCATGTATGCCCACTGTGACACGGTGTTCTGTTTTTTTTATTCTATGCAAGGCAGACCCAGTACACCACAATGTCAGTGAGCGGTTCTTCTAAAGGGTTTCCATCTTGGTTTTAAACTTCCCAGGTGAAAGATTTAATAATCTTGTCTATGGTCCGGAGGATTCATAGCAGATTAATTAGTCAATGGTTGCATTCCCAGCACATAGTTAAAAAAAGGTGTTACCACATTTAAAATGTCTGAACCATGCCCTGCAATAATAGCTAGTCGTGTGACCAATACACATAGTAATTGGACAGTTTTGTAGTAAGTGGAGTTAAGTTATCTTCCACCATATGTTTGAGAACTCTGCAAATGAAAACCCACCGTTTCTTGAGCCTATTCTGTCATCACTGTAAGTTGGAACTCCCAATTGATGCCAGTGCTTTGATTCCAGAGATGGGTAGTATCTTGCTTTTGCCGCAGTTTACCTTTTAACTCAAGGTATAGCAGAAGTGGTTTCTTACTGTTATAAGAGGTGGTAGGGGGGAATCGAAGCCAGGGAGAGTATTTAGTATGGCATCAACATAAAGCAAAAATGTTGAGAACCCTGCTACTTGGGTACTGATCCCTACAATTGACTAGGTCTGCCATATGTCTTTTGCTAAAGACTCCAATGCCAACAAAAACAGGTTGGATGATAATGGCTAGTCCTGATGTGTCCCATGGTGGATATGGAAGGAGGGTCATGCTTCCTGCCACCTCAATATACCTGGACCTAGATTTGAGTCGTGGAAGCAAAATCCAATAGAAAACAACAGAAAACAATTTACCAGATCAAGCCACACCAAATTTCTTCATTTTGCAAGAGAAAATATACTCACCCATGACCCTTAAAGAGTAAGCTGTGGGATCCAAGTTTATGCTAAGCCCTGAAGGGTTCATGACACGTGGGAATTCAGTATTTAACATTTCACCTGTCAGTCTAGAGAGGTAGTGGATATTAGTACTGTTGGAAAGGTATTATGTGATTTTGTTAGGAAAATAGTCACTGGGTTCCTGTCTAAATGATCTTACTCATCAGGTAGTCCTAATTTTATGGATAAAACAAGGATAGGTCCGTACAACCAAACAAAGGATCATACCACAGTCTAGGTCTCGAGACAGTCTCAAGGATTTCATTTGTTGAGAATCCCTATATTCAGGCTGTAAGTCTTGATCTGTTCCTCTTGTACATAAGGACCTCACTTTATACATCCGGAGACCGTTGACAAAATCTTACAAGTAAAATGTAATCCTCTCTACAACTGTGAGAAAGTGAACCTTTCATCTCACTTCAGAGATATTCCCAATTACTTGGCCCTTAGCAAGCAGAATCCCAGCTTTTGGGGCACATTGTAATTTACTGAAGCACTTCTCATGAAGCTGTCCCTAAAAGTTAGAAAAAAGCAATATGATGTGGCTAGCGCTGGCTGCATCATAGCATTATTTCTCTTATTGAGTGCAGGGGAGGCAACACAGACAATGCGAGGGCTAGGGGTGGGAGGGTAGAAGCAACACAGACAACAAGAGGGTGGAAGGAGAGTATGCAGCCCAAATAACGGGAGTGGGAGGAAAAGGACAAGGGGTGGTGGGAGGAGAGGAAGCAACATGAACAAGGTTAGATGGTAAGAAGCATCACCTGTTTGTGAAGTGTGGAACTTAGGCACTGTGATACTTGCACGCAAAGCAGATTTACCATGCTCGAAGCTCAGTCTGTCAAGATTGCCACCTCAGCACTGTGATATCTGCACATGCCACACATTGACAGAAACCTATACTCTTAAGTGTGTCCACTAGTTACTGCGATACCTGCTCTTGGCACGCACTGTCCTGCCTCTGTAATCAGTCTGTGATGGGCAGGAGCATAACACTGCAAGTGTGCTCTTCAAACACAGCTTAATAAGTAGCGAGAACACTTAAAAACAAGAGAGAAGAGCTCCCGAGAGATGGAGAAACAACAAGCAAATGAAGGGGAAATGGGAGAGAGGACAAAACAGAGAAAGACCAGCTAGAGCAAGATAGGAGGAAATCAGACAAAACAGTGACACTGGAACAGGTTCAAAAAGCAAAACACACGTATATATTTTGAAGGACAACACAATCAGAGTTTTGAGTGTGTTGGTGGAAGAAACAGACCCATGCATAAAGAGTTCTTTGGGCTGTGCGTGGAAGTCTAGAATAAGGACCAGTGAGCTGGGACTGCTTTTCCTCCAACCAGGCCCTGTGGTGAAGGCAGATAACAGATAGAAATACATGGCTCATGCCACTGTAATCTGCTGTTCAGAAGCATAGACAAGGAAGTGGTGGTGTGAGGGGAAGAAGCAACACAGACAATGTGTGTAGTGGTTGAGGTTTTATTTTTTAGGTCTTCCTCCTCTGTCATCCTTGATATTTCTTTTTGTCCATGTTGCTTTTTCCTTCCCATCCACAGCCCGTAGACCACTGGGTTGGGGATGGGAAGGAAAAAGCAACATCGGCAAAAAGAAATATCGAGGAAGACGACCTAAAAAATAGAGCCTCAATCATTGTGGGCACCAGACAGATACTAATATAAATGAAGCAATCAAAGCTGGTTCATGCTCCTCAGGAAAGAAGAGGAAGTAAAACTGGCATGCGCTGGTCAATTAAGAGTAACAGTGAAGCCATTGAATTGTAAGCAGTGGGCGAGCTCCAAGACCCTTACTGTACACAATATCTCTCACAAGCAACAGTACACAATATCTCTCACAAGCAACAGCGCATGCACACTGTTAGGCGAGACCTGAAAACAATAATATAGCAAGTGTCCAGTTTTCCCAATATCCTGAAAGTGAATTTTAAATTCTAAATCATACATCAACAGTTTCTTTAGCATCTACTAACTTAGTTTATGTCTACCCCAGCTTGACATGGTAACGTTTTTATTAATGTATTTATGTAGGAGTTCTGTGTCCGATGCCGGGCACTGAGAAGAATGGAAAGGAGTCAGATATTGTGTAGATGGTAGGTAGAGTAAATTCAAATGCAAGGTGGACACCTCTCTGTGATAGTGCTCTGTTGATGCTCTTGCCATCACAAGCATTCAGAGGAATGCCAGCTAAAGTTCTGTCTTCAAGTGTTTTCCAAATTGGATATGGCTAAACTCAGTTTATTAATTGAGTTCAAGGAGTTCCATAGTTTAGGACTTTGACCACCTCATAATATACATCCATTTTTTTGGTTTGATGGTCTGTTTCTTTATAGTGCCGGATCAAAGATTACCCACTGGAAAGTTTTCTGCAGTCTGGTTTTGAAGGTATCTGTTTCCTTTGCTATAGCCAGTAGTAAGAAATTGGGTTATTGGCTGGGGGCGTTTGGAAGCCCCATTCAGGCAACAACCTCAACATTTAAGATGGCGAATCACAAAATTTACTCCATTAATCTGTGCTTAACCCTCTGGTGGCTTAGCACAAAAGCAGTCTGGCTTAACTTAGAAGGACTGTGCAAGGTATGTGTGAAGCACACAAACAGTAATAAAGTGAAACCGCAACACAAGAATAATCCCAATGTAGTTTAGAATAATAGAGTACATTTTAATAATAAAAGAATACCAGAATGACAAAAATCTAATCTGTAGAATTAGAGGTATTACATTTTGAAGCTTTTAGGGAAAATAGTGGCTAAAAACACAAAGCGCCACTAACGGTTATCTGGTTGCGCTAGACTGTGCCTTTATATAGTTTATGTTTTATGTTACTTTGGTTTCACATGTACACTTGGGACACTGTGCACTGTATTTGTGTCTTTATATTCACATGATTGTGTGACAATTTAAATGTGATTGAATACGACTGATATAATGAAGAAAAAACATTCTTGAGATGTGTATAATTGGTTGTGTATTCCTTTCAGCCATCCCTGTTAACCCTCTGTGTTAGTGCCAATTGCTATCAAGCCATATATTAAGTATATATTAATAAGTATTATACCGCAGGAACCGTTGTTCTTTGATATAACTGTTTGCCCTGGTTCCTATGTGAGTAGGGTTCCCCTTGTTTTTCTTCAAGACTGGAGAAGGTGACACATTCAGGCCGACGATGGGTCGAAAACATAGACCAGGTTAATCCCACTGAAAGGTTACCTTAGTAAATCCAATGCAAAGAGTTGGGTTTGTGTAGGAGGAGCCGGAGTGTCACAGTCAGTCGTCACTGTAGCACGATTAGCCAGTCGGGGTCTTGAACAGTCAACAGTGTAGCACAAAGAGCCAGTTGGGCATTGCGGGCAGTCATTGCTGTAGCTTCGCGTTGACGGTCATCTCGGGCTGTCCTTGCTGTAGCACGAACTGCAGGTCTCGTGTTGACAGTCACTGCAGACAGTAGTTGTCAGCGCGAAGACCAGGTTTCACCAGAGTGTCACGTTGGATGTCATTGTGGGCGACAGAGTATTGGTGCGAACAGGCCTGCTCGCGGTCACAAAGAACCCAAACTTCAGGTTTTTTACCATTTCTTGGAGGAGAAACTTTTGCTGATGCCAGGAAAGGGTCCTGGACTTGTGGGCCACCTCTTGGGAATCAGGGCTCACTCCAGAAGAGTGGCAGGGCTTGGGCTGGTCCAGTTGCAACCCGGTCAGCTAGACAGTCACAGGGAGGCCTCTAAAGCTTGCTGGGTCCCTGAGGTTCACAAAGGAGACAAGCCTACTAGCCATTGGAGTTACAGTGGTGGCCCGTGGTACAAAGGCATGGTTCTAGTTCTCCTTCCAATGACAGCAAGGCAGTCCTCCTTCTGATTCTTATACAGGTCCAGTAGTGTGCTGGTGAGTGGCTCTGGAGGTCCAATTTATACCTGGTGCCAGCCTTTGTCTGGGGTAACTCCCTGTCCTCCCCCCCCCACAACTGGGTCTATAATGTTCTTCTTCTTCCCCTGGTCATGGCTCCAAACCTTCTGGGTATGACAAAAGGCAGGACAGGCTAGGTCTCTGGTTTCTTTGTGAGTGCTCTAAGCAGAGCCCTTTGAAGTTTAAGTGTGACTGGTCATAGCTCCTCTCCAGCTATCCTGTTAGGGTGGCGTATCCTATCCACACCTAAGCTGCCTTTATACGACTGTCCGGAAGCAATGCACTAACTCCAACAGCAGAGCCATTCACATTCATGTGATCTAGTACACTGGAAGAAGGCACAGTTGTTAGCGACAAAAAAAATACCAACTTTATAAAAGTGGCATTTTTTAGAATTCTAATTTAAAATCCAACTGTACCATTAAAGAGTATTTTAAATTTCAATTGATTTGAGTGTAAACAGCATAAATCTATCTGCTCCCAATCTAAAGTTAGCACTTACTAAATGTAATAATGTAACCCAGTGTTGGTAAATGGGAGAGAAGGCCTTCCAACAGTAAAAGAAAAAACGTCTTTTGGAGTGTTTCACTGCCAGGACATGTAAAGGTTTAGTACACATGTCCTATTTTTTAAATACACTGCACCTTGCCTTACAGGCCTTTACAGTCTACCTTAGACAAGACTTATAAGTATTAAAAAAGAAGGTTTAGGCCTAGCAAAAGTTTTTTTGCCAAACTAAATGGCCTGTGACATGTTTTTATAGTGCTACTTTAGTGGGTGGCACCGTAAGTGTTGCAGGCCCTCTAGTAGCATTTAATCAATAAGCCCTGTGTACAATTACTAGGGAATTGCAAGTAAATTAAATATGCCCCCCTAGGTGTAGGCCAATTTCACTATGTTTGAAGGAGAGTGCATAAGCACTTTAACACTGGTTAACAGAGGTAAAGTGCAAAAAGTCCTAAGCCCAACCAAAAAGAAAATCAGTAACAAGAGGGCTGAAGGGAAAAAGCTTGGGGGAATGTGCCCATCTCCTCGCACCGCAGCAACGACTGCTCACTGGGGACCGCCGGCATGAAGACCCAGCTCGCCCATCTACGACACCTGGCCTGCTCCTTGCGCCATGTTGATCACTGCCCATAACGTTCTCCTTGCGACCCCCTCTAACAGTAACGGGACTCATGCCACAAAGCTTGAAAAGGTAAAACATTAGCGGGATCAATCTAGGACTACTTGAGCTTTTGACTTTCACCTGGTTCAGCGCGAACAGGTAGCTGCAGTTGGCGCTTTTTGTTTTCAGACGTTATATTGCAGTTTTATTTTTAAAAATTAATAACGCTGGCTCTACTGATTGGATTTTTGTCATTTTGGTCTTGTTTTATTTATTTTTCTGAAACTGTTGTGGTTCTTTATGTGGTGTGTTTTCATTGTTTTATGGTTTGAAGCGTTGCACAAGTACTTTACACATTGCCTCGAAGTTAAGCTTGACTGCTCTGTGCCAAGGTACCAGGGACTGAGCACAGGTTAGTTTGGGGTTTGCTTGTGCCTTGCCCCGACTAAGATTGTGGTTGCTGCTTGACGAGGGCTCACACCCCAGTCAACCAGTAATCCCATGTCTGATCAGGGCTCACAACACAGTCAACCAGTTACCCAATTTCTAACATTTAGTAAGGTTTTTCTCTGGGGTTTTGTTGATACTGGACAAGTTTGGTATTGGCTAGTTGCTTCAAGGGTGTTCTGCATTTGCTGTGAGTTTTTTTTGCGGGGGTGGGTATTGTGACTATGTTTGATTTGATGAGCTCCCTTAGAGTGTGATGGTTTTATCATGCTTTTGATGCAAACGTAAGAAATAATTGCTTCAAGTGTGCTGCAAAACACAATTCAACCGTCTGGTTAGAAGGTCTCTTATTGATTTCGACAAGACTCAACACATGGTCTAGTCCTATGTCTATGAAGGAACAAAAGCAAACCTGGGAGAGAATTATTGTGGCAGCTTATGGTGATGGTAGTGGTTGAGTAAAACTGAGTGCAAGATGTTAGAAATGTTATGGTAGAAGATCTTGCAAAAGGAGTGGTCTTTATAGATGTGGGTTTGGTCATTTCCTGATAGATAACGAAGATTCCTTTCTGCATTTAGGTGAGGACCCCAAAATATATCCCGCAATGGCACAGTGATTTTCTCCGATGTACCTGGGTGAACAATCTTGCACCCGAGTGAGATAGTGGCAACGCAACATTCTGTCTTGTGGATAGTAATAGGATCCAACAAAATAAGGTAACCCTTCTCAAGTATTGTTGTAAATGAAAAGGGAAGCTGAGGGTAAAAAATTACTCATGCTTCTCACTCCTCCTAATTGTTGTCCTAGCATTTCCCTACACCCAACTCTAAAGAATAAATGTGTGCTTATACTACTCCCTTTTAACATGTCGGTTTTGTGCAGTTTTAAGCCAAAGGTGATACATTTTTCTGAACCACGGCTCAGTGAAATGGAAAAATATAGCATCTCTTCACGGCCTCAGAGCTACCTTTACAAAATAGTAGTTCTCCTGGATAATGTAACTCAGTTTGTATATGCAGCCTGAATATCTGGCTCGAGGGCATTGTTGAATGACTTTTAGAGGATTGTCCTGGAAGCATGAGCTAAGATATCCAGCTGAGTGGTGCTTTTATTTCCGAATCATCTAATGCTATAGATTGTAATCATGGTTGTTGTGATGGGAAGGAAATTGAGCAAGGTTGTGCTGTTGCTCTGTGAAAGTTAGACGGAATGGGTTTCATGATGTTAATGACTTACTTGGCCTGTATTACTAGTAGTTCCCTGCATTTGGTATGTAGGAACACTGTTTTTGGGTTAGAAGACATTTCAAATGTTTTGTTACTCCGTAGGAGGTTGTAGACATTCTCCTAAAAATGCATTAGGTTTGTGTGATTGACCTGGATCATCACTGCACCAGTAGCATTGATGTTAATTGAATGCTTTCTGTGGTAGCTTGAGTTGTCAACCCCATTACGGTTTTGACCACCCCTCCTACTAGTGATTTTTGTGATATTGGATGCTTTTAAATCTTTTTTCTTCATTCCTTGTGATAACTAGGAAAGAACAATAGGTTTGTTTGTATGCTGTGTTAGGCTGGTGTGAATATCCACAATCAGCATTTGTGGTGTACCTTTATAGGGACCATGCAAAATAATTTCAGAGTTTTTTGGCAGATATTAATTCAGGGTACATAAAAGACTGACTCTATAGACAAGGTCAGCAGAGGGAGTTATCGGGGTCCAATATTGCCGAGCGCAGAGTAGTCCATGTAGGGAAGGCGTGCACTGAGAGTTCGGTAGGGCTGAATCCTTAGCTCCATTTGGTGGATAACTTGTAGCCTGGTTATTCCTTGGTGGGTGGTCTCGTAGTAAGTAGCAAGGTGAGCATAAAAGCCATTAAGTGTCATGCGGATATCTATAGAATGATATAAACTATTTTTTAGTGGGACTAGGGGTGTTGGACAGGGATGTGTGGGTAGACATTTATTCTGACTGTTAGGTAATCAGGTATGTCCTAACACTGGTAGCCCCTATATAAATGTACATACTGCAATAAGGGGAGATCTAAACCTAGCAAGAAACGGATATGTTTCCATACCAGGCAAATGCATTAAGGGGACTTGATGAAGAAAAAGTTAGAATAGAGATTGGATTGGGAAAACAGTATGTGGAGGCTTCCGAATGTGCTCAACAGCAACTATTCTACTTCTGTTTAGTGAGATGATGGAAAATTGTTTAACTTCATCTTATCTGATTCCTCCATTTGCATGGATGCATTTTTTTCTCAAACAATCTCAATTCAGCCAACTGTTTTAGGAATTATTAAACAAAAGTCCGCCTTTGTTCAAATAGAGTTTATGGCTTCATGTTACTTGGCATTTTCCTGATATAATTTTATAGAACAAGTATTCAAGGCCAACAAGCCCGATAATCAACATGGAACTTAAATTCTTTATCCTCACTGATGTAATGTTTTGTTTTACCAAGCAATCTGGTACTTACATTTGCCGATATCACCAAATGTTTTCAATACTTCCTTTTTTAAACTAATTTTTTGTTCAGATATGTAAGTAGTGTACCTGAGTTTTTTCACACAAAATTAAAACTAGAAAAATGTAATCTCCATCACAAATAAGTATTGTATTAATAAGTCCTTTGATTTTCTTGGTACTCCTCCTCGAGAAATGTTCAAGGAAGAATTTAGTCAAACTATTCTTTTAGTTCAGTAGCCTTTGAGAGACTCTTAGGCAGTCGGTCAGGCTTATAAAATGCTAGCGTTTTTTTTCTTCAGGCTTCAAAACACCTGTAAAAAGATATGTGAGAAAAAGGCTGCAAGGACCACCGAGAAACTGGCATCCCCCTAAAACATACTGAATACATCATCTATCACATAAACGGGAGGATCTGCCCCTCTTGCTTTGTGATCTTATAGAGGCAGTAGAGTTACTCACTTTTTAAACAAGCCTTAGTGGTAGGACCATCGTTGGAGTTGTAGACACAGAAAGCAGAGTTGATGTTTCAACAAGTTTTTTGAGAAATCCTTTGTTGAAAGTATGGTCTTAAGTGAACACATAGATTTGATACTTGTTTTGTGTCTCCCCACAAGAAATATAGGGCTCTTTTGATTCAAAAATGGAAAAGTACAGGCAGAGGTTTATGCCTCCACTTGAGCTTTCTTTATCATCGTCTTCTTTTCACAAACATTAACAGAGATATGCCTGAAAAGCACAATGCCTCGTGACTTTATGAAAAGTCTCTTGTTCCCCTTGTGTGGGGTTCTCAATAGCAGAGAAGTCCGCAGAGAGGTAATGGATCCATATAAGCAAACACAGACTTTTTCCTTTCTACTGCAAAACTATTTTCCCTGCACAGAAGGACCTTCGCCTACAGCTCCCCAAATGTCGAAGTAATCCGTTCTCCTTCCCACCTTGAAGGGGAGCTAAACCTGGCCTGTGCCAGAAATGTCTGACCATTTTCAGAGTGGAAAGGGCCCACGTCAAACATTGGGAATACTCCAAACATACAAGTTTGTGAGTGTTCCCGAAACTTCCGAGGCAAACTGTTTTGGAATTTACCTCTTCCCAGCACGGGAAGTGGCATTTGCACACTCATGGAGTAGAAATCTGCACTTGTGAAACCATGTATGCCTGTTAGCAATCCAAATGCGAATTTATAGCAGGCATAAAATAAGTACGTAACGTTCCTAAATTTGTGAACAGGCCCGATACTGAACATATTCACTTGGAAGAGGTGAATAGGTGACATGAATTTACCACAGGGTACACTTAGATACTCATTACTCAGCGGTCTCATGTTGTGTTATGAAGTGATTCTGAACCAATTGAGGCAAAAGTGCAGCCCATTAAGATAAAACAGTCTAGGACTGAAGTGGTAAGTGGAGCTGGTAAATGACATGTTAGCAAGGACGTTTGTACGTAGTTGTAACTCAGATAAGAAGAATATTGCATAATGAGTTATATGCTGAATATTGAATTGGAATCTGAACACCTTTTTCTTTATTGAAACACAGTTTTTATTTGAGATGTCAGAATGTCTCTTTATATTACTCATTATGAATGTAAGGACAGAGTAAATACACTATAATCAGTGCAAGCTGCACGTTATTGTGTTGAACATGTAAAATGATATGTTATGACCTGTGTCTCAGATATATTCGTTTCCCTAGAATTCAGTTAGCTGTCGCATTATTCTCAGGTCGCAACCCCACACTAATGTGAGGAAGTCCTACTGCTATAAGCTCACCCCTTCAGCCCATTCTGAGTTGAACCTTGAGGTTCCATTATGAAATAAGGGATTGGTTATTCTAGATCCGATTCCCCTATAATGGCTTCTTATGCCCCAGACTTTCAGCCAGAGATGTTGGCAGTATCTTCTGCAGCTGAATACAAACAGATCAGTGGGGTTTCCAGGTTGTTATGGTTCTAATGGGGACAATACCCGCTGTTACCAGCCCCACTGAAATGAAGTACACACTTCTAAGGAAGACCTACATGTGTAGCGTGTACAGCTGTGCACTGCATATGCCTACCAAACGTGCATTTACACATGCTATATTTTGTCTTTTTCTTCATGGGTAAAATATTTCCCCCTAGGGCGAGATTCTCTTCCCCTGGACCCCTTCCAATTTTGGTGGTGTTGCTTCTGCATTTGCAGCCTGTATATGGCTGCTTCCCTTCAAAGGAGAACGTATCCAGGGTCGCACTGGCTTTTGAATATTAAACAAACGCACCGGTGTTTAGTTATGCACCTACTTTCCATGGCAAACCACAACTGTACCGTAAACTCCCTCCTCATGGCAGCAGATTTATTTCCACGTAAAATTAAACTACACTGTTGTAGTTGAATGGGTGAGTAAATCATTTATTAGCAGCTTGGTGAGGCGTTTGAATCCCCTTGTTTTCCCTGCTCCGTTTACTCTGGTGTGAAAGGGCTGGTGTTTTTTTTTATTTTAATGACTTGTTGGGAGCCTCACGTCCTGCAGTCTCCTTTAAAACTCCATCATTTCACCAAGAGGAAAAGTATACACATTTCGCTCGTATTTTATCCTATGGCTAACATGTACATTACTTTAAATCTAGATTTCCCCTCCCACCTACAGTACATTGAACAGAATGAGGAGCAATACCTCGAGGCACTTTACATAAAGCGTTCCTGGCTCTCTAGACCGCATTCGTTTCAGGTTGTGATTTTCTTTGGTGCAAAACGCACAGCTTGATATTTGAGAAATATCCATCCACCCACTTTTCTACTGTGGAATGGACCCCACACATGCTCACACACTTATTCACAGAGAAGGTTTCCATTATTTGCTTTGGGGCATTGTGCAAATGTGAGACACTGCCCCAGGCATCTGTCTTTGAAAAACATGGTCTCAATGAAGCAGTCTACCCAGGGGAATAGTGCATTGTGTCCCACAGATTGGTGTGATATTTACAAAATGTGGGTTCTCGAATGACAAGGGTCCGATGTCACATAGACTGACAGCAACGGATCATGCTGACTTTTTGTAGCAAGGATGTGTGCAAACCATGACTTCACCCACTCTTAAGGGGCACCTTAGTGTAATGTGGTGCAGGGGATAAGTCAGGGGACTGGTGCCTTTGTTTGGCAGCAATGATTTGCACACATTAGGAGGTTGTACATTGCATGCATAAAGATTGTTACATCCGTAGATGTGCTAGGCATGTTTTCCTACCCATTGGGAGCATGATATCCCCCCCATGGGTCTCAGGTGAAAATAAGACCATGCCAATTTTCCTTATTCCCAAAAGTAAATGCGGTGCGAGTCCGGTGGCGCTGGGCGCATGAAACACAGGAGTGTAAGTGAAGCAAAGTAGCTTGAGCTTGCACATGCGGTGCGGATCAAGGCAAAAAACAGTCATCTCAGTGAAAAGCATGGATCTACCCATTTAAACATTCTTTTGATGCACTGTGTACTTCGCTTTTTTATGCCATTGACTGTAATGTCTTCCTTGAAAACTGTGCATTCAGTTCTGCGTGGCACAATATCTAGGAAGTGCACGTTATTGTTATTCCGAGACAGCATCAGGTGTTGTTCGATGCTGCAATATTAACCTTCCTCTCTATTAGCCCTGCCATCAGTCATTAGAGAGCTCTCCTAATTGCCTTTAGTCTGAAAGCAAAGTACCAATCAAGCGTGTGCAAATTAAAACAAGGAGTGGTTTTTTTTCTTCTTTTCAACGTGGATTCAAGTGTGCAGCGCTGTCTTATCGGCCTGTCTTGGCTCCCTGCTTATCTGTCTATCTCTGGATTACACAGTCAATAAAACTAATTAGACCTGGCATCTCACAGACATGCACCCTTAAACCACAGAGCGCTAATAGTGCGCAGGAATTCCTTCCCTGCCCTTTTCAAATTACATCCAACTCTCGGGGGGGATTTCTCTGTGGCTAGAGGTAATAAGGTTCAATCCGTTTTGCTTTTTGGCTTCTCATCTAGGTCCTCGGAGGTCTTAACGAATCTCTTGTTTTTTTATCTCGACCTTGCCTTCCATTCTGCAGTGTAATCCACGCATCTGATCTCTCTCTGTCCCCTATTGTCTCCCCGCTCAGATTTTGCTGGACGATCATATTGTGAAAACAACGCGCATGAAAGGCTGCCCGTTTATGACGCCCTTCGAGGGAGAAAGATTAGCATGGGAGGCTAAGCTGGTAGGTCGCCCTTTGAGAAGCCTTACTGAATTTAATTAGCTTTTTGATTTGATCTCTGTGCCATGTCTCACTTTTCACTGCCCACTGTGGTTTACGCTCCGGTGAATTTCATTATAGGAAACTTTTCAAACTTCGCTCCGTCACTGGGGGCGGGGAACAGGTTGTTAGCTGGTGGAGGGGAGACTTCTAAAGTCCTTTGTGTTAAATTGATTTCACTTTACGTTTTATTGCGTGAGCCTGAATGCAATAGAGACAGTCCTCCGGTAAGAGAGTGAATCGCCCATGTGAGACGCACAAAGAGGCAGCTGCGCAAGTTCATTTTTCACCTCTATTTCGCAGAATACAACTAGAAGCGGGAAGAGCGAGCTCGTTTTCTTAGTGTGGTAAAGCACATAACGTGTCATATCTGTAAGCGGAGCCCTCCTCGTCCCCGGCTTTCGATGCATGCCAATGGATCGGTGGGATGAGACGGGGTGCTTTTCACATTACGTCATTCACTTGCAACAATGCCGCCCGTGCTGGAGAATGTGAGCTTTTTGTCTCTGCTTTGTCTCCTGTTTAGCGACTCATGCGCGAGACCCTGGAGTCCGGGATGGGGGCTCGAATAGCCTGTCTCTTTGGAGAGTACATTTTTGGCTCTGAAGATCTACGAAATCAGAAACCAGCTCAAGGGAAAATGTTGTGAATACGAACTGGTAAGTCTGTTGCTCAAGCCCTGCATATGTGTTTTTGTTGCCCCCAGTAGTCTATGTGCATGTGTTCGTCTCTGTCTGTCGCACGATTTCTTCCTACATGCGTCCTTACATTATCCTCTTTCAGAATCAGAAGTTCATCCTACCACTGCAGTTATGTTTTTAAACGTGCGTTTGGTATTTCAGTTGAATGCAGGCATTCCCACGCGCTTTTAAAAACCTATAGCTGTAGACTTAGTGTGTGATTGTGACTTCCTTCATTACCATTTCACTTTCCCCTAATAGTCTTTTATGAAAAAAAGTGGAAGCAACGCCTTAATAACCGGTGCTTAGTATAAATATGAAATATGTGGAAGTGATTGAAGTTCTCTTTGAAATGGAATAAACAGCATTAATCGGAAATGCTAGAACAATAGATTTTTCTAGTTTTCATACTCGTTTTAGTTGGGGTTCTAATCCAGTTATGTAGTGAACTGTTTTTGTACCATACAGGGAAGATAGAAATAGTAGTCTAATTTTACAAATTTCGAAGATGTAGCTTGGACCACTTTAATTATGTGGCAGGGTTGACCTAAATTATTTAGCGAAAAAGTGTAGTTATTTGGTGGTATGAGGCACATTTTCTTTTAATTATCTCATTATTTTGGCATTTTTACTTATTCTGGGAAAACGTTTCACCTCATTAATACCACTTTGACACCCACATACCGAAATAAGCAACCTAAACGTGACCAGTCAAGAATTGCAAAGGGCCTTCCACTGCGGGCAGCATGTGGTGCTACATTTTTAGTGACTTTTGATCTGATTAAACTAGAAACTTTTTTACTGTAATCTGCAGTTTATAAAGCACACGATGGATTGTTTGACACCTCCTGCAAATCCATAACCATGCTGGATGTGCTGCAGCTTCAAAATTGGAAAAGGCTAGTGGCCATGGAAATAGAGTTGGTGCACAAACTTGGTCTGAACACCTGTAACGCTAACTCACTGAAATAGTTCTGTTCCTTGCATCTGATGTGCACTGAGTCGTCAAATGCTAAGATTTGTCCAGTAAGAGCATCAAGTATAGAATTTGCTCTGATCCTCTTAACGCAGTTTGAGAACTGTGCTTGTCACATTGTGGCTCGCGTCACATTAGTTGTAATGGTAGATCCGATGACTGATAAGATGATCTTCGTGGTTACTCGTGAAAAAAAATCTCAAACAATATTGTGATGGTGCCTCTTGCAAAGTGCATGGAGCTTAATTACCAGTAAGCAAGGCGGTTCTGACATTTCTAATTTGAGTGAACCCTAACTTTGTTCCACGAGGCTACCCCAATACATTATTTACAACAGAGTGATCTGTCTTTAGAAAATAAATGCAACAAAAAATGTCCTCCTTCTTTCAAAACGTCACATTTTAAAGCCAGAGTGCAAATGTAATTTTTTTTTTCTGGAGCATTATTTGAAGCTGGCTGCTTCTCTAGTGTTTGTGAGTCTGATAACATGGGCAAATAAAAATTAAGTAGATAAATGTACCATAGCAGTGAGACTCAGATGGCAGACAAATGCGTTTTCATACACCGCTTTAGATTTAAGTGGGCTTGAGCCATTCACAAAGAAGTACCACAAAGTCAATCACATGCAGTTTCATGCCCGATAAAAATATCACAGTGAGGTATGTCACAAAAAGATTGACTCTAGTGTTAAAATAATCTTTTTAGAAAATGTAAGACTGGAACCTGATATATATTAATGCTAAATACTACCAGGCAAAAATATGCAGCAGGTAAAGCTAGCAAAAAGTAAATAGATTAGTTTAACAGTAAAAGATGTTAAGGCAGTCAACTGATGTGGCAGCCATCAACACAGAAATTACAACCACATCTCTTAATTACTCCTAAATGGCTCCCATAAAAAAAAATGTAGGAAAACAGTGATTTCACGTTTCTCAATGACATGCAAATGTTTTTTATGCTGTACCTGGAATATGAATACTTTAAGATCAAGAGTGCCATAGCAAACTGTACAGTGTTCTCATCCTTGTCCCATATCTCCGAAGTTTGTTTTTTGTTCTTTGTCACTGTACCCAGGATGCATTGACATGTGCAGTACTGGTAGAAGTTGGGGTTTTCGAGCTTATGGACATAGGTTGTTTTGTAACAAGCAGGCTCCCCATTTCTGTTTTCGGTTTCATTATCTTTGGTGCTGCCCCTCGCGCAAATGTCTACAGCATAGCCTTTGGACTTACATCTCCACCTACCCTTGCCACAAAGGCATTCTGCAGACCTCACTTTTTTATTTAAACATGAGAAAATGACCAATGCACCTAGACAATCAAGGTAGGTAGCCATCCTCCGACCGCTGGTTCCAGGGCTCTAAAGTATCAAAGGTGCAATTATACTTTGCAGAACACATTTCTCAAAATCTACCCTTTATCAATGAACCCTTATTATTTCATTTCTAATAATGTGCTTAATGAGAAGATGCTTCTAATTAAGTGAAGAAAATGTATGCAATGAAAAGGGTAAACTAATGAACATAAATTATTTCATATAATATACATTGATCCTCTCTATGCACTAACAGATAAGCTCCATTGGCATTGTATGAATTGAAAAACAAGCCTCGGAAGTTCTACCTTTCCAGGATTACACTTTTTTTGTTTATTGTGCAGATGTGACTTGAGGGTGTCAGTGTGTAACCTAGTAATAGAGCATAAAACAACATAAAAATGGTATAGTTAGCATACACACATAAATATATTTATATGTGAAAACTCAGTTTCGAATAGACGTACTAGCAAATCTTAATATTTGACAGATAACTATGGGGTGGGGGGCATGAATGAAGGGAAGCATCATTTTATTAAAGAACAATACCGAGCCGAGGATGAGGACCTCTGTCTTGTCCGTGTTCAGCTTCAGTCGGCTGATCTTCATCCAGTCGGCGACGGCCTTCATTCCTTCGTGGAGGTTGGATTTGGTGGTGAGGGGGTCCTTAGTGAGGGAGAGGATCAGTTGAGTGTCGTCAGCGTAGGAGATTATGTTGAGGTCATGCTTTCGGGCGACTTGTGCGAGCGGGGCCATGTAGATGTTGAACAGTGTCGGGCTGAGGGATGATCCCTGGGGTACTCCGCAGATGATCTTGGAGGCTTCGGATCGGAATGGGGGAGGCGGACACTCTGGGTTCTGCTGCAGAGGAAGGAGGTGGTCCATTCCAGGGCCTTGTCTTGGATCCCTGCGTCGTGGAGGCGTGTGCATAGTGTGCGGTGTCAGACGGTGACGAAGGCAGCGGAGAGGTCCAGGAGGATGAGGGCTGCGGTCTCACCGTTGTCCAGCAGGGTCCTGATGTCGTAGGTGGCGGCGATGAGGGCAGTCTGGGTGCTGTGGTTGCTGCGGAACCCTGACTGGGATGGGTCCAGGATGCTGTTTTTTCCAAGGTATCGGGTTAGCTGTCTGTTGACGATCTTCTCGATGACCTTGGCTGGGAACGGAAGCAGGGAGGTGGGCCGGAATTTCTTGAGGTCTGTCGGGTCCGCCTTGGGTTTTTTGAGTAGGGTGTTGATCTCGGCGTGTTTTCAGTTCTCTGGGAAGGTCACGGTCTCGAAGGAGAGATTGATGACGTTGCACAGGTGGGTTGCGATGGAGCTGCTGGCTTTGTTGAAGATGTGGTGCGGGAGTGGGTCTGACGGGGAGCCGGAGTGGATTGTGCTCATGGTCTTGATGGTGTCATCTATGTTCACGTTGGCCCAGGGTGGCAGGGGGTCGTGGTCGATGGTGTGCGGGGTGTCTGGAGTGTCGATGCCTGTTGGGGCTGTCTGGGCGTTGAAGCTGTTGTGGATGTCAGCGATCTTGCGGTGGAGGAAGGTGGCGAGGGAGTCGGTCAGGGCTTGCGACGGCGGGATGTCGTTGGTGTTGGAGCTGGGGTTGGAGAGCGCCTTAACGATGTTGAAGAGCTCCTTGCTGTTGTGTGCATTGTTGTTGAGGCGGTCTTTGAAGGAGGTCCTCTTGGCAGACTTGATGAGGTGATGGTGTTTGCGGATGGCGTCTTTGTGGGCTGCGAGGCTGTCCTGTGTCTTCTTATTGTGCTGTTTCTTCTCTAGTGTCCGGCATGTTCGCTTGGAGGCTAGGATTTCTGGGGTGAACCAGCTAGCTCTCTTTCTGGTGTCTCTGTGGGTGGGTTTCTTCAGCGGGGCGAGGGTGTTGGCACAGCCGTTGATCCAGCGTCTGAGGTTGCAGGCGGCGTCGTCGATGTTGGAGGTGTCGGTGGGTGGGCTGAGAGCGAGGTTTGCGGAGAGGTCCAGGAGGATGAGGGCTGCGGTCTCACCGTTGTCCAGCAGGGTCCTGATGTCGTAGGTGGCGGCGATGAGGGCAGTCTGGGTGCTGTGGTTGCTGCGGAACCCTGACTGGGATGGGTCCAGGATGCTGTTTTCTTCAAGGTATCAGGTTAGCTGTCTATTGACAATCTTCTCGATGACCTTGGCTGGGAACGGAAGCAGGGAGATGGGCCGGAATTTCTTGAGGTCTCTCGGGTCCGCCTTGGGTTTTTTGAGTAGGGCGTTGATCTCGGCGTGTTTCCAGTTCTCTGGGAAGGTCACGGTCTCGAAGGAGAGATTGATGACGTTGCACAGGTGGGTTGCAATGGAGCTGCTGGCTTTGTTGAAGATGTGGTGCGGGAGTGGGTCTGACGGGGAGCCGGAGTGGATTGTGGTCATGGTCTTGATGGTGTCATCTATGTTCACGTTGGCCCAGGGTGGCAGGGGGTCGTGGTCGATGGTGTGCGGGGTGTCTGGAGTGTTGATGTCTGTTGGGGCTCTCTGGGCGTTGAAGCTGTTGTGGATGTCAGCGATCTTGCGGTGGAGGAAGGTGGCGAGGGAGTCGGTCAGGGCTTGCGACGGCGGGATGTCGTTGGTGTTGGAGCTGGGGTTGGAGAGCGCCTTAACGATGTTGAAGAGCTCCTTGCTGTTGTGTGCATTGTTGTTGAGGCGGTCTTTGAAGGAGGTCCTCTTGGCAGACTTGATGAGGTGATGGTGTTTGCGGATGGCGTCTTTGTGGGCTGCGAGGCTGTCCTGTGTCTTCTCATTGTGCTGTTTCTTCTCTAGTGTCCGGCATGTTCGCTTGGAGGCTAGGAGTACTAGGGTGAACCAGCTAGCTCTCTTGCGGGTGTCTCTGTTGGTGGGTTTCTTCAGCGGGGCGAGGGTGTTGGCACAGTCGTTGATCCAGCGTCTGAGGTTGCAGGCGGCGTCGTCGATGTTGGAGGTGTCGGTGGGTGGGCTGAGAGCGAGGTTTGCGTGTAGTTGGTCTTCCGTGATTTTGCTCCAGCAGTGGTGGGGGATCTGTTGGGTGCGGTGGTGTGTGATGGGTTTCTGGAATGTGAAGTGGATGCAGCGGTGGTCTGGCCAGAGGAGTTCGGTGGTGTGGCTGAAGGAGAAGTGGGAGCTTGAGGAGAAGACGGGGTCGAGCGTGTGGCCGGCGGAATGGGTAGTCGTTTTGACGAGCTGCCTCAGTCCGAGGTTGTCAATCAGGGTGGTGGAGTTGCTGTTGTTCTGAAAGGTAGCATTTGAATTGCAGACGCTGAGCATACACAGTTCACTTTACTAGAGTCTTACCAGTTAATCAAATATGTCAATCATGGATAAACAATTCTAATCCCAATGTACAGAGGGAGCACTTGAACTTTAGCACTGATCAGCAGTGGTAAAGTGCCCAGAGTACTAAAACCAGCAAAAACGAAAGGTAGCACACAGTCTAAAATAGGCGATCATAAGCAAAAAAGACAAGAAAAACACGCCAAAGACGGCAGGTCTAACAGGAGAGATGCAGCTAAGTTGATGATTCGTTGTGGACTTGGTACCATTGACTGTGTGGACAGAGCTATTGGCACCAGTATGGCCATCCGTAGGCATGCTTGGATGAGGTCCACTGTATTTGTGGGAGATGTACAGGCTAGCCTGATGGACTTTCGATTTGACGGTGCCTACCTGTTTGGGGATAAGGGAGATTTGGCTCTATAGCGCTTTAAAGAAAGCAGGGCAACAGCACATTGCATAGGTCAGTCTCCCCTACTACACCAACTTCACCCACAGTCTTGCCCCTTCTGTGGCTGTGGTGCATGTTTTCAACATTGCCAACCAACTGAAACCAACTCTGCAATCTCCTCAGTCCTATTGTGGCCACCGTACCCACAGATCTTGTGGACATCAGGGTAGTGTAAGGCCCAGTCGGCCACCCCTTCAGTTGCTACAGCCCCTAAGCTTATTTTGCGTGTCATTCATGACACACAGACACCCTGTCAGAGGCAGGATCCGTCACTTTCTGCCAGCATGACAGGCAATTACATTGGACAAGTGGGTATTGCAGATCGTCCAGCGGGGTACGCATTACCAATTTGCAAAAACCCCGAGTCTCCCTCCAACCTCCAAACAGCTAATGGAGGACCATTTGTCACTTTGGAAGTTAGTGCAGTCTCTTTTGGCCAAAGGAGCCATTAGAATGTGCTTCCACCATAAGTAGGTCACAGTTGTTATTCCGCTACTTTCTGGTATCGATAAAGGATGGAGGCAACCACTCTATTTTAGACCTTCCTCCTCTAAATTCCTTACTTTGGAGCGAAAGATTCAGGAGGCTCATCTTGGTTCAGGTCCTTTATGCTCTTGACCCTTGATCCCTCTCCTGCAAGCCCGTAGGGGGCTACCTGTGGTTCACAGTGGATGAGGAGCAGTTCCAGTTTGCTGTGCTCCCCTTTGGCCTAACCAGTGCCTCTTGGGTGTTCACGAAAATGATGGTGGTGGTTCAGCTCACCTACAGAGGTCAGGGGTTCCAGTCTTCTTCTACCTCGATGACTGGCTGCTGAAGACAGCCTCTCCTCTTGCAGTGTCACTCACCTCCAGACTAAGGCAAACTTCCTAACATTGTTCGGGTTCATTATAACCATGCGGAAGTCACACGGACTCCTTCACAGCCACCTCCTTTCATCGGAACCATTCAGTACAGAGTACAGAGTATGATTTCAAGCCTACCCCCAGAGTGGAGTCCGGTTCTTTTGGGCTATGATCATGATATTTCAGCATCATTCCTGGATTTCAGTGAGGCTGCTGGGATCAATGGCCTCCTGCATCATGCTAGTCATTCTCGCAAGTGGCACATGTGGGCTACTACTGTGCTGGCACATGGAGTGCCTGTCTTGACATTTGCCAGGTGGCCGCACGGACCACACTCTATTCGTTCAACTCACTACTTTTTGGACAGTCCGGTCCATCGAGATAGACATTTTGCTTGCTCGGGCTTGCAGGACTTTTTGGGGTGAGCCAGTTCAGTTTCACCAACTGGGAAGTACTGTTTTTGTATCCATTTAAAATGTGATAAATCTGTAGTTAGAAGTTTCTATCAGAACAAGTTAATTCAATGACGCTTTTTCTGGTAGAGACACTTAACTGCAGATTTCTCACCGACCCTCCCTTCCGCCCCATTCTGTGAACTGGGCTCTTTCCTGCCTTAAAAGGTCCCAAGTTTGATTTCTGCTCAAAGGTCACAAGCAATCCAATTTTGACTGCGGGCCGAAATGAGTCCGAAAGCAACTGATGTCGTCGCGCTTGGGTGGCATCTCTACAGCCCTGTACATGTCCTGTCAAGGAGCTACGTTGATGCTGAGCTGTTGGTGCCTTGCTGACTTGTAGGAGTACTGCTTAAGATTTTCCGGATCCCATCTGACACCAGGGGGAAAAAAGGTTTGGAATATGCAGTTAGACAGTCTCTACCAGAAAGAATGTTACCAAAGGTAAGTAACTTGTTCTTCCGTCATATAAAAAGATGCAATCAAGTCTGAAATTTATTTTGAAAAATTAGGGTTTTCTCCTTTTTGAAGATGTCAATGAAGAAGATTGTTCTAATAGCTGGTGTAATTAAGTTCCCAGAATCTTGGTGTATCCCTGAAAATGTTTAATTTTTTATTTTCCAGTTTCTTTATTTCGTAGGAGATGTTGACCCCACGAAATGGTTAGATTTTTGGCAAGGTAGACTGGGAGGTGCTCAGAAATAGAGCTTTTATGCATGATGCAGGTAACTTTATATATGCTTCTCCTTCGAGTTTGAATTAAAGTAAGATCAGAGAGATGTGGTCAAATTTTCCAGTGCCTGTGGCCATCCTTACAACTGCATAAAGGGTTGCTTGAGAGGAACTGGATGTAGGTTAGGAATTAATGTAGTCAAGCCTTGACAAAAAAAGCAGTTGGATTATTATCTTAAAATCTAATATGAAAGGCTTTATCCTGTAATGGATTCCATAACTTTGGGTTTGCAGTTCAGAACCAAGAGGTGATTGAGCAATGTTTATTTTGAGACAGTACTGGGTGGTGGGTGAAGTAGGAGGAACACCGTTTTTCATTGTTGAGTTTAAAGTATTGAGGTATCATCGAAGCTTGAATATCTTCGAGGGCTCTGGCCATGTGTTGCACATCACCAGGGGAGGACATTTTTTAGATTGGCTGTCTTTCGTATACAAGTTGAAAGACATGTTAGTGCTGGTCAGAGATTAAAATGTACTGTGGATAGAATAGAGCCTTGGGGAACATCTGAATTAACTTGTGGAATCAGAGGTAAGATCTTTTGTTTTATTATGCCTTGGTTCGATTTATGCAGCCTAGAGGACAACCTTCTAAGTACTGTCCCATTTAACCCAATTTTTTCCTTAGTTAACAAGGAGTGAAATGATTCACTGTGTCGGAGGTGGCTGAGAAATATAAAAGAAGAAGGGGGCACAAGTCCCTTTGCTCAAGCATACAGAGAGCATCTTCGACTATTTTAGAGTAGCAGCCACCGTGTTGAAGCCTGGTCAAAAGTCCGATTGCATCTTATTAAACAAATTGTTTTATCAATTAATTGTTTGAGCCGGACATCAACACAGCGCTCTAGGACTTTAGCCAGTTAGCCATGACTGGAATGTTGTAGACCTGTTTGTAGTTATTTAAATTGGTTGAGTCCATAAGTTAATTTTTTAAATCAGTGTTGACAATTAGCCCATTTTCAAGCAGTCGTGGGGTTTTCCTTGTGAAAGAATGGTGTTGCTCAGGTTTATGCAGCAGGAGTGGAGGAAGTGGTGATTTCCTTATGAGGCGCTTTTGGTATTGGTTCATAGAAGTTATTAAAGTGTTTAGTTTTGCCAATCGTTTTCAGCAGTTTAGATGGGGAGGCCTCTTTGAAGTTCGTCCAGGTGGATTTTACATTTAAGGTAAAATCATTATGCTTTGTGAATTTAGGGGGTAGGAGAGAGAAAGTTCAATCTTTTTCACTTTCCCTATGAAGAAGCTAAAGAATTACTTGCATCTTTCTTTTGATGCATTGGTTAAGCTATCAACTAGGTACGGAGAGTGGCTTGCTTCACACTTTCAAAGTGTTTTTCATGTGGTTCTTTACTTGCTCAATCTCTTTTCTTGCATGTAAAGATTTATCTTGAAATTAGAGTTTTATAATTAGATATTCCTTATTAGAATTGCGCCAGATTAATTTCTATGGGCTTTTCACGCCTTTAGAGGCTTTCAGCATCTTCCTGCTGTTATTTGTCTTTCATAAATCACCATCCTAATTTTCTGTATTTTAATTGCTTAAGAGGTTACTGTGCCAATAATCCCTGTTATGCTTTCTTTATTGGGGTTTGCCAGCAACTTTTTAAGGAGATGGGATATGAAGTATGGTGTGTTTCACTTCAATGATGAGAATGCACCTATTTAGATTTCTTAAATTTCTCACCTAGTGCTTATGCCCCGTAGGTTGATCATTCTTTGATAATTTTGCAGAGTGAAGAGACAAGGGAATGAGAATATGGTCTAACCATTCAACTTGAATTGACGTATCATTTTCTATTCTTCCTTTTTTGGTGATTAGGCGATTTGGTGTTTCACCTTCTATGTAAGTGGGGTTGTGTAAAATTGTTTGAGAAAGTTGCCTGTAGAAACTGGGAAATGGCTATTGTGGGTGATTCCAATTTGTCTACCCATTGAAGATTAAATCACAACGGAAGATGCTGTGGCTTGATTTAAAGAGTGAATAAGTGAAGACCTCAATCAATTGCTCTCCAAGGATTTTGTTGTCTCTATGCTGGTGATATTACACACATATTTAGTGAGTTTGGGACAATACACATGATAGCTACTAACAGCTGGTAATTGATGAATGACTGCTACCCCACCTCTGCTTTGTCTAATCTGTCTAGGGAGATGATTTAGTAGTCTGAAGGTATAATGCTTCCAGACTCAGTTGAGTGTTTTCATCTATCTAGGTGCAACTGAAGAAAAGAAAATATAGGTTATCAAATCAGCATATAAATGTTTTTGTATTGGATAACATTAACTGTCCATTCACTTGATTTGTAAACGGGTATGGTACATACCATATTTATCAGTGCCACCGATGTATAATTTCTAAAGTTTAAATTCCCAGCTGCGTATCAGAAGTAATATCATTGCTAATAAAAATTAACCTTTCTATAAGTAACATAAGAAGTAAGGCAATATTTAGTATTAAAGTTTAAGGTAATGTATCTAGAAGGGGACAGAAAATCCATCTGGTTCTTGAGCTTAACCCGTCCTCTGCTTTTTGAGAGGTAATGTCACCTCACCTGTAGTGGTTGGCTCGACCAGACCAACCATGTTAAAAGGTTGCTCTGCATGACACATTATTTTACCATAACATTTTCTAACTTTTGTTTAAAAACAGGTGCAAAATTATTTTATCAAATAAGCTTCTCTGTGCTATTCTTTTATTGTTACCAGGTGCAATACTAGCGCAGTATCTCTGTAATTCAATTTAAGGGATTTGTGGAATGTATTAACTATAGCATGTAACTTTTAAGGGCGCATTTAGTATTGTGACCCAGTTTTAGTTTTGTTATGTATAACATTTGTATGAGGATAATGAAATATTGTTGTATGGGAATACACTTTACAAACACAGTACCTACACCGCAAACTAAAATCGGAAAACTGTTTAAGGGGAAATCTGACTTTTTCCATGTAAAAGAAAATTTCTTCTTTGTGAGCTTTGTCAATTAGAGCCAACAGTTTAGTTCCCTACTGCACTACGAAATGAAGTGATCACTAATTGTATGTTGAGATTATGCTCCTTTTTTGATAATTGGAACCAGATAGGGCACACACCCTCTAGTCTTGGTCAACATTTATTCGAGTCCAAGACAAGGTTACTGTGAAAAAGCTCTATTTTGGTAGGAGTCAGGTTAAGGTGGTTACAAGCATCTCTTCCTATACAGGCAGACAATAACCACTAATTCAGGCTTCTCAAACATCCCACAACCAGAGGAAGACCGATTGTTGTCTACTTGTGTAATAGTCAATAACATCAGCATGAACATGCTTTTTAATTAATTGAAGGTAGAAATCAAAAAGGAAAGGCGATATTGCTAGAAACTGTTGAAGGCACCATTTAGCTGGTTTGAGAGTACCTATTGGGCAAAACATTTTACAGAGTCACTTACAAACAAGCTGAAATATTATCTGCTTCTAACCTGATCAGGTAGAACAGCAGTGGATTGATTTCCCATTTTGTATTCATGCCATTTAACGTAGTACATGTTATTTATCTCTTCTATTGTTGAAACGCCAAAGAGGTAGTTGGAGCATATGCTGCTGCGTTAACAAATAAAATCAACCAAGGAGAATGTGGTCATTGACACACCTGCAATTAAACTTTATTCGCATATCTTCAAAAAGTATCATAGCATCACTTTTTTGTGATCATGTCTGGAAATAGCCAATTGAATAATACCTCATCAAATTCTGAAGTTGTGCAAGAACAGTCTGATTCAGATTTAAAGAAAAAAACATTAACTGAGAATGAGAGTGGTACCCTTTACCGCTTTTGTGAGATCAAGAGATGGCCTCTTTAAGACTTAAGTGACCCCCTCCCCTACTAAGTTTTAATGCCAGCAAACAATTACTGCATAACATTAAATTATCACTTTATTGGGTGGATCAATCAAAGAGAAAGTTTAAGTCTTTTAGACTCCAAGGTGGTCAGTTAAAGCATGCTAGGGCCAAACATCATTTGAATGCAAGCATTTTCCAAATCAGCATACTAGGTAGTTGACATATAGAAAAAATCTTGTTTCTGTACTTTTAAGGTATGTTTTCTTTCTCAAAGGTATTTCAGACATTTTTAGGTCTCGGCCTGCGTAGGCTGCGCTTGCGCAGTCTGGCCAGCGAGATCTTATGTTTCTTAGTGTGGAGCTTTAACCCGCCCCTCTTCTCCATTGGCTGGCCTCCTAAATGCTGGCCAGCCATTGGAGAAGAGGTTTGTCCTTTAATTTAAGCCCCGTCTTTTCGGGATTGAGGGGTGTGTTTTTTCGCTTCTCTCCTCTTCCCATTGGCTGGAATTTTACATTCCAGCCAATGGGAAGAGGAGAGAAAGAAAAACACGCCTCCCAGTCCGAAAATGACGGGCGTTTCTCCGAGGCATTTCTGCGTGACCTCAGAGAAACATGGTGGTGTGGAGCGCTCCTCTCTTGTTGTTTTTTGCATCCCATTAGACGTGCTGTTGCCCTTGGTTCACATTTTTGCTTGTTTTTGGCATTCCACCACGAGCGGACGGGTCCCGGCCGTACACGTGCAAATTTGTGAGGGCTTGTGTACATTGTTTATCAAACCACCCAAATTCTTTGTGTTTGCTACGGTGCTTTAAAGTTTATTCAATCAGTAAGGTAGGAATATGCCAAAATGATTCCGAAAGTACTATTACCGCAAATGTTTGTAAATGCAGCCTCTTTAGGGCAGGAAAGTTATTCAGAAGGAAAATATTCTAGAAACTGTTTTCTTGGACTTTTCGAAAATGGGAAATACTTGCCATTATCAGTCTTACACATTGCTTTCAGATTAAGACCTTCCATGCTCACGACAAGCTCAGCTCGTCATGAGGCACAGTGGTGCTGTGCTCATGAAGAGTTGAGCTCGTCATGACTGCTGCGGCGCCCCCACGCGGGGATAATTCAACCGCTGTGCTGAGTGTTCTATTAAAACGGGCGTGGTCATGACGAGCTCAGCTCGTCATGAGCACAGCGCCACCGTGATGCATGACCAGCCGAGCTCAACATGAGCACCGCAGCGCCGGGCGCGGCTGCCCCACCCCTCCCCCTACCGCGGGGGAATTAGCCCCGCGGTGAAGGGGTTAAAGTCTTGGTAAACCTACCATCCGTGTTTCTACACACTGTGCGCTTGTTTATGAGTCCGATCGTTGAACGTATGGGTGCAGAGAAACTTTTAGACAAAATTCCAATCCTTTCTTCTTTTGGGATGTTAGTAATTTTCTGATGGAGGTTCTTATTTGATAAGGAATTTGTGGAGGAAGTAGTTGATCTCCGAAAATTAGAGGGGCTGATTATTATCCTTAACCAGGGAAACCTTAGTGGAAATACCTTTCTTTAGGCAAATAGCACATTTAAATAGCAATTATAAAATCTTGGCAAAATTATTAACCAAGAAGCAATAACTGACATTTCCAAGTTGATCCACCTGGATCAAAACATGTTTATTCCAAAACATAATATTGCCAATAATACACATTGTTATATAGAACACATTGCTTTATTCACTTCACAGCGTATCCCTGTGGCTGTCCTATTTGGATGAAGAGTAACCATTTGATATTTTGGGTTGGGATTGCGTTTCTCCACTCTAATTAGAATGGGATTTCATCCCCACGTCACCAACTTAATGTAGGCACTTTATATTTAATTCCGAAAAATTAGGCTCTGTCTCAGTTTCAAAGGATAGACAGTCTTGATGCCTTCTCGCTGTAATTATTTGTACACGTTTCCACAGCTATTGGCAATATTATTTGCACATCCAGGAGGTACTTCCAACAATCAATGATATTGACAAATATGAACTATATGCAAATGTCCTGGAGTTACTTTTATTATTAGTGTGGAAAAGTTAATCTAGCCAAACAATAATTGCCACTTTTACTGATTTGAAGCGTCATTACATAAACTCACGAGGCCCCACTCTTTAAAGCAACAGTCACTGTTCTTCCAGAATTTCGACAGGAAGACTAACTACTTTCCCTGAGATGTATCGTGGTATTTGTGTTATGGAGAATCAAACGGACTTTTATGAGCAAAAGCCTCTTCCATTAAGTCAAAATGCTATCACATTAATGGACAGATGGAAGCATCTTCTACCCTCCATAATGTGAGGGTAGCCTTTGTTAAAATGTTTATTCTTCCACTATGTTTCTGTTTTCTAATTTACCCTATTATTTACATGCTATATACTTTGCTAAACTTGAAAGTGTGACCAGAAGTTTCATCTGGTTCAATAATGAACCACACTCAATTCTTAAACATCTACATACCAATACATTAAAGTACAGCACTCAAACTTCAAATTCTTAAACGTTAACATGTAGCTTCCTCCACTCAGTCTTTCAAGGTTTTCATTGGAAGGTAATCAACCTTCAGAGAGCTCATTGTTGCCCTTAATAATGGGTGATTTAAATATCCAATGCCATTTTTTTCTTCAGCTACCTCAGAAACCCAAAAGGTACAATATAAGGCTGTATTACTAATTGTAAATCATATAGCATCTCTTGTCGCATACAGGGACTACGTTGAGAGACTGCAGCATCTTAGTTCTTTCCAATGAGTAGAGACTGCTTGTAGTTTGGAAAATAAGTTAATAAAGCATTTTGTGAACACCTCAATGTCAGACAAGATGATGGATTTGGGCTATTTGAACATTTTAAAAAGGCACCTACTAAAGTTCAAGATTGTTACTTTCATACTCTCAAATCTTTTATTTTTACATGTTTTTCTCTCAATAAGATATTAGTATTTGCTACATAGACACATACACACACATTGGGGTCGATTCCGATCCGGTAAAATCCCCGTCCGTACGAATCGTATCCGGAGCCGTTTCCGTACGACTCGTACGGACGCCGTACGACTGGACGATTCCGATCCCGATCGGCCGACCCGGACGCGATTCGTACGGTACACGTCGATTCGTACGGAAAAGCGCACGATCACCTACACACCGTACGGCGCGTACCCCCCATGATCGCAGGGGTACACGCCGTACCCCTGTGATCATGCGGGGTACGTGCTGTACACCCAGCGTACATGGGGTACGTGCCGTACACCCACCGTACATGGGGTACGGTGCGTACCCCATGTACGCTGGGTGTACGGCACGTACCCCGCATGATCACAGGGGTACGGCGCATACCCCTGCGATCATGGGGGGTACGTGCCGTACCCGGGGGGGGGGGCGTTCCGTACCTGTTTCGGCGCGAACTCTGCGTTTACGACTGTTTTCGGCTCCCGTAGGAAAAGGGTCGTACGGCGCGTGCCCGACACGATTCGTACTTGCTGGGTCGTCAAAACCAGCCGCGAACCGTAGTGATGTCGCGTACAGCCGGTTCCGAGTGAAACTCGTACGGAGATTTGAGTCGTACGGAGTCCTGTACGACTCGTACGGAGTTTGGCACCTGGTACGGATCGTACTTCGTCGTACGTACGGGACGTCTACGGGTACGATTCGTATGGGGAAAAAACTCTCCGTACGACGATTCGGAGCGCATTTTACCGGATCGGAATCGACCCCATTATGTCTGGAATTTGGCAATGATTAGAATATTTACCTGGTTTAAGATATATCTCACATTGGTTTATCCAAAACTGGATCAGTCATCTTATCAACTACTTGATCAGAGATTTGGGATTTCACTTACTCCCGTCTCTGGCATGATAGTTTCTTTTCTACCTGGGTGTAGTTACATGCTTGAACAACCTAAAAAATTAAACAGTGTGATTTTTGATAAGTGTCCCTGGTGTTGTATTAATAATATTAGAATCTGGTTACACATAGTACAGGCCGAACTGAGTCTGGAGAAGTATTTGGAAGTTAGATTTATATCTGTGGGTCATATTGGTTGGCTTTGAACCTCAGTATGCTGGGCTACTCTTAAAATAGATGGACTACGCAAAAATTGCAGGAAGCTACCAGATATTACTATGTTGAGAGCTGGTTTATCAATTAAATATAGATGGAACTTACTTCAGTTTGTTTTCAGTTGAAGCAAAAAAATGTTTCACATACAGAAACTGTCATATTGTTATGCCATAGGAAACTGGATGCAAAAACGTTCTGTGAAATATAGCATCTATTTAACTGAACTATGAAGAAATGCAACAAACTCTATAGATTAAAAAGCACTTTAATTCTGCTGCCCTGTTATCATCTGAAGCTACCCTGTTCTTGAATTACCAGCACTTTAATAGTACATTTGGGCCCGTCTATTTGAATGAAATAAATAATGAATTCCTTAGAAACCTATTTAATGATTCTTTTATTATATGTATTGTATATACTCCATTAACTCTATTTGACATATTTTTCTAGAGTATATTTTTGAAATACAATTTTTTTTTTTAAAAGAGACTTTTTTTTCCAAAATATCTTCGCATGTACATGTAGCTGGGTCCTTGGGGTTAGTTTGGCTGTGTTGAAGTACATTGTGTTGGAGAACTTTGAGATGAAAACTTCTGAGGGAACCTTTTGCTATGAGAAAATAGACAGAGATCTAGTCATTAATCAATAGCTGATGAGGATTGAGGCAGCTTGGTGTCCTAAAATACTATCAACATACCTCCATGTGTGTTTACTATAAACCATATATAAACACGGCCTTTTTGAAAAGACTAAGCAACAATAATAGAAGTATATCTGCAGTATATTGACCAATGAGAATGAATTCAAATATGTGACTTGCTATTTTCACAAATCTGTTATTTTCACAAACTTAAGGCTTATGGGATAATTTAGAAGATCTGTTTTTTACAGACTCCTCTGAGGCGTCAGTCTTTGCCACCACCTTTCTACATATTTAGGGCAAAATATCTTTTTGGTGATTTATTTCTGACAAATGTGATCTACTCAGCACAGCTGGAATACATTTATCAGACATTAATGCTATGTGGACCACCGTGTCAAGAGAGCTTGTAAAGCATCTTTTTTTTGCTTTTCGGAAACTAACGCTCCAAGCAGTAAATTGTTTCTACAGGACAAAAACTCAATGACCCTGAAAGTCAGGGAGTTTCTCACTATAAGTGGTTCACCCTCATCTAAAAATGGTGGGATAATCACAGGTTATTTTGTGGGTCTTACTCCATCAAACCCTAAATGAAAGCCTTAATCTCTCCACCTTCTGAAATTTGAATGAAACGGTTGAAAGATTTAAAACAATTTTCTGAAATGGTCAAACATGGCTTTCTTTTACCCCGGTCTCGATTCCTGCTGCTATTAGATCATTCGCTGGCTAAAAGAAACTTTCAGACTTTGATACAAGATGAAGCATGACCTGCTGCATATAATTTTTAATCTATGGGTATCAAAAGTTTGTATTATGCAGATTCAGTGTCACTGAGTTCCTGATTTATGGCCTACCCATAAATGGCTGATTCCTGCTTTTTTCCTGCACCCACACACTCACATATGTTTCTCTTGTGAGTGTTGGTTGAGGTTGTGTTAGCAATGTGTTAATTTAATTTATTTATGGGGTGGCTGAAAAAACTCAGAGCGTGGGACTGAGCTGATAGCTTTTGAGAATAACCGTTCCCCTTGATTGAAACTTTCCGAAGCAGTAGCAGAGTCCCCCTGCTGCAAAGGGTTGCTGTTGCTGCTCCTTCAATCTTATTATTTTTTTCAAAGAAAGCGGATCTACTTTAACTAAGTACCTATTGTTGAAAAATGTTGGAATCCATCAGATTTTCATCTTCACACGTCTGGGCATGCTACTGCAACCAAGGAAAATGGACCCTATCCAAATTTGATAGGTAGTAAAATGCAACTGTTAATGAGGTGCAGTGGGCACCATTCACCCAAGAGCCTTTAGTGCCACTTCATTTAATGAAATCTATCCCTTGTATATAATGTATTGAAATATACTACTTAAGTAATGAGCAAGATTTGTAAGTTTAAATGAGCCCACTCTCTTAATTTTGTATATATGGAACTGTATGTAAAATTAGTTTGAACTGATTTTTTCAAAGTTGGAGGTATAGCTTAATTTGACTCTTCTTATTCTATATTACAAAGCCAAAAATGTTTCTTTTTCCTAGTATATTGGTGAACTAAGGATGACCTATGGTCTCCAACACTAGACTTTATATTTTTGTACTGTTCTATTTTAATTAGTGTTCTTTTGTGAACTTTGTTTAAATAGTATATGTAGTTACATTCTCTGTAGTTACATTCTCTCGCTCCATCTGTGCCTCAGTAATTAATTAAGTTGATCAATGTATTAACTTATGAGCATTCAGAACAACAAAGATATAGTTTTTTTTTGTTGCCATAAACAACTGAATCTAGCATTTGGAAGGCCTGCAAAATGCTTTGATACTTCACAGCTTGTGTTGTGAATCTAAAAGTGTGCGCAGTTTTACAAGAGACATGCATTTGTCTATAGTAGATGGTTACTGGATGTAGTGTGTGCTTTTGCGAGAAATTGAAGTATTAGTTGAAGGTGAGTGAGCCACAAAAGCTACTAAATATACTTGTGCTTAAAAATCTGGTAGCTTGACACAAAGCAGTAAAACTCAACTTGGAGGCAGTGTAAAGTGTAAGCACAACAGCAGAAAAATGCCAGACCAAAATGACAAAAATCCAGTTTCCAATGCGACTCACAGGGCAGGAACAAAGACTTCCTATTCTACGGGATTGACCAGACATTAAGACATCCACGTGGGGGTAATAGAGAATTGATGTTACGAAGGAATGAGGCGTCTTGGATACTGAAATTGTGTACAACAGAACTTGGTTTGAATATAGAGCAAGAATTGCATTATTTTTTAGGAAAAAAAATATGTAGCAGCTTGTAACCTTGCTGCAGGTTTTAACTGTCTGTATCTGTAGTACTTACCTGTGTCCTAACTATTCAACCTGTCGGGTACATATCAATGCATTATATGAACTTGAGGAATAATTATGAGGTACTGGTGCTTATTATTTGGTCAGGATGTAATATGTAAATAATATCTTGAATTAAGGACTAGGATGATGCATAATTGGGTTAAATGCTACATTTAGACGCGGACATCATAATGATAAAATATCCTGGGACATATAGAGAAATTAGATATGCATATAATGATTGAACTGAGAAAATAGGCTGCTGGTATATCACATTACACATAACATTTCCCACCCTTGTTCGCATTATTGCCTCTAGAGCAATGAACTGCCATGATTGTTTTTATTGTAAACTTCCATTGCTGATGTAAAGCGCTCTGATACCCTCAGGTGGAGCTAGCACTATATAAAACCTTCAAAATAAAAATAAATAAATAAAAAAGACAAGCACCAATACTGGCAATATGAGGTAATAGAGACCTTGGTTTTAGCTGTGGCTGGTAATTGGTCCAAAGAGTTATACTTACTCCAAGATAGCGGAATGAATTGCCGGTAATGAGTGGATACTCTATGTGGATACGTTTCATCATAAAGCATTCCTTTATGATGTCAGTCGTGTGTTTTTTCTCGTGGTTATATCGGTGACTTATACATTATAGAAAAATATACCTTTGTATTGAAATAGTATGGCATATGTGATTACGCACAAAATAATCTGGCAATATACATATACTTTTCAGGGATCAGGGTAATTACGCACGTACACAAAGATAATATTAGGGCCGAAAGAAAGGAACGCATAGTCTTTGTACGCAATGATGTCGTTAGGCATAACGTGTTTCTGTATGAATTAAACATTTCTAAAATGGCGTTGCCACTCACATAGCATTGTGAAGCTCTTACGAATAGACTGTCATGTGACCATGGACGTGAGGTCAAAATTGCCGGTTTTCCTGCACTCGTCCTTGTACTTGAGGAGACGGCGTGAGGGCTCTGGACACAGTACAGGAGATTTTGAATGGTGAGCAGGTAGAGGGCAACTGGGATTTTTTCCGGTAGTGCCACTTTGTCGGGCTACTGATACTAGGTGGGATATCATGTGTAACTGTAGATATGCTGATACTAACTTAAGGAAATAATACGAGTGGATTGCAACTATGATTGTAATGATATAAGATGTTGTACCTGTCTGTGCAAAAATTTGATAATACCTCACGTATAAATTATTGATACTTGGTTGCGACATTCATGTTAAATTCCTGATGAAGGAAGGGTGTTGAGTATAACGCTTGGGTATGTGTTAGTAAAGAAAGATTGCACACCTTGTCTGCTCAGAATTATGGGGCATAGCGAGAAACATAGCAATCTAGGGATAAGCATGCAGCCATCAAACGCATAGGATGAAACTAGAATATCTGTGTACACTATGATATATACATAGCAGATTCAGACACATTCTTAGACTGGTGGTGTCCGATTTGCTCTCTTGAGGTGATTTAACGCATATACCGAAGAGGGAGCGTCGTAATATTGGACCCTGCCATTTACATTTTCCTCACGCCGGATTACCGTGTGGGTTGGAATTATCACCACACGATAAGTATGTACAGATGTGAGTTTTCACTTAGATGTAATGTGAACCAATCTTGATTGAATACCATTAAGAATGTAAACTCATACAAAAATTATTTTTGGTTTTGTTTTTCTCATCTAATGTGTAGTAAGTCTAATTGGAGACAGTGAAGGTATGTATCAATTTTGTAGTTGCACTTATGGGTGAGTCTTGGCACTCACAGGTAGGCTGTTTGGCTGTTTGTTGGGGTTGCGGTGTCGATTCATTGGTGCTAGACAAATGGTGCGATAGTCACAAATAGATGTAATAACATTGAGAATGTAAACTCATACAAAAATTAGTTTTGTTTTTGTTTTGTCATGTGATGTGTAGTAAGTCTAATTGGAGACAGTGAAGGTATGTATCCTTTTTGTAGTTGCATTTGTGGGTGGGTCTTGGCACTCACGGGTAGACTGTTTGGCTGTTTGTTGGGGTTGCCGTGTCGATTCATTGGTGCTAGACAAATGGTGCGATATTCACAAATTTGACGTTAGTTTTGCACATAACACATGGTTGGGGTCATGTGATTTGTAATGCTCATATGATCACCAGACTATTTACACTGTGTATTTACGTGTGACAGTGAGATTTTAACAGGATCATGATTTACAATTGCATGATCATAATATATCATAAGAGGGATTGACCAACTTATTGACACTTCACGGTTGAGACTTGTGTAGTATTTTCTAAAGAGCTTTACAGTTAATGGTGTTACAAGATAAGTGATTGTACTCTACATTTCTATTTAGCCTTGAAAAAGTCGCATGTATATATAAACTGAGCTGACAAAACACGTGTTGGCTGTCGATCTGGCTTACAAAACTGCATATGACAATTCTACAAATAAGAATAAAAGAATGGAGGCACAGCTATGTTCTGTGTATATATTTGTGCTGACACACTATTGCTACTGCAGTATTTTCTGTGTAAATTTAATTATATGTGTGCTAGGGAGTTTAACTTACCTGTCTATCAGTTAAATTTTTTATTTATCTGCCCCTACAAGAAATCTGTTGTCTTCTCTTTTAATATTAAGGTCTTTCCCCTATGTCTTTTCCTTTGTAGCTTGCATCTGCCCTGCAATGTTAACAATTAAAGGCAAGATGTCTAGGGCGGAATTTAGGGATCTACCATTTGCCTTTTTCCTAGAGGCTCAGATCATAGGCGACACTTTCTATTGTCACGCACAAGTAAAAGAGAGAATGTCCTCAGTAAAGTAGCACCAGGCATTACCTGGTGATTTCAGATTCGCAAATCCATGACTATTCACATGACACTAAGGTGGTTACTTAGAGTTTTTCAGATGTGGGATAGCAGCCAAAAATGTGGATGTCACAACACCACCAGACTTCAACTGTATAAAAGTGCATACATGATAAATAGGAAGGATGGATCTCTGCCAATCCTAAAATGAGATTAGACCGATCTAATGCAGTTCAAGAACAGAATACATAATGAACTTATTTCACACCTGTACTACTGAGTTAATGTGTACTCTATAGACAGTGTGATTTATTTAAAGAAAATAGCATAATGGCTATACCTTGGCACTGTGGCAGAATATGTTTATGATCTTGCTTCTGGTGCTTGTAGGGCTGGAGAAGAATTGAAATGTAGGGCAGAGGTAAGACTTTCAAGACTGTATTAAAACGAAGATGTGTGGGATGGAGCAGAACTGGTCTTTGCATGACTGGGACCTGCAAACAGGCGAAGAACTAGAGCATGATCAATGAATACAGTTATAAGAGAATGCAAAAGGGATTTCAAAAGACTGGTAGACTGTTCGAAAATCCTTTATATAGTGGTAGATAAGGAACCACCTGGCTTCTAGACCTCTGGTCCAGGAACAGGGACTACCTATAGGGTCAAACTTGGAACCGAAAGCAGTCCCAGGCAAAAAAAGATGTCCTGCTCCCTCTTGCCTTCTCTCTTTCCTCTCTCTCTCTCTCCCCTAAAGCACCTGTCCTGTCTGCTGTTATTAACCTGGAGGAGCAGAAAAAGGTGGCAGAGACACCAACAGCAGTCTTCTCCTTTAAAAAATCGACCTCCTTTGGCTCCAGCCCACCAGTGAAATGCCCGAAGAAATAAATGCGTTGTCGAGCCCTGACAATCTTCATCGAAAAAAACAGTTCCCAACAGAAACCAGCTGTAGACCTAGTGCAATTCGATTTGCCTTTGGTGGCCATCTTGGAATAGAGTGTTTTTTGTGGCCTTCTCGGAATGGAGGTTAGATTTGGTAGTCAGCATGAAATGGAGTTTGTGTTTGATTTAGTGTCCTGTTTTTATTCTTTTAGTAAGAACCCCTGAAAGGCCAGTTTTCATGTGGTATTCCCAGAGTACTCCAGCCACCAGCACTTTTGGGTCCTTCTAAGCCCAAAAATTGGTAATTGTTGTTGGTAATTTAAATGAATAGAACATTTTACAACAGTCATATGCAGAAGTGAAAAAAGTCAGAGTAACTAGAGAACAATTCTACGGAGTGGTAAGTGAGGAAGGGTTAGGAGTAAGAAAAAACAGACTTCAGTGAAATTCAGGTACAGAGGGTGTGAAGTTATTCATTGGTATAATGCTGAATGACTACCAGAAAAAGTTATATAGAGAAGACGGGAAGGTACAATAAATAGATGAAGATAGTGATGTAAATAGAAAAGAGAAAACCATAGACTAAACTATGCTAAAAACATATTGGTATCCAGGAATATACAATAAAGGAGAAACATAGAAGAGAGAGAAATGTAGAAGTCAATATTCTCTTATTCCAGTAGCAATTCATTGTTAGGGAGAAGCTTATTCAAAAGCTGATGCCCAATGAACTTGAACATTCTTCTTTAGAAGCATTAATGAACCTAGCGAAAGACTTTGGTATGCGCATACTATTTGTATCTATTTTTCTAGTGTCATAACCATTTCAGGTATAGCTCTGAGGAACCATTGCTGAGTTCCCAGTTCAATTTGGGCGTCAAGTTATGATAAGTAAAGCCTTCTCAATGCAGCACATAGAGTATCATGATCAGGAAGCCATACACTATGCAGTCTCATTATTTATTATTTTGTTTCGTCAGTTTTGATCTCACTGGCGAATAATGACTATGTAACCTCTCAGGAAGTGGTGGTCATAAAGCTTGGTATTCCAGCCTTTGGCACAAGTTGGCAAGGAACATTGTTTTGAAAAACACTTCATTTTAAATTGTTACCTGGCATTCCATAGCTTGATGAAAAACAAAAAAGATGCCCAAAGTCTAAGCTTTTGAAGACAAGTGAATGATGGCTCACCCAATAGTCTTGTCTGCAGTTTCAATCATAGCTGTCTATGGCAGTAGGAGACCCATCCAGCATAAATTTGTTTTTGCTTGTGTTCAGAGCATTCCAGAAGGAATGCATCCAGTTTTGGATTTCCTTATCAACTCGTTCAGTCTGTACAGGAGATAATCATTTATTTTACAAATGGACACCACACCAGTTTGAAAAAATAAAGTATTTTATCTAAACTCAACGAGACCAAAACGACAAAAATCCAACATACATGTAATAAGAATATGACTTTAAAAAGGTTTCAAACAACTAGGTCCATGAATGTGTGATTTTAACACAAAGTACCTGTAAATGCGTCATAATTCACAAGGCCAAACAGCCACAGGGTTGGGAAGCGTCAAGAAACAAAGAGAGGCGTTAGTTCTTGAGACCAGAACGAGGCGATGCGGCAGTTCTGCTGCACGCAGGAGAAGTGATGTGTCGAATCCAGTCTGTAGGGGGAAGTGATGTGTTGACTCCAAGATAGTTCTGGTCCGCAGCTGATGTATGGGGAAAACTTGCCGCACAGGTGTGATGCGTGGAAATCTGTGCTGCGCGGTAAACGACGCGGCAGCATTGAGCGGCACTGTGTCGGTTTCTTCAGCCGTGATCCCTCGCTGCGTCGGTTGTTGCAGTGGCGACAGGCGCTGCATCGGTTTCGGCAGCGGCAATGCGTGGAGATTCTTCTAGCACAGCTGTGCTGCGTTAAAAAGAAAACAGCCGCAAGAAGAGCGATGTGTCGATTTCTTGAGTTCTTTGGGTTTCTTCCAGCTCCCATCAACAAGCACAACCTCCAGAGGCCCAAAACTGGAACAGGCACCTCCTGGCAGTTCAGAACTCTCAGAAGCAGAATTCAGGGGAGCTGGGGTGAAGTCTTTGTGTCCCAGAGACTTCAGCACAGGAGGCCAGCACACACAGGCCCTTGGAGATCCTCTTCAAGCAGGTTCAAAGCAAAGTTTAAGTCTTTGTCCTTTCCTTGTCAGAAACAGCAGCTGCAGGCCAATCCCCACACAGCACACTAGAATGGGGCGGTACTCCTCCTCACAGCTCTTCTCCTTGGCAAAGGTTCCTCTAGTATTCAGAAGTAATCTAAGGTTCTGGGGTTTAAAGTCTACTACTTGTACCCCATTTTGTCTTTCTTCAAGGGTCTCTGAGTCCAGTACAAACCAGTTCTGTCCTCACCGGTGCAGTATGCTCACCGGGAGTGGAGACAGCAGTGTGCAAGGGAGTCAGGCCCTATTCAGGTGCATGGACATCTCCTCCCACTACTCTAAATGCAGCCAATGCCTATCAGCTCAGCTCTGAGTCATCCAGGAAGGGCTAGGCACACCTCACCCACGCCAGTGGCTGTCTACAATGAATGCACATCCCCAGCCCCTATCACTCCAAAACCAGACAGTCAATCCACAAACAAGCACAGGCACACAGAATAGATCAACAAGAAAATGCCAACTTTCTAAAAGTGGCATTTTCAAACAGCCAATTTAAAAACCATCTTTACTAAAAGATGTGTTATTAAATTCTCGGTTCAAAGAGCCTAAACTTTATTTTTCCATCTTGTCCCAATGAGAAGTTATACTTGTAAGATGTTTCAAAGTAATTCCTGTTCTACCCTATGGAACAGATAGCCTTTCCATAGTGAAAATGAAATTGGCAGTATTCACTATCAGGGAATGTCACTCACACCAGTACATGTCCTACCTTTCACATACACTGCACCCTGCCCATTGAGGTACATTGGGCCTATCATAGGGGTGCCTTACATGTAAGAAAAGGGAAGGTTAGGGCCTGGCAATTGGGTGCACTTGCCAGGTCGACATCGCAGTTAACAAACTGCACACAGACACTGCAGTGGCAGGTCTGAGATACCTTTTCAGGGCTACTCAAGTGGGTGGCACAAGCAGTGCTGCAGGCCCACTAGTAAAATTTGATTTACAGGCTGTGACACACTTAGTGCATTTTACTAGGGGCTTACCAGTAAATCAAATATGCCAATAAGGGAGAACCAATTGTCACCACAATTCACACAGGGAGCACTTGCTCTTTGATACTGATCAGCTGTGCAAAGTGCCCAAAGAATCTAAGCCAGCAAAAACGAAATCCAGCACTTCATCAAAAATACAGGAGATAGAGGCAAAAAGTCAGGGAAAACCTCGCCAAAGATGCCAAGTCTAACAGCTGTATTGAAGCAGGAGGGTTTTCACTTGCTATTTGACTATCAGAGCTTCATTTGGCCAGATACATTGAGGTTCTAAAGGTTACCTTAAATGTCCTTTGATTCTTCGCCCATTCACGTCAGAAGAAATGATAAAGAAAGAATGTAGAATCAGAAGTCTTTTTCAGGTGACAAGACGTGGATACAAAATCTACTGTGAGTGTTGAACTAATAACTTCAACATCTCACAGAAGTTGGAAAGAAGTTAGCACCACATTTGTAAAAGGATATGCCCGTGTGATTGTTGAAAACCGTGTTTACCAATAAAATGCCCTACAATAAGTTGCTATGCAAAAAAATACATTCTCATATGTTTCTCATCAATGTGTGGCAGCAGAGATGTGCGCAAATGACTCAAGATCTGTACTCACTTCATTGCTGGGACTCGGAAGATGGTTTACCTGGAAGCTAATAGCCGAGGAAGGTACAGGTAATAAAACAGCAGTCTTATTTAGAACACTTCAGCCCCTTCGTGACATCCTTGCAGTACTGGTACTTTTCTGCTTCTTTGTTCTTTACAAAAAAAATTAAGATTTTCCATTAACCTCTGCCATTGTATCTATGAGATTGCTTTGAGAAATGTTTACACTCCCAAATTAAATGCCACAGTGTTGTTTAGGGCCACAGAGTCAAATGAATTCTTTATACTGATCATAGATTACAGAAAATCACAAATGGCATTTCGGATAGTTAGGACGTGCACAGTGAAGAAAAAAGAAGATTACTAAAAAAAAACACATTTTTTTGAAGCCAAGAAGCAAAGATTAAGTCTTGTTGACCCTCAGGTGTAGGTTGTAACCTATTGTAAATGAGGAAGAGATGGATGCAGTGTTACCATAAACAATGAAGTTCAATAGTGTGCTTGCATCTTGCAATAAGCTAATGTTCTACTAATTTGCTGGAGCGTAAATAATTCCACCCCACAGGTTAATGAGTAATGGAAGGAGGCTTGGAGAGCAACATTCTTGTGCTAAACAAGTTTGTTTGCTTTGTAATATTTGTCTTTGTCACCAGGAATATGTGCCTTCTGAGCCTTACTCTTTTACATGGACAAATATAAGCTTCGATTTAAGCCATTTTAAAATTGTATTGGTAGATCTAAGTGAATTGTAACATATCCTTTAAAATAATGTAGTATACTGGCAATAGTAGGTCTTTGAATGACTATTAAGAAAGCATACTTTAATTTTGATTGCAACGATTACATATATTTTGTTCAGTCCAAAGGCTTCGCTCACATCATAGTTTTACTGGTAGCTAGTTTATTGCAAATATTTTTTCACCCCCACAGCTGGCACCACAATTAGAAGCACATTCCAGTCAGTAGTAGAAGTGCAAATGGGAAAAAGTGAATCTATATGAGGAATACAAATGATCCCTCTATAAAGCTTTTTCTGTTTCCATTATCATGTCTTGCTTTAGAAAACGAGTGACAGGTATCAATACAATGCTATTCAAGGCTTCCTGGCATTGCAGAAAGCTTCATTACAAAACTACTGCCAGTAGTGTGTCATGATGATTGATTGTAACTTGGTGACAAAGTGACAGACCTAGCCATATTGCAGGGAGTCCCAGAAGCCATAAATTCAAGCGTGTGCAGTAATCAAATAAAATGAGCTCAGAAAAACAACGAGAGGCCTGATCACCTTGGAGGAGAAGATACCATTTACAGTGACAGTGCAAAGCTTGTTTCAGTTTCAACTCAAACATGCAGTCCCACATTGCAGAAAAGTGATGCTCTGAAAAAAGTAAGCTGTGACATATTCTAGAATTTTACCACTTCACCGACAGCAATAGATCATGTTGTGAATAACTCTGAGTGATGTAAGTGGACTAGAGGATTGTGATGAACCAATAGAAATACTAGTATTTATTCACAGTTTATCTTTGATCAATTACGATTTAAATAGGTTTGAAGTTAGACAATGGAGAGATTAGTGTTGGAGCCCCATTCAGCATTAGCTGGCGCACAATTGGTTCAGTAGAGTAAAGTTCACTTTAAGTGTGCATTGTGTCTCAGCTATATAAAACAGTAAAACAGTTTAAGGATTCAATAGAGGAATGAAGAAAAATAAATATGTGTGCATGTTCGGAATTTAGACAGCTTAGAGGATAAGAAAATTCGTTAGGGAAAATGGCAAGATATAATATTTAAAAAATGAAGTCAAAGTAGTGTAAATTCCCAAAGCGCCTCACCCTGCACTAAAACAGGGATGATGACAAAGGCCTTCATTTAATCAACTGTAATCAAATATTGAAGTTCTCACATGCATAGAAACATTCAGAGGCATCTTGTTTTATTTGATAGACACTTAGTGGGTATTAGGATGGCTAGACGTGCGGTGGCGATCCGTCTGCCATCCAAATTGGATTTTGCCCCTGCCATGGCGATGTCATTTATACAGGGACAGTGGCGGACTCAAAGACCGGCCTCAGGCCTCAGACAATCGATACGATTGGCCAGCGGACCGCCCTTTGAGTCATAACTGGTGGCGGTCACCGGCCACCATATTATGATGCAGCACTTGAGCCAGCCTTTCCATGACGGTGATTCCGGTACGAAAAGTCTGAAGGAGGTTCTGTTTGGGGGTCCGTTGCGGGTCCCCAGAGTTTTGTGGTGGCGTGTAGGTGCACTCGGGGTACCCAAGGTCCCCCCCTACATTTCAGTGCACCAAGTAGCAGGCACCTTGTGGTGCCTGCCGCGTAGTGCACTGAAATGCAGAACCTGCATTTTTGATATCACAGCGGGTGCTGCTGTCAGCAGCACCCGCCGCAGTGTTAAAGAAGCAGGTTGCTACTGCCATGGCGGCGGTCGCATCGTGATTCGTGGAGCGAGACTGCCGCATGTATGGGGATGGTCCCGGTTTACACCAGGATGGCGGACAAACTCCTCTCCGTCCGCCATCCTAATAACCCCCTTAATCTGGGAGGTTATTTGCAGTGTATTCAATTATGCATGTCGACTTCTTTTCTGTCTGCTTTTTTCTACCAAAAGGTAATCAATTTGAAAGCATTTCAAGCAAGATGCCTGCCCCTCTTCGTTCCTACTGTGGGCTCCAGACTCATCCTTCACACCCCAGCAGTCGTCCCTGTCGCCATCCTCACACAAAGAATGTGCCTGTACAGGACATAATGCATGCATTCAATAACTCATTTGAGCAGACCTGCGGGTGAAGACGCTTTGCATTAGCAAGTTGGAAAACTTTACTTTGTTTCACCTATGCAATGTTTTTACATTACCTTATGGCAGTTGCAGCTGGGGGAAGTTGAAAGGGGTGGGGCACTTCTTGGATGCTTTTAACATGCGGTAGCGTGTCACTTTAGTGCATCAGTTTAGATCATTATATTCAGAGGCATTTATTGTTAAAAAATGCCTCTCAATATAGATGCAAACTGATGCAAAGTTAAACGCTCCCACACATTAAAAGCATAAAAGAGAGCAGTTTTAAATATGTGAGTTCAGGATACACACATCCAGAAGTTACATAATTAAAAGTGATCTAGTCTCTGATGTACTAAAGTAAAACCCCCTCGCATGTTAAAAGAATACATTCTAAGAACTTTTAAATACTTGAGTGCAGGATGTGTTCTCTGCTCAGTAGCGGCTGCTCCCGTTAAGCAGTAGTTGCGCGGGAAGAAGGGGGGGAGCGGAGGGTTAAAAAAAAAAAACACTTTCCTGCGTCCGGCTGCTCCTGCCGCGTCTCCTGCGTCCCCTTCCTGGCTTCCCCTCTGAAAAAGAAGCAGCAAGCACCCGGCTCCCAGCCTCCCAATAGGCAATCACAACGTTGCGCTGTGATTCATCTGAGCACCGCGAATCGGTGCTCAGCCAAAGAATGGGAGGCTGGGCATGTTCTCCATGCAGGCTGTAATGCAGCCTGCATAGAGAACATGCAAAGTGTGCATACATGTTTGGCCGGCCCCAGAGGGCTGATCAAACATTGATGTGCACTTACATAGTGCCCACGACTCTTCCCCCTGCAGGTGACGTGTTGGGAAAGGTTGTTGCTTGCAACCTGTGAAAGTGATTTACATGCAGTCCCGGGAATACAGGGCTTATGCCATGGACTGCTTGAAAATATGATGATGCTGCGTGTCATGACTGGGAGGTCTCTTAAAAACCGGGAAAATTGAAGGCCAGGGCTGGCACTAGGTCAGCCCTTAGCCTGCTTAGTGATTAAAAAAATGATGTGGGGCACATGCTTAATAGAGCATGTGTCCCTCTCTCAAAAGTGCCTGGCTGTCTGACTCTCAACACAGCAAGTGTGAGACGCAGCTAGGCCCTGAGGCAGCCCCCCGCATGGGCTTAAAGCTCTTGGCAATTACCACCCACATAACTTGAAAATCGATATTGGTGGTGCCCTGGCACCCTATGGTGTCAACCACTTCTGCCTTATGGATGAAGTTGTTTTTTCTTTGTCTTTTGCATTGGGTGCTACCAATATTCAGTTATTTGAAATACCCTGCTGGTGAGGTAAAGAGAAAGAACGAGGCCCAGAAAATATTTGTTGCCTCTATGGTCATGTGTGTTAGAGCTAGCCGCTAAGATTGAGACCTATTGGTTCCCCAGTTGTGCTAGTCCCAATTTGTTATTTTAATAACAGATGCGACCTCTTATGACAAATGTATTTGCTTATTTAATTTAAGGAAAAAACAAGCATTTGGGTTATAATATTAATTGGAAATTGGGTGCTTTGGATGCACAAAGGCAATTAAGGTCTGTTAATTACAGTGTTTTTTTGTAGAGAAAATAACTTAATTTTCTTTTGGAATAATAAAATAATCATCACATTCATATAATGCATACATTCTATTGTATTAGACTTCATAAATATTGTTTTGTCAGTAAATTGATGTCCATTTGGTTTGGTACATTCCACGATATTGGCAAAGGTCAAACCTGCAGCTAAGTAGAGGACGGGTTTTGGATGCTGCTTTTATTACACATTCCACAAGTGGCATGCTCACTGTTTCATGCCTGGGTTAGTAACCAGGGAGACCCTTGTGGAGGAAATTAAGGGAACAAATATTCCAAACATCACAGAGATAAATCACTGTAAACTAATATTTCTGCTTGTCTAATTTGACACTTAAAGCACCTTAAACATAGATTTAAAGTATATACTTTTTGATTGGAATTAATGTTTGAATATGCTGAACAATGTGGTGAAGTGACTTTTTCAATAGCACAGCTTGACTGTGATGGTTCAGAAATTCCCAAGTACCGTGGTTTGAGATGTTTAATCATATGCCATTCTTTCAGAAAAATTACTAGCTTCAGAGGCTGATTTACTCTTAACTTACTGCTCTTCTACCTGAAGTAGATGCTGGTGTCCTATTAAGATTAGTCCTGGGTATTTTTGGTCTTCTTGGATTTCAATCTACCTATATCCAAAATAGGGTTAAGCAAAAAAAAATTACGCTTTTTGTGATATAAGAGGATTCCCTTTTGTAGGAGTGTTGTTAGCCAAGACCTTTATGGTTTTACTAAAATTATATATAATACTTATAGGTGCTTTCAGCCAGCCCTCTACATTCAATGATCTGTTGTGTCATTAACATTTTTATTCCGCCTACTACTGCATATAGCACAGGAACGCATGCTTCAGCCATGGGCTAACTTCTCTGAGAGAGACAGAATTCTGCTGTTTCTTAAGGTACACATCTCCATACAAATTACCATCAGGGTGAGGTCCTATTACTGCAATGTGTGCTTTTTGAAACCAAACCATATTGTTTACTTTTAAACAATGTTTTTTAATATTGACTAGGACCCCCAACAGTAGAGTTAATATAAAGACTAAACAAGTATTGACCGGACCAGAGAAATCTACTCATCCCCTATATTGAGTCAAATTGTGTCAGGTCGAGCTATGTTTAGGGCCTACTCAGCGCGCTGACGTCAGTTTTTTTCTTTCCGTGCCAGCCTACGCAGACCAGTGAAGAGAGCTACCCTCCTTTCACTTTTTGAAAGGCTTTTTTGTTGTGTAAGTGTTTCCTATATGAGCAAGAAGAATTCTGGGTTCAAGCTGTGCGGCGCCTGTCAACACCCATGTCTGTGACAGACCCACACTTGGTTTGACTCTGGTGCCTGTAGCGTGACCACAGCTTATAGTCATACTTTGAATGCTGGGCCATGGGTCTCAAAAGGTTTGAGGGAGTGGCCCATAAAGCTGCTTGCGGCCCGGCGCTCGGCACTGCACCATTTTCCTCTGTGGTCTCGTTCACAGTCCCAGTCGAGAGGATAGTCTTCGTCCTCCCACTCGTCGTTGAGTCGGTCAGGTAAGAAGCACAAAAAACGCTAGAAGTCGAAGCGAGCTTCTGCTTCTTCCCTTCCTTTAGCCAACATGATGAAGGTGTTCGGCATCCTAGGCCTCGTTCATCTGAAACTGCACCTGGGTCAGCTCTGCTCTATCCCGCCTTCACAGAAGCCAGAATGACGCACACCCAGCTCAAAGAATTTTATGACATCATGTGCCTCATATTTGGACAGCCTGATTCTATCGTGGCACATTCGGGTCCCAGAGTAGCCGTGCCATTTCAACCTTCCCCGGTAACAATTACGACACCAACCCTGACACCAAGACTCCCAACCCAGAGGAATTGGGTGAGGCCAGCGGACTAGATACCACTCCGGGTTCTGTCTTTTGCCCCTTTCGTGTCTACTGAAAGGGCTATCATCCATGCCAGCCATATCGCAGCTACAAGTTTTCGCAAGTTCAATCTCTGCGTGGCCATGGGCACAGTTCCTCCTAACCCTGTGGGTCAGGCGGCCAAAGGTCAGTTCAGCCCCCCACCCCGCAACCTCAGCCTCCAAACCCTACTAGATCAGCCCTTTCCCGATCATGGGCAGCCAGTTGGTGGCAGGATCAGCCATCACCTTCACTACTGGCAGAATAGCACTTCGGACAGGTGGGTTTTACAGATAGCTTGAAGGGGCTACTACCTCTCCTTCGAGGCTACCACTCCATCCATGCCTCCAATTTATGACCGGCTTACAGAGGAGCACCTAACTTTGCTTCAGGAGGAAGTCATGACTCTCTTGGCCAAGGGAGCCATAGATAGGGTTCCACCACCAGTAGTAGGCTGTGGCTGTTATTCCTGCTACTTTCTGGTCCTAAAAAGGACAAAGGTATGCCTTCTGTACTAGATCTGCGAGCCCTCAACTTCCTCAAAAAAGAATAGTCGAAGATGCTCACCGTAGTTCATGTCTTGTCTGCCCTGGATCCAGGAGACTGGATGGTATTGTTTGATTTGCAGGACACATATTTTCACATTCCTGATCTGCCTGCTCATCGGCGCTACCTGTGGTTTACAGTAGCCCACGAGCTCTTTCAATTTACTGTGCTCCCCTTTGGCTTTACCAGCACCCACTGGGTGTTCACCAAGATGATGGCGGTGGTCGCAGCTCATCTGCGCAGGTCAGGGGTGCCAGTTTTCCCCTATCTCGACGACTGGCAGTTGAAGGCTAACTTGCCCCAGGCTGCCTTCTCCCACCTCCAGACTACTGTGAACCTACTGCATTCACTGGGGTACATTATCAAGTCACAGCTGACTCCCTCTCAGACGCTACCTTTTATCTGAGCTGTTCTAGATACAGTGCAGTTTCGGGCCAATCCTCCCGAACGGCGAGTCCAAGATGTTCACGCTACAATACCGATGTTTCAGCCTCTATCCTGGATTTCTGTGAAAATGACGCTGAGGCTGCTGGGCTGCTAGTGACTTATACCAGATGGCATATGCCTGCTCTGCAGTGGGACTGGAAGTTCCAGTAGGAGGGAACTGCGCAGGACCTGCAGTGGTGGCTAGCCAATTGCGATTGGGTCAGAGGCAGACATCTCTCCCTTCCCCAGTTATATCACGCAGTAGTGACAGATGCGTCACTCCTGGGTTGGAGAAGCCATCTGAAGGCGGTGGAGATAAGAAGACTCTGGTCTCCAGCGGAATCCGGACTCCACATCAACTTGCTGGAGCTCCGAGCGATTCGCTTGGCATTGAAAGCCTTTCTTCCTTCAGTCAAGGGAATGCTGGTTCAAGTGTTCACGGAAAACATCACTGCCATGTTGTACTGCAACAAACAGGGTGGGAGGGGGTCCTGGACCCTTTGTAAAGAGGCCCGCTTCTCTGGACATGTCTAGAACAGCAGGGCATATCATTAGTGGTTAAACACCTGGCTGGTTCTCTGAATGCCAGGATGGTAAAACTCAGCGGTCGATCAGGAGCATTCAGGCCCAAGTTATTCTTGTGGCTGCAGACTGGGCACGGAGCTTGTATCTGGAGCTTCTCACATTGAGCATCAATCCTCCGACCAGGCTTGCCCTTCGGAAGGATCTCCAGTCATAGGAGCAGGGGATGTTCCTTCACCCTAACCTGTCAACTCTATGCCTTCTTACGTGGAGATTGAGTGGCTGCAGTTGATAGCTTCCGATTTTCCTACTGAAGTTTGCAATGTTATTTTGGCAGCCAGAGATCCTCCACCAAGATTGTGTACAAGATTGTGTACATTTTCAGGTGGCACAAATTTGTAAAATATTGTACAGAACGGTCTATTGAACCTATTTCTGCTTCCCTTTCTCAATGTTTGCTTTTTATTTTGACCCTTGCCCAGCAGAGCTCTGCACTGGGCACTCTAAAAGGATACCTTTTGGCCCTGTCTGTCTTCCAGAGGCCGCCAGACCAACCCTCATTATTTATATCTTCCATATAAATAGATTCCTTAAAGGCCTTGTACATATGTTCCCACCTTCCACGTTCATTATGCCTCAGTGGGACCTTTATATGGTTCTTACCATTCTAATGAGAGCACCATTCAAACCTCTGCACAATTGCTCCCTCAGCTGCTTACTATCAAAACAGACTTCTTAGTGGCAATCAAGTCTGCCAGGAGGGTGAGCAAATTGCAGGTTCTATCATCCAAGCCTCCTTACCTGATAAGTTGGTGCTTCGCACTAGGGCCTCTTTCTTACCAAAAGTGGTAACACCATTCCAAGTGGAGCAATCTATCACCTTGCCCACTTTATATGCTCCTCCACACCCCTCTAAACAAGAGGAGCAACTCCACCACATGGACCCAAAAAGAGCATTGTTGTCCTACCTTGACCGCACTAAAGAGTTTGGGTGGATGACCAACTCTTCATGGGGTGCGTTGGATCAAAGAAAGTCATGAGGTGCCAAAGAGGACTATCTCGCGATGGGTCATCCTCTGCATCAAAATTTGCTACGCTTTGACGAAAAAGCAGCCTCCTGAAGATTTAAAAGCTCATTCTACCAGAGCTAAGGCTGCGATAACTGCGTTGCAAAGTGGAGTTCCATTCCTCGACATTTGTCAGGCATCAACTTAGGCAACCCTGCATACATTTACCAAGCACCACTGCCTGGACAGCCAAATCTGCATGGATGGCCTTTTTGGTCGCTGTGTCCTGCAGGACTTCCTGGTCTAAACTTGTCCGCAGTCCCTCCGTGGGGGTGGTATTGTTGGAATATCTATTCAAATGTAAAAATCTGCTGCTAGATATCTGTATCAGATGGACAAGTTTTTTTACTTGCAGCTTATTGCGGCATCACCTTATCTGGTAGAGACATGATATAGCCGCAGATTCCTTACCGCCCCACCCCTCCTCCCCGCACTGTGGAGAGGTTTTTATAGTCATGGCTGTTCCCTTTCAGGACCCTAGTTGTTCAAAACACACCAATGTCAGTGCATTCATGGCTCTGTTCTTCTGGCGAGTAAAGTCGTGGAAAGTAACTGATATCAGCGCCCTAAGTTGGCGCCTATATAGGTTTGCGGAGGTCACAATGGCGCAGTAGACTCCAATGGTGTCATGCAAAGCTGACCAAAGCCACTTACTGGCACGTAGGGGTATTGCGCAACGGAAACTCTTCCGGATCCAATCTGACAGCTGTGAAATTTGAAGGTAAGGTATCTGCGGCTAGATCATGTCTCTACCAGATAAGGCGTTATCAAAGGTAAGTAACTTGTCCTTAAGTCAGCATTGTCATCTACATTGGTAACTTAGAGTTTATGCAGATTGTTAACCATAACAGGTGATACAACATATTAGAACTCCTTGCATATAACAGTGGTCATAGTCCTTAGATTCACTCCTGATGACCCTTATGTGGTGAAGAACTACCCATCTACTAAGTTCTGTCAGTAACATTTAACTATTATTATAAGATGTAAAGACTGAAGAAACATTTCTAATGCAACAACTCTCTGGAGTCTCAACTACAGATTTAGGGGATGGTAAAGAGGTAAAGTTACATTGACAATGAGCTTTAATTTTTATTATGAGCTCTTTGATTTTAGCTCACGCAATCGCTCAAGAATAAACATAATTGTAAATGTTTTCTTACTTGCAGCTTGTTGCGGCAGCCAACTTTAGAAGCTATTCGGTATTAATGTATACCCTATCATAAGGACTTCATATGTTTGCGTCTCTAAAGTGATATAAGTAGAACGCGTCACGCTACAGGCTTTTCACTTTGAGTGGTCTTTATCAGCCAACAAAGTGAACTTGTTGCTGCCAAATAAAGTGAACATTGAGCTTCTGGTGTAAATTCTGTATGTAGTTTATTTTCCTGTGACCACTCCGTAGTCTCTGCTGTGAATTGGAACCATGGTAAAAATAAGGCAGCTCACCAGTTCACAGTGCAAACAACATGATCACTTCCTGGGCTGTTATCCCAAGGATCCATAGTATTTGCAACAAATGCAGCATTAAAAGCCAGTGACAGATTCACACCACACATACTAATCAGGTTATATATTCACAGCCCTGAGGATCTCTTGTGACTTATCATTCAGAAGGCACTGAACCGTTTTTTTTTTTTAACCTTACGTGTCTCTAGTGACTATGGAAGTGTAGATGAGTAGCCATATTTACCATGCTCATTGGCTGACACGCCTCAGAACGTTCCCAGGGGCATGCGACTTTGAGTTTTAATTGTTCACTAAATCTTGGGTAGTAAAATATTGTGACTCACACAGCACCAAATAAGTGAAAACTATGACATAGTTGAAATTAAATTGAACAAAATCTTTTCATAGATTATATACCTTACCTTTACGATCCAGACGATCTCTTCATTGTACAACTAGTTCTTATGTAATGTGTACACAAAATAATGAGCTTATTGTTGGTCTATAGTCACACACATACACGTTTGTTTCAATTTTCATTTGCAGAATATATCTTTTAAAACTAGGATCTCTTAATTTATATAGCTCAACACTAATAACATTATTGTAGACAAAGGATTCTCTTGAATGCATTGTTGTGAAATTCTCTATGTAGAGGTGAGCATTAATGAATACTGACGAAGAGATGAGGTAGGCCCTTGCTAAGCTGGCTGAACATGAATTGATGTGAGTGACTTTCAAATTCATCCTCTTTCTTGGTTACTACTCCAGTGCTGTAGATTTATGCATCGAAGAGCGTTGAGTCAGTACTACGTATGACTATAGTCCTACATATGAGAAGTTTACTGGTGCTGCTGCTCAAGTTAAATCTGTGCAATGGCTATATAAGCATTTAATTGAACGAAAGCATAGTGACAATAGAAGAAGGCTTGGAGGCCTGTTGTGAACCTGGTTCGAGTAGGGTTGTACTGTGGACGAAATTATCAGGACTAATGGAAGCCTATAAAAAACCTGGTAACACCTGTTACTGGTATTGTAGTATGGCAATGTAATGCATGCAGGGTTGTGCTATACAATGGCTGATAAATGTCTGACTTTGTGAGTGAGAAGAAAGATTTATTGTGGGCAATGCAATCCTTTGGGAAAGCTTTTGAGAATAGTCTATTAGCTAGGTTTAGTCTTTGATTGTCCCACACTTTCATGGGTGTCCCAATCAGCCAACATGTTAAATGTAATTCCTGAGCCGTGTAGCATGCAGAGAGGTTTTAACTCTGATCTATTAAATATCAACCGTAGCATGATTTCCTCATATAGTAGCATTTGTGTACTGTTGCATTCCCCCTGAAATTGTTAGGGGTATACATAAGATTATGGATATTTGTTAACAGATCAATAGGAATAGCAAATGACTTATGAAGCTATAGCAGCTGTTGTTCCACAATTTAATGATATCTTCATTTTAAAATAAGTCTCTGTAACATATTTCGCATGTACGAGACCCTGAGCCGTCTAAGAGCATAAGAACTAATAAACTTTAAAATGCATTGATTGGTTTTCAATATGCTTGAAGCCCAAACATTTCTGTGGATTCTGCATAGTTCTCAAGAAAAGCCCTCTGTGCACTATGTAAGTACACTCCTCAAGAGGGAAAAAAAATCGAATGTATTGAAATGTGCATGACTCATCTGCCACACCATTAGTTGGTGGTCTAAACATGGTTTTGAAGCTCTAACTCACAAACACCAGGAAGAGGTTTATTTATAAATGAGCAAACATAATATAACAATTTCAGAATCTTATCTGCCCTTAAAAAAGTGTTCTAGGACACATGGATTTTGGTTAACAAGATAAGCTGCACAATCATTGAGCATGGAATACCAGCAATAACAGTAGCACCCATGCCAACACTGGCACGAATCTTAGCTTCATTGATGGGGTTGGTCAAGGAAATGTCTTACATTTAGTACGCACACTTACCCGAATTCTCCTAAACGAAAAATAGTACCACTGTAAATATATTGACATCAGTCTTTATAGCATAACTCTGTTCAATAGAAAGTGAAGGTTTTATTTACTTTTGATACAATTTCAACAGATATCAGCCCAGCTCAAGGGCACTGTCTAGCTGTAATCTTTCAATAACTAACATCACCTACTTTGTTCTGATCATTACTTCTGTAGTAGGGGATCTCTGTGTATAGTCATAATCTAGTGAATAGTCCCACCCATGTGCGTGGACTCCGGAGCAATCAAAAATAATCTCTTAAGTTGTCAAAAAATGCAGAAGTGCACAGACACTTAAGAGAGAATTTAAAGACAGATAATGCAGCCTATATCCACAGGCTACACTGTCCAGTACTTCAACTAGAAATTCCACCAAAAATCCACAAACAGCACAGCCTGTCCTGATTTCTCCACAGAGAAAAACCTTGCCTTTACCAGCAAAACCCTCTGGAATGATAGAGAGGAAGGAGTGGACAGACAAGCCCCATAGGCTGCCATTATGTGGCTCAGAACAGGATACTGTGCCTTTAAGAGAACTTTCCAGAACTCTCACAGTATCCCAGAATGCACTACAGGTCCCTTTTACTTTCAGTTCTGCAAGCAGGACCCTGGAGCATTGAGCTCTCCCTTTTCAAGGGTTTATTTGGTGATTTTTTCACTTTTTCAAGTATTTGAGTGCTTTCTTTGAAGTACTTTAGTGTTTTCTTCCTTGTGTGTGTTTTGGTGCACTCTTTTATTGTCAAAATGCCTGCTTTGTTTCACAAATGCCCAGAGTGTCCGAGGAAGAAGGCCAAGTCGGACCCACATGAGGTGTGCATCGTCTGCCTTCCCTCTTCTCATGTCCCAGAGGAGTGTGGCATCTGCCAGACATTATCCACCAGGACCCTGAGAGAGAGGATGAAGATCAGGCTCCAAGGCCTGGAAGATAGAAGACTGCAACACGGTGGGGCTGGGCAGGCTCAATCTGCCCATGCTGAGGTCTCTGGGGGGCTTCCCAGAGGCAGGAAGACCAGCAAGCGTCATATTTCTCCGCCGACGTCGATAGCATCGACGACGGTGGCAAGAGGAATGACAGCAGTCTGTTCCCCGTCTCCCAATGGCTCTAGGTTGAAGCGGCGTTGACGTTCGACGCCAAGGGGACTGACCAGGCCGCCGTCGAGATTGCCGTCGACGGTGTCATCGTCGTCGAGTCATCGATGTCGAAGGAGTTCGGCCCGGCGCCGGCGCTCGCCGTCGAGGCGACACCGCCGTTCGCCGTCGGCGAAGAGGAGAAGGTCGGCGTTGAGGGGATCCTCGACGTCGAGGAGGACGTCGAAGACGCGCAGGCGTTCGATGTTCGAGGAGACGCTCGACTTCCAGATGGCGTTCGCCGTCGAGGAGGCGTTCGACGTCATGGAGGAAACGTTCGACGTCGAGAGGTCGACGGTCGCCGTCGAGGAAGAGACGTTCGCCTTCCAGACGTGGCTCAACGTCGAGACGAGGGCGCAGGTCGACGTCGAGAAGGCGTTCCTCGACGTCGAGGTGACATTCTTCAACAACAAAGAAGCGCAGAAGGAGTTCTTGCGCCAGGAGTTCTTGCGCCAGGAGTCACTCTGGATTTGCTGGGATGCCACGGAGACGCTCTCCAATAGAAGACAATGCCTCTGCATCGCCTCCTCCTAGGAAGATGAAGGGGGAGTCACAGGGCTCTGTGTACTCCGAGGTTTATACACCTCCTAAGCCGAAATCGACTACACCTCCTCCCCCATTGCCCGAGGAACCTCCGCCACGGAATCCAACTCTGCCTCCACCTATAGTCCCCCCTCATCATCCTCTGCTACCTCCTCAGGGACTGCCTCCGGTTCCTCCGAGGACGGCTTCACTGCCACGGTACCCGACGCCTCCTAAGGGAACTCCTCAGCTGAGTGTCCCGGTCAGGCCGCAGTCTCCTGCTCCTGTGAGACCTGCGGAGCGTCCGAAGCCGAGGAGATCGCGCTCTCGTTCCGGAAGGAGGGGAGATCGCGGAGTCGTCACCGTTCGTCGACAAGATCAAGGCGACGCCACAGGAGGCGCAGATCGAGATCCCGCACAGGTTCTTCTGGGACCAGGGACTACTCGCCAACTTTGTCGGAAACCCCTGGGACGAAGGTGTCGCCAGTGGACGACATTGTCTCATTCCAAGATGTTTTGCTGAGCGGTGCGGCTAAATTGGGCATCACGGTGACAGTGCCCACTCCCAGGACGTCCGTGATTTTCGAGATGTTACATAAAAAGCACCTGTCTCGGCCGTTGCTGCCCCTAGTACCAGGATTGGTAGAGCCCGCTCAGGAGTTGTTTCTCACTCCGGCGGTGACGAAGACGGCTCCCTCCAGGCTCCTCAAGAAGTACCGGGCTCCAGATTCTGACCCGGCCTTTCTCAGGATGGATCCGCCACCGGACTCGGTCACAGTGACAGCTGCTAGGAAGCAGCATGCCACCACCCCGTCGTCCATGGTACCTCCTGATAAGGAGAGCCGCTGGTTAGACTTGGCTGGCAGGAAGGTCTGTGGGACGGCGTCTACTGCAATGAAGGCTGCAAGTGCCGCGGCTTTGCTAGGGCGATATGATCGAGCCCTGAAGAAGTCCCTCCAGCAATTCGCTGAGCTCCTTCCTCGAGAGAAGAAAGAGGACTTCCAAGAGATTCTCAATGAGGGACTATTGGTGTCGAACCAAGTCATCAGCGCGGCTGCTGATGTGTCCCTTCTTGCGGCGCATGGATATTGCCATGGTGTCAACCAACGGCGCCACGCTTGGCTTCGCCTTACATCCCTCAAGCCAGAGGCCCAACAACGGGTGGCCAGCCTGCCTTTCTCGGGGGAGACCCTGTTTTGCAAGCATGCGGACGACGAAATGGCCCGCATGAAAGCGGAGGCCTAGACCCTGACGGCTGTCTGGTTGGAGAAGCCCAAGGAGAAGAAGACCTACCGCCCATTCCAGAGATGGTTCGGGGCGCAAGGCAGAGGGCGAGGACAGGCTTCGGGACAGCAACAGCAACAACAGCAGCAGCAGTTCCGGAGGCCCTTCCAGAAGCGCCAGAAGGGCAGAGGCCAGCAGTCCGCAACGGCGAACAAGGGCCCGGCTGGGTCTAGGCCCTGAGCGGCTACTTCCCCTACATAGGTTACCCACTCCGGTGGGTGGGGGGAAGCGTTCAATTTTTTGAGGCAGAGTGGAGAAAAATTACTCCGAACAAGTGGGTGCTGAATATTGTTTGCAATGGATACAGTCTTCGGTTCACCAGACCGCCTCCAGCAATTCCTCCGGTCAGCTCGCAGTTTCACAAGCTTGTGCTCCCAGGAAGACGACACTATATTCCATATACATCTGGACTCTTTTAGTCGTCTTGCCCTGGAACAATACCCAAGATCTATGCAACAAAATTAAACATCTCTATGTTGCAAGCACCGGGCCTATATAAATGAACATGAGTGGAATGAAAGAATGCTATAGTAATTGAATTGGAATGAATGAATGTTAGAGGATGAATGCGTTGTGGTTGTTTCTGGGTATATATTTTTGATACAGGTGCAGGACCATCATTGTTTATTTTTACCCTTTTTCTATCAACTGTATTGTATACTGTATATAATGTCTATATGATTTGATACTATAAAAAAAGTATAAATAAAATCAATGTTTAAAAGAAACATATCATCTCTGAGTATGCAATGAACGGACTTATGTGTTGTGCAACATTGGCTCCTAGAAAAATCACCCTATAAAAAAATTGTTGGATCCCTTGGGGACGAACATATCATATGGGCAGGGTTGCTCTTTCTTCTATTTATAATATCGTGACTGATGCGTCTCTCCACGGCTGGGGGCGCACTCCGGAGACTTACAGATATAAGGAACGTGGTCCCAGACGGGAGTCCACATATCACATCAATTTCCTGGAACTCAGAGCTGTTCACTTGGCACTGAAGGCCTTTCATCCGTCCTTCCAGACCAACTCTCTGCTTGTACAGACGGACAATACGACCACGATGTATTACCTCAACAAGCAGGGGGGCTCCAGATCACGCACTCTGTTTCAGGAGGCGCAGGCGATCTGGCGTTGGCTTCTAGCCAGAGGGCTGACGATAACGGCTACCCATCTACCAGGTGTGCAGAATGTTCAGGCCGACGCACTGAGCAGACTGATCAGGAAAACCACGAATGGGTCATAAACGACGAAGTACTAGGAGAAGTCTTCGCAAGGTGGGGGACTCCAGACGTTGATCTGTTCGCCACCGCCGAAAACAGCAAATGCCGAGACTTCGCCTCCAGGTACTACCAGCAGGGGACGCTGGGGAATGCGTTATGGATCAACTGGTCGAACAGCCTTCTGTACGCTTTTACACTCATTCCCCTGATTCCGGCGGTGCTCATCAAGCTGTCCCAGTCCAGGGCGCGGATGATCCTGATTGCCCCGGAATAGCCCAGGCAGTGGTGGTTCACGGACCTGCTTCACCGGTCTCTCCTTCCTCACATACGGCTGCCGTGCCGGCCGGACCTTCTCACGAAGTTCGGGGGGCAGATGGTGCACCCCAACCTCTCGCCTTCGAGTTTGGCGGTATGGCTCCTGAGATAGTGCAATATGGCCATTTGAATCTACCAGAAGATTGTATGGACATACTGAAGGAGGCTAAGCGACCTTCCACTAGGACTTCCTATGCTTACAAGTGGAAGAGATTTTGCATCTGGTGCAAGTCCAAGAGCTATGACCCAACGACGTGTAAGGAAGATGTCATCCTTCCGTATCTTCTACATTTGGCGCAGTCTGGCCTTAATGTCCATTCCATTAAGGTTCATCTTGCTGCGCTGACTGCCTACAGGAAATGCCCTTCACAGACTTCCTTTTTCCAGATCCCTGTGATCAAAGATTTTTTTGGAAGGCTTGAAGAAAGTGTTCCCTCCTGTCCGGCTTCCTTCGCCTTCCTGGGAATTGAACGTGGTGCTGTCCAGATTGATGAAGGAGCCTTTTGAACCTATTCATAAGGCTTCGTTGCAGCACCTTTCCTGGAAGGCGGCGTTCCTCGTGGCCATCACATCGGCCCGCAGGGTGAGTGAAATTCAGGCGTTGTGTTGCCAAGAACCTTATACTGTATTTCATGCTGCTAAGGTTGTTATGCGTACTCACCCTAAATTTCTTCCGAAGGTTGTATCTGATTTCAATGTTAACCAGACCATAACTTCACCTACGTTTTTTCAGAATCCTTCATCTCCAGCGGAAATGTCTCTGCATTCCCTGGATGTCAGGAGGGTGTTGAAATTTTATCTGGATAAAACCAAAGATATTCGTAGGTCAGACCAATTGTTTATCAATTATGGATCAGTCAGGACCGGTCTTGCTACCTCAAAACAGTCCATCTCGAGGTGGATTGTGTCCTGTATACAATTGTGTTACCAAAAGGCTAATAAGACCTTAGGGGGTTCCACCAGGGGCAAAGCTGCCACGACTGCTTTGCTACGTAATGTTCCAATTGCAGAAATCTGCAAGGCAGCCACTTGGAAGTCGGTCCATACCTTTGCTAAGCATTACTGTCTGGACACTGATGCCTGGACAGACGCTCAGGTTGGGCAGGCTTCGCTGCGAAATCTGTTCGCGCAGTAGTGGTGTTACTTCTTTTTCTCCACCGCCGTTTTGGTGTGGGGATGGGCTTGCCATTCTATTCATTAGATTATGACTATACACAGAGATCCCCTACTACAGAAGAAGTAGTTTCTGTCCTGTAACTCCAGTTCTGTAGTAGGGGTATCTCTGTTATAGTCATAAGCGCCCACCCTCCTCCCCGGTGAAGAGATATATTCATGTGAGGAATGCTACAGGCCTGGCGTGTTAGGCCTTCAAAAAGAACTGAAAGTAAAAAAGGACCTGCAGTGCATTCTGGGATACTGTTAAGGGTTCTGGAACGTTCTCTTAAAGGCACAGTATCCTGTTCTGAGCCACATAATGGCAGCCTATGGGGCTTGTCTGTCCACTCCTTCCTCTCTATCATTCCAGAGGGTTTTGCAGGTACAGGCAAGGTTTTTCTCTGTGGAGAAATCTGGACAGGCTGTGCTGTTTGTGGATTTTTGGTGGAATTTCTAGTTGAAGTACTGGACAGTGTAGCCTGTGGATATAGGCTGCATTATCTGTCTTTAAATTCTCTCTTAAGTGTCTGTGCAGTTTTGCATTTTTTGACAACTTAAGAGATTATGTTTGATTGCTCTGGGGTCCACGCACATGGGTGGGACTATTCTCTAGATTATGACTATAACAGAGATAACCCTACTACAGAACTGGAGTTACAGGACAGAAACTACTCCTTTCTGAGGATCTTGTCATCTGTAAGTTCAAAAGCAATGATCTCCAACACTACTTGACACCTAGATATGCAATCCTGTACATCTTTATGTGCAGTGTTTCAATGTAATGCACACACAATGCACAATTATTCTATGTTGCAGTAATAATTGCTTCAACTAGACATTTAGATTCATAAATATCATGCGCTCTCTCACTCTTTCTCAGGGTATGGACTCAAAAGAAGGAACTGTCTCCCAGTACATATCAGAACTAACCCCTCCTTTATGAGCTTCAAGAAACAATAAAAAAAACTCCTCCTAAATCAACACCTTAACCCTCTGGAATATAGCTCCTAAAGTAGACTGGAATACTACTGTTATATGCAGATATCTCTCAAGGTTTTTACAATGACTGGACATTCGTCACCACAATTATACTGTATTGTCATTGACTAATATTGATTGGACTCTCAACACTACAATTAACTTCATATAAAAAAAAAAAGAAAAATGTGCCCCAGAATGCTTGTGTGTTGCCAAAATACTTGGGCTATGAAAAGCGATTCTCTAGAAAATATTATTACCATGCTGTGTATAGCTTGTAATGATATCAGACAGCAATATAGACAATTGCCAAGGGCTATACTTGTTGATAAATGCCCTAAACCGGAAATGGGTCCATAACAAAGGAGAGGGTATTTAGCACCTGCTATAGTCCGAAGCATAAGCGCTAATACCGCTATTAGAGCATTCCATCCATTGAAGATAGAATGTTCTGAATTAAAAAGGGAGAACAGAAAGACAAACATTCAAATGTTGGAGCTTAAGTCCTATACCAACCATTATTGGTCCTGAACCACTCCATTATTTTCAGTGGAGCTTTCAAAATGTCAATGTTCTAATATAGGCTACTGCAGAGGGTTGTACACGGTGTTGAAGGCCCTGAACCTGAGTTAGAAGGGAGAGGACCTTTAACAACTAGTATAGCCCAAGGCAGAAGGTATATAAGGCTATAAAGGTAGAATGTTCTCAAATAAAAAGGGTTAAACAGGAAGACAGACATCGCAAAGCTAAAACTCTGGTCTTATACCAGCAATTATAAGCCCAGAGCTACTCCATTGACTTAGGGAGCTCTCAACATTCAAATGTTCTATTATCCATTACACCTACCTACAACTACATTGGTAAGTATATAACTACTATTCTTAATTCTACTTATATTTCCTCTCAATATAAGCCTTGGTGGATTTTAAGAATAGTGATGATCTACTTAACTTACAATGTAATTGTGGGTCAATGTAATGGTTATAGTATTATTTCAGGTTGAGATTGTTGACCTGGGTATAGTGACAAATGCCCTCAAAACCCATCTTATCAAACAGATCATACATTTTGAACTACAGTTTGTAGTTACAGACCTGAGCTGTGTAGAGTCTCGTCTCTGCTCTCAATCGTCCTCGTTTTACCTAGGAATGATGATGTTGACCATCCAGCCACTTCAAAGTTGGGAGGTGTAACCTGCACCATCAAGTGAAACAGAATATTATTTTTCTAAATGGAAAACAGATTTTCAGTGAAAACGTAGTACATTGTCATAACTCCTTCTATATCACATATCGGTGAGAATTTCAAAATAAGTTTCATTTATTGGAGCCAATCTTATGGAGCTGAATAATATATCTTAAAATCTAAAACTATTCAAGAATTGATTTTTACAGACACTAGTTCAATTTCTTGTTGTTCAGTTATAATAGTTTCCAATGGCTCTTGTTACAGGCATATGTATTAGTCACTGTTTAATGAATTGTTATGAGGAGTATTCGAATAGATTGTAGTTCCATCTTGGAAATTGATCTTGATGCCTCATTGCTACGATTAGTCTCAATTGACACTTATATTTGAACAGTAACATTTTAAAGAATTGTTCTGCGTTTAATACATTGTCTTATGGGCAATGATCCATATGGTTGCAACTGGACTTGGCAAAAACCATTGTATACAGTTAATCTAGAAATGAGAGCAAGGCTTTTGATTTTTCTCTAAAATCATAATTTGGCCTTGATGAAAATGTAATTATGCCAGAAATAATTATTGAATTTCTGATTTTCATATTGTAAGAATTTCTCTAAATATCACATTGGGTAATTTTGTTTGAGTTTTAAAGGAGGAGACTGGTTTGCACAAATTATGCCTCACCCTGAGATGTTATCAGGTTGAATCTGTTTCTTACTTGACTTTTTTATGTGAGACATGTCCCATTATGCGGAAAAAAATATGAGGGGTACTGGGCAACAGTATTTGACACTAAAAAGGTAATTTTCACAAAAATTCATGACCCCTCTAAAATATTGGCAGAATTTTCTAAACATTTGAATGTAACAAATTATATAGTCAAAAATGACTTCATTTTTTCACATGGATGCCATATACGGTAAAAGCCACATCATTTGCTTTTTAATGTTACAAACTTAGTGTTAAAAATACAAGAATTCATATATCAATTTATACTAATACAACATACACTTTTATGTTGATGAGTTTTTTGATTCTCTGTTTTCATGTTTAGTAAATTTATCATAGGCAAGGATTTAGGAGGCACTAGGTTTCTGGATGGAACATGTCATCCTGAGAAGAGTGAGCCAGGAGTCAGGCTTGGCTCAAAGAGCCAAAGCATGAGCAAAGACATTAAAAGATGGATATCAAACACATTTTATGAAAAAATATGACAAACTTCAAACATTTTAAATATATATATTTCTCACCACTTCTCATTGTCTCAATTAAGTACACACAAATATGTCACAGAATATAGTAGCATTTGTTAATTTTAACATTTTATTGATATTACAACTCAGGTGAGAAGTCGCCCGCAGAGGGCAGCACAAGTATAAAGTACAATACCACATTGTAGTACAGTAAAAAAGCAATATAACTACCACATCATACAAGTTGCCAGAACAGCAATCAATATTATAATGGGGCATGGCCCGACCCTCCTGTTTGTGCATTGAGAGTGTCCACATCATGGTGTCCCCACCATTAGACCATAGCCTGTCCGAGCATCCACCTGCACTCTGCCCAGTCCTTCTAGATCTTAGTGTTTCTGGGGGCAACCACATGACCGGTATATTAGCCGTTTGAATCCTATGCAGTGATCCATGCCCTTGGGTTATGTATCCACAGGGGGGAGTTGCTGTCTCTTTCCAGGTTCTAGCAATATCTCTTGTAGCAACAATGAAGCACAACCAAAGGAGCGCCCTCTAATAGCGTGTTCCCCAGATCATCTGCAATATGAAAAGGGATGAGTTTGGGGTCCCATGGAACGTCCCATCCCAACAACCTCTCAAGTCGCCCCAGCACACCTCCGCAAAAGAGGGCCAGCACTGGCCAGTCCCAGAAAGTATGTGGTAAGTTTCCCTGTGGGTCATCACCCCTCAGGCAATTCCCCGTGAGAATCAAGCACATGCAATTAATCCCGGGTCTGGTGAAGTAAACTCTGTAATGCACAAACTTGCTACCCCCCCAACTCACACCCTGGACACCAGATTAGTGTGGAGAAAGCTCACAAATCTCAAAAACTTTGGACTGAACCCAATCTCTGGTGTTCTAAGGTCCGGTGGCAGTTCACCTTTCTCTAGGGCCTACTGGAAGGTCTCAAGTAGTAACGTGCCAGTCTGAATCCACACCAGGCGCCAAAACTCAACCAGAAAGACATTGGGACCTAGCGCTTTACCCGCATACAGCCGAGCCAGAACTGCAGGCAACTCATCGCATGTAACGTCTGCCTCCAGCGCTTCACGCTCTTGAGGAGTTAGGCGAGGCATCAGCAAATCTGATATTAATTGAGGTAGGTCTGTACAAGAGCTCAAGAGGTCTGCACTGTACAGCGATCAGTAGTAGGCTGCAAAGGTGCCTGCATGGGATCTGCCTTCTGTTAGTGAGTAAGCTTCTGGGGTTCCCATCTCTCTAAGGGTACACGCCTGTGCAGCGTCTTACTGGCCTTATCACCCTATTGGTAGACTCTACTGCTGGTGGCCAACCATGCCTCCTGTGTAAGCTCCCGTCGGAGCAAGGACTGCGTATGTAGCAAGTCTCACAAGAGTAATTCATGCGGTGGTGTCATGTTTTTGCCCTCTAAGTCAAGTATGCGTTCTTTGAGGTTCCTTACATTCTGATGATCTCTGTCCTTTTGAGCCTTTAAATAGCTAATTATATGTCCTGCTAACTGTAGCCTTCCAAGCCTCCCAGAGTGTAATGTGGGAAGTCACAGATCCCTAATTGTCAGCAAGGAATGGCTGGCAGGTGTGTTGGCACAGCTCCCTAAAGTCTTCTTTTTGAAGGGGTCAGCGATCTAGGTGTCATCTCATCGCTGCTCTCTGGGGGCCCGAAGCAAGCTCCATCATCACTGGTGAGTGATCCGAGAGTCCCCGAGCTAACAGTCTAACATCAAGGCCCCTATGGCTCTCACGGCCATGGATGAAAAAGTTGTCTATCCAGGAAAAAGAGCCGTGGGCTCCTGAGTAGACGGTATATCCCCTCTCTCCAGGGTGATGTGCCCACCACAACTATGTCAAGTTCCAGTTGTGTTCAAAGGATGCACTGAGTGTAGGCTTGTGGCCAGTTCCAGCAGTGGTCCAAGAGCGGTCAAGGCCTATTTTGCACATCCCATTAAAGTCACCACCTAATAACCATGGGACGTCCGGCAGTTCCTGTGTAAGGTCCTCCATATTAGCCAGAAAGTCTGAGGTGAGGGGGATGGTGCATAGATGTCAATCACGGCAGAGGGGCTGGTCGTGGAGAGTGCCTGACCCAGCTTAGTAGCGGCTCAATCCATTGTGCTATACCTTGGAAACTGGTAGAGGGATGTTCCCCCTAATTAAGATGGTCACTCCCCAAAACCACAGTGAAATCCTGAGTGGTACATCTGGGTATAGCACGACAGGACAAGAAGGGGAATTTATTACCCAGGAGGTGACTTTCTGGAGTATCACTATGCTGACGTCTGTTCTTGATGCCGCCTTGGAAACCGCCCGAGAACCGCCCCTCTTTTGATTTTATCCAATACCCCACTGACATTCCATGACGGGTCTCTAAGTTTATTCAAGGCCACATGTCCTTGCTCAGGGGCCCTGTGGGGAGTAGGGTCTGCCATGATCGAAGTGTGCCTGAGGATCACATGTGTCCCACTCAGAGCTGCACTCCATGCCAGCACCCGAAAGAGCAATAAAAACAATACCCCAACACAACCATCTCCCACCCCTAAACCCCCATTCTTTGTGAGTTGGAAGTACCTGTCATGGTGCGGCTGGAGACCGAAGCCATCAGGGCTTCCTTGTGTTGTGTGTCACCCCTTTTTCCCATATCCCCCACCCAAACAAAAACCCTTTCCCAACTGAAATAAGGTAATGAAAGATCCTGACCAGCAAATCAGTGAAACCCCAAGCAGTATAAACACTGGTAAATCACTCACTGTTGTAACCCATATTGTATTTCAATGGAGCACCTTATGGTGCTCACAGGGGGTCGTTGGTGCTGGAGAGTGTGGGTGGCCCATCCGTTGGTGTGGGCCCACCGCTTTCTCTGCCTCGCTCGTTTCCTCAGGACAGTGTGCCATTTTGTCGGGGGCACTATTGTACCCCCTTTAAACTCCCCACACATTTCTGAAGTGAATAATCTGCGTTGCGTCTAGGAGTTTGCTCCTCAGTCTGGTCCCAGACCACCTCTGCAAACTAGTTTAAGTAATCATATTTATTCTCTTAATATCGTGTTCATTTTCAGCCTGCATTGGTCTTCTGTGTATATCCAATGGAAAGCCTGCAAGCTGTTTCATGTGTACTGAACAACGCATTTCAACCTTTTTGATTCCCATGCAACCCTTTTATATCCCCTATGGACCAAATACAGCCAGTGATTTTATCTCCTGACCCACAGTAACCACTTCAATCTTCTTTCCCTGGATGGGTTGTTGAGAAAATGAAAGGCCAGCCCAGTATAATTAAAATTATGATTACATCGCAAAAGAGACCTCCTAGCATATATTTTGACCTGGAAGATTACTTTCAATCAGGTTGGACATAGGGCCATATAGGTTAGCTCCATGGCTCTTAGTTTTTTCTTAGCCTCTTGAAATGAGTGGCATTGTTGTACTTTCTAGGTATAGTCTGTTAAAACATTACTGGGGAGGGGTAATATGTAATTTGGCCAGCCTTATATACTCGTTGAGTCGTTATTAGCATAATTGAGGACCTGCACAATAAATAGTCTAGAAGGGTCACCCACAGGGGGTTTCACGATCAGTGCTCTGTGTGCTTGCTCTACAATGAACTAGCTCAACACCTTCTCTTTGGGGACCCAAGTTGTCAGCTAGTCCCACATGAATTTCATTGGTGTAGAGCCCTCTGCCCCTTCACAGATGCCCACGGCGCAGAAATTGTTTCTTCTTGACCTCCTTTCCATGTCTTCAGCGTGGGTCTCCACCTGCCCCACAATACGTTGCAGAGTCACCTAGCGTTCTTTGTGTGGTTTGACTGTGTCTTAGGTATCCGACATCCTGCTCTCCTGTTGAGTGACTCTGTGAGTGGTGTCTTGGAGATCTTATCTAGTTAGTTTGAGGTCAACCTTGAGTTCCCCCCCATCTTGCCCTCCAGAATAGCCTTGAGGTCTTAAACTGTGTGTAAATGTAAATGTAAATGTAGTATACTTGTAAAGCGCACAGCTGCCCCAGCAACGGGGCGTCCCGGCGCTGTATAACTCTGGGGAACCCGTCCTGGCTTTCCCTGTGGGATGGTCCCTTGCTGGGAGTCCCCAAGGTGGAGCCAGGCATCCCCGGAATTGGTGGGGCCGTTGTGGAGATTAGGCAAGCTAATGCCCAGAGTTGCCGAGTGGAACCCCTGATTAGAGTAAGCACCGAAGCGAGAATTATCGAGTCCGCTGACCAAGGTCCACGACCCTGCCACGTCGGGAATTGAACCCTGGTCCCAGGCTGACTTCTGCTCTCGGGCCTGCCGCCTCTAACCAGTGAGCCACACTACTCCAGTGTGTAAAGCTCTCCAGTGGCATTTATTGAAAGTAATATTTTTGTAAACTTGAAACATCCAAGAATGCCCTAATGACGTTGCCAAAAGTTACTCAGAATGGGTCAGTTTGTCATGTTATATATTTATATAGCCTCTATCAATATTAAATGTGAAGAAAGATTATTTATATTAACCACATACGTCACGTTTTCTATAAAGCATAGATTCTATATTTAATTACTTAAGTGTGATTTCAAACTGGATGGTTGAAAAAGTGAGGAAGCTAGAATTTGAATTCAGGATTGCATATTGTGGTGTTATTCAATCAGTGTATAGAGTTTAATGAATACATCATCACAGTGACATTAAATACACACATGTATATGTGTAGTCATAAGATTTAAATGTTTGATTTTCTGCCGGACACTGAAGATTACGAGGAGCGGCATAACATGCCTGCCCAAAAGGATGCTGCTCTTTGCATTTTTCTCCTTGAAGAGTTGTAACCTAAGTGACAAACTCTGAGACATAGGAGGGGGCCCAGAGACATCTTTATTTTTGATAATTAATAGTGATAATTAGGGTGCTGAGCCTCTCTTAAAAATCTTTTTATTTCTCAAGTCAGCCAGCAGTAAAATAAAACTGCTTCTCCTGCCTTTCTTTACTCTGCTGTCCTGACAGACCATTTATAGGGGAGACTTAACAGGGCAATGACCACAATTGAATAATTAATAAAAACAGAGAGGCCTTGCAGCCCCCACTGAGTTTGCTCCTCTAATTACAGCTGTTCAAGGAGATATCTAGGGATGCGCAGACTTGTTCATTCTGCTATTGATTATTCGTCTGTTGCCACCTCAAAAATTCTGGGCGGATATTGTACCCTGCATCACTCCGCTCAAAAATAATTTTTTGGGGTGGGGGAAATAAATTACACTTGTCACCCACAGGTCATACGCCCAAGATCATAGCATTATCTCTTTCACTTCTTGTTTCTGTTTTTTATCTTCTGATTCTTTAGAAGTCAACATAATGGGTGGGCTAATTGACTGAGGAGTAAAATGACGTTGTTTTTATTGAGCGGATTACAGTAAAAAAAAAAGATGAAAATCAATCGGACTTTGTGGGCTAACAGCACCCAACAAAGCCCCGTCACAATTAGATAATAAAAAAGAAGGGCTTGGGCTTTTCGTTCCGCTGTCGGATAAAAAGCTCTTCGCCAAAGTGTCTGGGAAAATAATGCGTTCAGACGGAGCCGAATTACTGCCTCGCAGTTCTATTTATCTGTAGCTTAAAACGCAGCTGCGTTTTTGTAAGAAGTAATGAATGTGGCAGTCCTACTTAAGGTAGCAGAAAAAATACCCCTTGTTTTGTAATAAGGAGATTTTCAATTTAAGAGCGCGAGAGCCTGTTGTGTGAAGTATTGGTTGTTACATTCGAGGCGTTCCATCTCTCCCACCAGGAGGCTAATAATGAAGGAGTCGGTGAAGGAGACCAAAGCCATGAGGGTTATCTCACAGCCCCAGATGCTGGATAAGTTGAAGGAGGCAGAATCGCATTTGGATGACATCCAAAAGGGACTGAATGATTATTTGAAGAAGAAAAGGCTCTTCTTTCCAAGGTAAACAACCCGTTTCATTTGCGGTCTATATGTATTGCGGTAAAATATGCTGACAGAAATATCCGTGGGGTTCATTTTCTTGCCGTTTCCAGGTTTTTCTTCCTCTTCAACGACGAGCTCCTGGAAATTCTGTCCAAAATAAAGGACCCCCTCCGCGTCCAGCCGCACCTCACGAAATGCTTCGAAGGGTTCGCAAAACTCACTTTTTAATCGTGAAATGGAAATCACCCAGATGGAGTCGGCAGAAAATTGAAAAATAGAGCTCGTGCTGCGCGTAGTCACATCAAAGGCCAGAGGGATGTTTGAGAAATGGATGCATGAGGTGAATATCTCCCCCTCTCATGTACGAATTGGTTAATGCGCCAATAGTTACTCTTCATGTATAACCACCCACGATTAATCTTTTTCAATGGTGAGTCGTATGTTGAAGGTTTTTTTTTTTTTTGGTTTTTTTTGCGATGGTACGGGTGCTTGTGTGGGTGTTTTCTTTGTTTTCAAATCCCGGCCATTTCAACTCCTGACAACAAACATACATCCAACTATTTTACTAAAATACTTGCTACTTTGACTCGGTTTTGCCGTATCTTTTATACATACAGATGTTGGCTTATTAGCTAGTGATTTTATGGCCTTACACAAACATCACTGTACAATTTTTTGTGTTAACGCTCCACAGGAAAGACAAGGCACGCACTGATTGCAGGTAAAACTATTAACACTACTGCGTAGTTATGAAGATGCTTTGTAGCACTGATTTCCACATTTCAGTACCCATATCTTGAAAAAGGAGGCTGAAGATAGTAGATAAACCTTTTAAGAACATTTCCCCTGCATCGAAATGTTATAGCTAATATGTCTTTAAACTTGGCCATTTCAGAAAAAATGTTTTTTGTTAGATATTTGTAGAGGGCCAGTGTCTCCATAAAAAGAAATTGGTTCCAACTTAGTGTCATGGATGTAATATTATTTTAATTTTAGTCTTGGCACAGCCTTATTTCCATAGGCATAGGTCCATGCCCAAGGACAAAGGAAATTGTAGTTTATCTAATCAAATTTCCACTCTTAATATCATGTTCATTTTGCAGGCTGCATTGGTCTCCAGTGTATGTCCAAGGGATGGTCTGCAAACTGTTTCATGTGTACTGAACAATGCATTCAAACCTTTTTGATTTCCACAAAATCCTCTTAAATCCCCTATGGGCCAAATACAGGCAGTGGTTTTGTCTCTCCACCCACAGTAACAGCTTCAATCTTCCTTCCCTGGATGGGTTGTTGAGAAAATGAAAGACCAGCCCAGTATGATACAATTGTGCCTTTATGTAAAAAACAAAAAACTCAGAGCATATTTGACAGACAAGCTGTATACATATAGCTCAGTAAAATTTCTAGCATGACAGCATACGTTAAAAAGTGCTGGAAGTGCACAATAAAATGGTACTGTGGTTTTGGACATACACAAAGAATCCTAAGCAGTACAGCGGAAGAAGAGTGAGAGAACTTATCTTGTATAGTTAGTGAGTTGACAGTGATGATGGATGAGTATGTCGTGATCTTCATCAGCTATTAATATCGGTTTCCCTGGACTAAACATGCAGATCTGAAAAAAAACAAGTTAGTGATAGATTCCTTACCTTAGACTATCCCCAGGCGTCAGACTGGATCCAGAAAGTTTTGCTTAGCAGTACCCCTGCGCATCAGCAGGTGGCGTCCTGCGGTTCCGCGTCCGTCGCTGGTGTCGTATGCGCCGAGATGACATCACTGAGACTACTTAGGCGCCACCCATGCGCGCTGACGTCAGTTCTTTCATTTTCTGCGCCAGCAAGCGCAGTTCCGGATTGACCAAGTGCTTTAGTCACTTTTTGACCACTATTTTGAGACTTTTTATCTCCCCCTTTTTTCTCCTGGTGCACGTAGGAATGCCTAGCTTTAAGTCTTGTGGGGCCTGCCGCTGTAATATGTCGGTAGCGGACCCCCACGATGTTTGCCTCTACTGCCTGGAGACTGATCACGACTCCCAGGACTGTCGAGCCATGGCCCCGAAGGCCTTGCGGGAGTGGCACCGAAAATTGCTGGAGGCCCAGCATTCCTCTTACCGCCGCTCCAGGTCTAGGGGCCGTCCCGGTACCGCTTGCGGGAATGGAACCGTCGCTCCTCAGGCTCCAAGACTTCGTCCTCTGATTCAGGTAAGCGACGTCATAAAAAGAAGTTGAAAAAGCATGTTCACTCTCCGACGTCCCCCCGTCGCTCCTCGGAGGCGGACGAGGGGGACAGGGGCTCTGCCCCTGAAGCTCCTCTGGAACCTGGGAGTCCCACGGTCTACCCGCCCTACCAGGGTCCGTCGGCGACTCCCGAACAGGTGCAAAAGTTTCTTGCTACTTTGGACCGCCTTTTCAGAGCTCGGCGTCGCGCCGGCGCGCCTTCGCGTCCCGTGTCCAAATCCTGTTGGCCCATCAGCTGCACCACCGGCTCCAGCCCCGCGCCACAGGATCTCACTCTGTTGGCTCTGGCCCCTGCGCCACGAGGTGCAGTGTTGCCGGCTCCACCCTCCGCTACGCACTAAGTGCCGTTTATCCCACCCTTTACCCAGTTCCCGGACTATTTTGTTCTGACCTGGGATCCACATTGGGAGGTGGCGCCGTTTCCGACGCCGTTTGTTTCTTCTCCGGCTCTGCCGCCGTGATCGGCGCCGGAGGCAGAGGAGGACTGGGAAGGAAACGAGGGCCCTCTTGCCCGGCAGTGTGACTCCGAAGAGGATTTTGTGGACGATCTGGAAGACGCTGGCGATCTCGATGTATTTTGACCCGGGGTTTGCCTCTCCCCTGCCAACGATGGAGGAGGGCGCTTCCTACACAATAGTGCTCCGACGAGCTGCTGAGGCCCTCAACCTCCCCAAGGTGGCCCTCAAAACTAACCTCCTCACGAGGTGCTCCAGTCAGCGTCTACTTCATCGGAGCCTTTGCTTCCCTTCAGTGACGTCCTCACCGAAGTCCTATTGGGCACTTGGTCGTGGCCAGCCATGGGGGCCCCGGTGAATAAAAATGTCGCCGCGACGCCACCACCCTGCACCTAGCGATCTGGTCTTTCTGACCACCCATCCCACGCCTGAGAGTCTGGTTATCCAGGCCTCGACGTCGCAGAGTGCCTTTCCTACGGCTCCCCCAGATAAGGACTCTAAGAAACTGGAACAGTTTGGTAATCGGTTGTTCTCTTCCGCCAGCTTGGGGCTGCGGTCAGTGTACACCGCCTGCTTGTTGGGCCGCTACTCCCACGCAGTGTGAGATTTCGTTGCTCAAGTGTTGCCTCAGTGCCCTGAGGAGGTCCAGGCTGTCCTTTCTCAGGTGATTGCTGAAGGCAAGGATGCAGCTAAGTTCACCATTCGGTGTGGTTTGAACATCGCAGACTCGTTGGGCAGGGCGATTTCTACAACAGTGGCGTTGCGACGCCACGCCTGGTTGCGTTCGACTGGGTTCTCGCCCGATGTCCAGAGATCGCTCATGGATATGCCCTTTGATGGCACCCGCCTGTTTGGCGTTAAGGCTGACCGTGCGTTGGAGCGTTTTAAGTACTTGCGGGCCACGGCCAAGTCCTTGGGTCTTTCTGAAAAGAATCCGGCCACTCCTGGTTTTCGTTCTTTTTGTCGCCAGGGCAGAGGCACTCAGGCACATTCCTTCAACATGCCTGTGCAGAACCAGCCTCAGCGTGGCCTTGGCCATGCTTTCCGCAAGGGCGGGTCTGGGAATCAGCGTGCAGGTCAGTCGTCTCTACCCCCGCAGATCCTACCTCCAAACCTTCCTAGTCCGAGCTGCGTGGAGCACTCCACGCCGGTGGGTGGCTGGATCCGCCACCACCTCCCCCACTGGCACAATATCACGTCGGACAAGTGGGTGCTGCAGCTAGTCCGCAAGGTTTACTTCCTTCCCTTTCAGTCCTTCCCTCCAGCCATACCGCCTCGGTGCCACCACATGTCGGGGGATCCTTTAGTTCTTCTCCAACAGGAAGTCAAGGTCCTCTTGGTCAAGGGGGCCATCAAGTGCCTTCCTGGGCCAGAAGTAGGAAGTGGTTGTTATTCCCACTATTTTTTGGTCCCCAAGAAGGACGAAGGGGGTCTGCGTCCTATCTTGGACCTCCGGAATGTCAATCGCTTCCTCCCGAAGGAGAAGGTCAAGATGCTGACTCTGGCTCAGGTCTTGGCTGCCCTCGACCCTGGAGACTGGATAGCAGCGTTGGACTTGCAGGACGCATATTTTCACATCCCTGCCCTGCCGGCCCAACGGCGTTACCTACAGTTCTCAGTAGGCCAGGAGCATTTTCAGTTTACCGTACTCCCCTTCGGCCTTACCAGTGCCCCATGGGTGTTCACGAAAGTGATGGCTGTGGTCGCAGCTCATCTGCGCAGGTTAGAGGTGTCAGTCTTCCCTTACCTTGACGACTGGTTGTTGAAGGCAGGCTCACCGCAGGCAGTCGTCACCCACCTTCAGACTACAGCTGACCTGCATTTGCTGGGGTTCTCCATCAACGTGCCGAAGTCCCTCTCAGAAGCTCCCCTTCAACGGAGCGGTTCTGGATTTGATGCGGTTTCGGGTTTATCTTCACGAGCAGCGAGTCTGGGATATTCAGGCTATGAGTCCGATCTTTCAGCCTCTTTCCCGGGTTTCAGTCAGGATGACCCTCCGGCTCCTGGACCTGATGGCCTCCTGCATCCTGCTAGTGCAACATGCCAGATTGCATATGCGGGCTCTGCAGTGAGACCTGAAGTTTCAGTGGGCGCAGCATCGGGGCAACCTGTCCAATCATGTCCAGATCTCGGAGAGCACTGCACGACACTTGCAGTGGTGGCTCACAAGTCGCGATTGGGTCAATGGCAGATCCCTCTCCCTTCCCCAACCGGAGCACACAGTTGTGACGGATGCGTCCCTCCTGGGATGGGGAGGACACTTGGGAGAGGCGGAGATAAGAGGCCTCTGGTCTCCGGTGGAGTCCCGGCTCCATATCAACCTTCTGGAGCTGCGGGCGATCCGTCTTGCACTGAAGGCATTCCTCCCTCTGTGCGGGGAAGTGTGGTGCAGGCGTTAACGGACAACACCACCGCCATGTGGTATTGCAACAAACAGGGCGGGGTGGGGTCGTGGACCCTATGTCAGGAGGCTCTGCGCCTCTGGACATGGCTGGAATATCAAGGCATTACCTTGATGGTCAACACCTGGCAGGTTCTCTGAACACCAGGGCGGACAAACTCAGCCCTGAACTCGGACTTGGTGCGAGGTCTCTTTCTGCAGTGGGACAAGCCCTGGTTAGACCTATTTGCCACCGAAGAGAACGTGCAATGTCATCAGTTCTGCTCGTTGGAATTTCCAAAAGCGGCACTCGCTCTGAGACACTTTTCGTCTCGAGTGGAGCTGCGGTCTGTTGTACGCCTTTCCGCCTATACCACTTCTGCCCAGAGTGCTGAAGAAGAACAGGCGTGACCGGGCCCAAGTCATTCTTGTGGCTCCACACTGGGCTCGAAGGGTATGGTATCCCGAGCATTGATCCCCCGATCCGTCTGCCTCTTCGGGAGGATCTTCTGTTTCAGCAGCAGGGGACGGTCCTTTACCCGAACCTGCCCAGCCTCCACCTCCGTGCATGGCAATTGAGCGGCGACAGTTGACTGCTTTCGACCTTCCTCCCGCAGTCTGTAATGTCATTCTGGCAGCCAGGCGTCACTCCACTAAAACGGTATATGCCTGCATGTTGAACACATTTGTGGCATGGTGCACAGCGAAGGCTGTGAATCCCCTTTCTGCTCCTCTTTCTGAGGTTCTTCGGTTCCTTCTATCCTTGGCCCAGCAGGGCTCTGCTCTGGGCACTATCAAAGGTTATCTTTCTGTCATCTCTGCCTTTCTAAGGCTTCCTGATCAGCCTTCTCTTTTTAAGTTCCCAGTTGTTAACCGTTTCCTCAGGCATTACACACACGTTCCTTCCCGTGCCTTTCATAATGCCTCAGTGGTACTTGAATCTTGTCTTGACTTACTTAATGTGCGCTCCTTTTGAGCCCCTCTTCAAAGCTGTCCCTTACGTCTTCTCACCTTAAAGACGGCATTCTTGGTAGCTATCACCTCTGCCAGAAGAGTGAGTGAGCTCCAGGATCTTTCCTCCAAACCTCCTTTCCTTTCAGTTCATTCGGACTAGGTCTTTCTAAGGACCCGTCCTTCTTTCTTGCCAAAGGTTGTCACGCCCTTCCACATCGGGCAGACCATCACTTTGCCCACCTACTTTCCGCCTCCGCATTTTTCCAGAGAAGAGGAGATGCTCTACCGTCTGGGCCCAAAATGTGCACTCTCATTCTATCTGCAGCGTACACAACAGTTCCGGGTGGACGATCAGCTCTTTGTTGGCTATGTGGGCGCTAAAAAAGGTCAGCACAAACGGACCATTTCGCGATGGGTCGTTCTGTGCATCAAAGTATGTTACTCCTTGGCCAAGAAGGAGCCTCCTGTGGGGCTCCGTGCCCATTCAACCAGGGCAATTACAGCCACTATTGCCTTGGGACGCGGCGTTCCCTTGCGGGACAATCGTCAGACCGCTACGTGGGCCTCGCTGCACATGTTTACAAAGCATTACTGCCTTGACAGTCAAGTCCAGAGTGACGGCTTCTTTGGCCGTTCTGTTCTCTGTGACTTCCTGGTGTAATTTTGTTCGCAGACCCACCACCTTGGCTGGTATTGCTGGGGTACCTATTCTAAGGTAAGGAATCTATCACTAATGTGTCTCTTTCAGATGCACAAGTTACTACTTGTGTAACAATATATCTGTAAGAGACATTAGTTAGTGATAGATTCCTTACCGACCCACCCATACTCCCCATTCTGCGAACTGATTACTAGGGTTAAGGTCATCCCTTTCAGAGCCCTAGTTTCAATGCACCGGTGGTCAGTGTCTTGCATGGCTCTGCGTTCCTGGCGCGGAAGGTTGTGTACAGAACTGACGTCAGCGCGCATGGGTGGAGCCTAAGTGGTCTCCGTGATGTCATCTCGGTGCATACGACGCCAGCGACGCACACGGAGACGCAGGACGCCACCTACTGACGCGTAGGGTACTGCTAAGCAAAACTTTCCGGATCCAGTCTGTCGCCTGGGGATATTCTAAGGTAAGGAATCTATCACTAACTAATGTCTCTTACAGATATATTGTTACAAAAGTAGTAACTTGTGCTTCGCCCAAATGCATGACAATTGAAAATATATCTCCTTTGTCACTAAGATGTCTATTTAGCTGCATGCCTTAAGGACACCATGTTCCCAGCCCTGGCTTATGGACCTATTATGAGTTTGGTAGTGCGGAGTGGTCTCGCTCCTGCACCACTGACCTCATGTAAGAACTGACCCCCGATCAGGAGTTTTCTACTGGTCTGTGGGGCGGTTCTTTGGCATTCCCAGGACGGTGCCCACTGTAACGAGAATGTCAAAGGCAGTACATGCTGTGCAGGTACTGGTGTGCATGTATAGCCCCCAGTGTGCATCCATATGGATTGAGGCACCAGGGGATCCCTTTTGTTTCCTCACCACCACACTTTTCAGGGTGGTCCCACCACAATGAAAAGTGTGGCATGAGGAAACTCGTAATATGCTTGGCGGGGCTGCAGCGGCCCGGCCAAGCATATTGCGCCTCAAGAACACCGCGCCACCACCAGGGATCTCTGATCCCTGGCGGTTGCAGTGGTTCCTAGGGCGGCGTCACCGCACTGGTCCAAGAAGGGTGGTCAAAAGACCTCTACCGCCACATACTCGTAATAAGCCTCTTAATCTTTCTTAAATAATTTCTAACTGAGTGTCGTTGTAATTGGTTCAATGGGAGTAACATATGACTACGTATCGCAGAAAAAGATTTGCTTGCCAAAAGAAATCTCATGACCAACAAAATTGAGCTAATTGGCAACACTATTTGTCGTATTGTCTGAAGAGCCATTCACAAAATCATTTACCAAAACAAGTGTTTTCATTGTCCTTAATCAATTCTTCTTCAATCCTTTCTTTCTAGTATTTGATGAAAAAGTAGTATACAATAATCTAATTAACATTCTCCTTATCTCTCCATTTTTTGTTTTCCACCTTTAGCCTCTTAAAAGGTGTATTGAAGGTTGTTACTCATATTTGTCATCACAGTAGAACACCTTGCCAAGAATGGGGCTATGTGTGATACTTACCGGGTGAGTAAGGTGGGTGTGTTGTTACACTATTTTCTAGGGGCCTAGACTGCAGTGCATGCGCTATCATCTCTAAAGCCTTTTCATTATCTCACTCTTGAGTTTTATTTGATTTCTTTTCAATATTATAAGGAGCAACATTTGGGAATAGTGGGCGGGGTGGACACATGTTCATTTTCATTGGGCAGATAGCATCCAGGAGTAATAAACGAAGTGAACAGGGCATAGTGCAAAAATATAGACCTAATTAGATGCACTCCGAAAAAAATCGCCACTCCACAAAAATGAAAGTAAACAAATGGTTCTTCAGTAACTTAAAAAAAAATGTGCATACTAGTGCATGGAAAGTTCATTTGTGTATAGTGTTATTTATTTCTTAATTGCTACTCTTGTCAATACAGACCAAACTAACTACTAAAAAATAAAAAGTGGTTTTTCGCATGTAGTCCGCTTTGAGCTTAATCCAGTGTACAGGTATGTGTATTTTAAAATTAATCAGATATGGTACCAGAGTTGTAAAATAATAAAGGAATGTACTTGTACGTAGGCCTAGCAAACCTTTTTTTAAGTAACCAGGAAACATTGTTGCCTCTTCATTAATGTTTAAGGGTGACCTGTGGATATTATTGATCAATCTGATTTTTTGGATATCCTTGGGATTATCTCAAGAGGGTTTGCAGCACGCCAGTTTTCAGATTTTTTAAATACGTTTGAACATTTTGTTCAAAAGGTCTGGCCCCTATTAAGCAGGGCACATGTTTTCATTATCAAGCTGTGTGAGTTAGTGTGGGCATCCATAGGCAGCTGTTTTTTTTTCTATTTTCACATTTCAAATACTTGAAACGAGGGGGAAAGTGAGCTAGACCTTGTAGTATAGAGTGACCTTTTCCTACTTTATAGCTAGATGAAGAGCTGCTATTTGATGGGCCTAGGTCACAAAGTAATTTGAATATTTAAGCCCTGCTTACCCATTCAAATATAATTTGTATGATTATAAAACCACCTTTAACAGTCAAAGCAGTTATTTTACATTTAGAAAACATTTATGTACATAATGATTTTCATGTGAGTAAATCTTCCAGGATGTGAATGCCATAAAAGTTTGTGCACATGCATTAATGTACTTGATTGTGACACACTAGTTCCCATCCTTGATATAGTCAAATGATTGACTCATATCAAGGGCTGGACTCCAATCAAAGGCCAGGAGTATGCGATTTATTTCCTTGTGGGGAGTGTTTCAAGAGATTTCTCCACAGGGAATACGTTTGATATGAACTGTGATTGTTCGTGTAGGCAAATGGACTTGTATATTTGCTTATGCAACAGGAAATTCACATAACAGTTTCAGTGGTATACTTGGTGAAAAGATTCCCAGTAGTCATGTGAGCAACCTTTATGCTTTCTGTGAAAACTTGTAAATCTACTCCATATGTGGGTGGTAACCTGCAGGAATAGATCTTATGGGTGATTAGATGTGCTCTGCAAATCCACATAACATAACATTCAACCCAGATATGTCCGTGCAATAGACAGCAAACTTTCTTTCATGTTCATATAAAAGGGCAATGGAGATTGCTGTATTCTTTAGACAAAGCAGATAAAACGGTATCTCACCTTCTCTACAGTGATCATGCAAAGAGACCTGGAAATATGTGGATGTAAAAATAAAACTGCACAGGCCTTTAGGGAACTGACTTCCTCTATAAATATTTAAAGAGGAGGCTATAATGCCTTGCTCGGATTTTCATTCATCTGTAGGGCTTAAAATACAATGTAGTATTGTACTGCCCTGACGGAGGCAGTCGTCCATGTCAGTAATGGAAATGGTACACTATCATTCCTACAATAACCCCAATCCAAAAGATAAAAAAATTAATTGGGCATTTAGCGAACCATCGTATTTACCAGAGAATGCAGATAATTCGTATTTTTGCTAGATATTGTCACCAGGTCATACCCAGAGACACATAAAAAGTTCATCTAGTTTGCCAATGAGGAATTTATCTCAGACAAAAACAGAAAAGTTAGGTTGAAGAAAGAGGGTATTAAATGTTCTCCTCTGTTCTTCTGTAATGGGTACCTATAATATATTCAATAACTCATTACAAGCTAATCACACATCAGAGTGCATTCATGCAAAATAGCATTAAAAACACAGTGAATCTGGATTTTTAGCATGATGCTTTTTCTTAAATGTCATGCAATATTAATTCATGTTCTTTACCATTTTATGCAGTTGTCAAGTTATGGATGCTCCAACCAAACACTGTCTTACAGTAAAAGCCAGGTTCAAAATAAGATCATATTCTGTAGTTTAGCATAGAGGCAGTACTGCATGAAGAGGGCAGTGACTATCGGACTGCCTCTTGATTCTTCTACACTTCATTGATGAACTTACCTGGAATCAATGATTTTAGTTATGAAAGGAACATAAATTAATTGGATTGACCTCTCTAGTGATGTGTTTGCAACCATCTTCAAATCCAAAAAGGACTCTACAACTTTGGAATGCTGTCTAACCTATCAAATGCACCAGGGTTTCATCTTTTTGCATTTTATTGCAAGATAGTGATCTTTTTTTAAACTTTAGAGTTCGACTTGAAGCATAGCATGTATCATCATTTTGAAGCATTGTTTTATATCAAATGTATCAAGAAAACCAATGACTGTACGTTTTATTTAAAGAACAGTTCAAGTAATGTTGTTTTATCACCGACTCCTGATGTCTTTCCTATTGGTAAATATAAGATTGATAGCATTGTGGCCCAGGATTATCAGCACACATTGCATGATTAAGATCTAGTAGACCACAAGCATAGGTTGGCCTTTTAGCTATTTTGTCTGCTGCTGTTTGTTTCTTGGTGAGTAGTCTTTGTTCAGTAGACAAGCAGCCTGTCCTAAGCATGGTTCGAATTTTCATCACAGGGTTGTGTTGCTTTACTTTCTGTGTGAACAGTTTTCCCTACAGGGTCCTTATAGTTTTCTGCTTGCTCTTTTGTGTGTCCGTGACTGCCTCTGATTAAGCTGCAACAGCTTAACTATATGTTGAAGCTAATTAACACAGTTGCAGTCCATGTAGTGCTGGTTTTAGTCTCCCCTGTCTGTCTGTGTTTTCAGATGCATGCTTTAGTGCTGTATCTTGCCTGTGCAGTCTCTGTAGTGTTTTGTTATCTTCAGTGGGTTAAATTGTAGTACATTTTGTTCCTGTTATATATGGAAATATATCTTTGAGGTGTGCCTTTCCGTTCATTTGTCATGTATCTGTCTTGTGTTGTGTGTCAGTGAAATATGGATTACAATGTTCAGTAATATGGCATGACGTTAATGGTTGGTTTTTAATCGGAGAGGAAATCATGAGAAGAAAAATAAAGCCTTGCACCTGATAGAGGGACATTCACTCCCGTGTTTTATGGCTTTTTATTCCTATGTGATAGTATTAAAGTCTCATGTAGGGATGGAAGCCATTAAATACATTGTGAAAAATCAACAACTATGATCGGGCAATCTACGTAAATAACAACATGAATGTTGAGCTGGTGAAACGTGTCGGGATGTACTGTACTGTAATTCAGTACAGAATTATTTAAAATATTCTACTCCTAAATTGTCCTTTCTTCATACTTGGAGAGCTTGATTACGTGGCAGTTGTTTATTACACTGGACCTACCCTTGATTGAGGTTCAACATTGTTTGTGTCTTGCGTATGTTAAGTCTATTTCTCCGCTCTGTGATCTCTGATTAAGATGTTGAAGATGTTGAAGGCACCCACATCATTGCAGGTAGAAATTTGTCTTGGAGTTGTTTCTTTCACTAAGTGAATACCTTTCTTGACAGCAGTGAGGAACACAAAACGCATCCTTGTTAGCATATAGACATTGTTGAAATAATGTCTAAAACAGATGTGGTGTAGTTTAAATAATTCTTAGAATATTGTTGAGGTCTTCTCTCTCTAAGGCCATCCTCTTGCGATCCTCGTTTCAAAGCATGGCAAGGGATTCAAGTAACTAAAGCCAAAAAAGGCTACATGAACATCAAGTTGTGGACACATGTTCCTAATAATATACCACAAGTGTTTTGCTGTTTACACTTCAGATCTAGTAAGTCTTTCGTCTTAAAATATTTAAGTGTAAATAATATCTAGTGTAGCAGTACTAAAGTAGATGCATGGGTGATCACACGAAGACAAACTAATTGTGTATATAACTACTTTGATCTGTATATTTCTCAACAGTTCTAATAAAATATCTTTACATATATTTCTGACTCTTCTTTTATTTCAAAGCACATTTCATATTTTTTCTAGAAGCTAGGAAGTTTCTACTTTAAATTCCGGGGGTCATTGTAATGGACTGGAAAAAGGTTTGTCTGAATGTTCCTGCCCTAAGACACTTCAGGCTGCTATGACACGGTCTGAATATAAATGTGTTGATAAATTAACAGCACGCAGAAAATGCCCTTTTAAATCCAAAAAAAGGTGACAGTCACTTAAAAAGAAATCCTGACATATGCATGTTGAAACCCAAAGACGCAAACCTTTGTTTCGCTATGGTCTAACTATCGACATATGTGCAATGTGAATCATCTACTACAAATGAGGGACGAAGTGTACATGGAACTTGAGTTGCTCGTGTTGACGTGAGATATTAAGGAATGCCATCTTGGATAATACTTTTCTTCAGACACTGCCCCGTACAAGCTGTTCACCGCAGTTTTCCTTGAATGCAGTGAGTGCTGGAACAGGGAAAATAAAGAGCCGAACAATTGGTGAGTCAAGGGGATCTGCTTTTCCTTTCAAGGCTTTTTGATCAGGTTAATAAGATCTTTTCTCATAGAGGAGTATAGGAGAACACAGGCCAGAAGGGGGATATTAAGAGTATTTAGGGGTTATGTGAAAGGCAAAGCATAGCTTGCAGGACTTATAAAACAAAAGAAAAAAAATTAACTAAGATCTAGTACGATATGATTTCTCGTTTTTTGATGATTGTGATTAAAAAATACAATCATCAAAATACAAGAAATCATATTCTACACCATTCGAATAGATGTTTAAAAAATCATATTCTACACCAGCCGAATAGAGTTAAAAAAAAATATGTACAGCAAGCTATAATTTGTACCATATATTGTACTATATTCAGGGGGATGAGTTAAGTCTTAATAAAAAAAAAAACTTAATTCACCTATCACATTATAGTACAAAATATAGTACTAATGAAAATCGGAGACCTCTTCGACAGACAGTGCATTAAAAGAAACAAAGAGTATTCATAAACTCGGATATATAAAAACTCTCTGACTGCACAGTCAACAGTCAGATAGAATGAAGTGGCTGGAATGTCAACAGTTAGTTATGAACAATTTTAGAAGCCTCAACAAATTAATGCATTAAATAAAACACATCTAAGTGGACGAAAGGAGAGATCTGGAAACAAATACTTCCCTAGAAAACATTACAACAATCAATCATAATTGGGGCACAACAAAGAATATACTTATCAACTCCTGTTCAAGATTAAATTCACAGTGCTATAACTAGTAAACTGTATTTGTTGTAGTTCCTCTGTCCTATCTATTCATCTTACCCTGCAACTTGCCTACGAGTGTATAAAATGTGCAAATGTGCATGGAGCTTGATAATATGATGTGTAACAAAAGGAATGACATTCCAAACTGTACTATCCATCTGTTTATTACACAGCAATACCAGAACCAGAAAGTATTTCATTTGTACTCAATAAAGATTCCGCGCACATTAGACTGTCCCTTCTATTTTACTCTCTCATTTCTTCATGCTCCCACATGCACATACACAGCTCAGAATACCTCACCACACAGCAATAGTGTTTGGACCAAGTAACTTGCCTTCCATTGAATTTCTTTGCATTGAAATGCTTCTAGGAGGCACTGATGAAGTTAAATGTTTTATTTAGAACTACCACTGGTAGACAGACTTATCACACCTACTGTTCTGTGTTAAATATACTTGCCACAGTGCATCTCAGTTGGCACAATTGGTTGTGTGCCATGAAAAAGTTATTGCCAATAGGTGTGGGTATGTATCTTTATTTTTTCTATTTATTTAATTTATTTATGTTTTATATAGCACAAGCCAAGGGCATCAGAGTGCTTCACAAAGTTAGCACAAGCAACAAATGCCTGAGATACATTTGGAGTAAATATATATACTTACATAGAGACATTACTACGTATACAAGAATTGCAAAAGCAGCAACTACGTAAGATACCTTTGGAGTGAAATATAACCACCTGATGACAGTAAGCGACAAGGTATACAGGGACATTGGAGAAAGATGCAGACACACTTTTTGAGGCAGCGACGGTACACATAAATACATGGCGCTTTACAGAGCACAGCAGGTCTTGTGCAAGATAACTTGAGCGATCAGTAAATCAGGGAAAAAAATATATAGTAGCAGTAAAATGGCAAAAACAAGATGAACAGTAGTAAAGATAGACAATGTAGTTTTGAGGTAGCTGGTGTAATGCCTTGTGAGGACAGGGGAGCTAGAGGCACAGATTACCCTGGGGTAGTGTTGCACCGATTTATTTAGAGGGTGCGGGGAGGGGGCCAGCTAGTGTTTAAGGGGGTATATATATATATATATATATATATATGTGTGTGTGTATCTATCTATCTAGCTTTCTATATATTTTTTAATCCCCCCTGCATGGTCTTGCTATCAGTACAGTTAGAGATGTGGTGTACTTGGCCAGACCTTATAGGTGAGTGGTGGTCGTTTATCTATACATTCTAGTTTTTGTGTGAACTGTTTTGGTCCGCTATTACAAGGGACACACTCCTGTCCAAACCCCTATCCGTGATAATGATGTCCCAATTTGCCTTTTGCATTTCCTATGTTCTCTAAGAGCAAGCATTATTGCGTCACTCATCTTTTCTGTAACAATGATGACAATATAAAGGTTATTTTTTTTATGAGGATGGGGTCATGCAGCATACCACCTAAATTACATGTTCTCACATGCCACTTTTCGTGGCAATTATCCAGTGATCATATCGTAGATTTCCAGACACTACTGGTACACATGGTGTTGAGGGCTTTATTATGTAGTGTTCTAATGAATGGGATGAAGTGAGATGTGTGCCGAGATCATTGTGTCACTAAACATTGACTGCATTCCACAATTGCATCTATAAGCCACAATACTGTTTACGTTATAGGAGTTGTGTCTGCCAATGGATCACTTGCCCATTCACCTGTGCGTTTTTGTTATTTCTGTCTCAATGCTTTCTCAGAACATCCATAGTTGAGCACACCCTTCCCAGCTTGCTTTAGCCTCTGATAGTCATGATCTGTCTACTTTCACAATGAGATTCTTTGGTTTTACTTTATAGGTCGTTTTGATTTTCATGGCTGTTTTGCACCCCTATCTTTACCTGGATATTGGATCTTCTGCAGAAGTGAGGACATTCTTCGATTTCCAATTAGGTGTTTCAAGAAATATTAAAGTTTCAATGAAAAAAAGACGTTGGCCCCAATTAGTTCAACCCTAGAACACATTTGTCTTGCAGCTTTTTTCTACTAAGGTGCAATTTGCTCTTTTTTGTTTTAATTTTGTTATTTTAGGACTACCTTGCTATCTACTGATGAATCTTTGTAAGTAATTTATCACTATTAAATATGTTTTTCTTTTAACAACAAATGCTAATATTTATTCTCTTCATTTAAAATCGATTTCAAGCTGCCCTGCATAGGTACCACAAATGCTTATTGTCTCTTCATGCTAATAAAGTTCTCTATAAACTGCTATGGTCTCAAAATGTTGTGCCTCTCCTTCTAATGTGAGCATTGCATTGTCATTGCTCACCTTCAGCCTGTGTGCTACTGGTGCACCCCCCAGCTGTCTATTCAAACAAACTGCATCAAGAATGAAGAATATTTGGTTGACATATTTACTTCTAATTACTGGATTCCTGTGAATGTATGGTATAGGATATATGAACACCTCCTTATGGCATAGATTGGTGGATCGCTAGAGGAAACCACTTCTTTCTCATATTCTGAATCTAGCTGATGTCTTTGGTGGGTGCACAGTGAGGGTTTGTATAGCTGTTGAGCTTCAATGATAAACCTTACAGTGAAAACTATATGGAACAGGGGTGGATCTGAAGGTAGCATTTCGACTTTTAGTATTACTTTTTTGTGGCATCCTAAAACAACGTATTGTACACCCTGATTTATCCCCCCCTTGTATAACTAATTGTTTAATCCTACTTAAATTGAAATAATTGCCTCCAGTGTGCATACACATGTATGCTCAATACCATTATGTGTGTCAAAGGGTGTATTTGTTTTCAATCTGTGATGTGTTTTTCTAGCAATATCTGTCACTCCTAATAAAGCATTGTGCATTCTATTGGTGGGGTATGTTAAATACTTTTAAAGCAGTGTTTTACTGTAGTAACGAAGCACTTTTTCCCTACGAGTTAACTTTGCTTTCAGGTCTCCAGAGGAGACTGCATTTTCAGCTTAGAGGGTCAAAGACATTGCTTCTTTTAAAGAACAAAAAATATTGTGACACGTTAAACAAATGCGAATGATCAAGAGAGGCCGACGCACAGGGTTAAACTCTGACAAAAATGTAAGGCATGTCATTCATATTCTGGCCTTAGTACAGATGACGTAAGTTTAAAATGACATCTCTAGGAGCCCCCTCAACTAAACACCTTACTTAATGAGACATGATGTGATGACGACAGATTAAAACAGCGCCTTTCATTATGACTCATCATTGAGACTACTGGATCTTCAGAAACTGAAGGTGGCTCCATTGTCAGCACGTCGCTCACTGCCGAAACAGCAAGGCCATCTACATTTTTGCAAGTATGTAGAAGTAGAACTTTCCCACATGGTGTTCTTATTAAACAAAACATGAACTCAAGAGCTCGTTTTGAAGCCTCTGGTTCACCTTTACTAGGCAATTTAGTCCATTTTGTAACATTTTCTCTTTGCATAAGCAACATTTGGACTTGTTCATTCATAAATGTCCCCCTCATGCATGGTGTATAACAGCAGAAAAAAAGATATAAATTGAAGTCTAGTGACTTGAAGGCACTGTATTGTGGCATTACTTGCAAAGAACATTTAATGGCAGTACATAAAGGGTGACTCTGACTCTTTGATTCAGCAACAATGAAGAAAAACACTGCCTGAAACCAACAAAAGAAGATCAACTTAATCCAGTTCAGTGACCAGATAGTAATAACCAACACTCAGCGGGGCCACGCCTTCTACTCTGCCAACAAACAATGAAGCAAACATATCAGATTGTGTAAATGCCTTATTTGAGAGGTTGGTTTATGCACCTCATATATATTCACTTATCCTTCTTAAATAGTTGTTGGATTTTAATATTTACTCACCTGCAAGTGGAATATTATCTGAGTCTAAGGATTGGGCCCTTACCTAAAAGTTACCCCTGGGATGGTTTTCTCTGTTTATTTTTGTAAGGTTTTGTTTCGGACGCTCACAAAGACAATCTTTTATATGAATTAAACATAAACATTTGAAAATTAAATGTTTTGATTTTAAAGTCTGGCAAAGGAATACATTCTCTTGACACCATTGTGGGAAAAGATTTCACTATGATGGATTTTAAATGCTGGACATGTCGACAGAAATAGCAGCATTTGTTCATGGATTTCAGATATATCACTTAGACGCACCTTTTGGGTATTGTGAGAAATTGGGTGGTTGGTTTACTAGGGTGTGAGCCCTGATCTAGCAGCAACCACAATCGTTGTCAGGGTGAGGCACATGCAAACCCCAAATTAACCTTGGCTCAGCCCACTGGTAGTTGGCACAGAGCAGTCCAGCTTAACTTTGAGGCAATGTGTAAAGTACTTGATCCACACTACAAACAGTAACTAAGTGTAAAACACCATTCTAAAAATGATCCCACACCAAGTAGGAAAGATAGAGTAAACTTTAATAGATAGAACAAGACCAAAATAACAAAAATCCAATCAGTAGAACCGGAGTTATGAATTTTCAAAGATTTAATATAGCTCCAAAAAGCACAAAACGCCAACTTTGGATTCTGGACCAGGTCAAATTCATACTTTCAGGCTGACCGCAATGAAGGTCAGGTCTGATACATTCACCAAGTTAGCCCCGCTGAAGTTTACTTTCTCAAGTCCGTCTCAAGAGTCCCGTTCGCGATGGAGGAAGCTGCATGGAGCAGGGAGAGCTTCACAGGAGGTTATCAGCATAGCTTGAAGAGCAGACAAGTCACCATGTATGGGCATTGCTGGAGCAGAACACAGTGGCACCTTCGCTGGTGCCAATTCAAGCTGCACAGCCATATTACTGAATGAATTCAATCAATCAAAAACTTATTTTGATGTTTTCCTCGACTTTTAATCCATATTTTACTCTTTTAATCTTCTTATCCAATTTTTAAAATCTTTCAATTCAGTTTACTCATTCACATGCTGCGCGAAGATGTTTACTCAAGCACGGAAGGCGTCATAGTTTCCATATGTCACGTCTGTATTTGAAATTGCCCAATACATTTCAGGAACACAGTCCCTTCATCAGGGGAAACTAAAATGCAAAAATTCATGTATATTGACATTAGCATCATTGTTATGCTTCTACTCCAAATAACAAACTTCATTAAATTTATTAATTATAGATCCATTACTGGCATTATTTAAAGTAGCATAAAATCATCATAGCTTTAAGATATCCACCCCTTAACACAACAACCGTATCATTGACTGTAGCCAAATGTTTTTTTTTAATATCATGCTCTTAACGCACAGCCCTCCCACTATTATTCAACCCATCATTTAAATACCTTCACCAAATGAACTGTAACACCCTTACCGTGACAAGAGAATTATCGTTCATTTAAAATAACCCAAACTTGCTTAAAATCATGCTCTTTGAAAGGTAACTCCATTTCGTCCGTAAACATTTCAAAACGGTGCCACAGCACCAATCTTCCTCTGCATGGTAGCTGAATCAACTGCTGGTGCTAACTCGGCCTAATATCCCACCTCCCTGATTATACACAGGTGAGTTGTCACGTGTGTTTTTCCCAAGAAGCTTCTCAGTCCATGCTGTAGTGAGAAAAGGCAAATGCCAGAGCTTTGCATTGAATCGTGGTGTGAACGGAAAGGTCCCAATGCGAACGGGCCTGTTTGTGGTCACAAAGAGGCCACACACTTGAATTCAGCTCCCTAAGCCACACCAAGGTCCTGAGGGACACCACTAAGGGGTCAGGAACTCACTGCAGATCAGTCCAGGGCCTGGTGCAGGATGTTGGGGAGCCTTTTATGTCCCTGAGGCTCAGATCAGGAGGCCAGCAGACTAGCCCCTGGAGTCACTCTGATGTCCTGAGTTCCTGGGTTGAGGTGTAGGACCAGTTTTTTTCTCGTCCAGGCAAGTGGGCAGCAGGTCAGCACAGCAGGGAAGCAATTCCTTCAGAGCAGCAGTCCTTTCAGCGGCACAGCAAGCCAAGAAACCGCTGGTATACGTTGCGCTTTACAAGAACTTTTAAACTCAAACTCAAACTCAAACACAGCAGTCCTTCTTGTCAGAGTATCCACAGGTCCAGAACTGTACCGAAGAATGACGATTCTAATAGGTTTACTGAATAAAGAATCACAATTTTATTAAAAACAAGGAAGCTAGCATTATGCATAAACCATTTATTCACTTCTTCGGAGCAGCAATCTTATAAGCTTCCAAAACAGAACTTCAAAAAACATCACATTATAATTTAGAACTTTTAATCCCATAAATACTCTATGTCCTCCATCTTCTTCCTCTTTTGTCTCTTCCCTCAAACTTCTTCCATATTTCTTCTGAAATACGATCTGCAAAATAGATCAAACAAATATATCCTTGTCTCAAATATCAATATTTAAATCTACGTCAAACAATCTTTTTTCTTAAAATGTCTGTCAGATTGAAGACAGTAACGTCTCTGAAGAATTCCCTACCCACTAGAAGGGCGGTGTGGGTGGCATAATGCTAACCTCCTTGTCTTTAACAAAATCATGATTCTTTATTCAGTAAATCTATAGGAATCTTCATTTTATGGCAAGACAGGATATTAGCATTATGCACGTTCAAAGTGTTTCAAAACACAGTTTTAAACATGTTCTGCTGCTTTAAAATAAAACTTCATGAATATTTTGGCGTTAGACCAATCTGCTGCATTCATGATGTCTTCCAATTGTCCTTCCATCATACAAATGTTACTTGCCATAGCACCCCTAACAGAATGAGCTGTAATTTCTGACTAATCTACACCTGCTTCCTTCATTACAGCCTTTACCCATCAAGCTATTGCTGCATTTGTAACCGCTTTAATCTGTTTTACGTAAGAAATGAAACCCTGCACATCCCTTATCTAACAATATTGTTTCATACTCCTTTAAACATCGCACAACGCACAATTTTGGCAAATTGTCAAATCTAGCATAAAATATAGACCCTGGCATAGTTTTTGTACACTTACAAATCTAAAAACTACTCTATATGGCTGAAAAAAATCAGAGGCACCTCTAACGCTCGAACATCTGAAACTTTCCTGGATGAAATGGGACATAATAATATTGCTAACTTCCAAGGTAACTCCCTTACCTACAAACATTTATTTCTTGGCCAATTCACAAATAACTAACACTAGATTCACATTACGCAAAGTCTGATACTTCGCATTAGGTGGTCTCTTCAATCTGCAGACAAGAGGACTCCTACCCACAGACAAACCTTGCTGTAATGAATGACCATCTGCCACAGCCGAACTATGGCTATTCACCATCCTGTATGACATCCCATTCCCAACCCTGCTAAGAAGTGTGCCACCTCGACATCACCTGCCTCCATGGGATCCAAATTCCTTTCCACGCACCAATAGATTAAACAAATATATCCTTGTCTCAAATATCAATAGGTAAATCTACGCCAAACAATTCCATGTCTTAAAATGTCTGTCCGATTAAAAGACAGTAAAATCTCTGAAGAACTGATACAGCTATCCCCTCCGTCGGACCTGCAAATACCCTTAACTCTCCCTCGCTGTTGGAATCTCGAAATATGGATGTTTGAGATCCAGTTTCAGCATCCAATCCAAATCCTGAAGGAAATCCGTCAGCAAATGAATTCCTTTCATTTTGAAATGTGGATACATCACATAGTGATTTGAATTTCCTTAATTTATCACTGGCCTTCCATGCTCCTCTATATCTCTTCCTTGTACCAGGTGCCCATGACTTATTGAGTAAACTTGAAGTTGTACTTGATAGTTCTGTGAATCTTCCTGAACATCTGATATCCTCAAAAATAGAAGCTTGAGAGAACCCGATTCCACCAAAGAGTGCCCCTTTTTCTATATGCCTAATAACAGAGCTTTACATTATCAAATACAGTTCTTCTATCACCAATTCCATCACTGTTGGAAACCATGGCTGAGTTTTCCAAAAAGGAGTAACTAGTGCCATCTGACGTCTCTGCTTCCTCACCTATATCAATATTCTGAATTATAGAGAATGGGGGAAATGCATCATCTCTTATTCCCCTCCAGTTTTGCATAAAACCATCTACTGCCACTTCTTCTTGTTCTGGTCTCCAACTGATATAACTTGATAACTGGAAGCAAGCAGATCTACCTCCAAAGGTCCCATCACCTTAGAATCCTTTGCAAAATATCCTCTCTCAGTTTCCACTCGCTTCAATCCGTTATCACATTTTGATATGCATCCGTCCAATTCGTTTATATATGCTACCACAGTCAGATTGTATATTTTTAATAGCACCGAACTTTCCCTCATTCAAATTTTCCTTCCACCATTCTAATTCTTCTCTCACTTCTTTTTTCATAGACACCTTGTCTCCATACCACAAACCCTAAGTCAGACCATGAGTCTTTAAATCTGAAGGGCCCTGTAAGGTAATGGCCCCATAAAAACTGATTGAATTGAAGAATCACCCAAACCAACTCTCTCAATTTCACTATTTCTTTCCTGGACGAGTTCACCTGTTGCCTTATCTTTCTCAATTTCTTTTCTGGTAACCGTAATTAACTTACCACTGTGTCCACTCTAAAGCTCAGAAACTATATTGTCTGTGTCAGAAACGTATTACCACATCCAGCCCCTTTTTTAACTCGTCTGTATTTTGATTCAGTATCAATATATTGTCCAAGTAAATAATCATTCTTATTCCCCTTTCTCTTAGAAAACCTACAACTGGCCTTAGCACCTTTGTGAAACACCAAGGAGCTGACAACTGCTCGAATTCGAGACTTGGGAACTGATACAACTGTCCCCTCCGTCAGACATGCAAATACCCTTGACTCTCCCTCGCTGTTGGAATCTTGAAATATGAATGTTTGAGATCCAGTTTCAATATCCAATCCAAATCCTGAAGGAAATCTGTCAGCAAATGAATCCCTTCCATTTTGAAATGTGGATACGTCACAGAGTGATTCGAATTTCCTTAATTTATCACGTGCCTCCATCCCTTGTCCTTCTTTTCCACTAGGAATATGGGGTTTACAAGTTTTTTCCTTCTCTCTCCTACCTTTACTATTGCATTCTTCTCTAACATTTGCTACACCTCCGCTTAAACAATGTTCTCCAGATCTTTCTGGAACACCAACTCACCTGGCTCTCTCAACTGGGATGGTTCAAAATCGAACTCAATTCGATAGCCTACTATTGTATGTAACACCTGTGTATCCTTTGTTATTGACTCCCATAGCTCCTTGAAATATTTCAACCTTCCTCCCACGCTTGGTGGGATAAAACCAGAAACAGTCCTCATACTTGCTTTGCTTTGACTGGGATGTTTCACCCTTTCTCTGCTACTATGGCCTGGTCCTCTGCCCCACTGGGGAAAAAAATGGGATCCTCCATGGTTTCCCCTGTAGGATCCACACCTTTGGTATGTTGAATTTTGGTAATGGGCTCTGAAATGTATCTAGACAGGAAGGTTCCCTCTCCTACCAACCCTGCTATAAAAACTATTGCCTGCGAATACCCTGCTCATAGAGTATTGTGCCTTATCCAGACTTGTTAATGTTTTTACTCATTTAGTTAGGGATTTCACTATCCTATCCCTGAACAAGAACCCTTTTGCATTTTCATTCAACTCTTTCTAGCCAACTTGCTCAAATTTGGATTAATACTCATAAGCAGCGCCTTCCGCCTCTCTGCTTAAAGGCCTGCGTTTGCGTTGCCTAGAAAGCAAACCGCACACTGACACTATCCTCTTACCAGAGTGAGATCCAAATCAGTACCCTGTAAAAAGGCTTCCTCCACAGCATAACATTTTTTGCTAAGGGGCCCAGGATGTCCAACATCTTGTCTCAGCATACTTTTAGTGATTTTGATATCCCTTTTTAGGATTTATTCCCATTTTGAATCTATAAGTAATGAACTCAGGCTCCAAATTTGGTGTCAACGTCACCTTTTCATCTATCACAGGCCTGGAACACTATACCTGCATAACATTTCTTTGCTCCATTTTGAAGGATTTATATCATCTGCCCTTAATGTATTCTGAAAATGATCCAAAGGCCACTAGTCCTTGTCACTGGGATGTACAATATCCTTTGCGTCAAAAAAGTTCCCGAAACGGATCAGCCACCATTGTCATAGCTTTAATCCTATTTTTACTGCTTATCTCACTCTCCTCATTCAATCCATCCTTATAATCTAAATCTAGAATATACTAATTTAGATCTTCATTTGATCTATCAACCAGCATCTCCAACTCTTCTTTGGGATTTATTCCTCTTTCAGTGTAAAATTGACACTTTTGTGTGCCGCTTTAGACACCTGTTCTCTGTGAGCCGCTTTGGGTTCCTCGGCCCTGTTTGAACAGTGATGAAATATGGCTTTTTTTTTCCTTAGGCACTTTCCACTAGGGCCTCTATTTTATCCTCCTTATACAAATTCCTCCTGTCTCTTTTAGCCAGAACCTGTCTGTCTGCTGTACTGCTACCTGTACCTCTTTACTCACAATTCTCCTTATTGCTTCCTCCTGATTGGAACCCTCTCACATCTTCAGTCATAATTATTTTTTTTTCAACTTAGTTATAAACGATTTTCTCCTTCTCACATTCTTTGTTATTTATATATCTTATAATTCCTCTACTTATTTTCAATGAATTCCATGTTTTTCAACACTGTATTTAACAAATCAGCTCCCTGTCATCAAAACAATGCACTCTCTAACCGTTTCCTGCAATGAATGCTCCTACCAGGCGTAAGGTCGCCATAGAAATGGCTTTGCATACCTATCTCCTTTAGATATAGGCTAAATGCTAATTTCCTTCAGAAAATGGCAGGTGCACCATCAGCGTAGCTCAGTGTCAATTAAAGTCATCCTATCCTCTGACGCATTGCCTGATCTTGGAGCTTGTGCCTCCAATCACAGCCTCATGCACATGGAGAATAGCCGATCTCCCTTGCCCTTCTCGGAGGATGGTCAACCGCTTTCTGTACTTCAGCTGACTTTCAGCTCAGTGTGAGGCAAAAATTTATAAAAAACACTTACTACTACGCTCCTACTCTTCTAATAAAACCAACTTACATTACAATTTATATTGTTTAACACACAAATAAAGACATTCTTTTAAAATAAACTCTTTAATAAAGGCAATCTTCTCAAAAAATACCCATAAATTGGGTAAAGTTAATCTCATACAGACATCAAAAATATAATCAACACTATAAAACTCTAAGCAACGCTTTATATACTTATCTGCTCAGAAGCAGCAAACAAAAGAGAAGAAGATAGGGGAAATGGAGTATTTATGGGACTGAAAGTTCTAAATTACATTGGGATGTTTTTTGAAGTACTGTTTGGGAAGCTTTTAAGGTTGCTCCTCATAAGTAGTGAATGAATGGTTTTTGCATAACGCTAACCTCCTGTACTACCATAAAATCGGTGTTTGAGGTCTAGTATTGATACCCAGTTATGCCTTTGACCTGGAAAGAAGCTTCAAGAGGCACACCTTTGAACTGCGCATGTGCCCTGCCTTCATGGCCTTGACTCCATACTAATTACAGTGGGTATGCAGCCCTTTGTGTGGAAACAAAATACAGTGTAAGTGGGCGCTGGACCCAACTCTTCCCTCCCATGCTGCCAGTGATGGCCCATTCAAACACATGTAATCTCTCCATTGTGTGTGGCTGTTAAGAGGAATACACAAAGCCCAATTTTCAACTACACCCAGTCATGAGACCCAGAGACAGGCTGCACCCACCAAATGGCTAAGGCAAGAAAACACAAACTTTCTAAAAGTGGACTGTTTAATATTGTAATTTAAAATCCGACTTCAACATAAGTTAGGATTTTAAACTACAATTTCAGAGACCCCAAACAAGAAATGATTACCTGGTCCCTTTTTCAAATTTACAGATAAGACGTTATGGACAAACCCGTTAAATCGTTTTTTGCTACCAGGACATGTAAACCTCAAAAGTACGTGTTCAACTTTTTGCATACACTGCACCCTGCCCTTTGGTTTTCCAAGGGCCTATTTTAAAGGGTGACATATGTATTAAAAGGAAGGTTTGGGCCTAGCAAATGGTTTACTTTGCCAAATCGAAATGGAAGTTTAAAACTTCACATACTCAGGCTGCATGGCCAGCCTGAAACATTTTTGAAGTCCTACTTAGGAGGGTGGCACAATAAGTCCTGCAAACCCTCTAGTAGCATTTAATTTACAGAACCGGGACATCTGTAGTCTGTAGTGCCACTTTACTAGGGACTTACACGTAAAATAAATATGTTAATTGAGTATGAGCCAGTCTTTCCATGCTTTAAGGGGAGGGCAAAGCACTGGAGCAGACAGAACGTATGCAGAGTCCTAAGGCCAGCAAACACATAATTGGCAAAACAGGTGGTCGGAAAGCAAAATGTAAGGGGAAAAACCATGCTTAGGATGCCAGGTATAAGAGATATGCAGAATCATAAGAAGTAGGTGCAGAACGGCGTCTATGAATATTTGACTGAAGCTTATAAAATTATGTTTCTTGGGAACCTTGAAAGAGAAATTGTACTTCCATACATGCTCAAACTGTTGAGAAAGTTCATGTTGTTTTAAATAATGCTATGTACAGTACAGATTTCACAAATGTTTGTAAAAATACAAAGAATCCCAATAGTGTTGAGGGTGAACTAGCACCAAAGAAAACTTCGAGGAAATGGTGCAAAGTTTCATCAATTGTTCTCTAAAACATTCTACAAATTATTTTCCACATGGCCTTATTTTTCTAAATTGTCTCTTAATTAATTAATTTTCATTTTTCCATCCGACCCGTTCCATGTTTGTTTTCAATCCTATTTCATGCCTCAGGTTTCTTTGAAAGGGGAAGACTGGAAAAATGAAATAAGCACAGAAATCACAGCCGATTAACCAGAAAGAACACAAAGAGTAGATTTAACAGGTTCTGGTAGCAGTGCTACCGTACAGATAATAAAGAGCTCCCTGGTTAGATTGCAAACAGATTACATCTGTTGTAATGGTTCTTTTTGTTTCACAGCTGTGTCTTTTTCCCTACGAAAAGGGGAAATGTTGTGTCATAAGCACACGAGGACCCCACAGTATGAAGTCCTCCAAGGTCTACATCCAGGAAAGCTGACATCACTGCCTAAAGCTGAAGTGTGGGGCGCGCATTCCAACATAGGATACAGCTAAGGCATCATAGATGGAGACTAGAACCCAATCTCCATGATGCAAAGAAACAAATGATAGGAAACATAAAATAAAGAGTAGGTTAGTAACTCCCTTGTGTCTGGTTTATATTTCCATGCTTTTACCATAAAAAAGTAGATACAAGGGAAATTAATTCAAGTATGCAGGAGATCAACACAAGTGGTCCCCCAGTGTCACAACAACAGCCAGGGGAAGACCCCAAAATTATATGTGAGCATTAGTGGGTCAGGTGTGCAGCATGACGTATGACGTACGGCAACACAAAGCTGTGCATTGTTTTGTGGTGTAGGATAAGTGAAAAAACGCCACAGAAGCAACTGTTTGGCAGTGATACATTTGTAAAAGAAAAAAGTGCTAGGGCCCTTCTCAGTAGGCCACTGCAGACTGCACCACTCATTGCCCCTGCCATCGCTGACAATTACTCAATCATCGTAGTGCTACAAGTGTGACAATTCAAACTATTCCAGGGCACCCAAAGCTAGTGTGCGACAAATGTTATTAATTTTTAATGTATGTTGACTCATTAAACACTGTTGTGCTTATCTCAAAATGTGACATACTGTGCTACAATGTGGTGGACTGTCACTAAAGCTGATCCTGATATTTAAGGGTCGGGTCCAAGTACTGGATCAGTGCATGCTAAGAGACACTGGTGTAGATGTAGCTACTGTGCACCATATGATCTACACAGAGAAGAGGGAAAGGGTGCACATGTACCTTGCTAGGAGGCAGCAGTAAGCATACTGACATTAAAGTTGTACACATAACACTGCAGGGTAGAGTGCATGTCAGCTGGGAATATCCAAACTCGGACATTCGTCAGAGCCTTCTTGGTTTGGGCTGCCACACCTAGACAATGCACACACTAACAAGAGATCAGGAGCAATGTGGAGCCATCTACAAACAGCCTGCCTCAAATAGAAACAGAAAGTAACGACATCTTGTGGGAACAGTCCTACAAACTGGGCTGCCATTTTGAAGTGGGCATGAATATTCAATACAAAGAGAAATGGGGCAGCCATTTTACACTAGGGTATTTTAAAAATGCATCAATGCAGGAACAAATTATCCACGTTAAGAATATTTCAAGATCAAGGGGCGGCACCATTCGTACAGAATTTTACTCATAAATGTAGCCTTTTAAGTGAGATGTGTGCATTTTAAACTTTAAATTAGTTCAATAATGCACAGGAATGTTCTGTAATGCCAGGGCTAAAACACAGAACAAGAAAAAAAGTCTGAAGTAACTTATATAATGTAAAAAAAAAAGTGCGGCCACAGCAAAAGAAATAGCAAGCATTTGCAATGCAATAGGTCTCTCATTTACGAGAGTTTAGGCTATTGTCATTTGCAAAGGCAATAGCTCAAACGCTTGTAAATGCAAGACCTATTTCACTTTAAAGAAGCGGCCGCCGTGGTCTGAGGCTGCTTGAAAGTGAAAGCGTGCATGGCGAGGAAAGCACGTCGTGCCTGCAGTAGGAGAAACTCTAAAGAAAATAGTGCTTGCAGACTAAATAAGACATACCGTGTCGCAACAGAAGTAAAAGGGCCAGTTGCCATAGGAGGTTACAAATGCAGACAAGACTGTACCAAGGAGGGACTAACAAGCCTAGTAACGTCTTGAAAGCCAGCGTTTACGAAGGACAATGACACAAGCCAATTAAAAATATGGGCGGAGGGTGAGCGGGGCTTCAAAGCCATACTTCACTACTGCAAGCCTCGCAGCAGCGCGTGCGCTGCCCAGGCTCGACCTAAAAAGCAGGCTGACCCTAAGCCCCCTTTAAGTATTGTTCTTGTAAACAAGTATGTTGACAACAGACCACTTTAGCTATTATGGTTATCTCAGCCCTCAGCTCCACCTGCTTCATACAAGCTCAACGTCTGCTCTGTATATATTCAAATTGGACAGGTCTGGTTACCACATTTCAAAATAAGTGCACATGCAGCCTTATCACTGTCTGTGTTATAGCTTGGTTTGAAGGTAGCTGCTCCATCAGCTTGTAAGACATCTTACTGGATTAAGCACCTTCTGTGGAAATGTATTTGGTACTCACATTGCCTGAATGGAATCCAAGAAGGAATAGCAAATATTTACATATCTAAGGTAGTTATAAATAGGTGCTTTTAGATTGGCCAATGACAACAAGTACATCAGTGGATAAGATTATCAGTACATGGGTTTCTTTAGAACATTCAATTGTCGCCAGCTCACCAGATTACGACAAATGAGGAGGGCACCAACTGATGTGACAGCATGCAGCCCACAGGTCTGGCCTAATACAGAGGGCGCTTGTATTGTAAATACAGGCTTTCTGTCTAAAATGCTGATGTTCATGGGGTACTGATGTTTCTGCAGTCAATTATCTTATGATAATTCCATTTGAACTGGTCATTAATATCCCTATCTTTTAGGCCCGCCTGATGAATCAAAGGATAGATCATCAATCAATACCATCTCGGTTAGAAATGGGGGTCTCTAGTTGGCAATGGTATGCACCTTTGTCCAAATAGTGACCCTTGCTTCTAGTCAGGGAAAGGGGGTACACTCCTGAATAACCCCTGCTTACCCCCTTGGTAGCTTGGCACGAGCAGGCAGGCTTATCTCAGAGGCAGTGTGTAAAGGATTTGTGAACACATACAGTAATACAGTGAAAACACTACAAATGGACACCACATCAGTTTAGACTTAACGCAAGACCAAACGACAAAAATCCATAATACATGTAATAAAAATATGACTTAAAAATGGTAGAAATGGCTTAGTTCAATGTAGATGGTAAACACGACACTTTACTCTCAAAGTACCTTGGATGCGTCCCGCAGTACAAACAAAAGGGTCGCAGGAAAGGTGATGCATCAGTTCCTTGCTTCGGGGGAGTTGATGCATCGGTTCCTTACTGCACCGCAGTAGAGGTGATGCGTCGGTTCCATACCTGAGAGGAGGTGATGCGTCGGTTTCTTACTGCGTTCCGATTACGATGCGACAAGATGGGGCCTCGATTGTATGTGACGGTGCGATGCGACAAAATGGCGTTTTTGATGAGACAACGTGGATGCGATGTGTGCACGCCCTACAGCTGTGCGGCGACTAAGTAGACTACCGCGACAGGCCCTACGAAACGCTTCTCCGGTGATGCGACAGCAATCTCTGCACCGGCGACACGCTTCTCCGCCAATTGACACGCTTAGTTGGTGATGCGACTGCGTACAGCTGCAGCGGCGACATGCTTCTTTGGCGATGCGACTGTTACTGCTGCGGCTGCGACACGCTTCTTCCTCGTTGTGTCACGCACCCAGAGACACACAGTCTCCAGAGGGCCTAACGCAACAGCACCTCACTGCAGGTAGAATCTCCAGCAAGGAAATTCAGGGGGAGATGGTGGTGAAGTCTTTGTGTCCCTGAGACTTCAGAACAGGAGGCAAGCTCAGCTTCAAGCGCATGGAGATCTTACTCAAGATAGTTCACACAAAGTTCTTTTTCACCTTTCCTTGACAATAAAGTAACCACTGCAGGCCAACCCCAAGCAGCAACAGCAAAGGGGCAGTAATCTTCCTTCAGCTTCTCTGGTTCTTCTCCTTGGCAAAAGGTTTGTCTTGATTCCCAGAAGTGATCTAAAGTTCTGGTGTCTTTGCCCCAATATTTATACTGCAAAATCCTTTGGCCTCTGAAAGCAGCGGGTGTCTGTGCTCAGATGAAACCAGTTTTGTCCTCCCTGGTGCAGCTTCCTGGCAGGAGGTGGAGACAGCATTGTTGAAAGCAGACCATGCCCAGGTATCTAAAAGGAAAACTCCTCCCCCTACTCTCTAGTCAATGCAGGTCCTATTCAGCCCAGCCCTGACCCATCAGACTGCTGGTGCCAAGGCCCTCTCCAGCCCCCTGTCACTCACTAACCAGACATGGAATACACATACTTAGCAGAGGCATGCTGGATGGTTAGGCAAGAAAATATCTACTTTCTAAAAGCGGTATTTTCAAACACAGAATGTAAAAATTACCCACACTAAAAGATGTATTTTAACATTCTGAGTTCAGGCATGCTAAACTGTATTTTCCTATCTTGTTCATAGGTTCAGTTAGGATTATCAGATGTTATAATCAAACTGCCCATTCTGGCCTATAAAAACAGATAGCCTTGCAATAGTAAAACATGAAATTGGCAGCAATTCACTATTAGGACATGCCGCCACACACATCAGGCATGTCCTACCCTTCACATACAATGCACCCTGCCCTTGGGCCTACCTTAGGGGTGACTAACATATAGAAAAGGAAAGGTTTAAGGACTGGCAAGTGGATGCACTTGTCAAGTCGACATAGCAGTCCCAGACTGCACACAGGCTCCACAATGGCAGGCCTGAGTCACATTTTAAAGGCTGCTTCTGTGGGTGGCACAATCAGTGTTGTAAACCAACGAGCAGCATTTGATTTACAGGCCCTGGGCACACATGGTGCACTGTACTAGGGTCTGACAAATAAATCAAATAAGCCAATTACAATAGGGAGCACTTGCATTTTGGCACAGAATAGCAGTGGCAAAGTGCCCAAAGCATCTAGACCACCAAAAACATAGGAGGCAACAGTGAAAAAATGGAAGGGAGACCCATGCCAAAGGTGCCAGGTCTAACCATCTTTATTCGGATTACACAAAGAATCCATAAAAGAATAAAAACAATGAACATCAAATACATTAACAACAATTCTCTCATGTAGGACTAGCATAAAATTGATTAGATAGAATGCTCAGTGCAAATTTGTATGTGTAGGGTACGTCCAAGACAAGGTTTACAACGCTTGGATTCATGAGGGAATCCATCTAAAAGGCAGGTAGAATGAAAAAAATATGATAAGCGCCATAATACATTAAGAGCAGCTCTCTCATATGGGACAGTCCTCATAAATAAATTGATGAAAAACATACAGTGCAAATTTTGGATGCAAGATTTACATCAGTAATTACATCAGAGGTGTAATTTAGAACACTTGTGATTAAAGGGTAATCTGTCTAAAGTAGAAGTTGGCACAAGAAATAAAATCAAAACAACACAAATATAAAAGAATACTATAAAACCCATTCTACAAAGGTATCTTATGTGCAAACGGGCGCTGGGGTAATAACCAATACCTTAAATTAGTCTTCCTCCTACTGTAATATTTCTAAATGGGTAACTGACTTCTGCCTCATAACTGTGGACTTAATGTATGTCAAGATTTAACAACAGTTGTAAACATCATTCAATTTACGTAGCAATGTAAATACCTCTTGGTAGTAAATGAGCTTTTTTGATAATAATAATGGGTGCAATACACACAATTTAATATCTTTGTAAAAATTTTAAAACATGAAATGTATAGCGACTGGCCATCCACTGCATGGACACTTAGTAATTTTTTTATCCATGCCTCTGATTTTGGAACCGTTACTAGGTAATAACACGTCAATAAGTGTAGTGAGGTTAAATAAAATCTACCCAAGCATCTGTTACAGTAGTCAGGTGTCCTTGTATCTCCTGTTGAATGGGACCTGGGCAGTATGTATCTACAGTCGGCTTCACTCATTAGCGCAATTCTCGATCAGCCTCCCCTTATCTCATATAAACAGTTCTTAGTATGTTTGTACTATATTACAGTACACTGGCGAGGGCTGTGATGCTAATATTATCATCAATTTCCTGCAAGAAGTTGGACAGATCATTCATAAGGGCTTTATCAAAAGTCAAACCAGCTAGTGGAGGAGTCAGGATTAGGTGGGAAAGGGCAGTCCTAGAAGGACTCTCAGGGCAAGACTGGCTTCATGCCAGACTCGACCCCCTTTGGAGAGTGTCACATTGGTGAGACCTCCTAAGGTGGATTGTGCAGCAGAGATAGACAAAATCTTACCAAGAGTTGTAAAACCTAGACCCCCCCCCCTCTCTAGAATATTCTACAACACATGCTCTCCACTCATAAGGCAACATTGAATGTCCCGCAAAGAGACCAGGCAGAGATGGTACATGCAGACAAGTGCAATCAACACGCCTAAGTGACGACACATAATGATGCCCACACAGTATACCTTAAACAATAAACACTCACCCGCCTAACCATATACATCCGGTAAGGCGCAGATAGGCACAATTTCTCATCCTCACAGCCTTGTACCTAACTGGTACGCTTAAGAGCATCAAGTCCTCAAGACAAAAAATGACCCAAGCACAAAACGCAATGCTTCCAGCAGTCCTAGGATACTATACCGACCATTTCTACTAGGCCACACCAGTTGTACAACAGAGCAAGGACTCAACCAGGCGCCCCTCGAAGAGGGTTTCATACACTGTGAAATGGAGCCCTCGGCAAAAATGCCAGAGTACAATCATAACAGGCACACTAAACACACAGCTCCAATGGGCAGACTAAATAAACGTCCCCAATGCAGGGACAGAGCACACGAAATGTCTCCATTGTAATGAAATGTAGCAGCTTAAATAAAAACTCCCAATGCTGTGACATCAAACACACTAAATAAATGTCCCCACTGCAGTGACATTGAACACTAGATGAATAGCCCCATTGCAGAGATATTGGACAAAGTTGATGCATGTCCCCATTGAAATGAAATGTGGCATGTATTTATTTGTCATATTTATAGGACGCTGAGTTCACGCGAAGGAATCTTTGTGCTAGTCACAAAAGGTTAAAAAAACAATCCATCTACACTATCCAAAGAAGCAACTAGCAATCTGTAGAAACCAGCCACTAACCTAAAAACTCGTAGTTTCCCTGCTGATTATTAGTACCTAGTTCCCTGGGCAGTGTGGACTGACAGACGGCGTCCACGGGAGTGCAGGCTGCTGCTGCATGAGAGTGAACCAGATTTAAGGTCTTTTTTCATGTTCTGCTTCATCATGCTGTCGTACGGACATGGTGGTCTTTAACGCATGGCATCGATATGATTGTCAAGACCGGTCCACCTACGGTTACACAAGAGATTTTCACTGATATCCCAACCCTGCACTGCAATCAGAATGATAACGCATTTGTGAGGACAGGCGTCTTAGGAACAGCAAGGAAAGCCCTATTAATGGATCGATGCAGCAGAGGCAATGAGACAAGGTTAGCACAGGCTGGCTGGTGCGCAGTGTCCCACAGAGGACAGAAACCACAGCAAATAATCGTTTCAAACAGCCGCATCAGTTTAAAAATTAAAAGCTGCAATCTCGGAATGGTGATGGGGCGGGCAAACGCGTCAGAAAGCGGGCATGGTGTGCTGAAAATAGCAAAGTACATCGTACCTGCAAGAAACTCAATAAAGAGTGCTTACAGACTAAAATAAAGCATCCAGTGTAACAACCTTAGTAAAGGTGCCAGTCGTCAAGGGAAGTTACTAATGAAGACAAGGCGGTACTGAGGAGGGACTAACAAGTATATTAACTATTCAGAAGCCTGCATTTATGATGGAGAAAGACACAAGCCAATGACAAACATGGGTGGAGGGTGGGCGGGGCTTCTACTCCCTTCTCCACCGCAAGAAGTCTTGCAGAGCAGCGCATGCGCTCTGACTCCAGGCTTGACCTAGGAAAGTAACACCGACCAGATTTGTGGGAATAAACTAACAAAAAATATGGTTGTTGCCTGCCACGTATAGTCACTTGGCCACAATGCATGTGGAGTACTTGCTAGTTATTCAAATTCAAATTAATTTTATTGTTTGATTAGTAAAAATCGTTACAATCTTCGAACAGGTTAAAATTAAAAATTTTAAAACAATATAAAAGAATAAATATTCTGTCTCTGGTAAAAAGACAACAATGATCATATTTCATCCAATACAGTGTATTGTTAAATTCTTTAACATGGTTTTAGTAGTGTCCTTTCTGCCACAGCGGACTTCCTGCCTTGATCCTCTTTTTGTGCTAGACCTTAGGAGCCATTTGTCAGTTACATTTCTTGTAGCAGTTTTGTTACCTTGGTCATGAATTTAATTCCACGGCATGCCAAGATGGAGGAAGTGCCTCCTAGCCAGCTTGTTACTGCTTGCCGGCAAGTGTGGATCTTTAACGTGACAAAGAAGGCCCATAGATGTCGTCTTCTTAAAGCCAGTAGCGTTGGACATGCACATAACAGGTGCATTAAAGTTTCCTTCTGGTATCCGCACAGTCTGCAGTGGGAGCTTTCGTTTTGATGTTTACAAGAAGGCCTTAAATCCTTTAAATGGTGCATGCCCATTCGGTAAGCTACAAATGGTGTCTTTAAATGTTGCCTAAAATGTGAGGCTAAGTATCCCTGTGGTTTTTGTTGGGTGTAGGAGTTGATTACTGTCCATGCGTGGCGCCGTTTCGTTAGTAATATTTTGTCCTCTAACAGGGAATTCCTTTTTGCTGAGCCGTTGGCTGCCTTACAGAAGTGCACTTGGTCTATTTTTTTTTCCATACTTCTTGTAGGTCCAATTTGGTCAAACAAGTGCTGAGGTAGCTTCCCCATAAGGTGGTATTTGGCTGGTTTTCCTGGTAATTTATTTCCTTCCAGCAAATGTTGTCCATTGACTCACTTGGGGCAGAGCGAATTTTATGACACAGTTTTGAAAAAATGGACGTTGACCGGTATTTTTGATTTTGTAGGCCAAATTCGAGGCGAACTTGTGCGGGTGCGGCTGAGTGCAGCAGGTTAAACACTACTTTGTAAATGTTGTTTTGTAGGTTGTTTAAAAATGTTGCCTCCTCTCCTAGCCACGTGGTTAACCCGTATGACAAAGTCGGTAAAATTGGTGAAGCCATTACTTTTAGTAAGTGAGTATAATTTGGGCCGGCCATTTTTTGTTGTAGTTGCCTATAGGCATAGATTAATGATTGGGCCTTCCCTTCTAATTCCAAAGAGTGCTTCTTTTTTGAGTTACCTTGCCCAAGGGTTATCCCCAGATACTTGTATGAGTCCTGTTCTTCTAAGACTGAGTCGTTCATTGACCATTTAAATTTAAATTTCTTCCCTTCCACTAGCCGGAGCACTTTCGATTTTTCTTTGTTCAGATCCAAATTTTCTCGTGCTAGATAAGATGATAACATATTTATTAAGCGTTGCAGACCTATAGGTGTTTTGCTTAGTAACCCTATATCGTCTGCATATTGCAGAATTGGAACTGAAACGTTGCCAAGTTTTGGGGCGTGGCTCTCAATTATTTCTAGGTTGCTTCCAATGTCTGCTAAATATAAGTTGAAAAGACTGGGGGCTAGGACACAGCCTTGTTTTAGGCCATCCTGGGTTTCAATTTTTTTGTTAGGCTTGTCCCATTCCCTTGTTTTACCTTTGCCCATGTGTCGCTGTCCAGAACGATTATTGCGTTTAGTAATTCATCCGGCAACCCCCATTTTCTTAACTTTCCCCATAGTCTTGACCTACATACATGGTCGAATGCTGCTTTTGTGTCCACAAAACACCTGTATAGATGGTGGTTCTTTTTTTTTTGTCGTTCTCAGTTAGCAGTCCCAAGGTAGTCAGGATTGTTGTCGTCGCCATCCTTTGTCTGAATCCAATTTGAAAACTAGGAATTATGTTGTTAGATTTTGCCCATTCTTGCAGCTCTTCCAAGAGGCATGAGGCGTAGAGCTTGGCTTCGATGTCAATTAAGGAGATCAGCCTGTAATTTCCTGCATGTTTTCGATCTCCTTTCTTGTAAATTGGGTGGATGATGTTTCCTTTCCATGAAGCAGGTATGTTTCCTGTTATAAAAATGTGATTAAATAACACTGTTAAGTGTTCGGCCCAGAACTCTTCGTTGGTTTTAAATACTGCGGTTGGAAGACCGTTTGGTCAAGGAGCCCCCTCTGCTTTGAGTTTTTGTATTAGCTTTTTTAAATGAGTGCGGGTAGTCCGAGTGTGTTGATGGGAAACGTCCTTATCTCGAGGTTTGCGTTTTCGTGCATTCTTTCGCTGGCGCATGTGACTTTTAAGTTGTCTCGATCGATATTGTTTAATGGATCTCGATTATTTTCGTTTCTGTGTTGTTCTATTTTTATGTAGAGGTTCTTCACGTAATCTCCCCAAGCCCTGTCCCCGATTCCGGGATCCTGTTGCAGTACTGATGCCCCAAAAGTCTCATGAGTTCGATTTTTTACTTGTAAATAGCAGTTTTTCCTAGATCGATTCTTTGTGTAGGGCCTTCGCCTACCACAGCTTTTTCCGGTATTTTTTTCTCATACTTCTGATGATGTTATTGTTTAATTTGTTTCCCGGTGCGACCGATCTCTGTTGGATCTTTAACGCTCTGCCTATTTTTCTCTTTTCAAGTCTTAATTCAGAGTTAAAACATGGTGCGGGCTTCACTTTTCCGTCTCTCTTTGCCCCTGGCAGAACCGAGTGCTTTTCCTTTAGGTCCTCTATTAGGTTTTCCCAGTTGTTTACTTGGTCTCCGTATTCTAAGCTCCCAAGTTTTGTCACAAAGTTACTAGCTGTGCACTGGATGTTCTTTGTTTCTCCTCCCCTCCGCTTTATTTTCAGGAGGTTAAATTTTTCTGGTTGTTGCAGTAGCGAGCATAATTTTTCAGCACTGGGAACTGCGATGATCATCCGTATGATTTGGGGGAAGTGGTCACTTTCTATGCGCTGGACTATTGAGTATTCTTCTATAGAGTTTATTATACTAGCACTTACAATTGTAAAGTCTATAGTAGATTTAACCTTTCCACTCATATAGGTGGGTGCCGGCAAAGAGTGACCGTTTTTTTTGCTGTTTAGGATTGTTAGGCCCATTGTTTTTAAATTACGCAATGGAGCTTGTTTGGACCCATTTGCTGTTCTTTTCTCCCTGTTGGGTCTACCCTTATCGGCGCTCAGTAGGTTACAATTAAAGTCTTCCGAAATTATCAACAAGCTTAGTTTATTGGTTTTTTGCAGAGTTTTGATAAGTTTGATTAGCGTTCCCATTTTTTCATTTTTTGCTTTTCGATCTGGGTGTATATAGATGTTTAATAATAGAAGCTGGTGCTGGGGCTTTATTGTGATTTTTGTGACTTGAACTCAATTTAGCCCTACGCCCTGTTTCTCTAATTCCCAGTTAAATTTTTGCGACACAAAGGTTGATAGTCCGCCTCTTGGATGCCCGTATTTAGACTGCCTCTCTGCTAGTATGTGATGGTCAATAAAGCGTGGGATTCCGAGATTGGTTGAGTTCCAGGTCTCTTGTAGGATAATTATGTCTTGTTCTTTGAAAAATGATTGAGTTTCGTGCTCCTGCTCCATGCTACTGAACCCGCGCACATTCCATGAGCATATTTTGATCGTTGCCGGGTTTATTTCTTCCATGTGTGGGTCTTGTGTTTGTTCTCTAACTGAGGTCTTTACGACATTTCTAGGAACTCTTTTTGTTTAGTGCCGTTGGGATCCATGACCAATCATGGTTGCTACAGTGGGGCCTGCTTTTGAATGTCAGGTTTTTAAAGTTGTTATTGGGTCCTGGTATTTTTTCCAGGGAAGATGCCCGTGCTCCGCATAGGCATGTTTTTAACTTAGGGCTTTGTGGTTCCTCCTCCTTTAGATGGACTGAGCTATTAGAAAGGGGTAGGGGTATCTGGGGCGCTTATGTTGCTTTGGGGTTATTCCCCAGCTCTCGAATGTTGCTTTGTGGGCAAAGATTTTGACTGCAAGCTCCTTTGATGTACAAGTGATGACCGAGTTTTCAATGTCTGGCTTGGCTTTGTTTTGTTGGAACTCCACTGCTTCAATGTCTTGTGAGGCTATTCCGTTTAATTCCGGGATTTCCTTGATTAGTTTTATCATGTTTCCTCTATTTAGGATGTCCTGTCTACCCTTTGTTGCATATTCCGGAATGAAGGTCAGTACTGGTTCGATGTCGTCCAGATCTTTTTTTTGGTTTCCTTCCTGGTCCATTTAGAGGTCTTTTGTTCTGATAGACCGAGTGTTTGTTGTTGTTACTTTTTCCTGACCTTTGGTTGCCACATTGCTCTTTTTAGTTATCTTCACATTTCCCAGTTGTGTGTATTGAGTAATTAGCTCGTATTCACTCTTTAGGATGATGCTCTTGTCCCTTCCGTTTGTGGTGATCTTGGGCGGAGTCTGGTCTGTTCCTAACTGTACGGGTTTAGGTTCCCTGTTTTGCTTGCTTATATTATTGCCCAAAGGCCTGTTGTCAGATTTTTGTGCCCTCTCTTTTTTTTTTGTCATGTGGTGGGGCCGGACTGACCTCTATGTTAGCATTTGTGTCTTGGAGGCCTAGTTCGTTTACGGGTTCCTTGTTTCGAGGATTTTCCACCAGTAGTCTCGGAGACGATGTTTGTTTTACTGTCCTCTTGGGGCTGTGGGAGCCTGCAGGTTGTTCCTTGCTCAGCTTCGGTCCCTCAGAAGTTATTACTTCTAACTCGTGAGAAGATTCTACTGTTATTGAGTTCTCAAACGAGTAGCTCACCCTTTCCGAATATAGTAGGTCCTGTCTACTAGAGGAAACATTCGGCGCGACGTTATTCCTTTCAAGCTCTTGACTTACGTTCTTTGTGAAGATAGGGAAGAGGTGTTCAGAGGCTACGTTTTTTTTTGTTTTTTTATTTGGGCCGTGCCTTCCTAGCTCTCTTCCTTTGTCTTTTTGTTAGTTTGTCTTGGTGCTCCAATTGAGGGGTGGGTGGTTGCTCGTTCGTTTGTACTTCGTTGCTTTCTGTTTCACCTTCTTCAGACTCTTTATTTCGGGGGGGGGGGTTGGTTTTCTAACCCCTTCGTTGTGGGTAGTCTGTTTTGTTCGCTGAGATGGGGCTTTTGGTGTTTCCTTGTTGAGTTTTTTCTTTGGGCTTGCCCGTTTTCCATTTGGCTCGCATGAAGACTTTACTGCTCCTAGAATGTCTTTTAGAATGTCTGGGAGGGACGCGAGTTTTTCAATTGTACTCCCACATTCACAGTTGTTTTGTTTGGCTTTGTTTGGGATTTGATTTGTGTTTCCTATGGTGTGTTTGTCTGTGTTTGTGACTTTGTCCGTGATTCCCTTGTTGACCAATAAGGTCATTATTGTGTCTGCCTTGGAGCTTATGTTTGCTATATGCTCTGCGATGATGTTTATTAGGTATATTTGAACCTCCATTTTATCAGATTGGTAGTTGAGTGCTCTTATGGCCTGGTTCAGTGAGCTAATTAGGGCGTTCCCCCAGTGTATATTGGGTTGTGGACTGCCTCCGTTCCCTAATGGGTCGTCCGAGTGTTCAATCCTACTTGCCGATGAGATTGAGATTGTTACCGACTGATGTTCTTTGTTTGCGTTCCTTCCGTCACTGCTAGTATCGTCTATCAAAATTCTGTGAACGCTGCAGCAGGTCTCTAAATTACGCGGTGTTGATGCCACCGGACCCGGCCTGTGCTCCTTTGAAGTTGGGAGTGGCGTTGTTGTTTGCCCTAAATGGAGAGCCCTCTTTGTTTTTGTGTCAGTTGTTTTAGTCTGTTTTAGGACGCTTGATTCTAGAAGGGAATTTGCCCAGGCTTCCTCCCCTTCTTGTCTCTGAGTTGTTGGCCCGCCTAGTGCTCCTACTTTATTCTCATTACAGAACTTAACTTGATCTTTGTTGCTTTTGTTGTTTATGGATCCTGATTTGACAAAGATGTTTTCAAGCTACTCCTATCCCAATGATGTCAATGAGTATGGTGGGGTTTTATGTTTACCCTTGTCTTGTGTACTTAGTGGGATTGGGCTTTTGTTGGCCGTGCCCATTATAAGTTCAGAGTTGTTGAGTTGCCCAATTGATTTGTGGACTTGGACCTGTACAGTCTCCGTATTTTTTTCTTGGTGGTTGGTGTTGTCTATGTAAGCACTTGGGGCTGTTGGTGAGGTTGTACTTTCGTGGTGAAATGGGTCCTTTAGCTGGTTGTCCTGATCAAGGGTTTCTGACGGGGCTGATGGCTTTATCTTGTCGGGCTGAATTGTGCTCGGAGATTTAAGGCCTCCTTTGTTGGTGCAAAAATTGCAGAAACAGGGTCCTTTAAAAAAAAAGAATTTGTTAATTTTTTGTTGCTATTTTCCAGAAGTGGAGCCGGGATTGTCAGTTGTTAGGACCAAACCTCCCGAGTCTATCCTCTCTCTTGTTTCCTGTGTCCCAGTCTCACCTTTTGTAAGTAGAAAGGAGACCTCTTTGGGGGACCGTACAGATTTTGTGTTTTTGTTTTTTGCTTGGGGCGATTTGTCGATTAGTTCCAGATCTCATTCTTTTGTTGTTGTTGTTCTGATGTTGTTGTTGTTATTGTGTCTTTTTTTTTCTTTTTTTTTCTTCTAATTCCGGAACCTGTGGGCTCCTGTGGGCTCCTATAGGCTCCTGTAATCGCCTATTTCTCTGTAGGTGCTTCTTTTTCTAAGATGTTTTAAGTTTTCAAACCCTTGCTGATTTCCTGCCCAAGTTTCTCTGGCCACAAATTATTTTATGTTCCTTTTGTTCCAGTTGCTGACCGTCCTTAGGGTTAACCCTTTTAATGAAGACAAATAAACAGGGTAGGCAACTTGGCTGGGTCACTTCCCTTCCTCTGCCTAACCCTGGGTTCTGAGACACCCGGCGGACTTGACCACCCGCTGCCTGTGTGGTCCAGCTGCAACGTTCCAACCACGGAGCCCTTGGCCTCCCAGGGGCCACCCCGAAACTCCCGAGCCAAGCGAGCCCCAGCTATGGCTGCCTTGCGGGCCGCGGACTCAGGAGGTGGTGATCCCGGAGCAGCCCCAGCTGCAGCAAAACAACCAGTCCGCAGACCGCGAGTATGCCATGATCAACGGTGGCAGTGGAAACAGTGGCGGCAGGAGACCGCTGCTCCCAGGAACCAAACAGTCAAAACAGACAAAACAGTCAAGCTCTCTGGCTCCTGTGCTCCCACATATCCACGACTCCAGCAGCGGGTCGCGGCTCCCGTGCTTCTTCTCTCCCTTCCTCCGCTGAAAATCAGCCGCAGCCGCTCGGTGCACGCCTCGCCCTCTGGTTCCGCTTCCATAGACTGCGAATCGTGGCTTGCTTACTCGCTCCTCCTCCTCCTCACACGTAATGGCAGAGTCACTCCGCTCACTGGCCCAGAAATACCCAACTCACACTACTCCACTACTATATTGTTGGATCCTGCATCCAGCCGCTAAGTGAATCCAAAATGCAGCTGTGGCATCTTTATATAAAAGAACCGGGGCTCGTAGGCTACTGTCACTATGTGGACTGAGCACAGCAGTATTTACAACAAAATCTCGAGTCTCGCCGCTAAGGAAGTTAACTCACTGCCTCTCCTCAGACAAGCTGTCAGCTCCTTTTCCACTCCTGCCACCAATATCAAACAGTGGTTTCTTTCCCCTGAAGATTTTAACCTTTTTCGTGGCTCCTGCAGCTTGGAAAGAAAAATAAAGGGTAATTTTCCCCCTTACTGTCAACTGCGGGCTGCAGCAAAGCAGCGGTCGATGAACGCTGGAATATGAAAGCTACTGCTGCGGGCCGCCACGAGAGAAGAGGGAGAAGAGGACCAATGGCTCCGGGGCTCCAGACTCTGCCCCAAAAGCTCTCCCAGAAGCCCAGCCACGCCACACGCCGCCGGCAGCACCCGGTCGCAAGAATACTGGGCCGCCTCCGCGGTTGGGGGGCAAAGCTCTCCCAGAAGCCCAGCCACGCCACGCCACCGCCGGCAGCACCCGGTCACAGGAATACCGGGTCGCCTCCGCGGTTGGGGGGCACAGGCGCAAGCTCCGGCACAGGCTCCTGCCGGCAACGAAGCAAAGGAAACAAGCCGCTGCCGTCTGCTGTCCGCCGCTGGGTCAGCCACACTCCGCTACTCCGCTACACCGCAGCTCCGCAACGCCTCCGCTTTACTGGAACCATGCCAGAGGAGTTGCTAGTTACTTCTCACTTACAAAAGAATTCTGGTGTTTCAGACTTTCACTTCTCTAAATCAAGAAATTATCCACTTGTCACCAGAAATATTTTAGAGTTAAAGTTCTTTATGAATCTAAAGTTTAAAAAAAAAGTACAAAAATCTGCAACTTACAAGATAACTGCTTACGTGTGAAGCCTCAATAACAGCACAATGCACCATCGGGCTGATATTGAGGCTTTCCTTCCGAAGCAGTTATCTTAATACTATTAAGAATAATCGGAGTCCTTGTGGACGTCTGTTTCTATAAAGGAGTAGGAATTCTGGCAGAGCTAATTGAGTCATTCATGCTTAGAGAACAAACATTTTAGCCCATTGTTTTGCATGACAGTGGCTCTTGTTGCTTGCTGGACTTAGAGACTGTAAGGTGGTTTAACACATGCACAAGTATATAAATATTCCTACCTGCCAAGTTACCAGATAAAAATGAAAGTACAAACTAGTGAATAAATACAAACCAATAAAACGTGAGAAAGAAACTGATATATGTAGCATAATGAAGGAGATATCAGTAACAGCTAGAGCGGTCAACCTCGAAGCTGGGGAAGTACTAATTGTTCTCGGAGCGCAACACTGGTGGCATTTAATCATCATGAAGAAAACGCAAAGACTATGTGCACGAGTTAACCCTAAGACATATGTTGACCAACAAAGCCGCATTTAAAAATCTGCATTCCAAGAAAAGGGTTGGGTGAGACCATAACAGCTTTTGCTGCAAAGTCTGCACAATACTGTGCCTGCAGTATAGTCATAAAACGAGTGTGCCATTGTGCCGTAAATCTTTGAGAGTTGCCTATCATGAACTTCACATTGTAAGTTCCTCAAAAACATTCTTGTAGAATATCCTCAAAAGGGCCAGAGTGATCGAGCTTGCCCAAGAAAAATCCTTACAGCTCAGTGCTGGAGATAAGAATGAGAAAGAAGGACCAATTAAGAGGGAAAATTGAGAAGAGGCAAACCGTAGTGAGGGCATAGAAAGGTCTCAAGAGAACAAAGGTCAGCGAGGCATGAGGCAAAATCATCATCAAGTGACAACACGAACAGAGTTGGGAATTTAACAAGGAACCAAATATCACATGCCGTGTAAAAAATCTGAAGGGCACCTCAGCAATGGTATGTTCCATAAATGTGGCTTGGACACTGGCACCACATCCTAGAAATCAGGAGTGTACCTGATAAAGACAGTGCACACATGAGAGAACAGGGAGGCAGGAGTAATTATCACAAAGGATAAGGACAACAAGACCCATATGAACCAAAGAGAGTAACAAACTCGGGTAGATGAAGTCGACACCAGTCCTCAAATGGGAATTTTCAAATCAACAGAATCACTAATCTTAACACAAGAACTTTCTCATACAAAATAACATGACTTGTAATTGCAGTTGCATTTGTAAAGCACGTACAATCCCTGAAGAGGTGTTGAGGTGCTTTACGGCCAATAACACACTACTTCGAAACCCAAGGTTAGTAGTTAATCCAGTCATATTGTTGGTTTTGGGGATTAGTCGTGTGATCAAGAGAAAAAAAACATTCCAGGCTTTTACTACACTTTTGTGGTAGATTAAATGTAATACCAGTTAGGTGTTCTCGTTAATGGGACCCAAGGTAGTTTTATGCAAATGTTTGCTGAGATAAGTAAGCTGGAGGTTAGGTATTAGGTTGGAGAGGTCTAATTTTAAAAAAGGAGAGCTTGTGATCTATGAAATTAAGTGTGTGCCGCTTGCAGTATTACAAGTAAGATTAAGGCACATAGGCATGATGATGAGAGGAGGCTATAATCAGAAATAGAAGACATGAAGTGCATGGAGGGTAAGGAGAGAGTCATTTTGAAGAAAAAAAGAAGAATTAATCATAAATAAGTCAAGGTCCATTTTTAATGCTGGGTTTTAGGCATAATGTGGGAGAAGGCTTTCTGAGATAGCAAGCTATCCGAGGATGCACAGCTGTAGAAAGAAACATCATTATATAGGGGTCCATGTCTGAAGCAGACAGCTTACACATGTGAGTCTGAATGTACAGATCATGTACAGATCATTTAGACAGTAAGAGCATGAGCCTGCTGTGTGCCAAGCCTGAAGAAGCCCTTTAAAACATTAGGCAGCATATAGAGCATCTACGCTGCATAAAGGGTAGTCGTGCAGAAGAAATAAATGTCTCATTTAACGATCTTCCCTGACTCTTCTGTTTTAAAGGTTGTTTCACTCCCTCACATAAAAATGAGTTATTTGGCACTGGCTAAGAGCATATTTTCCAATGCGGTCAGATTTTTTCTGTGTTTTGTTACCTAAACCATTATGTTTCTACAACACAGCAGAGCTGCCCTAGATATGGAAGGGACCTAGCGCTACCATTCCAAGTGTATATTGTGCATGTTTGTGTATGATCCAGTGTGGTAAATGCATTGTATGTATAAGTGAAGCAGAGTAATGAAGGCCTGCATGTTCCATTTTGGAAGGCCTGGCCTGTCCATATGTACAAGATGTGGGTAAGGTTATTTTCCCAGAGAGTAGAAGTGTATTGCTGACTTTCCTGAAGCAGGAGGAGAGAGATGGGGTTCTCATAGAAACTTGATTAGATCCTTTAGCTGAGAGGGGCTGATAAAATGTCCCTGTAGCACATGTAGGGATGAAGGGTGTGATTACTGTCTCTATTGTTCGCAGTGAGAAGAGTCCTTCAGATGAATCCAACTTGTCTGTTTATAGCGATGTGTGGAAAGTTCACACTTCTTTGTGCCTTTGTTATGGGTACTCCAGGCTGGAGACTACCCTGCTGTCACTCTGAACAAAGCCTGTTTCTGCAGAACAGCCTATCGACGCACTTTAAAAGGAAACCACCCAAAACCGGATCCGTGTATCTAAAACCTAATAATGTTTATATATGCACATACTATTTGAAATACTAATTTGTTTCAGAGGTATAAATATTTCTTAATAAGATGCGTTACTCCTTTGAACAAGTCTGCTGGTAAGTAGTCTTTGAAGCCCCTTCTCACAGCAGAGTGTCTTGCATCACACAGTGCTAGTAGAAAATAAATGCCATGGCACTTTTGCGCAATATATGTCCACGCAAAGGTTTATATCAGTAGATAGCTGGATAGAGAGCTGCTGCTTGGGGCACATACACACGTGCAGTTTTTTCATCTCTAAAAGAACCTGTATTCGGAGGGCCGGACCCTCATCACTTCTCCTATGTGTCAATCAATACTTAATGATATTTTGAAATAAGTGGATGCTTTGCAATTTGAAATGTTGTAGGGGAATTACTTCAAACTCCATACAAAAGAACCCACTAAGCTCACAAACCAAAAAAACATTTAACATGTTATGTTAAAAATGTTATAAAGCACAAGAGCTACCCCAGCTAAGAGGCGTCCCGGCTCTAAGCAGCAAGAAAACAGCACGCACAGAAGCACAGGAGGCCTACAAGGGAGGAAACAGGAATGTTTTAATGGCTTTCCTAAAGTGAAGATAATTAGTAAGCCCTCAAATGTGGGCCGGCAAAGAGTTCAACAGAATAGCGGCTCTGTTGCAAAAAGAGCTCCCGCCAGCGCAGACACTTCTCACCTTGGGGATCACTACCAGACATTGTCCCATGGATCGAAGTGATCGAATAGGGGTGTAAGGTAAAAGAAGATCAGTCAGAATTTGTGAGGATGCCAATTTCAAAATTTTATAGGCTATACACAATGCTTTAAACTCAATTCGCCTGGCCACAGGCAACCAGTGGAGGTGACGGATGGCACTAGTCACTGCGCAACTTCTACGCAAGCCCAAAAGAGATCTTGCGGCCACGTTCTGGACTCTCTGTAACCTCTGTATTTCAGAATTATTAGCTCCCAGATACAACGAGCTAGCAGAATCAAGGCCTGAATAATAATCTGCCTGGTCGTACCATCGAAAAAGGCCAGGATAGGTTTGAGCCCACGCAACAAACCAAAACATGTTCCCGCCACCTTCTTTGTCTGAACACAAATGCACAAACATTCAACCACATCCAAACACGAAAACTCACATGCATGTGTACAGACACAAATACCCACACACACACTAAACTAGCATAACAATGAGGAACCAAAAGGCACAAAACACGAAAACCACAATCAAACACAGCAGGCACATAAATAGGCACGCACACCCACAAATGAATAGTCACAAAGTCACACACTTGCATACACGTAAAAATCAGCATAATAGTTCGCAACAACAGGTGCAGACAATCACATATAAACAGCAGTCTCACAAATATACACACATGCATGTAAGTTCACAAATACTTATACATAAATATACACACAGCAGCACAGAAACATACAAAGTAGCATATCACTTAATATGCAAACAGAGGCAGAAACACAGCAGGCACACAAATAAATGCACATGCATAACCGCGCGCAAGTAGTCCGTTATATAGAAATACCGGTATGCACAGAAATGCACAGTAACAGACTTGCCAGCATACACAAAACAGATGCACCAACACAGGCACACAGACATAGAGAGCAGTGTTGCCTCAAACAACACCCCCTTCCAAGTGTGCCTTGCAGTGAGAGAAGACACCTTTTGGTAAAGCTATAGACAGAGGTCTGGCAGTGATATGCCTGCCAAAGCTCTGGCTCCGAGCTAAGGATGGAGAGAGACAGAACCTGCATAAAGGGGCTGTGCAGTGCCTACAGCTGGCACATTTAGTAGGAGCAGAAGTTGGGCTTGAGGGTGCATGGTACCTTCCTCTTCAGACTTCATGCTGTCAAAGTGCAATTAAAGGGCGGCGTTCAGTTCCAGGACTCCTGTGGACTCCAGTGGACAGGCGGTGGGCAAATCCTCAGTGGTGAGGGGCGTACACATCCTGAATAGCAAAATATCACAAGCACACAAAGAACACAGTAGAGCCAGCTGCAGACATCCCTTCTACCTTACTGCTCAAGCCATGACAATAAATCTGCCAAGTTGATCCTGTCTGTGGCTGCCTATGTACATGCGCTAACCTGCTTGCACCAACTGTCCTTGCCAGCACCCACCCTGTAAGCAGGCTCTTCTCACTGCCCCAAAGAAAAGTTTTAAGGATTTGCCTTAGACCTGGGGTGTTAAAGCGTTTAATAACTCGTGAGCTCCTTCGGAAACCGTGGTTGTGGCTCTCTTCACACAGGATACCCCTCATCATATGGGTGCCAATTATCCAAAGGGTGATTCTCCCTTGTAGGTGTGTTCTTCGCTTTACATTGTACAGTTAATCCTCAGAGAAGGACACATGCCACAAACTGCTTCAACTGCTACTTCCTCATCAGGGTACACCCCATTCCCCCTCACCCAAATTGGCACAGTTGAGATGTCATAAGTCCTAGTGCAACCACGGAAAATGAGCCCCCACATCTCCTAGCTTAGTAGTAACAGCTATTAAAAAACAGCACGAAATTTGTAGCCATGTCAATGAACAGGGCACACTACAAATTATAAAGGAGAAAGTAACAAATTGTATCCTATGTTGCTGGTGCTTAAGAAGTAAGGTTGGGTGCCAAAGCAACCCCTCCACACTGGAGGATCAGTAACTCTAACCAAACATTCTGAGCACTCAAAGTTGAAACAAGATTAAATGTCTAATCCAAGGGTTGTAAACTTTGAGTCTACTTTAATCGAATGCATAAATTCAAGCCAAAGGGAAATTTCCATCCAGTTGGAACAGCAGTGGTCCAAATTAGACCAACACCTGTTTCGTTGAGTAGCAAATTATACCTCAACTTCTTCAGAGCTGTAAGTGTTTAATAAACAAGTTACAGATGATCACCGTCACCCACCATTGGTGTCAGAACAAAACAGTCCGCTAATGTGAAGGCTTGTGGAAAGGAAATTTCCTATCAGAGTATATAAACCACTCTAGTAAATAACCTTCAATTGCAAAAGTAAGGCCAGAGGAAAGACAGATTTTGCCAGAATTAATATAGGTGCTCATAGTATACCTTAGTAGATATTAGGTATGGAGAGGGATAACAAAACAGGAAGAAAATAGAACTGCAGCTCCCAGCATGGAATACTCCCATTTTATGGTGCCTGACCTCCATATTAATAGTGTCACTGTGTAAGAACTAAGGGGAATGAAAATAAGAACCTGGTGTGTAGAGGAAACAAAATGAATCTAAGAAATATCCTCGTTCTTGAGACGTATATCTAGCAGTCACATGTAAACTCATGCATAAGTAAGAACAGAACACAATATCTGTACAATCCTCATGGTGACATATGAACGTGAACTAGATTTAAGAACATTATGGTAACCATAAAACCTACGTAGTAAAGTGCAAAGAAAAATAAACTATTGTAACACCGATGTGGACCATGGCATAATGTAAATTGCGGGGGAAGGAAGGCAAAAGAAAAAAGAAGTAATATCTATATCTTATCACAACAGTTTAGCCACATCTGTACGGGCTGATATAGACTTTCACCCTGTATAGTCGTGCACCATCAGACATAATAGAAAGAATCTGACACACAAGTAATACTATAACATAATAAAGTGACAATATATGCCCGTAAACATTACTTATTATCTCTGAGTTGATTATAAAGTTGCACCACAAGTACCAATTCAATCGATGACAAGCTTAACACAGACGTTCTGTCAAGCAGCAAAGTAATACGTTATAAAATTGCTCCTCATGAGGATCTGCGTGGACCATAAGCACCATCTTGGAAACTCTGTATGTTATCATCTTGATAAACACGTGACCCGTAATAGTAAAGAACTAGCCATTTTGAAATGTGCAAAATCTTATGGAAAAAAACAAATATTACTTCGTTATATCATTGTGTGGTATCAATAAAACAATCCTGCCACCCAAATAATTATGACATTCTCTGGGTAAATATATTGGTTACTAGATACCCGTTCGAAGATCTGCCTCACCTATGCTTGTACCAGAAGAGAAATAGAGGTCCTGAAAAGTTACTCTATTAGCCAGAACATGTGACTCATAGCTGCACTAGGATGGCGTATTAACGTGCTATTTGAATATCACAGCAACTGTAAAGTAAACATGGAATCCCGAAAATTCAATCCAATGTGGCTGTACGTACTTAAGGTAAGTTCACTATGGAGCAAACAGTGAAAACCAGTTATTCAAACAATCACTATTATTGTAGAGGACATTAAACAGTTTAATATCCATCACAAATGTGTATACGAGAAATATGGCCGCCATTTTGATAGGGGTAAAATCTATAAATTACATATGAAATATACCGACCTTAAAGTTACATAAAAATACAATAGGTAAACCCTCAACATAATGTAACAATAGGTTCAGTGAATAGCAAGTATCATGAATGATAAGGGAAAGTGGTATAAGTTCCCTATTCCCTAACTTTGACGTGTGTATGTTACATTGATCAAAATGTAATATACTGTCTAGAATTAAAAAATAAGTATTTTGCTTGTATATTTATTAGCCAACCCTTATTGGAATGGTCTTTACTTTGTTTCCGGGCAAGGGGGCATATGGACGTCATGCACAAAAAATATAGCATTTCATATGGTACAGAAATAATAAGCATGCACAACCAATAGATACATATATGTGTCTTCAGTGTATAAATATGAATTTCATAAGCATATGCCTTGTACAAATGATTGCATTAAACGAAAGAGCAAGGAAAGAAAATCATACCAACTACAAGCTCAATCTCCTAAGAAGTATTGTAGTTCATTATCAATATTCAATCCTTGCTCTACATATCTCATTTTCATTATCCAAGTCGTGTCACAGCATTTAAATTTAAGGTCTTGCTTGCGACCCTGAGCCTCACTTCTTACATGATCAATCCCATTAAATCTCAACTTGTGTCTTAGATCATGGAACCCACATTTTAATGTATGCATAACATATGGATATTTGAGAAAATTCATCTTTAATTCACTGAAGTATTCAGCAATATGTTCCCATAATGGCCTGATCATGCTCCTAACCTATATTTTTGGGCAGTTATATATAATCACATACACTTCATATCTAGTTTCACAATTAATATACATTGGAATAGTAAAATCACCTGAGTCATTGTAGTTAAAGCATACTTTTGGTGTCTAGTACCCATTTGCATATTTAACACAGTGACCCCATTAAGCATTTGTTGCAGTCAGTTAGCCAATTCCTATGTTTGACTAATTGAGGATAACTAGGACTGATAATATTGGCCAAAGTATGGCTTCTCCTAAATGTTAAGCCTGGTTTCGCAGTCAAAAAAGGTTGAAGTGACTTGTCTGAGTTCAGGATATGCCAATTTTCCCCAACAATGTTATGCAATTTCCCTGAGCATGGGTGAAAACTGGTCACCAATTTTACTTTATCAACAGTAGGTTTCATAGCCTTCTGTCTGGGGTTCAGTGTGGCTTTGTGAGGTAAGCTGCGTGCACATTGCATCGCAATGTCAATCATACTCTTCTCATAATCTCTATTGGTAAATTTTAGTTCAATATCCTGAAGGGATTTGACAAATTCTTTATCCTCATTACAGTTTCTGTGAGCCCTTTACAACTCGTCGTAAGGGATGGCATTAATTTGTGTTCTAGGATGTGAGCTTGAGGCATATAATAGTGAATTGCATGAAGTCTTTTTTCTGTACATTTTCTACAAATACCATTTTCTTGAATTTATAGTTCCACATCAAGAAAAACAATTTGCTGCTGGCTGTACTCATGTGTGAATGACCTGTTACAATCCTTTGAGTTCAGGAAATCAAAAAATTACTTCAAAAGATCAGACGTACCTGTCCAGGTCATAAGACAATCGTCTATGTACCTGCCCCAATAATGTACATATTCTATTTATTTAGAGCCACTGGAGCCCCAAATAATCAAATAGGAACACATTATTCTCAAGAATGAGACTAGTCATCTTCAGGAGCATTTTGGTATGCTTAAGCTTAAGATACACTATGGGTCGAGTATTAAGAAAATATCTCAATGCTCTTATTCCAGTCTCGTGTAGAATATTAGTGTATAAAGAGGCCACATTCATGGTCACTAAGTTCATCCCAACTTTCCCAGTGACATCACTCAATAGATTAAGATTTGTTTGGTATCTTGAAGATGTGATGGCAGATTCTTCCTGAAAGGTCTTAAAAATACATATATCTGTTGTGATAATCTTTAAAGTGGTCCCCCGATCCCTGCCATTCCAGGTCTCCCAGATGGAAATGGTTGGTTTTTATGCACCTTTGGAAGTGTATAGAGACACGGAAAATGTGGACGATCAATTTGTAAATAAAAGTACTCATCATCACTTAGTAAACCTTGACCCCGCCAGTTTTTCACTGGTCCTTTTAGTGATCGGTATAGGATTAGTGTCAAGTCTAGTGTAGTAAACAAGGTTACCAAGCTGAGAAAGTACTTCATTATCATAGTCAGTTTTATTCATTAAAACAATATTCCCTTCCTTGTCAGCTTCACATATAACAAGGTCTTTGTTGTCCTGCAATTGCCTAAGAGCGAAGCGTTCTGTTTTGGTGAGGTTATTTGTCTCGAGGTCTCAATCCATTTGTCTAATTTAAGATTCAGAGCTTTATGCAAAAAAATCAATACTATTACAAGATGTATGTTGTGGTGTCCATTTGAATTTATATTTAAGCCCACTCTTCATACTTAAATCAGTATTAAGTTCCAAATTGGATAAAAGTCTACTACTGGTAAGAGGATTTTCCTCACAATCGTTCAGTGCAAGGCGAGTGATAGTGCCATATGCATCCTGTATTGTAAGATTAATCATCACAGGTCTCACAATCACAGGTTTGTCTTTTAGTGGATGCACAGTAAAATATTCCTATCTTTAAATAATCTTGCGAATTTATAGACATCAGTGTTTACTTCAAACAAATTACATTGTTGCCCCGGACAAAAGACCATTCCACGTTTTTAATACTGTGTACATTTCAGGTGTCAGGGTAAGATCAGACAGATAACATCAATTTCATGATCTGTATCTTCATGCAAGTATTTACTTATGTTGTCTTCCATGACAGACTATGCATACTTCTCTTTTTACTTCTTGATCCCTTTCCTCTGGTTCCACTTCTGGTCTTGGAGTTTCTTTTATTCTGACTCTTGTGTTTGATTCCCTGTTTCCCATCCTTATACACATCACCTCCTTTAAAAAAGTATTGTCTCTACCCTGATGTGCGGTCCACTCACAAGCATCCTCACTGGCACTATTGAAGAAATTACTTGAAGGAGTAGAGTATCCACTAGCTACAGAGGAACCCCTACTGCCATTGGTCCAAACATCTCATTTGATCAGGTGGTCAAACCGTTTTGTAAAGGTAAACACCCTAACGTTAGTGTAATCTATCTGATCCCTCTAAAACTTTGTAGCCTTGTGTTGTTAAATCTCATCTTGAAGTTTATTTGAAATATTTTAAAGAATAGCATCAATCAATCAATCAAACATTTGTATAGCATGATACTCATGCGTAAGGGTCTCAAGGAGCTGATGGGGGAGCAGATACTCATCGAACAGCCAGGTCTTGAGGAGACTCCTGGAGGTCAGCAGGTCCTGGGTCTGTCGCAGGTGGATGGGGAGGGTGTTCCATGTCTTGGCGACGAGGTGGGAGAAGGATCTGCCGCCGGTGTTTGTTCTGTGGATGCGCGGGACAGTGGCGAGATCAGCGGAGTGGAGCTGGCGGTTGGGGGTGTAGAAGGTGAGTCGCCTGTTGAGGTATGCTGGTTCGGCATCGTGGAGTGCTTTGTGAGTGTGGGTGAGGAGCTTGAAGGTGATCCTCTTGTTGACGGGGAGCCAGTGCAGGTCACTCAGGTGGGCGGTGATGTGGCTGTGGCAGGGGATGTCGAGGATGAGCCGTGCGGAGGCGTTCTGTATGCGTTGAAGTCTCTTCTGGAGTTTGGACGTGGTTCCCGCACAGAGGGCATTGCCGTAGTCCAGCCTGCTAGTGACGAGTGCCTGGGCGACCGTTCTTCTGGTCACGGTGGGGATCCATCTGTAGATCTTGAGAAGCATATGGAGGGTGTTAAAGCAGGAGGAAGAGAAGGCATTGACTTGTTGGGTCATTGACAGAGAAGAGTCCAGGATGAACCCCATGTTGCGTGCGAGGTCGGTGGGTGGTGGCACAGTTCCCAGCAAGGCCGGCCACCAGGAGTTGTCCCAGGCGGAGGGGGTGGTGCCGTGGATGAGGACCTCCGTCTTGTCTGAGTTCAGTTTCAGGCGACTGCTCTTCATCTATTTGGCGACAGCCTTCATCCCTTTGTGGAAGTTGGTTTTGGCAGTGGTGTAATTCTTCTTAGTGGGTTTTGGTAAATTTAATTCTTTAATTTCATGTTCTAACTCATCAATCTCTTGAAGTAATTTTACAATTTTCCTTTCTGCATTCTCAATCAATATATTTATAAGGTTATTAGAGCTGTTCGTCAGCTCTTTCTCCCATCTTAACAACAAATCTTCCTCTAGGTCATCATAAGTTGGTGTTTTTGGTGACCTCAGGCCACATGGTATTCTGTTAAGACAAAGATATTGCTTCAATGTTGCAGCGTCCCACCAATTGGACATCTCTGCCCTCTTGAGTTAATCTAAACAGAACAATGTATCGCTGAGATGTTCTTTTGTCTTTATGTTAGTATTCCCCATGGCTTTACCTACAGGTATACCTGAACTCAAGTTCCTGAATAGGTCCTCAGCTACCTTGTCGCGATCCATTCTAATACTCATTAAATCTTAAAGTAGAAAAACGCCCTTGTGGCATCCGGACCCCGAAATTACTGAAAAAGAACACAAAATTGGTAGCCAGGCCAAAGAAATAGGTGCTCTACAAATTATAAAGGAGAAAGTAACAAGTTGTATCATATTTTGCTGGTGCTCTAGAAGTAAGGTCGGCCACCAAAGCAACCCCATATGTAACCCTCCAAACTGGGGGGTCATTAACTGTAAACAAAAATTCGGAGCACTCAAAGTTCAAACAAGGGGTTGTAAACTTTTAGTCCACTTTAATCCAATTAACCAATTCAAGCCAAAGGGAAATTTCCATGTACATCCAATTGGAACAACAGTGATAAAAATAGGACTTTTGGCCAACACATGTTTAGTTGAATAGCAAATTATGCCTCAACTTCTTCTGTGCTGTAAGTGTTAAATAAACACATCAAATTACAGTCTTATGATTAAGTTACAGATGATCACTGTCACCCCACATTGATGTCAGAACAAAACATTCCACAAATGTGAAGACTTGTGAAAAGGGAATGGTTGCAGAGATAAATAGCCATACTATGTTGTTGGAAAGTCAGTTATTAGTAGTGGTAAATGTGGATCTACCACTGGCAATAAGGCCACTAACATAGTTTAGGACTCAGTACAGGTCTCGATACATTTTTCCCATGCTCATCCCTGGGTAGCTTGGCTGCAAACAGGTATGTAAAGCATTTAAAAACAACTATTCAGTAAATAATTAAGACACACTACACAATAAAATTCCCTAACCAATTAATAAAAATAGGAAATATTTTTATAGGAAAAATGACATCAAAACAACAAACATCCAATGTAGGGAACCAGAGATATATATATTTTTAAGATTTAGCACTATATATCACTTAGAAACTTATAGCACCACTTTGGGACATCTGGTCGCGCTTGACCGGGACAAAGTCAAAGTTTCAGGTCGACCGCGATGGAGCCCTCCTCGGATGATCCTCGCAGTAGGGCTCGGTCAAATTGTTACCTTCCGAGTTAGAAACTTTCTAGAGCTTATCCTACTGGGGTTCCGTGATGCTCTTCACCAGTCCGGATTCAGTGAGGGTTCGCCGGCTTGATTTTCAGGGAGTTCCCAGTCAAACTCTGGAAGTCGGTCCTCTGGAGCTTTACAGTAGGACAAACCAGCAGGTCAGGCTGGCTCGTTGTTGAAGTTGGCTAGCTTAGCTCTCACAGTTCAGTCAGTCCCCTTTTAGAGCTTTTTTCCAAGGTTGCTCCAAACCTCTCTCCAAACATCTGGAACTTCTTTTTGAGGGTCCAAAGTGTCAAAAACACAGTTCAAGGGTCTGGAATCTCCACGATGGTCCTTGAAGGTTTGGGACTAGAGTTCCCACAATGGACCTGGACAACCCCCTTGCAAAGCCACTGGACACACCCCAGGCAGGGTATTCTTGGTGGTGATGCTCCGGGTGAGGTCTGTTAACCTGTAGCTTGCAGGAAGTCTACTCTTTATTCCTCTTGAAGCAAGGCATTTCCAAAGGGATATAGTTCCAGATAATGCAGCAGGCGCAGTCAGTCAGAATTCAGGGCCGGATGGTGCAAATCAAGTTTCTAGCTTGGAAAGCGTTCTTCTTCTCTTAGTTTCAAGCAAATCTGCACCTCTCACATATTTATTCAGTGGTATATTATTCTCCCAGAAAGCACCATTCTATCAAAAATATGTATGACTGAGTATCAGCAGAGGAGCAAGAACTAGTTAACCCAACCTCCAGTATGGCTCATTTCCATAGCTCTCCTTCCCCTACCAGCATATTGGTGCCTTAACCCTGCCATCTGGCTAGGTCGGAGGGGCGGGTAGGTAGATGGACCTGGCATTGTCTGCCTGTTCTATTCCCCTTTTGAAGCTTCATGCTTTATGACACTCTCCTCTTCTCTGGCATTGCTGCATAGCAGAACTCTCTTCACCAGATAGGCTTATCCGGGGTGAGCCAGTTATCACTTCATCAAAGCAGCCTGACTTATCCTGTTAACTCTGATGACTCAGGGATGAGGGCAAGTAGGCTGAATCTTGGCTTAAACGTCTTATAACCTTTTATCAGTATACTTTAGGATATATTCAGAAATGACATATTGTTGGATTTATCAATACCATTTGCATAAGTCCTTGAATGATATTTTATTTCATTGCTAGAGATAGTTATGCATTAATAAACTATTGTTATTCTATTGAGCTAGCTATCTACAATGGGGAAAATGAAATGCCCAATTTATCTATTATCAGGGCATACAAATTATCTTGATAAAAGCACTGCTTATATTTACATGACACCCCCCCTGCCCCCCCACCCACCACTGGGACACCTATGGTAGACTCTAGGGGTCCTGGATGCACAATAGTGTAGATGCTTACTCCAGAGTACTGCTAGCACCAAAGTCAATTTTGGTAGGTACTTTACTACAATAGGGAAAGTAAAATGTGCAATTTCTCTATCCCCAGGGCATCTACTTTATTGTATAAGGGCTCTCCTTATAATGACATGACCATGACCCTTTGGACACCTAGTGAAGAGCCTGGGGTACCGAGAATGCCAAAATAGTGTGGTTTATAACTTTTTTAAGTGCCCCTACCACCAACCTTGAGTTTGGTCACATTTTATATTTAAAAGCAGTGCTGCAACACAGGGCTGCTTTTAAAATGACCCTAGGCTCTCAGCAGTGCACACATGCAAGTGCAGACAGGGATGCTGGCCTCTAAACTGTCATGTCCTATAACATACTTTGGGATTATAGGTAGTTGTATTCCCCTGCCCTATTATCTACTATGGACTGATAGGGTGGGTCATGCCAATTATAGATGTGCCCTACACATAATGTACCCTAATGAATGTCTGTGTTTTCACTGTATTTTCAACATAGCACTGGCCCTGGGCTTGGTTATACAGAGCCCAGGGTCAGTAAGAGTCATTTACAATCAGCACCGGGCAGCAAGAAATGGGGCTGCACAGGGTACACAGGATGACTTTGCAACATATGTGTAGGAAAATTTCCCTAAAGACAACCACCCCAAGTACACATTTTAAGAACATCGTAATATATTCCCTTGTTACAGCTTAACCAGCAGCTGCTCAACACTATACATCATTACAGCTGAATCCACAATAAAAATGACATAATACCATCCTCAGTGACAGAAGAAGCTTGGCTGACTCAACAAACTCTGAGCTGGCAAGTTCAGAGGCATGTAAAGACATCAGGGGGTGTTCTTCTCTGATGGGAGAAAATGTCTGTGTAATCCTTATTTAATAAAAGGAACATATATCAGAAATGTGTCATTTGTTTCTCAGAAAGGGTATTCTTGATGTCTGAACATGAGGACCATACAATGTAAAGCACTGGGGCAACACTTTCTGTCCCTAGAACTGGAAAGAATGTATAGGGGGGGAGATATTCAATTTAGGCTAGAACAGGGATAGTGTAGGTGGAGACATGCTCCTAGGAGCAGAGGAAAAAGTAATAGAGAGGAAACATTATCTAAGGGGTAGTGAAGTAACTCACTTGTGTCTGTGTGATTTATTTACCATACTAAGCTATGATCTCAGTTATAGTGCTTACCACGCAAGCCTGAAATGCACACATATATTTGTAAATATAATAATAATTTTAAAATGAATCCTATTGCGAATACAACCTTTTTCTTTTTAAACAAAATACTGAATTGCCCATAGCTAAAGTTTAGAACATTTATAAAAACATCAGTGGTGTCCTGAAAATAGCCTTCAGCAGTTTTATTAAGAATCTTATCTACCCAAACAAGTTTCATGAAGTAGTAACTTCTATCACAGCCACATGTGGATTGTGTGTATATATGATACCCATGCCTTACCATGTCATTGGATAGATGCCCTCATTATGCCAAGATTTACCAATAGTATGCAAGAACTGCCAGCATTATAGCAAGGAAGGACATGAACATTCCATGCATGCACACAAAAGGTACCATTGTCAATGTTACAAAAGGGGAAATCTTCCAAGAAGTGTGGAAACCATCATTCCGAAGATGGCTACAACATCAGCATTGTGGCAGAGGCTGGTACATTCCAGAAGTAACACCATTACATCAGGGTCAGCTTTATATTTAGGGCAGACGCATGACATATCCACACATTCATACACACATGCATAAACATATCTGTATAGGGAGCCCAGAATTGAAAAAGTTTTCTGAAAGTAATCATATCCTGTGATGAATTCTATCCTAGTTACTTTCCATGCCTTGGGTAGTTGCACTCATCCACATAGCTATGATTTGGCACAAGGTCTGCAATACAGAGCATAACCGTTCTGTTGGAAGCAGAACCTGTCATAGTTTTTAATGAGCTGATGTGAAGTTCTTCCACATACAATTATTCTAAATCTCAACCACTTAGCAAATTATTTGTTATATTGAAAGTCTAGAATTCAGCTGGCCTTCCTGGACCTATGTTGGGCACTCCCACTTAAAAGTATATTATCCTCATTGTAAGAAATTGGGTTACTGGTTAACTGGGGTGTGAGCCCTGGTCAAGCAACAACCGCAGTCCTTGTCAGGGTGAGTCAAAAGCCAATCCTAAATTAACCTCGGCTCAACCCTCTAGTTGCTTGGCACAGAGCAGTCAGGCTTAATATATAGGCAATGTGTACATTATTTTGGCAGCACATCAAACAGTAATAAAGTGCAAAACACCACACAAAAGGATCCCACACCAAGTTAGATAAATAGTTATTTTTAATAAATAAAACAACTAAAACTGCAAAATTCCAATTAGTAGAACCGGAGATATGCAAGTTTAAAGCTTTCAGTGTAATTAGCACCAAGAAGCACAACACGCTAACTGTGGATATCTGGTCATGCCATACTGGGATAAAGTCACAAGTCCAGGTCAATCTCAATGGACCCTGTTGAACAACGTACCTCAAATCATAATTTGCGGAGTGTTACGGAGATGCGTAACATAACCTAAGTGTTGCTTTAGTTCCAAGCTAAAGCAAGGCTGCAAAGTGAGGTCCTGCCTGATTGTTGAGGATCACATCGATGAGGGTTTGGGATGGCATCATTGCCAAGGTTGCCATCAATGAGGGATGCTAGGGCCAATGATGAGAATGCATTGCGCAGTGGTGGGTCTGATGATGTGGTGTTCTGTGATGCGATGTTGATCTTTTCTTCAAAGAAGTTTTTATTAAGTTTTCAACACAGACTCAAGGCACAATTCGCCCATTATCCCACGTAGGGGAGAGATGGCTACTAGTAAAAATGATGATACATAAAAAGAAGAACCCTGTTATGCGTGTCGACGTACCCCAATCACAACTCGTAGCTCAACTGAGGGATACAGTTTCTAAAGCATATGGGTACATAGTGCAAACATTTCGAGAAGGAACGTCAGCATGAGCTCGCGGCAGCTCTGTCTTCTTCTCTACAGGATTCAGTGTTCTTAACAGTTCCATCGCTGGACAAAGTCCCAGTAGATGTGGGTGTAGTGGAACTCTCCCCGTAGGGGCTCGATGTTAAATCGAAACTAATAATCATACAAAGAGTCAACCAACATAATTAAACCCCCCCTCCCCATGACCCCCCACCCCCCTACCCTGGTGGTGGCCTCAAATATCCCAGAATGGGCCCATATTAGTGGGGCCTACTCAGAGTTGGAAAAGATGTAGAGCCCTAACTGTAGCAGGACAGACTGCTGATGGGAGACCCCGTGAAAGGAAGGAGACCAGCGGGCCCAACCTAAACTCGAAGTTCTTGAAGTTATCCTTAAAGATGTCAGACATGCCCTCTAGGCTAAGCAGTTTCCAGAGGCGGGAGTGCCACAGGGATATCGCTGGTGCTTCCTTCCTTTTCCATGCTGCCGCAATAGTAATCTTGGCCGCCCCAATACTCAGACACATTATCCTTTTATCCGCCCTAGTTTGGTGTTCTAACATAGGGTCGCGGACGCCCAGAAGTATTTCGGCCATGGATATCGGGATGGGGTACCCAAGCATGTCTTTCACCTGAGCTAAGATTTCCTCCCAAAAAGGCCGATGGTTGGGCAATCCCACCAAATGTGTTGGAAGTCCCCGAGTAATGGACACTTTAAGAACTGGTGCCGACAATAACATCCATCAAGCCCTCGTCCTCCTGGACCTGTCGGCGGCTTTTGACACGGTCGATCACTCTATACTGATCGACCGTGTCGGAAACGCCGGCATCCAGGGCACGGCTCTGGACTGGATCCGCTCTGTTTTGGACAAGCGTTCTCAAGCTGTTCAACTTTCCACTTTCTGTGCTTCTTCCTCTTCTCTTTCCTGTGGTGTCCCCCAGGGCTCAGCATTATCCCCCCTCCTGTTTAATTTATATATGCAACCCCTCATGGCTTCCCTCCGCAAGTCCCCTGCAACAATTTTTAATTATGCAGACGATCTGCAGTTGATTTTCCCTATTGACACCTCCCCCTCCTCCCTCACAGACTTCCAAACTACCATGCTAGTCATATCTGACTGGATGGCTCACAGCCAGCTCAAGCTAAATCCCACAAAGACCGAACTTGTGCTGGTGGGCGGGCTGGCCAATCCTTGGAACGACAGTTTCTGGCCCCTCTCACTTGGGATCCCCCCTCGACCTGTCAATACTGTGAAAAGCCTCGGTGTCGTCATCTCTGGAGATCTATCTATGAAGGCTCAGATCTCGGCGGTAACATCGTCCTGCTTTTTCCACCTGCGCAGGATTCGTAAGATCTGTAGATTCCTCACCAGAGATGCCCTCATCTTAGTCATCCTGGCTCTTGTCATCTCCAGGATTGACTTCGCTAACATCCTATACGTAGGGATTCCCTCTTATCAACTCCAGAGGTTACAATTGATACAAAATCAGGCCGCCCGCCTAGTATTCCATCAGCCAAAGCACCAGCACGTTTCACCACTACTTCGGAGTCTTCACTGGCTTCCGGTGGCCAAACGTTGTACCTTCAAACTTGGATGCACTATCCTCAAAGCCCTTCACAATCTTGCTCCTGCCTTCATTTCATCCAACCTGAAGCGGTATATACCAACTTGCAACCTACGCTCTTCTGCTGATAATCTCTTGTGTATCCCCAAATTCAACATAAGAAACACGGTGGTCTCCGTTTTTCCTTTTTAGCCCCCACCTTTTGGAATTCCCTCCCTTCCTCCTTTCGGCACTGTCTTCCCTATGAATGCTTTCGTAGGACACTGAAGACGTTCCTTTTTACAGCAGCATATGAGTGATACTCCTGCCCGTGACCGCCGTATCTGTTATGAGCTCCAAGAAACCGTTTCGGTGAACGTGCGCGGTACAAGAATTTTTACCATACCATACCATACCAGTAATCCAAACCTTTGCCAACATCTATCTGACGAGCCCGGGAAAATTCAAGATAACTTGGAGGGATATAGGTACCAGTCCATCATTGTTTTTAAATGAGCTTCTCGCAAGTCTGTGGATTGGTTAAATTTAAAAATGTCAGACCACAAGTGAGCCCACTCTTCGTCAGTTATGTCCTGTTGGGCCAGCCTCTCCCACATGGACATGTACCTCGGCCGGGGGGAGAGTGTAGTGGACAGCAGAAGTTTGTACAGAAACGATATTACCCCCTTCATGGATGAATATTTGAGAAGGAAGGCTTCAAATTTAGTAAGGGAACCTGTAGCCCCTTCTCGGATCTGGGGGCCTAATGCCCAATGCATTAACTAAGTATAGTGATAACGCTCATAGTCTCCTATCCCATAGTCTCTCTTGCAGTTATCAAATGCAAGGGGATCACAGTTGTGGAACAGGTGGGTCAGGGCTAGGCATCCCCCCCCCCTCCCACCAGACGTCAAAGGGTCCCTCCTGAAGAGCCGGAGGGAACGCTGCATTGAAGTGTAGTGGTGTAAAGGGTGAAGGGAATGTAGTCCAGCTGTCATCCTTCGTCACAGAGTCCCAGACTCATAAGGTGGTACATGTAGGGCTGCTAAGGTAGGTGTTTTTGGGTCTGTCTTGTTTCGCACGCCAGATTAGGTCCCATATCGTCCTGCCAGCCACACTACGGTACATATGGAGCCAGTGCTTCTCGGACTCTTTCTGCGACCATTCGACCAATATCCTGAGTTGTGCGGCTTTATAGTAGAGATGAATATCAGGTAGGCCTACCCCCCCTCCCGTTGGGTGCGGCGCAGCAGAAAAAATGAGTAGCGGGCACGTCCTCCTTGCCAGATAAAGCGTAGGATCATTCCTTTTACACGTCTAAAGAATTTCCCTTCTAGTCTATTTGAAGCGCCTGAAATAAATACAGTAATTTAGAGAGAAGGGTCATCTTGATCGCGTGGACGCGACCCAGCCAGGTTAGGAAGAGAGGTTTCCATCTCGTCAGCTCAGCCTGAATGCGAGTAAGAGTGGGCGGAAAGTTGGCTGGGTATAATTTCTCTGCTGTCGGCGTCAGGTGACACCCAGATATTGGATAGAGGAGACAGCCCATGACACGGGTGTAAGGGATTGAAGGTGATGGACTTCCTTCTGTGAGAGGGTGAGATTAAGTATATAAGATTTATACAAATTGATTTTGAAGCCGGCAGCCTTCTCAAATCGTTTGAGCTCCTTTTCTAGGTGCGGGATAGACACCGTCGGGTCTGAAAGGGACAAGAGGACATCGTCAGCAAAAGAGAGATCTTATGGGATTCCCCGGTGAAGGGGAGGCCTTTAATCCCAGGGTTTTCTCTGACAGCGATCGCTAGTGGTTCAATACTAAGAGCGAACAGCAGGGGGGATACGGGGCATACCTGCCTAGTCCCTCTGGAATGTGTAAAGGGGGAAGACTGCACGCCATTTAGCGAGACTTTAGACCGGGGGTTTCGGTAGTTAGCCCGGATCATGTTTATAAATCGTGGAGAGAAGCCAAACGCCGTAAGCGTGGAGAATAGGAACCCCCAGTCGACGCAATCAAACGCCTTTTCGGCATCCAAACCAATCAGAACCGCTGAGATCTTAAATTTGTTAGCCTTTTCTATTAAATGGACGATGCGGCGGGTGTTGTCATGAGTTTGACGTCCCGCAATAAATCCAGACTGCTCTGGGTGAATAAGGAGCGGCATGAGGTCATTCAGTCTCTTAGCCAGAATAGAAGAATATAGTTTCGCGTCTATATTCAGGAGGGCAATAGGCCTGTAGGGGGCGCAGCGTGAGGGATCTTTCCCTGGCTTGGGAATTACTGAGATCACCGCCTCGGACATAGAACCAGTCGTGTCCCCGTCAGTGGCCATTCTATTAAAAAGCCTAACTAGGTGAGGGCTGATGTCAGAGGAGAATGTCTTGTAGAAAATCACTGTGTACCCGTCATTGCCCGGCGCCTTATGGGCTTTCAATGCCTTAATAGCCGAGGTGACCTCGTCAAGAGTGATCGGAGCTATAAGCTCCTCGTTCCAAGCGGGGGAGACCTGAGGGATAGGTAGCTTCCTAAGAAGTTCTTGCTGTCTGTCTACGTTCAGGGCATCTGTAGAGTATAAGGTTTTATAAAACACCCCGAAAAGTTCTGCCTTGTCCTCATCTCTATGGGCTATGTCTCCTGAAGGTCGTTGAATACCACCTATGTATTCCCTCTCCCGTTTATCTTTTAACTGCCTAGCAAGGTGTTTCCCTATTTTATTGCCTTGAGTGTAAGAAAGATTACGCAACTTAAGAAGAGTGAATTCTACCCTATTGTTGTAGATAGGCCGGAGTTTGCCTCTGGTCGCTGTGAGTTTGCGCAATGTCTGCCTGGTGGGCGTGAGATTATGAGATTGTTCAATGGCCGATAGTTCCGCCTCAAGTAGTTCCCTATCCTTGGCCCGTTGTCTATTCAGGGCTGAGCGCGATGCATTTACCCCGCAACACGGCCTTAAAGGAATCCCATGTATTGTATTCTGATGTGTCCTCCGGCCGGTTAAGGGTAAAAAATGATTTGATAGTTTTGCGGAGATGGGCACACGATTCCTTGTTCCTAGCTAATGATGCCGGAAAGTACCACCGAGGAGTAGATGGGGCATTGCCAAACCAGGGGAGACAGACAGAGTATAAACTGTGATCCGAGACGGACATGGGGAATATCTTGGCCTCCCTGAGGCTGCCCTGCAGGGACTGGCTGGCGAAGATATAGTCCAGCCGGGAATAGGAGTGGTGAACATGGGAGAAGAAGGTATAGTCCCGGGTGTGGGGGTAAAGAGGGCGCCAGGTGTCTAACTGGCTCAGGTCCTGAATGTGCCTTTGAGTGTCAGTGGAAAAAGAGCCCAAATCGGAGCGGCGAGTATGTGTACTATCAAGATCAGGTTGCCACACCAAGTTAAAGTCCCCCATAAGAATCAGAGGCCCCTCGGCAAAATCCGTCACCTTACCCAGTAGGGTTTGCAGGAATCCCTTTTGCCCAGTGTTAGGGGTGTAGAGTGCTACAAAGGTGCAAAGCTTCCCTTTCAGTTGCCCCTTGACCATAATCCAGCGTCCATCCCTATCGCTCTGCACCCCAATGGGCAGGAATAGTGGACCGAAATAAGAGTGCCACCCCCCTATGTAGAGGCTGATGACTTATAAATAAGTGGGTATTGTTTGTGTTTCAAACGGGAATCCTCAGCCCAAAGTAGGTGTGTTTCCTGAAGGGCAACTATGTCCAGGTGATGGTCAATTATATATTGCCATGCTTTCTGACGTTTCTGAGGGGAATTAAGCCCCTTAACGTTCCAGGTACCTACGGTAATCGGCATAGCAATATGAGAACCTCATATTTCTGTAGTAGGGGATCTCTGTGTATAGTCATAATCTAGTGAATAGTCCCGCCCATGTGCGTGGACCCCGGAGCAATCAAAAATAATCTCTTACAGTGTCAAAAAATGCAGAAAATGCATAGACACTTAAGAGAGAATTTAAAGACAGATAATGCAGCCAAAAGGCTACACTGTCCAGTACTTCAACTAGAAATTTCCACCATAAAATCCACAAAACAGCAAAGCCTGTACAGATTTCCCTTGCTTAACAGCAAAATCCCTCAGGAATGATAGAGAGAAGAACCTGGACAGACAAGCCCCATAGGCTGCCATTATGTGGCTTAATTAGGATACTGTGCCTTTAAGAGAACCTTCCAGAACCTTCTCTCAGTATCCCAGAATGCATAGCAGGTCCAACTTAGCCTCAGTTCTTTTTTCCGGCTCCTGCAAGCAGGACCCTGGAGCATTGAGCTCTCCCTTTCAAGGGTTTTTGTTGGTGTTTTACACTGATTTCGATTTTTGGTACTTTTAAAGTACTCTGGTGACTTTCTTTCTGTGTTTCTGCACTCTTTTTTGTCCAATAATGCCTGCATTATTCGACAAGTGCCCTGAGTGCTCAAGAAAGAAGGCCAAGACAGACTCCCATGAGGTCTGTATTCTCTGCCTTCCCTCTTCCCACATCCCTGAGGAGTGTAGGATCTGCAGAAGCTTCTCTGGAAGGACCCTGAAGGAGAGGAAGAAGATCAGGCTTCAGGGGCTTGAGGAGAGGAAGCTGAAGGCACGAGGTGGGTCAGGAGGGGCTCCTTCTACCCATGCTGAGGCCTCTGGGGGGCTCCCCAGGGGCAGGAAGACCAGCCCGCGCCCAAGGTCTCCGTCTGGGTCAGTTGCGCTGACCACGACGTCGAGGGGACGGTCAACGGCCAGTTCCAGGTCTCCCCAGGGCTCTGGGTCGAGAAAACGTCGCCCGTCGACGTCGAGGAACGTGTTCCGGCCGCCGTCGAAGCCGGTGTCGATATCCTCGTCGTCGCTGTCGGCGTCGAGTGATCGACATCGGAGGGCCCGGCGTCGGCGCTCGCCGTCGAGGCGACACCGCCGTTCGCCGTCGAGGACATCGTCGTCGAGGGGATCCTCGTCGTCAAGGTCGCCGTCGAGACAAAAGGCATCTCCGGCGCCGAAGAGGTCGACGTCGAAGCATTCCAAAAGGCCGACGTCGAGACGGTCGAGAAGATCGACGTCGAGAAGGTCGGAGAGGTCGACGTCGAGGAGATCCAAAGGGTCGCCGTCGAAGCGATCCAGGAAGTCGACGTCGAGACCGGCGAAGAGGTCGAGGTCGCCGTCGAGGCACCATCGCCCGTCGTCGAGGTTTCGTGGCTCGTCGATCTGGTCGGGGTCGACGTCGAGACGAAGACACGGTTCGACGTCGAGGAGTGTGATTCGGTCGACGCCGAAGGACCGTTCGACGTCGAGGGGACATCGGTCGTCGTCTGGACACCGGTCTTCAGCGTCTGTAGGTCCTAAGGACAGGCCCAGGACTGTGGGGGGCTCCCCACTCTCTGGTAGAGGTGATGGCTCGCCGGGACCGGCGCATTCCGGGGTGGATACTCCGATGAAGCCGTCTACGCCTCCTCCGCGGCCTGCTGTGCCGAAGGGTCCTCCTCCGAAGGCCCCTACCCCGCCTCCGAAGCCGGCTCCGCGGGACCCGCGTCCGGTTGCCCCTCCACCCCCGATCCCACCGAGGGAGGTGTCGATGCCTAAGTTCCCGACGCCTCCGAAGAAGACTCCTAAGAAGCCTGGAGCTCCTGACCCTGGGAGGCCGAAGGAGCGTCCGAGGCCCAAGAGGTCGAGGTCTCGCTCGGGGAGACGGGACAGATCGAGGAGTGGCCGCGGATCTTCATCACGATCCAGGCATCATCACAAGAGACGTCGGTCCAGGTCACGTTCTCCTTCTGGGACCCGTTCCTACTCGCCCACGCTGTCCGATTCGCCGGAGACTAGGGTGTCTCCGATAGACGATATTAGCACATTTCAGGAGGTTCTCCTGCGTGGTGCGGCGAAGTTGGGCATTGAGGTTGAAGCGCCTACGGCTTCTACCTCGGTAATCTTTGAGACTTTACATAAGAGGCACTTGTCTCGCCCCCTGTTACCTCTGGTGCCGGGGCTCCTTGAGCCCGCCGAACAGCTATTCCTGACGCCGGCGACGGTGAGATCTGTCCCTTCCAGGATACTGAAAAAGTACAGGGCTCCGGACTCAGACCCAGCCTTCTTGAGGAAAGACCCGGTACCGGATTCAGTCATCGTGACTGCTGCTCGGAAGCTTCATTCCACCTCCCCTGCGTCCACGGTGCCTCCGGACAAGGAGAGCCGGTGGATCGATTCTGCTGGTCGCAAGGCGTGTGGGACATCCGCCTCGTCCATGAAGGCAGCCAGTGACTCGGCTTTGCTGGGACGTTACGACCGGTCCCTTTGGGACTCGATGGAGCAGTTCGCAGACCTCGTCCCTCGAGACCGCAAGGAGGACTTTGTGGAGATCGTCAAGGAGGGGATGTTGGTCTCTAATCAGGCCATCGGCGCTGCAGCAGACATATCGTTGCTGTCCGCGCACGGATATTGCCACGGGATTCACCAGAGACGCCATGCTTGGCTCAGGTTGACATCGTTGAAACCGGAGGCACAGCAACGCGTGGCGAATCTCCCGTTTTCCGGAGATACCCTCTTCGGGAAGCACGCGGATGATGAGATGGCCAGGATGAAGGCCGAAGCGGAGACCCTGACGGCAGTGGGCCTGGAAAAGCCCAAGGAAAAGAAACCCTTCCGACAGTACCAGCGTCGGTTTGGGGCGCAGGGTCGTGGAAGGGGACAGTCTGCTGGTCAACATCAACAGCGGCAGCAGCAGCAGCAGTACAGGCAGCCCTTCCAGAAGCGACAGGGTGGTAGAGGTCGTCAACAGTCCTCTACCGCGACCAAGGGCCCGGCCGGGTCCCGTCCCTGAGCTGTTACTTCCCCCTCGTCCGTTACCCGCTCCGGTGGGGGGAAGCGTTCAATTTTTTCTGGCAGAGTGGAGAAAAATTACTCAGGACAAGTGGGTACTGAATATTGTTTGCAATGGATACAGTCTACGTTTCACCAGCCCTCCTCCATCGATTCCTCCCGTCAGCTCGCAGTATCAACTGCGCGAGCTTCAGACGGAGGCGGACGTTCTGCTAAGGAAAAGGGCGATCGAAGACGTACCTCTGTCTCAAAGAGGAAGAGGTCTGTACTCTCGGTTCTTTCTTGTCCGCAAGAAGGACAAAAACGAGTTCAGGCCCATTCTGGATTTGCGGCAGGCAAACAAGTGGATTCGCAGAGAAAAGTTTCGCATGCTGTCGTTGCATCAGATCTACCCTCAGCTGCAACGGGGAGACTGGATGTGTGCCATAGATCTACAGGACGCATACTTCCACGTGCCCATTGCATGCAAACACAGAAAATTTCTGCGCTTTCAAGTCGGCACCAATCACTATCGGTACACGGTGCTACCCTTCGGACTGAAGTCTGCACCCAGGACATTCTCAAAATGTATGGCAGTGGTAGCGGCACACCTGAGGAAGAACAAGGTGTTTGTCTACCCGTACCTGGACGATTGGTTGATCAAAGCCTCCTCCTTCTCGGAAGCTCGAGCACACTTCCAGAAGACGTGCGTTCTCTTGAACAGGCTGGGGTTGCACATCAACATGTCCAAGTCGGTCCCGATTCCGGTGCAGTGCATCCAGTACTTGGGGGCCTCCATCAATACGCTGTCAGCAAGCGTGTCTCCTTCGGAAGAGCGACGTTTATCACTCGTTCGGAAGGCTCAGGCTCTCATGAAAACTCCGTCTACGACGGTGAGGACCGTGTCTTCTCTACTGGGATCGATGGCCTCTTGCATTTTTCTCACTCCTCACGCACGGCTACAGATGCGTCCTCTGCAGGAGTGCTTGGAGGATCAGTGGGACCAGAGGAGAGGTTCTTGGGACGACAGGATACGACTGTCTCTACATGCTCTTCAGTCTCTGAAGTGGTGGTGCTCGAAGGAGAATCTCCTCAGAGGCGTTCCCTTCCACAAGGACATTCCCACACAGACCATCGTGACGGATGCGTCTCTCCTAGGTTGGGGGGCGCATTCCGGAGATCTGCAAATTCAAGGGACGTGGTCCCCGACGGAGTCCACGTACCATATCAATTTCCTGGAACTGAGAGCTGTTCACTTGGCACTGAAGGCCTTTCATCCGTCCTTTCAGACCAACTCTCTGCTTGTTCAGACGGACAACACGACTACGATGTATTACCTCAACAAGCAGGGGGGCTCGAGATCGCGCACTCTGTCGCAGGAGGCGCAGGCGATCTGGCACTGGCTTCTGGCTCGAGGACTGTCGATAACGGCCACCCATCTGCCAGGTGTGCAGAATGTTCAGGCAGACGAGCTGAGCAGAATCGTGCAGGAAAACCACGAATGGGTCATAAACGACGAAGTACTAGGAGAAGTCTTCGCAAGGTGGGGAACTCCAGACGTAGATCTGTTTGCCACCGCCGTAAACAGCAAATGCCGAGGCTTCGCCTCCAGGTACTACCAGCCAGGGACGCTGGGGAACGCGTTATGGATCAACTGGTCGAACAGCTTTCTGTACGCTTTTCCACCAATTCCCCTGATTCCGGCGGTTCTCATCAAGCTGTCTCAATCCAGGGCGAGAATGATTCTGATTGCCCCGGAATGGCCCAGACAGTGGTGGTTCACGGACCTGCTTCACCGATCTCTCCTTCCTCACATGAAGCTGCCGTGCAGGCCGGACCTTCTCACGAAGTTCGGGGGGCGGATGGTGCACCCCAACCTCTCGTCTTTGAGTTTGGCGGCATGGCTCCTGAAATAGTGCAATATGGCCATCTGAATCTCCCAGAGGATTGTATGGGCATACTGAAGGAGGCTAAGCGACCTTCCACTAGGACTTCCTATGCTTACAAGTGGAAGAGGTTTTGCATCTGGTGCAAGTCTAAGAACTATGGCCCTACGTCATGCAAGGAAGATGTCATCCTTCCGTATCTGCTTCATCTGGCGCAGTCGGGCCTTAATGTCCATTCCATTAAGGTTCATCTGGCTGCTTTGACTGCCTACAGGAAAGGCCCTTCACAGACTTCCTTTTTCCAGATCCCTGTGATCAAAGATTTTTTGGAAGGCTTGAAGAAAGTGTTCCCTCCTGTCAGGCTTCCTTCGCCTTCATGGGACTTGGATGTGGTGCTGTCCAGATTGATGAAGGAGCCTTTTGAACCCATTCATAAGGCTTCGTTGCAGCACCTGTCCTGGAAGGCGGCGTTCCTCGTGGCCATTACATCGGCCCGCAGGGTGAGTGAGATTCAGGCATTGTGTTGCCAAGAACCTTATACTGTATTTCATAATGCTAAAGTTGTTATGCGTACTCACCCTAAGTTTCTTCCCAAGGTTGTTTCTGATTTTCATATCAATCAGACTATCACTTTGCCTACGTTCTTTCAGAATCCTTCATCTCCGGCGGAAAGGTCTTTACATTCCCTGGATGTGCGGAGGGTGCTGAAGTTTTATCTTGATAAGACTAAAGATATTCGTAGGTCAGACCAATTGTTCGTCAATTATGGCTCAGTCAGGACAGGTCTTGCTACCTCTAAACAGTCCATCTCGAGGTGGATTGTGTCCTGCATACAGTTGTGTTACTACAAAGCTAATAAGACCTTAGGAGGTAAGCCTAAGGCTCATTCCACCAGGGGCAAAGCTGCTACGACAGCTATGCTCCGTAATGTTCCCATTGCAGAGATCTGCAAGGCGGCCACTTGGAAGTCGGTCCATACCTTTGCTAAGCATTACTGCCTGGACACTGATGCCAGGGCAGACGCTCAGGTTGGGCAGGCTTCGCTGCGGAATCTGTTCGCACAGTAGTGGCGTTATTTTATTCTCCACCGCCGCTTGGTGTGGGGATGGGCTTGCCATTCTATTCACTAGATTATGACTATACACAGAGATCCCCTACTACAGAAGGAGTAGTTTCTGTCCTGTAACTCCAGTTCTGTAGTAGGGGTATCTCTGTTATAGTCATAAGCGCCCTCCCGCCTCCCCGGTGGAGTGTTGTTCATGATCATAATGCTACAGGTCTGGCGTTTCCTACGCCCTCGAAAAGAACTGAGGCTAAGTTGGACCTGCTATGCATTCTGGGATACTGAGAGAAGGTTCTGGAAGGTTCTCTTAAAGGCACAGTATCCTAATTAAGCCACATAATGGCAGCCTATGGGGCTTGTCTGTCCAGGTTCTTCTCTCTATCATTCCTGAGGGATTTTGCTGTTAAGCAAGGGAAATCTGTACAGGCTTTGCTGTTTTGTGGATTTTATGGTGGAAATTTCTAGTTGAAGTACTGGACAGTGTAGCCTTTTGGCTGCATTATCTGTCTTTAAATTCTCTCTTAAGTGTCTATGCATTTTCTGCATTTTTTGACACTGTAAGAGATTATTTTTGATTGCTCCGGGGTCCACGCACATGGGCGGGACTATTCACTAGATTATGACTATAACAGAGATACCCCTACTACAGAACTGGAGTTACAGGACAGAAACTACTCCTTCTCCGCTAACATACCGACCATCATGCCCCAACCGGCCACCATGCTATCTCCCCAGTCACTCGCCCATGGGTACAAGAGGAGACCCGGGTAATGTAAAGAGCCTGAATCCTCCCAAAGGTTGACATTGCAATGGCCACCACCATAAACCTCCACCCCTCCCCTTGTAACCCCCTACAAAAAACCTGCCATAGAAGGACAAAACAAAGCAGCCACCACCATACCTCCCAACCCACCCCCCAACCCCAGCAAAACTCAACGAAATAAGAAACCAAAACATTAATCCATAGTCAACATTCTGTCATAGCGTGGGGCAAGCCTGCCCCTGCATAGACTTGTGGGGACAACGGGTCCTGGAACCCAGTCCGCACCTCATCGTAGCGAGATCACAAAAAGGAATCTATGAATCAGAAAGGTCACACATTTTGCCCCCGGCAGTAGAGCCCCAAGTACATGTCCCCGTCTTTAAGTCCATGGTCGCCATAGCACAGACCAATCTGAAATTAAGGGCAACACATCTCACCCCCTCTAGGAGAGGATAAGGCTTAGAGCTGTGTCATTAATACAACGTGCAGCAGACATCCCCAGAGATATCACAGGAGTCACCGACTGGATCCAAAGAAGCCCGAACTGAACTGCTTTGCCAGGGTGTTGTTAATGGCACAAGGAAAACATAGCCTCACCTTCATCGAGGGCCCGAAAGACCCAAAGTCTCTCAACCCCGAATGCGATGATCCGGGACCTGTCTATACCCCCGGGGGGCCAGTCAGACGCTCAGCAGTGGAGTGGCCCTCAGACGTCTTCAGCGCCTCCCTCTTCTCGCTTTCTGCGTCCAGGCCGAATTGAAGCTACACCCCCTGGAGGGTCGCCAGGTGTTCCAGATGAAGAGTCACCCTCCTCTGATGGTAGACCCAGAAGATGCAAGCCGTCCTTCAAGTCGGTGACGTGGCGCCTCTTGTTGTGGTGGTCAAAACTAAGACCGAAAGGATATGTCCATCGGTATTTTATCCCATCTTCTTGGAGTTTGGTAGTGATAGGCCGCAGCGTCTGTCTGCGTGCCAGTGTGGAAGGAGCCACATCTTGGAAGATGGCGCAGGAGAAATTGTGAGAGGCAATAGAGTCCTTTGCCCTAGCCGCCTGTAGGACCGCCTCCTTGGTTTTGTAAGAGTGGAATTTCGCCAATATATCACAAGGCCTCCTCCGATCGCCCCTCTGGGGGGGGGGCCCACTGTCCAGCTTTATCTTCAACACCTTGGGACTGAAGATCTCTGCAAAGAGGCCCTCCATAAAGGCCTCCAGGTCTGGCCCTTCCGCGCCCTCTTCCAGGTCTTTGACATGGATGATCTCCCTCCGAGCGCGGTTTTCCAGGTCCTCGGCCTTAAGCTGCGTTTGTTGGAGTTGTTCCTTGAGGGCTTGGATGTCTTCCTTGCACACTCCCACCGACTGCTTGTGTTCCTGGTGTTGCGTCTCCAAATCGAGAACTCTGGTGCCCACGGAATCCACATCTTTTTGAAGAGAGGTCATGCGTTCTGATAGGTCCGAGCGTAAATGGTCTATAGAAGACTTAATGTCCTGACCAAGCTCGTTGCGCAGCTCAGTTTTGAAGTCCTTAAACATGGACAATAAATCAGCTTTGGTAAGGGCCATGGTCGTCTTCTTAGTATTGCCCCTCAGGGCCGGCCGGTTATCAGTGGTGGTAAAAAAAGTCTGACACTTTGCCAGTTCCCTTGTTTGTGCCTTTCTCCGGAGGCATAAGGATGTGGCCCCACACGGTCTGCCGCCTCTGGACTCGCAGGCGCAACCCCTCGACACTCAGCTTGGGCTCGGGAGAAGGCCCGTGTTCTAGCAGGGAACAGCGATGCGTAGCCTTCCACCAGCCCGAGAAACGCACCGTCAGGGCTGACATCCCCTGGGGGCTGTGGGTGCCTCACCGCACTGTCGCAATGGTAGGAGGGGGGAATCACTCTAGGCGCGTAGCTGCTAGGATTCATCAGTGGTAGCCCTCCCCAGCCTTCCTCCGTCGCGGTTTTCCAGGTCCTCGGCCTTAAGCTGCGTTTGTTGGAGTTGTTCCTTGAGGGCTTGGATGTCTTCCTGGCACACTCCCACCGACTGCTTGTGTTCCTGGTGTTGCGTCTCCAAATCGAGAACTCTGGTGCCCACGGAATCCACATCTTTTTGAAGAGAGGTCATGCGTTCCGATAGGTCCGAGCGTAAATGGTCTATAAAAGACTTAATGTCCTGACCAAGCTTGTTGCGCAGCTCAGTTTTGAAGTCCTTAAACATGGACAATAAATCAGCTTTGGTAAGGGCCATGGTCGTCTTCTCAGTATTGCCCCTGAGGGCCGGCCGGTTATCAGTGGTGGTAAAAAAAGTCTGACACTTTGCCAGTTCCCTTGTTTGTGCCTTTCTCCGAAGGCATAAGGATGTGGTCCCACACGGTCTGCCGCCTCTGGACTCGCAGGCGCACCCCCTAGACACTCAGCTTGGGCTCGGGAGAAGGCCCGTGTTCTAGCAGGGAACAGCGATGCGTAGCCTTCCACCAGCCCGAGAAACGCGCCGTCAGGGCTGACATCCCCTGGAGGCTGTGGGTGCCTCACCGCACTGTCGCAATGGTAGGAGGGGGAATCACTCTAGGCGCGTAGCTGCTAGGATTCATCAGTGGTAGCCCTCCCCAGCCTTCCTCCGTCGCTGTGGCTGCCAGGCATGGCCTCGGTCACCTCTAGGGGGGGCCATCTGCCCCGGCGCCGTCTGTTTATCGTGTGTCCTCGCAGCCCCACTGCTGTGTCTCTATAGGTGCGTCTTCAGGCCAGGGGGAGCAAGCCAGAGCCCCACGAGGCTTGCCGCCATCTCAGGAGGTCCCACCGGCCGCCATCTTATGGTCAGGCAGCCGGGGTGACCGCCTCCGGAGTGCTTTTTAACTAAGGAGCAGGCCGCTGCAGGTGGGGCAGGACTCACCCGAACACCTCCGCTGCTTCCGTGACACCAGTGCTCCCCTCCGCCGCCTCAGAAATTGCCGATCAGCGCCATTCGGCTGTCTCGTCGGATCACTTGCTGGCCGCCATTTCGTTGCCGGGGCCGCTCGCCGTCTCTAAAATCAGCGGACGAGAGCCCCCGGGGCCCTATTATTCCACCAAAGTGCTTTGCTGCGGTGCCTCAGGTCTTCCGCCGCCCGGGGGTAGTCCGCGGCAGAGATTCCATGCAGGTTTGACGCCAGTAGAGCTCGCCAGGTGATGTGCGGACCGGGAGCCGAATCAGGTCACGTATGCTCGGCCAGCTCGCCTGGCCACGCCCCCCGATGTTGATCTTTTCAATGAAGGAGACTAGCGCGGTGGCGTTGCGGCGGTTTGGCTCCGGATGGAACCACACAGGAGATACCTCTGTTCAGCTGGATCCACAGAGGTTTGCACAGCACCCTAGGCCCACTTCCAAGGATCCAGGACTGGGGTGACACCATATGGCAGTGTAGACTGGCAGATGGCAGAGTCTAGGTGCTGTCTTTGAGGTTGTTAGAGCCTTCTGTCCTGAGGCTCAAGTCAGGAGGTCAGTCAACTAGCCCTTGGAATCACTCTGGCAGCCCTGGGTTCAATTAAATGCAGGTCTAGTCCTTCTCACTCAGGCAGGAGGGCAGCTGGCAGCAGGTCAGCGCAGCAGGGCAGCAGTCCTTCGGCGCAGTAGTCCAGCAGAGTGTCAGTCCTTTCAGCAGCATAGCAGTCCTTCTTCATGGCAGAGTATCCACTGGTCCAGAAGTGTACCGAAGAGTTGGTGTCTGAGGTCAAATATTTCTGCCTTTAAAGTGGGAATAGCTTCTAGAGGCATGTTTATGAAGTGCCCAGATGCCCTGCCTTCCTTGCCTTGGCACCAGACTAGCTACAAGGAGTATTCAGCCCTTCCTATGGAGGCAGGGCACAGCCTATTCAAGTGTATGTCCAGTTTCTTCCTCCCATCCTGCCAGTAATAGCCCATCCAGATACACCGAAGCTCCTATTGGGTGTGGCTGTCTAGGAGGGATACACAAAGCCCAACTGTCAACTACACCTAGTCAGGTGAGCCAACAACAGGCTGCAGGCACCAAGTGGGTAAGGCAGGAAAGTGCCAACTTTCTAAAAATAAACTGAATAGTTGATTGACGGAATGCTGAGCAATGTCAAACACTCTCCCCCAGTCAGAGATCTGGACCTAAATTAATTGTTTTTTTGCTCATCACACCATTCCAGTTCCGACTCAGCCAAATGCATATCAGTATTAACCCTAATGCCCATGGTAATAGTCCAGCCCGAACTGGCAGGCCAGGTCCTCCCTGGACCAAAAACAATCATCTTAGGACCAGTTTTGGGGTATCAACCCTCATCAGTCAGGATAGCCTGAATCCTGTGGGATGGCAAGCACTGAACCCACATCTGGGCATACCACGCCATTACAGTTTGGACCCATCCATATGTAAATAAGTATTGACCCTGCTTCCCCAAGGGCACAGTCCAGCCAGGCCCTGGCCTGGCAATTTGGGCTGGTCTGTTGCCGTTGGGAGCAGGGTCAACACGGATTTTGTTCAGTATTCTGTTTATCAATTGTTCTTTTTGCATTTGTCACCCAAGTGGGACGGGTATGCCCAGATGTGGGTCCCGTGCTCACCTTGCCATTGCAGGCGAGAGAAACATGAAAATTCCCTGATTTGACTACATCAAATCTAAAGTAACGAAGCTGGATAGGACGACTGTCTACACCAATCCCTCCACCATTCTAAACAGAAAGTTGACGAGCTCCATGTGTGGGTCCCTACAGTAGAGTGTACATTGGCAGTTTTCCAAGTGAATGATTCTACTGTCACTCTTAAAAAGATTTTGTGGCAAACATCCTGGATGTTGCATATTATTTAAATTCTGGATGCTCTGTATTTCTAGTCATTATTATAACAAAGAAATCCAAGGGACAAAGTCAAAATACGTATGGCTCACAAGTCCATGTGATGATTTATATTTTAGTGTCAGCAGAACCTATATCCATATTGTTTGTGTTCCAAAGTGGCGGGAAATGTCTTGCAGAATTAATCAATCAGTTGTGGATATCTTGTCTGAAGAGAACCAAGTGACACAAGTGACACAAACGCTTTGGAAATTATGCTTCTTCGTTCAAAATTGTCAGTAAAGGCAGTTTTTACTTTACAAGGGATCTTCAGGACATGTCTTGTGTGACCATATCCATGTGATGAAATGCTGTTACAGTTCACACAGTCCCACATTTTGTAATTTTTCTTGATTTAAACCGCCAGAGATGTCAGCACAAAATCAATACTGTCCAAATATCCCGAGTACATTCACGAAACCATTTTTCAGTCCATTTACCTTCCCACTCCCCCCGACTAACTGGATATTTCTTATAGTCCAGCAGCTTTCTATAGATATATGGCCCATTTCCGTGCCACAGCTCTCGGGAGTAAAATACTCGAAGCAAACAAGTAGAATGCTTCAATTAGGCTTAGGCCTTTTTATCCATGGAGGACAAACTCAGAACATTGACTCATGAGAAACCTGGCACATGCTGTACAGCAGGTGAAGTCCATGTATTTCAGCACCAGTGGCAATTATAACCTATTTAGCTGTGCTTTTCTGCAAGTATTGAACTCTCGGAAAAGTGTTTGAGCGATAATATTCAAGTGACAAGAAATAGAATCTAGAATTTCGTAAAATACTTCCCAATCTCAACTTTGTTGTATTATGATGAAAAGGGAGTACTGTCAGATTTGGTATCAGCTAATTAAAATCTCTGACATTTCTGGAAACATTTAGAAATGGTGCAGGACTTCTTCTTTTGAGCAAAAATGCATTCAAAAAAGCGAAATATTCTATAGCAAATATAAAAGCTATTGCTCATGGGTTCATAAGATAAAGTATCCTATCCCTCTGCTCTCTGATGCCAGAAAATCAAATCTGGAATGACTTCTCAATCAAAAGGAACTACAACAGAAATGTCCTTCAACACCGATTTGAAAGTTCTATTATATTACCAACTCACTATCATTCTGCCTTTTGTTTAGCAAATCATTTAAACATCCATCTGCTGGCATGTCACAGCTGGCCAATGTCGATAGTTTAAACTTGTAGACCACAAAGTTTCTCTATTTGACTCCAGATGTAATGGATATTTCTTCCAAAGACAAACACTCACCACTGGACTGAATATAATTTCGTACCAGACTTAATATGTCACATGTGGTGTGGCTTTCGTAGAAAGGAATAATTGCCAAAGGGAACACTAGCATCTATGGCAACACAGTGGAAGGAAACGTTTATACTGGACTAGCAGCCCGTCCCGCACTTTTCCGGGTGCAACAGGCTTCCCCGACCCCCGCCCGCCCCGACATTGTGCAGCAGCCCGGGCCCCCACCCGGCCTGTCCCCCGCCTGCCCTGACCCCCGCCTGCCCTGACCCCCGCCTGCCCCGACATGGGTACCTGAGCCGCCGCTCCTCCCGCCTGTCCGCTGCTCGCACCGCCGCTGGCCTGTCCGCTGCTTCTCACGTCACCGCTCCTCCCCCGCGCCATGTCCGCCGCTCCTCGTTGCGCTCCTGGATGCCGCTCCTCCCCGCGGTCCTGACGTGAGCACGCACGTCGCGGCCGGTGCTACTTCGGAGGGACTACTTTTTTTTTACTTGAAATTTTTTAAATAACGTTTATTTATTTATTTATATAGCCTATAACCATCTACACACCCTGACGATTCCAACGGTGTATCGGGTGTGTGGATTGACACGGTGGTTCCCGAGTTTACTCGCCTCAAAGGCTGAAGGTTCTTCCTTTACTATAGTAGTATAGATTAATCACTTCTCTATGTCCTGAATCCACGTTTTGCATCCTCCTTCGAAAAGCAAACTGGCCTACAGAATAATGATGATGTCATTTAATGGCCACCCTCCGATACTAGTGAAAGTAAGAGACCACAAATAGTCAAAAATTGGCAATCCACTGAAGGTACATAAAAGTGACCGAAAAAAAAGCCCAGAACAAGACTTACCCTTTAGAATCCAGAGATAACGTAAGAATGATAGATGTCTCATTCAGTTTCACTCGTAGAAAAAAGTAAACAATCAGGCCATGATTGAGGTTTGGTAAGTGCGTCTCCATCGTGGATAGTTCTTTTGACTATAGAAATGCTAGTGTGGAGGCTTTCTTGGCTTGAGAAAATGGTAAATTCCCTCTCTATTTGTGAAATAAATGTTAGATTCCAACTTGGATTAGGAGGAAACGCCTGGTTCCATCTTTAGTTGGAAGAAAAATACTTGTGGCAGTTGTGTTTGTGTGACCTACCAATGCCACAAGGGACCCCATTATGCAGAGATCTAGCCAGACAAAAACCACAGTAGCAAAAAACAGATTAAGGAATAGAACTGTCGAGATATTTTTGTGTCCAAACAACAGCTTGCAAAACTGCTTACTCCGGGATGCAACTGCCAATAAGTGTAAATTAATTAGATGTTCTCTCTCAGCACAAGATTTAATAATTAACTGTAACGAACTCTTAACCGGATTAAAAGAAAAAAACAATAATCACAATTTGCCGTTTTTCGCAGAATTGTTGCTGTCGCCTGAGACGACATAGAAACACTTCAGGACTACGGAAATCAATGCTTTCTAACTTGCAGCTCCGTGAATGAGTACATATGCAAATGTATAGGCCTTATGCACTAATGCGGTCAACTTAAAATAAGATGCATATTAATGTGATTGACTCTTGTCTGCCAGTAGGGTTGCCCTCGAAATTGCAAGTCAATAGAGAAACGTTTTTGGAACCCACAGTGACTGTTGTCTGAGTTAACAGGCCTTATGGCGTAGAAGAGGTCAGAAACCAGGTTTCCCAAAAGTAGAAAAATAGAGCATTATCAAAGCTGTTGGAGTGTTTTGCAACATACCATTGCCAATAGTGGAAATTGGGTGTTTGGCTAGGATACAAGTATGTCACTTAGGATAAACCTTTTAGAGCACTTTCATGATTTGCTTACTTACAACACACTTCAGGCAAATAGTTCAAAATAATGTACTTTGGGTTTCCATATGTTTGACGGCATACACGATGTCTTTAATGCACCAATATCATATATTTCATACCTCACTGGGAAAAAAAAATCTTACTGTTACTTGTAGCATACCGAATTCTAAGGTGTTGAGATACAAATTAATCAAAGGAATTTTGCTGTTTTTCTGCACTGAAAAAGATGTTTCACATATGGGTTTATTTCCCCATAACTAATCACTACAGATCTTTCCACAAACTCATTCACCAGAAATGCACTTCATTTGGCTAGTAATGAGACAATGCTTGAGGCAAATGTCTAGGGTGCCAGGCCCTCATATGTTTTCCTAATGCCAGAAGATTGATAAGAGTGATTCTTGGCAGTACTCCTGGAGAATCCTTTGTGACACAGAATGCATGTCAGAATCTTCATAGAAACTTTTCTCTCCCAGAAGGATTGAAAAACCGCCACATCAGTTCCTGGGGTCTCCTCCAACTCTTCTTCAATCTCCTTTGGTTTCTCTACTCCAGATGCCATTTTTTTTGTAGCAACTCAAAATAAATTGAAGGCTCCAAAAAAGCATAGACAAGCACAAGAAGTGCTCACACACAAATACTTATCCCAAATTTGGTTGAAAGGGTCGAAACTCCCTGTAAATGGCAGAAGACCGTAATTTCAACCAGTCAGATATCTTTACTTTGTGCCATATGTACAGCGAAACACTCAGAGACTTCCCAAAAAACACAAGTCGTCCTCATTAATTGTGCTTATGAGAAAAGATCTAGGCTCAAAGTTACATCAAAATCACTCCCATTCTGGGGCGTGGCTTCGTGGCTGAGCATGGCGGACGCATCTTTCTAGAGCTTCACTAGCCTGCGCCATCTCAGAGCCCTAATCCTGCAGTTATTCTGACCCCAGACGCTGCTGCTGCAGACATCTACTAGCGGAGCACACTAGCACCCCTCATGCGAAGTCTGGTGCAGGTGGCGTACGGGGGGCCCAGATCCGGTGTCGATGCGGTGGCAGCTGAGAGTGCAGACCGAGCAGGGCCATGTTGTGTGGGCAGGGCTGCTGCCATTGATCGCTGCGGGCTGATTGTGCGGACCTTGCTGCAGTGACTGCCACCTCCCCGTGAGGCTACGGGCTGAGGCTACTGGGACATCTGGGGCTCGGTGGCCTGCCACTGTGGCGCCTTTGCTGCAGGCCCATCCCCCTGTGTGGGGTAGAGCGGAGTGCAGAGACCCCAGGGCCGGCGCAGCTCCTAGCAAGGCCCCAGCTGTGTTGATGCCTGCATCGGCTTGACCCGTGCGCTATGGGGGTCGGGCCGCCTTCCCTCTGTCATCGGCAGCTCAGTGGACTGAGCCACGTAGAGGACGTGCCGGGAGGCCGTGCTGTGAAGGCGGTGAGCGGCGGATTGCCGGCGAGACCTCATCCATCATCTGTGGGGAACAAGATAGTGAAGGTGGTGACTGTGACCAGCGGGTTTGCCGACCTGCGCATTCCTCCGAAGGCTTGCTTCTTCTGCCTGGAGCCTACACAGTGAACCCCCTTGTCGGGCTTCCGGCGGGGCGTGACGAGGAGACCCCGCAGACTTGTGGGGTCCCTGGACTCTGTGGCTGACTGCACCTTGTGAACTCGGCAGGTACGCTGGAGGGGTCGGGTTGGTGCATCCGGGGATAATTGTGGGGTTGCCGGGGCCTGCACTCCGTGCGTTGTGGTCGCCCTCTTATCCGGCCGTGGAACCCTTCTGTGGCAGCTGCTGGTGCTTTGGAGGCCGTCCCCTCCTGAATTGCCTGTCACTCCTGAGAAATTCATCCGACGCCTTTCCTGGTGGTCCCTGGAGCCAGTGGATTGCAGTGTCCGGAGTGGGGCATTGTGGCGACTGGGAGCCCGGCCTGGTTGCGGCCTGGCCTGAACTGGGTCTTTCTGGGTGCAGGGGCGCCCTTCAGAGCTGGACCTGGTGCCGTGTGGCTTTCCACTTCCTGCTGAACATTGCCCTCATCGTGATGAGGCCCGCTCCTCCACGCCTGCCGGGGAGGGCTGCTGTCCTAGGGCGGGCCCCTCTGATCCATTATCTGGTCCACAATGGGCAAGGATAAACACGGCGCTGCGGCCCCTAAGCAGCCCACCATACATCAATATACCACCGCTCCAGCAGGGAAGGATGTCACTGAGGGCCTGTCCTCTGACACTGCAACACTGCTTGCGGCTATTAATCAATTCAGGACTGTACTTGAGGCCCAGATCGGGGCTGTTTGTTCTGAGGTGTTGTTTCTTCGTCAGGACCTTTGGAAGGCAGTAGACCGGATCACTGAGGCGGAGACCGTGGTCTCCACGGTGAAGGACACCGTATTCGCCCTCCAGAAGAAGGTGGACAAACTTACCACGGTCTTGAGGGAGCTGGCGTCGCGGGTCGAGGATACTGAAGGGAGGGCCCGGTGCAACAACATCCACCTTGTGGGCTTTCCGGAGGGCTACGAGGGTACCTCTATGGATGATTTCCTCTCTGGCTGGCTCAAGGGGTTTCTGCCACCCAAGACCATGTCTCCTTATTTTGTGGTGGAGAGGGCCCACTGCGAATTGACTAAACGGCCACCCCCTTGATCGCCCGGCTCCTCAACTACGCCAACCGGGATGCAATTCTCTGCTATGCCCTGCTCCACAAGGACAAAATGTCTTTTGAATCCCATCCCACCATGGTCTTTCCGGACTACACCAGGCTGGTGCAGCAGCAACGTCAATCATTCGTGGCGGCCAAGGGACGTCTTCTGGAACTGAACTTATCCTATGCGCTGGTGTTTCCTGCCAGGAAGAAGGTGATATACGATACCAAGACTCTCTTCTTTGACTCCCCCGAGGAGATTTTCGCTTGGACTGATGAGAAACACACTTTTAAGCCGCACTCGCCGCCGCCGCTGGACTCAGACTCATGGCAGGGATCCCATCAAGGTAGTTGCCAGGACAGAAACACCATGACAAGGCGCCACAGGTCCCGCTCTAATTGGCTCTCTCAGGGTCAATCGGGGACTGCAGACTAAGACCGCCCTGGATAGGGGCATATTCTGGCTTTTCTTTTCTGCGGAACATTCTATCAAAGCTGTGGTCTCTCACTGGATAGCGTAAGATCCTAGTGTGCTGGGGTCTTCTTCACCTACTCTGAGAGGTGCCGGTCGCTGACCACCCTGAGCGGTTTGCGTAATGTTGGGTGATGTTGGGTGGGGGGGATCCATTGGGGACTTGCCTGGTTGATCATGTTGGGGGCCTAGGACAGGATTCCACCGCGATAGATATTCCTTGCTTTTGGAAGTATGGGGAATGGGGGGGTCATGTTGGGTTTCAGATTGTTTGTTTTGTGGTTTGCGCACCATTGGTCACTGCATACTTTAGAGGGTAGAGATGACTCAAGTCACAGATAGATCTCCGCTGGGGGAACTCAATATTCTGGCATGGAATGTTTGGGGACTGTTAGACAAGGTCAAACAGGAGGCTGTGCTTCACTTAGCAAAGCGTAACTCTGATGATATCCTGTTACTGCAGGAGACTCACCTTCTGGGCACCAAAGCCCCCCGTCTAACCCGATACGGTTTCGCTACAGTGTACCACTCTGGCTTCACAAGGGGGGCATGCGGCACAGCGATACTCATGCTTCCAACGAGTGCCGCTTCAGGTTACATAACACTGGCTAGATCCCCGGGGGCGCTTAACTATTATCTCTGGTACCATAGCTGGCGAGCAGATCATTCTTGGGAGTGTATATGCCCCTTCACTATTAGGCCAGACGTTCATAGATAAACTTACACAACTCTGGGGGGACCTTCCCAGTAGCTTGACGATTCTGGGTGGGGATTGGAATGACACCATGGCTCACCTTGACAGATGGTGGGCTCAGCCGCCGGACACAGCCCCCTAGGTCCAAACCAAATACGTTGGGGAATACACTGGGCTGGACAGACTCTTGGCCGGCGCTTCATCCCTCAGAGGTGGGATTCACATACGCATCATTGGTTCATCTCACCCTCACACACCTCGACTATCTAATCCCCATAGCTACCTACACAGAGCGGCTCACGCATTCATCCTGCCCAGGGGTCTCTCCGACCAGTCGCCCATTCACATCAGGCTCCGCCTGCAGACTAATCGGGCCCCCTATCGGTTGCGCATGTCCCCATGTTTTCTTCGTGATGCTGACTACCAAGACATGCTGCACCGCGCTATAGTGGAATTTCTCAGCCTCAACGTAGGTACTTCCTCATCCCTAGTCACTCTCTGGGAGGCCCTTAAGCCTACGATTAGAGGGGCTGATATCAGTTATCATTCCGGGGAAAAACGGCGATGCCGGGCACAGGTGCGGGAGCTTGAGTACCGTCAGATACACGTGCAGTCCCAGCTGGTGGAGAACGCCGATTCGAGTACGCGTCGGAAACTATTACACGTTCAGCAGCAGCTCTATCAGTTGCATATGGACGATGCTAAAGAGGAGTGGCTGGCAACCCAATACAGGATCTATCAGTGGGGAGACGAGTCCAGTCAGATGCTCCATAGGCTGTGCCAGGTTCAGACGACCCCGAAGCAGGTTCCCTCCTGCGGTTCCCAGACTGCACTATAAGCGCCTCCCCCAAGGTGGTGGTCCAGGCGTTTGCCAGCTTCTACGCAGCCCTCTATGAGGAGCATGAGGTCGTAGCCAAGCCCCTCATTGACTCAATTTTTTCTGATATCCCTCCCCGCCGTTTGCCCGATAATGTCCGAGATGAACTGGATAGGCCGATCACCCTGGACGAGCTGCAGGCGGTGTTGTCCGATACACATCATGGCCGTGCTCCAGGCCCGAATGGGTTTCCCTGTGAGTGGTGACCCTGTAGCCTCACATGCTTGGGGCATTACATGAAGCCTTGGAGCAACGTGTTCTGCCTCCTAACTGGCGACATGCCGAAATTGTAGTTTCCCTTAAACTTGGTCGGCCTCCGGAAGAGTACCATCCTATCTCCTTGCTGAATTTTGAATGCATTGGACAAACTAAAGATACAACAAAAAAAAACTGGAATTTACGAAAGTAAATAAAATGTAAGTGATATTATTACAATATCATCATTTACAGTAAAAAAAACTCTAGAAATTCCCTGACAATAACAAAGGTTATAGTTAGGTGATAATTCCAGTCATAGCATAATGTTTTAAAGCTAAAAAACACCAAAATTCGGCAGTTACAGTTTAACGAGTTAACTATAACTAGTGTCTCCACCATGCACTCTTTATGACCTCACATATTACATCACTCACATGACATGTTCAATGGTATCAGTGATTACCTCACCAAGGATATCTCAAATGACATAATTGATGATATTGTCCAACCGACTGCTGTTCAAATTGCTCTATAACCTACTGCAGCATTTAAGATATGAAAGTAAGTATTAAATGCACAGATCATGTAAAGCATAATTTTCCTGAATTTGTGTATATGTACAAAATATTAGTACTGTTGCCCTGAAGACAAGTATTTATCACTGTAATAAGCCTTAAATGGTGCACATTATAACTTCCAGCAAAGTATTTAATCTAACACTACTTTAGAAAAACAATGTAAACATTGAACACATATACTAAGACCTGCATCCTGGTTTTTGTTATATACAGTTGTTACAATAAACACGTATAAAAACATGCCATTGTATAAACCTTGTTTACTATTTATTATTGTTGTTGAGCTGCGGCGAGCGGGATCATGCCTCCGGACTTCGTCTATCATGAGGCATGGTCCCTCCCCACACACTGCAATCATACTAAATAGCATATCACACTGTACACATCTGCATATTTACTAAGTATATTGAAGTAAAGGAACATAGACATGAAGTTAAGAATAGTAAATCTATTCTTACGCAGTTACCAGTATGTACATAACCTTATGATATTTTGGCTGATGATATTTTTGTGACAGTAGCCTTATAGCGTGATATTTGTGTGGTTGGTATTCTAATTTGCTGCTATAAATTCGGCCTATTGGGTGTACCACACTATTGGACCATGAACCTGCTTCATCTACAGAAGGCAGTATTCAGAAAATCTGAAATGTAAACATGAACATAGTTAAGAATTCATACGTGGTAAAATCTTGTAGCAAAGGTTCTCTGTAAACCTTATATATAAAAGAGAGTATATAGGGAAAGCAACATATTCAATTATGAATAGCTATTATTATTGACTACCTAATTACACTATTTGAACTGCACCTCCTGCAGTGAAGCAGCTCCTACTCCAAGAGTTGGCTACTTATTGGATTTGGTGGTCCATCATAATCAGTACAGCAAACAAACCTGAAATATGTATTTTCAAAATTAGCCACACATGTTTGCAGGTAATATTGTAAGTACCAATTTTGTTCTTGTTGGCTGCACAAAATAAATTATTTTAGGAGTCTCAACCTGTTACACATACAATGAAACTTAAATATATGTCTTTGATTTTTACTGAGAGAGTTCTTTCATATGTGGAACCAAGGCATCGATAATAATATACAGCTATACATCATCCTCAGCTTAAAAACGTGCACCTTCAGAAGTAAACTTCATGCGCCTAGGAGTACTAGCCATATCTGTCGGTATTGCCTCTGAATATTTTGATGGTTCACAGCTTTAGTCACAAATGGTAATGTGATGTTAAATTGTTTTGCAGTTTGTGACTGTCACCCTAACTAGTCCCCTTCCTCTCAAACCTTCATGAAAATAACTGCACATTTAATCTAATGTTAAATTTAGATTAAATGTGCAGTTGAGGGTGGATCCGCCACAAGTGCTAATGTCTCTATTGTTGTTAGGTTCAGTGAAGGTTTTAGGGCCAGATGTATGACCGTGAGAAAAAGCAACTTGCAATTTGCAAGAACTTGCAACCGCAAACTAAGAGTCGCTAAATCTGATAAATGTTTAAATCTGGCCCGCAATCTGCGACCCGCAATCGAGTCACATCGCAATTACTGAACTCGCATTTTGCGAGTCTGTATGTAGTCGTAAATTGTAGCAGCAGTTGCAATTTGCGATTGTGATCACAATTAGTGACCCAAGCTTTAAAAATGCCCAGTTACTTCCTGGAACATCAGAAGGACCCCAAACCAGGAAATGGTGTCCTTCATGATTCCTGTTTAGCAGTAGGAGCATTATGTGAAGGCAGCTGCACACTCCAAGACTGCATCCAGGCACCAAGCAAGCCCTGCAATGGCAAGCCAGCAGAGCAAGAAGGGAGCTTAGGTAGAAGGTTACATTTTCTGTAAGGGGATTGGAAATTCTCACTCATGGTTGTTGCAACAACCATGAACAGCTTTTTCAGCGGGCCTCCCAGATATTTATTGACTCTGAAAAGTGCAAGATCAGGAGGGAAAGGCAGAATTCCAAGGGTCAGCAACTGGACCATCTGAGAGCCCGCATCTGTTGAGCCCCAGCAGGATCTAGAACAGGATACAGAGTCAGCGTGTGCCTGCAGCCTTCCTGGTAAGTGCAATATACTTACTATTCCAACATACCTGCCAGAACCTTGCAGTCCACAGGCATGCAACACAGATACCCTTAGACACTCCATTTTCATGCACCAAAAGTCACAGCTGTTACATTATGGAATATGTAGACAGGTGCATAAACAGTGGCATAACTGTCTGATATGTGCTGCATAACAAGGTTCAAACACTGCATTTATTTTGTTTTCTATTGTACCAGCTGTGGGAGGACAGAACACACAAGAGGAAGCAGGGGAAGAGCAGGACTTTTACCTGATGGAGAAAGAGATGGATGTCCAGGTAGAGTCTCATGCAGGCCTATCTGACATCAAGGCTAACATATCCCAGCAGGCAGCAGCACCAACAATTCCTGTCACCAGGGTCCGGCACCAGCATCCAACGCTTGCGGAGGTAGCAACAGGCAAGGCTTTATGCCCACTTCCAGGCAGGCATGGGCGACCAGACGGAGGCCTGCGGCATTAACCAGGCAATGCTGCAAATTCAGCGGCTGCAACAGCGACGTTCAAGAGTAATTAACACTAAGCAGCCCAGGGATTTACACACCTATCCCTCCAATTGGCAGACAACCAGCCCTGGCTGGATATCAAGTTTGATGCACTCACTGGGGTGATTGAGCAGCTCTGCACCAAGCTGGCGGAGGTGAGAAGTCAGCAGAAGTCAGCAGAGGCGCAACAAAAGGAGAAGGGCAAGCAGGATGGGGGCAGTGATCTGAGTGATCGGCAGGCTTGCCCAGGCTACTACTCTCAACTCAAGATGCACACTGGCCCTGCAGGTGGAAATGGGCCACTACAGTGGAGATGGGACCAGAGGCCTGCAGCATAGCATTGCTGATGTTGAGGCAATAAAGATCTCCAGTCTTGTCACGGAGGCAATGAGAGATGCTCCCAATAGCGAAGTGTCCAGCCACAGCAATGTCCCCTTTGCGGGACAACACATGGGTATGGGCAGCAGCAAGCATTCCACATCCCCACAGTGTAAAGCACCTTCAAGCAACCCAAAAATGTTGGACGTGACTGCACATTGCATACGTACCATGCAATTGCCCCCATGGTATCATTGTTGGCGGTAGAGTAACCTCCCTTTGTCACACACATTTTGATGATGTTTTCCATGATGGACATTTTTTCCAGCAGTTCATTTCTGAATACCCTGACATTAAAGGGTTTCCCAGTTTGTGAAATCTACTATTAGTTTTGTCATTTGTGGAGAGTGTTGTGTAAATGGATGCATCTTACCATAAAATAAATTGTCTGGCTATGTGGTCCCTGCTTCGTCTCCCCGCTGCTGCTCTGTTTTGCTCAGGTGGATGTCAGGCAGGTGGGCCCGGGCCATCATCTTCTGATTTTGAAACAGACACCTCCATGTGTAGGCCCCTCCTGCAGGCAATGATGTGTAGTGTTGCACATGTCCCCACAATTCAGTCCGCCTTGCAAGCTCATACTGCAAGGCCCCTCTGCTTTTATGAAGGCACCGGAGGTGCGATTTCGGGATGCGGAAGGTGCGTTCTATCACACTCATAGTGGGTCTATGTGCAGTGTTGTATTGTTTCTCGTGCTGGTTTTTGGGAGGCAGGTAGGGCGTGAGGAGCCATGGCTGCAGGGCACTGTCACCTGGTGAGACATGTATGAGGGTGAGACAACATACAGTGAGTAATGTTTGCACTGAGACATTTCACTTTGTACATCACAGTGCATTACCTAGTAGGTATCATTTATCAAAGTCCCCCCTTTCTAGTTGCTCGTGAAAGCCACTGTGGTAAAGATGTAGGAGTCAAGGGAGCTCCCTGGAAATTTTGCTACATTGTCAGTGATTATGTGTTGTACATTGCGGACAACCTGAATGTTTAGTGAATGTGTGTTTTTTTTGGTTCCAGAATATGTATTCCAGGTGGAATGGGGGACATATGGGCACATGGGTTCCGTCTCTGCAGCCAATAATCTGTGGAAATCTGACTATCCTGTAAAATTGAGTTATTGTATTTTGGATTACTACATCATCCCTGGCCAGGTAGATGTGTTGATTTATGTGGTGGATCATAGTGTCAAGGAACTTGAGAAGGAATCACGATAGCGCATTGTGAGAAACCACTCCGGCAACTGTGATTACTTTTTGGTGGCTACCACTTGGCAATAGGTGGAAGGAGCGCAACACATGGACATTGGTCGGGATAGCATTTCTGTGCAGCGTACTGCACTCAGGGAGTGGCTTTAAGGTGGCTATTTGCTCCAGGCTCCCATTTCTACTCAGCCTGTATTGGTCTTATATTTCTTCCTTTGTCTTTTCAAACCTGGTCAGCCTGATTCTGAAGATCTTCTCCTGTCTCATCCTCCTCTGCTGAGCAGACAAAATTCACCTTCTCCTTGCTAGCATGTACAGGACAGCCATTGTTGGAAGGTCTCTGATGTATTCTAGGCCTGTTTTTATAGGTTTGTCCTTGTTACCACCTGTTTTCGGTCTGTGGTAAATTGCATGTGTATTTCCCACTTGCAATTGTTTGCAACTTTGTTGCAATCGCTATTTCAGATTAGCAAATGCTTATCGTACATAGCATATGGCCCATTTTGCTTTTGCAAATTGGATTGCGACCAATTTACGAGTCACAAATCAGTTGTACATGTGGCCCTTAGCAATTTAAACCTGAGCTCATCCCCAGGTAGCTATGGCACAGAACAGACAGGCTTAACTTAAGAAAATCTCTAAATCATTTAGAAATACCAAAACAGTTGAAAATACAACACAATAAACACCATACTCCAATTTGTAAAATTAGATAATATTTTTATGAATAAAATTACACCAAAATGGCAAAAATTAAGAAAGGGGAACTGGAGATATGATTTTTTATGTTTTAAATAAAAAAAGCTCCGAAAACCGCAAATTTGCAACTGCAGGAAACTGGTTGTGCTAGACCGGACCAAAGTAAAAAGTTAAGGCTGACTGTGATAGACCGGCAAGGTAGGTTCATGTCAGAGTATTACCATCGGTCTTAGAAAATTCAAGAGAAGGAAGAGACCTCACCGGTTCAAGGCTACAGGCTGGCTCCAAAGACAGGCTTGTCAATGATGCTTTGATGAAGGATGAGGTCTTGTGAAGCAAACAACAATTGCGGGAAAAGCTTGGAGCAGGAACGGTCTAGAGTTTGCACCCAGGAAGGCATTGACATCTATTCAATGATCCTCCCCATCAGGCCTGCTGACGATTTCTACCTTCAGACTTAGACACTTTTCTGGAAGTTGGATTTCCTCAGTGGGCCAAGGTTGCAAGCTGTAGCAGAAGAGGATTCAACATCTTTGGATGGCAGTTGTGGCTAGTGCTGCTGTGGAGAACAGCATAGCAGGATCTGCAGGGAAGTCAGGCCCACTGGCGGTGCATCCTTGGGGGATCGGCTAGCAGGTTGTTCCAGGTACACAATGGTACTCCAAGCAAAAAGTCTTTAAACAAGTCTCAGCTTTTAGGGTTAGACGGGAAGACTGCACTGCAACACTAGCCAGGGGCTCCAGGACCTCAGGAACAACATTTGTGGGGAAGGACTCCAACAGAAGCCACCAGCTGGCTCTAGAGCAAGTCCATTTGAAACTGGTCAGCTGGGCTCCTTAATGAGAGTGGAGTTCTTGGAGCTTTTTTGTTCCTGCTGCTTAACAGAAGGTCAACCAATTGACCCGGGAGTCCACTTCTTAGTCCTGGCTACAAGTGGAAGTAGGACCAGTTATTAGGGTTCTCGTCAGAGGCTTCAGTGGCAGGTATAGTCCCCTCTGAGAGACACTTCTCATCTCATCAAGATGCCATTCAGCTCCTGAGTGACAGTTCAAAGCTCAGCAAATGGGCTCCTAGAAGCCATAAGCAAGTAAAAGATTACCTTTTTAAGTGCTTTTTGTAAAATATTTGTTACAAATCCAACTTTACCAATGATTTGAGTTTGTAATACGTATCGTAAAAAGTCCACCAATTAAATTTTTAGCTGGTTCCTAGGCGGAGATAACTTTATTCAATGGTACTATTAACTCCCAGTGCTCACTTATGGAACAGCTAACCCTGCTGAGGTAAAAATTGCTTTTATGGCATTGCCACTGTAAGGACATGTTTAATGTTAAACCTTTACATGTCCTACTTTTTAAATATCATGCACCCTGATTTATGGGCATATAAGGGCTACTTAGGGATGACAATAATATTTAAATGAAGGGTTTAGACCTATCAAAATGAAGGGTTTAAACCTATCAAAATGTTTAAATTGTCTGCGTGACATTTGGCTGGATTCGGTCATTAGAATCGTCTGGTCATGATTTGTATGTTGATGACATGGACGGACCAGGACAGGGGCTCATAGCCGCCATATTGAGAGGACTGGGAGTTGCAGTCTAGCTGCAGGACGCCTCCCGCCCCCCCTGGGTATTTAAACCACTCGATACCCGCAGCGCGCAGATTAATTTGAGTTGCTCAACCCCTGAGGCGGAAGCCGGGGGCTCTATCTGCTTTCCCTAATTTTTAAAAACATGAGTGTGTTGTTATCATTTTGCGCCGCCGCCACATGTAGATTCACCTACTGTGGTGTTGTTTTTAAATAGAATATTTGCGAAGCCCGCATACCTTGTCCCTGGATCCCCTGTGCAGCCGATTAGGCGCTGACGTGGACGGACCGGGACAGGGGCTCATAGCCGCCATATTGAGAGGACTGGGGGTTGCAGTCTAGCTGCAGGACGCCTCCCGCCCTCCCTGGGTATTTAAACCACTCGATACCCGCAGCGCGCAGATTAATTTGAGTTGCTCAACCCCTGAGGCGGAAGCCGGGGGCTCTATCTGCTTTCCCTAATTTTTAAAAACGTGAGTGTGTTGTTATTATTTTGCGCCGCCGCCACATGTAGATTCACTTACTGTGGTGTTGTTTTTAAATAGAATATTTGCGAAGCCCGCATACCTTGTCCCTGTATCCCCTGTGCAGCCGATTAGGCGCTGACGTGGACGGACCGGGACAGGGGCTCATATCCGCCATATTGAGAGGACTGGAGGTTGCAGTCTAGCTGTAGGACGCCTCCCACCCTCCTCAATTACGTATAAAAGCCATATGTCCTCCCGTCCGCGCAGCGGGCGGGCGCAGCGGGCGCGCCAAAGGCAAGCCTGTCTGCGCCCGTCCGAGCCTGACCGGGACCAGGGGCCAGCCCCCCTGGGTCTCTGGTGGGAGATAGGAAGCTATATAGCTCGGATTCTCTGCATCAGTTGCGCCCGCCCATGTCACCCAGCTGCTGTCATTCTATATATCCCCTGGAGATCCCCCGGCTCTGTCCGCATTGTAAGATGTAGTTGATCTGCACATCAGCCAAGCCTAATGCAAGGGAGTACTTCATGTTTCTCCTTAATTGCAGGTCTCTCCCTAAGCACAGCATAGAAATATCCTTGCTGCTGGATGAACACACACCGGATGCAGTCTTTCTGACTGAAACCTGGCTGACCCTAGACTCTCAGCCGGATTTGGTGCAAGCCCTTATACCTGGTTACCAGATAGCCCGTTTAGATTGATCTCAGGGCAAAAGTGGAGGGCTTTCTATCATTTATAAGGATAATTATGTTTGTCGGTGTCTGGCGGAGTCTGTTGCTGACTGTGAAAGTCTGCCCTTCGTCATTGAATTTTCCCCTAATACCAGTTTCACAGGTATCCTCATCTACCGTCCCCCTGGACCCATTAGACAATTTCAAACTTCCCTTCCTTCAGTGGCCGCGGAACTGGCCACTTCTCCCTCAAATTTCACATTACTTGGAGATTTTAATGTTCATTTCGATAATACGTCAGACACTGTGGCCACAGAGATGATGGCGAGCCTAGCTGCCATTCAACTAGAGCAACTTGTCCCTTCTTCAACTCATGCAAAAGTTCATCTTTTAGATCCGATCTTCAGCAATTGTTAACATCTCAGAGTGGGCACTATTAGCTGCTTACCTTGGACAGATCATTTTTTGATTCCTTTTACCTTGACCATACTTAAACCATCACCCTCTATTTTTACTTCCCATAAAACTCGAAACTGGTCCAAACTTCATGTTGACAACTGGTCCAATATCCTTAGCACCACTAGACCTTCATTTTCATGTGACCCATCTGTGAACAATAATGCATACAACAATTGGATCACTACTTCTTTAGATTCGATTCTTCCTCCCCGTATATCTGGGTCGAAAAGGCAGAATAAAACTGTACCATGGTATACTGAAGAGCTCAGGGACAAAAAACGTATTTGCAAAAGATTGGAGAGGAAATGGCGTTTGACCTACGATTCCACCGATAAAGCTACCTATAGGGAAGCCATTAGGACCTACAAATCTGCCATAAAAATAACGCAATCAGCCCATTATCATGAAAAGATTACACTGGCTAAATCTAAGCCCAAAGAAATTTACTGAATAGTAAAATCTCTGATAAAACCCCCCTCACATTTGGCAGACAATTGCAACTTACTCTACAGATGCAATGAGCTGGTTGACTTTTTCTTTCATAAAGTCACCTCTATCTATCTTTCCTTTCCGGACCCAGTCATTGAACTATCTACTCAAAGCCCCGAGTTGGTTTCAGACATAGAAATTCTTTCTCAAAACAAATTAGACCACTTCCCCTTGCTGGATCTAGAAGCACTAGAGACGCTAGTACACCAAATAAAATCTGGATCTCCGTGCGATCCTGCTACTCCAGGCATGTTGGTTTCAGCCAGAAAAGTTATCCTCCCAACACTCATGGAGTTGTTGAACTCCTCCATCTTGAGTGGTACGGTACCCTTGGCCTGGAAGCATGCCATGGTACGGGCTTTGGTGAAAAAACCTGCTCTTGATCCGGCTAATTCCAGCAACTACCGTCCGATCTCCTTGCTCCCATGGGCAGGTACGATCCTCGAGAAACACATCAACATCCTTTTAACTAAGTTTCTCGAGGATAATCATCTGCTTGATGTCTCCCAGACGGGTTTCCGCCCCAAACATGGGACGGAGACCGCCTTGCTGGCTGTGACAGAGGAGGCGAGGCGGATCCTGGATCGGGGAGGATCGGTGGCAGTGATCCTCTTCGATCTGAGTGCCGCTTTTGACACGGTAAATCATAAAATTCTTGTGACCCGTCTTGCCGACCTGGGTGTGTCCGGAGAAGCCCTGGTTTGGTTCAAGTCTTTTTTAACCGACAGAACCTTCCAGGTCTTTGATGGCACTTCTGTCTCGTCAAGCAGGCCTCTGGGGTGTGGAGTACCTCAGGGCTCTTCATTGAGCCCTACCCTCCTCAATGCATACATGAGACCGCTGGCTGGGATTGTCCGTCCGCATGGTATTGACACCATTTCCTATGCGGATGACACCCAGCTAGTGGTCTCCCTTGTGCAGAAGAGTGGTCTCCAACCACTGCCCAATTTAGCAGTGTGTTTGGAAGAGGTTAAGAGCTGGATGCTGAAGTACTGTCTGAAGCTCAATGACGATAAGACTGAGCTCATGCTCTTGGGCTCGGCAGCCCCTTCCACTCTGGAGCGGCTGTGGCCTTTGAGCATGGGTGCAGTTCCTGCTCCCAGAGATACCATCAAAAGTCTGGGGGTATGGTTAGATAAGTCATTGACCTTCAACACACAGGCTACCAAGGTGGCGGCCACCTGCTTTGGCCTCCTTAGGGTGATAAAGAAGATCCTTCCCCTCCTTCCATTTGAGGCCAAGCAGATAGTTATACAGGGCCTTGTTCAGTCCCGCCTGGATTTCAATAATGCCCTGTATCTTGGGGCGCCAGAGTACAGCCTGCAAAAATTGCAACAAACCCAAAACTGTGCAGCTCGAGCTCTACTTGGTATCCCACGAAGAACATCTATAAAGCCAGGGTTAAAAGCTCTGCATTGGCTTCCCATCAGGGAAAGGGTGAAGTTCAAATCTCTATGTATTGCTCACCAAGCTTTTTGGAAACTGAGTCCAGAAATTAATCACTCTTTGATCTCCCTCTATATACCCAACAAAATGCTCCGGTCATCTTCTGCATTTTTTGCTAAGATTCCTAGAATCCAGAGAGCTAGAGCAGGAGGCCGTTCCTTCTCTTATAATGTTTCAAAGCTGTGGAACACTCTCCCCCTGCATCTGAGAACGAACCCCAATCTGCTTAGCTTTCGTAAGCAGCTTAAAACTTTTCTGTTTCAGTAAGCAGAACCTCCCTGTACTCTTTTAAAAGCACTCTTTTAGTCTTAGCGCCTGGACGCCTCAGGGCAGCTGCAGCGCTTAATAAATCTTCTTTTCATTTCATTTTTTTTCATTTCATATCATTTCATTTTTTCATTTCATACACTTTTTACTTTTAGACATTTAATACATTACCGGCTGGTCTTCTTGTTTAAAGGTGACCCTCTAAAACGCTAGAGGTATGATGATATTGGTTTAGTGGGAATTATTGGGTGAAAGTCACTTGGCTGCACACGAGTTCCTTACCAACACTTTTGTGCATCTCGCGTTTTTTTTTTACATTTTAGTTAAAGTCACGCTCTGGCACTGCATCAATTTTTTCAAAACTTTTTTTAAACAGTTTGACTTTGCACCATAAACTGTTTGACTTAGTACCATATATTGGCATGATGACACTGAATGTTGTTTTGTCCTGCACATGTATAAGCCATCAATTTTGAGTTTACTTCTTTGCACTTTTGTCACTTACTCAATGTATTAATACCTTGCAGATTCCCCTGATGAAGGGCTCCTCTTAATAGCCCCAAATGCATTGGGATTTTTAAGCCATTGTTTATGCTGATGAAAAGCAATATCAGTTGTTACTTTGTGAATCGCATCTGCAACTATCAAGAATAAAAGCAGATTTACAGCAACTTTATGATTTGAAGATTGGACAATCATATTTTTGATTAATTGAAAATTGGATTGAGAACTGTAGTTAAAAAATCAACAGTTATCATATACTTTCAAATATTGCTTGAAAACATTTGGTACACTATTTTGTGACACCCTTGTAGTGCACTGGGCATCCCCAGATAGAGATATGGGCAATTCCTTTCTCCTTTCGAACCAGGTGGCCCGCAGATCCCCTTACCTGGTGCACACAGAATTATACAAAAATCTTTGTAAAATTTGTTGAATTGAGCATTTTGTTTAAACGAGAATCTTGAGTGCAACCCAGCTGCGTACAACCCACTGTTTATTCAAATTTCTGCCCAGCAGCTATTTTTGCACCACTTGTTGAATTGTTATATGTTTTACTATGTCTTTTGATGATATACTGCAACTTACAGAAAATAGAGCAAATACAGAAGTTTATTCAGCCGCTGAAGCGACTGATATCTATGGGCTTATCAGAGAAGTTAGGACTTTCGACACCACAGGTCCTGTTCAGCGACAAATCTGCCAACTAGAATACCTTATGCGTAGAAAGAAAACCAACGTCTGCACGCCACCACCCTCATTCAATATCATAAAGCTAGTCGTATACGGAGGGTGCTGCACCTCGAAATCAAACCAATGCTGTTTAAAATGAATAAAAACTTTATGGAAAAGTGGTATGTGATTTTAAACAAATGCTCTCTAGATCTTATTTTATTAATTGTTGAAGAGTTGTCTCAGGTATTGGTGGGCCTAGAATCTGAAATTAAAGACCTCCAGGCTAGTTTAGTGCAGCGCATGGAAGCTGATGTCCGGACTACCACTTTAATTGAGATTAACATTAAACTTGATACATATGCCAAAGACATTCATTAACGTAAGATCAGGAAATTTTGTCGTGATACGATAGATTATAAACTGGATTAAGTTTATTCTTGGCCCGAGGTTTATGCCCAAAAACGTAACTGGCAAAAGCAGGGTACTACTTCATCTGAAGAGAGTCTAGCATCAATGAGCGACACCCAAATGTCTCGTCCCCCTGTGCCCCCTGCAACTTTATTACCATCTAGAGATGAAGCGACTGGTAGCTCAAGCTCCACCAAGGTCTCTTTTTTGGAGACCAGCCCTGCCGCAAACCAACCTCCCATACAGGCAGCAGTAGAGTCAGCCAAACCCGCAGAAGTCCCTGATACAGCAAAAACAGGGAGATCCCATCGTCAAAAGAAACATTAGTTGTTAATATTACTTCTAAGAAACTAACTGACAATCAAATTGCTGTACTGAATAAAGGATGCTCTTTTGTACCCACTCACCAACCTAGAAGCCTTGACTCTAAGATTGCTTTGTTCAAATTCACCAGGAAACTACGGTTACGACATTACTTTGCCACAATAGTGACTGAACCTGAATCTCACAATGATGATGAATATCTTGAATTCAAACCACAGAGTACTTTTGTTTCACCTATTTCTCACAAGACTATTGATCTCTTTGAGATGCTGGTAAAACAAAGCATAGCTAAGTTACCATCAGTATCAACTGGCACGTCTAATTTATCCAGAAGAGAGAGATTCGCATGGAAATCCCTACAGACTAATGACACTTTACATTTAACCAGAGCTGACAAGGGTGGGGCTCTAGTAGCAATGGGTCGCACACAGTATGAGAATAAAATTGAAAGCATGTTGCAGGATTCTTCCACTTATTTGCCTCTACTTCAGGATCCCACAGAAGAGTTTTCCGCATTGTTGGAAATGATTCTGGTATATGCAATAGAGATGAAATCCATTAGCACTAAAACTAGGGAGTACCAGTTCACGCGCTTTCCCTGTAGACCAGGGTTGTATATGCTCCCTAAAATACATTAATGTTTATCAGATCCTCCATTGAGGCCCATCGTCTACGGATGTGGATCCATTCATGATCCATTGGGTCATTATCTAGATGTCTTTCTCCAACCCATTGTGCAATCCAGTCCATCATATGTGCAAGACACTACTCATCTACTAAACCTTCTCCGAGACACACTCATTCCTGAAACCGGAGAAACCTGGTTGTGTACCATAGATGTAGTGTCATTGTACATCTATTCCTCACCTTGAAGGCATTGAAGCCATTGAATGGGCTTTGCTAAGACAAGATACGATCAGGGCTAACAAATAGTTCCTTTTGGAAATCCTCAATTTCTGTTTATTCCACAGTTATTTTTAGTGGAAGGGACAGTTTTTTCTTCAAGCAAACGGCACATCAATGGGTTTTTCGGGTACCTCCAGCTATGCTAATATCTACATGCTTAAATTTGAAACTGAGCATATTTTATCCAACTCATCATGGGCCTCCAACCTTATAGTATATCGTCGTTTCATCAACGACATACTGAACATTTGACATGGGTCACGAGGGTGATGTAGAAGCTCTAGTTCTTGTATTGAATGGTATCAACCCCAGAATTCAATTCACCCATCACATTGAACCACGATGCATAGCATTTTTGGACGTCTTGCTCACATTATCCAATAACATCATTGAAACCACAAGTTTAAAAAAAACCACTGATCGCAATAATGCCCTCCTATATCAACATTTCCATCCTTGGTCTCTGAAACGTCATTTGCCTTTCTCTCAATTTTTGAGAGTCAGGCGCATCACCTCCAATCCTCAGGTTGGCCTGCAGACAATTGAAGAATCTAAAGACAAGTTCCTAAGCAGAGGTTACCCTCCATCGGTAGTTGATCAGGCAATTACCAGGTCATAAGCATTGTGCGCGAAGACCTGTTGAAAAAGAAAATTAAAAACCCAGGTTCAGCTAGGGAGGTATTTGTCTCCACATATTCGACCCATTCAAATCTTTTGAAATTAATCATACTAAAAAGATGGATTTTACTTCAATCTGAGCCCGACTTTAAAGGAATGTTTGTAGATCCCCCGTTGTTTGCATACAAGAGGTCCTGTAATCTTAAAGAGATTTTGAATAAATCCAAAGACATTGTTAAAGTTCCTTTTAAAGGAATGTCTAAATGCATGAACTGCTCACGTTGTAACAACGTTATCACTGATAAAAGTCTATCCCATCCCCGATCAGGCAAAAATATATTTTTAAATTTAAATACAAATTGCAACAGTCACCATGTGATTTATGTGATTAAATGTCCTTGCGACTTGTATTACATTGGAAAAATTGAGAGAATTCTTCGTACTCGCATAGCTAAACACAAGAGTCGCATTAGGACAAACACGCTAAGCTCTACGCTAGCACAGCAGTGGCATGCAGAAAAACATACCATTGCACAGTTAAGATTTGGGGTTCTAGAGGTGGTAGAAACTCGTCCAGATAGAGATATGTCAAAACTTTTATCACAACGTGAGTCCCACTGGATATGGTTTATGCAAATATTGTCTCCAACCGGGTTGAATGACAAATTTGAATTGTCCTGCTTTTTATAACGATTGCAATGTTGTCTTCTTATTTGTTCTCTATGTACATTGATCTATCTTGAACAGGCTGACTATGTATGTATTAGATCATCATTATGTTCATGATCACATACAATTTTGAATCTGAGTGGTCTTTTCATATCATGTCAATCATGTGTCACTGCCTCATTATGTTTGTATATTACAGTGCTTTATATCATTGTTACTGTCATTCTCCATCAGTTTCAATCATGACTTTATTCACATATTTTTGTAATTTCACATACACATCACTTGTTGCACTCCGTTTTTCCATTTGAGTTTGCATCAGTATTTTTCATGTATTTTCTAACTCACCACTACTCCCGCGCTCTATATTTCTTTAAACTCATTACCACTTTTGTGCTCCGTTTTTGACTACCCGAGGCTTTCTTAACTCGAGTTAGTATTGTATTATTCTATCACTTACTAACTTATTCAATAATGGCCACTGTTAAACGCTCCCAGGATAGTCCTACATCGATGCCCATGACTTCACTCCTTTTACCGTGAGAAGACGCCCGGGGGTCCTTGGTGGAGCCGGCGTCTTCGTGACTGATTTGCACGGTGTTGTGTTTGAAATTTCTGGTGAGTCAAATCTATCAGCTCTCGTCACTTATTTTGTGACGCTCTCACTGTTTAACTTATATGCCTAATACCAGCTTCCTTTTATAGGTCATTCAGCCGCATTATGATATTCTACAAACTGCCTGACATTAACTGAAACTCATTTAGGTAAGCGCCGTGGTTTTTTTTTCACGACGTGACATTTGTCTCTGGATTCAGTCATTAGAATCGTTTGGTCATGATTTGTATGTTGATTCACTTTTTACTTTTAGACATTCAATACATTGCCGTCTGGTCTTCTCGTTTAGAGGTGACCCTCTAAAACGTTAGAGGTATGATAATATTGGATTAGTGGGAATTATTGCATGAAAGTCACTTAGTTGCGCACAAGTTCATTAACAACACTTTTGTGCATCTTGTGTTTTTTTTCACATTTTGGTTAAAGTCATGCCCTGGCACTGCATCAATTTTTTTTCACTTTTTTCAAACTGTTTGACTTAGCACCATAAACTGTTTGACTTAGCACCATATAATGGCACGATGACACTTAATGTCATTTTGTCCTGCTCATGTATAAGCCATCAATTTTGAGTTTACTTCTTTGCACTTTTGTCACTTACTCAATGTATTAATACCTTGCAGATTCCCCTGATGAAGGGCTCCTCTTAATAGCCCGAAATGCATTGGGATTTTTAAGCCATTGTTTATGCTGATGAAAAGCAATATCAGTTATTACTATGTGAATCGCATCTGCAAATATCAAGAATAAAAGCAGATTTACAGCAACTTTATGATTTGAAGATTGGACAATCATATTTTTGATTAATTGAAAATTGGATTGAGAACTGTTGTTAAAAAGTCAACAGTTATCATATACTTTCGAATATTGCTTGAAAACATTGTGTACACTATTTTGTGATGCCCTTGTTGTGCACTGGGCATTCCCAGATAGAGATCTGGGTAATTTCTTTCTCATTTTGAACCAGGTGGCCCCTTACCTGGTGCACACAGAATTATACAAAAAATGTTGTAAAATTAGTTGAATTGAGCTTATGTTTAAACGAGAATCTTGAGTGCAACCCAGCTGCGTACAACCCACTTTTAGAAAGTTGGCAGTTTCTTGCCTCAGCCACTGAGCTCCTGCAGCCTGTCTCTATGACACATGACTGGGTGTAGTTGGCAGTTGGACTTTGTGTTATCCTTATAGACATCCACACACAATAGGGAGCTTAGGTGTGCCTGGATGGGCCTTCATTGACAGGATGGGAGAAACCTCAGTGTCCCATATGATCTTTGCTTGGGAAAATGACCTACATTACCCCTATGTAGATAGATTACCTAGCTGCCGACTAAGGCGTGAAGTGTTAAGATTGTGAATTGGGATAAACCCCTGCTATGTGAATAAAGGGGTCAAAAATTCAATGATAGATAGTAAGGGTAAATGCACTTGCACTTTAGGTATCACCTGTGATATTTTACATATTTTATTAGACTGTATGAAGATTTTAGATATGGGAAGAGAATTTCTATGTCCGATTTTTTTTTAATATGAGATTAAAAATAGGATGCAAGCTGTAAACCTCTTAGTGGGAATGATGAATTTAGATATTGCCTGTGGATTGGAATCCCCTCAGGCTCCCTGAAGCCTTTGTTCACAGCCAGAGCTCTGAACAAAGACACATTGGAATGTTGGAGCTCCAGGCTTATACCAGCCATTATAAGCCCCGAGCACTCCATTGTTTTCAATGGAGCTCCCAACATTCCAATGTTCTAATTTATGATATTGACTTTGTACTTATTTTAATTGAGTGAGATGCTGTATTTGTATATCTTTATGGTTGTAAAAAAACAAATAAAGTTTTTATTGACTGATTGACTGACAGGATGGGAGGACAGAGCTGGGCACAACTCGACCTACACTTAAATAGGCTGTGTCCTGCCTACACACAAGGAGCTGCATATCCCCTGTGGTTAGTCTGGAGCCAGGAGAGGAAAGACAGGATGTCTGGGGACTTCAAAGGGAAACCTCTATTAGTTCCTCTTACTTCAGTGGAACGCCTAGGAATACGTATTGGACCACAGACACCAACACTTCAGTACACTTCTAGACCTGTGGATGCTCCGTCAGGTGGGACTGTTGCACTGCTGACAGGACTGCCACTCTGTTGGACTGCTGCCCTGCTGTGCTGACCTGCTGCCTTCTGCTCTTTTGCTTAGATGAGAAGGACTGGACCTGCATCTGTTCGAACCCAGGTCCCCGGAGTGACTCCAAGGACTAGTAGACTGGCCTCCTGACTTCAGCCTCTGGGACAGAAGGCTCCAACAACCTCAATAGCAGCCCCTGGTTTGTGCCATCTAAGAGTCTACCCTGCCAAGTTGTGCCAACCTACTCGTGGACTTTTGGAAGTGGACCTAAGGTGCTCTGCCAGCCTCTCTGGATCCAGTGGAACTGATGCATCTCCTCTGCTACGTAGCACAACCCCTAAGCAGAAACGATGCATTGCAGTCTCTGAATGTTTCTCCCTTGTTGCAAAGATGTACATCGCAGCCTGCCACCTCATTGGAACCTCCGCTGTGCAACGCATCCAGTGTGCTGGTCCTCACATCCCTTGTTGACGGCATCCTTAAAGACGATGCCGGACCCCACCTCACAACTCCTCCCAACCAATTCATTGCCCAAACTGCGCAACATATCCTCAATGCCAGACTGTGCATCAGAAGCCCCATCAGTTGGATTCTTGATTACTTTGCAGGACCTAGTATCGCAGCCTCGTCGCATCTTGGAACTGACACATCATTTCTGCAGCATAACGCATCTTCGTAGTGGACCCTCGCAACACTGCTCAAACCGGAATTTAAGATACTTTGTTCAATGGGCGTAACTGGGTCCCTGTAGCAGGCCCGCACACCAGTCAGCCTAACTTATGACTTTGTCCAAGTCCAATGCGACCAGATATCCACAGTTGGCACTTTGGACTTTTTTGGTGTTATTTTCACTGAAATCATTAAACTTGCATATATCTATTTCTACTGATTGGATTCTTGTAATTTTGGTCTTGTTTTATTTATTACAAATAACCCCATGTTTCTATCCCAATGTGGTATACTATTTGTGTGATGTTATTCACTTCATTACTGTTTGAAGTTTCACATAAATTACACATTGCATCCGAATATAGCCTGACTGGTCCATGCCAAGCTACCAGGGGTTTAAACACAAGTTAATTTAGGGTTGGCTTGTGCCTCAGCCTGACAAGGATTATGGTTTCTGCTTGATCAGGGCTCACATCCCAGTCACCAGTAACCCAATTTCTCACTGATATGCTATGGGCTGATACCAAGATGGTTGGACAACCCCTTCAGCCAGTGGATTAAGCCAGCTGGCATACAATAGACAATGACTCAACCTGTCTTTAGTTGAGACCAAAAAAAGAGAATAGGACATTGGCCAGTTAACCATCTAGTATGCTTTACCCTAATGTTGTAGACTGGTTGGCCAATAAATATTGCTACGGTGCTTGAAAGGAACTGCCGACTTTGGTGCCATTGAGGCAAATGTCTGTTTCAAGATTGACGTTAGGTGTTGAGTTATAGTATGGATTATCCTTTCACCTGTATTCACCACAGTTGACACCATTATGCTGAAGTTTATGTGCTTTTAGAGAATGCAGCTATCAGTTTATAGTGTGTTGTTTTGTTCTTGCAGGATGGGATAAAGTGGGTGGCATTGATACCTGTGTGTCTTTAGTGGGATGGTTCACCATTGAGAGACAAGAGGGGCCAGTCTGATTAGCTTATTGTAAGAGGTTTTTAAGGCTAAATATCCTAGGCTGAAGATGCGGTGCATGGGGTAGACACTGAAAATCCTTGGTACACTGATCCTTTGGCAGTGTCTTTTTCCAGCCTTCGGGCGGCACTTGGCTACCTTTATGTTTCGAATGTACATTTATGTTCACATTATATGGGGTGGAAACGTTGACAAAAGAAACTAGCGGACTGATATTTTTCATAGAAATATACATATTGCACTCGTATTCAGTCATGTTGAGAGTTTGTAATTTGATCAGCTCCTTGTGACGTGTTTTTCTGCTGTATATAATTCTGTACAGCACCAATGCACTAGTTTTGACATGTGTCACTCTTTACTTTCAGTGCATCATTTGTGGAACACCTGCAATGTGATCCAATATGTTGAATCACAGTCACGGTATGATTTTATCCCATTGTGTTTGGATCATAATTAAGACTCACTGTTTTGGGAAACTAAGTGGCACTGCTGGACACTGCGCTTATGTCACACAGCCTGAGACTGTTGCCAGCACACATTCTTTAACTGTGGCACTACTCCCTTTGTGTTCCAACACAAGTGAGCCCCCTGGTGACTGCTGCCCACCATTTCTGCTGCCTATTGGTCCCAGAGGGACAATTTAAATCTGCATATGAAGTGTGCTCCCTCTCTGCTGGCGGAACCCTTGGAGTGTGTGCAGTTGGGATCGGAGAGAAACGCATGCATGATTAGAAAACCAACAAGCCACATGGAGTGCTAATGTACACCCATAGGCAGGCGGAGGCGAGTATCCTCGTGTCCCTGGTGCCTCCCCCTTCTCTCCAGCACCTCTTCTGGCATTATGATGGGTGGCAAAGGCAAGAGGAGCTCCCACCAGATTAGATTAGATAATGGCACACTTCCTAAGAGCCCAGAGGCTTTGGAAGGGTCCCAGGACCAACCTACACCTGCTATGCAACCAATTGTGGAGAAGGAACCCTTGACACTACACAACATTATGGCGGTGATTTATCGTGTACGATCTGCACTAGAAGCATGAATAGATTTGACCATGACTGACGTTTCACTGATGAGAGCAGATCTCCGTAACCTAAACACGAGAGTGGAAGAGGTGGAGGATTCAACGGTCACTCTACACCATGACATGGAGGCACTCAAGGTCCAGGTCAGTGAATTGCAGCCGCAAGTAAATTCACAGAGACCTGACTTGAAGATTATGAAGGCAGATGCCAGCGCAATAATGAGCGCATATTAGAAGTCCTGAAGCGGGCAGAGGGACCAGCAGTGGACCTATTTGTTGAGGATCTTATTGTCAAGGACCTACAACCTAGCGGCATCTCTAAATATTTTTCAGTAGAGAGGGCCCATCATGTCCCGGGCGGACACCCCAAACCAGGGTCCCCCCTTTATCCCATTATTATCCCATTATTGCTTGTGTTATAATTTTTCGTGACTGTGATGTAATACTTCAGACTCCAGTGACCTATGAAAATGTGAATATAACTTTCTTCCCCAATGTCACACTCCAGAGGCAAAGTTTTCTAGACGTCAAAAGGGTGCTGAGAAACAAAGCAGTGAATTAGTCAATGATTTTTCCTGCAAAGCTGCGAGTAGAGTCTGAGGGAAAGACTTTGTTCTTCTCAACCCTGGAGGAGGCTTGGGAGTGGCTCAAGGGATGGAGGATGATGGGGTACAACTGCTCCAAAGAACGATGGAGGTAGTGAGGAGAGCACTCTGAGAAGTCATCTGAGCAGACAATAGACTCGAGCTGCAAAGGAAAGGAATCACCACAATGACAAGCTTCATGAATACTCATACCGCTCCTATCGATGGCTCACACTGCCATTGAACATTGCGTATTCAGTAAGAGACACCGGGACTCTGCTTGTTGTTAGCAATAACATATAACTTTAAAGTGAACCACTAATTTTGTGAGCTGGTACCCATAGTCTGGGTGCCAGAACAGTGAAGGCGGCTGATTGAGGTCGATATCCCTCAGGCAACCACCTTCGTATACTACGGGCCATTGGTAATACTATGTTCTTTGTATGGGGGACAGGGGGTGGACCATGCTCCCCTTAGTGTTCTATGTTGGGTTGGGGCGACACAGGCTCTGCAGAGTTGGGGGTATGGGTAGTTCTAGGACCGTCTTACAGGGAGGCGGGGAGAGGGGCTTTAGTTCCAAACTTGGGGTGGTGAGAGGTGAGGAGTCAATTTGTTAGCTTTGTTTTTCTCATTTACTTGACTGAATGGCACCAGTTTTCTTTTTTCACCACACAAGTCAATCTTGAATTGGTGTATTTATGTGTTCCACTCTTGGCCAGGCCTCCTAGTAAGGCCGCCAAGATAGGGAGTGAGAGACACTGCAAGGTAGTAGGGGAGGATTGCGACTAAAATGGTTCCTCCTGAAATTCGGCTTTTGTCCTGGAACTTAAACGGCTTGGGGGACAGAATTAATCATGGGATAGTGCTTCAATATATTAAAAGGCATTCCCCAGGTGTAATCCTTTTAAAGGAAATGCATCACATTTGTAATGCTTGCAGGGGTTTGGATTGTTGGGGGTACATGATAGTGGTCCAAGCTGGGTTCACTTCTGTTTCCAGGGGCACAGTAATGCTCCTTAGGAAGCAGCTTCCCCTTACTATTAACCAAACCTAGTCTGATCAGCTGGATAGACATGCAGCCCTTTCTGGAGCGTTTGAGGGCAAGACGGCCAACCTAGTGTCAGTATATGTTCCACTGACTATACATGGTGTCACCTTCCCAAACTTGGGTAAACTTCTGCCTGGGTTGCCTATAGGAGAAGTTATGTGGAGGGTTTTAATATGGCACTTTGTGATAATAGAGATCGCATGCCCCATGAGACAGGCGGCACCTTCTCACTACCACTTAGCAGACTGCCTCTCAGCCCTGGCAATAGCTGGCGTTTGGTGGGCAAACAACCCCACTACCCAATGTTATGCTTTCCACTCAGCGGCCCATGGTAGCCTTTATTGTATTGACTTTATTTTAACATTGGCCTACCCTATTCCCTATTTCCTTGATGTACGCTATTTAGCGAGGAGGATATCCGATCATTTCCCAGTGTGGGCAGTCTACAGTCTGGATAAGCTGTAAACTCGGAGGGCCATTATAATGAGCCCTTGGTATCTTAAGATCCCTTGCCTAAGAGAGGAGCTGGAAAAAGACACAGAGCAATATTTCAAAGAAAATGCAGCATCTGTGATATCCTCTCCAATACTTCAGGAGGCTTATAAAACCATCATTAAGGGACAGGCACTCTCCCTGGCAATTGGACAAAACAAAGAAAAAAGTGATGTCCAACATTGGAGGTCACTCCGACTCTCTCTGCTCAGAGGAGAGGCCTTGTTCAAAACGATGCCAGTACTGTGGTTTCGCTACATGCTGCAGAATAGGTTTTCCCCTGTTCCCGCAATCTATATAAAAACCATAAAATGCAAAGTTAGAACCTTGCTGTGGGATGGAGAGACCCCTCGTTTAGCCCTAGCTAAATTAACAGGGATTGGTGTGATGGGGGAATAGCCCTACCCTACATTCAAAGATACTATTGGGCAGCACAACTGGCGGTAATTAATCAATGGGATCATCAACCCGCAGATAAACCAGCATACTGTATGGACCATCATATCTTACACCCAGGAGGTTATCTAGCATGATACACCAACCTGAATCTTTTGACCCTCCATCTGCAAGTTCCACATGCTCTTCAGGCGATGATCCCCCAGAGAGAGGGGTCCTTCCAGGATCATCACCACTAGAAGATTGATTGATAGACGATCATATAAGCAGCAAAGAGATCTCCGTCACCTATAAAAGTTAATTATCAACTTCCCAGATACACTCCTTCACTTGTGAGACTGCTGGTATGCAGACCTGGGTGGCCTGGCTGATGATGACTGGCCAGAGGCCTTAGCCTCTCCCAGAGAGGTGCAGATTAAAGCATGGTTTAGGTTGGTGCAGCTTAAATTATTCCACATCTTACTTATCTTTTAACACCATGGTTAAAATGGGCAGGGGGACAGATCCAATCTGTCATAGGCAGTGTGAGTGGAAGGGGTCCTTCCTCCATATCATTTGGGAGTGTCCAGCGATCCAGGCCTTTTGAAGATCTGTTGTAGCGTGCATGAATAGTGTATGTAATGACAATTTAACTCTTGCAGCTAAATAATATCTTCTTAATGTGTGGGACACTACAGACTTGAATCGCATGGAGCAAATCTGAGTAACCCTGGGTATGGTGATTGCTAACTGTAATATAGTCCATCTGTGGGGGGCAGAGTCCGCTCCACATCTCATAGATTAGAAAAGAGACATGGATTGATGTATGGTGGCGGAGAAAATTACTTAAACATTTACATTTTTTACTTTGCACATCTTATAAAACTTAATAAATGGTGCAACTACTGTAATGAATGTGCTTTTCGCTAAAACAACACACCCTAACCCAACACCCCCAAAAGGCAAGGCAAAATCCAGCATTTCCTTAAGGCGAGGTTAGAAAACACACCCAAATGTAGGTAAAATAACATACAAGTTTATTAATGCAACCTTTTAAAAACACAGGCCGAATATATCAATCGTGGCAGACTCCCAAATGTCAAATGAGTGATTAAATGAAAAATTGAAATAGAAAGCAAGATATATATATACACAAGTAGCAAAGAGTGGAAAATATATACAAGAGAGAGAGAAAGAGAGAGTGTGGTTAGGAACACCTCACCGACTGATTCTGCAACATCCTTGCCAACTCTTTAGCTGGGGAAGTCCTTTCAACAGCCCAGGAAGGAGTTTGGTCGGGACCCAAGTTCCAGCACCAATCCACAGTAATACGTCTATTCTGTGACGAACTTCCATCTGGCCCACAAAAGCTCCCAACCTTCATACCATTATTCAACGTGGGACAAAGCTTCTAGAAAACCCGGCCCCTTTTTCATTGAAAAAAACGAGCTGGCTTGTACCAGTCTGCGTCAAGGCCAAGATAGTGGCTGGCCAAGCCCCTGTATTGGATATTGGATTGTATACAGATAATATCTAGTTCACTCTGGTCAGTGAGGTGCGAAAAACAAGTGAGGAGCAGAAAGACTTTCAATATGAATCGCAAGAACTGCTGTGCACGCAGAAGTAAGGCAACGTTAGAAAACAATATGACATAAGGCCATGTTAAAGCCAATAATAAGAACTCATTAGCAAGTCAAAGTCAGAAAACAAGATGACATGAGGTCATTTCAAAGCCAATAGTAAGAACTCATCATTAAGCACTTATAATTAAGAAGCAAGGCAAAGTCAGGTCAAAGCCAATAGTAAGCACTTATAATTTAAATGTACTCTTCTACTCCATAACAGCTCTCACTAAAAGACAACAAGATTACAAGACAGAAGAGAAGCAGTCATATGCAGGACCATCCTACATTAAGGCTAAAGTAAAATAACACACTAAAGTCAGTTAAAATGGTGGTAGTTGAAAGTCATCATAGGGTGCCAAACCACAAGAGTAGTCTTTTACTACAACTACTCAAAGTGACTTGTTCTCAATCCACCGTTGAGTATTGCCAATGTCAAGCTATGTTATGCATTCACGTAAGAAACACTTTAATCTTCTACAGAATGGAGAGAAAGTTTGTCCATGTTCAATTTCTTCCTTACTTGCCAACATCAAGATTTGCTCTAATGTATTACCCTGCATTGGTTGTTATTTTAATTGTGCCCTTGTACCTTAGCCTTACTGATAATGGTGCTGAATTACCATAAACTGGGCATATGCTAGCTGTTTTGAAAAGGCAGCATTAAGGTCATAGAGGACACGATGCCATCAGGAGCCTACACAGTCCTCAATGTGAATGTTATTAGTCAGAATGTGTGGCTCACTATTCTTTTTGGGGTCATTTCCTAAGTGTTTATGGCCATCCCTTAGTTGCTGGCGCCCAGGTGGGTAATTAAAAGACCATAAGTCCATGTTGTGGTATATCTTCAGCATGAGCATAATGGTTTACATTTTCTGAAATATCTTCGGTTCCTCATCCATTAAGTCAGGGCTGCTGCAAATGCTGCTCACAATTAAGACAAGCATTAGCATGTCCAATAGGTCTCGCTTTTGGGACCTTATAAGTATTTAGTTTTCCAGCACAATATCCTTGATGCAACAACATCAACTGTTGCATGGCTAAACACTTATAAGGTCCCAAAAGCGAGACCTATTGGCTATGCCAATGCTTGAATGCTTTGCACCTGATGATAAGTGTTAGGACAGACTGGGGGGCAGGGGAGTAAGCACGGCGAGCTTTGAACCTGATGATAAGTGTTAGGACAGAGCGGGGGGTAGGGGGATAAGCAGGCAAACTTTGAACCTGATGATAAGTGTTAGGACAGAGCGGGGGCAGAGGGGTAAGCAGAGCGAGCTTTGAACCTGATGATAAGTGTTAGGACAAACAGGGTGCAGGAAGGTAAGCACGGCAAGCTTTGAACCAGCTGATAAGTGTTAGGACAGAGTGGGGGGCAAGCATGGCGATGTTTGAACCTGATGATAAGTGTTAGGACAGAGCAGGGGCAGGGGGGTAAGCACAGCGAGCTTTGAACCTGATGATAAGTGTTAGGACAGAGTGGGTGCAGGGGGGTAAGCATGGCAAGCTTTGAACCTGACAATAAGTGTTAGGACAGAGCAGGGGGTAAGCATGGTAAGCCCTGAAACTGATGATCAGTGTTAGGACAGAGTGGGGTGGGGGATAAGCACATTGAGCCTTGGACCTGATGATAAGTGTTAGGACAGAGCAGGGGGCAAGCACAGCAAACTTTGAACCTGATGATAAGTGTTAGGACAGAGCGGGGGCAGGGGTTAAGCACAGCAAGCTTTGAACCTGATAAGTGTTAGGACAGAGCGGGTGTAGGGGGGGTAAGCACGGTGAGCTTTGAACCTGATGATAAGTGTTAGGACAGAGCGGGGGCAGGGGGATAAGCACGGCGAGCTTTGAACCTAATGATAAGTGTTAGGACAGAGCGGAGTAGGGAAGCACGGCAAGCTTTGAACCTGATGATAAGTGTTAGGACAGAGCGGGGGCATAGGCAGTAAGCACAGCGAGCTTTGAACCTGATGATAAGTGTTAGGACAGAGTGGGGGCAGGGGGGTAAGCATGGCGAGCTTTGAGCCTGATGATAAGTGTTGGGACAGAGTGGGGGGCAGAGGGGGTAAGCACGGCGAGCTTTGAACCTGATGATAAGCTTTAGGACAGAACAGGACAGGGGGCAAGCACGCCTAGCTTTGAACCTGATGATAAGCGCTAGGACAGAGCGGCGGGCAGGGGGATAAGCACGGCGAGCTTTGAACCTGATGATAAGCGTTAGGACAGAGCGGGGGCAGGGGGATAAGCATGGCGAGTTTTGAATCTAATAAGCATTAGGACAGAGCGGGGGCAGGGGGTAAGCACAGCGAGCTTTGAACTCTGATGATTAGTGTTAGGACAGAGCTGGGGGCAGGGGGGTAAGCACGGCGAGCCTTGAACCTAATGATAAGTGTTAGGACAGAGCGGTGGGCAGGGGGATAAGCACGGCGAGCTTTGAACCTGATGATAGGCGTTAGGGCAGAGCGGGGGGCAGGGGGATAAGCACGGCGAGTTTTGAATCTAATAAGCATTAGGACAGAGCGGGGGCAGGGGGGTAAGCACAGCGAGCTTTGAACTCTGATGATTAGTGTTAGGACAGAGCTGGGGGCAGGTGGGTAAGCACGGTGATGTTTGAACCTGATGATAAGTGTTAGGACAGAGCAGGGGCAGCGGGGTAAGCACAGCAAGCTTTGAACCTGATGATAAGTGTTAGGACAGAGTGGGGGCAGGGGGGTAAGCATGGCAAGCTTTGAACCTGACAATGAGTGTTAGGACAGAGCAGGGGGTAAGCATGGTAAGCTCTTAACCTGATGATCAGTGTTAGGACAGAGTGGGGGCAGGAGGATAAGCACAGTGAGTCTTGGACCTGATGATAAGTGTTAGGACAGTGTTGGGGGCAAGCACAACAAACTTTGAACCTGATGATAAGTGTTAGGACAGAGCGGGTGCAGGGGGGGGTAAGCACGGCGAGCTTTGAACCTGATAATAAGTGTTAGGACAGAGCGGGGGCAGGGGGATAAGCACGGAGAGCTTTGAACCTAATGATAAGTGTTAGAACAGAGCGGGGGAGGCAAGCACGGCAAGCTTTGAACCTGATGATAAGTGTTAGGACAGAGCAGGGGCAGAGGCGGTAAGCACGGTGAGCTTTGAACCTGATAATAAGTGTTAGGACAGAGCGGGGGCAGGGGGTAAGCACGGCGAGCTTTGAACCTGATGATAAGTGTTGGGACAGAGTGGGGGGCAAAGGGGGTAAGCACGGCTAGCTTTAAACCTGATGATAAGCGTTAGGACAGAGCGGTGGGCAGGGATATAAGCACGGCGAGCTTTAAACCTGATGATAAGCGTTAGGACAGAGCGGGGGCAGGGGGATAAGCACAGCGAGTTTTGAATCTAATAAGTGTTAGGACAGAGCGGGGGCAGGGGGGTAAGCATAGCGAGCTTTGAACTCTGATGATTAGTGTTAGGACAGAGCAGGGGCAGGGGGGTAAGCACTGCGAGCTTTGAACCTGATGATAGACGTTAGGACAGAGTGGTGGGCTGGGGGATAAGCATGGCGAGCTTTTAACCTGATGATTAGCGTTAGGACAGAGCCGGGGGCAGGGGGATAAGCACGGCGAGCTTTGAACCTAATGATAAGTGTTAGAACAGAGCGGGGGAGGCAAGCACGGCAAGCTTTGAACCTGATGATAAGTGTTAGGACAGAGCAGGGGCAGAGGCGGTAAGCACGGCGAGCTTTGAACCTGATAATAAGTGTTAGGACAGAGCGGGGGCAGGGGGTAAGCACGGCGAGCTTTGAACCTGATGATAAGTGTTGGGACAGAGTGGGGGGCAAAGGGGGTAAGCACGGCTAGCTTTGAACCTGATGATAAGCGTTAGGACAGAGCGGTGGGCAGGGATATAAGCACGGCGAGCTTTAAACCTGATGATAAGCGTTAGGACAGAGCGGGGGCAGGGGGATAAGCACAGCGAGTTTTGAATCTAATAAGTGTTAGGACAGAGCGGGGGCAGGGGGGTAAGCATAGCGAGCTTTGAACTCTGATGATTAGTGTTAGGACAGAGCAGGGGCAGGGGGGTAAGCACTGCGAGCTTTGAACCTGATGATAGACGTTAGGACAGAGTGGTGGGCTGGGGGATAAGCATGGCGAGCTTTGAACCTGATGAATAGCGTTAGGACAGAGCCGGGGGCAGGGGGATAAGCACGGCGAGCTTTGAATCTGATAAGCGTTAGGACAGAGCGGGGGTAGGGGGTAAGCACGGCGAGCTTTGAACCTGATGATAAGTGTTAGGACAGAGCTGGGGCAGGAGGGTAAGCACGGCAAGCTTTGAACATGATGATAAGTGTTAGGACAGAGCGGGAGCAGAGGGCTAAGCATGGCGAGCTTTGAACCTGATGATAAGTGTTAGGACAGAGCAGGGGCCGGGGGAGAAGCACGGCGACCTTTGAACCTGATAAGCGATAGGGCAGAGTGGGAGGCAGGAGGGTAAGCAAGGCGAGCTTTGAGCCTGATGATAAGTGTTGGGACAGATCGGGGGTAGAGGGGTAAGCACGGCAAGCTTTAAACCTGAAATAAGTGTTAGGAAAGAGCAGGGGCAGGCGGGTAAGCACGACGAGCTATGAACCTGATGAGAAGCGTCAGGACAGAGCGGGGGCAGGGGGGTAAGCACGGTGAGCTTTGATCCTGATGGTAAGCATTAGGACAGAGCAGTGGGCAGGGGCATAAGCACGGCGAGCTTTGAACGTGATGATACCTGTTAGGACACAGCAGGGGCAGGGGTATATGCACGGCGAGCTTTGAACCTAATAAGCGTTAGGACAGAGCGAGGGCAGGGGGGTAAGCACGGCGTAATTTGAACATGAAGATAAGTGTTAGGACAGAGTGAGGGCAGAGGGGGTAAGCACGGCAAGCTTTGAACCTGATGATAAGCGTTAGGACAGAGCAGGGCAGGGGGGTAAGCACGGCGAGCTTTGAACCTAATGATAAGCGTTAGGACAGAGCAGGGGGCAGGGGGTAAGCACGACGAGCTATGAACCTGATGAGAAGCATCAGGACAGAGCGAGGGCAGGGGGTAAGCACGGTGAGCTTTGAACCTTATGATAAGCATTAGGACAGAGCGGGGGCACGGGGGTAAGCACGGCAAACTTTTAACTTGATGATAAGCGTTAGGACAGAGCGGGGGCAGAGGGGTAAGCACGGAAAGCTTTGAACCTGATGATAAGCGTTAGGACAGAGCAGGGCAGGGGGGTAAGCACGGCGAGCTTTGAACCTGATGATAAGCGTTAGGACAGAGCGGGGGGCAGGGGGTGAGCACGACGAGCTATGAACCTGATGAGAAGCGTCAGGACAGATTGGGGGCAGGGGGTAAGCACGGTGAGCTTTGAACCTTATGATAACCGTTAGAACAGAGCGGGGGCAGGGGGGTAAGACCGGCGAGCTTTGAACCTGATGATAAGTGTTAGGACAGAGTGGGGGCAGAGGGGTAAGCTTGGCAAGCTTTGAACCTGATGATAATTGGTAGGACAGAGCGGTGGGCAGGGGGATAAGCACGGCGAACTTTGAACCTGATGATATGCGTTAGGACAGAGCGGAGGCAGGGGTATGCGCATGGCGAGCTTTGAACCTAATAAGCGTTAGGACAGAGCGGGGGCAGGGGGTAAGCACGGCGAGCTTCAAACCTGATGATTAGTGTTAGGACAGAGATGGGGGCAGGGGGGTAAGCACGGCGAGCCTTGAACATGATGATAAGTGTAAGGACAGAGTTGGGGCAGGGGGGCAAGCACGGCTAGCTTTGAACCTGATGATAAGTGTTAGGACAGAGCGGGGGCAGGGGGCTAAGCTCGGCGAGCTTTGAACCTGATGATAAGTGTTAGGACAGAGCAGGGGCAGGGGGATAAGCACAGCGAGCTTTGAACCTGATAAGCATTAGGACAGAGCGGGGGCAGGGGGTAAGCAAGGCGAGCTTTGAACCTGATGATAAGTGTTAGGACAGAGCGGGGGGTAAGCACGGCGAGCTTTGAACCTGATGATAAGTGTTAGGAAAGAGCGGGGGCAGGGGGGTAAGCAGAGCGAGCTTTGAACCTGATGATAAGTGTTAGGACGGAGCAGGGGCAGGGGGGTAAGCACGGCAAGCTTTGAACCTGATGATAAGCGTTAGGACAGAGCTGGGCAGGGGGGTAAGCACGGCGAGCTTTGAACCTGATGATAAGCGTTAGGACAGAGCAGGGCAGGGAGGTAAGCACTGCGAGCTTTGAACCTGATGATAAGCGTTAGGACAGAACGGGAGGCAGGGGTAAGCATGACGAGCTATGAACCTGATGATAAGTGTTAGGACAGAGCGGAGGCAGAGGGGGAAAGCACGGCGAGCTTTGAACCTGATGATAAGTGTTAGGACAGAGTGGGGGCAGGGGTTAGGCACAGCGAGCTTTGAACCTGATAAGTGTTAGGACAGAGCGGGTGCAGGGGGGTAAGCACGGCGAGCTTTGAACCTAATAAGCGTTAGGAGCAGGGGGCAGAGGGGGTAAGCACAGCGAGCTTTGAACCTGATGAGAAGTGTTAGAACAGAGCGGGGGCAGGGAGGTAAGCCGGCAAGCTTTGAACCTTATGATAAGCGTTAGATCAGAGTGGAGGCAGGGGGGTAAGCACGGCGAGTTTTGAACCTGATGATAAGCGTTAGTACATGGCGGGGTAAGGGGGATAAGCACGGCGAGCTTTGAACCTGATGATAAGCGTTAGAACAGAGCGGGGACAGGGGGATAAGCACAGCAAGCTTTGAACCTGATGATAAGCGTTAGGACAGAGGGGAGGCAGGGGGTAAGCACGGCGAGCTTTGAGCCTGGTGATATGCGTTAGAACAGAGCGGGGGCAGGGGGGTAAGCACGGCGAGTTTTGAACCTGATGATAAGCGTTAGAACAGAGCGGGGGCACGGGGGTAAGCATGGCGAGCTTTGAACCTGATGATAAGCGTTAGGACAGAGCGGTGGGCAGGGGGATAAGCACGGCAAGCTTTGAACCTGATGATAAGCGTTGGACAGAGAGGAGGGCAGTGGGATAAGCACGGTGAGCTTTGAACCTGATAAGCGTTAGGACAGAGCAGGGGCTGGGGGGTAAGCACGGCGAGCTTTGAACCTGATGATAAGTGTTAGGAAAGAGCGGGGGCAGGGGGGTAAGCACGGCGAGCTTTGAACCTGATGATAAGTGTTAGGAAAGAACGGGGGCAGGGGGTAAGCACGGCGAGCTTTGAACTTGATGATAAGTGTTAGGACAGAGCGGGGGCAGGGGTCTAAGCACGGCGAGCTTTGAACCTGATGATAAGTGTTAGGACAGAACAGGGGCAGCAGAATAGGCATGGGGAGCTTTGAATCTGATGATAAGTTTTAGGACAGAGCAGGGGCAAGGGGGTGAGCACAGCAAGCTTTGAACCTGATGATAAGTGTTAGGACAGAGCGGGGGCAGGGGGGTAAGAACGGCGAGCTTTGAACCTGATGATGAGTGTTAGGACAGAGCGGAGGCAGAGAGGGTAAGCACGCCGAGCTTTGAACCTGATGATAAGTGTTAGGACAGAGCGGGGGCAGGGGGGTAAGAACGGCGAGCTTTGAACCTGATGATAAGTGTTAGGACAGAGCGGAGGCAGAGAGGGTAAGCACGCCGAGCTTTGAACCTGATGATAAGTTTTGCGACAGGGTGGGGGCAGGGGGTAAGTAAGATGAGCTATGAACCTGATGTTAAGTGTTAGGACAAGGCAGGGGCAGGGGGATAAGCACGGCGATCTTTGAACCTGAAGATAAGTGTTAGTGCTCTAGGCTCGGTCTAAAAACCTACTTCATCGCCATAACCCTAAATTAGCATCAGAATACGCTTCCTGCACCAAGATATCTGGTTCTATAGTCTCATGGCTTCATTTCCAGCAAGAAATGTATGAGTAGATATGTCTGAAAGAGAACAGTGATATGACTTCCTTAATATGCTTGGAATTCGTTAAAATGAATGATGTGATCATGCATATGGATTACTCGCTCGCCCCCAATTGTCCTGTCACTATTTTTGTTATATCTCATTTCTGGTACCTCTGTTCTAGGGAAATGTACGTCATTTTCATATTTGCAAGTTCGTGTGTATGAGATTTCTCTGCTTAATTCCTTGAAAGCATCAACAGCCAGCTCATGTTTCACAGTTACAACCTTGTTCAAGGCAATGCCTGGCAGGTACATATAACACAACACATTATAGCAGTGCATCTCTTCAATATATAATTTCTAAATGATGCCAGTAGAGTGTCTTATACATCCAATCTGTACATTACCTTGCTAAGATCTTTGTGCTCTCTTCTTTTTTTTATGAATAAATGTATTTCTTTGCTGTAAAGTTGCACATTTTATTTTTCTGAAGATGTTATAGGCCTACCTTTTACTTACGTGCACCCTTCCAACACTCCTAACATGCTTCTTGGTAGCCAGATTTACGTGCTACTGCTGTTTCTTGCCAGCGGATGATGACGTTTCAAATTCCCGACACATCCGTTATTTAATTATTTTTCCACCGCGTCTATATTTTATTCAATAGTAAAAAAAATGACGATGTATTTTAAGGATTATTTTAACTCGCCATAAAAAATAAATTATTAGTATTCATGTATCTATAAAGGGTGGCTACGGGGCACAGGCATATAGGGGTTCACATCAGAAAAAGAGCAGAGAAACATACATAAAACAATTAAAGATACATACATATCCATGCTCTGCTTGCACGGAGAAAGTGCTTAATTTGATCTGTCTTGAGTTCATTTTGCCACGCAGGCAGATGGTTCAGCATTCATTTTGAATTCCATTCAGAATTGTCAGATTTGCAAAGTTACTCAGTAAACTTCAATTATTTTGTTTCGTATCTTGCTATTGATGCACATAAGAAATGATGCTATTCATGCGTTACGGTCCCCAGTAGCTCCTTGAATGAATCAGAACAAAGGAATCACCCGGTCATGAAGTATGGTTAATTGAAAGTTGTAATGAAATCAGCACTTAATGAATCACGGTTTCTTGTAACAGCACCTTCTCTATGCAAGGAAAACACATTGCATGAACATTATCGCCTTTGTCTAGGTCAAAACCATATGAACACGCTGCGATTTTACCACCAAGACTGTGCATCACCACGACGTTAAAAATATACTTTTTAACAATTTCTGTTGCGACAGGAGCTTTATACTAAAGCAAAGTTATTTTTTGGCACAGCAATACATAACTCCCCTGAATGTCCCCCTCCTTCTTTAATGTCTGCATTGATTAGCTGGATTATTAGACAGTTTGGCAGAGCCTTTACATTCTTGTGAAACAAAGACTGGCTTTCAGTACTCGGTGAATAAGTGCCCCTTGCTAAAAAAGAGGAATGTGCACATTTTGTTTTCCTACCATTTTTAATTTACCTTTGTTCCAGTAGTTCTGCCATGTTTCAGCATTTGATAATGACATCAGTGAGTAGGAATGTGGTACATAATGTATTCCCCAAAAGTAAATTAACGTATTTAAAGGTACCCTTTTATCCTAATTATTATTATTGAAATGAAATGAAATGAAATGAAATGAAATGAAATGAAATGAAAAAGGGATTTATAGAGCGCTCTGTGGCCAAGCGGCTTCCTGGCGCTGGGGAACACATCAACATCTGCCTAACAGATAGGGGGAGGAATTAGTCCGGGAAAGCCTGTAGGAAGAGAAAAGTTTTGAGGGCTTTCCGAAAGTGAGAGAAGATGGGGATGGAACGGATGGAGAGGGGAAGGGAGTTCCAGATCTGCGGCGCGCGCACAGAGAAGCGGGTGCCCCCTGTGCGAGACTTTCGGAAGCGGGGAACGTGAAGGAGAGAGAGGGAGGAGGAACGGAGGGAACGGGAAGGGGCATGAGAGGAGATGAGGGAGTTAATAAAGAAAGGAGCGGAGCGGGCTTGCGCCCGAAAGGCCAGGCAAGCAAGTTTAAACTGGGACCTGTACTGAACAGGGAGCCAGTGAAGGGTTTTAAGGGCGGGAGTGATATGGGAGAACTTGGGAAGACGAAGGACAAGACGGGCCGCCTGGTTCTGGATGGCCTGGAGACGACGAGTCTCGTAGGCAGGGATGCCTACAAACAGGCCATTGCCATAATCCAGGCGGGATGTAATGAGGGCAGTGATAATAACTTTGAGTGCATCAACAGAAAAAAACCGGGAGATCTTGCGGATAAGACGAAGGGAAAGAAAACAAGAGGATACAACAGAACTAATATGCGCATGCATCGAAAGATCATTGCTGACCTTGATGCCCAGAGTCCGAACAGAGGAAACCGGGGAAGGAGGAGGACCAAAGGAAAGGGGCCAATGAGCAGAGGACCAGGGATTAGAGGGACCACCAGTGAGGACGAGCTCTGTCTTATCAGGGTTGAGCTTCAAATGATTGAGGCTCATCCACTGAGAAATAAAGACAAGAGTCGACCTGAGCTTAGGAAGAGAGTGAGTGGGGGAAGACAGATCGAAGACGAGCTGGAGGTCGTCAGCGTAGTTATACACCGAGACCCCCAGCTCTAGAAGCGAGGAAATAAGGGGGCGGATATAGAGGTTGAAAAGAAGGGGAGAGAGGGAAGAGCCCTGGGGTACCCCACACGTGACTGGGAGGGGGGGGCAGAGAAAGTGGAAAGGTGGACTGCCTGTGAGCGTCCCTGCAAAAAAGAGGCGATCCAGGAGAGGGCAGTGCCCTGGATGCCCGCTGCGCTGACACGGTCAAGAAGAATAGCATGGTCGACCGTGTCAAACGCAGCGGACAAGTCCAAGAGGACCAAGGCCTGAGGGAGATTACCATCGGCCCTGCCCTTCAGTTCGTCAAGGACCGCAAGGACCACGCCCTCAGTGGAGTGGCCCGGTCGAAAGCCAGCCTGGTGGGAGGCCAAGATGTTATTCTCCTCGATGTAGGATGAGAGACAGGATGTTACGTGGCTCTCAAGAATCTTCCCAAGATAGGGAAGGAGGGAGATTGGCCTAAAATTAGATGGAAGAGAGGGATCCAGGCCGGCTTTCTTTAAAATGGGAAGCACAATGGCGGACTTAAAGAAGGAAGGGACAGAACCCAAAGCCAGGCAGGAATTAAGGAAGGAAAGAGGAGGGGTGGGACAACTGGTAAATAGAGTTCTGAGGATGCGAGCAGGTGCGCAGTCCGCCGGGGAGCCGGACTTGACCTTGACGAGGAGGTCAAGGAAAAGCTCGGGTGAGATGGGTGCGAAGTGATCAAAAACAGAGGAAGAGGAAGGGGAGTGGGCCGGGAGGTCAAGGTGAGGCACAGTCGGGATGTTGGCCTTAATGGTGATTATTTTATTAATAAAAAAGGTGTTCAACGAAAGACAAAGAGATTGCGAAGGAGCAGGGGAAAGTCCAGTACAGTCAGAGGTGGCAAGGCTACGGACCAGAGAAAAGATCTCACGAGTTTTGTTAGCCGAAAGGGCAACGCGGTCCGAAAAGTATTTAGATTTGGCCGCTAGAATGGCCGATTTATAGTTATTAAGAAGAGCCCTATACTTCAGGCGGAGAGTGGGACAATAGGTACGACGCCAGCGACGTTCCGATCGTCTGAGCTCAAGCTTCAGGGATCTGAGGTCGTTGGAGAACCACCTGTGGGCATCGTGATGGCGGGCCAATCTAATCTTTTTGAGAGGGGCGGCCTGATCACAAGCCGAGGAAAGCCAAGTGCGAATAGCATCCGCCTGGTGTTCCACGGAGAGATCAGACAGGCCGGGAACCGATAGAGAAAGAGAAGAGGAAAGGTCGTTAAGGTCAACATTCTTCCAGCACCGAGCCCAGATGTTCTTGGGCAGGGTAGCTTTCTCGGGTTGACCCAGGGGGATGGAGAAGGAGATCAGGAAATGATCCGACCAGCCACAAGGAGAAATAGAGGACACCAGGGGTTTGCAGCGGAGAGACCAGATCTGGTCAAGAATGTGACCGTGAGTATGAGTGGGGGTCAAGACGTGAGATGAGAAGTTGAGGCAGCGGAGTGTAGCGGAAAAGTCTTTCGAGAGGGGGCCCTCCTGCGGATCCCCCGGCCAAAAATTAAAATCCCCGAGTAGAATTAGAGAGGAATTATCTACAGCCAGGGTGGCCAAGAGATCCTGCAGAGAGGACACAAAAGAAGACATATACTGAGGGGGACGATACAGGAGAATCACCGTGAGGGGAACCGGAAGGTTGAGAGAACGGGCCACCAGAAAGTCAACATTGGTAATGCCAGGATGCGAAAGGAGCTGGAACTGCAAGGATCGGTTAGCTATAAGCGCCACGCCACCGCCAGATCTACCATCTGGGCGGTCGGCACGGAGGGCGTAATGGGTTGCCGGGAGAATAGCGAGAAGATCCGGAAGAGAGTGAGAGGAGAACCAGGTTTCAGTGAGAAAGAGGAAATCCGGGGGGTCCGTGTCCAGTAGATTAAAGAGAGCAGTTTGATTTTTTACAGCCGAACGTGTGTTCAAAAGAATGGCAGAGGCGTAAAGCGAGCCGGGGGACACACATAGGGGGAGGGGGAGAGAGGAGAGAGGAGAAGAAGGGAAAGGTAAGGCAGCACCAGGAGGGGAAGGGGCATTAATACCAAGCGAGGATAAGTGGAGAGCTACAGAAGGTGATAGAGGGGTTGAGGCAGACGAGGATAAGAGTTGGGCCGAGGAGTACGCCAGGCGAGGAGCAGGGTCTATGGCCCCTGGTCCCGGTCGGTCGCGGACGGGCGCAGACGGGCTTGCCTTAGGCGCGCCTTCGGCGCGCAAACGGCGCGCCCGCTGCGCCCGTCCGCTGCGCGAACGGTAAGAGCACATGGTAAATAGTGCGGCAAGGGGGTGTGGTCAGGAGTGGGCGTGGCCGGGGGGAGCGTCCGCTGGAGGCGGCAGGCGAGGGACTAAGCGGCCTCAGCAGCGACCAGCTCGGCTGCGCAGGCGGCGAAGTGAAGGACAGAGCCCCAAGGCAAGGTAGGCAGCGTGGGGATAAAAGCGCAGATAGGCGCTGACAAAGTGAATGCAAAATTAAAACAAAATGGGTCTAAAAGCTCCCGCTGAAGGCAAGGGAGTGTTCCAATGAAGGGAAGAGCTATCAATCAGCCCCTAAGTACCGGCCCAAGGGGGCGTGGTCAGGAGTGGGCGTGGCCGGGGGGAGCGTCCGCTGGAGGCGGCAGGCGAGGGACTAAGCGGCCTCAGCAGCGACCAGCTCGGCTGCGCAGGCGGCGAAGTGAAGGACAGAGCCCCAAGGCAAGGTAGGCAGCGTGGGGATAAAAGCGCAGATAGGCGCTGACAAAGTGAATGCAAAATTAAAACAAAATGGGTCTAAAAGCTCCCGCTGAAGGCAAGGGAGTGTTCCAATGAAGGGAAGGGAAGAGCTATCAATCAGCCCCTAAGTACCGGCCCAAGGGGGCGTGGTCAGGAGTGGGCGTGGCCGGGGGGAGCGTCCGCTGGAGGCGGCAGGCGAGGGACTAAGCGGCCTCAGCAGCGACCAGCTCGGCTGCGCAGGCGGCGAAGTGAAGGACAGAGCCCCAAGGCAAGGTAGGCAGCGTGGGGATAAAAGCGCAGATAGGCGCTGACAAAGTGAATGCAAAATTAAAACAAAATGGGTCTAAAAGCTCCCGCTGAAGGCAAGGGAGTGTTCCAATGAAGGGAAGAGCTATCAATCAGCCCCTAAGTACCGGCCCAAGGGGGCGTGGTCAGGAGTGGGCGTGGCCGGGGGGAGCGTCCGCTGGAGGCGGCAGGCGAGGGACTAAGCGGCCTCAGCAGCGACCAGCTCGGCTGCGCAGGCGGCGAAGTGAAGGACAGAGCCCCAAGGCAAGGTAGGCAGCGTGGGGATAAAAGCGCAGATAGGCGCTGACAAAGTGAATGCAAAATTAAAACAAAATGGGTCTAAAAGCTCCCGCTGAAGGCAAGGGAGTGTTCCAATGAAGGGAAGAGCTATCAATCAGCCCCTAAGTACCGGCCCAAGGGGGCGTGGTCAGGAGTGGGCGTGGCCGGGGGGAGCGTCCGCTGGAGGCGGCAGGCGAGGGACTAAGCGGCCTCAGCAGCGACCAGCTCGGCTGCGCAGGCGGCGAAGTGAAGGACAGAGCCCCAAGGCAAGGTAGGCAGCGTGGGGATAAAAGCGCAGATAGGCGCTGACAAAGTGAATGCAAAATTAAAACAAAATGGGTCTAAAAGCTCCCGCTGAAGGCAAGGGAGTGTTCCAATGAAGGGAAGAGCTATCAATCAGCCCCTAAGTACCGGCCCAAGGGGGCGTGGTCAGGAGTGGGCGTGGCCGGGGGGAGCGTCCGCTGGAGGCGGCAGGCGAGGGACTAAGCGGCCTCAGCAGCGACCAGCTCGGCTGCGCAGGCGGCGAAGTGAAGGACAGAGCCCCAAGGCAAGGTAGGCAGCGTGGGGATAAAAGCGCAGATAGGCGCTGACAAAGTGAATGCAAAATTAAAACAAAATGGGTCTAAAAGCTCCCGCTGAAGGCAAGGGAGTGTTCCAATGAAGGGAAGAGCTATCAATCAGCCCCTAAGTACCGGCCCAAGGGGGCGTGGTCAGGAGTGGGCGTGGCCGGGGGGAGCGTCCGCTGGAGGCGGCAGGCGAGGGACTAAGCGGCCTCAGCAGCGACCAGCTCGGCTGCGCAGGCGGCGAAGTGAAGGACAGAGCCCCAAGGCAAGGTAGGCAGCGTGGGGATAAAAGCGCAGATAGGCGCTGACAAAGTGAATGCAAAATTAAAACAAAATGGGTCTAAAAGCTCCCGCTGAAGGCAAGGGAGTGTTCCAATGAAGGGAAGAGCTATCAATCAGCCCCTAAGTACCGGCCCAAGGGGGCGTGGTCAGGAGTGGGCGTGGCCGGGGGGAGCGTCCGCTGGAGGCGGCAGGCGAGGGACTAAGCGGCCTCAGCAGCGACCAGCTCGGCTGCGCAGGCGGCGAAGTGAAGGACAGAGCCCCAAGGCAAGGTAGGCAGCGTGGGGATAAAAGCGCAGATAGGCGCTGACAAAGTGAATGCAAAATTAAAACAAAATGGGTCTAAAAGCTCCCGCTGAAGGCAAGGGAGTGTTCCAATGATTTATTATTACTTAAAGGTTTTATATAGCGCTGGATATTGTACAGGGGTTACATAACATATGATACAAAACAGGATAAAATACAGAGAACAAATAGCAAAGTGATATTATACATGTGAAAGAGAGATAAGAAAGAACTATCTACATAAATAACAAGCATTTACAATGCAACGGTTTCGCCTTTGTAAAAGTTAGAGCTATGTTAATATTGTGCTGTTAAGACCTGGTATATGGTCACCAGGCACTCTTCACACTGCATGAGAACAAAACTACACTAAACAGTAACCCGATTGGCCCCGACGTAATGACACCATCAGTGCTGATACAGCGACCTCCCGCTGTGCCATCCAATCAGTGGCATCCTGCTACCAGTCTGTCCGTCTTTGGGACCCTGGCACAGAACCTTAACGAACAAATGTGTTTCATATTTATTCTAATTAATGCAGGAAATGACGCACGCGGTGTAGACAGGTCAGCAAGTGTGAACACTGCTAGAGGACTCGACAGACACGCAATGTATTTGTGAAGGACCAGCAAAAGCGCACAGACAAAAATATCATCATAGTAAAACAAATATATTTTATTTTAAGAACCGAACACTAATATTGCAAAATACAAATGACTGCTTATTCGGCTTTGACAAATAATAAAAAAGCCTCATGTTTCGCGTAGCTATTAATGTGCATAAAGCGTGTTTCCTTGCGATGTGCTCTAAAGACATTTAAACAATCTACGTCTAACAGGGCTAGTTAGCCGTCTTCTAAAAAGATTTAAAAACTGATATTTTGATCTTCTTTGACAACCAGAAAAACAAGATGACAGTCCAGCAAAGCCATCTAATGCACCTCTACACACCGCCAAATGCACTTTGCCGTGTGTTTTTGCAAGGTCACTGATAGACTGGGTACATATACAGTAAACGTCTTTTGATAGAAAACATGACTTTTCGTTAGAAAGCGCAGATATTAAAATGAAAAAGAGCTAGCGCTACTAACTTCTAGAACGGGAGCTGTGCAGCGCACCAGCCTCTTGGGTACCACTGGTAGGAGAGCTGTTTGAGATCTTCTCAATTTCAACAACAGCTTAAGACACCCTTTCATTCCCTGAGGGCAGCACCTGCGACAGACTACAAACACTGCCATTTGAGGTGACAAGTGGATCCCGCTTAAAATAAACAATCACTGCCAATATTCGACCCTTTTATATTATACGCTCTGAGACTGAATGTTCTCATCTTCATCACAAATCACCTAAACGATAGCTGATTAATGTTTTAATAATGTGCTAACGATCACAGCACAGTGTAAGCAGACATTCATAAAAATACGAGATGCATTCTGGCGATTGCAATTGAATTCTACTTGAGCCTTCAACTGAAGCACACATCAAGTTTAAAAACCCAAGTTAATAAAAATGTGCTTTACCTTGTTCTTCTAAAATCCTATTTGACATCTTTTTGTCACCAGAAGTAACAACAGCCTTCCGTTGTTTTCGGAACCTAAACGAAAGCCAGGTCGGGGGACTGTCCTTGTCTCTGCTGCAGGGGAGGCCTCTCCTCTCTCTGCACTTAGTGCGGTCTTCGTGACATCACACTGGACAGCCTGGCCTGTCATAGGTGTTCCATCCACAGGACTCTGCTGCTGCTGGGAAGACGCAGGCCTAATGCTGATTGTCACAACTCATGCAGAGGAGTCATTCTCAAGTTTCACAGGTTTATCCGTGATGTGCTGCTCCAGTCCACGTTTTTTCCCTTGAATTCTGGGACTTGTAGTCCTGTTTATTTCAGTATAACACAGGACTGCACGTCCGGTAAATCAGAGGAAAAAACCTGGACTGGAGAAGCACATCACACATGGAAACTTGGCAGCTACACGGAATTCTTACAACCTGCTAAACTAGCACACAAAGCAGGAAAGATCTGGACTGTATTACCGGAGGTGCCCTGGGCTTCCTCAGGGATGGAATCGATCCCGTAGGGCATGAAGGGTAGTGCGCTAGTGTCACATTTGATTTGTATAACGCGGTAATAGAGGACAGGCCTGCAGTGATGAAGGCACGGCAGCATGGGACAGAGACCTGCAGAGCCCCTTGACAGACGAGGGGGGGGGGGCTGTGCTCAAGTCTAAGAAGTGGGCAGCAATGCCAGATTTAAACTGGCACACTTCAGTTCCATTCACTGCACATGCCTGCACCCACTACAGTACAATGAATAGACCCCAATAGAACCTATAGATGCCCAAGAATTGCTGAACAAGAGGCCTCAGACCTACACATGACGTGTAGAATACTGAGGGGTTCTTGGGATGCTGCAGTGACAAAACAGGTGACCCACATCAATCTCCAGACAGTGATACAGCACGGCCTAGTGGGCATTGGGGCTAAACCCAGACAGGGATATATGCATCATAAATTTGCAAAATTAGCCTCACTTTTGGCGATTCATTGGCTGTCAAATATAGGGCCTCCTATTAAAAAAAAGACCAAAAATGTCTTGGAATGGGCAGTGGCGGAAGAACTGCGATTGAAAGTGGTTAGAAGAGAAGACTGGGCGGAGGAGGACCCGGGGAGAAGACGGACATGTTGATTCCAGGGTGGATGACCTTGCCTCAGATAGGAAGGGTCTATTCTAGGGCCAAAGAACGGGGGTCCTAACTTGTGCTGGAGATATAATCAAACCCTGTACTGCTGGCGAAAAGACCAGCGGTAAGAACCATGCACGCACCTGGGGGGCGCTGGGGGGGTGGGGACGCTTGCTTGCATTGACTATCTATGGATATGCATCGCTGCCACATACTGTCACCTTCCCTAGTGCATGGGCCAGTTGGTTTACTAATGATCTATGTTGTTCATATGTCTGCTGACATTCTTCTAATTAAAGATGTTTAAAAGATGTAGCATATAACTGGTGGGTGCACTTGAGATGTCATCTTTCATCTGTTCCCTTAAGCTGCCAATGCCAAGCACTGTGATGTTCGACTGTGCTACTCCATCATACTCGAGGTGCGTAGGGGGGGGGGGGGGGCGGGATTAAATATTATAGAACAGAAAACGTACCTCACAGCCGTTCCGCGCCTTCACGAACGGCACTGGAGTGGACTGGCAGCCTCAGCCCTGTGCGATGGAAGGAGTCACTGCCGCAGCCGAATCTTCAAACATCAAACATGATATAGAAGCTGCACTGTGTTGCCCCTCTTCTTACAGTGGTTGCTCCCGGGGCTTGTACGGGCAGTCCGGTGGCATTGTGGCAGACATGGTTCAGGACTGAAGGAGCATGCCGTGACCCACTGTATTATTTATTTTCAAATGCTCTCTCTCTAGAAAGGAAAATCAAATGCCCGCTTTTTCCGCTATCAGAGTGACGTCAGGATCACTGTAGGGGCAGGAAGCAGCAGCGCCAGCGGAGAGGCGGGCGGAAGTTAGAGAGTGGGGGGAGGAGGTGCTTTTTCGAGAAGGCTGACCTGCTCTGGGGGCTGCGCAGCTTTTCAAGCAGGTCAGGTGATTACGCCGGGGAGAACAACGTATTTTCCATCATCATCAGCCTTAAGCAGGAGAATTACGAGGCACTGCTCAGCTGTTTTCTCTCGGGCAGTCCCTCCCAGAGTGGCGCAAGAGAGGCAACACGTCACCCCCGCACCCCCCCTGCCCCCCCCCCCCCCCGCAGTAAACTAACACTAAGCCAACGAGCGCGGACCAGTGTACGAGTCACGACTTACAGTGGAGACTTTCATTTACACAGCTGACTGACTTTAATCAATACCGCGGCCGCCGTGACATAGACCCGGCCCTCATAATTAGGTGCCGGTGGCCCCGACTCAACTGGAAGTACTTAAGACAAGCACCGATATATCTCGGCACAAACTTGGATTACAAACGTGGTAATGGCCTAAAGAAAACCACCAGTTCAACGCCAATCAGCATTTTCAATTGTAGATAAAAGCACGCAGGGGATATCCCCAAACTTCAGGTCAACTCTAGCAATTTTTCAGTGGGTATATAGAGAAATACCGATATAGTGCTTAGCAAGATAAAGCTATACTCCGACAGTGTGGCTGCAGGGCATTTGAACAGCCTGGTGGGTGGATCAGACTGCTTAAAAGATCGGCCTCAACCTATTCTGACAAGTTAAATTACCTAATCACTCTTTGCAAGCGAGGATTACAGGAGGGAAAGGCTCTTCAAGAACCAGCCTCCCGGCCTCCGGAGTGTCTACATTCTGACACGGCCCACTTCTCACTTGGTAGAGAACCACAGCAGAGAAAGCATCGTTATACAAGTCAGGTCCCGGGCCGCGCTGTGATTGGCTGACGTCACGGGGGTGTCCCGGGCCGGCAGCCAATCACAGCGCGGCCCTGGAATGACGTCACGGGGGTGTCCCGGGCCGGCAGCCAATGGCAGCGCGGCCCGGGACAAAGGGGCGGGGCTTAAAAAAAGCACCAGAAACGCCCCCGAATCGCGTTTTCGAGAGAAAACGCGATTGACAGCCTCTGCCTCCCAATGGCTAGCCTCCATTTATGGAGCTAGCCAATTGGAAACAGAGGCTGTCCTAACCTCACTATTAAAAACAACAGATTTCGATCTGGGAGTGGCTTCGCCCCTCGCCAGGTTACGAAACCTAAAAAAGGGGTACAGGAGGTCGAAGTTGTGAAACAATAACAAGAGATGGAGGAAGGGGTGGATGGTGGGAGGAATTTTCACATGAGTCGGAGTGGCAAGAGAGAACTATCTACATAAATAAAAGAGGTACAGGAAGACGAAGTTATTAAATAGTACAAGAGAAGTAGGAGGGCTGGGAGGGAGGAGGGAGGAGGGAAGTGGGAGGAAATCAGTGAGAAAGGGAGAAGAAAGCATGAACTAAGGAGGGGGAGGAAGTAACTGCAAGGAAGGGAGTGTGGGAGGAAGGTGGGATAGAAAAAGGTGAGGGTGTGGAGGGATTAAAGAAGGAGCAAAATGAAAGACTTAGGCCCCCGATATTTGTTGAGCATGGGCAGATGATGTCTTTTTTAAAGCTGACGTAAGAGGAGTTACAACGCAGGTCTTTAGGGAGGGCATTCCAGATGTTAGGGGCGTTTCCGGTGAAAGAGCGAGATTGTGAGGATGTCTTTTTTAACAGAGGTGGAACAAGGAGGAGGGAGTTGGTGCTCCTCAACGGCCGGGAGCATCCCACTTTGAGGAGTTTGTTAGTGAGATACAGCAGGGCATTTTGATGGAGGGCTTTGTGCACAATGCAAGCAAGCTTGTAGGAGGATCTGCCTTTGATGGGTAACCATTTGAGGGTTTTGAGGGCTGGGGAGATATGGTCAAAATGTTTGTAGTCCGTGATAAGCCTGACTGTAAGGTTGAGCACCGATTCGAGCGGGGCAAAGTGAGCTTTGGGGGCACCTGATAGGATAGCGTCACCATAGTCTATTCGTGTGAGGACTAGAGATTGGACAACCGATTTAAAGTCAGCCGCTGGAATGAAGGGTTTAATTTTCTTGAGATGACAGCGAGAGAAGAGTGCTCCTTTGGCCGAGTTTTTTATGTGATCCTTAAGGGTTAGGCGGTTGTCGATGGTGATACCAAGTGATTTAACAGAGTTGGAAATGGAGAGCGGACAGTTGAAGGCATTAAGGTTGGAGATCCATGTTTGGATAGGAAGAGGGTTGTTTTTAGGAGAGAAGAGAATGATTTCTGTTTTTTGGGGGTTGAGTTTGAGATGATTGGAGTGGAACCAGGATTGGATTTTTGCAAGGGTGTTGTTGAGGTGAAGAACATCGGAGTGGGATCTATTCTTAAAGTAAAATTGGGTGTCATCAGCATAGAGGTGGTAGTTGATCCCAGCTTGTTTTAGAATGAGAGTAAAGGGTTCCATAAAGAGGGAGAGGGAGAGAGAATAATTGCCAAAACATTTGGTTAGTAAAAAGAGGCATACTAATGATTTCCACTCTTGAATCTTCCAAATCAAGACCTTATTCAACAATTGCCAGATTTGTTCACTTCATGAAGAGGGTACCTTAATAACACATCCTCGACCAAGGGCAACTAAGTTATCATAGTGGAGTTTAGCTTAAGAAAACCAATGGCTAACCTCTCCCCTAAGCGGTACATTCTCCTTTTTATCGCAAGTAGTCTACATAAGATCTAGGGGGAATGAATCGGCAAAAAGTCAGAATTAAAAAGATCTGCCAGCTTTTTATGTTAATGCAAGACTAAAATCAGGAGAAAAAAAATTACCAACCACCAATGAATTATTAAAATTGGATCCACATATTGCCAGAACCTGTAAGAAATGTGGGTTGTGGTTGACTGGGGTATGAGACCTGGTCAAGCAGCAACCACAATCCTTGTGAGGGTGAGGCACAAGCCAGCCCTGAATTAACCTGTTCTCAACCCTCTGGCAGCTTGGCACAGAGCAGCCAGGCTTAACTTAGTGGCAATGTGTAAAGTATTTGTGCAACACTTCAAACCATAATAAAGTGAAAACACTATAGAAAAAGATCCCACATCAAGTTTGAAAAATAGAGCTTTCTTTAATAAATGAAACAAAACCAAAACTACAAAATCCAATCAGTAGAACTGGAGATATGCAGTTTTAAAGATTTTAGTAAAAATAGCGCCAAAAAGAACAAATCATCAACTCGTAATATCTGGTCGGGCCAGACAGGGTCTAAGTGACAAGTTCATGCCATCTGTGAAGGAGCCTGAGCCATATACAGGGACCCAGTTAGGCCTACTGAACAAACTACCTTAAATTCTGGTTTGGTCGAATATGTGTCGCACAACTGAAGCGATGCAACGAGGCTACAGTGTGAAGTCTTGCATTGTAGTCAAGTATCCTGTAGATGAGGGCTTACGATTCGAAGCCTGACATCAAGAATGCGCCAGCTCCTTGGGGCTGCGATGTGGATGCTGGTGTTGTTGTTAAAGTTGTTGTTGAGGGATGCGAGGGCCTGCACCTGAGGATGTGTCTCATAGCAGCTGGTCTGATGGGCTGCAATGCAATGTGGTTCTTTGCAGCGTGCCCAAGTCTGTGCAGCAGCGGTGATGCGTCGGCTCTGTTTGGGTTTGTGACACACTTCAGAGGAGATACGTTGGTTCAATTGGATCCACAGAGGTGACAGAACTCCTTAAGCTCTCTTCTAAGGGTCCAGGACTAGGGTGGTACCACGTGGCAGGGTAGACTCATAGATGGCTGAGTCTAGGTGCAGGGCAGTGTTTTTGGATGCTTGTTATGTCACTGAGGCTTGAGATCAGGAGGCCCTTAGAGTCACTCTGGGGTTCTGGTTCAAGTGATACAGGTTCAGCCCTTCTAACCAGGCAAGAGGGCAGCAGCTCAGCACAGCATGGCAGTAGTCCTTCTGAGCAGCAGTACAGCAGATTGACAGTCCTTTCAGAAGCACAGCAGTCCTTCTTCCTTGCACAGTATCCACAAGTCTAGATGTGTACTGAAGATTTGGGGTCAGAGGTCCAAAACTTATACCCAGTGCCTACTTTGAAGTTGGAGAGTCTTCTGAAGGTTTACACCCTCCTGAGGTGTCAGGCATCCTCTTCCTCTCTGTCCTGATCACAGCTTGTTTGGGGTCACAGTAGACTAGTGACAGGCACTTTGTGAGAGTGCTCAGGCAGGTCCTTTGTGATGTGCACCTGCCACTCTGTACTTCTCCCCCTCTTTAGCTCCGAGTGGTCAACTTACTTTTTAAATACACTGCATTCTGTCCTGTTTAGGGTAATCCTAAGGTTGACTCTTGTGTATATCTACTACAAAATTTAAGGTTTTGGCCTAGCAAAAGGTTTATTTTCCCAGTCCGAAATGGCAATTTAAAATGCACACACTAGCTGCACTGGAAGGCCTGAGACATGTTTAAAGTGCTTCCTAAGTGGAGGGCACAACCAGAGTTGCAGGCTCACTAGTAGCATTTATTTTACAGCCCAGTACACACGTGGGACCTCCTTACTAGGGACTTGCAAGTACATTTAATATGTCAATTGGGTGTAAGCCAAGGCTACCATGTTTTAAGGAGAGAGCATGAGCACTTAAGCACTGATTAGCAGTGGTAAAGTGCGCAAAATTTTACAGGCCAACAAAAACGGATTTAGAAAACACATGGATGAAGGCAAAAGATTTAAGGATGCCCCTGCAGAAAAGGCCAAGTTCAACAGAACCTACAAATCAATCACAACAAGTAATAAATCTGCGCCCATCTACTGAGAAATGCAGATTAATATGTTTTTATATTTACAATAATGAACCTGAAAAGCTGTGCTACATTCAATTTTCCAGTTCCACTATTCTGAATGTCGTCTCACTGTCCCAATGAGGTCCTATTATCCCTGCACAGGGCTGTCGAGTGTGGAGAAGTCCACACAGTTGGAATGGCGGCACTGTGTGCACTCCTATTATTTTCCTTGCAGGACTCCCTTCCACTACAACCGTACTAAATGTGAGGTGATCCGTTCAACATTCCACCCTGGAAGAGGAGTTATGCCAGCCCTCTGCCTGAGCAAATCTCCAAGTATTTTATGGTGAGAAATGTTCATATCAGAGTTTGGGAATGCCTACAAATGTCCATGCTTAAGGGCATTTCTAAACTTCCATGGCAAACCATGCCTTCGAATGCCCACTTTCCAACCCATGAATGGGATTTATGAGTGCATATTTCTCTGCATTTGTGGTGATGGTGACTACACACACTCATAAACCTTTTTACATCCTCAAGGAATCCTTATGTTGATTCCTATCAAACAGTAAAAAATATGAAATTTGGTTGTAAACATTTGTTTACAAATTAATTTATGAATAAAATGAATCGTACCTCTTGTGTTAGAGCTTCTCACACCTCCTTGATCATAAAACTGGTACAGGGAAGAGTGGGTTGCCAAGAGGAATTTTGATTGGTCCTAACAGATAGTTATCTTCAACTAATCAGTGCCAGGCCATTTGTTAGGGCCATTCTGATTAGTTGCGGATGGTTCCCTATTAGAATGAGTTAAACAAGTAGAGGAGTATCAACCGAAGTAAAGCTGAAGGTTTCCTAGAGGGGGGTTTTCAATGACGAAAGGTAAGGATTCATCCTTTTGTAAAAAAAACCTCACTCACCAACCTAGTGGTGACATGCTTCATCATCGAGCTCCCTATAAGAATGGCCTGAGCATAAACTGGCCATGAGTTGCACAATTTGGATATTTTACTGACATTGGTGGACCACCATGAAACAACAGCACACAGTTTGACTCCTTTTTTTTGGCTACTAAGCTGATTCAGGTCATCCGGAATTAGTAAATTTGCATCATAGTTGCAAATCATGAAGAAATATATTTCCCAGCCCAGACAGCCATTAAAACTGCAACTAATACATGGAACCAACCTATGCATATTGTATCAAAGGGCGATCTGAATTAGGACCATGGGAACAAAAATACAGTATATATACTTTAAGCCCACTGCACATATTTAGCTCAGTCATCTTGGATTGATCCAGACAAGGCAGCATATATCATATCATTTAATTTTTTATTTAATCTCTTTCTAACATCTTTATTATGACAACCCTATTAGGCAAAAGACGAATTCACATAACTTTTAAGCTATCTGATATTTACATCTTTAATACAAAACCAGTGAAACAGTGAGCCACAGCACCAAATCACACCTTCCCCCTTGTCCCAAAGGGTACTTAGAACATATTCTATACCGTGTGCACAAACAGTGCACCTGGTGTTTCAAAGGTGTGACCACAAAGGTCAGAAAACTCCAACATATATTCTTGGAGTGCACTGCGAAATCAATGCCCAAAAGATATCAATCCATATCAGTTATATGTAATCCAAGAGCAGTTGAAAACATAGCGAGGCTCGGACGCTGCCTTGACCATACTTTGTCTGGCACATATTAAGGTGCCCCATGGGATTTAACATGCCCCTGATGATCATCATATCTGCAAATTGTTACAAAAGAAGACTCAATGAGTGATATTTATGTGTGAAAACAAACTAGAGAAGAACTTAGGACAAGAGAAAGACATATTTTACTCTTGTAAACTCTTTGATGGATGAAGTTACATGCCCTGATGAAGCTCACGTTTAGGGAAGGAAACTCGTTGGCTGTCCGGTGACATCATTAAGAAAGAAAAATAAAGATTACTTATGACTGATTTGGATTGAAGTGTTTTGGACATTGATTTGGCGGTGCACTCCACACATACATGTTAGTATTTAAATATTTATTAATATTTCAAACTTATAAAATACAGTTAAAATCACAGACTAGAGGAAAGTTCGGGCAAGATGGCGGCCGCTCGATCGGCCGAGTGAGCTGGATACTGACGCTCTCCTGGGCTAATCTCCCCCTTCGGCCATATGATGTGGTCTTACGCGGCGTAGAAGCATATGGATCTAGGGCAATTTGCTCTATGCTCTGGTGGTGCAGGTCCCGCCGCTTAAATACTTTACAGCCTTTATTGCCAGCAAAACTGCTGTATAGTGCTTTACTGCGCTGGCAGCGCACAATCTAGATTGTTGAACCAATGCCTCTGAAAAACGTAGTCAAGGGCCCTAAGGCCCGGGGTGCTCCCGCGGGGGTGGTCTCCAGAGCCGGAAGTGTTGGGAGTGCTGGGAGTCCGGCGAAGAGCAGCAATGGTAGAGGAGGCGAAGGTGGACGTTGGCAAGTGGAGAACTCTTCTCTGTCTTCAGTCGGGAAAAGCGGCACCATTACCTGCGGCCCGCTGCAGTTCCAGTGTTATTAAAGGCTCAGTCCAGCAAAGGGAAAAGCGTAATGACGGCTGAGGAGCCTTGCAGTGCATCAGTGAAGAGTTGCAACAATGTTGTGGCTGAAACTGGCAACAATGACACAATAGACAGATTGTAACCGGGGATACAAGGTACTGTTACTGACTCTGTTGTTCTCGCTACTGGGGCTGCTCCCATCACGGTGAATGGGGGGACTAAGGGGACTCATGGTTTCAAAGAAACTGAACTTGGTTCTGCAGATAACATTAGCGCAGTTCTCCCAATGGGAATGGTGGCTGAGATGGAGAGACCTGGATTCCCTGCGGATAAAATACCAGAGGAGGGGAGCCCTAATTATTAACCCCTTAAGGTCTGGCCATGCACAAGAAATTAGCAGTAATTCCCTGGAGAGGTGGGCAGAAGGAACTCGGAGTACGTAAAATGTGGATAAATCAGCTTCAGGACAAGTTAAGGAAGGAGACTCTGGGGACATGTTTTACTCCATGTCTGACCCCTCTAACTCTTCAGGGGACGAGAGCCCTGGGAGGGAATGGGCAGAGGACAGGAGCAATATGAGCAGTCTCCACTTGGATGGGGAAGGGACAGGTGATGAGGTTTCACCGAACGATTGGACTGTTCGGAAACAAAGGGCACAGTTTGAATCTTTAGCAGATGCAGCTTTGGACCCAGTTGGCTCATTGGTGTGGGACTATTCGTTTTCTCCAAACTTGGGTGATGAAGAAAGACACGGGGATATACTTAACCACTTCGACGCTCATGACGAGCTGAGCTCGTCATGAGCCACGGTGCTCCGGTGCTCATGACGAGCTCAGCTCGTCATGGCTCGTGGAACGCTCAGGTGCGGGGAGAATTCCCCCGCTCTGCTGAGCGTTCCACGGGAGCCAATGCACCTGTGACGAGCTCAGCTCGTCATGAGCACCGTAGCGCCGTAGCTCATGATGAGCTGAGCTCATCATGAGCATGGGGGCGCTGTGCGCGCCCCTCTCCCCAGCACAGCGGGGGAATAACCCCCACAGGGAAGGGCTTAAAGACGCAGCTGGTTTAATCACGGCGCTGCAAGGCGAAATCAATCTGTCTACCATCTACCAAAGCATAATGGCGCATTGAGAGGAGACCAGGGCTGAAGGGCTCCGGACTCAGGGGGTGGTACGTAAATTGCAGAATGCTGCACGTAGGGTTGCCAAGACCTGCTCGAAGTGTGCAACAAGATTTGGGGAAGCTGAAGCGCGAATATCAGTTTTGGAAGATGAGTTAGCCCAGCAGAAGATTATGACAGTCTTTGAAGGCTCAGAAGGATGATACAGTCTGGAAGCTGGCCGAGCTGGAAAATCGCTCCAGAAGAAACAATTTGCGGATTTTGGGAGTGCCTGAGGGTCAGGAGGACAATGACGCTCGACAATTATTTGTAGAACTTTTTTCGGAAACTTTCCCCGAGCTGCAGTATTGGGACTGGAAAGTTGAAGTGTTAAGAGCCCCTAGATTCCCATTCAATCAGTGAAAAAAAGATGGGGGGGTCAAGCAAAAGACCGAGAGCAATTCTGATCTCACTCAACAATTTTTTATTGCGAGAGGCAATCTACGATTTGGCAAGATAGGAAGAGAAAGTGGTGCAAATTATTTGTTCGATCTGATTTTTTTCAGGCCAAAGTCGAGAGAAGGTGGCATTTGCGGCAACTGATTCCCTTATTTCAGGCGAAGGGAGCACAGATTTTTTTTGTTAAATCCGGGCAAACTGAAAATTATTTATAAGGGTCAGACAACATTTTTTGTCTCAGAGATCCTAGCGAAAGACTTTTTAAATTCTTTTTGATGTAGGGATTGGGACAAATTTCAATGGAATCTGAACTATTGTTTGAATTATTTATTGCTTGGGTAAAAAAAGTAAGCGGACTCAGTATTATATATGCAAAGGGTTAACAATGATGTCTCTGCTAAGCTCCTTCTGTAAAAAAAACCCCTTCTTTATTTTTTTTACTCTCTCTCTTCTCATACTCCATTCCTTCTGGCCTGTTGGGGGGATCCAGGGAGGTGTGACTATCCGCTTCCCATCACAAAGGACCCAGTCCTTATGTCTCATTCGGGTGGAGGGAGGGATGGGTGGAAGGGGGTTGGTGGGGGGTTTGGGTTGGGAACGGGGGGAATGGGTGGCACTGTTGGTTTGTGTGGTTGTTGAGTATCAGTTATGGTTATGGTACTTGCCTCTATGAGAAAAATAATGATTGCTTAGCTGTTATGAAATGTAGCTGTGGGTTCGGGCTGCTCAGATTGGAGCTGGAATATTTTTGGTATGATAATGACTGGTAGAATTCAAATATGTTCATGGAACATTTGTGGGTTAAATGATAAGAAAAAGAGAGGTGTGACAGCCAAAGTTTTACAGAGCATGCAAGTTAATTTGTTATGTTTACAGGAGACCCACATATCCTGGAACAATTGTGGGTGGTTGCGGGATTTGGGCTTAGAAATGTTGGCTTGCACAAGGCAAGGTACAACGACTAGAGGGGTAGCCATTCTGGTCAAACATAATCTGGGGGTATGTAAGCGGGTGAAAGAGGATAACTTAGGGCACTGGGCCATTGTCGAAATTACAGTTAATAACTCCCCTATGACAATTTGTTCTATTTATGGTTCAAATTTGGATGATCCAGAAGTGCTACATTATCGAAGTATTGAATTAGCACAGTGGCCTCAGCCTCTAAATTTGTGTGGCAATTTTAACTTGCATTTAGATAGTGATGTTGATATTAATAGTAATACCTTATGAAGAGGAAAGAAAATTAAAGTCTTTAAAGCCACTCAAGTGTTAGCTAGGGAATTTGGGCTGGTCAATGTGTGGCATAGGCATAAAAGAGATGCTCCAGGACCAACTTTTTATTCAGCTCCTTATAAAAAACGAATACGTTTAGAATATTTCTTTGTCTCCACACAAATTGTCGAGACTGCTACGATCGAGATTATACCCAGGGTTTTCTCAGACCATAATCCGGTAATATTAGAGTTACCAATCAAGTGTAATCATAAGACCTGGACCTTCGAAAGAAAGTTGTTGCTGGATCAAATATACTGTACTCACATGAACAGCTGGATTAAAGAGGTTTTTGAAATAAATTAATAGAAATGCAGCTGCAGATGCAATGGTCTGGGACGCCTTGAAGGCTGGGGTATGTGGGGAGACTATTAGTTATTCTATAATCAAGAAAAGGAGAAAACGCGCGGAGATTAAGAGCTGAATAGAGCAGTTGAGATTATTTGAAATAGACTTTATGGTAAATATAACAAGGAGTCTCAGTATTGAAGAGTCTTTAAATCCCATTGCTATTTTAAAAATGAAAATCCATCAGCATTTTAGCGAGGAGATAGCCGCGAAATATGCTCAGTTCGGGACCGAAACATATGAAATCGGAGAAAATACTGGTAGGGTATTAGCTAAGCGATTACATCAGAGGGAAGCTGCTAATCAGATCCATAGGATTAAGGATCACCTTGACCAGATACAGGTTTCTTCAGGTGCAATTCTGAAAGTGTTTAATAGATATTATCATCAGTTATATGCTGAGGGAGAGGCCATTGGTGTCAACGGTCAAATGCAGGAATTTTGCTCCGAATTGGAGACAACTAAGTTTACTAGTAAGCAGAACAAGATGTTAGCAGCACCAATTACATGGGAAGAAGTGGAGGGGGCGATAATGTCATTGGCGCTGGGAAAAGCGGTGGTCCCGGATGGTATTCCTCTGGAATTTTTTAGGGCATTCCGACATGTACTTCAACAAGACCTTATGCTGTTATTCCAATCTGCCCAAAAGGGCTCTATCCCGGAGTTGCGGCGTAGAACCACTATAATCATTTTTCAGAAGAAAGATAAACCTGAGCTATATCCTTCTTCCTACAGGCCGACCTCACTTACCAACTCGGACAGTAAGATTTTTTCAAAAATGTTGGCCTGCTGACTGGGTAGAGTCATAACTCCGTTGGTATCAGCTCAGCAGCATGGTTTCATTCTGGGAAGGGATACAGCTGATCATGTGAGGCGGGTAATATCTCTTCTTGATTGGGTGCAGGCAACCGAATCCTCGCTAGAGGTGATCCTGTTGGACGCCGAGAAGGCGTTCGAGAGGGTCTCCTGATGATTTCTATGGCAAACTTTGCAATGGAAGGGGTTCTGCACGGAATTTGCCCAAGCAGTGAAGGCTCTTTATGTTCATCCAGAGGCGGTTATACGCATTTCAGGACAGGAGTCAACCTCATTTAACATCAGCAGAGGCACAAGACAGGGGTGGCCCTGCTCCCCCCTGCCATTTTCATTATATATTGATGTATTTCTTAGTAGACTGAATCTGAGCACTGATATAAAACCTGTCAGAATCAATAATATGGAGTATAAAAATTTGGCTTATACCGATGATATTGTGGTGCTTACCAGTGATGTCGCTCAGGCTTTTCCAGCAACTAAGAATCTGGCAGAATTGTTTGGTAGCTTCTCAGGCTATAAACTGAACGTAGAGAAAACTCAGATACTTCATTCTCAAAACAACCCACTGGTAGATCTGCCAATTGTTACAGAAGCAACCTATCTGGGTATTAAAATTACCACAGTGGTTGAACAAATTCCCGTTCGGAATATTATACCAGTGCTTGATAAGGTGACCAGTAATTTGGAACGGCTTGATCATCTGCATCTTTCTATACATGGGCGTTGTAAAGTTTTAAAAATGCTGATTTTTCCCAAAATACTGTATCTATTTAGAACAATTCCCCTCAAGTTTTCTGTCTCTTGTTTTACAAGGATAGATTGGATCTGCTCTAGATTTATCTGGGGGTATCGGAGGCCGAGAAGGGCGTTCAAACTGATTATACTTCCAAGACATCAAGGTGGTTGGGGCATCCCATACTTATTGCTGTATTATTGGGCCTCTATGAGGCAACATTTGGGGCCCCTTATAGTCGGAGTTAGGGCCGAGTTACCGTTTGCTAGGAGACCAACTATCTATGAATTTGGGCTTGGGGAGGATGTTAACAGCTGCTTGGAAAGGATTTTAGAGCCCAGTTATTATAAAAAGACTACGTTCAAGGTGCTCAAAACTGCTTATGTAGTCTGGAAACAAATAAGGGGAAGGGTGAACATTCCAAATGTTAATTTCTATACCCCATTTTCTGCTCCTGCCCCTTTACCACCAAATTTTCGGGACTAGGTTACATTTAGATGGGGATCAAAGGGACTTCTCTCTTTGGGAGATTTGTTAGAAGATGGACAACTTTTATCCTTTTCAAGTTTGCAAGGGAAATATGGTTTATCAAAACAAGATTTTGTCAAATATTTACAGGTATGTAGCTTTTTGGGGAGGACTGGGACAGGTGTAGGGTTATTATTGGAAAAAATTCCCCTGATGGAAAGAAGAGGGAAAAATGCTCTATTGAAGAGATCTATTGATCATTATTGGAAGCGTTCCCGGATGATATTGGGATCTGAAATTTAAAGTGGGAGAATAAGTTGGGCAACAGTGGTGTAAATATTGAGGATTCTTTGGACTTGGCGAATCAGATTTTAATGACTGGCAGACTTAGAAGTCAGCACTTTATGTCTATCTTTAATTTATAATACAATCCGGGGAAAATTGCCAAATGGGGGGGGGGGCGAATGGGGATAAGTGTAACAGGTGTGGATTGCAAGCTGCAGACTCGGTCCATATGGTTTTTTCCTGCCCTGGACTAGGTCTGTTCTTACAAGAGATTAAACATTTTTGGACTAATATTTTAAGAACATCAATAAGCATCACTGCAGATATGGTAATTCTGGGTGTAGGAGTTGATGGGGTAGGACTTACTAGGGTCGCGGCCCATGAACGCAATTGTGTTTATTGCTATGGCCGGGGCTGTTTATGTATAACTAGTGAATGGATTTCCCGGAGCCCCCTACGTTCATTAGCTGGAGGTCTAGACTGTTAGCTATTTATAACTTAGAAATATCAATCTATAAAACCCTAGGCAGGAGAAAAGGGCAGTTGGGTTTCAAATATGGGCTTCTGTTGCCGATTGGATACAAGAAATGTAAATGGTGTAAACGTGGGAAATTAGTATTTTCTTTTTTGGTATTAAGTAATATGTGATGTTATGCTTTCTGTGCATAATTATGATTTAATATTTCTGGACTGTTCTTTAAAAATATGCAGTACGAGATAGGAATATGAATCTCTATGTGTAACTAGGTCGAACAGGACATTCTATATTTGTCTGTTCTGTTGTTGTTTCTCTCTCTTTATGACTTTGGTTTTGGATTGTACCATAACAGGCTATTGTATGTACCTTGGTTAAAATCGGGTGAAAATCAAAAAATAAAAAATCATAAACTAACCTTTTGTAGAATTCAGCCTGTATAATTTTTAATAAATAATGACTATGTGTGATTATCATATCTAGAAATATATATATTTTCTATCAAAACTGAAAATAATGTTGTGCATAAGTTACAATGTTTATCCAAAAAAACATGATACTATCCTTCTATACTTCCAAAGTTGGTAAACTGAGAAACATTAAGTTGGTTAAGAGTGACGTCTGTGACGTCTGTTATTTACAGCATTTCAAACCAGAAGGCCACCGATTCAGTGTGGCATGCTAAATAAGCCACTACATGCTTGTTATTATTAGGATTATTAATGCATTATTTCACTATGCCTTTCTTTTCACCATTACGTTTCCACCCTACATTGCTTATTGACAGTCCAAATACCCAAAATGTCGTTACAGATAATCAAACACGTCCCAAGGTGGCTGTAGGAGAATACCATCTGGTGAACTTCCAGTCCCTTTGTGTAAATATCTCACAACCCCTCATAGTATAAGAGTCATGGTCATAATTGCCAAGATTGCTTTTAAAATACTCATAAATAAAAACCCCAACGAACTTCCACTAGATGTTGACGGAATACACATTTGCTCAGCTGTATGGAGATGCGTTAATCCCTCTCCTCTTCATCCAGCAGCAAAGGATCTAAATCACTCAACTCAGTAAAAGGAAATGCTCCAATTGGCACTGCACGCAACACACAAAGAGTATCTAACCACAAACATTCTCCCTCATCTGCCAATTCCAAATAATTAGGTTTTGAAAGTGCAGCCTTTTTTTAGAGAGAAAACACTGTATTCTTCTACTACTATAGCCTTAAAATTCAGATTAGAAAATCAGACAATAAATGTAATTACACTGCCAAATAAACATCTTTACCTATGAACCCTTCCAGGAGGAACATACAAAATACTGTTTCAACCTCCATGAAAGGTACAACATGTTCTCAGATTCCTGCAAGTGTAAGCATTGTTTTGAGGAACACCGGTCCCTAACAAAAGGTTTTATACGTCACAACATATGAAAAATAGAAATCCATTGATATCTACTTTTTAATGTCCAATTAGACATGATCATTTAATGTAAATGATAAGGGAGGAACATACAAGTGGGAACATAATTATTCCAAAGTTTTCAGGCAAACAAAGAAATGTGGACGAACAATTTACAACAATCAGGCCACCAGTGAACGCAATAACGCACACTAGCACATATTTATAAAGTTATACAGTTCTGCAACCCGACAGGGAAGGCCTCAGGAGGACAATGCAAGGGGACATCTAAGGCAAGGAGTCCATGAGGGGTTGGTTCAGGGCTATGCGAGGTGAGATGTCCCACAGATTGTTGTGGAGTCTGACGAGGGGAGCCGGAGAAGGTGCCGCTCATGTGAAGGAGTGTCACTGCGGGACCAGAGATGCAGCCTGAAATTGGCATTGAATTTAATGCGGCTGAGAGGAAGTTGTGGTGATACTCCTTCACATCAGCAGGCCCTCTCTGGCTGCCCTTGTCAGACTCCACAACAATCTGTGGAACATCTCGCCTCGTATAGCCCTTAACCAACCCCTCATGAACTCCGTACCCTTTGATGCCCCCTTGCAATGTCCTCCTGAGGCCTTCCCCGTAGGGTTTTGATATCAGTACCATGCTTCCTTGATGCACACACCCCAAACAATGAGTCCTAGGCAATCGCCTCAGGCATCTATTCTTTTGTCCTGAAGATGATCCCTGCATTCATGTAGAGGGATCAAAATGTTGTCAATTTCTCTCACCCTGACATAACTGTATAACTTTATTAATATGTGCTAGGGTTTGTTATTGTGTTCACTGTTGGCCATGATTGTTGTAAATTGTGCAACCACATTTCTTTGTTTGCCTGACTTCTTTGGTATAATTATGTTCCCACTTGTATGTTTTCCCTTACCATTTACATTAAATGATCATGTCTAATTGGACATTAAAAAGTATATATCATTGGATTTCTATTTTCATATGTTGTGACTTATAAAACCTTTTGTTAGGGACTAGTGTTCCTTAAAACAAATCATACCTAAGGTCCTCGACCACCTTTTTGGGTTCCCTTGTTTGTTCAAAATATGCAAGTGTAAGCAGTCGCATTGCTGTCAATGAAAACATTCCTTTTATCCATCCCCCCCTTGGAACTGCTATTGATGCTCTTGCCCAACACTTTCGCATGCAGCGGCTTGTCTTCAAGACTGCAGGGCAGTAGTAAAGAGCGACATTAATTGCTCTCACGTTTTTTCATGATTATGAGTGTAGCTCCTGAATCGATGCATGGGGACCTCCATTATCATGCATCTATCTATAACTGCCTCCCCTAATCACCAGTTCTGAGCCACATCCTTTAGGTTTCAGAAATACCTAGATTCATGAAGGTGTTTACAGCACTTGCTGCTTTCAGATAACCTGTCAGTCCCAATTGAGCCAGCTTCTGGGTGAGACTCCTCTTTCAAAGCAGCAAAGCAGATATTATTCCTACCCCCAACCACAACTTTTGGATAACACAATCACAGACCATATATGCAGGAAGTACCCCCTACCATATGTCATAAAAGGCACAGGGTTGAATGATCGGACTCTATAAGCCACAGGCTGCCCCAACTGGAGTGCAGTCAAATCAAGTTATGTATGTATGTGGTATATCTATAGTGCAAACCTAGCCAAAAGACATTACATTTTGTATATGGTCAAATACATCCATAAAGTCAACAAGTAATAGGAAAGGAAAGTGTGTTTGCACAGTAAATGTTCTGTATTTTTTTCTTTAAAGAGGTAACTCTACAACTGTTTCCTAATTTACAGCAGCTTTGGGGCAGTCCTGATGGGTAGAAGGATATTTTGCCAGATCTACGTGCATAAGTCTTAGTCTGTAGAATATAGGTGTACTTGCTGAGAGTGTGCAAAGAACCACCTGAGATGGCAAGTCTGCAATTTAAGCAAAGGTAGTGGTCGTGATGACTTTGTAAATGAAGCTACTGATTTTGAGGGCAGTGTGAGCAGAAAAAGGAAAGCCAATGAAGTTCCAACAGGATGAGGGTGCTATAAGGTTATATTATGGATTGCGTTATGCCACTTAATAAGACTACATTATTTTGAACTAGCTATTTTCTATGGATCTGTTGTGACAGCTCCCCAGATCAGCCTCCTGTGTCTCTTGGAATCCATCAAATAAATTACCAGACTACCCACTGTAAAATTAGCCTACGAAGACATGTTCTGGTATGAAAGCAGGATATATATATAAGGGGAGAGTGCATGCCTATTATCAGATATCAATAGTATTGATTCTTATGTAGAAAATTCCTGGTGTAAGTCTACACAAGATAACATGCTGGTTCCATAAATAACATCACCTACTCTTGGAATCTCTATCTGGTGCCTTAAAAAACACTTCATTGCTGTGACTTACTGTAGCCAGTTTACCACCCAGAGGTGCATTCAATGAGAAAAGCTCCCATCCCACCTAGTTCCTCTCAGTGCCTCCTTCCAGACCTGAAATACTGTCATCTTAGCTGTGGCTATGGGCCCTATGACCATAGATGACATTGAGGTACCTCAGATCTGTAATAGCCAGTAGTTTCGCTCAGTGTTGCAGGGTAAGATTTAGGGCCAAAGAGCCATTCACTGACTGTGTTGCCCACAGGAAAAAGTGGAACATACTGTGAGTTTTTGCAAAATCTTAGAGAGAGTTTATAAAGGTAGTTTAGGCAGGTTTATATGAGCTTGGTAAGCAACACAATGTCAAAAGGGCAACCCTGCTGAGAACTGTTGTGGGAGAAGTGACTGTCAGCTAAGATCTCATTTTTTGAAGTCTAGCTGTGGACAATAGTATGCATGCAGCAAAGAGATTAGTTAGGGGCAATGAAAACTTCAAGGCAATTGAATCTGTCCTGTGTTGCTCTAAGATCAAGGTCCCACGATAATGCCCAATCACCACAATTAACCTTGCACAGACATGATTTCGGCCAGCTAACCAAGAGGACCAAGATTTTCCAATGATGTCAAGTACCTTTATAAGAGTTAAACTCCTGGGGCTGGCCATAAATAGGCAAGGACGTTATCAGTATGAATGAATGAAGGGTTCTGCACTCGTGTTTATATGTTATTTTGTACGTTTGAACGGTAGGTGTGCAGTACCAGATTAGTGCCTGCCCACTATTGAAATGTGTATGTGGCCCAGTGTTGTGAACCACTGGGACTCTGGTACGCACTACATAGAGCAATAATCCTTTAAACCATTTAGTTTATTTCAACATGTCTTTATATCAAAAAAAATTTTTAAGTAGTCATCAACTGTATCATTGTTTAACAGTGTTATAATTCTCACAGTAGTATGAAATCATACATGTCTCAAATTTCTCCAAACACAGGTTTACAAACACAAAATATAATAAAAACCCAATGCATTTCGGGGCGTAATTGCCCCTTCGTCAGGGGTCTGTGAAAAAAAGGAATACAAACAAGGAGAATATTAAATTGTGAACAATGTGACATCTTGCTAATGTTCAAAACCATATTTAATCCACTCTTACCTAAATCATAGGAAAAGACGTGTAACCTGTGGTATGTCTTATACTACTTCTAGTAGTTATCTATGGAAGAATCAAAGTAAATATGTCATATAATCTGATCTTATAATGCAATGCTAATTTATTCAGTGTCGACTGTTTAGGTATATATACACGGAATAATAAAGTGTTACCTTCAAGCTCACTCGAGGCAATGATTCTGCGTTTTACAGGAGACAAAAAATAATCGAAGAAACGATAGTCAAAAAAACGCCATTGCGTTGCGTATGCCCAAACAGTATTATGATGCATGTCTGATTTTTAAGGGAATCGAGATCTCACCTGTGGATTGTGTCGGGCCGGTTGTCACAAGAAAACAACCTGAAGTTAAATAAATGGTTACCATCAATACACATATGAGTTAGTGTATTAACACAATAAAATAATAGGAGAGTTAGAGCGCGTTTACCTGCAGGTCTAAATTACAGGCGTCGACCTCGCTGTCATTTTCGTGCACGTAAACTGCGGGCGGAACAGACAATAAGCCCAATCAATACCGTTTATAATTTTCAAGCAAGCACCCAAAGGTAATGCTTTCAACATGCGCCAATTCGAGGCTTACCGTTAGTGAAAACGTGTAATTCTTATCACAGTATATTTTCTGCGTCCTCGCTCGTGAACGGAAACTTCCATCGGGTACTATCGTCCTACCTCGCTGTTTAAATTTTCACATTAGTGAAAAGTAGAAATGGCCAACAGACTATCGAGTTTAGCCTGTGAAGATATGTTCGAAGGGAAGCCTTTCCACGATTTACTCAAAAAACGAATGTATTCGTGCACAATTATGCATTTGTACATCAAGTCCATGGATAAATGTATTGACGGTGAACGCTTAATAAACAAAATATTGCGAACGAAAAATTAATGGAATAAGTGCACGTGTGCTTTGCACATATGGTATGTGCTTTCAATCAATAAAGTTTTTTACAAAAAAGACGCAAAAAACGTTAGTCTCCTAGATGAGCTTATGTAGTGCTTAGAAATTATAGAAACTTCTTATGCATTTTGTTTTAGATCGACCTAGAATATTACAATTCAAAAACCAATTGTTTACAACATAATACTAGCATGCAGTATTTTCCTGCCTATTTACAATCTAAATACACATCATTTTGAATCAAGAAATCAACAGCATGGATTTATCTAAATTGGAACACAAAGCCTGTTTAGACACTCACTTGATCTGGCTATGAACCGATTATGGAACTATTATGACATGTACTGGAAAAGTGTGATGTACTTAAACAGATTTATATATCTAAGCTAAATGAAATTTGCTTTACCAATCCAGCGTTTTGTGTGTTGAATTTTATATAAAACATGACATCTCCATTTTGTCATTCAGTCCTGTCGGGGCCAACGTTTGCAGTTTTCGAATCCAGAAAGCTTCTCTCTGCAGAAGTATCTTTACATTGTTCATACCCAATCTCTGGGGTATTATCTCGATAATTTGGAATCGAAGTTGCGCAATATTATGATTTTTTTCGATCCAATGTTGTGCTAAAGGTGACGTTAAATCTTTGTTGCGAATCCGACTTTTATGCTCACTGAGCCTGATTTTCATTTTTCTATCGGTTTTCCCGATGTATAGCAGCCCACATGGGCATTTTATTGAATATACAACGTGTTCTGAGTCACAATTGGTGGAGTGCCTAAGCGGAATCTTTTCACCAGTTCTAGGATGCAGTAAGATGTTGCCAGTAATTACATTATTGCAGTTCTTGCAATTAAAACACCTCGTTGTCCCTTTATAAGCAGAATCACGTTGCGACAACGTTGGTTGGTTCAGTAATTCCTTGAGGTTTTGTGCTCTTTTATATGCAAATAATGGTCGTGCATCAAATAAAGTGCCAAAATCCTTTTCCGCCAATAAAATTTCCCATCTCTTAGAGATGCATCTTTTTATGTCTCTAGATGCGGTTGAATACTTAGAAACAAAGACCATTTTGGTACTCGTAGTCTTGGATCTCTTTTGTAGTAGTTCTGTCCTTGGTATTGTTTTGATTTTATCTAAATGAGCCTCTAACAATTTTTTTGGGTAACCCCTCTCGAGGTATTGTTGTTTTTGTTCTTGCAAGTTCTTGTCACATTGCTCTTGGTTGGATGAAATCCGTTTGATCCGCATGAATTGTGATACTGGCAAATTATTTATCAAACTAGCCGGATGAAAGCTGGAGTATAGTAGAGCTGTATTTTTATCCGTCGCTTTTTTGTATAGTCGAGTCTCGATGGAATTATTTTTGATTTCAACTAACACATCCAAAAATGGCAATGCGGTTTTGCTTACATTGTGAGTAAATTTAATCCTTGGATCCACAAGGTTTAGACTGCTGATGTTATTGAGGAGTTCATTCATGGGACGCTTCCAAATTAAAAAAATGTCATCTATATAGCGTCGAAAGTACACTAAACCTTGTTGCCACATTGGATCCTCAAGAATATAGTCCAGTTCAAATTTTGCCATGTACACATTAGCATATATACATGCCCCCGGGAAGCCCATGGCTGTCCCCGTCAATTGATTGTAGTACTCGTTTTGCCATGAAAAGTAGCTATTCAATAAACAAAATTCCAACAGTTGTATTATCAAGATTTTTAACTCATCAGGTTTGTCCGTTCTCAGGAGAGCCCACTCCATGGCTTCTATCCCTTGTTTATGCGGTATTGATGTATATAACGCCGTTACATCTATTGTACACAATATCCATTCCATGCATCCGGTGGTGTCCAACTCTGCCAGACTTCTGAGGAAGTCTGATGTGTCCTGTAGGTAAGTAGACCAATTTTGGATGAACGGTTGCATGTGCGTGTCAATAAAAATGCCTGGATTTTCAAATACTGATGAACAACCAGATACTATCGGCCTAAAAGGTGGATCAGTGATGCTTTTGTGTATTTTCGGGAGAAAATAGATCTTTGGTCTCCTTGGATATATTTGCCTGAGGTATCGCTTTGTGGTGTTGTCAATCCATTGCAATTCTTCTGCCTTATCCAAAATCTCGTCCAAACTTTGGGTAATCATAACTGTTGGATCTTGTCCTAATTTAACATAGGTGTTACTGTCATTTACATGTTCGTCTCCCTTTCTTATGTAGAACGTAGAATCCATGATTACAAGACCTCCACCCTTGTCCGCTTTTTGTATCATTATGTCTTTGTTCATTGATAGTCGTTTCAAAGTACTCTGTTCTGCTCTGGTCAAATTGTTCAATTTCCGTTTATAGTTGATTTTGTTTAGATCAGCTTTTACCAAAACTTCAAATGTATCCAGGATTTTATGCGATACTGGTGCCATAAACTGACTCTTGGGTTTAAAAAGTCTGTCTGTTTCTTCTGTTCTTTCAACGGGATTTACTATTGTGAAAAAATATTTCAATCTGAGCATTCTCATGAATTTAAAGAAAGAAATTTCCGTTTCTAGCTCATTAGATTGGTATGTCTTGACAAATGAGATTCCTTTATTGAGAAGTTTTTCTTCAAAATCAGAGAGTGGGTAGTTTGAAATGTTCACGACAAGTTTTTCGTTTGACTCCGCAGTCCGGTTTTTTTCAATTGCTCCCTCTCTTTCTCTCTCTCTCCTTCCTTCTCCATCTCCCTTTCTTTTTCCTTTGCCTCTTCTTGTCTTATTTCTTGTTGTACTAAGTATATATCCGGTGGTTTGTGTGATGTTTGCTCCTTTGCTAAAAAAGAAGAAGAAGACGAAGCGGATGGCATTCCTGATGTACTTTCTATGATGCTCAATGATGGAGCTGTTAATTGCGATGATTGCGGTACTATCGTTTTGCGGGCTATGTTCACATCACTGTCAGATACGACACTCTCTTCTGAAGAAGTTGGTTGCTGTTTTCTGCCTGTGAACCTTCTTTTTGCATAGACTTCTGCCCACGTGTATGTTTCATTAAGTTTATAATCGATAGTATCGCGTTTAAACTTTCTCAATTTTGTTTCTTGTAGTTATTTGCCGTACTTGTCTAACCGTATATTTATATCTTCCAAAATTCTTTTCCATTGATCTTCATCCAATCTTTCTGATAGTTCTTGCTTAGTAGTAAGAATTTCTTCCTCTAGTTCTCGTATCGTCTTTGCTAATTCCTCGACCAATAGTAGAATCAAATCCAAAGAACATTTGTTCAGGATGTCAAACCATTTTTCCATGAATTTTGGATTACTGTTGAGTCTATATAACATAGGCCTGATGGCCAGTCGGAGCCCTCTGGGAATTCTTTTGACCTTATGATATTGGATCAAGGTTGTCGCATGCAGGCGTTGGTTCAATTCTCGTCTAGTTAGATATTCCAACTGTTTTAACTTTTGTTCAACTGATCCTCCTTGTGTGTCGAAAGTCTTTGATTCTTTAATTAACTTGTAGATGTGACTTGCCTCATCGGCTGTATAAGCTTTGGTATTCGCACGGTTGTCCGTAATTGAAGCTATCGAATCGAATGACATTTTCAGTTGTGGTGCTAGTACCCTTGGTGGCAGTATCAATGAAATATGAATGAACGAAGGGTTCTGCACTCGTGTTTATATGTTATTTTGTACGTTTGAACGGTAGGTGTGCAGTACCAGATTAGTGCCTGCCCACTATTGAAATGTGTATGTGGCCCAGTGTTGTGAACCACTGGGACTCTGGTACGCACTACATAGAGCAATAATCCTTTAAACCATTTAGTTTATTTCAACATGTCTTTATATCAAAAAAAATTTTTAAGTAGTCATCAACTGTATCATTGTTTAACAGTGTTATAATTCTCACAGTAGTATGAAATCATACATGTCTCAAATTTCTCCAAACACAGGTTTACAAACACAAAATATAATAAAAACCCAATGCATTTCGGGGCGTAATTGCCCCTTCGTCAGGGGTCTGTGAAAAAAAGGAATACAAACAAGGAGAATATTAAATTGTGAACAATGTGACATCTTGCTAATGTTCAAAACCATATTTAATCCACTCTTACCTAAATCATAGGAAAAGACGTGTAACCTGTGGTATGTCTTATACTACTTCTAGTAGTTATCTATGGAAGAATCAAAGTAAATATGTCATATAATCTGATCTTATAATGCGATGCTAATTTATTCAGTGTCGACTGTTTAGGTATATATACACGGAATAATAAAGTGTTACCTTCAAGCTCACTCGAGGCAATGATTCTGCGTTTTACAGGAGACAAAAAATAATCGAAGAAACGATAGTCAAAAAAACGCCATTGCATTGCGTATGCCCAAACAGTATTATGATGCATGTCTGATTTTTAAGGGAATCGAGATCTCACCTGTGGATTGTGTCGGGCCGGTTGTCACAAGAAAACAACCTGAAGTTAAATAAATGGTTACCATCAATACACATATGAGTTAGTGTATTAACACAATAAAATAATAGGAGAGTTAGAGCGCGTTTACCTGCAGGTCTAAATTACAGGCGTCGACCTCGCTGTCATTTTCGTGCACGTAAACTGCGGGCGGAACAGACAATAAGCCCAATCAATACCGTTTATAATTTTCAAGCAAGCACCCAAAGGTAATGCTTTCAACATGCGCCAATTCGAGGCTTACCGTTAGTGAAAACGTGTAATTCTTATCACAGTATATTTTCTGCGTCCTCGCTCGTGAACGGAAACTTCCATCGGGTACTATCGTCCTACCTCGCTGTTTAAATTTTCACATTAGTGAAAAGTAGAAATGGCCAACAGACTATCGAGTTTAGCCTGTGAAGATATGTTCGAAGGGAAGCCTTTCCACGATTTACTCAAAAAACGAATGTATTCGTGCACAATTATGCATTTGTACATCAAGTCCATGGATAAATGTATTGACGGTGAACGCTTAATAAACAAAATATTGCGAACGAAAAATTAATGGAATAAGTGCACGTGTGCTTTGCACATATGGTATGTGCTTTCAATCAATAAAGTTTTTTACAAAAAAGACGCAAAAAACGTTAGTCTCCTAGATGAGCTTATGTAGTGCTTAGAAATTATAGAAACTTCTTATGCATTTTGTTTTAGATCGACCTAGAATATTACAATTCAAAAACCAATTGTTTACAACATAATACTAGCATGCAGTATTTTCCTGCCTATTTACAATCTAAATACACATCATTTTGAATCAAGAAATCAACAGCATGGATTTATCTAAATTGGAACACAAAGCCTGTTTAGACACTCACTTGATCTGGCTATGAACCGATTATGGAACTATTATGACATGTACTGGAAAAGTGTGATGTACTTAAACAGATTTATATATCTAAGCTAAATGAAATTTGCTTTACCAATCCAGCGTTTTGTGTGTTGAATTTTATATAAAACATGACATCTCCATTTTGTCATTCAGTCCTGTCGGGGCCAACGTTTGCAGTTTTCGAATCCAGAAAGCTTCTCTCTGCAGAAGTATCTTTACATTGTTCATACCCAATCTCTGGGGTATTATCTCGATAATTTGGAATCGAAGTTGCGCAATATTATGATTTTTTTCGATCCAATGTTGTGCTAAAGGTGACGTTAAATTTTTGTTGCGAATCCGACTTTTATGCTCACTGAGCCTGATTTTCATTTTTCTATCGGTTTTCCCGATGTATAGCAGCCCACATGGGCATTTTATTGAATATACAACGTGTTCTGAGTCACAATTGGTGGAGTGCCTAAGCGGAATCTTTTCACCAGTTCTAGGATGCAGTAAGATGTTGCCAGTAATTACATTATTGCAGTTCTTGCAATTAAAACACCTCGTTGTCCCTTTATAAGCAGAATCACGTTGCGACAACGTTGGTTGGTTCAGTAATTCCTTGAGGTTTTGTGCTCTTTTATATGCAAATAATGGTTGTGCATCAAATAAAGTGCCAAAATCCTTTTCCGCCAATAAAATTTCCCATCTCTTAGAGATGCATCTTTTTATGTCTCTAGATGCGGTTGAATACTTAGAAACAAAGACCATTTTGGTACTCGTAGTCTTGGATCTCTTTTGTAGTAGTTCTGTCCTTGGTATTGTTTTGATTTTATCTAAATGAGCCTCTAACAATTTTTTTGGGTAACCCCTCTCGAGGTATTGTTGTTTTTGTTCTTGCAAGTTCTTGTCACATTGCTCTTGGTTGGATGAAATCCGTTTGATCCGCATGAATTGTGATACTGGCAAATTATTTATCAAACTAGCCGGATGAAAGCTGGAGTATAGTAGAGCTGTATTTTTATCCGTCGCTTTTTTGTATAGTCGAGTCTCGATGGAATTATTTTTGATTTCAACTAACACATCCAAAAATGGCAATGCGGTTTTGCTTACATTGTGAGTAAATTTAATCCTTGGATCCACAAGGTTTAGACTGCTGATGTTATTGAGGAGTTCATTCATGGGACGCTTCCAAATTAAAAAAATGTCATCTATATAGCGTCGAAAGTACACTAAACCTTGTTGCCACATTGGATCCTCAAGAATATAGTCCAGTTCAAATTTTGCCATGTACACATTAGCATATATACATGCCCCCGGGAAGCCCATGGCTGTCCCCGTCAATTGATTGTAGTACTCGTTTTGCCATGAAAAGTAGCTATTCAATAAACAAAATTCCAACAGTTGTATTATCAAGATTTTTAACTCATCAGGTTTGTCCGTTCTCAGGAGAGCCCACTCCATGGCTTCTATCCCTTGTTTATGCGGTATTGATGTATATAACGCCGTTACATCTATTGTACACAATATCCATTCCATGCATCCGGTGGTGTCCAACTCTGCCAGACTTCTGAGGAAGTCTGATGTGTCCTGTAGGTAAGTAGACCAATTTTGGATGAACGGTTGCATGTGCGTGTCAATAAAAATGCCTGGATTTTCAAATACTGATGAACAACCAGATACTATCGGCCTAAAAGGTGGATCAGTGATGCTTTTGTGTATTTTCGGGAGAAAATAGATCTTTGGTCTCCTTGGATATATTTGCCTGAGGTATCGCTTTGTGGTGTTGTCAATCCATTGCAATTCTTCTGCCTTATCCAAAATCTCGTCCAAACTTTGGGTAATCATAACTGTTGGATCTTGTCCTAATTTAACATAGGTGTTACTGTCATTTACATGTTCGTCTCCCTTTCTTATGTAGAACGTAGAATCCATGATTACAAGACCTCCACCCTTGTCCGCTTTTTGTATCATTATGTCTTTGTTCATTGATAGTCGTTTCAAAGTACTCTGTTCTGCTCTGGTCAAATTGTTCAATTTCCGTTTATAGTTGATTTTGTTTAGATCAGCTTTTACCAAAACTTCAAATGTATCCAGGATTTTATGCGATACTGGTGCCATAAACTGACTCTTGGGTTTAAAAAGTCTGTCTGTTTCTTCTGTTCTTTCAACGGGATTTACTATTGTGAAAAAATATTTCAATCTGAGCATTCTCATGAATTTAAAGAAAGAAATTTCCGTTTCTAGCTCATTAGATTGGTATGTCTTGACAAATGAGATTCCTTTATTGAGAAGTTTTTCTTCAAAATCAGAGAGTGGGTAGTTTGAAATGTTCACGACAAGTTTTTCGTTTGACTCCGCAGTCCGGTTTTTTTCAATTGCTCCCTCTCTTTCTCTCTCTCTCCTTCCTTCTCCATCTCCCTTTCTTTTTCCTTTGCCTCTTCTTGTCTTATTTCTTCTTGTACTAAGTATATATCCGGTGGTTTGTGTGATGTTTGCTCCTTTGCTAAAAAAGAAGAAGAAGACGAAGCGGATGGCATTCCTGATGTACTTTCTATGATGCTCAATGATGGAGCTGTTAATTGCGATGATTGCGGTACTATCGTTTTGCGGGCTATGTTCACATCACTGTCAGATACGACACTCTCTTCTGAAGAAGTTGGTTGCTGTTTTCTGCCTGTGAACCTTCTTTTTGCATAGACTTCTGCCCACGTGTATGTTTCATTAAGTTTATAATCGATAGTATCGCGTTTAAACTTTCTCAATTTTGTTTCTTGTAGTTCTTTGCCGTACTTGTCTAACCGTATATTTATATCTTCCAAAATTCTTTTCCATTGATCTTCATCCAATCTTTCTGATAGTTCTTGCTTAGTAGTAAGAATTTCTTCCTCTAGTTCTCGTATCGTCTTTGCTAATTCCTCGACCAATAGTAGAATCAAATCCAAAGAACATTTGTTCAGGATGTCAAACCATTTTTCCATGAATTTTGGATTACTGTTGAGTCTATATAACATAGGCCTGATGGCCAGTCGGAGCCCTCTGGGAATTCTTTTGACCTTATGATATTGGATCAAGGTTGTCGCATGCAGGCGTTGGTTCAATTCTCGTCTAGTTAGATATTCCAACTGTTTTAACTTTTGTTCAACTGATCCTCCTTGTGTGTCGAAAGTCTTTGATTCTTTAATTAACTTGTAGATGTGACTTGCCTCATCGGCTGTATAAGCTTTGGTATTCGCACGGTTGTCTGTAATTGAAGCTATCGAATCGAATGACATTTTCAGTTGTGGTGCTAGTACCCTTGGTGGCAGTATCAATGAAATATGAATGAATGAAGGGTTCTGCACTCGTGTTTATATGTTATTTTGTACGTTTGAACGGTAGGTGTGCAGTACCAGATTAGTGCCTGCCCACTATTGAAATGTGTATGTGGCCCAGTGTTGTGAACCACTGGGACTCTGGTACGCACTACATAGAGCAATAATCCTTTAAACCATTTAGTTTATTTCAACATGTCTTTATATCAAAAAAAAATTTTAAGTAGTCATCAACTGTATCATTGTTTAACAGTGTTATAATTCTCACAGTAGTATGAAATCATACATGTCTCAAATTTCTCCAAACACAGGTTTACAAACACAAAATATAATAAAAACCCAATGCATTTCGGGGCGTAATTGCCCCTTCGTCAGGGGTCTGTGAAAAAAAGGAATACAAACAAGGAGAATATTAAATTGTGAACAATGTGACATCTTGCTAATGTTCAAAACCATATTTAATCCACTCTTACCTAAATCATAGGAAAAGACGTGTAACCTGTGGTATGTCTTATACTACTTCTAGTAGTTATCTATGGAAGAATCAAAGTAAATATGTCATATAATCTGATCTTATAATGCGATGCTAATTTATTCAGTGTCGACTGTTTAGGTATATATACACGGAATAATAAAGTGTTACCTTCAAGCTCACTCGAGGCAATGATTCTGCGTTTTACAGGAGACAAAAAATAATCGAAGAAACGATAGTCAAAAAAACGCCATTGCATTGCGTATGCCCAAACAGTATTATGATGCATGTCTGATTTTTAAGGGAATCGAGATCTCACCTGTGGATTGTGTCGGGCCGGTTGTCACAAGAAAACAACCTGAAGTTAAATAAATGGTTACCATCAATACACATATGAGTTAGTGTATTAACACAATAAAATAATAGGAGAGTTAGAGCGCGTTTACCTGCAGGTCTAAATTACAGGCGTCGACCTCGCTGTCATTTTCGTGCACGTAAACTGCGGGCGGAACAGACAATAAGCCCAATCAATACCGTTTATAATTTTCAAGCAAGCACCCAAAGGTAATGCTTTCAACATGCGCCAATTCGAGGCTTACCGTTAGTGAAAACGTGTAATTCTTATCACAGTATATTTTCTGCGTCCTCGCTCGTGAACGGAAACTTCCATCGGGTACTATCGTCCTACCTCGCTGTTTAAATTTTCACATTAGTGAAAAGTAGAAATGGCCAACAGACTATCGAGTTTAGCCTGTGAAGATATGTTCGAAGGGAAGCCTTTCCACGATTTACTCAAAAAACGAATGTATTCGTGCACAATTATGCATTTGTACATCAAGTCCATGGATAAATGTATTGACGGTGAACGCTTAATAAACAAAATATTGCGAACGAAAAATTAATGGAATAAGTGCACGTGTGCTTTGCACATATGGTATGTGCTTTCAATCAATAAAGTTTTTTACAAAAAAGACGCAAAAAACGTTAGTCTCCTAGATGAGCTTATGTAGTGCTTAGAAATTATAGAAACTTCTTATGCATTTTGTTTTAGATCGACCTAGAATATTACAATTCAAAAACCAATTGTTTACAACATAATACTAGCATGCAGTATTTTCCTGCCTATTTACAATCTAAATACACATCATTTTGAATCAAGAAATCAACAGCATGGATTTATCTAAATTGGAACACAAAGCCTGTTTAGACACTCACTTGATCTGGCTATGAACCGATTATGGAACTATTATGACATGTACTGGAAAAGTGTGATGTACTTAAACAGATTTATATATCTAAGCTAAATGAAATTTGCTTTACCAATCCAGCGTTTTGTGTGTTGAATTTTATATAAAACATGACATCTCCATTTTGTCATTCAGTCCTGTCGGGGCCAACGTTTGCAGTTTTCGAATCCAGAAAGCTTCTCTCTGCAGAAGTATCTTTACATTGTTCATACCCAATCTCTGGGGTATTATCTCGATAATTTGGAATCGAAGTTGCGCAATATTATGATTTTTTTCGATCCAATGTTGTGCTAAAGGTGACGTTAAATTTTTGTTGCGAATCCGACTTTTATGCTCACTGAGCCTGATTTTCATTTTTCTATCGGTTTTCCCGATGTATAGCAGCCCACATGGGCATTTTATTGAATATACAACGTGTTCTGAGTCACAATTGGTGGAGTGCCTAAGCGGAATCTTTTCACCAGTTCTAGGATGCAGTAAGATGTTGCCAGTAATTACATTATTGCAGTTCTTGCAATTAAAACACCTCGTTGTCCCTTTATAAGCAGAATCACGTTGCGACAACGTTGGTTGGTTCAGTAATTCCTTGAGGTTTTGTGCTCTTTTATATGCAAATAATGGTCGTGCATCAAATAAAGTGCCAAAATCCTTTTCCGCCAATAAAATTTCCCATCTCTTAGAGATGCATCTTTTTATGTCTCTAGATGCGGTTGAATACTTAGAAACAAAGACCATTTTGGTACTCGTAGTCTTGGATCTCTTTTGTAGTAGTTCTGTCCTTGGTATTGTTTTGATTTTATCTAAATGAGCCTCTAACAATTTTTTTGGGTAACCCCTCTCGAGGTATTGTTGTTTTTGTTCTTGCAAGTTCTTGTCACATTGCTCTTGGTTGGATGAAATCCGTTTGATCCGCATGAATTGTGATACTGGCAAATTATTTATCAAACTAGCCGGATGAAAGCTGGAGTATAGTAGAGCTGTATTTTTATCCGTCGCTTTTTTGTATAGTCGAGTCTCGATGGAATTATTTTTGATTTCAACTAACACATCTAAAAATGGCAATGCGGTTTTGCTTACATTGTGAGTAAATTTAATCCTTGGATCCACAAGGTTTAGACTGCTGATGTTATTGAGGAGTTCATTCATGGGACGCTTCCAAATTAAAAAAATGTCATCTATATAGCGTCGAAAGTACACTAAACCTTGTTGCCACATTGGATCCTCAAGAATATAGTCCAGTTCAAATTTTGCCATGTACACATTAGCATATATACATGCCCCCGGGAAGCCCATGGCTGTCCCCGTCAATTGATTGTAGTACTCGTTTTGCCATGAAAAGTAGCTATTCAATAAACAAAATTCCAACAGTTGTATTATCAAGATTTTTAACTCATCAGGTTTGTCCGTTCTCAGGAGAGCCCACTCCATGGCTTCTATCCCTTGTTTATGCGGTATTGATGTATATAACGCCGTTACATCTATTGTACACAATATCCATTCCATGCATCCGGTGGTGTCCAACTCTGCCAGACTTCTGAGGAAGTCTGATGTGTCCTGTAGGTAAGTAGACCAATTTTGGATGAACGGTTGCATGTGCGTGTCAATAAAAATGCCTGGATTTTCAAATACTGATGAACAACCAGATACTATCGGCCTAAAAGGTGGATCAGTGATGCTTTTGTGTATTTTCGGGAGAAAATAGATCTTTGGTCTCCTTGGATATATTTGCCTGAGGTATCGCTTTGTGGTGTTGTCAATCCATTGCAATTCTTCTGCCTTATCCAAAATCTCGTCCAAACTTTGGGTAATCATAACTGTTGGATCTTGTCCTAATTTAACATAGGTGTTACTGTCATTTACATGTTCGTCTCCCTTTCTTATGTAGAACGTAGAATCCATGATTACAAGACCTCCACCCTTGTCCGCTTTTTGTATCATTATGTCTTTGTTCATTGATAGTCGTTTCAAAGTACTCTGTTCTGCTCTGGTCAAATTGTTCAATTTCCGTTTATAGTTGATTTTGTTTAGATCAGCTTTTACCAAAACTTCAAATGTATCCAGGATTTTATGCGATACTGGTGCCATAAACTGACTCTTGGGTTTAAAAAGTCTGTCTGTTTCTTCTGTTCTTTCAACGGGATTTACTATTGTGAAAAAATATTTCAATCTGAGCATTCTCATGAATTTAAAGAAAGAAATTTCCGTTTCTAGCTCATTAGATTGGTATGTCTTGACAAATGAGATTCCTTTATTGAGAAGTTTTTCTTCAAAATCAGAGAGTGGGTAGTTTGAAATGTTCACGACAAGTTTTTCGTTTGACTCCGCAGTCCGTTTTTTTTCAATTGCTCCCTCTCTTTCTCTCTCTCTCCTTCCTTCTCCATCTCCCTTTCTTTTTCCTTTGCCTCTTCTTGTCTTATTTCTTGTTGTACTAAGTATATATCCGGTGGTTTGTGTGATGTTTGCTCCTTTGCTAAAAAAGAAGAAGAAGACGAAGCGGATGGCATTCCTGATGTACTTTCTATGATGCTCAATGATGGAGCTGTTAATTGCGATGATTGCGGTACTATCGTTTTGCGGGCTATGTTCACATCACTGTCAGATACGACACTCTCTTCTGAAGAAGTTGGTTGCTGTTTTCTGCCTGTGAACCTTCTTTTTGCATAGACTTCTGCCCACGTGTATGTTTCATTAGGTTTATAATCGATAGTATCGCGTTTAAACTTTCTCAATTTTGTTTCTTGTAGTTCTTTGCCGTACTTGTCTAACCGTATATTTATATCTTCCAAAATTCTTTTCCATTGATCTTCATCCAATCTTTCTGATAGTTCTTGCTTAGTAGTAAGAATTTCTTCCTCTAGTTCTCGTATCGTCTTTGCTAATTCCTCGACCAATAGTAGAATCAAATCCAAAGAACATTTGTTCAGGATGTCAAACCATTTTTCCATGAATTTTGGATTACTGTTGAGTCTATATAACATAGGCCTGATGGCCAGTCGGAGCCCTCTGGGAATTCTTTTGACCTTATGATATTGGATCAAGGTTGTCGCATGCAGGCGTTGGTTCAATTCTCGTCTAGTTAGATATTCCAACTGTTTTAACTTTTGTTCAACTGATCCTCCTTGTGTGTCGAAAGTCTTTGATTCTTTAATTAACTTGTAGATGTGACTTGCCTCATCGGCTGTATAAGCTTTGGTATTCGCACGGTTGTCTGTAATTGAAGCTATCGAATCGAATGAGAGATGTATGATTTCATACTACTGTGAGAATTATAACACTGTTAAACAATGATACAGTTGATGACTACTTAAAAATTTTTTTTGATATAAAGACATGTTGAAATAAACTAAATGGTTTAAAGGATTATTGCTCTATGTAGTGCGTACCAGAGTCCCAGTGGTTCACAACACTGGGCCACATACACAAGGACGTTATCAGTGTCTAAGAACACAAAACAACCCTAAAGCCTACTCAAATCCTCACATCTGGCCACCAACTCAGCCAATAGCTCAAAATCCTACCCTAACGTGGTTAGTGATAATGGACACCCCTGCCTTGTGCTGTGCACAAACGTAAAGTGGTGAATTGTAATACAGTTCTTAAAAACTCTGAAGAGGTACCGCTTTTAGAGGAGCCATACATAGCTTAGAATGTTTCTTTTTTTATGAAAAGTATAAACCCCACTTTCACATCAATCAGAACCAGCACCTGCCGCTTTGTATTCCTTGGCCTTTATAGCACCTTTTTAGCCTCTACTTCAACCTGTGTCTCATCCTCCCTCCATTTCTCCAGAAACATTTCTTGACCCATCAATCCTGGGTTATTTCTGACTTACACCTTAGTTCTCTCATCATAATTCATATGTCTCCAGGCTATTCCTATTTGACACTTGATCTTTTCACCCTCATCTCTATTTCTATATTGTCATACCCACTCAGCTCATGCTATTTTTCTCTGTCGTCAATTTCAAACATTCTTTCAAACTAATTTTTATTTTGCTCCATCTGCAGAATTTAATGCGATCAGAAGTTCCAATCCTCTATCTTTCCTTTCTTGATATATTGTGTGCTGCTGTCTCTTGATTCTTCACAATAAAATAGGCTAAGAAAGGAGTACTCCGCTTTTCGCCTTAATATTGTGATCCAAAAAGATCTGTTTTAAAATACGTACTAGTTTCTAACCTTACTTACTTTACAATTAATAAGTACTTTTTAAAATTTCTCACCTCTCTCTTTTATTTCAATTACTCCCAGGTCATTATTATTTTTCCCTCTTTCACTGAATCTGCACAGTACTAGACGAACCTGCTTTTAGTCTGTCAGTTCCTGGATGTTGTCCTTTCTTTGCAGCTTAACTCTAACAACACATAAACCTCAGGTTTCTCCATTACTATCCCCATGGTGGAGGAGACATGAAGGAAGAGGGACTGCAAGTCCCAGGGGGCAAGAGCACCGCCCGCACCTGTGACTGTTTCTTGCGAGGGATGCCAAATACTTCTTGCCACTCCCGCGCCGTGAGAGCCGCTGCACTATGGTGGAGGAGACACGAAGGAAGAGGGACTGCAAGTCCCAGGGCGCAAGAGCACCGCCCGCACCTGTGACTGTCTCTTGCGAGGGTCGTCAACTACTTCTTGCCGCTCCCACTCTGCGGGAGCTGCTGTGCTTTGGTGGAGAAGATGCGAAGGAAGAGGGACTGTAAGTCCCAGGGGCAAGAGCACCGCCCGCACCTGTGACTGTTTCTGGTGAGGGACGCCAACTACTTCTTGCTGCTCCCGCTCCGCGGGAGCCGCTGCGCTTTGGTGAGGAGACGCGAAGGAAGGGGGACTGCAAGTCCCAGGAGGCAAGACCACCGCCCGCACCTGTGACTGTTTCTTGCGAAGGACACCTATTTAGCACAGCGCCCTCCCCGCTTCGCGGGATGCGCGCGGGCGCACGTCAGGCTAAGCCTGGGCCAAGTGCAGGCCCTTTTGAGCCTGTTGGAGACCGGAGGAGACCGGGCAGGGCCTCCTCCGGTCTAATTGTTTTTGCCAAGTGTTGACGAGGGGTGCAATATCTGGTGCAAAATCATAGTGCTATACCTAGTTTGTGATGTCTGTACGCGAAGGGAAGGGGAGGAAAGCTGCAGGGAGTGTTGCCAGGACATTTGACCAGTTTATAACAAGAGTACATGAGATTGCACTAACAGAGCGCCGTCTCTCATTGGACCCGGCATTCACCAAACGTTCATCTTTGAGGGGATTGATGTCGGCACATTCGCCTGAGCAGCATATAACCATAGAAACTGACCATAGGGATTTGGAGAAAAGTAGTAGCCAAATGCCTCAGGAACCAGTGAATATATTCATGGCTCGGGAACCTTGCTCTTTTGTTCCACCCACGGACATACCCCCTTCAGATACTGATAGAGGTACAGCAACTCGTGCATCCACAAGGCTCGCACCCAAAATTCTGCCCCAACCAGCGGACCATGCATTCGGACTAGCCTCCAAGAGGAAGTGAGGAGGGGGCTTGCAGAGGGGAAAAAATCCAAAGATGCCCAAAACTAATAAGATTGGCGACTTGGCAACCACAGCCTCTACTAGCACTGAAGTGCCCCGGGCAATTACTCCTGGATCAAATACTTCGTCTATGGTTTCTGTTCACTGCTCCTTGCCCCTGTTTGAAGAGGGGTTTTGGTCCAAAGTAGGAGCCATCATAACATCATCCATGCAGCCTTTCCTTGAGAGGTTGTCGTCAATTGAGGACAGATTGGTAAAATTTGAACAGTTGACTGTAATTAATTTTGATTGTATTAAGAGTAGTTTGGGGAGGAGTGCCCAGGCTAATGAAGTAATGCCAAATGTAATACAGGACTCTGTAGCCTCTAATCCCCCATTGCCCACCACAATTACATTGAATATAGTGGATGTTCCATCTCATGGAAGTGATGTAGCCGGATTTACCACCTATAGCGGTGCAGTGGTTCAGCGAAGAATAGGCTGTCCCCAGGGTGAGAGAGCAGTACAACAATCCCTGGGAGGAGGTCTGGCCCAAAAAACACTTGGAGGATCAAAGGAAAGCGCTAACATTAGTGAATCTAAGTACATCCTGCCACGCATTGATTTACCCCCTGATTCTTCACCATATGTTGTTGTACTGACCGGGGTGCCTGAACTAGCCGAAGACAGTGTAGAATCTTATATTGAATTAAAAAAGAAATCTATTCATTGGTTGGATAACAATAGACCACTCGCGCCGAATGTGCAAATCCAAATTTTGTTTGCCCATAGAGTAAGTTGGGTGGGTCGCAGAGTGAAAGACTTAGTGGGCGAATGTACAGTGATTAATTTTAGAGATAGACGGGTGGTCCAACATATATGTGAGTGGTCTTACCAAAGGACGAGAACTAGTATTCAGGCTTTTGATTTAAGTTACTTCTATCCTCCCCCAACCACCATGGAGAAATTTGGATATCCAGGCAAGAACTGGGAAGGGAGAGCCCAGGTAGGTAATGCCTGCAATAGAGGAGGGAATTACGGTATTTGTTTTACATCTAGAATCCCCCTCAGCAATAGATTTAGTGTGCTAGACCTGGTGGATTGACTGACTCCAATTGACCCTTGTCCACCTATCACGGCTAAACAGTTGTGTAATAGTACTTTGGGTGTACAATAAATGAACAGGGTATGCCAAGTAATGAGATGGTGAATCAGGAGACTAGCAAAACTACTAAAGTTAGCGATTGTGGGGAGGTGGGGAAACCCTTAGATGTACCCAAGAACAATATTTTTACTACTAGTGAGGTGGTATTAAACCCCCAAATATCAGGGACCGCTGATAATAATTATGAGGCCCTAGAAATTATAAACAGGGGACATCTGGAGGTGACCCCCGAGAGTGAGTTGGAAGTGAGACCATATGGCCCTAGGATCTTGTCATGGAATATTGCGGGCCTAATGGCTAGTTTGGATCTCCCCGACTGGGGTGATTTCATAGACTCCCACAAGGTCTGCTTATTTCAGGAAACCTGGGCACTAAGATCATTATATAGAGTAGGTTTTGTAGTGTATTGTGAAGTGGCAGTGAAGGGTCCAAGGGGTAGACCTTCGGGGGGTTTGTGCATCTGGGTGGGTACCCATTTGGGTTGTACTGTGAAGAAAATAGAAACTCATTCCCCTGATATTTTATGTATTCTTCTCTCCCGTAGAAACCTCCCAAAACTGGCCATTATCAATGTCTACTCTTGCCCTGTTAAGTACGGGCAGACATCTCCGACGCTAGATTGTCTGGCTGCTCTTCTTACTTCACTGTCTGGGAAAGCATATTTCTTAATTGATGGGGATTTTAATTGTCATTTTGAACCCCTTAACGGTTTGTCAACATCTATTACCAGTGAGTAGGATTCAATATCGTCAATCCCTGCGTCCAATGCCTACCCGATAAGGGGGTGGACCCCACTAGTTTTGCAATTAACCTCTCTTACCCTCACTTATTCGTTGAGGGCATGTAATGATCGGGTCCCTGATGATAATCCTGGGCACCCCACCTTTGATAGAACTGGTCAGGCAACAATTATTGATTATATTTTAATAAATGTTGAATTGTGGCATAAGGATGCAAAGTTTTTTGTCCATCCCCGTGAAGAAAGCGACCGTAACCGGTTGGTCGTAATCCTAGATAGCCACTTAGTAGAAGTAGGGCAAGGCCTGGATAACCTCCCACTTGATAATTTAATAGTGGTGAAGGAGGGAGAAGAATCCGCTGGGGTTTAATAATTCAATCTCCAGAAGTAATGTCGGATATGTAAACTCGTATTATTCCTTAGTTAGAAAAGGCAAGTATCGTCTCTGGAAATAGTGCAAATCTAGAACTTGAAAAGGACTTAGGTAAAATCCACTAGGACTTGGTTGCTAGCCCGGCGGATTTTTTTTATAGCAGTAAGCCCAATACCAGTAATTTTCACAGAGAAAAAAAACCTGGTACAACAGGTCATGTAGGGATGCAAAGAGAGCCCTGCTGTTAAGCCTTAAGGGGGGATAGCACACGAATAAGGGAAGCAAAGGTGTTTTTAAAAACATTTATTTTGGCGGCGAAATCAGAATGGGAAATGGAAAGATGGCAGGCCATCAAGAATGCCATGGATCATTAAGACACAAGAGGCTTCTGGAACTTAGTCCACACTGGAAAAATTGAGGGTAGGACTACCATTGAGCCGAACATAGGTGAAGAAGCCTGGCATCTTTATTTTAAAGATTTATATTCAAGCCCATATAATGGATCTAGTGTCTGTTTGTTGTCAAACCTTTGATTCCCCCGGGGACATACTTACCTGCACCTTGGCTGAGGTATTAGCTGCTCTAGCCATGGTTCTACCAAACAAAGCTCCTGGGTTGGATAGAATCCCAGGGACCTTTACAGAAATGAACAGGTTGTTTGGGCCCCATATCTTCAGACATTATTTAATGCTATTCTTGAAGGCATTTCACCCCCCCACACCCTACGTGGGCTGGGGCAGAGATTATCCCTATCTATAAAAAAGGGTCTCCCATAGAACCAGCAAATTATAGGCCAATTGCCCTTATTGACGTAACACAAAAGATTTTTGCTACAGTGTTACTGGGAAGACTCCCGGAATGGATGGAAGACTGTAATATTTTAACTTCCTTACAAGCAGGCTTTAGATGTAAAACATAGATCAGTTGTTTAGGCTTCAATTGATCTATTGGAAGCATATAGTTTTGGAGGGTGGTAGTTTGTACCTTACTTTCGTGGATCTTAGATCGGTGTTTGATATGGTAGATCGTGACCAGTTGTGGGGTATAGTGTTGGACATGTGAGTACCACCATACCTTTGTTACCAGCTCAAACGCCTCCACGAGGGAACATTTGCTAGGGTAAGGTGCGGCAAGAATGGGAAATTAACGGCTCCTTTCCCTGTTGGAAAGGGGGTGAGGCAGGGCTGTGTGCTTGCGCCAACCCTTTTCTCACTCTTTCTTAACGGGTTAATTGGAGACCTTCTTGCCGTTAAGGATATTGACTCCCCAAAACTAGCTAACCTTAAATTTCTTGCTCTAATGTTTGCGGATGACACCCTGCTCCTCTCGAAATCACCAATGGGGATGCAGCTAGTGTGTTAGAGGCATTTAGCCTGTTTTGTAAAGAGAGGATTTTGGTAGTAAATATTAAGAAAACAAAATATATGGTCTTCCATGCTGACTCCACAAATTTTCCGCACCCAAGAATGGATGATAGACCTTTGGAAAGGGTCCCTCTTTTTGAGTATTTGGGTCTCACATTAAATGACAAAATGGGGTGGGGACCTAAAATCATTAAGGCTAATCTATAGTTAATCTAGCCCGCTGGGGGAATATTAAAAGTACATAAGAGATGTGCCTTAAAGGTTATAAGCCTGCCTGTAGAAATGTAAGGTTCAAGCTAGGGGGGCAACTATGTATGGGGCCGAACTGTGGGGACATAGCTTAGCTAATGTCCTCACTGTAACAGAAAACAACTTTATAAGACAAATCTTGTGCTTGCCTAAAAGTACCCCCTTAATACCAATAAGGATGGACCTGGGCATCCTCCCCATTGTGGACCTAATCGCTTCACGTCCACTCCTTTATTGGCGACGGCTGTGGAGTACACCAGAGTTGGGACATTATAGGGAGGAATTAAAGGCTGTAATGTCTACTCTGGGGGGCGGGTAGTATCCCGTGGCTGTCCTTTATTAGGGATTCATTTCGTGCGATAGGAAGGGAGGACTTATGGTCAGCACCGGAGGAGTCATGCCAAGCTATTTCAAAAAAATATTTGGCTAGTGCATTGAAGGAGTATAAACTGATATGTATTTTACAGACAGTTAATCCTTCTAGTTTAACCTATGGGTTCCTGGACATAAAACACCAACATAAAATGGAGCAGGTGTTGGATTCTATACAACCACCACAGCAAAGAAATTGTTTTTGCAATTTAGATATGGGACGCTGCCACTCCATGCACTAACCAATAAGTGGGCAGGCGCTCCCACCCATCTTTGCCTGGGGTGCCTAGTAGAGGAAGAAACTGTAACTCATGTGTTGTTCTTCTGCCTGGCATAAACGTGGGTTAGGTTAAAGTGGGTATTCAACTCTGCAGAAACCTGGGTATTAGAAATTATAAAGAATTCTATAGGGCTTTAAAATCCGACAACAACCCGTTTTTTTTGTTGCAATTTCTAAATTCCTCTTTGCTATGTGGTGTAAACGAAGGTATTCTTTGAAAAACCGATGCGAGAACTAGAAATATCCACTCCTACCTGCCAATTATTGTGATCCTGGTCTCTGTAAAAACCTAGTCTGTAAGCGTAGGTATTCTTTGAATAACTGATGTTAGATCTATCAATACTTGCTTCTAATTGGTTCTTATTGTGATCTTGGTTTTTATAAAAACATGGGCTGTGATTTTTTTAAATATCTTTAGTTTAAATTATATTTTGAATGGTTGTTTTTAATTGATTACATTTCCCATAGTGATGATTATCATCCTATTTGCCTGCTTCCCAATGGGTGATTATTACTACTATGTATGTTTGTACCATTTTATTAAATAGCATTTTTTATGAGACCGTAGTCCTTTTCTGATATGAATTTTAAGAGGTTGTGAATTTGTATGTGCTTTTATGGCTGTAATAGCCGAAATAAAGTTTCATGAATTATAAAACTATCCCCATTTACATCCTATAGAAAATTGGGTTACTGGTTGGGAGTGGGGAAACTATTCTCAAGCATTAATCACAACTCTTGTCTGGGTGAAGTCACAAGCAGACCCATAATTAACCTGTGCTCAACCCTCTGGTTGCTTGGCACAGACCAGTCCGATTTAACTTAGAGGCAATGTGTAAAGTTTGTATGCAGCACTTAAAACAATATTAAAGGGAAAACACAACACAATATTTTTTGGGTGTGAAAATAGTGCCAAAAAGCACAAAGTGACAACTGAGGATATCTTGTCATGCTAGACCGGAACAAAGTCACAAGTTCAGGCTGACTGCGATGTAGCGCAGACCGGCTACAGGGACCCAGTCTGCTGAACAAGGCCACCTTATATCCTGGTGTGTCGAGAATGCATTGCATGGCCAAGGTAATACATCTGTTCTGAGGGGTTGTGAGGCAGTGATGCAAGGTCCTGCATAACATCAAGGATCCTGTCACTGAGGGCTTGCGACGTGAAGTCTGGCATCAAGGATGCACCACAGAGCAGAGGCGATACGTTGATTCCGAGGAGCCGAGAGGCTGCGATGTGAGGTGCTATGTTGTCATCGAAGATCCTATCAAGGAGGAGCTTGCAATGTGAGGGCCTCCTTCAGGGATGCGTCAGACAGTGTGGTTCTGATGGAGCGACGAGCCGATGCAAGGTTGTTGCATCTGGAAAGTCAACGGAGCAGAGACGATGTGCCGCTTCTGCATGGGGTGTGCCACGCAGCAGAGATCTGTAAGTTCTGCTGGATCTACAAATGGGCTGGCAGAGCACCTTCAGGCATACTTGTAAGGGTCCAGGACTAGGGTGGCAACACTAGGCAGGGTAGGACTCACAGATGGCAGAATCCAGGTGATGATTTAAGGTTGTTCGAGCCTTCTGTCAGGAGGCAAGACAACTAGCCCTTGGTGTCACTCTTAAGTCCTGGAGTCAACAAATGCAGATCCAGTCCTTTTCACCCAGGAAAGAGGGCAGGATGCAAGCAGAGCAGCTGTCCAGCAGAGTGGCAGTCCTTTCAGCAGAATAACAGTCATTCTTACCTGGCAGAGCATCCACAGGTCCAGACAGGTGCTTTGAAGTCCCCAGGCATGTCTTTCCTGGCTCCAGGCTAACTACAGCGGTAGGCAGCTCTTTATGTGGAGGCAGGGCACAGCCTATTCAAGTGTAAGTAGGGCTGTACCTTACTCGGCCCTCCAATCCTGCCAATGATGGCCCATCGAGGCACACCTAAGCTTGCTATTGTATGTGGCTGTCTAAGACAACTACACAGAGCCCAGCTGCCAACTGCACCTGGTCATTTGACCCAGAGACAGGCTGCACACACTAAATGGCTACGGCAGGAAAATGCCAACTTGCTAATAGTACCTGGCAGCAAGGCCTGATTCAGTTGCGCACACTGCACTTGGTGAACTGACACCAATTATTAACCAGATAATTATCAGTATATCTCTGTTTTTATTTATGTGTTTTTTCACAAAATGTATTCTGTGTTAATTTTGTTTACAACTCAAAAGACAATTCGCTAATATTACATTTTGCATTCCTAATATGTAACAAAATAAATCATACAATCATTGTTGAGTGCACAATTCCATATACAAAAACAACATGAATATACATTACACAATATCATTTCTCATTCAATGTTGGCGCCCTATGCATTTTGAAACTTTAATGTAGTTCCTTCTTCAGGGGATAATCTGAAAAAAACATATAATATCTACTGTCAATGACCATGGTAGGCTCAAGGAAACTTCCATAAATGCATCTGCGAATGCCTAATATTTTGCCATTGTGTGGGTATCTTCCCACATGAAATAATTACCATGCAGAGATCCGATGTCTGTGTTTGTTGATGATTGTCCTACCTTCCTCTAAATAAAGCAGACTTAACCATCCAACGTGACTGAACAACAGACTGTAACCTGCCAAAAACCATCAAAACAACGTTGTACTAAACTGCTCAACTAATAATATTGCGTGTAGATAAACTGGACCACTATGTCTCAAATGCAATAAATCTCTTACCTCAACCTCTTGTTGAGACACACCGTAAGCTGAAATAAACATCAGAGACCCAAATTACTATTACTTCACTCTACCTTCTCATTATCCCTAAGGTGTACTCAATGAATGGAGCTACATGTTATTCGAGTTCCGCTTACGTTCTGTTTGAACCCGTTCTCAATATCTGGAATAGGAACAAACAAACGAAAAAAGACCGTCAACGAAACCGCTGGGCAGCATAATGCTTAGTATGTTTCAAGAACGCTCAGCAGCATGTCATATTTCTTGCCGTGAACATACCTTCTTATCCGGTAGCTGGTAACACGTAACCTCGACTTCCGCGTTTGTGACGTGGTTACCGAGGGGTGTCACGGGACATTTATGCAACCATGTGAAAAGAAAACGGACTTCAGTGGTAGAGAACAGGCGTTCTCTACACTGACGGCGGCCGCCATACTTGAATGGTAAGATGCCTAATAAAAAAACGATAAAAAAAACACTAACGGGTGTTGTAATGAGAAAAATTAACATAATAGGCGGTGTCTAATGCGAGATTACCAAAATGCAGGTTCCACTAATGCTGCTATTACCAGAGTACCGAAATGCAGGTTATACTAGTCCTCCATTTTACTTGGACGAAAAATGCAACTGATGTTACTAAACCACTGATTCAAAATATTATGACGCTAAGGGACTCCCTAATGAAATTATTCGGGCGCCATAGTTTATGTCACTATCTAAACCTCATGGTCATAGTTTTCCGAAATAAAGATGGATGTTGCGCTCATTACCCCATGTTCTATACGATCGATGTGAATATGTATGATTCTTACTGCTGAAAGAAACAATACCAATTTTACGTCACATACATTTGCTGAATTATTGTAACTTTTGTGAATCCTGGTTCCTGCCTGGTTCCTGCTTATGAATTATTAACTACATGGTGCTAATCAAGCTATATGTGATACCTTAATGTTGGACAAAAAGTAGATGAACTATATAGTCATTTTACGATTAACATTTGGACTGGGATGGACAGTTTCTCTGGTATATGCATGTATTGGTAAATCTTTGTAAATGTTATTAAAATGTGGTTCATTGGCCAGTAGTTCCCATCTTGGGTGAAAACTTGAGAATGCTAATACATTGTTGCGATCTGTGGTTTTGGTGTATATCTCGTTTGTAATCCTTTGCCGTCTTGTGTTTTGGTGATTGTAACATCCAAATATTCTATTATTTTAGCATTGATTTTATGAGTAAACTGAATCCTTGGGTCAAATGTGTTCAGTTGATGTAGCATTGCTTCAAGTGTGTCATGGTTGTCCATCCAAATCAAAAAAATGTAGCCTAATCTTAGACCGCCATCTTGTGTTGCTCATTAAGTGCTGATGTTCAAATGAATTATAAGATGTGCAAACACAAAATGTGAGAGCATCCCTGAATAGGGCACACCATAGGTTCTCACAAAGAAGACTCCTCAGAAGGTTTCTTTAAGATTTGTGCATATTTATTGTTTCAAAATGTATTTATTTTCTTCTTGATATTCAATTCATATCAATCTTTATGTGCATTTAACACAGTTCATTATTGGAACCATTATCTCATAATACGCATTCCTGAATACTCCAATGCATTTCGGGCAGCCTTGCCCTTTGTCAAGGAGCGCTGATAACATAAAGATATAGCAATCAAAAGCACATAATGCATAATAATAATGTAACCATAAAGAAGTGCAATGACACTAAAATTGACCCCAGTGCTCAGTGCTAAATACGTGCAGTAAGGTACTAGTGACCTGCGTGTGGAGAACAGTCGTGGTGATTGTGTACCAAAGTTAAAAACCGATCAATCAAACAAACGAAAAAAAACAAGGTTGCACTCTCACATCGCAGGTTATCAAGAGTGGTTGTTAAAAAAGAGACATGCAAAATAGTGAGTCTCCGTAGAGTCCCCGGGAGGAGACGCTAGTGATATCACGAACGGAAAACAACTGGACTTACTTAGATTCAGGGTGTATTAATGCGTAGTATCGGGCGTCCGACTATTAAGTCGAGGACTTCCAATGGGCCGCATCAGTTAGTTAACCGGTAAAAAAAGTGAAGCGATAGGCTAGCACCGCCTACAGAGGCCACGTGAGGGAAACAAAAAGGGCAAACATAAATGACGGACTACAAATAGTGAGACAGGCACAGCGGCCATGATTGAACATGGTCGAAGTGTCTAAACAGCGAGCATGTGTGTAAAATAAAAATAGGTAACTGTACACATTGCATGCATTCAATAATAGCCACATTTTAAAGAGATACTGCATCAGTGGATCACTGGGGGAGTGGTTAAATAAAGCAACTAAATTCCATCCTATTGTTAAGCCCGAAGGGCTTCATTGACTGCAACTTATATATCCATGCAATCTCGCGTTGCAACAAGTATTTATTGTTGTCTCTGCCTTCACATTTTTTGATGATCTCAAGTACCATAAATTTCAATTGGGAAATATTATGTTTATGCTCCATGAAGTGTAAGGCAATGTTCGATTTTTCATTCCCAGTTCTTATATTGGAATTGTGTTCGTTAATGCGAACTTTCACTTTTCTTTCAGTTTTTCCAATATAGATATTCCCACATGGGCATTTCACCAGGTAGATTAAATTGACTGAATCACAAGTGGCATTCACATTTAACTTAATGTCATAGCCTTTCATAGGATGTGTAACGACATTACCTTTGATAACATTATTGCAGTTGCTGCAATTCATGCATGCTCGCGTGCCTTTAGCTTCCATTTGCTCCATCGGTTCCTTAGTTAAAATTTCTTGAATATTTGCATGCCTCGTATATGCGAAAATGGGTGGATCCTTGAACATACCTTGAAAATCAGGCTCCATACTCAAAATCGACCAGTGTTTTAGTATAATTTTCTTATATATTCTACTCACTGTGGAAAACTTAGATACTAACACCATTCTGGTGTCTTCAGATTTGGTTCTTCTCTTGAGTGTCTCGTCTCTGGGGATCAAAGCCACTCGGGCTTCTGCATCTTCAACGATGGAAGTAGGATAACCCCTTTCAAGGAATCTAATACCCATTTCTTTAATCCGTTCTTTGGCCATAGTGCTATTAGATGTAATCCGTTTGGCACGTAACATCTGCGAGAATGGTAAATGTCTTTTTAGTGACCCCTGGTGAAAAATTGAAAAATGCAGTGTGTTATTACGGTCAGTGGTTTTGCGATATAAATCTGTTTCAAAACCCGTAGGGATACAGTAATCAGTACATCCAGGAAGGTGATTGATGTATCATTAATTTCCCATGTCAATTTGATTCTGTCATCAATGGTGTTCAACGTCGTCAAAGATTGTTGTAGATTTTCTTTGGTGTCTTTCCAAATTATAAATAAATCATCAATGTAACGAACAAAAAACTTCAAATTCCTTGTCCAGTTGGCGTCTACATAGATGTTATTGTCCTCATATTGATTCATGTAAATATTTGCATATGTGGGCGCAGCACAATTACCCATGGACATCCCGGATAGCTGTAGGTACCATTCATGGTTGTGTTCGAAGTAACTATGATAAAGGGTAAATATCATCAGTTCCATTAGAAATTGTTGCATAGGAGGTTCAATATCACTATTCAGAATGGCATTTTCAATATCCTCAATTCCCCCTCCATGGGGGATTGAGGTATATAATGAGCTCACATCAGTGGTACATAGAGTCAAGTGTTCTTCTGGGTTGATAGAGACTTCAGACAATTTCAGCAAAAATTCGGTTGTATCTTTGACGTAGCTTTTCATGCTCTTAACCATAGGTTATAAGTATCTGTCTAAGAATTTCCCCACCGGTTCATGCAGGGATCCTTTGGTAGATACTATGGGCCTAAATGGCGGGTCCTCAAGGTTCTTATGGATTTTGGGCGTCATGTGAATAGATGGGCTTCTGGGATGTTCTTGAAGTAAATATTTCTTAGTTTTCTCATCAATGGTTCCTAATTCATGAGCTTTGGTCAGAATCTAAGTTAGTTTTTCTTTAAATAGTGTTGTAGGATTCCCGTCCAGTTTTTTTTTTTTTTTTAAATAGTTTTTTATTGTTGCATTTGGTTCTTTATACTCAAAAGGATATACATTCGTCGGTGCAGCGTCAACATTCAGCTACATCCAACTCATAGTGCAACTTTTCAATTATAATTATAGAACTCTTTAACTAAAAAGGTCAGATCATGGATTCCTGGCATATGTTTGATAAGGCAGCAATGTGATGAGTAATTATAGCATAGCGTTCAATTCGGTTTACATTGTAGTACTCACAGCCATAATGTCAATCCTGTGGGCCCGGAGATCCCTATCGCTTCTCCCTCTATCGCTCTCTCCCACCTCCCACCCTGCCCCTATTCCATATCCTCCTCATCTCCTGAGCTATCTACGTCTTCTGCTTCTGGCAGCGGCTCGCATAAATCCCCCCTATACGTGTTCCAAGGGGACCATATTTTGTTCCATTTATGTGGGTTGAGCCTCTGTTGATAAACCGCCCTTTCTACCAGCATAAGCATGTCCATGTTTCTACACCACTGCGCTAAAGTCGGTGTCTCTTGTGCCCCCCACTTTTGCGCTATGTCCCGCTTCGCCAACATCATTCCAATGACCACCCACTGCCTCCCATATGACGTTAGGTTGTTTGGGCCCCACACATTCAGCAGGCAAACCCTAGGGTCGGGTGCGATCGTGGTGTGTAAAGTCTGGGCGACCGTGCGTAGTACTCGCCGCCAGTAGGCCCCTATGCTGGGACAGGTCCATAGGGTGTGGAACAATGTACCCTCTTCCCCACAATGTCTCAGACAGTACGGGTGTTCTGCTTCAGGGATGCGTCAGACAGTGTGGTTCTGATGGAGCGACGAGCCGATGCAAGGTTGTTGCATCTGGAAAGTCAACGGAGCAGAGACGATGTGCCGCTTCTGCATGGGGTGTGCCACGCAGCAGAGATCTGTAAGTTCTGCTGGATCTACAAATGGGCTGGCAGAGCACCTTCAGGCATACTTGTAAGGGTCCAGGACTAGGGTGGCAACACTAGGCAGGGTAGGACTCACAGATGGCAGAATCCAGGTGATGATTTAAGGTTGTTCGAGCCTTCTGTCAGGAGGCAAGACAACTAGCCCTTGGTGTCACTCTTAAGTCCTGGAGTCAACAAATGCAGATCCAGTCCTTTTCACCCAGGAAAGAGGGCAGGATGCAAGCAGAGCAGCTGTCCAGCAGAGTGGCAGTCCTTTCAGCAGAATAACAGTCATTCTTACCTGGCAGAGCATCCACAGGTCCAGACAGGTGCTTTGAAGTCCCCAGGCATGTCTTTCCTGGCTCCAGGCTAACTACAGCGGTAGGCAGCTCTTTATGTGGAGGCAGGGCACAGCCTATTCAAGTGTAAGTAGGGCTGTACCTTACTCGGCCCTCCAATCCTGCCAATGATGGCCCATCGAGGCACACCTAAGCTTGCTATTGTATGTGGCTGTCTAAGACAACTACACAGAGCCCAGCTGCCAACTGCACCTGGTCATTTGACCCAGAGACAGGCTGCACACACTAAATGGCTACGGCAGGAAAATGCCAACTTGCTAATAGTACCTGGCAGCAAGGCCTGATTCAGTTGCGCACACTGCACTTGGTGAACTGACACCAATTATTAACCAGATAATTATCAGTATATCTCTGTTTTTATTTATGTGTTTTTTCACAAAATGTATTCTGTGTTAATTTTGTTTACAACTCAAAAGACAATTCGCTAATATTACATTTTGCATTCCTAATATGTAACAAAATAAATCATACAATCATTGTTGAGTGCACAATTCCATATACAAAAACAACATGAATATACATTACACAATATCATTTCTCATTCAATGTTGGCGCCCTATGCATTTTGAAACTTTAATGTAGTTCCTTCTTCAGGGGATAATCTGAAAAAAACATATAATATCTACTGTCAATGACCATGGTAGGCTCAAGGAAACTTCCATAAATGCATCTGCGAATGCCTAATATTTTGCCATTGTGTGGGTATCTTCCCACATGAAATAATTACCATGCAGAGATCCGATGTCTGTGTTTGTTGATGATTGTCCTACCTTCCTCTAAATAAAGCAGACTTAACCATCCAACGTGACTGAACAACAGACTGTAACCTGCCAAAAACCATCAAAACAACGTTGTACTAAACTGCTCAACTAATAATATTGCGTGTAGATAAACTGGACCACTATGTCTCAAATGCAATAAATCTCTTACCTCAACCTCTTGTTGAGACACACCGTAAGCTGAAATAAACATCAGAGACCCAAATTACTATTACTTCACTCTACCTTCTCATTATCCCTAAGGTGTACTCAATGAATGGAGCTACATGTTATTCGAGTTCCGCTTACGTTCTGTTTGAACCCGTTCTCAATATCTGGAATAGGAACAAACAAACGAAAAAAGACCGTCAACGAAACCGCTGGGCAGCATAATGCTTAGTATGTTTCAAGAACGCTCAGCAGCATGTCATATTTCTTGCCGTGAACATACCTTCTTATCCGGTAGCTGGTAACACGTAACCTCGACTTCCGCGTTTGTGACGTGGTTACCGAGGGGTGTCACGGGACATTTATGCAACCATGTGAAAAGAAAACGGACTTCAGTGGTAGAGAACAGGCGTTCTCTACACTGACGGCGGCCGCCATACTTGAATGGTAAGATGCCTAATAAAAAAACGATAAAAAAAACACTAACGGGTGTTGTAATGAGAAAAATTAACATAATAGGCGGTGTCTAATGCGAGATTACCAAAATGCAGGTTCCACTAATGCTGCTATTACCAGAGTACCGAAATGCAGGTTATACTAGTCCTCCATTTTACTTGGACGAAAAATGCAACTGATGTTACTAAACCACTGATTCAAAATATTATGACGCTAAGGGACTCCCTAATGAAATTATTCGGGCGCCATAGTTTATGTCACTATCTAAACCTCATGGTCATAGTTTTCCGAAATAAAGATGGATGTTGCGCTCATTACCCCATGTTCTATACGATCGATGTGAATATGTATGATTCTTACTGCTGAAAGAAACAATACCAATTTTACGTCACATACATTTGCTGAATTATTGTAACTTTTGTGAATCCTGGTTCCTGCCTGGTTCCTGCTTATGAATTATTAACTACATGGTGCTAATCAAGCTATATGTGATACCTTAATGTTGGACAAAAAGTAGATGAACTATATAGTCATTTTACGATTAACATTTGGACTGGGATGGACAGTTTCTCTGGTATATGCATGTATTGGTAAATCTTTGTAAATGTTATTAAAATGTGGTTCATTGGCCAGTAGTTCCCATCTTGGGTGAAAACTTGAGAATGCTAATACATTGTTGCGATCTGTGGTTTTGGTGTATATCTCGTTTGTAATCCTTTGCCGTCTTGTGTTTTGGTGATTGTAACATCCAAATATTCTATTATTTTAGCATTGATTTTATGAGTAAACTGAATCCTTGGGTCAAATGTGTTCAGTTGATGTAGCATTGCTTCAAGTGTGTCATGGTTGTCCATCCAAATCAAAAAAATGTAGCCTAATCTTAGACCGCCATCTTGTGTTGCTCATTAAGTGCTGATGTTCAAATGAATTATAAGATGTGCAAACACAAAATGTGAGAGCATCCCTGAATAGGGCACACCATAGGTTCTCACAAAGAAGACTCCTCAGAAGGTTTCTTTAAGATTTGTGCATATTTATTGTTTCAAAATGTATTTATTTTCTTCTTGATATTCAATTCATATCAATCTTTATGTGCATTTAACACAGTTCATTATTGGAACCATTATCTCATAATACGCATTCCTGAATACTCCAATGCATTTCGGGCAGCCTTGCCCTTTGTCAAGGAGCGCTGATAACATAAAGATATAGCAATCAAAAGCACATAATGCATAATAATAATGTAACCATAAAGAAGTGCAATGACACTAAAATTGACCCCAGTGCTCAGTGCTAAATACGTGCAGTAAGGTACTAGTGACCTGCGTGTGGAGAACAGTCGTGGTGATTGTGTACCAAAGTTAAAAACCGATCAATCAAACAAACGAAAAAAAACAAGGTTGCACTCTCACATCGCAGGTTATCAAGAGTGGTTGTTAAAAAAGAGACATGCAAAATAGTGAGTCTCCGTAGAGTCCCCGGGAGGAGACGCTAGTGATATCACGAACGGAAAACAACTGGACTTACTTAGATTCAGGGTGTATTAATGCGTAGTATCGGGCGTCCGACTATTAAGTCGAGGACTTCCAATGGGCCGCATCAGTTAGTTAACCGGTAAAAAAAGTGAAGCGATAGGCTAGCACCGCCTACAGAGGCCACGTGAGGGAAACAAAAAGGGCAAACATAAATGACGGACTACAAATAGTGAGACAGGCACAGCGGCCATGATTGAACATGGTCGAAGTGTCTAAACAGCGAGCATGTGTGTAAAATAAAAATAGGTAACTGTACACATTGCATGCATTCAATAATAGCCACATTTTAAAGAGATACTGCATCAGTGGATCACTGGGGGAGTGGTTAAATAAAGCAACTAAATTCCATCCTATTGTTAAGCCCGAAGGGCTTCATTGACTGCAACTTATATATCCATGCAATCTCGCGTTGCAACAAGTATTTATTGTTGTCTCTGCCTTCACATTTTTTGATGATCTCAAGTACCATAAATTTCAATTGGGAAATATTATGTTTATGCTCCATGAAGTGTAAGGCAATGTTCGATTTTTCATTCCCAGTTCTTATATTGGAATTGTGTTCGTTAATGCGAACTTTCACTTTTCTTTCAGTTTTTCCAATATAGATATTCCCACATGGGCATTTCACCAGGTAGATTAAATTGACTGAATCACAAGTGGCATTCACATTTAACTTAATGTCATAGCCTTTCATAGGATGTGTAACGACATTACCTTTGATAACATTATTGCAGTTGCTGCAATTCATGCATGCTCGCGTGCCTTTAGCTTCCATTTGCTCCATCGGTTCCTTAGTTAAAATTTCTTGAATATTTGCATGCCTCGTATATGCGAAAATGGGTGGATCCTTGAACATACCTTGAAAATCAGGCTCCATACTCAAAATCGACCAGTGTTTTAGTATAATTTTCTTATATATTCTACTCACTGTGGAAAACTTAGATACTAACACCATTCTGGTGTCTTCAGATTTGGTTCTTCTCTTGAGTGTCTCGTCTCTGGGGATCAAAGCCACTCGGGCTTCTGCATCTTCAACGATGGAAGTAGGATAACCCCTTTCAAGGAATCTAATACCCATTTCTTTAATCCGTTCTTTGGCCATAGTGCTATTAGATGTAATCCGTTTGGCACGTAACATCTGCGAGAATGGTAAATGTCTTTTTAGTGACCCCTGGTGAAAAATTGAAAAATGCAGTGTGTTATTACGGTCAGTGGTTTTGCGATATAAATCTGTTTCAAAACCCGTAGGGATACAGTAATCAGTACATCCAGGAAGGTGATTGATGTATCATTAATTTCCCATGTCAATTTGATTCTGTCATCAATGGTGTTCAACGTCGTCAAAGATTGTTGTAGATTTTCTTTGGTGTCTTTCCAAATTATAAATAAATCATCAATGTAACGAACAAAAAACTTCAAATTCCTTGTCCAGTTGGCGTCTACATAGATGTTATTGTCCTCATATTGATTCATGTAAATATTTGCATATGTGGGCGCAGCACAATTACCCATGGACATCCCGGATAGCTGTAGGTACCATTCATGGTTGTGTTCGAAGTAACTATGATAAAGGGTAAATATCATCAGTTCCATTAGAAATTGTTGCATAGGAGGTTCAATATCACTATTCAGAATGGCATTTTCAATATCCTCAATTCCCCCTCCATGGGGGATTGAGGTATATAATGAGCTCACATCAGTGGTACATAGAGTCAAGTGTTCTTCTGGGTTGATAGAGACTTCAGACAATTTCAGCAAAAATTCGGTTGTATCTTTGACGTAGCTTTTCATGCTCTTAACCATAGGTTATAAGTATCTGTCTAAGAATTTCCCCACCGGTTCATGCAGGGATCCTTTGGTAGATACTATGGGCCTAAATGGCGGGTCCTCAAGGTTCTTATGGATTTTGGGCGTCATGTGAATAGATGGGCTTCTGGGATGTTCTTGAAGTAAATATTTCTTAGTTTTCTCATCAATGGTTCCTAATTCATGAGCTTTGGTCAGAATCTAAGTTAGTTTTTCTTTAAATAGTGTTGTAGGATTCCCGTCCAGTTTTTTTTTTTTTTTAAATAGTTTTTTATTGTTGCATTTGGTTCTTTATACTCAAAAGGATATACATTCGTCGGTGCAGCGTCAACATTCAGCTACATCCAACTCATAGTGCAACTTTTCAATTATAATTATAGAACTCTTTAACTAAAAAGGTCAGATCATGGATTCCTGGCATATGTTTGATAAGGCAGCAATGTGATGAGTAATTATAGCATAGCGTTCAATTCGGTTTACATTGTAGTACTCACAGCCATAATGTCAATCCTGTGGGCCCGGAGATCCCTATCGCTTCTCCCTCTATCGCTCTCTCCCACCTCCCACCCTGCCCCTATTCCATATCCTCCTCATCTCCTGAGCTATCTACGTCTTCTGCTTCTGGCAGCGGCTCGCATAAATCCCCCCTATACGTGTTCCAAGGGGACCATATTTTGTTCCATTTATGTGGGTTGAGCCTCTGTTGATAAACCGCCCTTTCTACCAGCATAAGCATGTCCATGTTTCTACACCACTGCGCTAAAGTCGGTGTCTCTTGTGCCCCCCACTTTTGCGCTATGTCCCGCTTCGCCAACATCATTCCAATGACCACCCACTGCCTCCCATATGACGTTAGGTTGTTTGGGCCCCACACATTCAGCAGGCAAACCCTAGGGTCGGGTGCGATCGTGGTGTGTAAAGTCTGGGCGACCGTGCGTAGTACTCGCCGCCAGTAGGCCCCTATGCTGGGACAGGTCCATAGGGTGTGGAACAATGTACCCTCTTCCCCACAATGTCTCAGACAGTACGGGTGTTCTGCTCTATGTATTCTATGTAATGTCGTGCGAGTGTAGTAAACTCTGTGTAATATTTTAAACTGTACTAGTCGGAATCTAGTTGATATACCGGCTTCTCTGGGTGATGCCAGCGCTGCATTCCAGTTTGTCTCATCCATGTCCCCTATCTCGCCCTCCCATGTTTCCTTCAGCTTCAGCAGTGGGTCGGGTAAATTGTTTATCAATTTACGGTAGGTGAGAGAGGTAGCACTAGCTTCCATGTAGTCCGTAAGCAGTCGGTCCTCTAACGGAGCTGACTCCGGGACAGACGCACCTGGCTCTATCGCTGACATGAGTGCATGTGGAATCTGAATGTATCGGTACGTTTCAGTCACTCCCAATTCATATTGTTCCTGCAGGGTCTCGAAGGAAATCACCCCGTCCCTCGTCCACATATCCCCCACCGTGGAGATTCCGATGTTGTCCCACTGATCAAACCCTTTACTGTGTCGCAGGTTGCCCAGGGCCTTGGTATCCCATAAAGGGGTAAGTCTGGTAATCACTCCTTCCCAAGCTAGTCGTTTCTGGGCTTTGTGCCATAGTGTGACAGTGTGTTTGGTCGGCCCTCTCAGTGTAGCTACCAGTCCCTGATTGTAGAGCGGGCCAGGAGCGTGTTTGTGCCTAGCTGACGCCTATCCGCTAAGTATGCCGGGTCTTCCTGTGGACTGTGGATCCATTGGTTAATCACCTTAAGATGGGCAGCCCAGTAATATAGTTCGAGGTTCGGGAGCGCTATCCCCCCACTGTACCAGTCTCTAATCAATTTCAGATGTGCTACCCTAGCCGGCCTATCCCCCCACAGGAGGCCAGACAGTTGTGCCGATACTTGGCGGAAGAACGACGGCGGTACCATCGCAGGCGCGTTTTCCAAGACATATAGGAAGCGGGGCAGTGCCATCATCTTGAAAAGTGCTGCTCTGCCTAGGACGGTTAAAGGGAGGGTCTTCCAGTGACGCACATCCGATTTAAGTCTTTCGAGCAGTGGCCTAAGGTTCAGGTCCTGAAAGGTTGCTTTTCCCGTGCGATTTGGATCCCTAAGTATCTGAAGGAGGCGGTTTCCACTAGCAATGGGCAGTCAGGACTCAGGGCCGGCGGTGTACCATGTATCATGTAGAGCACTGATTTCGCCCAGTTGATTTTGTACCCTGAGGTCGTACCATGCCTCTCGCACAGTGCCAACAGGACCGGGACACCAGTTGACAGGTCGGTTAGGTAAATTAGCATGTCGTCGGCATACAGGGATACTCTGTCCTCCCAGTCGCCTCCCCACTGTATGCCCTTCAGTAACTGGGTGGTCCTGATGACCGTGGCCAGTGGTTCCAGCACTAAGGCGAACAGTAGCGGTGAGAGTGGGCAATCTTGTCTCTTGCCCCTTGACAATAGTAATTCTCTCGAGATGTGGCCATTGGCCGTCACTCGGGCTATGGGGTTGGTATATAATAGTCTGATCCATGATATGAATTTCGGACCGAAGCCCATATGTTCCAGAACCGCAAAAAGATAGCGCCATTCCACCAGGTCAAACGCCATCCTGGCGTCGAGTGAGAGAATCGCCGCCGGTTCTGACAATAACGGGGCCCGCGCCATCACACCATGTAATCTTCTAAGATTCAGCGACGTGCTCCTGTGCGGCATGAATCCCGACTGATCAGGATGTATTAGTTGCACCAGATGAGGCAACAATCTATTGGCCAGTAGCTTTGCCAAGATTTTACTTTCCGCGTTAAGGAGGGATATTGGGCGGTATGACCCGCATTCTTCAGGCGGCTTGCTGGGTTTTGGAATCGTCACTATAATCGCTGCACGCTGGTCGGGTGGTAAATGTCCCTGTTCCAGGCAGTCGTTATACATGTGAAGCAGGGGGGTAGACAGCGTCTCCGACATGATTTTGTACCATTCAATCGGTATCCCATTGGGGCCTAGCGCTTTCCCCGGGTGCAATGCTGCGATAGCTATTTGTATTTCTCCGGCGGTCAGGTCTAAATCCAGCTCGTCCTTGTGTTCTTGTGCTAAGGTGCGAGTGGGTACCCCAGCGAGAGACGCTTCTGCCATCTCCCGTGTGACCTCGTAGTCAGGGGAGTATACTGATTGGAAATGGTCCGCCAGGAGTTCCACTATCAAAGACGGTCGAGTCTGCAGCTCCCCTTCAGGGTCTTTCAGTTGCAGTATGGCCCTCTGTCCCCCCCGCTTTTTCTCCAACCATGCGAGGAGTCTACCCGCTTTGTCGCCCACATCGTATACCCTGTGCGCCGTTGCCGCTACGCTGTCCACCACCCCACCGCGTAAATGGTCGGCATGACGCTGCTGACACAGCCGGAGCATATGTTGTGTAGCCCTTGTCGGGTCCCGTTCATGGTCCTTGGTGGCCCTGTCCAGTTTTTCTTCCAGGTCTAACAATTCCTGTTTCTGCGTGCGTTTATGTCTTGTGATAACGGAGATGGCCTGCCTGCGAAAAACCGTATTGTAGGCCTCCCACAAGGTCGTGGGGGAGTCTACTGTCCCTCTGTTTTCGGCGAAGTATGATCTCGTACCCTGTTTAAGGGCTTTAACTACCAATGGTTCCTTGAGGTATCCCGGGTAAATCGGGTAGATACGTTTTCGGGCCCGCTCAGGGTTGGAAAGCGTCAGTGTCAACGGGGAATGATCTGAGACACCTCGTGGTTTTATTTGTACATCGTCGATAGTGAGGAACCCTCCCCCAAGTGTTAGAAAGTAATCGATCCGCGATAGGCTATCATGGACCGCCGAATAATATGTGTAGTGTCTGTCGTCCGGGTGAAATTGCCTCCATATGTCCACTAATCCCTGTGCTTCCAGAAAGTATTGCAGCCGGGAGGGCCCTGGAGACTGTGTTCGCACCGGGAGTCGGTCATGTGCGTTGTGTGCCACCGCATTGAAGTCACCCCCTAAAAGGAGATCTCCCTCCGGTAGGTCCAACAAAGATTTTCCCAACTCTGGGAGGGCGATGGTGTGTAGAGCTGGCGGGATATACACCGAGACCACATTTAGCGGCCTCCCCTCCCATTGCCCGTGTACCGCTGCAAAGCGTCCCTGTGTGTCTACTTTAGTGGATTGGGTTATGAATCTTGACGAGCGGTGCATCAGAATCCCCGTTCCACGGGACCCCTTAGTGAATTCGGAGTGAACAATCATATGGTAACCTTTCCTATCCAGGGCCCGTGTTGCCGTGCCAGTGAGGTGCGTTTCCTGTAGTAGGACCAGGGCTGGACTCAGTCTCTTTATAGTCTGTAATACTAACCCTCGCTTGATCTTGTCCCCTAGGCCCCTTACATTCCAAACATGATGCTGAGCGGGGGGACCTGCCCTACATTAGATTCCCCCCCACTGCGTCCGTTCGTGTGGAGTGTGTCATAGAGTCTATGGTGACCAGTACTAGAGTGTCGTATGGAGTGAGTACGATTGCTATGCCATGTTATCGCTATACTGCGCGCGTGTGCCATGTGGTTCCGTTCTCGACCTGTGAAACAGTTTAAAAAACATAAAACTCCCATGCCCCCAACTCCCCCCCTCCCTGCCCCCCTGCTAAACGGACTTAGAACTGCCCGCCCCCTCAACTCAGCAGAGTGCCTGATCCCAACCCAAAACACAGTACTTGCTCGCTGGGGTGAAGGACTCTCCGGAGTCAGCGGCCCCCCTCCTTGGCCGCGGAGGTCCTCAGCCCAGTGTCCATGGCGGCATGGCCGGTCAGCGTTACAGTTGGCCGAAGATAACAATATAAGGAGGATCACTGTCCTTCGTCATCGACCGTTTCCGGAATGTCATTCAAAGGTGAATGTACTTCAGCTTCTCCACCGGATGATTGTGAGCCCGGACGGGACCCATTATTGCGGTGCTTGTTCTGTCTGTTAGAGCGGCGCGGTAGGCCCGCCGATCTCCATCCCTCCAGCCAGTCCTGTGCCGCCTCCGGGGTGTCGAAAAACCAAGTTTTGTTATCGGCCACTATCCGTAGTTTGGCCGGGAAGAGCATTGAGTAGGGAATCTCCCTGGCCCTGAGTTCCTTCTTTACTTCAAAGAAAGTTCTCCTTCTCCGGGCGACCTCCGCCGTGTAATCTGGAAAAAATGCCAGCGTAGAATTCTGGATTTTTATGGGGGGTGAGGTCCTTGCAGCTTGTAGGATCACATCCCTATCTCTGAAATTAAAGAGTCGAGCTATGATCGGCCTAGGGTTGGCGCCTGTTTTCGGGCGTCCCCCAGGAACTCGGTGCGCCCTTTCCACTGTGAAGAAATCGGAGAGACCCTTAGGCTGGAGGTTTTGCTTGATCAGTTCCTCCACATACAGGTCCATCGCTCTTGTGTCTTCCGATTCCAGCACCCCTATTATACGGATGTTGTTCCGTCTTGAGCGCCCTTCTTGGTCGTCCAGCTTTTCACGCAGTTCCTTGTTTTCCTTCGTGATTCTTTCCTTACTGCTCTGTAGTTCTAACACATCTTCCACCAATGACTTGGTCACGATTTCCATCGTGTTCACTTTCTCTGTCATCTTATGGAAGTCCGCTCGTATTAGCGTTATTTCGGCTGAAATTGACCCTACTGTGGCCTGTACTTGGGTGAGGGCCCGCATAACATCATCCAAGGTTGCCTTCTTGCCTCCCGCCGCGTCCGCGGTTTTGCCCGTCTGCAGTTTTGCGTCCGGTGGGGAGGAATTGGGTCCGTCATATGCATATCGTTCAAGACGGGATTGTGCCGCTCCAGCTTTCAGCCCCTTGCCGGCCATCTTGGCAGGAGTGCTCGCCGATGGTACCGTTGACCGATCACTCTGTCTACTGTTCGACCGGAGATACCCCCGTCTCTCAATCAAAGCACCGCTGGGGCAGATCCGTGCCTCTCGCCGCACTCTAGTAGTCACCGGAGCACTGGCCACAGTGTGCAGTTGTGTCGCCTGGTGTTCCGTCGTGTCCCCCGAAGCACTCTCCTCCAGTGTATGCTACCTGTGGCCACGGTAGCTGCGATGCCCCGCCGTGGTCCTCTCCGACCAGCAACGGCAGGAGTCGCCCGTGGTTATCGCATTAATCGTGCCAGTGCTCGACTGGACCCAGCCGGGGGTTATCAAGAAGCTCGTCTCTGGAAGGGTGCCCCACAAACGTCATGCACTGGGCCCAATCGACTGTAGAGTGTCCCGCCTCTCCGCGGAGTAAGATGGCAATCTGTTTGCACCCCTGCTGCAGTGTTGAGATCCGTGGCACAGTTCGTTGTCACTGCAACCGACTGGGTGTGGGGTCCGTGGGTGGGAGACAGCCCTGACAGCCCCGATGTAACGGTGGGCGAGCTCGGGTATGCACCGGCGCCCCCCCGCTGTCCAATACGTCACTGTCCGATGGGGGTTCTAGGAGCCGCACCCTCTCTTACCGGATCAGGGATAAATTTGCCTGGAACTGCCTCAGTGTACCGCCGGTGTCATCGGGTCCGCCGGCCGCTGCGGATCTCTCGCTGCCTCTCCCCTCGGGCTCCGTCCTTCAGTGCTGCTAAGATGGCGGCCCCGGCGAACACAGCGTTGGACGCCTCCGTGGCCCTTCTGCACAATCCCCTGGCAAGCTCCAAGGGGTCAATAGAGATGCCTGGCCTCCCACTCTGGGCTCTGGATGTCCGGTATTTGCGCCGAGTCGCCGGCGCCTCTTCCCCCTCGGGATTATTCACTGGCGGGTGCTTCCGGTACAGTCGTGCCCAGCCCGTGGCACTTCCTGTCGGCTCGTCGTTGCTGGCAATTCCCCGGCGTTGGGCTGTCTCAGAGGCCTATGCGGGGTCCATTCCGAATTACACCTCCCGGCGCCGGATTTTCATTCCGCTTGTCCCTGCTCATGCCGCCCGGTCCTGGGCATCGGTACCTTCCCGCATGGGAAGATTGTAGCACGGATCAGTAGTCGGATCGATTAGGAGGCCGCTTCAACCGCGGAGCTCTCCTTCTAAGCTACCGCCATCATCGGCCGCTGGCCACGCCCCCCTCCCGTCCAGTTTTAAGTATGTTTTCTCTTCCAGAATATGTTCCTTATTCTTTTTATGATACATTTCAGTGTTCAAAATAACCAGGGCTCCTCCTTTGTCAGCTTTAATGCATTTAATGTTTTTGTTGTTAGCAATCTTTAATAAAGTATCTTGATCTTTCTGAGTGATGTTTTTGTGAATTTTCTTTTTGAAGTTAATTTTGGAAAGATCTTGTTTAACTAGGTTTTCAAAAAGATCAATGCATTTGTGACTGCACGGGGCTTGATAGGAGCTATGTGGTCATAGGCCCATAAGTTGATCGGGTTTTTGATGAGTAGTTGGTGGTAACACATCGTCAAAAAAATGTCTCAACCTCAATTTCGGAGTAAATTTTAAAGTACTGATCTCTAACTCCAACTGATTGGTCTGAGTTGTCGGAATGAATGATGTCCCCTTCTCCAATAGTTTCATTTCATATGGTTTTAAGATGGTATCAGAGATGTTTATCACTAGGTGTTTTTCTTCCTGTTGTCCTTCTTTTGAATCGTGCTTCGTGTGTTTGGATGACCCTTCTCTTTCTCTCTTTCTTTTACTCCACCTGGGTCTCCTCTTTCGTCCGGGCTTTGATCTAAAAAAGGCACCGAAGTAGATGGACTATCATTTTGATCTGTGGATATATTGCTATCTGATGTTGGTTTATTGAGTCTAACAGATGTTGAAACGAAGGCACTGGTTTTCTTTTGTGGACGATTTGAGGTGTCACTACCAGAAGAGGATGTATCAGTTTGTTGGCTGTATGGCTTGTTTCTCCTCCTTTGGGCGTATACCTCCGCCCATGTGTAGACTTCCCCTAGCTTGTAGTCCAGGGTGTCTCTCCTGAATTTCCGTATTTTCCTATCGTTAATTTCTCTCGATTGGGTTTCTCTAATAGGACCTTGATATCTTCCAATGTTTGAGACCATTCGTCAGATGGTACCATTTCAGCTAATTCTTTCTCAATTTCTTTGATTTCCTTGTTCAGATCCATTAGTATTTGAGATAATTCTTCCACGATAAGCAAAATTAAGTCAAGACTACATTTATTGAGGATAGCATTCCATTTTTCTTGAAATGATTTAGAGTTCTTGCATAAAGAAGGTTTCAACGCTATCCGCAATCCACGGGGAATGCGTGATGCTCTATGGTGCCTAATGAGGGTACTCGCATGGAGTTTCTGATTTATCTCACGTTTTGATAGATATAACAATTGTCTGATGCATTGCTCTTTAGTGCGGCCTGATGTTTCATGTGCTATATCCTCGTTAATTAATGCGTAGATACGAGTTGTCTCTTCATCGCTAAAAGCTAGTGTGCAGGCTTTGGCTTCTGTGGATCTCGTAATTTCTTCAAACTGCATTTTGAAATAATCGTGCTACCCTCCTCCTCTTGACAAAGGGCAAGGCTGCTCGAAATGCATTGGAGTATTCAGGAATACGTATTATGAGATAATGGTTTCCAATAATGAACTGTGTTGAATGCACATAAAGATTGATATGGATTGAATATCAAGAAGAAAATAAATACATTTTGGAACAATAAATATGCGCAAATCTGAAAGAAACCTTCTGAGGAGTCTTCTTTGTGAGAACCTATGGTGTGCCCTATTAAGGGATGCTCTCACATTTTGTGTTTGCACATCTTATAATTATAACTTGACGTGTGTGGATGGACACGCCTCCTGCAGGAGCACCCTAACTGATTGAATTTAAAGAACGTTCCAGTTAAATCAAGCGACAACATACCGCAGTGCACCCCCTCATTACATTGTTTGTCAGGATGTTCAAATGAAGCCATAAAGGTGTTTGCATACACCGGTGCCCCCGAAAAACCCATGGAGGTTCCGGTGAGCTGAGCGGAGTACTTGTTGTTCCAATTGAAATAGCTGTTTTGAAGACAAAATTGAAGAAATTGAAGCAATGATACCTTGTCCGTGTACAGATCTTCCAACTTTAGTAATGCCCATTCGGCTGCTTCCAGTCCGGCTGTGTGTGGTATTGAGGTGTAGAGTGCTACTACATCTATGGTACAGAGTAGCCAAGACTCTTGCATATCCTGTTGTGTACTCCCCAATTTAGTTAAGAAATCCGTGGTGTCTTTTATATATGACTTCCAATGTTGTACGAACTTCTGTAAAAAATAGGCAAGGTGTCTTCCGATGGGATCAACAATTTACCCACACCCTGATACTATTGGTCTGAATGGGGGATCCACGAGGCTCTTGTTAATCTTTGGGATCATGTACAGATGGGGTCTACAGGGGTTAGATGTGGTGAAGTACATTCGTGTTGATTCATCGATCCACCCGCAATCCATTGCATTTTGTAGAAGCTGCCCCAATATTCCTTGAACTTCTGTAGTAGGATTAGTTTCCAATTGTAGGTATGTGTCTGCATCCATAACATGTGAGTTGACCCGCTTGTAATAAAAGGGGGTATCCATTAGGACGATGCCTCTCCCCTTATCTGCTGGCTCAATTCAGAGTTGTTAGCTATTGACTGTAATGTCACTCTGTCATGTTTGGTTAGATTGTGTTGTTTAACCTTCTCAAGGTCCAACGCCTTGATGTCTTTTTTAATCATGATCTCATAGGTATCCAACAACTTTTTTTAGAACAACTTTAAAGAAAGTACATGCATTCTGAAAAATGCCCTAACAATACAAAATGGGAAAATAGTTATTTGGAAAGTGTGCATTTAAAACCACATGGCAATGATGCTCTGTTAGACTCCCCGGATCTCTGGTTGTCTGAGATGGGTACCGTAGGACAAACAGGGACCCACGAGCCCCCAATGTTAGGGAAAAAACAGGTCGCCTCTAGAGATAACCCCCGCTCCACCGACTTGGTAGCTTGGTACGAGCAGCCATGCTTTTCTTGAAGGCCAATGTGTAAGGTATTTGCAATTATGCTCACAGACCCAATGATGACGCCACAAATAGACTCCACACGAGTTTCATAGAAAAACAAGTATATGTTTATAAAAGATATACGATGGGACCACACAATACTAAACCAACATATGCGTCCGGGTGAAGCTCCCCTGGCCTATTACTACTGAGCTAAACTAAACAATCCTACGTAATCCTAATGTCGTAATATGCAGTTTGTTAAGCAACAATCAGGTACATCACAACATAAGAATAATGCAGATCATATTACAACTATCTGGTGATTTGTACTGTTACTGTAATGCATTGCATAATGCAACAACGTTCTAAACTGTTATGCCCCCGTTATGCGAAACTAATGCAATGCGGAACACATATATCAGGCAGTTCAGTATGCAACACTAATGCAATGTGTAATACGACAATCCGGCAGTTCGTGATGCAGGACTAAGACAAGGCGTAACACATCTATCAGGCAGTTTGTTATGCAAACCTAGTGTAATGGGCTATATGACAAACAGGCAGTTTGTTGTGCATAAATAAGGCAATGCTTCATACAATCATCAGATACTCCGTTCTGCGGGTATAATGCAATACGTAATTTACTCCAGCACCATTCACGGTGCCTCTGGCAGTCTCTCTGCCACTCATGCAGACTTGCGGTTAGTCTCCGGCCACAGTTGCCCCCCCATACGGGTAAGATATAAAACAATGAATGCAGCTTTGCACTCCAGCCCGGGTGCTGCCACTCCCTTGGCACATGGGCCGCAATCCGAGCCGAAGCAGAGGCTCACGCTGCAGGACAGGGAAAGAGGCCGAGCGCGAACCCACTCTCCTCTCCTCCTCCAGCGACTTGGGCCTCCGATGCAATCTCTCTGAATTTCCGGGCAATGGGAAGATCCCAGGCTGCACACTACACCCGCACTCAGAGTCAATGAGACTCACTGGACTCCAGGTGTACGATAACCCGACAACTCCTCACAAGGTTCTCAGGCTGCATACGACACACGCAAACAGCGTCGCTGAGACACACCTGATCTTCTGGTGCCAACGATCACAGGACACAACTAGTGCAGGTCTCCGGTGGTAGAAAGCACACGCACTCTGTAACGCAGAGACATACTTTATCTTCTGGCGCCCCAATCACAGGGCACCACTTGCTCAGGTCTCAGGCTGTAGAAAGCACACGCACACAGTGCCACTGAGACACTCTTGCCCTTCTGGTGTGCACGATAACGGGACAACCCACTCAAAAGTCTCAGGCTGCACCAAGCACACGGACAATGCAGGGGGACACAGCACACAGCAAAATTTCTTTAACCTTTCCTTTGTTGAAATAGCAAACTGCAGGCCAACCTCAGATCACACAGCATGAGCAGTCCTATCCATCAGTCTCTTCAGTTGTTTCTTCCTTGGCAAAGGTCCTCTTGACCCCGCAGTAGCTCCAGTCTTGTTTACACTTGATCAAGCCATTCTCCAAAGTTCAGGGGTTTCAGCTCAAATTGTTATACCCCTCAATGGCTTTGAAGTCTTTGTGTTACAGGGGGCACTGATCCCTGCTCAAACCAATTATGGGTGTCTACCTACCAGTAACACCTTATTCCTTTGATACGTGGGGGTCTGGATTCTCAATCACTCAGCAGGAGATGGGACAATTGTGTTATAGCACCAGCCCAGGCCTCTTCACCTCTAGGGGCTTCTCCTCCCCCTATGCTCCAGATGCAGGACAGCCTGTGCTGTCTCACCTCCTCCCCTGGGTCAAGACATTCCCCAGATCCTATCGCTTTTAAATCCAGCCAGTCAATCCACAACCAGGCAGAGACACACAGAAATGTTTAAGCCCAAAAAAAACAGCCACTTCTAAAAGAGTGGCTTCCAAACACATAATGCAAAAACCATCTTCATAAAAAGATGTGTTATTGCAGGATGAGTTCAGGCATACTAAACTTCACGGTTCCATCTTAAGCCTTTGGAAGGATAGGATGGAAAATATATTACACAGCCGTCCCATTCTATTCTAATGGGCAAGATGGCATTTCAACAGGGAAAACAAAATGGTGATTATTTCACTGTCAGGACATGACACACACCTCAGTACATGTCCTACCTTTCACGTGCACTACACCCTGTCCAGGGGGCACCCAAGACCTACCATAGGGGTGTCTTAGATGCACAGAAAGGGAAGGGTAAGGTCTGGCAAGTGAGTGCACTGGACAGAACAACATGGCAGTTTCACAAACTGCGCACAGGCCCTGCAATGGCAGGCCTGAGTTCCCTTTTTAAGGCTACTTGAGTGGGTGGCACAAATAGTGCCGCAGGCCCACTAGTAGCATTTGCATTACCAGCCCTGGTACACATAGTGAACTTTACTAGAGACTTCACTAGTAATACAACATACCAATTATGGACATCTAATTACCATTACACTATGCACAGGGAGCATTTGCACTTTGAGACGGTTTAGCAGTGGCAAAGTGTCCAAAACATCAAAGTTGGCAACAATTGTCAGAAAAAAAAGATCTAGGGGAAAAGCAAAACGTTTAGGGAACTTTAGCCAAAAAGGGCGAAGTCCCACATGGTCTAAAGGAAATATACAATATAAATTGGTGGATATACCTGTGATACCCTAACAAGACCACTTACGAATGAAAACCAGTTATAGGTCAATACAATTAATTACTTAACCCAATAAAATCACTATTTTAATAAAGGAAATCACGACTTGGGCAATCAAGTAGCCCTATAATTAATTGGTAAAAAATACTAAAGTACAATATTACTAGGTATTTTCTGAAGGACGTTTTCACTGTGTATATGAAGGCCCTTTAGTGCTTTATTTTGCAACTGGCACTTGATTACACATACTGTAAGCCTGTTATAGAAGTGTAATCTGAGAGCTAAAGTTTACTTGTTAGACGTTTCATATCACACCTGTGGACTTGTACTTGTACTTGTACTTGTAAGTTGGTACTTATTGTCTAACAAACCAGCTTGCCTCCTATGAAATAGCACTACACTTGTTTATCAATACTTTTGTTTAACTCAATACAACAGTTCATAATTCAGTTACTAATTGGTTATAGGATTCCAATGCATTTCAAGGCTCTTCTTCAGGAGAAGCTTTATTCATTTACACAACTCAACAAATAATCTAAGATGCTGGCTACCCATGTATGCTTATACAGGAAATGGGAATTCTCATTGTGGACACTATTTAAATACTTGTGAAAACGTTCACTTAACCCTTTCAAATCTAAAGGAATTTGAGTCTGCCTGTCAACCAATCCTCAATGCTTTTGTGTTCTTCCCTAGTCATCTTGATTCATTATGTCCCCTCCACTTTCCAATTCTAAGTCCCTCCTTACTCCCTCTGAGTCTTTCATCTATTTCAGTTGTGGTTCTTGGCTCCTTGCAGAAGCAAATTAATGTACACCATCTCCAATCAAGTTATATAAAACATGCCAAATCTAAGTTCTCGTTCATTCGCCTCAGATTCACTGAGCTCAGTCCCTCATCTATCATAGCTCCGGAAAATGAAAGTAGTAATATTTCACAATTGTGCACTTTGGTGCACTTTGGTAATGGACAGGTGCCAACATGTTTCTAGATCTGTTTTACACCATTAAGACATCATTACACACCAGATCAACATAAAATAAAAGCATATTGCAAACAAAAGAAAATAGAGAGTGGTCGTATATCAGAATTTAATTGTCTTCCAATCCAATACCATTTCAGGCTCTGACGACAGTCCTCAGATGGATGGCTACTCTCCTTCCCCAACTCTTTCGTGTCCCTACAGACTAAAGTAAGGCAGAGAAATGTGTGTGGAACTCTTGCACATGAGCCATGTTTGCAGACCCTGGGCTGACGTGGGCTTTCTCTCAATTTTAGAAATGCCACTGTCAGTATGATGCTAGCTTTCAGCTCTGTAAGTGAGAGCAGAAGTCATGTCTATGGTTTTGCAATGGGAAGAAACACTCAGAGAGTGCTGAAGAAAAATGGTAGAGTACCAGGTCTGTTTTTCCAGATTTTGAGGGAGTTGACAGTTTTGTCGAGGGATTGAAAGAGCATGGACCGCACCAAGGTATTTTAATCTTCTGGTTGGGGAATGTAAGAATAAAGGAATCAGCCTACAGGGAAGGGCATGATGTTAGCCTAGCCATGTACAGCAAAAAATAGAAAGTGTGTACCTGTGGCCAACGCTGAGTTTCTCATATGAGGGGGGAACGGTGGTTCCTAGTGATATCACAGACATGTCAAGCTTAATTGTGTTGAGTTTGATGTTATTTGGTCTCCCTCAGTGGAAACTAGCTGTTATTGACAGATACTCATCTACAGGCCTGTATGCTTGACAGCAGGCTGACATCACACAGTGAGAAAATCATTAACTTGATTGCATTCACACTCACAATGTGTCGCCTCCCACAGCAGCATTGTTAGAGCTACTCCTTCCACTTCACATTCCTCAGCCTCACTGGATTTAAATAGCATAAAGGTACTGCTAGCTCACTCTTGTCAATACCTCAATCTGACGTATACATGTCTCATTCATTTCAATTTCAACTCTTGCATAGCAAGAGCTTAGAAGTAATGGTCCTTGGTCCGTGGTGTGGGTGGAGGCAAGTGCCAGCAGGCACTGCCAATTTTGGGGAATAGGTGACAAGCCTGCATGCAAGCTATTGAGGCTGGATGATGCGCCATGTCTTTCCTTCATGTTGGGGTAGCCTTGATGGAAGTGGATGAGTTGGAAGGAGAAGAAATTCATGTTATACTTGGTCCATCCAAGAATTTCCTTCAGCACTTGAGTTCTGCTGGTCCATGCGAGTTGCTTAGTGTAGAGGGAAGGGTACAGAAGGACCCGTATCCATCATCAATCTGGTGTATCTTCGCATTGAACAATCTGTTTTACATTTTGTTAAACTTTTTCAGTAATTTTCCTTGACACGCCACCTCAGCAAAATGCATCTGTAAAAAATACATGCTGTTGTCAGACAGCATATAAAAAAATACACATGTACATGTATTTACAGGAACTTCCTAATGAAACTTCAAGTATTTTATATTTCTGAAAGGACTGCTGCTAGAAATTTTAAGTTATGTAACAAGCAGAATTCCTAAGAAATCTCTAGAAACTTGAAGCAAATGCATAACTCAACAATTTACATCAAACCTGACGGATCAGCAAGAGACATGCATGATTTGAGCAGATATTTAGTTGTCTCTAAATTACGGAATTTTATGAAAATGATGATCGCTTTGTGATATTTCTAATTGCCCACAGTACTAATAAAGAAAGTTGAGCAAACCGAATGGCTGTACTACATAGCGGAACCACCGTTAATCTGTTCCCTTTATATGCAGAAAAAGGTAGAACATGTTCCAGACTTAATACAGTGACGGATACTTTTTTTTAGATAAAACTAGTGAAGCTGCTAAAATTAGAATCGCTTGACTAGCCTGCTAGAGCAACAATATTTGAAGATAATTCGGTAGCTCGAGACAAAAAACCCAATGAAACATTAGGATCATCAGCAGTCGGTTTCCATAGAAACCAACTAAAATTACTCAAGTTTACATTTTTTTAAATGTAACAAGATTTCTTTTCCTATTATACAAATGATACAAAAATATTTTGTACTATTTAGCATGAGTTTTTAGGGAAATAATTGCTCTGTACCCCTCAAGTTCGTCAAAACCGGATAAACATTGTTTGAAAGCCCTATGCACGTTTGGCAGACCGATATTATGCTAATAGACTCTTAACTAGTCAGTCAAATTGACAAGGTCGTTCCATGCAAATCCCACTAGACAAATGCTATGATTACTTTCTGTATTGAATACAAATCTAAACAAAACAGCACCAATCTCTACACGTCACTTTTCAAAATGATAGACGATTCCTGTATGTAAAACATTCAGAAGATGATACAGAAATATGTCTCACTCATTACATATGCGATGTAAACATTTGTTTATAAACATTCATGAATCCGTTACTGCTGTTCTGCCTGTAGCCTAGGAAACAGATGTCAGTTTCAGCAGCATTTGAATTCGAAATGGATTTTACATACGTCCCTGCTTAAATACCGATTGACTGTCTAGCTTATTGTGATCCACTCTCTCAGATGGCCAGTCGACGATGACTAATACTGGCCATCACTGTCCTTCTGGGAGCTATAGAGAAACCAGGAGGATGAAAGTCATGACATAGTAAATTCCAATACATCACTTGTGTCAGTTTCAGTGGCGGCTCGCCGAGGGAGTGCTGCGGGGGCCGTGGGGCGGGGCGTTGGAGGGGCAGGGTGGGGACGTAGTGGAGCCTGACATACGACGGACAGGAGTAAGGTAAGTCATTAAATAAATATAACAATTTATCATGCACGCGCTGCATCGCCAACCACCCCCCACTCCCTCACCACGGCCCGCAACACTCCCTTGGCGAGCCACACTGGTCAGATTTCAGGTTTAGTTTGGGCAGGGAGTGCCCCTATCAACTTAATAAGCACACTCTGGCTCAATCAATCAAGCAATCGGGTTTATAACCTTTTCGATGCGTCCGACGTCACAGTGAGCGTGTGCGCCGAACGGCCAGGGGCGGTTCGATCTGCGCACGCGTCCGATTCGGCCGCACCCAGGCGGAATATCCGCTGCGGCGAAAAGTGCAGCCACTCACCCGTAAGGGTATCAAGGCGCTGATGGGGAGGGGGTGGATGCTGAACCATCTGGGCACAGGGGTTCAATCGAAGACCCAGGTCTTGAGATCCTTCCTGAATTAGGTCAGAGACGGGCCTTGCCTGAGATGGAGAGGCTGGGTGTTCTAGGACTTGGTGGCGAGGTAGTCGAAGGATCTTACTCCGCTTTTGGTCTTGTGGATCCGTGGGACAGTGGCCAGTTGGGTGGAGGGAAGGTATCTGGTAGGTATGTGGAATGAGAGTCGGCGGTTCAGATATGCTGGTACTGTGTCATGGAGCGCTTTGTAGGCATGAGTGAGGAGCTTGAAGGTAATTATTTTGTTAACTGGGAGCCAGTGAATTTCTCGAAAGTGTTTGGTGATGTTACTGTGGTGGGGGGTGTTGAGGACTAGTCTGGCTGCGGCGTTTAGAATGTTCTGCAGTTTCCTGAGGAGTTTCTAGGTGATGCTGGTGTAGAGTGTGTTGCCATAGTCGAGTCTGCTGGTGATGAGTGCGTGGGTGACTGTCTTTTTGGATTCTATGGGGATTTGTCTGAATGTCTTTCGAAGCAGGTGGAGCATGTAGAGCAAGATGAGGATACTGCTAAAAACCATTTTTAGAGAACCTCCATTCAGCTATGCTATATTACACAAGCTACAGTGGATTCCCTAGAGAAATGCATGTTAAGGTATAGCAGTACCAACAATTTTAAACTCAGAAAGCCAAAAGAGGAAATGATCAAACCAGTTTAAAAAATGAGCATTACTCAATGTCAGAATCCCATTTACAGGCCCATGGAGCAAGAACGAGCCACTGGGCCCAGCCATGTTGGTTGACGCCTTTTACTTCTGAAGTCCCAGGGCCTGACCTACTATGGGTCCTGGACAACTGGGCCAAGTACCCCTTCAGCACTTAACTCTCCATGATATTGTGTGTTGAGCAGTCCAAGGCTTGTCAGGTGGAAGTAGATACAGGGGCGTGAACACGGGCTTACAACTCTAAATACATTCAAAAGCAGCTATAAATGACAAAAGAGATATTTATATGCCAAAACGAAGTGAAATGCAGCATACACAAACAAGACACACAGCCTCCTGAGATCATGATTTTAGTGTACAATAGGAATGCCATGAATCCCACTTCCCGCTCACTAGGGGTAGTGGTTATTCCCCATTCACTGTAGGTGACAGTAGGGATTGGCACCCTTAGCAGGCCGAGTGTCAGGAGTCCCACTCTGACTCTTTTAGAAAAGTCAAATGTCCCAGCGCAGAAGCACTATCTGAGAGACAAGTTCCACCTAAGCCTTCCAGGTTTTCAATTAGGCTTAGCCACACCAGCAGGAATAGCATGACTGGAGTCTGAAAGAGCATCTCACTCTCATGCCTTGAGACTGCAGAAGCTAGCTTTGTTGAGTATCACTCAAGGCTCCGCAGCGGCAGCTTCTGGGTGTCCTTGGCATTCCTCAGGTGCAACAGTTAGTTTCCTTTGATGCTTCCCACAGGTGAGGGTCGAATTTGACAGCTTCTGCTTCTTATCCTCAGCCAGGGCTCGAGCCTGCGTGAGTCGGCAAAGTAGCCTCTCCTCTTGATGTTGGCTTCACCCAGGCTATGATCCTTGTAATTCTGGTGACCCCCTCTGGCATACAGAGTCACCACTCCAACTCTGCACATGGACAGTGGCCGATCGACACTGTAGCAGTTTTCCCTTCACAGTGGTACCCATTAGCATATGTGGTCATCGAATCTCCAGCCACACTTGGGCAATGGACCAAACGGCATAGCTAACTTTACTGCATCTCTCTGGCACACGTGGTCACCGACTGACACACTGCACACGAGAAGTGGCATGACCTGGAAAGCAGTCCCATTTTCTCATCTCATCAAGGGATACACTTGCCAGAATCCCTCACTAGACACCTTTCCCTCCAGAGATCACCTCTTCCTCAATTAGTATACTGGTCTTAGCAAGCAGGCAGACAGGCGATTGTGCTCCAGGGGTAGGTTGTCTTGGATGTTTCCTGTGTGATGTCCCCTCACCCAATTGAAAGAGTGGCAAGCTTTAACCCTCAGTCCAGGTCACAGGCAGAAAACTTTCAGAGCTCCATGCACAGACAGGCTGGCTGCTTGGTAGTTTTGGGAGCTCTAGATCCCCTTCCTAAAGTCCATTTCCAGACACCAAATGTGATTTAGAGTCTGAGTCTTTGAAATTTCTGTTGGGGTCTGCTTCCTTTTGCAGTGTCCTCTCCTCTGCCTTGCCTTTCCTCTAAAAAGCAGTCTATCATAGCAGGCGTGACTCCAAATTTAATAGCCCCACTACACAGGCCATGAGGGTGACTAAACATTCACGGCTGGATGTCAGTCAAAGTGGTAAGTGTATCAAACATTACCCCAGGGGTCCAAGCCCCACTCTTTCTGATTCTATAATCAGCCCCATCACCTTCCTGAGATGTGCTCAAGCCCCTTTCAAATGACCTCTCTCTGAATCAAGGAGCACCCCCTGAAGTGACTGGATGCACAACATACAACACACCTGGACGGCACAGCTCTACATACTTAATGTAGGCCAAGAGTGAAGCATACAGCATCAGACCATTACATGAGTTAGCCTGTGACACAGGTAAAAACGCATGTTCACTTGGACTGATTACTGCACAGTACCTTGCTATCACTGCGTTCATGCTACTTAACTCCTGGTAAAGGCAGTAGTCATTCACCACTATAGTGGCAGTGCTTTGGGCGGTGAACAGACATAATATCGAAGGAAAAATATAGAATGGACATAATATCGAGTTAAAAATGTAGAATAGACATAATATCGAATGGACAGAATATAGTGGTTAAAAATTTCGAACTGAAGGTAAGTAATATCGAATTTTAAAATATAGAAAGTCATAATATCGAAGTAAGTAATATCGATTTTTAAAATATAGAAACTCAAAATATCGAAGTAAGTAATATCGATTTTTAAAATATAGAAAGTCAAAATATCGAAGTATATAATATAGGTATTTAAATATATCGAATTTTTAATAATATCTAATTTTTTAAAGTGTTTTTATATGTTATTTAATTTTTGCGTAATCTGATTCTGTAGCGGATTGTGGGTTTATAGGGGAATAGGATGGGAAGTAATTTAATTGTAATTAATTAAAAATGTTAATTTATTTATTGGTATTTATTTTGAATTAATTGTTAATTAAATTTTAATTGGTAATTCATTTTTAATTGGTAATGTATTTTTATTAATTAATTAATTGATAATTATGTTGATTTTATTAATGTATTTTCCGTAGTGGGTTGTGGGTTTATAGGGGAATAGGGTGGGAAGTAATTTAATTGTAATCAATTAAGTATGTTAATTTTTTAATTGGTATTTATTTTGAATTAATTGTTAATGATTTTTTAATTGGTAATTTATTAGTTTTTAATTGGTAATTAATGTTCATTATTTGATTAATTGATAATTATGTTAATTTAATTAATTTATTTTTTGTAGCGGGTTGTGGGTTTATAGGGGAGTAGGGTGGGAAGTAATTTCATTGTAATTAATTAAATATGTTATTTATTTATTGGTATTCAGTTTGAATTGTTAATTAATGATTCATTAATTAATTTTTAATTGGTAATTTATTTTTATTAATTGTTTATTTGATAATTAAGTTAATTTTATTAATTTATTTTCTGTAGCGGGTTGTGGGTTTATAGGGGAATAGGGGGGAAGTAATTTAATTGTAATTAAGTAAATCATTTTTATTTATTAATCGGTATTTATTTTTAATGTAATAATTAATTGGTAATTAATTTGTATTAATAGGTCATTCATTTTATTCATTAATATTAATTTGTATTTGTAATTGATTAATTATTATATAATATTAAATTGGTAATTTATTTTAATTAATATTTTCTTGGTATTGATATTTAATTAATTTTTATTAATATATTAAATCTTTACTTTCCCTACTGTTGCTCTCATTGGAGTGGGAATAGTAATTTTTACCCCTACGCTATCCTACGCTTTCCCTACTGTTGCACTTTCTGGAGTGGGAAAAGTAATTTTTACCCCTACGCTATCCAACGCTTTCCCTACTGTTGCACTCTCTGGAGTGGGAATAGTAATTTTTACCCCTATGCTATCCAACGATTTCCCTACTGTTCCACTCTCTGGAGTGGGAATAGTCATTTTTACCCCTATGCTATCCAACGCTTTCCCTACTGTTGCACTCACTGGAGTGGTAACAGTAAATTTTACCCTTTCCGCTATCCTACGGTATTTTTTTAAATTTTTTTTAAATTAATATTACATTTATATATATATTCACTGAAAAAACCATAGGTTATAGACCATATATAGTTAGGAATTAGCATTTACAAAACCTTGAAAATTCACTGAAAAAACCATAGGTTATAGACCATATATAGTTAGGAATTAGCATTTAAAAAACCTTATTTTACTCACACAAAACCATTGAAATTCCATATATAGTTAGTTGCACTAACTATATATCGCGCACCCACAATCCACTGCTGATGATGTCACATATTACATCATTCATGACATGGTCAGTGACATCACTGATGACATCACTGATGACATCTCAAATGACATCAATGATGACATCACTGATGACAACATCCAGTGACTGTATGTTTCTGTAAAGTTAAAATATGTCTTAGATATTGAAGAATGAGTGGAAGTATAAGTGTCTGGACGAAGGATTTAGTAGGTGCATGACTGAATGTATGAGTGAGTGATTAAATGTGTCTCACTGAGTGCATGGGTTAGTGACTAAACTGTCTTAATTTGTGCATCATTATGTCTGTTGTTCTGTAAACTGCTGCATGTGTTGATCAGTAGCTATATGAGTAACTATATGGGTTATTGATTGATTGCCCAAGTATTTGCATGGGAGACTGAGTGTGTGTGTGGCTGGCTGGGAGGTGTGTGACTCTGTGCAGATCAATGTGTACTTGTATCAATGATTGTATAAGAGACTAAGTATGTGTTAGTATATGGTTGAAAACGTAAGGTGCTCTATGTTTAACTGTATAGATTAGAAAATGGAAGTGTGATTGATTCTTTACAGGACTGACTAGGTGTGTGAGTAACTCCATGGATGAGTGGCAGAGTGTGAGTGTCTGTATAGGTGTATGAGTGCATATGATAGTGTTGTAAAGATGATTGATTGTATGTATGAATGATTGTATGGGTGAATGAGTGAATGTGTGTGTAGACGTAGGAATCAGTGAGTGCGTATGTAGTAACTAGTATTGGTGTGTCAATGGTTTCAAAAATTATACTCTGTATTTAACACTGAGTGTAACAGAGGTTATATTAAAATGTGAGGAGATGCATTGTATTGTCACATGAATGATATCATCAGTGATGTGGTCATTGATGTCAAATGAGATGTCATCAGTGATGTCATCCGTGATGTCATTTGAGATGTCATCAGTGATGTCATCAGTGATGTCACTGACCATGTCATGAATGATGTAATATGTGACATCATCAGCAGTGGATTGCGGGTGCGCGATATATAGTTAGTGCAACTAACTATATATGGAATTTCAATGGTTTTGTGTGAGTAAAATAAGGTTTTTTAAATGCTAATTCCTAACTATATATGGTCTATAACCTATGGTTTTTTCAGTGAATTTTCAAGGTTTTGTAAATGCTAATTCCTAACTATATATGGTCTATAACCTATGTTTTTTTCAGTGAATTTCAATGGTTTTTTAATAGCAAATATCATAAGCTGTCGAATGTCAAGTACGTGGTAAGTGAAAACATTTTCGTGTTTATGCACACTGATCTGCTTTGAATGGTGCCCCCCCCCCCCTCATTTCTATTAGGAGTACTCTCTCTTTGCACATAGTGAAGGGTAGTTAACGCAGGCCTTTGCCCCCGTTGTAATACGTCGTGCCTGCTTCTCTCTCCATTTGATTGATTGTTATCCAAGTATTTACTGTTTTAGAATTGGTTCTCTTTGGTTCATTCTCTATTTACAAACAAACACAGAGTCGCAATACTCTGTTTAGTCTTCGCAGATAACGAAAAATCGTGTAAAAAAAAAAGAAAAGGAATCGAGCAAAATCAGTAGGCCACTAATGGGATCTCTTTTTGACCTCGCTAAAATAGAAACATTAGGAACAACCCCTCATGACAAATACAAAACTAGTGAGATGAACTGAACTCCACACAATGATGGCTGCAAAACAGCTTGGCTCCGCCACCCACCCCGCCCAAAATAACGATAAAGAGCGGCTGCCATGATTGGTTGCGGAATGGCCACGACGGAGCTACGAAATGGTGCTGCTCTCATGCTAACCCCAGCTTCAGTCTGAATATCCAGAAACACTGTAGACTACCAATTCGATCAGTTCCGGTAGCGCCCCAATGTAACCCGGTAGAGAAGAACTAGCCCTCCCCTCTTTGACTGATGGTTCTTGTTGCCTGTCCCTTCTGTTGTCATTTAACAGAACTATTTAGCCTGCTGAAAGGGGTTGTGTTCCAACCGCTGGTTGGTGGAGACATTTTGACTATATTCTGGACCTGCGTTGTCGCGTAATGCGTCATATGACGCGCCGCGTTAGCGCATCCGGAAGTCATCCGGGGCGCGCAGCGCGTAACGTAAGCATAACAAGTCATGTGACTTGTTAATAAAACTTTTCATTGGTTCATTTTACTTTTCTTATTCTAATGATGAAAGGCTTGGTCATATGACCTAAAAATTACGCTTTTTATTACTTCCGAACATTATTTTTTCTTAAATATATGTTATAATGTTCCAGGCTAATGTACTTTCCCGGAAAATTTACAACTGTCCTTCAAGTAAAATATATTCTTTTTTCGAGAAAAAGAGCGTTTCTTCGTCCCATGACGGAGCCGTTGAGCAAAAGAGGGTCGACCTGCTGTCTTAGTCGCCGATACGCCTGAATATGAGATTCTTATCGATCACTTTATGTTGCAGGAGTAGAAAACACAACAGCCCTTGACCATTTATCTTTACTGCGTTCCTTCGAATTATACCTTTTAACCTTCATGTAATTGGTCTGCTTTATTTCACTTGCCTTTTACTGATTCTAAAACAGTGACTATTATTAAAAACTTTACCAATGTATATACTACTACCATGTTTTCTTTTAAAAACCTTTATTGTGAAAATTTCATTATACAAATACGAGCCTATAACCACGTGGGCCGGCCACGGAGCAAACTGTAATCGTATATGATGAGTAGACATTTACACTGTAGAGGAACGTAACGGGCGGGCCATTAGGTTGCAAGAACTAAGGTGTCTAACAGTTACGGAATCGGTGGACGTACATTTTATAATTAAAATACGACAGGGCCACTTACAATAAAATTATCTAGATATACATTTGCGGGCAAGTACCATGGGTGACGTTAATTCGAACTTTCAATAGTACAGTAATCAATAACACATCAGAACTTAATATCAATAGGGATGTCGAAATATTCAATCAATTCTCGTCCCCGCCCGCCATGTGCTTCAAAACTGCATACGTATCTCGTGATTTCAAGGTTCTGCAACCAGTACACAACAAGGAGTTACGAGTCCCATTTATTCCGGCGCCATTTTGGGCGAGGACGGGCAGGTCCAGGATATAGTCAAAATGTCTCTACCAACCATCGACTATGATGATGTTCATATGCTGTATTTATTAGAGTAACACTCATCTGTCCACATGAAATTAATTTGCCACAATCTAAACATGTCATTTTAATCTTTCCAAAGTTCTTCTAAATATTTGGGACCGTTTCCCTTGCCTCTGATGCTGTCAGTGCCACTTCTTTGATAAATGTACTAGCAGGTCAGGGGTTCTCCTCCAAATCTCTCTTTTATGCAGCACTATAATTAATTGGTGCCACCTCTCCATATGACGATGCATGGTATAGTTACCATAACTATATTTTTTTTCGGTTCCTCTCGAGAGTTCATCGTGGCAGATGAAGCGTGTAACGTACCGGGCATTTACCTTTTTTTGCATGTACAAGAAAGGAAAAAAAAAATCGAGCGTCCGAGTTCTAAGGTGTCCCAGGGCCATTTTAGTGGACCAGGCCCAAATCCAAAGAACAGGCCGCCATTTTGAGAGTCCTGTTGCAGCCGCCTGTCGCTGTAGCATCAAGAGCAGCCGAAACTCAGCTGAAGGGCAACTGAAACGGTAAAGGGGCGCCCCACTACAGCAGACGAGCCTCCACCTAGGAAGGCCCGTTCACGCCGCCTCCCCCCCGCCCCCCCTTCGGGCACCCCACGCCGTTATTCGGAGCAGTATTGTAGGATGGCCACACCAGTGCGGCAACTTGCTAGACATCACCTCGGTGGTAACCGAATCTCAATGCCTTGTGGTGTCTTCTATTCAGAAAACATTGTTATGCTGCCTTCGACCTATTCGCCGCAAGTGCGCACACAACTCAACTGCATAGCTTGCTAGACACCACCTTGGTGCCATCCGGATCTTGGAATCTCAGCGCCTTTTGGTGTCTTCTCTTCAGAAAATATTGTTGCGCTGCCTTTGGCCCCATTCGCACATCGGTCCGCTACTGACGCCATCTCACAGGCTAATGGGGCGCCCCACGCCGACTTTCAGCATTGTAGGATGACCACACCAGTACAGCAACTTGCTAGACATCACCTCGGTGCCATCCGGATCTCGGCGCCCCACTGCAGATGAAGTGCCTCTCAACTATGAAACCACCACGGTGACATCCGGATCTTGGCGCGTTGTGCTGCCTTCGGCCTATTCGCACATCGGTCCGCTACTGACGCCATCTCACAGGCTAATGGGGCGCCCCACGCCGACTTTCAGCATTGTAGGATGACCACACCAGTACAGCAACTTGCTAGACATCACCTCGGTGCCATCCGGATCTTGGCATCTCAACGCCTAGTGGTATCTTCCATACAGAAAATATTGTTGCGCTGCCTTTGACCCCATTCGCACATCGGTCCGCAACTTAGACATCACCTCGGTGCCATCCGGATCTTGGCATCTCAGCGCCTTGTGGTGTCAGTCAGAAAATATTGTTGCGCTGCCTTTGGCCCCATTCGCACATCAGTCCGCTACTGACACCATCTCACAGGCCAACAGGGCGCCCCACGCCGACTTTTACCATTGTAGGATGGCCACACCAGTGCCACAACTTGCTAGACACCACCTCGGTGCCATCCGGATCTTGGCATCTCAGCGCCTTGTGGTGTCTTCTATTCCGAAAATATTGTTGCGCTGCCTTTGGCCCCATTCGCACATGGGTCCGCTACTGCCGCCATCTCACAGGCCAACGGGGCGCCCCACGCCGACTTTCAACATTGTAGGATGGCCACACCAGTGCGGCAACTTACTAGACACCACCTCGGTGCCATCCGGATCTTGGCGCGTTGTGCTGCCTTCGGCCTATTCGCACATCGGTCCGCTACTGACGCAAACTCACAGGCCAACGGGGCGCCCCACGCCGACTTTCAGCATTGTAGGATGGCCACACCAGTGCTGCAACTTGCTGGACACCACCTCGGTGCCATCCGGATCTTGGCGCGTTGTATTGCCTTCGGCCTATTCGCACATCGGTCCGCTACTGACGCCGCCTCACGTGCCAACGTATTTTCTCCGCATTTTATACCCTATGCCGCATAACAGGTCATGTGACTTGTTTATAAAACTTTTCATTGGTTCATTTTACTTTTGGTTTCCTAATGATGGAAGGCTTGATCATATGACCTAAAAACAACACTTTTCATTGGATGAAAACTTTTTTTTTTCCCAAACGATGAAAGCCCCACCTTGTTTCTGGATGTTTCAGACTGAAGCTGGCGTCAGCATGAGAGCACCACCATCTCGTGGCTCCGTCGTGGTCATTCCGCGAGCAATCATGGCAGCCGCTCCCCACCAGAAGCCTACAGGAGTCGGGGGCCCCCAAAACTTTTGATAAATCCTCAAGGCGGAGGGGACGCTTTCGAGAATGGGGTCCAAGACCTAGCAGACAAGCGTCCGATTTCCAAGGTGTCCCAGGGCCATTTCAATGGACCAGGCCCAAAAAGGAAAGAGCCTGCCGCCATTTTGAGAGTCCTGTGACAGCCGCCTATCGCTGCACCGCAAGAGTGGGCGCAACTCAGCTGAATTGCGGCTTTTGACACAGTGGACCAAAAACGGAAGGAATGGCAACTGAAACGGTAAAGGGGCGCCCCACTACAACAGACAAGACTCCACCTGGAGAGGCCCGTTCACGCCGCCTCCCCCGGGGCGCCCCACGCCGTTATTCGGAGCAGCATTGTAGGATACCAAAACCAGTGCGGCAACTTACTGGACATCACCTTGGTGCCATCGTTCTGCTGCCTTGGAACTATTCGCACAACAGTTTGCTACTGATGACCCACCCCCCGCGACGCCCCACGCCAGAAATCTGGACGTTGTGCTGCGTTGGGACTATTCGCACAGCCGACCGCTACTTCGTTGTTTTTCCCTAAAAATGTTTATATGTTATTACTGTTTTTGTTTTCTTGTATATATTTATAAGTTATTAAAGTTTTATAATCTTACTACTTTGTTGGAGTGCTATATATTTTTAATGTGACACATAATTGTAAAAACTTTGATGTACAAAGAGTCATCCCTGGAATCTTCCGCTTCAGGCTCGGTCCCCTCCCCAATCACAATACAGGATGGTTTTCAGATAATAGGAACGCGTCTGCTGTGACGGATCTCATCGAGTGTGGGCCTTGATCTACTATAACTCCTTTGAAGAGGGGTGATTCTTTACAGCTGGGGCCATAAACTACATCTGCAGGGCTAGCTGATACCCTAGGACCGGCCTGGACAATCGGACACAGAGGAAAAGGAGTGTCAGAGGGTGCGGTAGTGAATAGGGCGAAAGGGAGGTGTCGGGCGGGCACAGGGTGTGATTCTCAGGGAAGAGCAGCGCAGATGTGGGGTGGTTTATTACCCATGCATAAGACAGAGAGCGGGGGTGACCACTGCCTGGGGGAGATGCTTGCGAGGGTGGGGAGTCATGCTAAGGATCGACAGCGTGCACAGAGTGGGTCTGGTCAAGGCATCTAAAATGACTGCCGTGCACGACAAAAGTGTGGCATTTGAAAAAAGGCAAGATGGCGCAGACAATGTTTTTCAACACTTCCTGATTTCCTTCTAATCGAACGTTAACAGACGTTGGGGCATATTACCAAAGTTAAGCGATATTTATCCCTAACGATGCTTAGCAACGATTTTTTTACCGCTAAGCATCGTCAGAAATTATCGCAGATAAACCTTGCTATTATCAAGGTTTATCGCAAATACGATAAAAAACGACCGCAATGCATTAATATCGCTGAAAACTCAGCGATATTCATGCATTACCGAGCTAATGCTCTTAGCCATGTTATCCACCTCCCATTGGATAACATGCCTTAGAACTGCTCAGGGCAGGTGCTAGCTTTTGGAGATATTCGCGCTTATCGCGAATATTTCCAAAAGTTGATAATAGGAGATAGCGATGTTAGCGACTGTTTCCAGTCGCTAACATCTTGGCATGCCCACTTTGCATGTCATTAGTGATAAATATCACTCACATGCAAAGTGGGGCCCAAGATGGTCGCTATCTCCTACTAGCCGTCGCTAACTGGTGTTAGCAACAGCTAGGTAATACAGATATAATTTTATCTCCGCGAAGCGGAGCGCTGTTACAGATATATATCTTTTTTTGAACGTTAATTTCTCAAAATCCACTGGAGCACATATATTGAGACCTAGCAAAGGCACATCGGACTACCAGTCCCTACAATTTTGCCAAGTTTCGTGCAAATCCATTCAGCCGTTCGATTATTATTATTATTATTTTTTTTGCCTCGCGGGGCCCTTTTAAAACCTCCACATCAAACCTAAGAGGTCAAGGAGGATCTACTATGCCCCCTTATGGTCATTTGCCCCTTCGCTTTGGCCTCCTCTTGTCTCTCGATCCTACCGAGAGACAAGATGGCGGCCGCTACGGACTGTTTGGAATGTTTACAGACGCCGGAGAACCAATCAGCTTCGCAAACCTCCGTTACGCGAAGCGGAGCGCTGTTACAGATATATATCTTTTTTTGAACGTTAATTTCTCAAAATCCACTGGAGCACATATATTGAGACCTAGCAAAGGCACATCGGGCTACCAGTCCCTAATATTTTACCAAGTTTCGTGCAAATCCATTCAGCCGTTCGATTATTATTATTATTTATTTTTTTTGCCCCGCGGGGCCCTTTTAAAACCTCCACATCAAACCTAGGGGGTCAGCGAGGATCTACTATGCCCCCTTATGGTCATTTGCCCCTTCGCTTTGGCCTCCTCTTGTCTCTCGATCCTACCGAGAGACAAGATGGCGGCCGCTACGGACTGTTTGGAATGTTTACAGACGCCGGAGAACCAATCAGCTTCGCTTCACAAAGCTCCGTTGCGCGAAAAGTACGCGAACTGGAGCGCTGCCCGGTCCGCTGTTACAGATATATATCTTTTTTTGAACGTTAATTTCTCAAAATCCACTGAAGCACATATATTGAGACCTACAAAAGGCACATCGGGCTACCAGTCCCTACAATTTTGCCAAGTTTCGTGTAAATCCATTCAGCCGTTCGGGCTAAAAGTGAGGCCAACCGCCCTATGGAAAACTCAATGTTAAAAACACGTTTTGGGACCCCCCTTTTTTCTCGGCCCCCCCTTGACGAACCCTCCCCCAAATTTTCAAGGGCTGCTCAGAAACAAAATGTGCCATTTTCCTGAAAATTTCAGCCAATTCCGTCCACAAACGCCAAAGTTATTAGACATAGAATTTTCAAAAATCCCATAGAGAAAAAATCCTAACTATATATACCTACTGGCGACCGCCAGTAGGTAATATATGTATTAACAAATCAATTTGTATGTTTTTTTTTACTTACATTAATTATTTATTATTGTTAAGGTTATTTAAGTATTTTAAGTATGTTTAAGTTAATTATATTTATTATTTCATTAATTTTTAATCAATTTAAAGCATTTAAAAAAATTCGATATTTTGACTAACTATATTTTTACATCAATATTTTTCAATATTGTTGTACTTACCTGTTTGGAGATAGGAGGTCGATATTTTTGTATTCTATATTTTTACCTCGATATTCTTGTAGTTCTATATTTTTGACATCGATATTGTTTCAATGATCCGCTTTGGGCACCCTTCCTGGTCCAAAAAGACTGCAATCTATGATACAGGCCTATGTCATAATGCACACGCAACCATTTCAAATGCAACCCAGAAAAGTCTGAAGTTATCTTCTTTGGCACCCCCCTCTGGACGCCTGGAAACAATGGTGGCCGACTGGTCCGTTTTTTTCCCAGTCAGCAGTTAAGACTGTTAAAAACCTGGGAGTGAAAATGGACGAACCCTTATCCATGACATCTCAAGTCCAGTCGGTGGCAGGCACGTGTTTTGCTCTCCTGAAAATGCTCCGAAGATTTCTCTTGCTGCTGCCGACCTCAAACAGAAAGACGGTCGTTCAGGTCCTTATTACCTCTAGATTGGACTACGTCAACGTCCTTTATTTGGGCCTGCCAGAGTTCTTATTAAATAGACTTCAAGTCGTACAGAAAGTGGCTGCCAGGGCAGTCCTGAGACTCAGGCCTATAGAAAGGATCTCTCACCATCTGAAGAATCTGCATTTGCTGCCTACCGGATGCAGAATTCTCTTCAAAGCATTAGTCCTGGCTTTTATGACTCTGCATGGCATGGGGGCTCATTACATCCGCAGGAGAGTCTCACACTATGTTCCAGGCAGATCCCTCAGGTCAGCACACCAACATCTAATTGCTGTACCTAATTTTCTTAGAGCCCTCCATGGCGGCCGCTCTTTTCAATTGCAAGTGGCTCGAATTTGGAACAAGTTGCCACTTCCGCTTAGGCAGGCCATGAACATACTAGCTTTCAGGAAACATCTACTTGTGACAAATAGGGACCCTCTCCTCTAGTTAGGATATGGTGATTACTCTCCTAAAATAAACCCTGCTCACCCCCTTGGTAGCTTGGCACGAGCAGAAGGGCTTTACTTCAGAGGCATTGTAAATTAAGCAGTTGTGGCCACATACAGTAACCCAGTGACAACACTACAAATGGACACCACACAGGTTTTATATCAAAAACAAGTATGCTTTATATAGAGTTACCACAAGACCATAAACGACAAAAATACCCAATACTATCACCTTAAGATGGTAGATTTAAGCTTAGTTCAGTTCAGTTCTTAGATGCGACACTCTGCATCAATGTACTTTAGGTTGCGTTGCGCTTACACGACAAGCAATGTCGAAGCGATGTGAAGATCTTCCAGATGCGGCACGCTTCTCGGGGATGCGAGAAGTTCTCGGTTCGATGCGTGGACTGCAGTGGCGACACCCATATGATGCAACGGCAACAGCTCCAATGGCGATACTCTTCTCTCACGATGCATGAAGCTTCCACTCGATGCGACAACTACAGCGGCGACATCCAAGATGCGATGGCAGCAGCTCTGACGGCGGTGCGCTTCTTGGGGATGCGAGGTTCTCTTGGTCAATGTGGTGCAGTGTGACAGCTCCAGTGGCGAAACCCTCCTTCGGAGTTGCGATGGCACGCACAGCGACGGCGACACGCTCCGACCTCATTGCGAGATTCTTCACCTGATGCAGTGCAGTGCGACAGCTCCAGCGGCGACACCCTCCTTCTGAGTTGCGACGGCAGCAGCAGCAACGGCGACACACTTCCTCTTCGTTGTGGCACGCTTCTCTCCGATGCGGTGCAGTGCGACAGTTCCAGCGGCGACACCCTCCTCAGGAGTTGCGACGGCAGGCACAGCGACGGCGACACGCTACTTCTCGTTGAGTCCCACTTCCAGCTCCTTGCAACACGCAGTTCCTCAGAAGGCCCAAAACAGCAGCAGGCACTTCCAAAGGAATTCTGGGGAGCTGGGGGTTGAAGTCTGTTGTCCCTGAGACTTCAGCAGGAGGCAAGCTCTTTTCCAAGCCCTTGGAGATCCTTCACAAGTTGAAAGCAAAGTACACAAATTTCCTTTCTCCTTCCTTTGGCAGTAAGGTAACCACTGCAGGCCAATCCCCCAAACAGCACTTTAGCTTGGGAATGTCCTCTCCTCAGTTTTTTCAGGTTCCTCTCCTCAGTAAAGGTTTCTTCTTGTAGTCAAAAAGTGATCTAATTTCATGGGATCAAGGTCCCAATATGTATACCACAAAATCCTTTGTTCTCTGAGGGGAGAGGAGCCTTTGCCCAGTCCAAACCAGTTCTGAAGCACTCTGTTTACCAGACTTCTCCTTTCCTTTCACAGTGCCGGGCAGGCACATCAGACGCCCCACTTGAGGTGGAGCCAGCATTGTGGAAAGCAAGAACAGTCTTGGAGCGCTTTCTTTACAGGACTCCTTCTCTTCTTTCAGTGTGCAGGGCAGAGACATCAGCCGCTCCCCAGGGGGTGAAGCCAGCATTGTGGAAGGCAGGCACAGCCCTATTCAAGGTTCAGGTGCAACTCCTCCCTCCCAGCTAGATGCAGATCTCTCTATTCACCACTGGGTGACTCAGCCTGTCTCCTGGAATTCCCCAGCCCTGTCACTCACAAAACCAGACAAAGGAATACACAACCTAGCAGAGGCAGGTTTGAATGGTTAGACAAGCAAATACCTACTTTCTAAAAGTGCTATTTGCAAACACAGAATATTAAAATAAACTTAACTAAAATATGTATTTTATTATTCTGAGTTCAGGCATACTAAACTCGAATTTCTACCATGTTCTCTGAGCCTGTTAGGATTATAAACATGTAACAATCTAACAGCCCATTCTGGCCTATGGAGAACAGGTAGCCTTGCAACAGTGAAAAACGAAGGTGGCTGTAATTCACTATTAGGACATGCCACACACACCAGGGCTTGTCTTACCTTATACTTACAATGTACCCTGCCCTTGGGCCAACCATAGGGGTGACTGATATTAAGAAAAGGGAAGGTTTATGGACTGGCAAGTGGGTGCACTTGCCCAGTCAGCATGACAATACCAGACTGAATGCAGGCCCTGCAATGGCAGACTTTAGACACATTTTACAAGGCTGCTTCTGTGGGTGGCACAACTAGTGCTGCAGGCCCACCAGCAGCATTTGGATTTACATGCCCTGGGCACACTCAGTGCACTAGACTAGGGTCTGACAAGTAAACCAAATAACCAAACATGGAACCACTGATTAGTACATCAATTTACAATAAGGAGCACTTGCACTGTGGCACTGGATAGCAGTGGCACAGTGGCCAAAGCATCTACCACTAGCAAAAACACATGAGGCAACTGCAACAATGGAAGGGAGACCCACACCAGTGGTGCCAGGTCTAACACGTATCCCCTCCAGCTGAAGAGTGGGGAGAACTACCCTAACTCCTAGGAGTTTTCTTCACTAAGGCGGAAAAATCTGGACAGACCATCAGTGTTGGCGTGTTCTGTACCAGGGAGGTGTTCCACCGTAAAGTCCATACCCTGTAGGGAAATGGACAACCTCTACAGCTTTGGATTCTCACCCCTCATTGGCATCAGCCATCTGATGCGCCTGTGGTCTGTCTGAACCCGGAAGTGAGTCCCAAACAGGTATGGTCTCAGCTTCTTCAGGGCCCAGACCACAGCAAATGCCTCATGCTCAATAGCACTCCACCTCTGTTTCCGTGGAAGTAACCTTCTACTGGCAGGTGCAGCCCGTGGAGGGAGTTCCGGTGGGGCAGAAAGGCAGGCCGGGAGAGGGGCAGGATGGGGGTTGATAAACACCGGAATATGGATGATTGGAGGTAAGTAAACAATTAAATTAATAAAACGAATTTCATAGCTGCCCTGCATTGCATTTTGCGATGCAGGGCACGTAACGAAATTCGTTTTATTAATTTAATTGTTTATTTACCTGCAATCATTCATATTCCGGTATTTATCACCCCCCACCCTGCCCCGTCCCGCCTGCCTGCCCCACCGAACTCCCTCCACCTGCCGCGGCTGTCTTCTGGTAAAGGCTTCAGGTTGATCTAGGCCCTCCTCATTCATCTGTGACAGAACAGCCCCCACACCATGCTCTGAAGCATCTGTTTGAACGATAAACTCTCTTGAGAAGTTGGGTGCCAGGAGCACGGGTGCCGTGCACATGGCAGCTTTCAGGGCCTCAAAAGCTTTCTAACAGGTGTCAGTCCAGATCACCTTCTTGGGCTACTTCCTGGAAGTCAGCTCTGTCAAGGGTGCAACAATGTTGCCATACCCCTTGACAAACCTCCTGTAATACCCTGTGAGACCTAAGAAGGCTCTCACCTCTGTCTGGGTTTTGGGTGGCTCCCACACCAGGATGGTTTCAATCTTGGGTTGTTGGGACGCCACCTGGCCGCTCCCAACTTGGTGTCCCAAGTACACCACAGAACCCTGCCCGATCTGGCACTTACTCCCCTTGATCGTGAGGCCTGCCTTCCGCAGTGCCATCAACACTTCCCAGAGGTGGCGCAGATGTTCCTCCCAACTGGCACTGAACACTGCGATGTCATCCAGGTAGGCGACACTGAATTCCTCCAGTCCAACCAACACCTGGTTAACCGACCTCTGAAAGGTGGCAGAGGCATTCTTTATCCCAAAGGACATAACACGGAGCTGGAAATGCCCATCTGGTGTGGAGAATGCTGACCTCTCCTTTGTCCCATCAGTCAAGGCGATCTGCCAGTACCCAGACGTTAAATCAACGTGCTGAGGTACCGTGCAGCCCCTAGCCGATCAATGAGCTCATCAGCTCTGGGGATGGGGTGCGCGTCAGTCTTATTGACTGAATTGAGCCCTCTGAAGTCCACACAGAACCGGAGTTCGGGTGTGGCAGCCTTCAGGACCAAGACCACTGGGCTGGCCCAAGGACTGCTAGATGACTCAATCACCCCTAGCGCAGGCATCTTTGAGACCTCCTCTTTGATGCAAGCCCTCACCCTCTCAGTTACCCTGTAAGACTTGTGCTTAACAGGTAAGCTGTCTCCTGTGTCCACATAATGGACGCACCAATCTGTGACACCAGGAGCCAGGGAGAACAGATCAGAAAACTGTCCCAGCAACTGGCGGCAGTGATTCTGTTGCTCATGGGTCAGGGTGGAAGAGAGGTTAACACCATCCACTGACCCATCTTGCTCTGAGGCTGACAGGAGGTCAGGAAGAGGCTCAGTCTCCTGCTCCATCCCAGCATATGTTGCCAAGAACATGCCCACTTTAGACCTCTCTAAGTGGGGCTTAAGGAGGTTGACATGGGGGACCTTCAAGGGGTTCCTAGGAGACCACAAGTCCACCAAGTAGGTAACTTGACTCTTGCTCTCCACAACCTCAAAGTGGCAGGTCCACTTATCCTGGAGCATGCAGGCCTCAACTGGGGCCATGACCCACACTACTCGGCCAGGTTGAAGCTCTACCAGAGTGGCATTCTGGTCATACCAGTGCTTCATCTCCTCCTGGCTGGCTTCCAGATTCGCCTCAGCGAGTTGCCTGAAACGCCTAGTCTGGTTCTTGAAGGCCAGCATGTAGCTATATACTTCCTGGGGAGGTTTCCTGGGAGATTGTTCCCAGCCTTCTTTAACCAAATTCAGAGGTCCTCTGACTGGGTGTCCATAGAGAAGCTCAAAGGGACTGAACCCTAGAGATTTCTGTGGCACCTCACGGTATGCAAACAGTAGGCATGGTAAGAGGACGTCCCACTTAGGCCTCATGGGTTCCTCAAGACCCATTATCATGCCCTTCAGGGCCGGTTGAACCTTTCAACCAACCCATTTCCTTGGGGGTGGTAAGGAGTAGTGAACTTGTAAGTTACACCACACTCCTGCCACAGGGACTTCATATACCTAGAAAGGAAGTTGGGTCCCCGGTCAGACACTACCTCGCGAGAGAATCCCACTCGGGAGAAAATTCCCATCAGTGCTCGTCCCATCACGGGGGCCGTCACTGTCCTCAGGAGTTATGGCTTCCGGGTACCCGGTGGCATGGTCCACCAAGACCAGGATGAACCTGTTGCCCATGGCTGTTTTGGGGTTTAGTGGCCCCACTATGTCAATCCCCACCGACTCAAAGGGGTACTGACCACAGGCAATGGCTGGAGAGGAGCCTTGTGCTTCCTCCCACTCTTACCACTTGCCTGGCAAGTCTGACAAGTTCTGCAATGAGTATCTGAACTCTTGCGCATTTGGGGCCACTAACAGTGGGTGACAAGCCTTTCAAAGGTCTTGTCCTGCCCCAAATGTCCTGCTAATGGCACATCATGAGCCAGCCCCAGTAGGAAGGCTCTAAACTTCTGGGGTACCACCAGCACACGGGCTGACCCAAGTTCAGCAACCTTAGGCTCACTATACAGGAGACTATTCTCCCAGTAAATAAAGTTTGACCCTGACTGATCACCTGCTGCATGGCTTGCAGCCTGTTGCCGCAAGCCCACAAGAGAAAGGCACTCTCTTTGCTCCTTGCAAAATTCTTCCTTTGAGGGGCCTCCTTCTTGCTGCCAATGGGTCAGCTCAGGCAGGTCCCCCAGTTCAGCTACTTGCTCCCTGGTAGGTTCCAGGGCATCCCCCTCAGGTTCTACCTCCTCCTGGACCGTGGGAACTTCGGGGGCCGGTTTCCCGCGCCCCGTCACTTCTCTTTTCGGCATGTTCTTGGGCCTCCCTCTCAGGCTCCAGGTCCTCTTGCGAACCCCTACTGGCTGACATTGACTGGGTGGTCACGCACGCAAAGTCAGGCAGTCCAACCATCTTCAAGTGAATTGTTTTCTCCACCTTTTCCCAAGGGGAGCTCTCCAAATCATTTCCCAACAAACAGTCAACAGGCATGGCGGGCCTCACAGCTACCTGAAGAGTACCAGAGACCCCCCCTCCCGCTCAAAGGGAACCTGAGCCATTGGACAATGACTCTCTGTGTTCTTGGCGTTAACAACTCAGCAAAATGCATGAGGGACAATCTGCTCTTGAGACACCAGGTGACACCTGACAGCTGTCACACTGGCTCCTGTGTCTCTAAGGGCCTCCACCTTTTGGCCATTGACGGTCACTCGCTGCCCATATTTCTTAGTGTTACTGGGCAGCTGAGCTTCTGAGACCATCTCACAGTCTCCTAAAGAGGCAAGGGGCATCTGTGCGGGACCCCACCCACCTTGGACTTCAATCTCCTCCCCCAAGGCTACACTAGCCATCTGCCAGGGTGGAGCACCAGTGGGTGCTTGTTCATCAAACAGGCGGCACCTGTATCATTCGCCTCATGACCCAGGTCATCACACTTGTAACATTTCAGGGGCCCCTGGGGAACAGAACTACCTGTTGGGTCCCCTTGCTTTCTCTCAGGAGGAGGATGGGAACCTTTCACGGGGTTCCCTTGGGGACTACTTTGGGGCCCTTTGCGGAACTCCTTCTGAGTACCCTTGTCCCCCCCACTCTTCTGCTGGGGACCCTGCCTACCTTTGGCTGAGTCTCCCATGTGACCCTTGTGGACCCAGGTGCTCACCCAGCGGTCCGCCTCCTCAGCAAGCTTCCTAGGGTTAGTCAGCTTGCTATCTATCAGATGCTGGCGCAGCTCTGGAAAACAATTATCAGACATGTGCTCCCACGCAATCAAATCAAAGAGACCTTGAAAATCATTAACATTGCTGCCCTTTACCCAACCATCCAATGCTCTGCAAAAGAAAGTGACATGTTCAACCCAAGTACTGTTTTCTAACTTTTTGCATTTCCTGAACCTCTGTCTATAGAGTTCAGGGGTCAATCCATATCTATACATCAATGCATCTTTCATGTGGCTGTATGAATTTTGGACATCAGAAGGCAAATCTAACAATGTGTCCCGCCCCTCACTAAGGAACCTTCCCCACAACCCCGCTCCCCAATCTCTCTCAGGTACCCGGTGGGAAGACATGGCTCCCTCATAGGCTCTGAATCACTGACCAATATCATCATTTTTGTAAATCTCTTTCACCACATCCGTGGGAATATACACTCTGCTTTCTGTGTATACTGACGGTATGCTGCCACCAGAGGGAGTACTTTCCAAACGTTTGGCTTTTAAATCCAACTCCCTCAAAACCTTCTCATGGTCAAACTGCATTTTCTTCTCTTCCAGGGCTAACCTCCTGGTTTGCGATTCAAATTCTAACTGCCCACTTAACTTCAGTTTTGTCAGCTCCATTTCATGCCTGCTATTTCTCTCTCTGTCCTCCAACTCCTCTGGAGACAGACTTTTGCCAGAACCAATGCTTCCTGCAGGGGAAGGTACTCTCCTTCCTCCTGAGCCCACTGGTCGTTCCTGTTGCACAATTGCCAGGTCATCCTCCTCAATCTCAGGAGTTTTCCTTGCTTCTATCCAGGCCCTCAGCGCCTTGTAGAACTCTTCCTTCTTTTTGAATCCAGCAGTGGAAACATTGAACTTTTTGCAAAAGAACTTCAGGTGTGCAACTTTGTAGCTTTCCAATTTCACTTCTTCCCATTCAAGATCAACAGAGGCTACAGATTCTGCTCTCTCTACTACAACTGAATCAGGCATCTTTCAAAAATAGAACAAAAATCAAAAAAGGAATCTACCAAAAAGTATGTGGTTGCGTTATGGTCTGCACTCACTAAATAGTGTTCACCAGTCACTGTACATGAGTCACAAATGCAAATCCAGAATCCTCACCGCTGCCCACCAAATGTTAGATTTGGGGGTCTCTAGTTGACACAGGTAGGTACTTGTGACAAATAGGGACCCTCTCCTCTAGTCAGAATAGGGGGATTACACTCCTAAAATAACCCCTGCTCACCCCCTTGGTAGCTTGGCATGAGCAGAAGGGCTTTACTTCAGAGGTGTTGTAAGTTAAGCAGTTGTGACCACATACAGTAACCCAGTGACAACACTACAAACGGACACCACACAGGTTTTATATAAAAAACAAGTATACTTTATATAAAGTTACCACAAGACCATAAATGACAAAAATACACAATACTATTACTTTAAGATGGTAGATTTAAGCTTAGTTCAGTTCAGTTCTTAGATGCGACTCTCTGCGTCAATGTACCTTAGGTTGCATTGCGCTTACACGACAAGCAATGTCGCAGCGATGGGAAATGCGGCAAAGTTCAGATACAAAGAAATAAAGACGTGAAGATCTTCCAGATGCTGCACGCTTCTCAGGGATGTGAGAAGTTTTCGGTTCGATGCGTGGACTGCAGCGGCGATACCCTTACGATGCGACGGCAACAGCTCCAGCTGCGACACTCTTCTCCCACGATGCGTGAAGCTTCCGCTCGCTGCGACAACTACAGCAGCGACATCCAAGATGCGACGGCAGCAGCTCCGACGGCGGCACGCTTCTTTGGGATGCGAGGTGCTCTTGGTCAATGCGGTGCAGTGTGACAGTTCCAGCGGGGACACCCTCCTTTGGAGTTGCGACGGCAGGCACAGCGACGGCGACATGCTCTGACCTCGTTGCGAGATTCTTCTCCTTTGCAGTGCAGTGCGACAGCTCCAGCGGCGACACCCTCCTTCGGAGTTGCGACGGCAGCAGCAGCGACGGTGACACGCTTCCTCTTCGTTGCGGCACGCTTCTCTCCAATGCGGTGCAGTGCGACAGTTCCAGCTGCGACACCCTTCTTCGGAGTTGCAACAGCAGGCACAGCGACAGCGACATGCTTCTTCTCGTTGAGTCGTGCTTCCATCTCTGGCCACACGCAGTTCCTCAGAAGGCCCAAAACAGCAGCAGGCACTTCCAAAAGAACTCTGGGGAGCTGGGCGTTAAAGTCTGTTGTCCCTGAGACTTCAGCAGGAGGCAAGCTCTTTTCCAAGCCCTTGGAAATCCTTCACAAGTTGAAAGCAAAGTACCCAAAGTTACTTTCTCCTTCCTTTGGCAGTAAGGCAACCACTGCAGGCCAATCCCCCAAGCAGCACTTTAGCTTGGGAATAGTCTCTCCTCAGTTTCTTCAGGTTCCTCTCCTTAGTAAAGGTTTCTTCTTGTAGTCCAAAAGTGATCTAATTTCATGGGATCAGGGTCCCAATATTTGTGCCCCAAAATCCTTTGTTCTCTGAGGGGAGAGGAGCCTTTGCCCAGTCCAAACCAGTTCTGAAGCACTCTGTTTACCAGACTTCTCCTTTCCTTTCACAGTGCTTGGCAGGCCCTTCAGACGCCCCACAGGAGGTGGAGCCAGCATTGTGGAAGGCAAGTACAGCCCTGGAGCACTTTGTTTACAGGACTCCTTCTCTTCTTTCAGTGTGCAGGGCAGAGACATCAGCCCGCTCCGCAGGGGGTGGAGCCAGCATTGTAGAAGGCAGGCACAGCCCTATTCAAGGTTCAGGTGCAACTCCTCTCTCCCATATAGAAGCAGATGTCTCTCTTCACCACTGGGTGACTCAGCATGTCTCTTGGAATCCCCCAGCCCTGTCACTCACAAAACCAGACAAAGGTATACACAACCTAGCAGAGGCAGGTTTGAATGGTTAGACAAGCAAACACCTACTTTCTAAAAGTGGTATTTGCAAACACAGAATATTAAAACAACCTTTACTAAAAGATGTATTTTATTATACTGAGTTCAGGCATACTAAACTCGAATTTCTACCATGTTCTCTGAGCCTGTTAGGATTATAAACATGTAACAATCTAACAGCCCATTCTGGCCTATGGAGAACAGGTAGCCTTGCAATAGAGAAAAATGAAAATTTCTGTAATTCACTATTAGGACATGCCACACACAACAGGGCTTGTCCTACCTTATACTTACAATGCAACCTGCCCTTGGGCCAACCATAGGGGTGACTGATCTTAAGTGCCATTTGTAGAGCGCACTGTTGCCGAGGCTTCCTGGCACTAAAGACAGAGTGAGTGAGGAGGAAGTACAGGGTGCGGGAAGCCTAACTGAGGGAGGGGAAAAGGTGAGTTTTTAACAGTTTCCTGAATTTGATAAGGGATGAAGAGGATTTAATTGAGAGAGGGAGGGGGTTCCAAAGTGCAGGGGCCAGATAGGAAAAGCGGCGACCGCCGAATTTTTTAGTTTTGCTTTTGGGGGTGACTAGCAGATCACGATGGGCTGATCGGAGGTTGCGTATTGGACAGTGAGGATGGATAAGGGATTTGAAGAACCCGGGGCAGGGGCAGTGAAGAGCTTTAAAGGTGAGACAGGCCACCTTGAAAGTGGACCTCTGGTCCACCGGGAGCCAATGGAGGCTGCGGAGCAGAGGCTTAGCTGATAACCATCTAGGGGATCCGTGAATCAGGCGAGCCGCTTGATTCTGGACGACTTGGAGGCGGTGTGTCAGGAATAGAGGGAGACCGTGATAAATTGCGTTGGAAAAATCCAGACGGGAAAGCATGAGTGAAATAACAGTTTGAGTGAGTGCTTCGGGGGGGAGAAGATGACGAATTTTGCGAATCCTCCGGAGTTGGTACATGCAGGAGGATACTACAGCTCCCACTTGGGTTTTTAGGGAAAGTTCAGGGTCAATGATTATGCCCAAATTTTTTACAGTTTTGGCTGGGGTAGGGGGAAGGCCGAGATCTGGAGGCCAGTACTGAGGGCCCCAAAGGGTGTGGCTGAGTCCCAGGAGGAGGAGCTCAGTCTTGCCAGGGTTTAGTTTTAATTGATTCTGGTTCATCCAGAGCTGGATGTGAATCATAACCTCGTGAAATGTTTTGATGGCATGAGGGGAGTTGAGGGGGAAGATGAGTTGCAAGTCGTCTGCATAGTTAAAAACTGTGATATCCCATTTCAGAAGGGATTGAATCGGTGGCCGAAGGTACAAGTTGAAGAGGAGCGGGGAAAGGGAAGAACCCTGGGGAACACCACAGGAAGTGGGAGTCTTGTTGGCAATGTAAGGACCCATGCGAACTGCCTGTGTTCTTCCAGTAAGGAAGGATTTGATCCACTCATAAGCTGTACCTTGGATGCCCGCCTGCCCGACACGGTGGAGGAGGATGTTATGATCCACCATGTCGAACGCGGCCGACAGATCCAACAGGACCAAGGCCTGATGACGACCGCCGTCTGCGTTGCTTCTGAGTGTATCAAGGACTGCCAGAATGACAGCCTCAGTAGAATGGGCAGGTCGGAAGCCCGCCTGATTAGGCTCCAGATGACAGGAGGATTCGATGAAATTTGACAGGCACCGAGTGACATGGGCCTCCAAGATTTTGGAAAGGTAGGGAAGGAGGGAGATAGGGCGATAGTTCGACGGCTCTGCAGGGTCGGCGCCAGGTTTTTTTAGGAGGGGAAGTAAGATGGCCTTCTTAAAAGAGGTAGGAAAAATGCCGCAGCAAAGGGATCAGTTAAGTAGATTAAGAATGTCGTCGGGTAGATTGAGACATACATTCCGCATAACAGATGGTGGACAGCAGTCGTTGGGGGAACCGGATTTGACACGGGTGGCGAGTTCCGCTAGGGAAGTGGAGTCCAGAGCGGGAAGGGTGTCAAGGGTCGTAGGGTTTGTAGAGGAAGTATCCGGTGGGGATGACTGGGAAGGGGGTGGGATGGACATTTTGATTTTTATGATCTTTTCCAAAAAAAACAGGTTTAAGGAATCGCAGGCCTCCTGAGTAGGGGTCTGAGTTGGAAGAGTTCTGTCATCAGAGGTTAATTCGTTCAGAACTCTGAACACCTCCTTGGATTTATCTTCTGCCGATGAGATCCTTTTTGAGAAATGATCTATTTTTGCCGATCTGATGGCTGCCTTGTATTCTTTGCGTGCAATCAGATAGGATTGTCTGGCTGGGTCTGAATAGTTGCGTCTCCAGATGCGTTCCGACTGGCGGGTTTTCAACTTGTGGGCTTTAAGCTCATCAGAAAACCACCTATGAGAATTGCGGTGCCTGGTGCGGGGGAATTTGACTAAGGGGGCGACTAAATCACTGGCCGATTCTAGCCAGGAGCCTAGATTTTGTTCTAATTTATCGATATCGTCGGAGGGATCTATGAGAGAGTCGGCAAGAGCGGTAAGAAAGCCCTGAGCATCGTAGGTGTCCATTTCCATGACAAGCCACCGGCCATCAATGGGGCAGAGATCTGACCGGTCATTGTTATGGTGGTGTCCACCAGGTGGTGGTCTGACCAGAAGCAATGGAGTATGTCTGGTGGGGAGAGGGCCAGGTTACAGGACCAAATCTGGTCCAAGATATGTCCCTTGATGTGGGTGGGTTGGAAGACCTGTTGAATAAGATATTGAGGTTAGTGAGGGTGTCAAAGAGTTCAGTGGCATGAGTGCCAGCGTTGGTGTCATTGAACCAATAGTTCAAATCGCCAAACATGGCAAAACAGGAGTGCATTGTTAGCAGGGAGGACAGTTGTTCGTTTACAATGGAAGAAAAAGAGGGCATTGAGTGGGGGGGTCGGTATAGGAGGAGGAGAGTGAGAGGGCCAGAGTCCCTTTGTAAACTGAAGAGTAGGTTCTCCACCTCAGGGAGGGGGAGAGTGTGAGAGGAGATAGATATCAGACGTTTTGATATAATGGCTGCCACCCCGCCGCCGAGCCGGTCGTCAGGGCGGTCGGTGTGAAGGATGTAATAATCAGGGGGAAGGGCAGCCAGTATATCAGGAAGGGACTCTGAGGTTAGCCAGGTTTCTGTGAGCAGAAGTAAGTCAGGGTTAGAGTTAGATAACAATACGAAGATGTCCTCGGTGTGTTTCACAAGTGAGCGGGTGTTCAGGTATAAGATCCTAATGTGCGTGGAGTTCCTGGTTGGCGGGGCTGAAGGAGTGCGGACGCCGGAAGAGATTTTATCGGGGCGCATGAGGCCAGCAGCGGATATGCGGCGAAGGGTCGTTGGCGAGAGGGTGGTGGTGGTATTTTGTAAGTCCCTGAGAGTATTAGCCGAATACGTGATGGTTTGGCCAGCCTGGCATGCCCTCGGGCCCGTCCTGGCGTGGACGGGCGCAGACGGGCTTGCCTTAGGCGCGCCTTCGGCGCGCCCGCTGCGCTCGTCCGCTGCGCTTTCGGTGGATACACATATTATGTGCTGAAAAAGGGGGAGGGTAGAGGGCGTGGCCTAAAAAGGGGCGTGGCCTCTCTCGTGGCCGGGAATTGCGTGTGTGTTTGGCAGCGCGGCAGCGCTAAGATCCGCTGTGCGTGCCTGACACAAAAGAAAGAAATGCTCTCACAAGCTGGTGAGTGAGTTAAAAGCAGTGACAATCAATAATTTTTAAAATATGCAAAGCGTAAGTGCGCCTCCCGGCTTCCGCCTCAGGAGGGTGTACCAGTCTGTCTGATTAAGTCGCTTGTATTCAGCGGCTTTTAAGGCGATGGTGGGCGTGGCCTAAAAAGGGGCGTGGCCTCTCTCGTGGCCGGGAATGGCGTGTGTGTTTGGCGGCGCGGCAGCGCTAAGATCCGCTGTGCGTGCCTGACACAAAAGAAAGAAATGCTCTCACAAGCTGGTGAGGGAGTTAAAAGCAGTGACAATCAATAATTTTTAAAATATGCAAAGCGTAAGTGCGCCTCCCGGCTTCCGCCTCAGGAGGGTGTACCAGTCTGTCTGATTAAGTCGCTTGTATTCAGTGGCTTTTAAGGCGACGGTGGGCGTGGTCTAAAAAGGGGCGTGGCCTCTCTCGTGGCCGGGAATGGCGTGTGTGTTTGGCGGCGCGGCAGCGCTAAGATCCGCTGTGCGTGCCTGACACAAAAGAAAGAAATGCTCTCACAAGCTGGTGAGTGAGTTAAAAGCAGTGACTTCAATAATTTGTAAAATATGCAAAGCGTAAGTGCGCCTCCTGGCTTCCGCCTCAGGAGGGTGTACCAGTCTGTCTGATATGAAGAAAATCTAAGGTTTAGGGACTGGCAAGTGGGTGCACTTGCCCAGTCAGCATGACAGTACCAGACTGCACGCAGGCCCTGCAATGGCAGACCTTAGACACATTTTACACGGCTGCTTCTGTGGGTGGCACAACTAGTGCTGCAGGCCCACCAGCAGCATTTGGATTTACACGCCCTGGGCACACTCAGTGCACTAGACTAGGGTCTTACAAGTAAACCAAATAGCCAAACATGGAACCACTGATTAGTACATCAATTTACAATAGGGATCACTGGCACTGTGGCACTGGATAGCAGTGGCAGAATGCCCAAAGCATCTACCACCAGCAAAAACAAATGAGGCAACAGCAAAAATGGAAGGGAGACCCACGCCAATGGTGCCAGGTCTAACAGTTCTCAAAATCCTCCAGCTTGGCAAAGAAACTGTAGCCGGGGAGGTTTCTACGAGGCTGGATAACTCTACCATGCGGTCCCAGTACTCTTGTTTCACTGCAGCAAAACATTCTGAGTGGGAAGAAGTTGGTTGATTTCCTTACTTGCTTTGTCTTCTGCATAGATTGAATCATTATGTCCATCAGCAGTTGTGTTGGTTCCTTTAGAATCACTGGTGTTTTCTGGTCCCTACTGGGGCTCATGATTGGATTACGCGAGTCACTTATGACACTTGTATGGGGCATTTTGTAAAATTCTGGGCTAACTAACTTATTAATAGTGTTATTCTACATATTATCTTCGCGAACCAGAAGTTACCCTGATGTCACTATTAACTGCACATGTGCTCCTCCAGTTACACAAGAGTGCAGTTGTGCTCTGTCGTCTTACAATAATTCATGTAAAAAAACCTTTCACTGCTGACCCTCCCTACCAAACATTTCTCATCTTCAGCAAACACAGACATTAGTTTGACTACACTTTTTTCTGAACGAACTCTTAGAAGAATGATTCTGTCCTGTAATTGCCTCTACAGTATAATCATTGAACTTCAAAAATTCTACCAATTTTCATTTGCACTCTAAGAAAAACTAACATCTCCTGACAAATAAAGCTACCACCAATGCTTCTATCATACTGCATGTGGAATTTTACACCATCCTTCAAGGGGGTGTCCATGAAACATATCTTACTCCTTTCATAGCTGTTTCTATTCAAAAGGCTACTCTCAACTCCTCCACAGGGAAATTTGTCAACATCGCCTCAATTCTTTAACATCTACATTCCCCTTAAGCCATTAATCAATGTTAGAATGTGCTGTGTTGTTAAGAGAGTGATTCACTTGAACAAACATACGTCACTAACTTGCTAACTAACCATCCTACTCACAGGGAAGTACTGTATGTTACATGATATTGGCTCACTCCAGAAGGACAATATGAGCTGGAAACCCGGCAGAGTGGGTTTCAAACGCGTTTGCGGGCGCTCTGTAGAGCTAATAGCTATGGAGGATTTAAAACCTCTCCAGAACATCGAAGGCAGCCTTAGAAGCTTCCCCTTCCCACCCACACCGGTGGAGGGTACAGAGTCTCTGCGACAGTGCTTGACACGAAGCCTTAGCCACAGCCCTTTCCATGGCCTTCCCCTACCGATGCCTGTCCATGGTCAGGAAGACGCTAAAGGATAGACTCTTCTAGTCCTTCTGCAAGCAAGGGAAATGTTCACCTGAACTGCTGGGTGGGTAGTTAACAATAAATAGATTTTCAGGTTCAGTGGGCCCCTTGGTCCTCTGGTCAGCGTTGTCTCTGCATTCGCTATGCCATTGATAGCTACGCCCCTGCTTGCCTCTAGCCATCAGTTTCCTCGTAGCCTAGCGCCATCCTTTGCAGTGTGCAGGGCTACACCAGATGTCCCACTGTCCAGCAGGGAGCAAGACCAAAGGTGGAGCACTGTCGGTGTACTCACAGATGTCAAGATTACTGTCTGGGGGAAAATGTACGGAGTCTGGAAAAGAAAAAAGTGCAGTAGGGCAGACGTTTCTAGCAGACAAGGAAGTTCATCCCTAAACCCCTCTGTTTTTGATGTCCTGTTGATTTAAACATTAGCAGTTCCATAGTCTTGGATCAAAGACTGTTTATGCTGAAACTATGTTAAGCAGCCCTTAAGACCAGGAGTGAAACCACAAATAAACATGTGTCGCACCATTGGTGAAAACATGAGCAATACGTCCTTTATGCTCAGCTGAGACTTTCCTCATGACTGCACCAACTCAGTGAAAGCCAGAGATCTGGATTGCAGCAGCATTTTCACCTCAGGGGCCGGTCCTGCATGGTCACCTTCCACTGGAGTTATCAGGAGCCAAGGTCGGTCGTATTGTCACAAAGCAACAAGGGCCTGGCTATGTGGCTTTTTTTTACCCAACAATCAAATTCTCACCAAGACCCTCTGGAAGAGATAAGCGAATATTTGATAAAAGCTTGAAACATAAAGTGAACTGGGGCCTTATCTCAGGGTGTGACATCTTATAATCAGTGATACTTATTACATCTTAAAGCCCCTAAGCTCGCGTGCTTGGCCACTACTCTTCAGCTCATGCCATTGCCAGCACAATGTGTTCACGGTCTCGGGAGTTCCAATTATTAAAATAGTGGTTTCTACTAACTCTCTTGCATAGACTAATGTAGACACATACCAAATAATGTGTTGCGGATGCATATGTTATACCCTATAAAAATGCATTGAAGAACGGCTGATGGGAGAGAACGTCGTCCCTCGTGACAAAAACTAGTAAATTGACTTTCATCATTATTAACGAGCTCATATTTATCTATGTCAAAAGCGCCCTGCTCCAGCCCTGCTGAAAGAATGACTGCTATTCACAACAGCTGGATGTTTTCCAAAGGTTTCCATGACACTGTATTCTTGCGATAACGCTTCTGTCTCTCGGGTGCCTGCTTAAATATTATAGCCCTCATCTGTTATTGGTTTTGCATAATGTTAAATATTAAAATTAAGGCTAATGTTTGCTGTTCAGTTCTACCGTACACATCTCTCACTCACAGACAGATCTTATTTCCCCTAAAAAATGCATTCTGCCCCTGCCAGCTCTGCTGAAAGCAATCAGATAGCTTTGTGTGGGCTAGCATACCAATTAGATGCTTTGTGAGGGCTCTGCCCTCGTCTCTCCCTCCAAGACTGCTCGGATCATCTCCACAATAAAATATTCCGAGGCGAGGAAACACAAACAGAAGATGCAGCGCTTTTACAAGACTATGCAGCTTAGGCTGCGCATTTGCTTCAGGAAGGGTAAAAAGTTAAGCCTTGCAAAAAATACCTAGCGCAGAAATACCCGTGTTGATTTCGAAATAAAATTTCAATACGAGTTTTGTCGGATGCGGGTTGCAAAGCCCCTTTTGTTCCTCAAATTCTTTGTCCTACTTTATTAATAATATAGCGTAAAAACACTGTAATACGAAAACAAACGCAAACAAAAGAGGAGAAAGAAGCAGAAAAATAGAACTATATACATCTACGGCGTTACTCCGAATGTGCAATATTTTATTTTAATAAATAATAAAAAACAAATGTTCTATTTTGAGCTTATAGAAACGTAAAGAAAGTGATCGAAATTAAAGTAACTTTATATGTGCATATGGATTCTTCGTTTTTTAATATGTTGAATGGACAATGTATATGAGGAACAAGTAAGTACATTCCAAATGTACATGAAATGAAATGAGTTATGCACGTTACGGAAGGGTTCGAGATCATACAAAAACATAAAGCAATTGACTGGAGGTTCTTAGACTATGTTAAGTAAAATTAGTGTGAGGTGATGTGTAATATGATCCTCTGGGATTCATACAGAGCCGTATTTAGCGCTGTTGGCGCCCGGTGCGAAATGCGAAATTAATTTTTGCCCTCCTCCCCCCACGACCGCCTCCTCGGATTCCCTCACTACCACCGAACAAAAGTGCCCCCATATCTTTCCATAGCCCTTCTCTAACATACATCTCATATGTTTTAAAGCACTGGTAAAGGCTGGCTTTACTAATGAGAATGTATATCTACCCAAACAAACGTCCACTTTCAACCCTCCAGCCCAAATGATTGCTCTGGAGATCTTAGCCTTTGAGGAAGAGGTTCTAAATGATCTCAAATCCAGCATTTGTTCTACCACACAACCTTTTTACCACCTGTCGAAACAGGACGAGCTGGCTTTGAACACCCTGAGTACTGATAATACCATTACCATAAAACCAACAGACATGTGTGGGGCCACAGTGATTCTGGATACTACGACATACAGGGTAAAGTGTCTATGACAACTAGATGTAAGGAGTGCAAATCACCGCTTGAAAAGTGATGCCACCAAGAGGCTTCTCAACACGATCACACCCGTGGTTGATGAAGCAAAGTATTATGGGGTCGATTATGATGGCGGTGAATCCGCATCCTCCGGGCCGTTGGAAGCCACCGCCGGCCCGGAGGATGCGGATTCTCCACCGCGGTCCTTGAAAACACCCAGCGCCAGATTATGATGGCGGTGGGAACAGCGGCGGACGGCAGGTTCGTCCACCGCTGATCTGCGGGGTGTGGACCACAATATGGTGGCGGTGTCTGCAAGACACCGCCAGCCATATTATGAGGTGTGCGGAGACATGCTTTTCCACGGCGGATATTCCGCCGTGGAAAAGCATGTGGACCTTTGCTTCTGGGGGCTCCTTGCGGGCCCCCAGGGTGTTGGGGGGTGCACATGGGGGTACCTATGGTACCCCCCTGCATGTGCATGCACAAAGCGGCAGGCACCACGCGGTGCCTGCCGCTTTGTGCATGCATATGCAAAGCATGCATTTTTAACTTTGCGGCGGGTGCTGCTTTAAGCAGCAACCGCCGCAATGTTAAATATACAGGATGTGACCGGCAGGGTGGCGGTCACATCCTAATTCCTATGGAGGGACCGCTGCTGCCCCTGCGAACGGTCCCTCCACCTCGGGGGTGGCGGATGGACACAGGTCCGTCCACCATCCTAAACGACACCAATGTTTGGTTGACCTCTAGAGAGGCATAATTGTTGATCAATAAAGACCCGGTCACCCCATATTTTTGCATTCTCCCTAAAGTCCGCAAACCACAAAGGCCACCTCCGGGTAGACCGATTATCTCTGGGATTGGGTCCTTATTAGAACCCTTGTCCCAATTTGTGGATTTCTTCCTAAGAACACTGGTATGGGAGATGCCAACATTTCTTCAGGTTACAAAGGATGTGCTACAACCTTTGGCTGATGTACAGTTTAACGTTGAAACTGACTTCTAGTATAGTCCATTACACATTTTCATGTTACTTGGAGTTTAATATGACAACATAAACACCCATAGATATGAGAGACTACAATTCCCAACTTGCCTTTGGAACCTACATCATGTAAAACTAGATATCCTATTCCTAATGTGGATTTTCAAAGCATTTGGCACAGTTCACCTTGGCTTATTATTCCACATTGGGCATTAATGTCTCTTTATCATACCGTACACATGGTATTAACTCACCTACCATTGCTTACGGGTAATACATGCAAAAGAGTAATTCCTCAGCAGCATCTGGGTACTGGCTCTATTGCGGGTTTACCCAACACATAGCTCTGATTACCAATGGTGGTACTGAGGGTTTGTTGCTTTTTCGTTATGCCACATACATAGTGGGAATATTTTCATCCGCATACATTCACTGGTAATGCCACAAATAATAAACTATATTTCCCAGTATTTCCTGGTTCACATGCAGGGGGAATGCTTGTGATTGGACAAGTACTTACGTGAAGGCACAGTCACCGCTGATCTTTATTTTCACAGATTGGATGCCTTCATAAAAGACGCCTTGGGTTATGCTTTCCCCAGGCCTGGCTATCAGCATTTTGGCTGCATGCGACAAGGTAAGAGTACTGCTCAGTACGGCCAGTAATAATATTTCCTATGGGGGCATGAAACCATAAATCTGGTCATTTCTGGGTTCACAATCTTTTAGGTGTAGCCTCTTTTCTTTCTTAAGGGGTAATGATAAACTGAACTGTGTTTTACTAACTGCACATACAGAGCATACCAAATTGAAAGCTTTGTGAGGAACGCGCACCAGTTTGCCTTGGGCTGGATCTCATCCCTGACGTGGCTAGTGGCGCTCCTTCCTCTTTTACATTTAACATGGATGGAAGCTGATTTTATTTGCGCCAGAACTATTGTTCCCCATGGGGTCATGTTGTCACAATATTGTGTACCTCTCCATGCACCTAGAGACCCTATACCATGTTTGTTGTATATGGCCAATTATCCAATATTGAATACTTAATTTAAATGTGCTAGAGGACTAGTATGGATACCGTTCCTCCTGAACTAAACCTTTTTGCTTTTCACCCTCACATACCACTCTGTTATATGAATGCATAGAGGAGTGGGACCACAATCCATACTACCATTTCTAGCAATACATGTTATCTTGTCTAGTCAAAAATTATCTACTCCATGGGTTAAGACAGAGGAGTCACTGCCTATGAGCATTTCTCATACTTCTGTTTTCATCAGCACAAGTTATCTTGGTCACCTAGGATTCACGTACCCCTTGTTTATTCACACAGTGGTTGAATATATATAATATACTCACTGGGGCAAAACTATGTGAACGTATATATGGGTCACAGTTGCCTTAAGGAATTATAAAATACCACAAGTCTCTCTCTTGTCTTTGGGTCTTGTGCCAATCTTTGGTTTTGTTTTATTTCTGTTGTTCAACTTTCCCATTATTTTTCTAAGAACAGTGGGCCTCATTACGATGGCGGTCGGACTTATGTCTGACCGCCATCCATTCGGAAATGGGACTGCCTGACTACAAGTCGGTGGTCCCGGCAGCCCAATTAGGATGGGACCGCCACCACGGCAGTCGCAATGTCTATCTTTTGTATTGCGGCGGTTGCTGCGGGCTGCAGCACATACCACAATGCAAAACATGGACATCCTACATATCCCTGCTCTACATGGCAGCCCAAATCGGTGCCTGACACATGGTGCAGGGATATGTAGGTGCCCCCAAAACTCAAAACTGAGGGCCAGGAGGAAAGGGGGCCCACTACGGGTCCCCAATGTCCCTTTCTGCTAGTCTTTTCATGGTGGGTAAACTTCCATGAAACGGCCAGCGGAGAGGGACATCATCCCTACGGCGGTGCCTGGCAGACACCACCACCATTGTAGGGATTGCGGCTCCCTCCAATGCACCCGTGGGCTCAAGAAGCCCATCTGATGCATGGGGGTCGATCTTTCTGACTGCCAACCATCTGCCTGCCATTGTAATATGGCGGACGGTAAACATGGTTGCCCTTGCCTGTAATTTTACGAATTTGGACCTAGGATCGAACGTCTCGCCGTACTGAAAATTGATTGATATAGAAAGATATGATTGAGGATTACATTGAGTGCTGACAACACTATCTTTGGAGAATACTTATCTCTATTTTTGCGGCAGGTACAATTTTATCAGACGATGAACCCCAGTTCATCACATTGTTGGGCTTATCTTTGAGCACGATTCTTCAGACAGTATTAATACAGGATTTTTCTATCAAAGCCTTGAAGAAGTCTCCTGGAGACGAAACGCACCGCGTCGGCTATGATCATGTATTTTATTTTTATTGAATGAAAACTTCATCTATCAAATAAAGAAAGAAGAGAAAACTTTTTGGATAAAACAAAGTCTCTAGAAAACTTATTGGGCCTTGGGGGGGTCTATTCATCATAAGTGTGATTGACATTGGATTATATTTAAAAAAAACTGCATTATATCATTTTGTGATATTTCAAATATATTGGTATGTGCTGAGCACCTTTTTGTTCATGGTTATGATGGCGATGGCACCGCCACAGACGGGATGTCAATGGTGGTCACACCATCGTCGTAATCAGGCACAATGTTTTTTGACTTGTAGAAAAATAGTTATGATGATGCCTAATTTGAAAAATGGTGGGTGTTTTAGATGTACACAGGAACTATTGCTAGCAATGTTAGGTCCTTATAGTAGGACTTAGAACAGACACACAAATGGATGACTTATTAGGGCTCTGTTTATGGAGTCAATGGATTTAATTAAGACATTATAAACATATTTTTTTCCAGGTAAACCGCCTGTGGATCCTTGATTACATGGACTGCTACAAAGACCACTGGTTTTGTATAAACCTCAGTTAATTTAATTGTACATGAGCACGTTAGTACGCAGAAACCTTGAAAATATATCCTGAAGAAGGCCGCCACATGCCTGTTGAAGGTAATAGGCTGAAACATGTGGACCTACCACTAACTTATCACTTCTTGACCCAAGACCAGCTTGAATCCCCTCCTTCTTGTTTTTAATCTTGGCACAGAGGCACACTAATAAAGTTATTTGTGTACCCTGTAGCTAGTTTTAACGATCACTTTTTAATTTTTTGGTTTGCTGTGCTGCCCTCATCACACATAGTTCTTCTAAGGTATTTATTATACCTCTTTTCAAAAATATCCCTGAGCTCCTCTCTCTCAAAGAGGGGATTGTAGCTCGCGCCAGTTTACCATAAGATGAAGCATGCCACCTCTGGTGGCTGAGGGAAACTGTCCTTTAAAAGGGAAACTCCACCATTCCTAGGTTCTCTTCACTCTGTTTAGTGTAGACCAAAGGGTTTGATTGCTGTGATTCATATAGTCTTATTAAGGGGAGTCACTTGTCAACCCCTGCAGGTCTTACAATCTCTTCAGGCCCTCTGTTGTGTTTTGAATGTAAGGCAGGAAAATTCCAACTTTCTAAAAGTACAATTTTCATAACTGTATTTCACACCTGACTTCACCATAAGCTAGGATTGTTCATTACAGTTCCAAAGACGCCAAGCCTGAACTAATGTCGTGGTTGCTCCCATTTGAAAATTACAGCTTATTAAATGTAATAAGGTAACTCCAATGTTATCCTATGGGCGAGGTAGGCCTTGCACAACTGAAACATTCATTTAAGAGTTTTTCAGGAAATGCAAAACTTAAAATTTTGTCTACTGCTTTTTAAATTCACTACATCGTGCCTCTGGGCTGTCCTGGACCTACCCTAGTGGTGACATATGTATGATTAAGGAAGACTGGGGCCTGTCAAAAGGTTTATTTTGCCAAGTCGAAATGGCAGTTTTAAAACTATACACACAGGCTGCAATGGCAGTCCTGAAGCATGATTAAAGGGCTACTTAAGTGGGTGGCACAAGTAGTACTGCAGGCCTACTAATAGCATTCAGTTTACGGGCCCTGGTCGCATGTAGTGCCTGTTTAATAGGGACATAAAAGTAAATTAATTGTTCCAATTAGGAATGGGGCAAAGTTACCATGTTTAAAGGAGTGAGCGAATGCACTTTAGCATTGGTTAGCAGTGATAAAGTGTGCAAAGTCCTAAGGCCAGCAAAAACGAGATCAGCAGAAAATGGAGGAGGAAGGTAAAATGTCCACCCTAAGGCTGTCATGTCTAACACCAATGCTTCAGGATTAGTTTTATAATTGTCTATGATCTATCCAAAGGTTAACAATTGAAAAAAAATCAAGTTTTTTTACTCCATTCCCTGTTACTCCAGGAAAACGCGAGTGATCCAAAGCCACTAGTTTGTCCTCAAACTCCTCCCTCAACTGTGTAATATATTCTAAGGCCCTATACGGAACCAATCACCTTTGTATCATGTACATGGTGTTAATCCTAGGGCCTAAGTTAAAGCTGACCATTCCTTCTAAAGGCTTTAGGATGTCTTCAGGGACAGATGCTGTCTTAAATGGGCCATGATGTAACCCACCCAGGAAGTCTAGTGTGCATTCTACTAGCGTCTTTATTGGAAGAATATCTGAAAGGCCAAGATAGTACTATCATCTTTTAGCCTATTAGGAAACCACTTCTCCTGCTTGGCACACACACAATAAAAATCTCAACATAAAAGATTGATCATAGTTTCTCAATGTTGAGAAGCAGTGCTGTTGCCTGGGGCTTGAAATACATTACTAACCTTTTAAGGGGAGTTTCTGGAGTATGGAATCTATTGTTTGTGTGTTGACATACAGTGGCTTTTGTTTTCCTGCTTGGTACTCCCCTGACATGGAAATTCGAGTTCTTCAACATTACCCTCAGCTCTAGGGAACACCCTTGAGTGAGTTCAAAATACACTGGATGTTAGCATGAATCTACATAGCAGGTATCACCCAGCAAACACCATATTAAAAAAAAGTGTAAATGTGTCCAACCACTTCTATTATCCTATCTATTGTGACATTTCTGCACATTTTGTGCCTGGTTCTCCTGGGTGATGATACACTGTTTATCAACCTCTGGAAACCCTTTATGGCATAGCTCAGCAAATTTTACAAATAATATAGCCAAGCCTTTTTCCTTATCTTGCGTACACACAGACACACACACACACACACATCTAATCCTTAAATATTTTAAGTCTAGCATGTTCACTGTGGTAACTTTCCCATTAACATATATCAACAAGAAACTGTTTTACTACCAGCTCAGTTACCTGAATGTGTCAAAGTGGTCATGAATGCATATTGTTCCACATTTCATTTAGACTTGTGTCATCAACAGGTAACCATAAAACTCTCAAAATGAATTGCTCTCAACTTTGCCACCATCACTGTCAGACCTTTCTCAAAAAGGCTTTCCCACAATCACTGAAGATGCAGCCTTCAACCTCTTGCTAAAAACAGAAACTGTCTCCATCACCAGATCCATATAACTTAGGACAAATTTCAACCTCCCATTCTTCAACAGAACAATGCCAGAAATTGTCCTCCACTGGCAGAATGATGCGCATTTCTACATTATATTTCCCTGTAATAAGCCCAGGTTCTCTGAGATCATGGAAATAAATTGTCCTGCTTGATGCTAGGGAGCCCCTCTTAGAAGACTGGGATAAAGAATGTCCAGCAAAGTTGACCTTAATTGGAGAGCCTGTAATTCCACGTCGGCAACACAGGAAAAGCCATGGTCTGGTTTACCTCCTTCATATCTAGGAATTCAAAACAAATAAAAATGAAATCCTTCTAATCCTATCTCTCTGTCATCCTTATCGTGTTACTCATTGCTTACATCTTTACCTTCTCCTCTTCATCATGTACATTATCTCTCCCTCAGCCATCATGAGGCAATTTTGCCTACACTTTAAGACAGACTGCGACACTATATATCTGTCACAAATGGTCCTATCAATCTTTCAATCAATTCAGTCAATGAATCCGTTTATTACTGAGCTCAAAGATACGCCCACCTAGGTACAATTCTGATTAATAAACTTAAAGGGGTGCTCATAAACAGGGGAAATGGTGCTCAACAAACAGTAAACGTAATATTGGTTATGATAAACAATCTCTCTGCGGTGCTCAAATGTGGGGCGATTCACCCAACTCCCTAAAGTAGGATCAAAAGATAATCAGTACAGATGTTTCTTATTCTCCAGCACATGCTAATATATTGAACAGATAGATAATTCAACGTTTGTATTCATAAAAATCCACAGAACGCTAGTTACAGAGATTACTCGCTCACTGTGTACAGAGGATCTACTTACTAGTTACCGGATACAGGCTAATTGCACTGACTACTGTTTTTGAATTTGCATTGGGAATACTTCAAATTGATTGACAGGAGCCATTATTCTATGGGACCACTAATTATAAACATTACTCGAATTGACCGGAACGGAGTTCCAACTGGAATTAAAACAAGAAAAGTCTGGAGATATTGACAGCCCTGAGGAAGTCGTGGGTGTTTCCCGAACAGCAACAAAACACGTGTTGGCTTTGTAGCTCAGAATAAAGAATTGGACAACAAACAGAAAGAACAAACAATTAATTTGTGGATTATTATGAATACAAAAGTTGGATTAACTATCTGTACTGTTTATTAACGTGTGCTGTAGGATAAGAAACATTTAAACTCAAAGGGGGACAAAAGTAAAGCCTAATTTGTTGGGGCTTTGTTGTTAACTCAACTCCTTTTGTTCTGACCTGCCAACCTGATGGAACATTAGTACAATCAACATAGGTATTTCAGACTACATTAATTGGTCCAGTTAAGCACTATTTTAGGTTTGCAGTAACATAATTGTGTATAACAGCTTGTAACTAAACAAATTATGAAAACAAACTTGAAAACTAAAGGAACAGTGTGTCAGGAGGAAGAGGGAGACGCTGGGGATGACTTACCTTATATTGATTGCTGTGACGCTTCCAACTGCCTACCTACAAAAGGAACAGAGAAAAATACTTCTGTTCTTTTAGTATGTAGGCAAAATAGAAGAAGGACAAATGCAAGCGGTGGACTATAAGGAGGAAAATGGCGGCGGCGAGGGTGGTCTAGCAATCCAGGAAGAGAGTCTGGAAGGAGGAGAGGAAAACATGGGAAGATGCCTAATCCAGGATGCCAAAATCTGGGAGAGAGCTGTTGGAGTAAGGGGGAGGATTGGCCATGAGGAGAAAGAGACGCTCAAGGCCAAGTTGAGCGGTTTCACAGCTGGAGTACGGGAGACACCATCTGCAAGAAGGACTGAGCGGCGTGAGCCTAACGGAGGACGCTATGAAGCAAGATGGCAGGAGATGTGTTCTGATACAAGAGGAGTTGCATAAACCCTCTAAACCAACAAGACAAGCTGAGGGTCCAGCCAGCAAGCCACAACATCCCACCACCTTTCAGGAGGAGTGTGGCTCACAGAGGTGCGGGAATGATTGAGAGGGTGGAAGGGAGACAGGTGGAGAGATTTAGGGTTGGATGGGAGGGTAGGGTAGGGGGAAACACAAAAGAACATCTCACAATTTTTAAACTGTTTTTCCCTGTATGCCATATATTCCTTTTGCTGATAATCTTGAATTTAATATTATTTTTTAGATAAGAGGTAATGGGCACAAGTTTGATAACTCCAAATATATTGAGAAATGGTGTCAATAGCCCAAGACTATTAATAGTCGTATTAGGAATGGTATCACGAAAACAGAGCTATAAGCAGGGAGATACAGGAAGAGAAAAAGGATCAAACTGAAAGAAGGGAGTTTGGGGAGGACCAAAAAGAAAGATAAAACTGGGTAAAAGAAATAGAAAGAAAACCAAAAGGATAGATAGAAGAGGGAGGACATAGAAAGGAAAGAAAAAGACACTAAGAAAGCAAAGGACTTACCTGTACTCTGGTTTTATTTTTTAGGGTACCGGCCGGAAACACCCCAAGACGAACATAGAAGCAGGAGGAGAGAAGAAGATGATGGTGGAAAGTGGGTTATTGGTAGTGGAAAATAAGCATCTACCACTGGCAATAAGGCCACAAACATGGTCTAAGGCTCAGAATAGGTCTTAATAAATTATTCCCATGCTCAGCTCTTAGCAGCTTGGCTGCGAACAGGCAGGCTTAACTTAAGAGACAGGTATGTAAAGAATCTAAAAACACCAGTTCAATAACTAATTATGACACAACACACAATAAAAATCCCACACCAATTTATAAAATTTGGAATTATATGTTTACCAGGAAACTCCAGGTCAAACTCTGGAAGTTGGACATCTGGAACTTTACAGTGGGACGAACCAGCAGGCCAGGCCAGCTTGCGGTTGAAGGTGGGCGGCTTGGCTCTTGCGGTTGAGTCGGTCTCTTTATGGAGCTTTTTTCCAAAGTTGCTCCAAAGTTCTCCAAACTTCTGGAACATCTTCCTGAAGTTCCTCTTGAGGGTCCAAAGTGTCCAAAACAAAATCCAAGGGCGTGGAATCTCTGAGATTGTGCTTGAAAGGTTGGAACCACAATTCCCACAATGCACCTGGACAAAGCCCTTATAAATCCACTGGATGCACTCCAAGCAGGGGATTCTTGGTGGTGATGATCCAGGCGAGCTCTGTTAACCAGTCCTGTAGTTGTAGGGAGTCCACTCTTTATTCCTCTTGAAGCAAGATACATCCAAAAGGCTGTAGTTCCAGACAATGCAGCAGGCACAGTCAGTCAGAATGCAGGCCTGATGGTGCACATCAAGTTTCCAGCTTGGCAAGCCTTCTTCTGTTTTTTAGTTTTAAACAGCAGATCTGAGAGGATGTGCAACTCTCACATGTTTATTCAGCGTTCTCTGGTGTCATGCAGGAGGGTGCTTCTGTCCAATGAGGTGCAGGGAAACACCCCAGACCATGACCACTTCCTCCGAATTGTGGCATAATCTTATCCCAGAAAGCACTATTCCTCCTAAATTCAATATGGCGGAAATCCCAGCAGAGGAGCAAAAAATGAGTTAAACCAATCTCCAGTATGGCTCATTTCCATAGCTCTCCTTCCCTCACCATCTGCAAATTCCTGCCTTAAGCCTGCCATCTGGCTGGGTCTGGGGAAACTGTGGTTAGATGTGCCAGGCCTGTCCTATCCCACTTTGAAGCTCCATGCTTTATGACCCCTCCCCCCTGCTCTTGCATTCCTGTGTAGTAGAACCGTTTCTACCAGATAGCCTCTCATTGGGTGAGACACTTATCACTTCATCAAAGCAGCCAGGCTAATCCTGTTAACTCTGACCAACTGGGAGAAACCCCAGGAAGGCTGAATTTTAATTTACAGACAAGAAAGACTTATAACGTTCTGTGGGCCAGATGTAGGTAATCCCAGATTACCGATTCTTAAATACCGAATCATACCGATTCAGTATTTAAGAACTGGCAATCGGGATGTAGGTAATATTACCTAATTAATTACCGAATCGGTATGATTCGGTAATTAATGAATCAATATTTACCAACTCGGTAATTGCCATTGATTTCTATGGGCCTTGAGGCGGATGTTAGCAGGATGATTTCCACTGGGATTGTGGATGTCCCAGGAAAGATAAGAAGTTTGGTAAGAGGTGTTGGTAGGTTTATAAGATGATGGGATGTAGTGGTTTGAGGAGAGGGAATGCCTGAGGACACCCACCACAAAATCGAATGGAGACTAGAACTGAGCAGTGGTCTGAAGAGAGAGCATGTGTGGGTCTCCCCCTGCATATTTTGAAGGAATGTAGATAGAAAGTGCACACAAACTGCACTGTGTAAGGCTGCTCTGGAACCAAATATGAATTTGAGGGCTTTGTACCTTTTTCAGGGGTATGAAGCATGATATGACTACATAGGAATGTAAAGATTGATATTATTAACCTTATTTATAAAACATTGTTTTGGAGTAAGAAAGGAATTGGAAAGGAAGTGACACATGATGGAATGTTTGAGTTACTCAAATCGGTAGGAATCTCAAGGGATCACTCGAAACTCAAATCATGAAAGGAAACGTTTTGAGGACTGAGAAATATAAGGCCAGATGAGTAGACAGAAGATGCTTAAGTGGGCACTGTCAGCTATCTAGAGTAGAGGTAGAGTAAGACTTTTGTCCCGAAGGTAGCTTTTCAAAACCACAAATATTCTCAGATATCACAAACATTTGACGTAGCTGGTGTCCACTAAAAAGAATCATTAGGAAGAGGAATTATAAAAATAAAATGTTGATTGTGAAAACTGTACACAGGAGGATGACAGCCTCTCACCTTATGCTTGAAGCTGCTGTGTGATAAATCAATTCTAGCAATCAATTTATAGGCGACATCCCGGTGTAAGACGTCATCCTCATATGTGTTATGTGTTCTGACATGTTGCCACAGGATAGCCTAGTATTGGGAACAATTACAGCTTCAGTCTGTTAAATCTGTTGTATTCTCCTCAAGAAATCTAGTCTAACTCACTGAAACGAAGCAAGGAAGCATTGAAAAGCTCGATAACATATTATCATGCATTATGGTAACAAACAATAGAGAAATGAGGGAAATAAAGGACTAGTTCAGGATCTTCGCCTCTGCATTAAACATCCGTGCAGAACAATTCAAAAGTACGCCGATTTTAAAGGTTACATCAAAAAATGTCCAGGCTGACCAGAGAGGATGTAGATTTGAAGATTCTAGTGAAGAACTGTCGATGAAATTGTCACGTCTGGTATAGGTGCAGTCTAAAAGCGATTATTGAAAAAAGAAAATAGTATGTGATCACAGAGTCAATCGACCTGGGGCTCCCCTAAAAACTATCGGTAGAGAGAAGTTCGCTAACTTCAGGTAGGACAGAAATATATATATTCTACTACACATGGATTTTTATGATTTGTCACAAATAAAAGCAGAGGCCTAGTCGCACTCACCAGAAGTTGGGAAATGACCTTCAGGAGCTAGAAAATGTAAACGAATTCCTCCAGAGCAAGCTTTTAAAAGTTTCTTGTCTCAGCACGCATCTCTGCCAGAGTGGGTACATCTCGCGGGCAGTGGTTGCATGAGCAAGAAGACACGGTTGGAGTGCGTTTACATTTTTTCACAGAACCGATGTCTCTTCTTTTTTAATCTGACATTTTTTAAGGAACCACATAAATGGTGACCATTTCAGGATGCCATGCTCCTTTCTCTAGAACACCTAGAACAGTAGAGAGAGGTAAGAGGATAAGTATCATCACCAGAAGAGATGTAGCATAGTTGGCAAAACTATTAAATTTGCCAAAAGAGAAAAGCACGTGGACATTAATTAAAGTACAAAGCTGCTGCTACTGGCTTGGTACCTCTGTCACTGCCCTTGCTGCACTTTGTTCTCAAGAGCCTGAAAGGCAGTAGCAGAAAGAGAAATTAGCCTGGGGTCTATGAGCACTCTTTATTTCCAGTAGTTTCTAATAATTTCTCTTTCCCTTGCTAAATGCAGCGGAAGAGGGGCAGGACCGGACAGGGAACTTAAAACAGCCCTGGCAAAAAATGTAATTTGAGCCCCCATGTGCAGACCTGCTAATGTGTGCTATAACTAGAGCAGCTCCTTGAATTTGCCGCCTGGCTCGTGTACTGTGCACCACCACTCCTGCAGGCCGAAACAGGACTTCAAGTGCCAAAGCTGGCCTCCTGGGGCTCCAGCCTCTCAGGGGATTGCCCGCTTGCCTGGCTGGCCACTCCGGCCTTGAAGAGGAGTCAAACGCTGCATGATGTCTCGTCTACTACCGTTAACATGTTGGTGAGTGGACATCCATGTAAAAGCACAAGGTATAAAGAAACCCTCAAAATAATAACAATACACTAATTTATAGAATGTGAGCAAGTTATGTCACATAGAAAGATGGAGTATCCATCTGGGTACTGAAACGAGAGTGAAAAATAGTGGCAGAATTCATATTTTAGACAATTTATGACCGGATCACAAATACACAATGTACTTCACCAGTGCTTCCTAGTCATTTTAGAACCATGACCCAGGGAGCAGGGTACTGGCTGTCACCAAGCTACTATCCCACACCTTCAATAGTGCACCTAAAAGTGCAGAGTCGGGGTGTGGCCACGAGCTGAGCATGGCGGACGTGCTTTAGAGTAGCTCCGTCCGCTGCCCGACATACAAGCTAAATATCCTGTTTTCCAGTACTCCCCGATCGCCCATTTCACCCCTGTCCAACCTCGAAGACAAAGGGATCCCCAGACCAGCGATCGCTGACCGCAACATCCCCCTGTGAACGGACTCAGAGATCGGCGCCTGTGGGGCCTGGATCCCGGCCGACAACCGCGGACTAAAGTAAGAGCGCCGAGCCGACAGTGCGGAGACCGGCTGATCGGACGCCGACGAGGCGCGGCCACGCGGAACGGCGCTGGGTGACAGACGAGCGGCCCCTGGGAACTGGAGCGTTGCCGTCGCTCGCCAAGCACCGGTGATAAGGGTAGAGCGGAGCGGAGGTGTCCCCCTGGCCGAAGGAGGCAAAATTCTGATACTACCCGGACGCGGCGCCCGGAGCACAGGGACGGCGCTGCGGCGGCGGGGACCCGATCTGCACATGTCCACCTCTTCAGGCGTGGGTCTGGAGGCCTGGCAGCAGCGGTCCCCACCTGCGAGGTCCGACAGTAAGCCCAGTGCCTGATCAACCGGGTGCGAGAAAGCTGCGGGGGCACTGAATTAGAAGCTGCAATCCTCCACGGGCCGCTGTGGCCTCCATTTTGCCGCCAATGATAGCTGGCTTCATATAAGGGGGATGAAGGAGCTGGTGTGACATGGAAACTATCGTGCTGCAACGTACCAGAGGTACAGAAACGGTGCACGGCGTCACATACGATTTGACAGGGAGAGTCCACGTGTCTCCACTGGAGCTTACAACTGTCCTGGACAGCACACGTGGCGGTGCCCGACGAAACTCCGAGGGTGATCAACTTTGCACCTGCGGGCAGTGCGACTCCTGGGTGTGCTGGTGCAGCGCCAGACGAGGATTCGGGCTGCTGGGAGGCACCAGTGAATTGCCGATTGGGGACACAGTTAAAACCAGAAGCTTGCGACGACCATAACACTGCAGTGCTGCGGAACATATACCCATGCTTATATATAGACACATGCACAGCGGCAGTGTTCCCTGAGTGCACGACACGTAGAAGATATCTACACATATCCTGATATCGGACACACGAGAAGGACATTGAGGCCGCCGCCCTGCAGACGAGGGCCATGGGGAGAAACAGGGCTAAGGCACAAGACCATGGCGCCAATACTGACCTACAATCTACAGGTTCGGAGGATCCACTAGCCTCCTCCAATGTGGAGATCATACCACCGACGGGCAAGAATACACAGGACGCTAAACTAGACCTTATACTGGCCGAAATAAAGGCATCCAGGGAAGCGCTGGAGCTACGTATGGACAATATGGCGACAGGCCTGTCACTCCTACGGGCGGATCACAACAAACTGGCGGAGAAGGTCTCTGAACACAAGATCACGCTGGATGACCTAATCCCGCAACAAACAGATCACTCCACGAAACTAGAAAGCATGGAGAAACAGATCAAGCTACTGTGGGACAAGATGGATGACGCGGAAGGGCGCGCCCACCGCAACAAAGTGCGAAATTTTGGGGAATTCCGGAGCGCAGCGAAGGGAGGAACCCCACACAATTCGTGGAGGACCGGCTGAAGAAGATTGTAGGCCCACAAGATCTTACCACGCTGTACAGCGTAGAGAGGGCGCACAGGATGCCGGCGACGCCACCCAAACTAGGAGCACCACCACGCCCGCTAATTGCGCGACTTTTGCTTTATAAAGAGAGAGATTCAGTGCTGAGAGTGGCAAGAGAGAAAGCGCCACTGCAGTATGAGGACAAAACCATTTCAGTGTACCCAGACTTCACCCCGACAGTGCAGAGAGCCAGGTCAACATTCCTGGGGTGAAGCGCAAACTACGGGACAGAAATCTGAAATACGCCCTGCTGTTTCCAGCTCGCCTCAAAATACTATATGGCAACAAATCATATTTCTTCGACACATCTGAAGAGGCGGCAGAGTGGATGGAAGTAGCGCTGACACCGCCAAATACACAAGTCCCATTCGAAGACGACCAGGGCGGAGGACCTTCACGTAAGGGGGAGAGGCGCCAGTCTGACATGAATGAGGAACACGCGAAAGGTTCTTCGGCTAGTGGAAGCACTACGCCGGCCAGGTCTGGGAGGACCACGAAGATCGGTCACCTGACGGAGGCTGCGTTGGCGGCACATGATGCAAGAGGCAACTTAGCTACAGACAACCGCTCGGACACGCAAACGGAGGTGTCGGGATCTGATGATAGCCTGCAGCTCTTCCCAAAATCACGGTACAAGTGGCGAATGAACTCTGACTGCGCCATTAGAAGACTCCGATTGGTAAAGTATGAACCTTGCACAAGGGGCGATCGGGGGTGAGAGACACACTGGCTAAGGGCGTAATAAAGTAACACCAACAAGCTCAGGACTGGTGCAAGTGGACCCCTCTCCCCACCACATAGACATGTTTTGGTTCTACCATTGCCCACGTTGGGCGGTAAGGTTTGGAACCCGAGAGTTTTCAATTGGGGACCTTAGAGTTGTGGGGTTACATGTTGATTTGGCACTGGGGTCACAGCAGTATATATACGCACTCTTCATGGTGCAAAGCCCACTGACTATGTCTGCTAAAGACCGAAATGGGGACCCTTAACGAATACAAAATGTGCACCTGGAATGTTCGAGGTATGGGGTCTGTCCACAAAAGACATAGACTGCTGGCACAACTCAACTGAAGAAACATTTAGATTGCCTGCCTCCAGGAGACTCATTTGAACAATGTAGAGGGTGGGAAGCTGCGTAAAAAATGGAAAGGGCAATTGTTTGCTACCTCTTATTCTGTGTTCTCGAGAGGGGCAGCTGTGTGGCTGAGAAACTCAGTCCCGTTTAAGCTGGTGGAGAAGAGACTGGACACGGAAGGTAGATATGTATTCATCCGTGGGTTGTTGGATGGTTCCCCTGTTGTGATAGGCAGTATTTATGCGCCGAACTCTGGCTAATCGGACTTCCTAACTAACATCAATAGAGTGGTGGCGGAATGGACAGACTATCACTGGATTATAGGTGTGGACTTTAATGCTGTATTGGATATCTCGTTGGACAGGTCACATCCACCCCTACAGGCCACTGAGAGTAGGAGACAGGCAGATGCGCTGGCGCAGTGGGCAGAAGGATGGGGTCTGGCGGAGCATGGAGATGTAAACACTTGCTGAATAGGGAATACACCTTTTACTCGCCACCCCACAGGTTGCACAACATAATAGACCACGTTTTTTGCGCTAAAACACTACTGGGGGAGGTCACCTTGGCGGAACATATGGGCAAGACTTTATCAGACCACAACCCGGTGGAGGTTACGTTCCAATGGGGTAGAATCCCTACACCAATACCTACATGGCGCCTCACTCCGGACCTCCTGGAAGACACGGTCTTTCGCACAACACTTGCAGACGCCATAACCTCCTACTTTGACACAAATACTGGTTCGGCGAGTTCCCGGCATATAGAATGGGACGCTTTCAAAGTGTCCATTAGAGGAGAGGCGATGAGCACACGAGTGGGTATGAGGCATATTGTCATGGAGAGGCTCCGAGAGGTAGAGGGGAGACTGGCTATGCTTGAAAGTGAGGCTGCCGGCACGAACATACCATTCACACCACTCCAAGAGGCACATATACAACACGCAGAGCTACTGGAGGAATTGCGAGTGCTGGATTTTAGAGAGTACACATACAGACAACATGCGCAAGCGGAAAGGGCCGGACCCTTGCTGGCTCGAATGGTACGGGATGACCCAGTGCATCTGCCTATAATGGAGGTCATCGATCAGGGGGGTCACTAACAACGACACAGCTAAGCATTAACACTGCATTTAGGGAATACTATGAAACACTATATGGCCCACACAGACCATTATTAGGCACGGCATTTGAGGTGTTCATGGAGGGCCTGGACTTGCCGCGACTTGCAGACCACCAGAGCAAAGAGCTATCTCGCCCTATCACTATTACGGAGATACGCCAGGCTATACGCGCGCTACCACGGAATAGGGCGCCGGGCTCGGATGGCCTTCCAGCTGAATTTTACAGAGCCTTTATTGATCTCCCGGCCCCGCGCCTCCTTGTGATATATCGAGAGGCGCTACAAACGCAGAGCCTTCCGCAATCATCACTTCAGGCCCTGATAGTGTCACTACTGAAACCGGGCAGGGATGGCTTACACTTAGCTAACTATAGGCCCCTATCCTTGCACAAGGGGCGATCGGGGGTGAGAGACACACTGGCCAAGGGCGTAATAAAGTAACACCAACAAGCTCAGGACTGCTGCAAGTGGACCCCTCTCCCCACCACATAGACATGTTTTGGTTCTACCATTGCCCACGTTGGGTGGTAAGGTTTGGACCCCGAGAGTTTTCAATTGGGGACCTTAGAGTTGTGGGGTTACATGTTGATTTGGCACTGGGGTCACAGCAGTATATATACACGCACTCTTCATGGTGCAGAGCCCACTGACTATGTCTGCTAAAGACCGAAATGGGGACCCTTAACGAATACAAAATGTGCACCTGGAATGTTCGTGGTATGGGGTCTGTCCACAAAAGACATAGACTGCTGGCACAACTCAACTGAAGAAACATTAAGATTGCCTGCCTCCAGGAGACTCATTTGAACAATGTAGAGGGTGGGAAGCTGCGTAAAAAATGGAAAGGGCAATTGTTTGCTACCTCTTATTCTGTGTTCTCGAGAGGGGCAGCTGTGTGGCTGAGAAACTCAGTCCCGTTTAAGCTGGTGGAGAAGAGACTGGACACGGAAGGTAGATATGTATTCATCCGTGGGTTGTTGGATGGTTTCCCTGTTGTGATAGGCAGTATTTATGTCCGAACTCTGGCTAATCGGACTTCTTAACTAACATCAATAGAGTGGTGGCGGAATGGACAGACTATCACTGGATTATAGGTGGGGACTTTAATGCTGTATTGGATATCTCATTGGACAGGTCACATCCACCCCTACAGGCCGCTGAGAGTAGGAGACAGGCAGATGCGCTGGCGCAGTGGGCAGAAGGATGGGGTCTGGCGGAGCATGGAGATGTAAACACTTGCTGAATAGGGAATACACCTTTTACTCGCCACCCCACAGGTTGCACAACAGAATAGACCACGTTTTTTGCGCTAAAACACTACTGGGGGAGGTCACCTTGGCGGAACATATGGGCAAGACTTTATCAGACCACAACCCGGTGGAGGTTACGTTCCAATGGGGTAGAATCCCAACACCACTACCTACATGGCGCCTCACTCCGGACCTCCTGGAAGACACGGTCTTTCGCACAACACTTGCAGACGCCATAACCTCCTACTTTGACACAAATACTGGTTCGGCGAGTTCCCGGCATATAGAATGGGACGCTTTCAAAGTATCCATTAGAGGAGAGGCGATGAGCACACAAGTGGGTATGAGGCATATTGTCATGGAGAGGCTCCGAGAGGTAGAGGGGAGACTGGCTATGCTTGAAAGTGAGGCTGCCGGCACGAACATACCATTCACACCACTCCAAGAGGCACATATACAACACGCAGAGCTACTGGAGGAATTGCGAGTGCTGGATTTTAGAGAGTACACATGCAGACAACATGCGCAAGCGGAAAGGGTCGGACCCTTGCTGGCTCGAATGGTACGGGATGACCCAATGCATCTGCCTATAATGGAGGTCATCGATCAGGGGGGTCACTAACAACGACACAGCTAAGCATTAACACTGCATTTAGGGAATACTATGAAACACTATATGGCCCACACAGACCATTATTAGACACGGCATTTGAGGAGTTCATGGAGGGGCTGGACTTGCCGCGACTTGCAGACCACCAGAGCAAAGAGCTATCTCGCCCTATCACTATTACGGAGATACGCCAGGCTATACGCGCGCTACCGTGGAATAGGGCGCCGGGCTCGGATGGCCTTCCAGCTGAATTTTACAGAGCCTTTATTGATCTCCTGGCCCCGTGCCTCGTTGTGATATATCGGGAGGCGCTACAAACGCAGAGCCTTCCGCAATCATCACTTCAGGCCCTGATAGTGTCACTACTGAAACCGGGCAGGGACGGCTTACACTTAGCTAACTATAGGCCCCTATCCTTGCTAAACACGGATTATAAAATATTGAGTAAAATCCTGGCGACAAGACTGGCACAGTATGTTCCGCGGCTGATACACCCTGACCAATGCGGCTTTGTACCGGGTAGGAGCACTGCTATGAACCTACGGAGACTCAGTCAACTTATGCTCGGCAGGCCAGAGTCGCTGAGTAAGCAGGGATGTATTTCCCTGGATCTGAAGCAGGCCTTTGACTCCCTCAGGTGGGACTACATGTTGGCAGCTCTTGCAAGGTTCGGAATACCACCTGAATATATTGCATGGATTCAGTTACTGTACTCCTGCCCAACGGCCCGGAAACGCACGAATAGATGCATTTCGTCACACTTGGACATAGCGAAAGGAACAAGGCAGGGATGCCCACTGTCCCCGCTATTGTTTATACTGGCATTAGAGCCATTGCTCTGCAAACTCCGGGGGTCAGCACACCACAGGGGCAAACGTAGGGATGGAGCGACCCATGTGGTATCGGCGTCTGCCGATGATAATATTCTGTATTTCGGAGACTTAGGGGGGAGGCTGGACCCCGTCCCCGACATATTTGAAAGCTTCCGCTTGTTATCAGGGCTTACTATTAGCGAGCGGAAATCCTACGGGTTCTACTTCTCTGCAACGGAGACGGAGGCCCAACTGCCCTTCGCACCACATACTTTCCGAGTGGCGGAGACAACCTTCCGCTACCTCGGGATACAGATATACAGAGGCGCGAGGGATATGCTGGATGGCAATCTAGGGAGAGCAATCATGGCGCTGAAATCTCAGGTGCAATTTTGGACAGCACTACCGCTATCGGTGTCAGGCAGGGTGACTATATCCAAGATGGTGGTACTGCCCCGCCTCCTTTACTACTTCACGAGCATGCCATTTATGGTCCCCGCTTCCATGTTCAAATCTTTAAATACCCTACTGACTGAACTGGTATGGGGTTCTGGGAGACGACGTATTAGCCTAGTCAAGCTACAGCTCCCCACTGCGGCAGGCGGTATGGGGGTCCCGGACCTGCAGGCATACAACTTTGCCTGTCATCTGCAATGGTTAGCCTATTGGACGGCCGGGAGGAACTTACACGAAATCGACGTGTCCGAAACGGACTGGAACAGGGGGAGAATACACACCCTGTTGTTGCCAGGGGCGGAGATCCCAAGGTCGGCGCCCACCCTGCTTAGACTCGCGATTGACTACTGGAAGAAGGCGGTGAGATATACATCCTGCACGTCCTCCTACGCCCCCACGATTCCGCTACTAGGACTCCCAGTGGGACTGAGACCACTCTCGAATCAAATGCTCGCGGAGTGGCACGATGCGGGTGTAACGCAGGTAGGGGACCTGTTTACAGACGGCAGGGTCATGTCATTTGAGGACTTCCGTAGTGCACACCACACATCGGGAGGGCTGTTCCTACTACATGCCGGGGTGCGTCGATATATCACACAGGTATGGGCACCGGACGGAACAGAGCCGCCCACGAACCCACTACTCACCATGCAGTACCTAATGGGGTCGGGCAGTCACCTAACGAGATGGATAACACATGGTATAAGAGAGGGCAGGGCAGTCTCGTTACAGCCACTGCGGGACAAATGGGAACAGGACATAGGGAGACCTGTCAGGGACAAGGAATGGGACAAAATACTCAAATTCCCGAAAAAGGGTTTGAGAAACCCGAAATTCAAATTCATACAGCTTATGATCCTGCATAGGGCATACCTGACACCCCACCGCATACATGCAATGTTCCCCAACACAACTGACACATGCCCCCGGTGTGTAAGTGCCCAAAACTGGGATACTACTGGACGACAGTACATGATGATTTGGCCAGACTGGTTCCCTCCAAACCATACACCGCACTGAAATATACATTATTGGGGCTGGGTCCTGTAGAACGGAAGAAGAGCGTAGGCACACATTTCACTGATCTAGCCCTACTACTAGCGAAACGCACCATAACGATGAAGTGGAAATCTTCTAAGCCACCAGATCCGGAGGTGTGGAGGGCAGAGGTGGTGCGGTGGGGAAAGGCTGAGAGTATGATATTGCAACGGGAAGAGCGTAGGGGACTCAGGAAGAACCACATATCACTAGACTGGAATGCATTGCTGGGGTCCTTTGAGGCAGGCGAAGGCGATACGTCCGACAGATCTGCTGTTGAGGGCTGAAGGATACGGTGATATACAAGCGGTTGGAGGTGCCCGTTCTCTGGTCGGGGCCCGCTCGTAAAGCAAATGTTGTAACTACCTCTGGGTGCACGGAACAGACGCAACATACGAGGAGACTTAAGTATAGTCCTCTGTAGGGTTATAGTAGGTACACTGAAAGTAATGTGATTCTGTAGAGTGGGCTAGGAAGCATGATTGTTTAAATATGACTTATACAAGTGCCTAGGGGGGGAGGGACTGGGAGGGGGGCGTTATATTGGGAATGTTTCAGAACATGTAAAATGAACATATCTAATTACTGTACGGAAATGGCGTTTGAATACATACCAGCAAGGTGGAATTTACAAATGTGATTACCATGTCATGATCGCCCTTAATTATTCTGCTAATAAAAAGATTTAAAAAAAAAAAAGTGCAGAGTCATGCAACAAGTCAGTGCCATCAGTTGTACAACTTCGTGATAACTGTCTGCAATGCTTCCCTGTGGCCACAGCCCACCCCTTGATGAGATACACTTGGATGCAATGTTATTGGAACAGAAGTTGTGAAACATATAGCATTTCTTAGTCAGTAGACAGCAAGGAATAGGAATATATGGTGTTAAATGTTTATTTTGTCTTTTAAGGTTTTTGAGGCTTTGAAGGGAAGTGTATATTTTTAGTCATTCGCAATATAACAGTTTTAAAGGTCTGAAGATAGCAATGAGAGAATTATTCCTCCTACAAGCATTCAGTCACTCAACTATTGTTAATTGGGTTCTTACAAATGCTGCAGTCATACATTTCTAACCTACAGGTCAAAGCTTCTAAGAATTGATCACAGCTTCTAAGAATTGAATGCGCACCAGTTTTTGACAGCCTGACTAATCCACGTGGTCCTTGCGAGGCACTTGTGTAAAGCATGACAGCGCCAAGTCACTTTCATCTTTGCACCTTAGATAATATATGTGCCACAGAATTAAGTAATGTTAACATCAGAATATATTTTACAAACCTATTGTCCTATTGGTGCGGACTTTCTATTGTTAACTCCAATGTGCTGACATTTTGTAAACAACATTTAGGCACGCTATTTCTCTCATACAATATTTTGGTTATGATATTCTCATACCATGCCATCAAACCAGATGTCTGGCAATTGGACAAGGCACCTGATTCCCTTCCCCACCTATCTTAGAATGATAAAGCTAACAAAACAGTCCCCTGCCTTGGGAGCAGGGCTCTTTGATTCTGCTGGCTTGCAGCCATGATTCAGGACTTTGGACACAACTCTCACATCAACAGACCATTCCAATACATCCTACTAGCACTATTAATAGGTCGCTAACCAATCTGCAAACAATACCATCAGGAGGGTGGAAATAGAGATATTTCAAGGTAACAGACAAACACAAAGAGGCAGGCTCCTTTTACACACCAGTCTCTGCATCTTCCACCAGCTGCTACCCCCCTCGTAATAATCCTGGACAATGTACCGAATTTGAGGGCGAGCCAGGTTGAAACAACAACTCAACTAATGGATAAATCTCTCCATTTGCTGACTCGTTATACAACCGGCATGGGCGGGGGGGGGAGGGGGTCTTGATTGGCCAGCCAAATTATTATGTCTAGTAGGGTGGGTTGATTGGGTCTGTCAATGCAGAGTGATTGTGTGGTAATACATTTTAACAACTCTTTTGTACCAAGATCTCTTCTAGCCCAACTACACAGAGCTCCACCTAAGGGCACAGCATCACCCCTTGAGCACTTCTGTAGCCCCCTCCCATTAGTGGTCTCAGAATCGTTACCCTATCCAAGGGAGGACTAGCACTCTGGGCATTCCGTGATGTTACCCCTTCGCAACAGACCTGCCCCACTTTTTTGGTTTGGAACTCTGCGACTGACTACATCCACAGCCCAATGACGGGTCTATTACAGCGAGTGCTCTACCGCTTGATACTCAAGTATCCATAAAAAAATAGTGAGGTTTGGAAGGGGAAAGTTAATATACATAAAGTAACATCCTGGAACATTGCGGGTATTATAAACAAACTAGGCGACGATCATTGGCAGAAACACTGGCAGGGACAAGACATTGCTTGTTTACAAGAGACATGGGCAACGGAATCTACTTTTGTAAATGGATATCGTTCCTTTCAGACAAGGGCAACCCTGTCAGCCTCTGGGAGGGCAAAGGGGTACCTTTTAACTTTGATCCCCTATACATTGGCACTGACGGTTAAGAACTTTGAAAGGAAGAGCCTCTATTTCCATATTCTCACCTTCGAGTTGACCAATCAAGGCATTTGGCATTTAATAAATTACTACAACAACAATTTCGGGTCAAACATGCACCTAGTCATAGACGAAGTGAATAGGGCAATTGATGAGGCCATAAATACAATACAGAAAAAGGAGGCCATAAATATCATTTGGATGGGAGATTTATTACTCACCCATGCAAGTGCCATCAAGGGCGTGTCTGTGGCTTGGAGGACCTGATGGGGAATCCGATTTACCATTTCTCTCACACCAACTATGGAAACAGTCTGAATAAGACTCTTTCATCCAGGAATATGGTAATAGTAAATAACCGGTCCACCCCCATGGACCCCCCCCCCAAAAAACCTTTCGCCAAGAGGCCCAGGAGTCAATGATCGATTGTATATTAGTGTCCAACCCTCTTAACGAAAGCTGTAATTATATAGATGCTCAATTTACGAAGTTTAGTGACCATGCTATTTTAACCTGTGAGATATTTTTGACTCACGGGGGAAGTGAACAATCAACAGGAAATAGGCCTCCCACTATTAACTAGGAGAAATATTTATCAATTAAAGTGGGCCCAAATTGATAAACTTAAGCTGATCCCAGAAATAATGTACACTTATGATAAGATCAGTAGCTGCCTGGATGCAGAAAATCCCTGCTCTGGTAACATCAAAATGGGCAAGTGTTGGCATTCTGGCAATCTAATTTTGAATGAATTTGAAAGCCCCTTCTAATTCCTCAGTCTAATCAAATGGTACGCTCTTCTTTAACTGTGATCTGCACCACGTTAGCAAAATTCTTGCCAAACCTGGAGTAGTATTCTGCCATCTTTGTTGGACTGGGATGCTTATTCTATGATGCAACTTGTCAGATCAATTTTGGGAATAATGACTTCAGCTGTGACAGTGTGACCTAGATATGAAACTGACGCCCCTCCAAATTTACATTTTTCCTTTCCTAGGTTAAGGCCTTTATTTTTCAATATAGTGAGCACCTGCCTCAAAACATCATCATGTTGCTGTTTGTCCTGGAAACACATCTTAGACTCAATTTCCTTCAATACCAAAATCATTAGATTTGGAAACAAGCTGCTGCCAAATCTAGTCTTTTAAATCTATATTCCCCAAGGGCATAAAAAAGAAGTGAGAGCTCTAGAACCCTCATACAGCATGATATGGTAGTAAGCGGTAGGTAAATCCATCATGCTAAATACAGAAGCACTCTTTAGCATGACCAGAGACACAGTGATGTTTAGAAACGTCTGACGATCAACCAAGAAGCATTGGTTGAAGTCTCTGAGATTCATGGAAATGCTGAGTTTGTATTACTCTTACCTGACGCCGGGGGGCCACCGCAGTTGCCGCTGCTGTCACCGCTGGAGCCGCTGGGTCCCTGACGCTGCGAGGTGGAACTGCAGCTCCCAGCAGGCTTCATGAGTCCAGCCCACCTGCTTCCTGTCATCACGCGCCCGGAGGCGCTGTAAAAGGCGGAGGCTCTCACTGGAGAGCGGGGGCATTTCAGAAAACTCTTACCTGACGCCGGGGGGCCACCGCAGTTGCCGCTGCTGTCACCGTTGGAGCCGCTGGGTCCCTGACGCTGCGAGGTGGAACTGCAGCTCCCAGCAGGCTTCACGAGTCCAGCCCACCTGCTTCCTGTCATCACGCGCCCGGAGGCGCTGTAAAAGGCGGAGGCTCTCACTGGAGAGCGGGGGCATTTCAGAAAACTCTTACCTGACGCCGGGGGGCCACCGCAGTTGCCGCTGCTGTCACCGTTGGAGCCGCTGGGTCCCTGACGCTGCGAGGTGGAACTGCAGCTCCCAGCAGGCTTCACGAGTCCAGCCCACCTGCTTCCTGTCATCACGCGCCCGGAGGCGCTGTAAAAGGCGGAGGCTCTCACTGGAGAGCGGGGGCATTTCAGAAAACTCTTACCTGACGCCGGGGGGCCACCGCAGTTGCCGCTGCTGTCACCGTTGGAGCCGCTGGGTCCCTGACGCTGCAAGGTGGAACTGCAGCTCCCAGCAGGCTTCACGAGTCCAGCCCACCTGCTTCCTGTCATCACGTGCCCGGAGGCGCTGTAAAAGGCGGAGGCTCTCACTGGAGAGCGGGGGCATTTCAGAAAACTCTTACCTGACGCCGGGGGGCCACCGCAGTTGCCGCTGCTGTCACCGTTGGAGCCGCTGGGTCCCTGACGCTGCGAGGTGGAACTGCAGCTCCCAGCAGGCTTCACGAGTCCAGCCCACCTGCTTCCTGTCATCACGCGCCCGGAGGCGCTGTAAAAGGCGGAGGCTCTCTCCGCATCGCGGACGCGCGCGGGCGTCGCCGGGCTGAGCCCGGGCAGAGGGCGGGCCGTCTGTGGCCGTCCGGGGACGAACGAGGACGGGCCGGGCCATCCCCCTTGGCTTGACCGTTGAGAACCCGTAGGTGATTACTACATATGAAACTTTGTTTTTATTGAATAACATTTATTTGAGGCACCTGACCAACCCTAAAATGTCTGTCCAAACTACTTTACCCGATAACTATTTGTTGAAAGTAGTGTCTAGAATTAATTGTGACAGAAGGAAATCATTGGGGAAAAGTATTGTTCCAGACCTTTCATCGATTCCATCTACAGATGTAAATAATGCAGTTATTGCAGATACTGACATTGTCAGCGAGACTGTTGCATTTGCGGAGCATGATAATATTGATGTTGATTTAACCACGGCATTAGATAATTCAATCAGGGTGGAAAATGATCCAAGTGAGAATCCCGAAGGTACACCACAACCATCTGTTAGGGCTATTAAATATATGCGTGCCTGTAAGAAAATGGCACCTAAGCGGGGAAATAACTCTAACAGAAAGAATAGGAAAGATGCCTTACATAAGGAGAGTGCCAATGAAATGGGGGCATTAGCAAATGATAATTTTGTTTCTATTATGCCTGACCAAATTGACCTGTTACTGAGTAGTATTTACGATAAATTTAATAGGGTAGTAGACCCCCTGTTAACTAAAATCGATGATCTGCAGGCAGAAGTAGTAAGATTAAGGGCCGCGGTGGATCAGCATGCCGGCAAATTTGCAAAAACTATATCTAATTTCAAAATGCCGGCGTGTGCAACCACTGTATCTACTACTACTACTAACAGGGCGCTACCACAATTACGACCTACTAATAGTGCCCCGTCCTCTAATACTAGGAAACAACAGCCCAATGAGCCACCTATACCTAGCCATATAATAGCTCAGGAGGCAGGCCGACCTTTACAGCAATTAAGCGTTGGGTCGACAAGCTCAAGCTCAAGCTCAGGGTCGGGTATTTTATTGAATGATGTTAGACCTATACCGGCCCCAAATAGTGTAAGGGCAGCTCCGGTATCAGCTGGTTTATCTCTGCCCGCTGCAACAAGGGGAACGAATGGTGTACCCATGCGGATATGTAGGCGCCCAGTTGACCTTCCACCTGAATGTGTACCTTATGTAGTGGTACTTACTAATGTTCTGATTTTAACCCAGGTCCCTATTACCCAGGAGTCAGCGGAATCTTTGAAGAATAAAACAATTTCCTGGTTAAACCGCCACTGTGATTTTCCAGTTGGCTACTCTGACCAAATTGTTTCGATCAGAAGAGTCAATTGGATTGGTAATACAAGAAAAACATGTGGGGGGGACTGCGTGATTATTAATTTTAAACATCCGCAACACGTTGCGACTGTTCTCCTTAGAGCAGCCTCACTCACGCAGTCAGAGACAGATGTAGTTGCTAGACCTCTGGGCTACTTTTATAACCATCTTAGCAGGCCACCCTCTGTTGATTGCGGGGAGGGGATAACAAGTAACTTCACCTGTCCACCCTTTGTAAATAGACCTGTGTTGCCTAATCCCCGTCCTGGTTTCCATGATGGCACATTTACCCCGCTGATGCATGCGATGAGTTCTGCGATAGGTGGGAACAATTTGGGAAACAAATTTGTAGCTTACTCCCCCAATCCTCTTACCAACTATGGTATCATCCCTCCGCCTGTCAATGGGATGGTCTACCAAGTCCCTATTCAGAACAGGTATCAGTCGTTGAGCTTTCTGGATCAGAATGATTGACATGAGACTGACCCCTCTCGGGGTGATGTACCTAGTAATAATTGCGGAACAGTAGCTACCCACGTGAATGAACCAGATGATAACGTGATTGTAGAGTGTACATTAGTAGGGGGAGATGTCTCAAATACAATGCATAACATAGAGCTTTTTAATCTAGAGGATAACATGTCCATACCCAGTGATGAACCGCCTATTATTAGCCATGAGAGTGATAGAGTAACTTGCCACTTGCCAGTTGGAATATTGCAGGCCTAGTGGCCAAGGAGGATATGTTGGGATGGATAGATTTTGTGAATTTATTTGACATCATTTGCCTTCAGGAAACCTGGTGTAAAAACTTTAAGGGCATTGATGGCTTTGTATCCTATGAACTTCCTGCCTCGGCCTCAACCCACGGTAGAGCTAAAGGAGGGTTGCTGATGTTGATTTCAGTAAAGTTGCCTATTCTGGTGAAAAAATATGTTAAAGTGGGGGACCATTCACAAATTTTATGGCTAGCTCAAGAAGCGGGTAGAAATATACTTTTAATTAATTTCTACAATAACATATTTGATGGCACTAGACATGTTGTTATTAATGAACTAGATAGGGCATTGACCAATTGTGTCAACAATTTTAATGGTGTTTTTGAATTTATTTTTGTGGGGGATTTTAATGTCTCAGTATGCCCATTATCATCACAGAAGTTATGTGGGGTGTATAATCGTCTGGGGGATGCTGAAGTCCACTTTCCCAATCACTCCTATGGAGAAACCCTGAATAACTTCTTGATAGACCATGATATGGAAATTATGGATAATGCCAAAAATGATGAGGGCGAGAATATACCGACTTTTAAAGGAAGGGGCGCTAACACTATTATTGATTTTATATGCATGTCCTCAACCCTTACCCCGTTATGCTCTGTGATCAAGGTGGTTGATGTCATGCTAAGTGATCATAACTGTTTAACTACTGATGTAATAATATGGAACCGTGTCCCTATATGTGAACAAGGTAGTATTGTTAATATTGTACCTCATAGGCGGAATGGCCATAGGCTGAGGTGGAAGGGAGACAAAGCGGATATAACATCTGAGGCCATCATCACAAGTTGTCTAATAGATATTACAGCAATTCTAGAACAGGATGACACCTCGGTCGACAGTATTGACCACTTTGATAGAATTAATTCAACCATCAATAAGAAGTTTACCAAAAAGGTTGGTCACAATGATAGATATAAAAGGGGGTGGTTTGATCATGCGTGCACTATTGCCCGAAGGAATCTTAAAAACGCCTTGGCAGTTAAACCAAGAGATAGGAGCATGGTGATTAATCTTAGGCAGGATTATAATTTGATCCTTAAACGTAGAAAAACCGAATTACAGCAGGAAGCATGGGACAATTTGAACCAAGCAGCAGAATTGAAGAATTGCACTCTGTTTTGGTCTACGGTAAATAGCCAATTCCTAAAAGATGAAAAGGTTCCAGAACTCACATCTAACGTGAGTATGGAATCTTGGATCCAACATTTTTCTATTATTTTTGATACGAGTAATAGACCTGTCCCCAATGAAGAAGGCTGGCCTATTACAGCCTTAAACATCACCATTGATGAGGTTATGGTCAGTATTAGAGCCAGTAAGGGAGGTAAGGCCCAGGGTCCCGATGGAGTACGCATAGACGTGTACAAGACTGCACCGGAGATTTGGGGTCCATTGTTGTCGAAAATCTTCAATGCAGCTATTTGTTGTAAAATACCGTCTACTTGGGAGGAATCAATAATTGTTCCTATTTATAAAAAAGGTGACCGGGCAGATGCCAAGAATTATCGACCAATATCTCTACTGGACTCATCTGTCAAAATTATGAGTCGGGTCCTCTTAGTAAGATTAGAGGAATGGGCAGAAACAAATGAGATTTTAACTAATTGTCAGTATGGGTTCAGAAAAGGGCGTGGCACCATTGAGCAGTGTCTGAATTTAGAGCTTTTGGTAGGGAAATATACCCAGGCCAAACAAGGGTCGCTTTACTTATGTTTTGCTGACCTAAGCAGCGCTTTTGATATGGTAGACCACGCTATACTATGGGCCAAACTGATAGAAATGGGGGCTCCCAAAGGTATTATTTATTTCCTAGCCCGCCTATACGAAAAGCTTAGTACCAGTGTCCGATATGGACCTAATGGGGAGTGCACGACTAAGTTCCGGATCGGGAGGGGAATTAGACAGGGGTGTGTTCTAGCACCCCTGCTTTTTACCCTCTTCATAAATGAGATGGATTCTGTCCTGCAGACAGTCGCGGCGGATACCCCTAGAGTTAACAATCTTAACATACCCGTGTTACTCTATGCGGATGACGCCGTGTTTACTGTCTAGGACCCCCTTAGGTCTTCAACGTTTGATGGACAGCTTTGTGCAGTTCATCAAAGATAGGAAACTGGTGATTAATAAATCCAAAACATATGTGATGGAGTGCGGGCTTGGACGAGCTAAACTGAAAAATAAATCTCATTATTTTATTGATGTTGAACCGGTCCAAAAAGTTGAAAACTTCTGCTACCTGGGAATTAATTTTTCGAATAATGGTCGATGGGATATCGAACATAAATCTGTTAAAACAAAGATGATCAGGAGCGCTAATGGGGTTTTTGTATTTGCCAAGAAGCTGGGGAGTAGACGCATCAAAGACATGTTAAAAATCTATCAATCTAGATGTCTTTCTGTAGCCCTTTATGGGGCAGGTGTATGGGGTGTGTCACCAGCAGGGAGCCTTCAGGTAGAAGAGAATAACTTCCTGAAAAGACTCCTGTGTTTACCCAAATCTACCTCCAACTCCTTGGTTCACAAGGAAACAGGGTCTCAACCTTTAAATGACATGATCTTATTGAGACCACTAGTATTGTGGCGCTCTATTTGGTTGAGCAATGGCACCTCATTGAATAGAGCTATTATTGAGGATTGCCTTTCTTTGGACCAGCATCTTAAAATCCCGTGGATTAGATACATTATTGAATGCTTCCTAAAGATCTATGGACTTAATGTGATCAATGATCCTTACAGTACCTCCGATATCCCCAAATTAAATATGAAAATTACTTTCTTGAATCATTGCAATGAAAGGCATTGTCTTGAGGATTCTAAATTATCCACATGTATACTGTACAATAGCATGAATGATTTTATTGGATTTCATCCGTACTTGTCACAGGTAACCAGAGTTTCGCATCAGTTTGTACTAACCAGAATGAGGATGGGAACAGTACATTATCTTGTTGCGTGCCCAGATATTAAATTGCGTCCCATGGGACCCTGTGCCTGTGATAATGAAACGGAACAGAGCACTAAGCACTTTCTTTTATCTTGCAAATTTTATAGTGAATTACGGAAACTTTATTTAAAGCCAATGTTGAAAAGATTTGGTGTGAGAACAATCACGTACTCTATGAAACTGCTTTTTAATTTGCACAACCAGGACATTTGCTTTTTTACTGCTACATTTTTGCTTAAATCAATTAGCGCAAGGAAAAGTATGTGTTTTTAAGCTTTTTTAAATATTTATTCCATCCCCCCCTGGATAATATATGTATCATGTGTTTTTCTTTTCTTTTTAAAGTAATGCTTGTATCTGTAAGTCTATGTGCTTTTATGGACATGTTTTTTAACGTTCCGAATAAAGCTTTATGAAATGAAATGTATTACTCTTCTTGTAAAGGCTTTAACAGAAGATTGGGCACCTTCCTTACCTAATGCATCACTGGCTTCGAGTTCTTCTTTAAAAATATCTTATGCTCAACCCCTTTGAGAAGGTCAAGTTGATCTTTAAAGACTTCAGGGAATTCATTACCTATTCTTACATCTTCCCCATTAGTGGATATCTTCAAAACTTGGTTGGGAGATTTGGTGTTCAGGGTAATCTTTGATGCCTCCACCCCAACAAATTATTCCCACGATTGCACACATATATTTTTCGTACTCTTTCTCCTTCCATGACGTTTATTTTCATCACTTTGTAGCCTTTGAAGTCTATTTTCATTGCTCCATGCCCTTTGGGATTGAACAAAGTGACCCCATCTATTTCATATACTTTCTTTCAATTTTTGTCTTCTATTAGGGCAAGGGACACCCTGAAACTACCAAAACTGTGAGGTTTCTCCACACATATCTCGATGTTACATTCAGCTACAGGGCCACTATCCACAACACAATCCACATGTTTGATTCCCATAGAGGAGGTCACCACTCGTAAGATCATATTCTGGCTCACACAGAAATGTCTAGCACCTCATGTACTTTTGCATTCTTGCATACATGAGCAAAGTGCCCCTTCTTTACGCACTTGTGATAAACAGCATTACCAGCATTGCAGTTAGGACAGTTCAAAAGATATATGCACTACTACATTTTAAACATTTTAATTTGGAGTCTCTTCCTAAATTGGCATTTCCTTTATTAGGTCCTTCGCTCCATAGCCTTCCAGGCTGTGCTCTTTTGAGTGTCTTAAAGTAAAGGAGGTTCCCCTGTCATATATATCAGGGAGGGGGATATTTAGTCTCAAAAATTTGGAAGTCCATGTTGTAATTGTAGCAGACTAGGCTCCCTGGAATGAACTGGGGGGGGGGGGGTTGTTAGGTTTAATCTGTGCTATTTATAGCCTAGTCGGGATTTTCCAAAACAAACTTCAGAACTAAATAAAATCAAGTCACTAAAGTACACAGAAGAAAATGGCACTACCACCAGAATTATAAAAGTAATGTGCAAAATGTATTTGTAGCCTCCCAAATGGGTTACAGTCTAAAACATAATACAAAAGTGATTAAAATACCACCTAAAGTGGTAACACAGTATATAAAATACAGTCAAAGTGTAAAAAAAGGTCGACGCGGCGTTTCGGTGCTAATCAATCTTGACACCTTCATCAGGACATTAAGGACATTTGACTCCTTATCTATGAACAAATAACAGTATTTTAGCATCATTGTGTACTTTATTATATATTTTCTACATGCCCTACTAGTTCAGGCTATTGTCTAAACATTATATTAATCCCTTATTCCTTCCTGACCCCAGTTACTGACATACTAATATTATCTGCATTGAACCAGGATGTTGCTACTGGTTATCAATTTCTATTTAATTCATTCTGGAAGATATGGCTGAATATACCTGTATCTTGTGTTGATATAGCTTGTCAATTGCTTTCCAACTCGATGTAAACTTCTCGAATAATTATCGCCGTTGTTTTTAAAGTTCTATAAGAAATGCAGAAACAGATGTACCCCTTTATTTCTCGCTAGTACTAGGATTCCCACAGGTATTGTGCCTGAAACCCATTTATTTACCTTGAGGATAGACTACAGTGTTTTATCTCTGCACGGAGGGGCCACCGTTGTCAATAGAAGTGGCTTCTTTTTTAAAATGTTTTTTTCTTTTTTGGGTAATTTCTCCACGTGACCTATATATAGAAAGATCACGTGTGATAAGTCTCATATATTTTATTAATATATATCTCTGGTAATCAGACCTTACATTCTACTTATTCCACTCAGTATCTCATATGTGAGTACTCACCAATTTTGTCTTAGTTAGGTCTATAGGTACGGTTGAATTAATCAATCTTCACCGACCCTTCAGATGTTTCTCATGAACAGGAAATTCGGTATCTATGGATGTAGGTAGGACTATAGTTATGGATTATGTATAGTATTACTATGTATACATGGTTTATGCATCGCTCTAGTGTATAGGAATTTCTAAATAATTTGGCTTTATAAATATCCCTAGCGTTTCACTCTCTTGTTCACATCACCCTTTTTGTACAACACTAAGTTTTTGTTATCACTAAGGCATTTATATATTTACTAATTATCTCAATACCCAAAGGATATATCTATAATTCACACGCTCAGGTATGATAAGTAGTCCTCCTGATAATTATAAGTGATGCCTAATTTCTGCGCTTTTGTGAAGCACATTACAACAATTATTTAAGTGCTTAATGCTTTCAAATGTATCTCATAGGTACAGAGTTTACTTAGTTAGGTACCCAGAGTATGGCCTGCTAAAGTTTTAACTTACTAAATACCATCCAGAGTTTACTCTGGTTCCAGGTTAAGTTTATCATCTCCAGGGCTCACATACCTTATGGTTTGAAATCGGCCTCCCTGCTCCTCCGTGCTGTTTCCTTCTTTCCGATACGAAGTGAGAAGTCTAACTGAAGAACCGGCGTATTTGTACTGCCGCTTCCAAACGTGACCCGGAAGTCGTGCGCCCTTTGACACATGTGTTTTGAATGTTGTTCCCTTTTTTAATTTTTTTTAAAACAAATACATTCAGTATAAAACCGTGTTATTTGTATAGGAACTTTGTTTTTTTTCCAGTTTTTCAATTGAAAAAAACCTTTTACGCACAGCCTTTCACACAGGTGACCCGGAAGTGACTCTCGTCGCCTCGGACACCGGCGATCAAGATACTTTATCTAAAAATGTATTTCTGATGCTCTTAAGTATTCTAATTAAACCTACTCCTAATATTACGACCTGTTGTGTCTTTTATTTAGCTGTTTATCTCGGCGTTTTGTTCCAAGACATTGCATTAACTGTGGCGGCCATCTTGGATTGGGAAAAGCTCGTATAAAAATCTACACAGTGTAGTCATCTTGAAATTTGCTTAACAATAAACAGTTATTCAAAGTCCAGGCATAAAAAAATCTATTATATTTACTCATAGGATAATGCACAATGAATTGACGTTTCCAAATTAAAAAAATTCAAATTCTTCACAATTTATACGTTATCATAAATTTGTCTATGATTAGAATTCGATCAAACATTCTCTCATGGTCAATGCCATAGTTAAGTATGTTAATGATCTTGCAACCTCTTGTATCATAAATTTGGATGGTTTTCTAGACAGTTTATTCAAAGATATTCACCCCACGATGTCGGCCATATTGGGTTGGAGGAACCTAGTCGAGAGATATATACAATACAATAATCTTAGCATTTGCTTGACACTCGACAGTTATTCAAAAGAAATTCAATGATCTTTGTATGCATAGGAAAATGTATCATGAATTAAAGTACAGAAAATAAAATTCCATCACCATTTATACATTGTACCATTAGGCCATGATTATAATTCCATCGGACGTTGTCTAGCACTCTATTCCATGGCAGCATATTTTGAAATTATTGACCGAATAGTTATTAGTAATCACAAACAAAACCAATTGTCTAACTAGAATTAATCTGTAGGTTTGGATTATTTATTCTGTTTTTGGTTCAGAAAAAAAGGAACAGTGTATTTTTAGATCTGTATACATTATTATAGTCCTGTCTTTATTGACACAGATGGTTGCAAAATCCTATTAATTACTTTGATGCTGTTCAATAACAAACTGTACAGTCTATGCAGACCACCCATTTCACTTATCAGAAAAGACTCTTTAAGATTGACTAGTCTATACGGGGATTCTTTTTTACTTGCAGACTACATGGTTGAAGTTATAAAATTAATCTTTCCCATTCCTCTCTGTTGTTGAGACCAGTTCTAAAGGTGTTGAAAAGAGACATATAAAATTGCTCTCTTTTTTTCCTTTTGATAATATCATTCCCACCTCTGATACTGCGAGATATGGCTTCTACCCCACACCACTTTAGATCTTCCAGTTTATGATTGTGGGTTAACCAATGATCCACCAGGGGGGCAGTCTTCTTCTTAGTCCTAATGGCGGACTTGTGCTCTGTTATCCTCGTTTTAACCTCTCTGGCTGTTTCACCAATATATGCCTTATTACACGGGCATTTTATTATGTAAACCAAATTTTTGCTTTTACAATTAATGAAACTTTTGATCTTGTGATCAATTCCATTATAAGTAATCACATTGCCCTTCATCTGTGATGAGCAGTTGGAGCACATATTGCATGCAAAGTTCCCGGTAGGGAGTGGGGTGTTATGGATTGTTCCTTGGGTTTCTCGATTGATGTCTTTAAAAGTATGTACCAGACAGTTTTTTAGAGTTCTGTTTCTTCGGAAGCTAAACATGGGTTTAGGAATTTTCGCTCCCTGTCTGTCGTTCAACAATGACCAATTACGATTGATGATATTTTTTATTTTATTGCTTACTGTGCTGTAGTTTGTGACAAAAATTCATTTGTCCGTAGTTCTATCCATTTTGTGTTTATCTTTCTTGAACAGTGCATCTCTGTCATAATATTTGGCGCGTTTATACGCTTTTTTAATCAGGTTTTTAGGATACCCCCGGTTCTTTAGTTTTTCAGATAGTGCGTCCGCATGTTTATTAAAATCCTGCAAATTGGTACAGTTCCGTCTGATACTTAGATATTGGCCAAATGGTATGTTATCTTTTTGACTATTAGGATGATTACTTTTATAATGTAATAAAGTGTTCCTGTCAGTTGGTTTGGTGTACAGGTCAACACCTAAAGCTGACGTTACCAACCAATGGTTAGTCACTCTTGACATAGAGGCCCTCTATACAAACATCCCTCAGGATGATACCATCAAGATGTTAGAGGGCCTCTTAAAAATAGGACAAGAAGACCTCAGCCATCATGCAACTTTTATTTTGGTATGTGCAGAAATAGTTTTAAAAAACAATATTTTTTTATTTAAAAATGATTTTTATAAACAAATTAAAGGGACTAGTATGGGTGCAACTTGCGCCCAAGTCTGGCGTGCCTATACGTAGCGGCCTTTGAGGAAAAGCACATATTCAACGACATAGCACCGTTTAGTGAAAATATAACGTGCTGGTCGAGGTATATCGACAATATTTTCTTTATTTGGACAGGCACCCTTGATACACTAACTGAGTTCATCCTTTGGCTTAATTTAGGTGACAAAAACCTTACATTTACCTTAAACTATAATAAGGAAACAATTGAATTCCTAGATATCAAGATCCGAGTGGATAATGCAGCTTTAGGTGTTGACCTGTACACCAAACCAACTGACAGGAACACTTTATTACATTATAAAAGTAATCATCCTAATAGTCAAAAAGATAACATACCATTTGGCCAATATCTAAGAATCAGACGGAACTGTACCAATTTGCAGTATTTTAATAAACATGCGGACGCACTATCTGAAAAACTAAAGAACCGGGGGTATCCTAAAAACCTGATTAAAAAAGCGTATAAACTCGCCAAATATTATGACAGAGATGCACTGTTCAAGAAAGAAAAACACAAAATGGATAGAACTAAGGACAAATTAATTTTTGTCACAAACTACAGCACAGTAATCAATAAAATAAAAAATATCATCAATCATAATTGGTCATTGTTGAACGACAGACAGGGAGCGAAAAATTCCTAAACCCATGTTTAGCTTCCGAAGAAACAGAACTATAAAAAACTGTCTGGTACATACTTTTAAAGACATTAATCGAGAAACCCAAGGAACAATCCATAACACCCCACTCCCTACCGGGAACTTTGCATGCAATATGTGCTCCAACTGATCATCACAGATGAAGGGCAATGTGATTACTTATAATGGAATTGATCACAAGATCAAAAGTTTCATTAATTGTAAAAGCAAAAATTTGGTTTACATAATAAAATGCCCGTGTAATAAGGCATATATTGGTGAAACAGCCAGAGAAGTTAAAACGAGGATAACAGAGCACAAGTCCGCCAATAGGACTAAGAAGAAGACTGCCCCCCTGGTGGATCATTGGTTAACCCACAATCATAAACTGGAAGATCTAAAGTGGTGTGGGGTAGAAGCCATATCTCGCAGTATCAGAGGTGGGAATGATAATATCAAAAGGAAAAAAAGAGAGCAATTTTATATGTCTCTTTTCAACACCTTTAGAACTGGTCTCAACAACAGAGAGGAATGGGAAAGATTAAATTAATAACTTCAACCATGTAGTCTGCAAGTAAAAAAGAATCCCCGTATAGACTAGCCAATCTTAAAGAGTCTTTTCTGATAAGTGAAATGGGTGGTCTGCATAGACTGTACAGTTTGTTATTGAACAGCAGCAAAGTAATTAATAGGATTTTGCAACCATCTGTGTCAATAAAGACAGGACTAAAATAATGTATATAGATCTATAAATACACTGTTCCTTTTTTTCTGAACCAAAAACAGAGTAAATAATCCAAACCTACAGATTAATTCTAGTTAGACAATTGGTTTTGTTTGTGATTACTAATAACTATTCGGTCAATAATTTCAAAATATGCTGCCATGGAATAGAGTGCTAGACAACGTCCGACGGAATTATAATCATGGCCTAATGGTACAATGTATAAATGGTGATGTAATTTTATTTTCTGCACTTTAATGCATGATACATTATCCTATGCATACAAAGATCATTGAATTTCTTTTGAATAACTGTCGAGTGTCAAGCAAATGCTAAGATTATTGCATTGTATATATCTCTCGACTAGGCTCCTCCAACCCAATATGGCCGACATCGTGGGGTGAATATCTTTGAATAAACTGTCTAGAAAACCATCCAAATTTATGATACAAGAGGTCGCAAGATCATTAACATACTTAACTATGGCATTGACCGTGAGAGAATGTTTGATCGAATTCTAATCATAGACAAATTTATGATAACGTATAAATTGTGAAGAATTTGAATTTTTTAAATTTGGAAACGTCAATTCATTGTGCATTATCCTATGAGTAAAGATAATTGATTTTTTATGCCTGGACTTTGAATAACTGTTTATTGTTAAGCAAATTTCAAGATGACTACAATGTCTTGGAACAAAACGCCGAGATAAACAGCTAAATAAAAGACACAACAGGTCGTAATATTAGGAGTAGGTTTAATTAGAATACTTAAGAGCAGCAGAAATACATTTTTAGATAAAGTATCTTGATCGCCGGTGTCCGAGGCGACGAGAGTCACTTCCGGGTCACCTGTGTGAACGGCTGTGCGTAAAAGGTTTTTTTCAATTGAAAAACTGGAAAAAAACCAAAGTTCCCATACAAATAACACAGTTTTATACTGAATGTATTTGTTTTAAAAAATTAAAAAAAAGGGAACAACATTCAAAACACATGTGTCAAAGGGCGCACGACTTCCGGGTCACGTTTGGAAGCGGTAGTACAAATACGCCGGTTCTTCAGTTAGACTTCTCACTTCGTATCGGAAAGAAGGAAACAGCACGGAGGAGCAGGGAGGCCGATTTCAAACCATAAGGTATGTGAGCCCTGGAGATGATAAACTTAACCTGGAACCAGAGTAATATCTGGATGGTATTTAGTAAGTTAAAACTTTAGCAGGCCATACTCTGGGTACCTAACTAAGGAAACTCTGTACCTATGAGATACATTTGTAAGCAATAAGCACTTAAATAATTGTTGTAATGTGCTTCACAAAAGCGCAGAAATTAGGCATCACTTATAATTATCAGGAGGACTACTTATCATACCTGAGCGCGTGAATTATAGATATATCCTTTGGGTATTCAGATAATTAGTAAATATATAAATGCCTTAGTGATAACAAAAACTTAGTGTTGTACAAAAAGGGTGATGTGAACAAGAGAGTGAAACGCTAGGGATATTTATAAAGCCAAATTATTTAGAAATTCATATACACTAGAGCGATGCATAAACCATGTATACATAGTAATACTATACATAATCCATAACTATAGTCCTACTTACATCCATAGATACCGAATTTCCTGTTCATGAGAAACATCTGGAGGGTCGGTGAAGATTGATTAATTCAACCGTACCTATAGACCTAACTAAGACAAAATTGGTGAGTACTCACATATGAGATACTGAGTGGAATAAGTAGAATGTAAGGTCTTATTACCACAGATATATATTAATAAAATATATGAGACTTATCACACGTGATCTTTCTATATATAGGTCACGTGGAGAAATTACCCAAAAAAGAAAAAAAAAATTAAAAAAAGAAGCCACTTCTATTGACAACGGTGGCCCCTCCGTGCAGAGATAAAACACTGTGGTCTATCCTCAAGGTAAATAAATGGGTTTCAGGCACAATACCTGTGGGAATCCTAGTACTAGCGAGAAATAAAGGGGTACATCTGTTTCTGCATTTCTTATAGAACTTTAAAAACAACGGTGATAATTATTCGAGAAGTTTACATCGAGTTGGAAAGCAATTGACAAGCTATATCAACACAAGATATAGTTATATTCAGCCATATCTTCCAGAATGAATTAAATAGAAATTGATAACCAGTAGCAACATCCTGGTTCAATGCAGATAATATTAGTTTATTCAGTAACTGGGGTCAGGAAGGAACAAGGGATTAATATATTGTTTAGACAATAGCCTGAAATAGTAGGGCATGTAGAAAATATATAATAAAGTACACAATGATGCTAAAATACTGTTATTTGTTCATAGATACGGAGTCAAATGTCCTTAATGTCCTGATGAAGGTGTCAAGATTGATTAGCACCGAAACGCCGCGTCGACCTTTTTTTACACTTTGACTGTATTTTATATACTGTGTTACCACTTTAGGTGGTATTTTAATCACTTTTGTATTATGTTTTAGACTGTAACCCATTTGGGAGGCTACAAATAAATTTTGCACATTACTTTTATAATTCTGGTGGTAGTGCCATTTTCTTCTGTGTACTTTAGTGACTTGCTTTTATTTAGTTCTGAAGTTTGTTTTGGAAAATCCCGACTAGGCTATAAATAGCACAGATTAAACCTAACAAACCCCCCCCCCAGTTCATTCCAGCGATCCTAGTCTGCTACAATTACAACAGGGACTTCCACATTTTTGAGACTAAATATCCCCCTCCCTGATATATATGACAGGGGAACCTCCTTTTCTTTAAGGCATAACTGTACAGCTTGTTAGCTGGGTGGTATACGTTTGAACAAATCTGTTTGAGGCACAGACCCATAAAGCGGACCAAATTAATAATGGACGCTTTAAAAACGTATGGTTTTTCAGAGGAGGAATTCAACAAAATTGTTAATGGTACCTCAAAATTTTTTACATCTATAGCTAATACAAATAACGATGAAGATAAGTGGCGAGAATTGTGGAATAATAAAAAGAAATTAGTCCGCACAGAATTACATGCAGACTTTCTGATTGATTATCTTAAGAAAGGCATAATCCCCAGTGGCCTACAGATTAAAAATGAACCTGGTGTGTTCATACGACACGAAAAATTCATTGAAAATTGGACTCTGATTGCAAATAGATGCAGCAGGGATTGGATGTTGTTAATAATCGAAACAGCCAATGCAATCCTAATAATAGAAAGAAAGGAGATAGAAGAGTTAGAAGCCAAACTGGATACCTCAGCCTATGAAGATGCCAAGAAAAAACTTGAGGAAATCCAAAAGGATGTCTCTGGATACAGGGACTACCTTTTGGGTAAAAAAACTAATACATTTATGAAGGACGTGATCAATTACAACACTGAAATAGTGTATCCATATACACAGAAAGATTTTTTTGATCGCCCTAGGGAAAAGTTCCCCAATAGAAACCAATGGCAACAACCACGACGCACATACCCCAAAAAGCGAGTGACTTTTACGGATTCGTCATATACCAGTACGGATTCTGAAAATGAAAATATGAGTGAAAAAAACTAAACAGTGGAATCGACCTCAACTCCTAACAGAGAGTCATTGTCTTTTTTAGGACAACGGGGCCGAGGGAACCATCAGAATCAATCGAGAAACAATGGGAGAGGGAAGTTTTACCCTCAACCTCAACAACAGAGGAGATAATATACAAGGAGCCAACCCAAATGGGACTAAACCAAAAAGCAGCAATCATAAATCTTTCAGATATCACCTTAACTAAAACAGAAAAGGCTGTTCTGGAAAAGGGCTTAGGTTTTGCCATCAGTACAAGGGTAGACAAATATAATTTAGAAAGAGACCTACAGGGATTTTTTAGGAAAATTAGACTTCAGGACTTCTTTAGAGACAAACCCCCAAGAGAAGGTCCCTTAAATAAATCTGGTCTTAAACCTAAATCTGAACCCCCAATATAAGTATGATACACAAACAGGTGGAACTTATTGAAAAAGTAGTGGATAGCAACATTTCAGACCTATTAACACACCCCATGACAGGAGTAAACAATTTGAACAGTGAGGAGAGAGCAGCACTTAAGAACCTGGAAAATAACAATAATTTAACAATTAAACCTGGGGACAAGGGGGGTAGCATTGTTTTAATGAATACGGACGATTATAATAATAGAATGATGCTCCTTTTGAATAACACTGAGCATTATTGTCAATCCAACAGACAAGAGTGGAATGCCCTGATTTCAAAAGTAAACACTCTTTTAAATTTCGCAAAAGAGGATGAGATAATCTGCCAAGATGAATACAAATTCTTAAAAAATGAGGCACCTATCATCCCTGCCCTTTATGGGCTTCCAAAAGTCCACAAAAATATAGCCGACCCCCCTATGCGTCCAATTGTCTCAAGTATTAACTCCATAACTGAGCCACTCAGCAAATATATAGACAAATTCCTCCAACCGATGGTAACTAGTCAAAAGGCATATATAAAAGATACAACCTGTATGATTGAGAAAATTGAGGGTTTACCTTATGACGTTACCAACCAATGGTTAGTCACTCTTGACATAGAGGCCCTCTATACAAACATCCCTCAGGATGATACCATCAAGATGTTAGAGGGCCTCTTAAAAATAGGACAAGAAGACCTCAGCCATCATGCAACTTTTATTTTGGAATGTACAGAAATAATTTTAAAAAACAATATTTTTTTATTTAAAAATGATTTTTTAAAACAAATTAAAGGGACTAGTATGGGTGCAACTTGCGCCCCAAGTCTGGCGTGCCTATACGTAGCGGCCTTTGAGGAAAAGCACATATTCAACGACATAGCACCGTTTAGTGAAAATATAACGTGCTGGTCGAGGTATATCGACGACATTTTCTTTATTTGGACAGGCACCCTTGATACACTAACTGAGTTCATCCTTTGGCTTAATTTAGGTGACAAAAACCTTAAATTTACCTCAAACTATAATAAGGAAACGATTGAATTCCTAGATATCAAGATCCGAGTGGATAATGCAGCTTTAGGTGTTGACCTGTACACCAAACCAACTGACAGGAACACTTTATTACATTATAAAAGTAATCATCCTAATAGTCAAAAAGATAACATACCATTTGGCCAATATCTAAGAATCGGACGGAACTGTACCAACTTGCAGGATTTTAATAAACATGCGGACGCACTATCTGAAAAACTAAAGAACCGGGGGTATCCTAAAAACCTGATTAAAAAAGCATATAAACGCGCCAAATATTATGACAGAGATGCACTGTTCAAGAAAGATAAACACAAAATGGATAGAACTAAGGACAAATTAATTTTTGTCACAAACTACAGCACAGTAAGCAATAAAATAAAAAATATCATCAATCGTAATTGGTCATTGTTGAACGACAGACAGGGAGCGAAAATTCCTAAATCCATGTTTAGCTTCCGAAGAAACAGAACTATAAAAAACTGTCTGGTACATACTTTTAAAGACATCAATCGAGAAACCCAAGGAACAATCCATAACACCCCACTCCCTACCGGGAACTTTGCATGCAATATGTGCTCCAACTGCTCATCACAGATGAAGGGCAATGTGATTACTTATAATGGAATTGATCACAAGATCAAAAGTTTCATTAATTGTAAAAGCAAAAATGTGGTTTACATAATAAAATGCCCGTGTAATAAGGCATATATTGGTGAAACAGTCAGAGAGGTTAAAACTAGGATAACAGAGCACAAGTCCGCCATTAGGACTAAGAAGAAGACTGCCCCCCTGGTGGATCATTGGTTAACCCACAATCATAAACTGGAAGATCTAAAGTGGTGTGGGGTAGAAGCCATATCTCGCAGTATCAGAGGTGGGAATGATAATATCAAAAGGAAAAAAAAGAGAGCAATTTTATATGTCTCTTTTCAACACCTTTAGAACTGGTCTCAACAACAGAGAGGAATGGGAAAGATTAATTTTATAACTTCAACCATGTAGTCTGCAAGTAAAAAAGAATCCCCGTATAGACTAGTCAATCTTAAAGAGTCTTTTCTGATAAGTGAAATGGGTGGTCTGCATAGACTGTACAGTTTGTTATTGAACAGCATCAAAGTAATTAATAGGATTTTGCAACCATCTGTGTCAATAAAGACAGGACTATAATAATGTATATAGATCTATAAATACACTGTTCCTTTTTTTCTGAACCAAAAACAGAGTAAATAATCCAAACCTACAGATTAATTCTAGTTAGACAATTGGTTTTGTTTGTGATTACTAATAACTATTCGGTCAATAATTTCAAAATATGCTGCCATGGAATAGAGTGCTAGACAACGTCCGATGGAATTATAATCATGGCCTAATGGTACAATGTATAAATGGTGATGTAATTTTATTTTCTGTACTTTAATGCATGATACATTATCCTATGCATACAAAGATCATTGAATTTCTTTTGAATAACTGTCGAGTGTCAAGCAAATGCTAAGATTATTGTATTGTATATATCTCTCGACTAGGCTCCTCCAACCCAATATGGCCGACATCGTGGGGTGAATATCTTTGAATAAACTGTCTAGAAAACCATCCAAATTTATGATACAAGAGGTCGCAAGATCATTAACATACTTAACTATGGCATTGACCGTGAGAGAATGTTTGATCGAATTCTAATCATAGACAAATTTATGATAACGTATAAATTGTGAAGAATTTGAATTTTTTAAATTTGGAAACGTCAATTCATTGTGCATTATCCTATGAGTAAAGATAATTGATTTTTTATGCCTGGACTTTGAATAACTGTTTATTGTTAAGCAAATTTCAAGATGACTACACTGTGTAGAATTTTGTACGAGCTTTTCCCAATCCAAGAAGGCCGCCACAGTTAATGCAATGTCTTGGAACAAAACGCCGAGATAAACAGCTAAATAAAAGACACAACAGGTCGTAATATTAGGAGTAGGTTTAATTAGAATACTTAAGAGCAGCAGAAATACATTTTTAGATAAAGTATCTTGATCGTCGGTGTCCGAGGCGACGAGAGTCACTTCCGGGTCACCTGTGTGAAAGGCTGTGCGTAAAAGGTTTTTTTCAATTGAAAAACTGGGAAAAAAAACAAAGTTCCCATACAAATAACACGGTTTTATACTGAATGTATTTGTTTTAAAAAATTTAAAAAAAGGGAACAACATTCAAAACACATGTGTCAAAGGGCGCACGACTTCCGGGTCACGTTTGGAAGCGGCAGTACAAATATGCAGGTTCTTCAGTTAGACTTCTCACTTCGTATCGGAAAGAAGGAAACAGCACGGAGGAGCAGGGAGGCCGATTTCAAACCATAAGGTATGTGAGCCCTGGAGATGATAAACTTAACCTGGAACCAGAGTAAACTCTGGATGGTATTTAGTAAGTTAAAACTTTAGCAGGCCATACTCTGGGTACCTAACTAAGTAAACTCTGTACCTATGAGATACATTTGAAAGCATTAAGCACTTAAATAATTGTTGTAATGTGCTTCACAAAAGCGCAGAAATTAGGCATCACTTATAATTATCAGGAGGACTACTTATCATACCTGAGCGTGTGAATTATAGATATATCCTCTGGGTATTGAGATAATTAGTAAATATATAAATGCCTTAGTGATAACAAAAACTTAGTGTTGTACAAAAAGGGTGATGTGAACAAGAGAGTGAAACGCTAGGGATATTTATAAAGCCAAATTATTTAGAAATTCATATACACTAGAGCGATGCATAAACCATGTATACATAGTAATACTATACATAATCCATAACTATAGTCCTACTTACATCCATAGATACCGAATTTCCTGTTCATGAGAAACATCTGGAGGGTCGGTGAAGATTGATTAATTCAACCGTACCTATAGACCTAACTAAGACAAAATTGGTGAGTACTCACATACGAGATACTGAGTGGAATAAGTAGAATGTAAGGTCTGATTACCAGAGATATATATTAATAAAATATATGAGACTTATCACACGTGATCTTTCTATATATAGGTCACGTGGAGAAATTACCCAAAAAAGAATTTTTTTTTTAAAAAAAGAAGCCACTTCTATTGACAACGGTGGCCCCTCCGTGCAGAGATAAAACACTGTGGTCTATCCTCAAGGTAAATAAATAGGTTTCAGGCACAATACCTGTGGGAATCCTAGTACTAGCGAGAAATAAAGGGGTACATCTGTTTCTGCATTTCTTATAGAACTTTAAAAACAACGGTGATAATTATTCGAGAAGTTTACATCGAGTTGGAAAGCAATTGACAAGCTATATCAACACAAGATACAGGTATATTCAGCCATATCTTCCAGAATGAATTAAATAGAAATTGATAACCAGTAGCAACATCCTGGTTCAATGCAGATAATATTAGTTTATTCAGTAACTGGGGTCAGGAAGGAACAAGGGATTAATATAATGTTTAGACAATAGCCTGAAATAGTAGGGCATGTAGAAAATATATAATAAAGTACACAATGATGCTAAAATACTATTATTTGTTCATAGATACGGAGTCAAATGTCCTTAATGTCCTGATGAAGGTGTCAAGATTGATTAGCACCGAAACGCCGCGTCGATCTTTTTTTACACTTTGACTGTATTTTATATACTGTGTTACCACTTTAGGTGGTATTTTAATCTCTTTTGAGTGTCAACAGATGCCTTGTCTCTGGAAAATATAGTCACTCTATCCACGGAATGTGACGTGTTCCCTCACATCTCTTTAATCCACCCAGATGCATGTTCCATTCCCTCCACTATGTCAATATCCTATTTGAGTGAGTTTTTTTTGCCAAACGCTTCCTTGAACCCTGGTGTCATTAGTGCATTGTACCAACTGATCCCTGATTAGGGTATCTGCTAGGTCCCCAAACTCACAGGTTTGAGCAAGATTTTTTTAAGAAGCTATGCAATTAGTCACTCGTTCCTCTTTGGTTTGAGCTCTAATGAAAAACCTGGGCCTCTCCATTACCACTTTTATACATGGGCCCACACTTTTCTAAAGCATAGTGATGGACATCTCATAAATGTCCATTGGCTCACCTTCCACATTGCCTGTTGCAATTTCATCAAGGCTTTCATAAATATTGCATCCCTCTATGCCCTGATTATGGAATACTGCACAATGTTTACTGCCCGCAGAGAACTTTTCCCCTTTCAAATAGGAGCTGAAAGGTGTTTCCATCTTTCATTGGTAAAATGGGCTCTCCAGATTAGGACGAGAATTGTGGAAGTTGGGACATGTTCTCTACTGCCCTGTTTTAAAACCTGCAAAATCAAACGTAACACAAAATCATATTTTCACCATAAAGCTGTGTCTTGAATTCCACACCATGCAAAGTTTTTTTCCCTTCCTCACATCACATTATGCAGCTGAAATAGATCAGACACACTGCCACCTCACAGGATTTCCACTGCATCAAGTGGTCACATGTTGCGACTGGTCTTCAATTAATGCTCGTTGAGCTGCGAGGTTGATTGCCAGTGTATATATGCTTAATTCACACACAGTGTATGATTATGCTTCACCACCATTGCCCCAGTAACCAATACACCTTCACGCTCTTTACTCGCAAGCAGGGCCGGACTGGGAACCAAAACTGGCCCTGGCAAAGTGCTTGGCCGGACCCTGTGGGGTTGGGGGTGCCACGGAGCTGTTTGCCAGGGCCGGTTTCAGCCAATTTTGTGACAGGGTAACATCCCAGTAACAAAAGCGGCCCACCGGGGAAATGCCCAGTGCCCGCTATGGCCAGTCCGGCCCTGCTCGTAAGACCAACAGTGAATCCATAGCCTTGGCGCTATTATGCTTCACTGCCCTTACCCCAGTAAACAATGCAGCTTCATGCAGGGCATCAATGAGTCTCGAGCGTAGATGCTAGTTCGACTGCTGTCCTGGCACTCCTCACAATGTTCAAATAATGCCACTGCAGCCCTCATGTGGTGAGTGTCCCGCAGCCCTCCTACCAACACTCGATCAGTGCTGCTACTTCCCTCGAGCCCCTTAACAGCTGTAGCCCTCGCTCAGCTGGTCTGTGCAAATATTTGTGCAATTGCTTGCTTTGAGCTGATAAAAATATGAGCCACGCTAGCTGCAGAGCTCACTTACATGGGTCCACAAAGCTTGAGACACACGTAGTATAAAGGACCAAATTATCGCCGGTATAAGGTTACGTTTCATGCTGGGTTTAGTAAGTTCCTTTGAATTCAGAGGGGTGTTTGTGGATGGTTCCATGACCCTCGCAGGCCCTCGCTGCCAATGTTAAGTGTAAGAGACTAGACATATGTAGATTTCCGAGCCCTTTATTCCACCAACAGCAAACACGGTTTCAGCACATTCTCCTTCCTCCTTCTCACATCAGTTGTCACTAAATGCCCAAACTTCTGCTAGTTTCCATGGTACTCTTGGAGTATCACTGAGTGGAATTTATAGAACAGTGATTCTCTAGGAGCAAATCATAACAAAAAGGAAGTGGTGTATTGGACCAAGCCGAGAGCAGGCATTGTGCTGAGAAGAGAAGCCTGAGTTACGTAAATAGCTTATTTCAGTGCAGCGAGATGACCTCTTAGAATTTTGCAAAGACTCTGGGAAAGATGATGACAGACCCCATGAAAATTAATCGACCCCTACATTAGAATGAGACAGTTCTCAGGTGGCAGAAAGAAGGTGGTGGGTAGGGCAGTTATTGTATTGTTTGGTTAGAAAGTTTCATCTATGCTTCCTTTTTTTGATGACTACCATTATTCATTATGAGGTGTTGATATCTTTTGTGCCGGTTAAGTTATCATTAATCCGATAACAGGTTTATAATGGGGCTTGCACCCTTTACTGATATATACTGGAGATTACATGATGTATGGAATATCCTACTTGTTTTTTGATGCTGTAATGGTGAGAAATCACACAAAAAAATAATTACAAATATATGTATGGATCAGCATGGATTAAGCATCCTCGCTTGGAGAGTGCCCAAGGCAGCCTTTACTCATTCAAACTTGGCCTCAACATCATGGACAACTCAATTTGACAAAATTTTCTGTATATGTACATGCAATGTATAGTGAAAGATATGACTACCAAATGTATTTGCTACCTGGAATTCCCCTCGACAGGATTATCTAAATATTGGCTGCTTGTAGCTGTCTCTCTGAGAAAGCCCTTTAATTTGGAAACGTCAATTCATTGTGCATTATCCTATGAGTAAAGATAATTGATTTTTTATGCCTGGACTTTGAATAACTGTTTATTGTTAAGCAAATTTCAAGATGACTACACTGTGTAGATTTTTGTACGAGCTTTTCCCAATCCAAGATGGCCGCCACAGTTAATGCAATGTCTTGGAACAAAACGCCGAGATAAACAGCTAAATAAAAGACACAACAGGTCGTAATATTAGGAGTAGGTTTAATTAGAATACTTAAGAGCAGCAGAAATACATTTTTAGATAAAGTATCTTGATCGTCGGTGTCCGAGGCGACGAGAGTCACTTCCGGGTCACCTGTGTGAAAGGCTGTGCGTAAAAGGTTTTTTTCAATTGAAAAACTGGGAAAAAAAACAAAGTTCCCATACAAATAACACGGTTTTATACTGAATGTATTTGTTTTAAAAAATTTAAAAAAAGGGAACAACATTCAAAACACATGTGTCAAAGGGCGCACGACTTCCGGGTCACGTTTGGAAGCGGCAGTACAAATATGCAGGTTCTTCAGTTAGACTTCTCACTTCGTATCGGAAAGAAGGAAACAGCACGGAGGAGCAGGGAGGCCGATTTCAAACCATAAGGTATGTGAGCCCTGGAGATGATAAACTTAACCTGGAACCAGAGTAAACTCTGGATGGTATTTAGTAAGTTAAAACTTTAGCAGGCCATACTCTGGGTACCTAACTAAGTAAACTCTGTACCTATGAGATACATTTGAAAGCATTAAGCACTTAAATAATTGTTGTAATGTGCTTCACAAAAGCGCAGAAATTAGGCATCACTTATAATTATCAGGAGGACTACTTATCATACCTGAGCGTGTGAATTATAGATATATCCTCTGGGTATTGAGATAATTAGTAAATATATAAATGCCTTAGTGATAACAAAAACTTAGTGTTGTACAAAAAGGGTGATGTGAACAAGAGAGTGAAACGCTAGGGATATTTATAAAGCCAAATTATTTAGAAATTCATATACACTAGAGCGATGCATAAACCATGTATACATAGTAATACTATACATAATCCATAACTATAGTCCTACTTACATCCATAGATACCGAATTTCCTGTTCATGAGAAACATCTGGAGGGTCGGTGAAGATTGATTAATTCAACCGTACCTATAGACCTAACTAAGACAAAATTGGTGAGTACTCACATACGAGATACTGAGTGGAATAAGTAGAATGTAAGGTCTGATTACCAGAGATATATATTAATAAAATATATGAGACTTATCACACGTGATCTTTCTATATATAGGTCACGTGGAGAAATTACCCAAAAAAGAATTTTTTTTTTAAAAAAAGAAGCCACTTCTATTGACAACGGTGGCCCCTCCGTGCAGAGATAAAACACTGTGGTCTATCCTCAAGGTAAATAAATAGGTTTCAGGCACAATACCTGTGGGAATCCTAGTACTAGCGAGAAATAAAGGGGTACATCTGTTTCTGCATTTCTTATAGAACTTTAAAAACAACGGTGATAATTATTCGAGAAGTTTACATCGAGTTGGAAAGCAATTGACAAGCTATATCAACACAAGATACAGGTATATTCAGCCATATCTTCCAGAATGAATTAAATAGAAATTGATAACCAGTAGCAACATCCTGGTTCAATGCAGATAATATTAGTTTATTCAGTAACTGGGGTCAGGAAGGAACAAGGGATTAATATAATGTTTAGACAATAGCCTGAAATAGTAGGGCATGTAGAAAATATATAATAAAGTACACAATGATGCTAAAATACTATTATTTGTTCATAGATACGGAGTCAAATGTCCTTAATGTCCTGATGAAGGTGTCAAGATTGATTAGCACCGAAACGCCGCGTCGATCTTTTTTTACACTTTGACTGTATTTTATATACTGTGTTACCACTTTAGGTGGTATTTTAATCTCTTTTGAGTGTCAACAGATGCCTTGTCTCTGGAAAATATAGTCACTCTATCCACGGAATGTGACGTGTTCCCTCACATCTCTTTAATCCACCCAGATGCATGTTCCATTCCCTCCACTATGTCAATATCCTATTTGAGTGAGTTTTTTTTGCCAAACGCTTCCTTGAACCCTGGTGTCATTAGTGCATTGTACCAACTGATCCCTGATTAGGGTATCTGCTAGGTCCCCAAACTCACAGGTTTGAGCAAGATTTTTTTAAGAAGCTATGCAATTAGTCACTCGTTCCTCTTTGGTTTGAGCTCTAATGAAAAACCTGGGCCTCTCCATTACCACTTTTATACATGGGCCCACACTTTTCTAAAGCATAGTGATGGACATCTCATAAATGTCCATTGGCTCACCTTCCACATTGCCTGTTGCAATTTCATCAAGGCTTTCATAAATATTGCATCCCTCTATGCCCTGATTATGGAATACTGCACAATGTTTACTGCCCGCAGAGAACTTTTCCCCTTTCAAATAGGAGCTGAAAGGTGTTTCCATCTTTCATTGGTAAAATGGGCTCTCCAGATTAGGACGAGAATTGTGGAAGTTGGGACATGTTCTCTACTGCCCTGTTTTAAAACCTGCAAAATCAAACGTAACACAAAATCATATTTTCACCATAAAGCTGTGTCTTGAATTCCACACCATGCAAAGTTTTTTTCCCTTCCTCACATCACATTATGCAGCTGAAATAGATCAGACACACTGCCACCTCACAGGATTTCCACTGCATCAAGTGGTCACATGTTGCGACTGGTCTTCAATTAATGCTCGTTGAGCTGCGAGGTTGATTGCCAGTGTATATATGCTTAATTCACACACAGTGTATGATTATGCTTCACCACCATTGCCCCAGTAACCAATACACCTTCACGCTCTTTACTCGCAAGCAGGGCCGGACTGGGAACCAAAACTGGCCCTGGCAAAGTGCTTGGCCGGACCCTGTGGGGTTGGGGGTGCCACGGAGCTGTTTGCCAGGGCCGGTTTCAGCCAATTTTGTGACAGGGTAACATCCCAGTAACAAAAGCGGCCCACCGGGGAAATGCCCAGTGCCCGCTATGGCCAGTCCGGCCCTGCTCGTAAGACCAACAGTGAATCCATAGCCTTGGCGCTATTATGCTTCACTGCCCTTACCCCAGTAAACAATGCAGCTTCATGCAGGGCATCAATGAGTCTCGAGCGTAGATGCTAGTTCGACTGCTGTCCTGGCACTCCTCACAATGTTCAAATAATGCCACTGCAGCCCTCATGTGGTGAGTGTCCCGCAGCCCTCCTACCAACACTCGATCAGTGCTGCTACTTCCCTCGAGCCCCTTAACAGCTGTAGCCCTCGCTCAGCTGGTCTGTGCAAATATTTGTGCAATTGCTTGCTTTGAGCTGATAAAAATATGAGCCACGCTAGCTGCAGAGCTCACTTACATGGGTCCACAAAGCTTGAGACACACGTAGTATAAAGGACCAAATTATCGCCGGTATAAGGTTACGTTTCATGCTGGGTTTAGTAAGTTCCTTTGAATTCAGAGGGGTGTTTGTGGATGGTTCCATGACCCTCGCAGGCCCTCGCTGCCAATGTTAAGTGTAAGAGACTAGACATATGTAGATTTCCGAGCCCTTTATTCCACCAACAGCAAACACGGTTTCAGCACATTCTCCTTCCTCCTTCTCACATCAGTTGTCACTAAATGCCCAAACTTCTGCTAGTTTCCATGGTACTCTTGGAGTATCACTGAGTGGAATTTATAGAACAGTGATTCTCTAGGAGCAAATCATAACAAAAAGGAAGTGGTGTATTGGACCAAGCCGAGAGCAGGCATTGTGCTGAGAAGAGAAGCCTGAGTTACGTAAATAGCTTATTTCAGTGCAGCGAGATGACCTCTTAGAATTTTGCAAAGACTCTGGGAAAGATGATGACAGACCCCATGAAAATTAATCGACCCCTACATTAGAATGAGACAGTTCTCAGGTGGCAGAAAGAAGGTGGTGGGTAGGGCAGTTATTGTATTGTTTGGTTAGAAAGTTTCATCTATGCTTCCTTTTTTTGATGACTACCATTATTCATTATGAGGTGTTGATATCTTTTGTGCCGGTTAAGTTATCATTAATCCGATAACAGGTTTATAATGGGGCTTGCACCCTTTACTGATATATACTGGAGATTACATGATGTATGGAATATCCTACTTGTTTTTTGATGCTGTAATGGTGAGAAATCACACAAAAAAATAATTACAAATATATGTATGGATCAGCATGGATTAAGCATCCTCGCTTGGAGAGTGCCCAAGGCAGCCTTTACTCATTCAAACTTGGCCTCAACATCATGGACAACTCAATTTGACAAAATTTTCTGTATATGTACATGCAATGTATAGTGAAAGATATGACTACCAAATGTATTTGCTACCTGGAATTCCCCTCGACAGGATTATCTAAATATTGGCTGCTTGTAGCTGTCTCTCTGAGAAAGCCCTTTAATTTGGAAACGTCAATTCATTGTGCATTATCCTATGAGTAAAGATAATTGATTTTTTATGCCTGGACTTTGAATAACTGTTTATTGTTAAGCAAATTTCAAGATGACTACACTGTGTAGATTTTTGTACGAGCTTTTCCCAATCCAAGATGGCCGCCACAGTTAATGCAATGTCTTGGAACAAAACGCCGAGATAAACAGCTAAATAAAAGACACAACAGGTCGTAATATTAGGAGTAGGTTTAATTAGAATACTTAAGAGCAGCAGAAATAAATTTTTAGATAAAGTATCTTGATCGTCGGTGTCCGAGGCGACGAGAGTCACTTCCGGGTCACCTGTGTGAAAGGCTGTGCGTAAAAGGTTTTTTTCAATTGAAAAACTGGGGAAAAAAACAAAGTTCCCATACAAATAACACGGTTTTATACTGAATGTATTTGTTTTAAAAAATTTAAAAAAAGGGAACAACATTCAAAACACATGTGTCAAAGGGCGCACGACTTCCGGGTCACGTTTGGAAGCGGCAGTACAAATACGCAGGTTCTTCAGTTAGACTTCTCACTTCGTATCGGAAAGAAGGAAACAGCACGGAGGAGCAGGGAGGCCGATTTCAAACCATAAGGTATGTGAGCCCTGGAGATGATAAACTTAACCTGGAACCAGAGTAAACTCTGGATGGTATTTAGTAAGTTAAAACTTTAGCAGGCCATACTCTGGGTACCTAACTAAGTAAACTCTGTACCTATGAGATACATTTGAAAGCATTAAGCACTTAAATAATTGTTGTAATGTGCTTCACAAAAGCGCAGAAATTAGGCATCACTTATAATTATCAGGAGGACTACTTATCATACCTGAGCGCGTGAATTATAGATATATCCTCTGGGTATTGAGATAATTAGTAAATATATAAATGCCTTAGTGATAACAAAAACTTAGTGTTGTACAAAAAGGGTGATGTGAACAAGAGAGTGAAACGCTAGGGATATTTATAAAGCCAAATTATTTAGAAATTCATATACACTAGAGCGATGCATAAACCATGTATACATAGTAATACTATACATAATCCATAACTATAGCCCTACTTACATCCATAGATACCGAATTTCCTGTTCATGAGAAACATCTGGAGGGTCGGTGAAGATTGATTAATTCAACCGTACCTATAGACCTAACTAAGACAAAATTGGTGAGTACTCACATATGAGATACTGAGTGGAATAAGTAGAATGTAAGGTCTGATTACCAGATATATATATTAATAAAATATATGAGACTTATCACACGTGATCTTTCTATATATAGGTCACGTGGAGAAATTACCATAAAAAGAAGAAAAAAAATTAAAAAAAGAAGCCACTTCTATTGACAACGGTGGCCCCTCCGTGCAGAGATAAAACACTGTGGTCTATCCTCAAGGTAAATAAATGGGTTTCAGGCACAATACCTGTGGGAATCCTAGTACTAGCGAGAAATAAAGGGGTACATCTGTTTCTGCATTTCTTATAGAACCTTAAAAACAACGGTGATAATTATTCGAGAAGTTTACATCGAGTTGGAAAGCAATTGACAAGCTATATCAACACAAGATACAGGTATATTCAGCCATATCTTCCAGAATGAATTAAATAGAAATTGATAACCAGTAGCAACATCCTGGTTCAATGCAGATAATATTAGTATGTCAGTAACTGGGGTCAGGAAGGAACAAGGGATTAATATAATGTTTAGACAATAGCCTGAAATAGTAGGGCATGTAGAAAATATATAATAAAGTACACAATGATGCTAAAATACTGTTATTTGTTCATAGATACGGAGTCAAATGTCCTTAATGTCCTGATGAAGGTGTCAAGATTGATTAGCACCGAAACGCCGCGTCGACCTTTTTTTACACTTTGACTGTATTTTATATACTGTGTTACCACTTTAGGTGGTATTTTAATCTCTTTTGAGTGTCAACAGATGCCTTGTCTCTGGAAAATATAGTCACTCTATCCACGGAATGTGACGTGTTCCCTCACATCTCTTTAATCCACCCAGATGCATGTTCCATTCCCTCCACTATGTCAATATCCTATTTGAGTGAGTTTTTTTTGCCAAACGCTTCCTTGAACCCTGGTGTCATTAGTGCATTGTACCAACTGATCCCTGATTAGGGTATCTGCTAGGTCCCCAAACTCACAGGTTCGAGCAAGATTTTTTTAAGAAGCTATGCAATTAGTCACTCGTTCCTCTTTGGTTTGAGCTCTAATGAAAAACCTGGGCCTCTCCATTACCACTTTTATACATGGGCCCACACTTTTCTAAAGCATAGTGATGGACATCTCATAAATGTCCATTGGCTCACCTTCCACATTGCCTGTTGCAATTTCATCAAGGCTTTCATAAATATTGCATCCCTCTATGCCCTGATTATGGAATACTGCACAATGTTTACTGCCCGCAGAGAACTTTTCCCCTTTCAAATAGGAGCTGAAAGGTGTTTCCATCTTTCATTGGTAAAATGGGCTCTCCAGATTAGGATGAGAATTGTGGAAGTTGGGACATGTTCTCTACTGCCCTGTTTTAAAACCTGCAAAATCAAACGTAACACAAAATCATATTTTCACCATAAAGCTGTGTCTTGAATTCCACACCATGCAAAGTTTTTTTCCCTTCCTCACATCACATTATGCAGCTGAAATAGATCAGACACACTGCCACCTCACAGGATTTCCACTGCATCAAGTGGTCACATGTTGCGACTGGTCTTCAATTAATGCTCGTTGAGCTGCGAGGTTGATTGCCAGTGTATATATGCTTAATTCACACACAGTGTATGATTATGCTTCAGCACCATTGCCCCAGTAACCAATACACCTTCACGCTCTTTACTCGCAAGCAGGGCCGAACTGGGAACAAAAACTGGCCCTGGCAAAGTGCTTGGCCGGACCCTGTGGGGTTGGGGGTGCCACGGAGCTGTTTGCCAGGGCCGGTTTCAGCCAATTTTGTGACAGGGTAACATCCCAGTAACAAAAGCGGCCCACCGGGGAAATGCCCAGTGCCCGCTATGGCCAGTCCGGCCCTGCTCGTAAGACCAACAGTGAATCCATAGCCTTGGCGCTATTATGCTTCACTGCCGTTACCCCAGTAAACAATGCAGCTTCATGCAGGGCATCAATGAGTCTCGAGCGTAGATGCTAGTTCGACTGCTGTCCTGGCACTCCTCACAATGTTCAAATAATGCCACTGCAGCCCTCATGTGGTGAGTGTCCCGCAGCCCTCCTACCAACACTCGATCAGTGCTGCTACTTCCCTCGAGCCCCTTAACAGCTGTAGCCCTCGCTCAGCTGGTCTGTGCAAATATTTGTGCAATTGCTTGCTTTGAGCTGATAAAAATATGAGCCACGCTAGCTGCAGAGCTCACTTACATGGGTCCACAAAGCTTGAGACACACGTAGTATAAAGGACCAAATTATCGCCGGTATAAGGTTACGTTTCATGCTGGGTTTAGTAAGTTCCTTTGAATTCAGAGGGGTGTTTGTGGATGGTTCCATGACCCTCGCAGGCCCTCGCTGCCAATGTTAAGTGTAAGAGACTAGACATATGTAGATTTCCGAGCCCTTTATTCCACCAACAGCAAACACGGTTTCAGCACATTCTCCTTCCTCCTTCTCACATCAGTTGTCACTAAATGCCCAAACTTCTGCTAGTTTCCATGGTACTCTTGGAGTATCACTGAGTGGAATTTATAGAACAGTGATTCTCTAGGAGCAAATCATAACAAAAAGGAAGTGGTGTATTGGACCAAGCCGAGAGCAGGCATTGTGCTGAGAAGAGAAGCCTGAGTTACGTAAATAGCTTATTTCAGTGCAGCGAGATGACCTCTTAGAATTTTGCAAAGACTCTGGGAAAGATGATGACAGACCCCATGAAAATTAATCGACCCCTACATTAGAATGAGACAGTTCTCAGGTGGCAGAAAGAAGGTGGTGGGTAGGGCAGTTATTGTATTGTTTGGTTAGAAAGTTTCATCTATGCTTCCTTTTTTTGATGACTACCATTATTCATTATGAGGTGTTGATATCTTTTGTGCCGGTTAAGTTATCATTAATCCGATAACAGGTTTATAATGGGGCTTGCACCCTTTACTGATATATACTGGAGATTACATGATGTATGGAATATCCTACTTGTTTTTTGATGCTGTAATGGTGAGAAATCACACTAAAAAATAATTACAAATATATGTATGGATCAGCATAGATTAAGCATCCTCGCTTGGAGAGTGCCCAAGGCAGCCTTTACTCATTCAAACTTGGCCTCAACATCATGGACAACTCAATTTGACAAAATTTTCTGTATATGTACATGCAATGTATAGTGAAAGATATGACTACCAAATGTATTTGCTACCTGGAATTCCCCTCGACAGGATTATCTAAATATTGGCTGCTTGTAGCTGTCTCTCTGAGAAAGCCCTCAGTGAATAAACACATTCTATAGCTAGGGAGAGAGAGTAGCAGCAGAGCTCTATTTCAACACTATCAGAAATGTCAGGTGTGCAATAGAGACTGCATTGACAAAAAATACAGGGACTGAAACATTCCCTTGCAGCTATTAGATCGGTAATGCTAGGCATTGCACCTCGTGCATTGAATTATAATTCAGCTTCAGATTTATTCTGTGGCAAGTGGAGCCTTTATGATTTGTAAAAGAAGTAGCACTAGACTCTCCTCTGTTGCTAATATTGGGGGAGTGATGATAAACTTCCATTGAAATGTATTCTAAATTGCTGCCTGTAGATTATTTGGCTGACATAAATGTGAGAATAAAATATCTTACATTACAAACACGGCTATGCAGGTTGGTTACAATTTTCCCTGATGTCTCCTGCTCATTTTTTGGCTGAAGAAATAAGTAATCCAGCTGCAACTTTGCTGAATAGAAAATGGTACTTCACTAGCAGTACAATACTCCACTACTGAAAAGGATTATTCTTAGGACTAAATTTATCAATGAGTTGTGCCGCTCTTGCGCCCCCACTACGGGGTGTAAAAGTGATGCAACTCATGTTAGATTTATGAAGCCACGCAAGGCCCCCTATAATGTCCCTCAGAGGCTTGATAAATCTAGAGTAATGCAGCGCAAATCGCTGCATTGCATTACTCTGCCACAGGAAGGCATTCCATGGATGGTGCGTGGGTGTTCTGATGCAACACCCATGGATTTTATCCTATTTCTAGATTTACCTGGGAAAGCATCAAAATGCTATGCATCCCCATGAAGGTGTAACGAGGAGAAACATGTTTATTTCTCCTTGTTTCTCCACATTCTGTGTGTGCTGCGAAAAAGTAAAATGCCTCAGGATGGGTTGCATTTTTCCAGGAATGTGTCCTTTCCTGTACAAAAACAATCCTGCCTACAACACAAGCATCCTTTAACCATGGTGCAAGGGTGCCTGTTTTGGTGCTAGTCAGTACATTGTGCACCAGGGCTGGGAAAATACAGGTAGGTGCTATATTATGTTAAATACAGTGCATTCCTGTCCTTTCCCCGTTGTGCAGCACAGAAAGGTAGCTGCGTGACCTTTTGGTAAATATTGCCCCTTAATGTGGAGGATACAGGCAAGTAACTTTTTCTGATATTGCAGAGAGACATCGGCGAAAATGTACGCTTTAAAGATTTGAGGGTGAAGTTTGAAACTGTGCCCACACCTAATTTCTTTGAAGATTGTTTGTCATTTGCTAGATGCTCACTGTATGCTCACTATTTATGTTCAGAACTGCCACTGAACAATTCATAAATTAATCTCACACAATGAGAGAACAGGGTTTAGGCACTGCTGGATTAATTTTTATTGGACCAATAAATGCACATTTTAAGAGGCCTGATAATGCACATTGCTAAACCCAAGACTATCCTATTTTATGCCACAATGAGAGCCCCAAGTCAAATTTCTAACCGTGTACACAAATTTGGCCAGACACAGTAATGTAGCAAGATCCAAAATAATCCTTAAAGCATATATGTACGCTGTCGACACTAAAATCCTACTTGCCCTCAGTAATGACCTTGCCTCTCTCTTGCCTGCTAAGTTTAAACATAACGTGCTGTATTTGGAACTGGGTGGGCAGTAATAGATTGACAATACTTAATACCCAGGAGACAGGTGTTTATCATCAATGGTTGTGCCAACCTTTGACTGGATGCTTATTGGCCCATGGAACTCGGAGCTGCTCCTAAACTGCTTCTTCAATTAAAAGTCTAGGTGTGGGGATTAACTACCAGCTCATGAAGTTTGCTAAAATCTTTTCATATTGCTATTTACATTTAAATATATATCATACAGTCCTTATGGAGTTTAAATTGTGCTCTTCTAATTTTTATCCTATTCTTAATAAAAACTTTACAAAAGCGGAATTCATTAGTATATCGTCGTAGTGCAGACATATTATCAAAGCCTGCCTACATGTCCTTACTCCTCGAGCATTGAAAAAGTTTCTTGAGTATGGTTTTTATTGCGATTTTCAGTTCTGGGAAGAGACACAGTAGGTGAATAATGTTCTACTCTCCTTACTTACAGAGCCTCCATAATGTATCTTCTTCTGACTTTATCCACGGTCGAAGATGACATAGGCCCGGGAATACGCCAAAACGTGCTTTTGTGAAGATTTGTTTATTTTTCAACAATCATGGAGTTTCTAAGTATGCTTGTACCTTCTTTTTTGTAAACCAATTCAGTATTGGCCATGCGTGTTTTCTTTTTGCTAGTATGTCTTTATCCCTTACCAACGATAGATGATTTCTTGTTTTATTGATTGCTTTTTTAAACGATTCCGGGGTAATTGTATTCCCCTAGATTGGCATCACAGCAAGTTCTTCTAACGCTGCTTTTAAATATTTCCAGGCCTGTGATTTCCTGTTTTCTCTTATTTCCTGCCATAATAGTTGGGACATTTGGTTTTCATGGTCATTTTTTATTCTATTCCATACTTTAATAAATTGAACTTTTCTTGCACATAAATGGTTAGTTAGACCAAACTCCAGCCTTATTTGCACTAGGAATGCATTATTAGGCAGATGAAAGAGGGTTTTAAAGGTTTTTGAGACCGCATTATTAATAATCACAGCGTCTTTCCCACGTAGAGCCTCACTACCATATGTTAAGGTAGGCAGTAATTTTGATGATATAACCTTTAAAAACGGGCGGTAAGTCAGATCACCTAATGATTTCTGCAAAATCCTAAATGCAGCTGTCAACACATTTGGTTTCCTTTGAATGTCCATTTTTTGCGGGGGAAAATTTCCATTATCATCGAATAAAACTCCCAGGTATTTGTATGATTCTACTTGTTCTAATTGGACTTTCTCCAGAAACCATTTGGATTTATGTTTTAGTCTTGAATTTTTGCTGATCACCATAACTTTAGTCTTTGTTTCATTTATCACCATCCCATTTTCTTTTGAATACAATTATATTCGATCTATTAGCCATTTTAACTCCACTTTTGTTTGGCTCAAAAGGATGACATCGTCTGCGTACAGCAAATTTGATATCTCTTTGTTGGCTAGTTTAGGCGGGTGTGCATTTATTTCATTCAGTGCATCAGTAAGATCCGCTAAAAAGAGATTAAAAAGTAAGGGGGCCTATACACACCCTTGCTTTAGTCCTGCTGTTGTTAAAATTTTCTTGGTTAGTGTCATGCCATCACCCATCTGCACCCTAACCCAAGTGTCAGTATACAAAAGTTGAATTAATTTTAACAGTTGCACTGGGATATCTTGCTCCTGCAATTTTCTCTACAGAAGTTGTCTGTGCACGTAGCCAAACACAAATCTTAAATTGACAAAGCAGAAATACAAGGGTTGTTTCATTGAGATCGTTTTATCCACTAATACCGATAAGGCTAATATATTTGTAGTAGTTACCAGTCCTTTAATAAATCCTGTTTGATTAGGTGGGAGTATCTGGTTATCCTTTGCCTATTCTGATAAATTTGAAAGTAAAGTCCTGCAAACAACTCAGCATCGGTGTCTTGAAGAGTTATTAGTTGCCCAATTTCCTTTCTAATAAATTGGGGATATTAGAGACCCTCTCCAAGATTCAGGTATTGTCCATGTCCGTGTTACTTCTTTAAAAACGTCCATGAGATATTCTGACCATAGATCCGGTTCTTCTTTATAAAGTGCAAATGGAATATCCGTTGTGTCCTGGCGCCCCATCTTTTTCTTTCAATATTAGTTTAGACATTTGGGTTTTTGTAATATCATATTCACAGTCAATTTCCTGACTTAGTGTATCAATCATGTTCCAATTGCCATCCAAATTCATAATTTTCCCATCGGAGTTTAAGGGGCCCATTAGGATGTCGGGCAGAGGCACCACCATGGTGGTGGCGGGGCGGAAAAACAGCATTTACCGCCCGCGTGCAGCAGAACTCACGACCGCAACATTAGGATAGGTAAACACAGGTAATTTCCCGTCCGCCGCGGAGCGCCGCGCACCGCCTTCAAAGTGCGCCGGCACCACGGCGGCGGGAGCCAATCAAGACCCTTCGCCGCGCCCGATGACGTCCGCCCCGCTCGACAAATTAGGATGGCCCAAACAAGCAGACGCACCGCAGCGGAGACACCGCACAGCTGAAGCAGGCGGAAAGTCGACAGCGGAGCACGAACGCAGAGACCCGACATGAACCTCATGGACCCAGCCCTCCACATGCATCTGGTCATGTACCTGCTGCAACACTATCGCCAGATGGGCCGCCGCGGACGCTGCCGCAGGTACGCCACTATACATATGCACCACACAACACACATGCCGACACAGGGCCCAAGCACCACACAGGCATCCTGCTGGGGGGCACAACACATCCACATGGGCACCCACACATCACCCACCTCACAACAAGGCACCCCACAGCATCTGGAACACACAATGTCCGCCAACCAGCAGCAACGCCCCGGTCACGTCACCGCCACGGTCAACACATGCGGACTATGCAGAAGGCAGGGCCACACCAAGGCATGAGCAGGGCACAAACATCACAGGGACACACCACCCCAAACCACACTGCACCCCACCCGAGCTAGTCACAGGCCAGGTGCTTATCCCGTGCACCCCCATGCACACCAACAAGCACTGTAACAACAAGCACAATACACACACACTGCAACACACAACACACAACCAGGGACACAGGCACTGCAGGATTGGCTGACAAGGAACACACAACACCAGTGCACTCCCCACAGCCCACATAATTGCATACAATCATCCACACAGGGCAAGACAAAACAAAACAACAGGCATACAACTCCTGGCTGACACATGTGTGTCTCACACTATACAGGGGCACACATACATACACTACAAACTTACACCCTTCACACTGCACACCTCTGCTACACCCAACACCACACATGTCATGTAAGCCATGGCATTAGGACTAAGGGCCAACACAAGATGACATACACATACACGCCTGGGCATACAGAAAGGAAAACACACAGATACCTCATGACATCACAGCCAGCTACAAAACCTCTGAACAGCAGCACACCCTGTGCTGCCAGTGTCCCCCAACATGACCTGTGAACAGTGTATGCAAGAATAGCAAATCACCAACAAGATAACTGCATGGCCTGTAAAATAGCCATCACAGAATACAACATCAGCAGGGCCCACATGGACTGAAGACCCTGTCACCCCTGTCTAAAAATCAGATGGCTACAAAGAGCCTTGCAATGTTGAACTGAAAAATAGAGCATGGTACATAGTCAAGCAAATGCAAACAAGAAAAGGACTTTAATCAGCAAGGAGACTGATAAAACACACACCAGAAGTAACTGTATTTATTCACATATTGCACAGATGTAGCAATACAACATTAGTAGACAACATCAAGCCACAAAATCATGTACAAATGGTAGAGACTATGCACAGGTGAAACACAAACAGGAAGGCCAGAGTCCATGACACAGGGGAGAGTACAGCAGAGCAACAGGCCCAGAGTCCATGGCAGGTGACACAGCAAGTACACGAGAGGCTGCAAAGGGGAGAGCACAGCAGAGCAACAGGCCCAGAGTCCATGGCAGGGGACACAGCAAGTACATGAGAGGCTGCACAGGGGGAGCACAGCAGAGCAACAGGCCCAGAGTCGTCCATGGCACAGGATAGAGTACAGCAGAGCAACAGGCCCAGAGTCCATGGCAGGTGACACAGCAAGTACATGAGAGGTTGCACAGGGAAGAGCACAGCAGAGCAACAGGCCCAGAATCCATGGCAGGTGACACAGCAAGTACATGAGAGGCTGCACAGGGGAGAGCACAGCAGAGCAACAGGCCCCAGAGTCCATGGCACAGGGGAGAGTACAGCAGAGCAACAGCCCCAGAGTCCATGGCAGGTGACACAGCAAGTACATGAGAGGCTGCACAGGGGAGAGCACAGCAGAGCAACAGGCCCAGAGTCCAAGGCAGGTGACACAGCAAGTACATGAGAGGCTGCACAGGGGAGAGCACAGCAGAGCAACAGGCCCAGAGTCCATGGCAGGGGAGAGTACAGCACAGCAGAGCAACAGGGCCAGCAACACACCCAGGTCGCAAACAATGGTCTTGACTAGCACACTTGTGTGGGGCACAGGCGCATGAGGGTGTTGACAACTCACTCCTGGCTGTCATGCGGACTGGGACCTGGCTGTGTTTTGTGGACAGCAGGCCCACTTGACTGGGATGACAGAGGCCCATGTGATGTGGTAATAACAGAGGGCCTGCAAGGTGGAGGGCTGTGTGGACCAGGTGGCACAGTGGCACGTGGAGGTGGAGTCATGCACACCCCTGACACAGTGTGGGTGGGAGAGGTTGGAGGGGTGCCCTTCCACTTTTTGGGCACATGCAATAGCTTCCCTGTCTTGGGGTTGATGGGAAGTGGTGTTGACACAACAGGCACACACATCAACTGTCCCACATCAGGGGCAGACACTGGCACTCCCTCTGGTGATGTGCTTGATCCTGCAGAACGCTTGGGCTGGCTACGCCTCTAGACCACCTTACCCTCTCTGGAAGGTGTACACCCTACAGTGCCCACCTTCCTACTTCCCCCAGGGGTGGTGTCTACAGTGCCCTCCTGTCCCTTCTTGCCAGGGGTGGTCACAACACTGCCCTCCTTTGCCTTAATCATTGGGCTGGAGACAACACTGCCCTCCTTTGCCTTAATCACTGGCCTGGACACAACACTGCCCTCCTTTTCCTTAATCACTGGCCTGGAAACAACACTGCCCTCCTTTGCCTTAATCACTGGCCTGGACACAACACTGCCCTCCTTTGCCTTACTCACTGGCCTGGACACAACACTGCCCTCCTTTGCCTTAATCACTGGTCTGGTCACTACACTGCCCTCCTTTGCCTTAATCACTGGGCTGGTCACAACAGGGCTCTCCTCTGCCTCAATGACTGGGCTGGTCACAACAGGGCTCTCCTCTGCCTCTATGACTGGGCTGGTCACAACAGGGCTCTCCTCTGCCTCAATGACTGGGCTGGTCACAACAGGGCTCTCCTCTGCCTCAATGACTGGGCTGGTCACAACAGGGCTCTCCTCCACTTGCCTCGATGTACTTTGTCTTGGGGTTGATGTGGTGGGTGGTTATGTCCCTGTGCTCTCCCCAGGTGTACCCATGACATGCCACACATCCTTATTATTATTATTATTGGAAATTTATTAAGCGCCTGATTACGCCACTGGCGTGTCTCCGCGCTATGGCAAGTGGTGTGGCTGTCCCCCCCTCCTCCCAACCAAGCTATCTACTGAAACAGGTGCGTTTTAAGTTTTTTTCTAAACTGGACTTCGCAGGGTTCCAACCGAAGTTCCAGTGGCAGATTGTTCCAGCGTTTGGGAGCAAGGTATCTGAAAGATCTGCCTCCCATGCGAGCTTTAAATATTCTTGGGACTTTTAACAGCCCGGTCTGCGAAGACCGGAGACTGCGTGCAGGCTCATAATGGGCTATAAGGCTCTGGAGCGGGAGAGGTGCTTTGCCACTCAGGATACGATGGCAAGTGGCAAGAGCCTTAAACTCCACTCTCCTCTCTATGGGGAGCCAATGAAGCGCCCGCAAGGCCAGTTTGGCGGATGACCTCCTGGGGAGTCTGAGGACCAGCCGCGCCGCTGCGTTTTGTAGAACCTGCAGGCGGCCGAGGACCCTGCCTGAGGCCCCCAGGTAGAGCAGATTCCCATAATCGAGTCGGGAGGTAACCAGGGCATGCACCAGTGTCTGACGAGCAGGAGTGGGAAGCAGATCTAATACTTTCCTGAGAGCTCTCAGAACACCGAAACAGATCCCTGCCACTCGACCGACATGTGGGCCAAAGGTGAGGTCCTTATCCAACCATACGCCAAGGTTTCTGGCCTCGCGGCAGGGAGCAGGAACCTCCCCCAGACACGGTGGCCACCACGCCGACGACCACGCAGACGGCACTCCCCCCACCACGAGCACCTCGGTCTTGCTCCCGTTTAACTTTAAACAGTTGGCAGACATCCAGGCAGCAAGGTCGTTCATGCAGTTCCTGAAGATGTCTGCCGCAAGTCCGGGCGCGCGCGATAGGGAGATAACCAGCTGCGTGTCGTCGGCGTAGGACACCAGGCGGAGACCATACCCCTCCACGATGGCTGCCAGGGGGGAGACATAGATGTTAAATAGAGTTGGGCTCAGGGACGAACCCTGCGGTACGCCCTGGCCCAACTCAATCTCCCTGGAGTAGTAATCACCCAATCTGACCTGGAAACACCTCTCCGTGAGGAAGGACTTAATCCAGCCAAGCGCAGCTCCTGTCACCCCTCCTCCATTCAGACACTGTAGCAAGGTGGAATGTGCTACAGTGTCGAATGCTGCACTTAAGTCTAGTAAAATCAGTGCCATCGTCTGGCCCTCGTCAGCTCCCTGTCTGAGTGCTTCCACCGCCACAAGGAGAGCGGACTCCGTCGAATGACGGGGGCGGAAACCAAATTGCGAGTCGTGGAGTAGCGACGCCGTCTCCACGAACTGCATGAGCTGTATGTTGGCTGTTTTTTCCGCCACCTTTGCCATATAAGGAAGAAGGGAAATAGGACGGAGGTTATCCAGCTTTTCAAAGCTAACGTTGGCCTTTTTTTGCAGGGGAAGGACCACAGCCTGTTTCCAGGCCTTAGGCACCACTTGAGACTCAAAGGAGATATCCAGCAGCTGACGTACATGGGGCTCTAGAACTGGCAAGCTATCCTTTAACCGACTAGGAGTGGTCGGGTCTCTAGGGGAACCAGATTTTATAGATCCACAAATGCGGAGAAGCTCCGTAGTGGAAGGAGTGACAAACCTGGTTAGCCGATGTTCCCCTTCCGTTCTTGTGGATTCCAGGGAGGCAAGGCCATTGTCTGCCCTCTGGGGGAAGGAGTTATAGATGTTGGAGACCTTGGTTGCAAAATACTCCGCGATTCGATTGCAGCCCTCCGTAGTGCAAAGTTTCTTAGGAACTGTGGCGGATTTGCCTATTGCAATGGATTTATAGATGGAGAAAAGCTCCTTGGTAGACTGCTTTGCTTCCTCAATTTTATTGCAGTAATACAATGATTTGGCCTTCCTAATTAGAGCATGATAAGCGCGTCTGCTGTCCGTGTAAACAGTTTTAGCCTGCAGGGAGTATGTAATCCTCCATTGCCTTTCGGCGCGTTTACATGCAGCTTTGGCCGTTCGCAAGTTGTCATTGTACCAGGGCGCCGAACGTTGCGCGCGGCCGCCTGATTTCGCCATTCCCAGTGGTGCTACTTGATTCAGGGCTTCCAAAATACGCTGGTCCAGGTTGGAATTAATTTCATCAACCCCGTCGCCCCCCAAATGACCTTTCTCGGTAAGTGCCCGATTGAATTTGGCCTGCGAGAACGCTGTCCATCTGCGCCTCAGATATTTGTCAGCGGGAGGGTCGTTGGGGCAAGGTCCCTGTATTTCAATAGTGAACGGGACGAGGAGATGGTCGGACCATGCGATGGGAATCGGGGCTTGGGCATCAACCTGACTCCAGTTAGCAAAAACTGGGTCCAGAAGATGGCCCAGCTTATGGGTAGGTTGCGATACCTTCTGTTCGAATTGTAAGTTGGCCATCGTGTGGCATAACTCACTCGCCACCCTGTCCGTAGGGGTATCGAGATGTAGATTAAGATCCCCTAGGACCAGATATTTATCCGAACGTAAGGCCGCTTCAGTGACGCCTTCCACTAATTTTTCAACAAAGGCTGTGGAGGAACCTGGAGGACGGTAAATTAACAGACCTTTCAAGGTGAAACGGCCGTTAATAGAAATAGAAAAGGCGCCGGCCTCACTGTCGTCAATCACAGTGCGATCCAGCTGGCATTGATATTCTTGCCGGGCAACAATGGCTATGCCGCCCCCTCTCCCTCGTGGCCTGTCTAGCCTTTGCAGGCAGTAACCTTCAGGGACGGCCTCAATGATCTCCGGCATGGAGTCTTGGTCGAGCCAGGTTTCTGTAAGGAAGAACAGATCCCAGTTTTTCCCAGTTAGAAGGTCATGGATGTCGAGGGAGTGTTTACGTAGAGAGCGTACATTTAGTAGACCACATAACAAAGTGTGTTGGCCTGTGGTGAGCGCCCTATCTGTGTTGAAGGAATAATCACAGTGACTGCAGCCCGTATTAGTCCCTGCATCAATGCTGTGAAGACAAAGCCCGCGCAGCTCTCTGCGGAGGAGAAGTAAGTCATCTCGACTCCAGCAGACTTGACAGGAAGAAGACCCAAGAGGTCTGGCCCTGGGCCGCAGTCGGCCGCGGACGGGCGCAGACGGGCATCCTCTGTGGGCATAGGAGAGTCAACTTCTGGTGATGCCCCTGCAGCATGTGAGCCTGATGTCTGCCACAATGATCTTCTGGCCTTGCTCTTCTGTGACTTCACCTTGTCTGTGCATATTGGGGGGGCCCTGCTCTTCTTTGGGGATTGAGTCTGTAGACGGGATTGTTTGGTTTGGGTCTGACGTGTGCTCCTAGTGTGGTATCGTTTAGGTGACGTAGGTGCCAAGTGGTCACTGTCATCTGATGTGGCCACTGAATGGGTGGTCGTCACAGGCACCTGAGCTGCAATGGGACCATGTGCCTGTTGGAGGGCTGACGTGACTGTGGCTGACAATGCCTGGACTGTACGGTGTAGCCCACCCACGTCAGAGTGTATGCACTCCATGAATGTAATCACTTGGCCTAATTTGTTTTCGTGGGCACTGAAGGCATTGAGCAGGGCGGTCTGGCCCACGCAAAGTTGGCGCAGGAGCTCTACGCACTCTGCACTGAGGGCAGCAGGGGGGACAGGTGCAGGGGCAGCAGTGCCATGTGTGAATGTCACTCGTCCCCTCTTAGTAACACGGATACAGCCAGCACCAGAGGAAGTGGATGGGAGGCTGGGCACTGGCCGCTGGGTGTCAGATGCTGCAGCAGACTCCCCATTCACTGTGCCTGCTAACATGGATGCATCCCCGCTGGCATCAGATGAAGTGGCACTCTGTGTCTCAGCCACGGATTCCTCCTGCATACTCCTGTCACCCTCAGATGCGCTGGTGTGCTCAGTGTCACTTGGCTCAGTCTCACTTGCCTCCGCTGCCGCTGTCGTGCTGGTCTCGCCACCACTTGTTTCTGGATCATGTTCCGCCGTGGTGTCTTGCGATTCTGCATTAGTGAGAGAAACAGGGTTGTGTAAGTGTCATCATCTGGTCACACGATTTCAGATCAATGCAGCACAGTAGAGGCCTAGAGCTACATGGTAACCACCACACCCTGCAATCACTGTGCAGCTACACACTATATAGACCACAACAGTGCCTGTCATGCAGACAAACTGCCAGGAGTGAGCATTGACCTGCCCCATGGACATGATATGGCCACAACACTCATCACCACTGACAGCCCTACAGTGAACCAGAGGGGACCACACACACCTGTTTTGACTACACATGCCACAATGCCAACTAGGCCATAGCAAGCACCATGTGCCAATCTGGGTTCACATTGTCGTCTGATGTGTGGGCCTCAACCATCATGGTGCATGCAAAGTAGACAGACATGGTGTCACACTCATTAAGTGGACACTGCAATTCGCCACTGTAGTGTAGTTCCTATTATCCCAATAGGCTCTGCGCATTGGAATAATACCTTCAATAGTATAGGCCTAGACCAGACGTTAACTAGGTCTTCTATTGTCGATATTAGACTTAAAGTTTTGGGTTTGCCAGCTAGCTCAGAGTTCACTAGAAACTTTCTCGAATAGGCAAGGAGGAGTTGAACCTCCCTGGATAGACAAGAAGGGATTTAGTTTCTGACAACCATAGAACATGACAACTTTGCTCTCCCCTAATCAAGAGTGTATCTCTAGAGTCGTGTGAAAACAAAAGACAACTTATTTTACTCAGTCAGTACGTGCATTCTTAGTCTCACCAGATTGTAGAGAAAAGGAAGAGACGGGCGTGTTCAATAAAAGATGGTATTTATTGATCAGTCTCTTTTCTCATACAAGAGAAATGGATCGATATTATCGCAATACTTATGGTTAAGTAAAGTGCATACAATAAAAGCAGAAGTATAAAATAATACTGTAAAAACATTTATATGGTTTCTAAGCCATATGCAGGTTTAAAATGGATAAAATATATATATACATATACATTTGACTAATCGTACTCAACTGGTGTTTCTAACTACGCCTACCCCGGTGTACCTGACCTAAGCCTAATACGTGGGCGGGAATAGAAAGTAGCAGTTTAAGTTAAGTTTGTTTTGCCAAGTGACTGACTCAAGAATTCTCTGCGAGGGGTTATTCAGTTCTGTACCTGGAATTTAGGATGAATGAGGGATGGTATCTCTCGTCTCTGGTCTCGATATTCCAGGCTGCCTGCGAGGGCTACCCGGAAGCGCCGGAGCTGGATTTCTCGGCAGGAGAAAGCAGCGTCTCGTTCTCAGCGCGCCAGGAAGGCGGGGCTGCGCCAGCGGGGTCTGTTCTGCTCTGGGCTTCGGCAAGTCTGGCTGCTCCGATCTCGTCACCACCGCGTGTGTTTGCTTAAGGCAATACCGGTAATATTTATACCTGTAAGGTGCCGAGATTGACGTAAGGATGGACATAGATACGTCAATAAGGATGTCATACGACTTGGTCGTTAGCACATTCTTTTGCTGAAGTTCTCGGTGAAATCAAAACAATGGCCGCAGGGTTTTTCCCAGGTTGTCATAGGTTTGATTTGTTTTGAGAACTCCGTATGCCTTATCAGGGGCTGGAGGAATATCGCTTGTCTAATTAGATGGCAAGCGTTATGACCTAATCAGATAACACGTTCCTATGCCGTGGTGTGGCTTCATCAGATAACGGTTTCTGCATCATGGGATGGCTGCTAGTTAACTTGTTAACCAGAACAGGGTCAGGAATAGGGGGATCGATACAGAACCTATAGGAATACATCACACCCACTCCACGCTAACTATGGCCATATTTACGAATCTAGGCATAGTAAAACATACTGTAGAGTATTGTGTATACCTTACCACCCCAAAATACATATAATGCATTTCGAATTTATCTAATATACGAAAAAATAGTCACATGTACTATATGCACTCAAGCTGTAGAATAATGCCAAAGTAATCAAGCATATGTATACATTATTACTAATCGAATATGAGAATTACACATGAAATGGCTCTTAATACAGAAGAAAAAGTTCGAGACCATTCCATCACAGTATAAAATAATTATGAACATACCAGCGGGCAGCTAATGTCTATAAAGTATCTAAAAATAGAAATTTTAGTTCTCTAAGAATAGTTCTTACTTTAAGCAGAAGATAAGTGTCCCGAAAAATCGTAAAAATATTTTGGGGCTGCTGAAAAAATTGCTGTCCGTGAACTGGAGGGAAAATTGTTCATGGTATTTTGTTATTAAAGTTGAAGGCCAAATTCAGGGAACGCCGTGTGCTAGCTTGCTCAAAAGTCTCTATTTCTGCTCTGGAGAGAACATCATATCATTTAGACTGTCGAAAAAGCTGTCAACAGCTTCCTGTGAGAGTTCCACTAACTCGGAAAAGGATGTAACCATGCATTCATGTGCATGATTGTCTCCATTGACGTTTTGATTAGTATTGCTGACAGAAGGTCGTACCTGATCGATGCTGCTTTCATCTTGAACTTCACTACCCCTTAATCGTAGCGGTGAAGTCTCCACGAATGCCGTCATCAGGATTGGCAGCCGTTGAGGGCAGCACAAAGCATGAGCCTTTATTGGGCTCAACAATGTTTCTGCATCCATTGGCGCATCCGATTGTAGCGTCAGACAGGTGTCCAACACGCATTCTTCTCCGCACAGCATGCACCTTAATACAGGTAAAACACATCGATGCCACATTGGTCGAAATGAAAGAAACCAAGTCATGTTTAGGTCTCTAAGCCGGGTTAGTCCCAGGATTTTTGATATCCGGTCCCGGTATCCAATGGCTCGGATTGTTTCTTCCCTTGTCGCAGGTGTTTTGTCTGTGACACGGTTTGCCATAACGAAATATAAGGACTAAGAATAGAATTCCTGCAATTAGTCCCAAAATGAGGGGAAGTCCGCCAAGAATCGAATGGACGAAGTCTGGAAAAATACCCAGTATGGCTTTGAATGGTGTTAATGCCATTGAGAATACTGTCATTAAATACTTTTGAGACTCCACTGGTATCAGAAATATTTAAGATTTCATTCAGGATTTCTGCGAAATGTATGGGGGAATTAGTTGATAACAATGAGTGAATCTCTGCAGTCGTCCTTGCGACTAGGAGATCATACGTTTCTTTTGATGACGTGAGCATGGTTGGCGTCTGAAGAAGCACTGTCTTCATTCTGCTTAAAGTGTCTATTCGAATAGAAGTAATTTTCAAGTTGGGCCATGCCCTTGCCTCCCTGTCTGGAAAGGAGCTGGGGATCAATAAGCGTCCACAGCACTTGACCTTCGCAGTCGTAGTTACGAGATAAGGAGTCCCGGGCATAAGACTACAGCATCTGCGGTCCACAATTAGAATGTAACTCCCATTATAGAGTCTTTGAAAAAATGGTTCTATCTCTGTTGCAGGTGTGCCTAGCTGGTGACATGAAAGGTTATTTGAGTTCCCTTCACAGGCTCCATGCAAACTAATTCCATTACACAGAAGTGTACCGCTTAGTGACATCGCACAATTATTGCCACTAAGAAACACTTTCTGTCCTTTATTACTGACACATGCATGTGAATAGGGCAAGTTCCATGTTGTCTTAATGTACCCTTTACCCAATTTTTCGTACATGCCAGCCTGTATATATTTTTGGCAGTATTGAAACCTGAAGGTTGATATTGGAATATTAATTATCCCATGTATTATCCATTCACTGACAGGTCGTTCTGACATTGTCACTGGTAATCTCTCGAGTTTCTCAATGCTCAGGATTGTATAATCAGCACCCTTCTGTGCCATACTGATTTGTTTATCAGTAAGGTTAAAGATATTGAATAGTGACGTTGTGTTGATTAAACGCCAAGGCACATAGCCTGAACGCAGATTTTGTAACGTCCAGCCAAGCTGTACAATAGAACGCAATTGAGACTGACCGTGTTGTAACAACAGTAAGTCTTGCGATAATATGTCGATTGCTGAAGACACAATGCTGTCCAAAGAAAAAATTCTGGAGGACAGAGTCATTAACCCATTGTCCACTACAGAAAGTGATTTTTCCAAATTAATACGGTCAATTTCCCGTATACTTTCTGCTGTCTCAATTTGAGTCACGTTCCAGGCCTCGTTGTAAGCTGCATATACAGAGGCTGCTATGAAACATTTCTGACGCTGTTTGCGCGGTCCCATAATGAAATCACGCAAGTCAGCACCATCAGTAAGTAAAGTTAGGTGTTGCTTAATTTCTGTCAGTGTGGAAGTTTGTAGCCATTGAAGGCATAATTTGCCCACACTGTAGGTGGTTATTATCCCTGGGTGTTGTCTTTGGGAATATCTAGGGTCTGGCCTGGTCAATGTGAACCCCTGTGTTTTGTTCAGGAATCTATCTTGACAGTTATTAGTATCAGTGGGCCAGATCAACCATTGTTTCCAATCAGGATGTGTTCTGTTTTGGTTTAATACATAGTTTACGTCTATCTCTTCATCTGTAGAGCTATTGCTGTCCATTGTTGGTTTTGGAATAGACGGTTTATTTAAGTCTTTGATTTTGGCTAGGCCAAGACAGGTAGTTTGTTGAACAGTGTCATTTAAAAATATAATTTGTTCTGGGATCATGCAGGCTCTAAACAATGATTCTATACCTTGTACTTGTCATTCTTTTGTACCCCAAACATTTTTTACTTCAACATTTTTGTCCCAATAATCAAAACCAAAAGTATTCATTTGTTCAATAAATGAGTCTGAATATATCAATTTCGTGTTTGTTAGCATGATCTTTGTCCCTGTCTTATTTGACAATTTGAAATAAAATGTTTCAGCATTACTTGTGTTGAACCCTGAAAAGTATGAATATTTGTCGTAAAATGTTCTTGAGCTTCCTTTTGGAGGGGTCGCACAATGTTCCCATTGATTATAATTTAAAACATTTCTAGGTTGTGCAGATTTATGTAGAAAATGGTTACCATAGTGGTTGTAACAGTACATACTATCATAATTAGTCGAACCCTGCAAATAATCATGTTTGGTAAATTTAGCAGACATCACTAAGTCAGACATCATATCATTTATGTTTTCAAAGTCCCAATCATCAGCAAATGAGCTTGGTTTTACAAAGTCACTTAACGAGATCTTGATTTGGTGTGGATATTTCAGGATCTCAACCGGACCATAAATTTCGTAGTCAGTATTGTCCCATGCTACCCCACCTGGTATAGGATTGGCTGTGAAGTTGACTGAAGAAAGTTCTCTTTTCTTGACGTGTGAAGATGTGTGTGGCTTGAGGATCAAGTTGATTTTCTGACTTGCTGTGTCCATTTAAGCATATTTTCCCTCAATGAAGCGTCCCAAAGTTAGTATCATCATGAGCCAAAGTATGAGGATAAATGCACCAAAGCCCACCCAAAATTCAATCCATGGAGAAATTAGATATGTTTCTTTCAGTTGTTTCAAAAGTTCTGTAGCTTTATCTTTAAAGGTTTTTGATGATGGCTGTGTTTTTGATTCACTTAGGTCTTCAGAGGAATCATCGAAGTTTATGAAGTAGCCGGATGCAGTTCTGCCAATTGTTCTAATTGCTTCAGGATTACTGTTTCTTGCATATTCGTTTGTTACTTCATTGTAGGTTGGTGTGTCTCTACTAAATGTTTTTATTTGGGTTGTTAGAGGTCCGAGTTCCAATGCATTGTTGCATAGTCCTTGTTGTTGTTCTGTAGGCGTTTCGAATGTGATTAGACTCTTAGTTTGGACCTCTGTATTTGTAGCAAACCTTGGTGTTCTGCTACTTATCGGGAGTCCACTTGGCCTACTGTTTGTTATCGGCCACATGATTGTGGTTTTACCAGGTCGATGGATACAACTCGGTTCTCCTTTTTACCAGCAAGCGGCGGTAGTACAACTGATCTTGTCCCGTTGATAGACAAGACAGGAACTGCTTTTCTGTAAGAAGGCCCAAATTCCTTCTTTACCGCGATCTTTTCTCTGACTAGATCCCCGACTTTTGGAATCCAGACAGGTCTTGCTGGGACAGGTGGTGGTTCTTCAGTGGTTGTTGGCTGCTGTTTCAACTTTAGTTGCTCAGGTCTTTTCTTGTTTTGTTTAAGTCCTGTAAAATAGCCAAACGATCTTTGATATCAAAGCTTTTTTCCTTCACCACTGAAGTCTGACTGTCAAGATCTAAGACTAACATCCTAGTTCCAAACAATAATTCGTACGGACTGAATCTCTTCAGAGAATTTCTTGGCAAGTTATTTAGACTACGTTGGACACTTATTAGATGTTTGACCCACCCAGCTCCCGAACCTAATACCCTTTCCGTTATAGATAGCTTTATGCCTTGGTTTTTTCTTTACACCATCCCGTATCCCTCAGGAAGGAAGTGAGAAGAATCCCGCTGTGCTATGCTCATTTGGCCGAGCTTTCCCCCAAGCTTGAGGGCTAAAGTGAAAACATTGGTCAAACGTAGCATGCTCCTAGCGTATATGCCATTTAGACTCGCAAATCTTTGTATAACAGTCCAGATGTCAGCCGAGTGCTGGGGATCTACATTATAAGTGGAAACTAGCCTGTATATGTTAATCGGACGCTTTGCTTTTTACTGTCGATTCTTTCTGGAGTGAAACGCCAAGGTAGTATACCGTTTCTCTCGCCACTGCGATCTCTGTTGCAGTCCGGGCATTTTTTTTACAAAAATGTCATGCTGCAGGCTCATGCCTGGCCACCAGTACACTGATTGTAGTTCTTCCAGAGAATCTTTTAGTTTGAGGTGTCTGAGACCCTCGCCCATATGTGCGTCTGCAATTAACAAAGTTCTCCTGTATATGTTTGGAATTACTCTATCCCCCACTCCAGGGATTCGAGCAAAAGAGACGGAGTTTGCATCGATTATGTATGTATAATTGAGTGGATAGTTGATCGGTAGCGCTGAGCAGTCGCCTTTTGATGACGTTTTCACCGCCAGAACTGTTTCACCGTCAATGTATTTCATTGTACGCTTTTTCCTAGCTACGGAAGCCGATTTAGTTGCTACCGCTGTGGCTGTCTCAGCCAATGAATTCCCTGCAACGTGAACGCCATCACGCTGATGACTCAGCGTATGTATCACGTGAGTCTTTGGTAGTTCTTTTTGTAACAGAACTATGTGTTCCCAAAGCAGTTTTTGCTTTATTGTTGCACCTGTGTCATCTTTGTAACCGTTTTGAATCCATTTCTGCCAATCGTTGTTATATGATTTGACGCAGTAATATGAATCGGACACTATAAGTGTCGGGAATTCGCGATCCGCATTATCTAGCGCCATTTTCAATGCTATTATTTCAGTCTGTTGTTCTGAATTAGTTTCTACTGAGTGTGTTTTTGTTAATAGAGGTCTTAGTTTACCTCCGCGCCACACTTCTTTTGTAATCTCACATGTGGGGTTGTATGCTTGTTCTCCCCAAACGGAGGGTTGAGCATGTCCGTCTGTATAGATTACACAAGCGTACTGTCGTAATGGCAGAATGTCGGCCGGCAGAGGGAATATTCTTTCATATTCTAGATTTTTTAATTCCTTTAGTTCTGGATCAAAGTAGTAGTATACTTTGTCCGTTGTAATTGAATTCACCCATTGTATCCACTTTGGATTCAATGCTGTGGTTGGTAAATTACACGGGGCTGTTAATGCCTCAAAGGCTGATTCTGCTGTTATGACTGTGATGTGTCTACCGTCAGCTTTATCTTTTTCTTTAGCTATTGTGGTTTGAACTGCATGAACAATGTTTTCTTTAATGCTGAATTTCTTTTCAGCTTCTGTGTACAAGTGTGATTTGAATGCAATTGGTACCTTTTCTCCCTCGTTAGAGGTCAGGTATGTGAATCCGCATCTTCCTGGGATGACTCGAATCACAAGATTGCGTGTGTTATCACGTGTTTCTAATTTTGTTTTAATTAACATATCTGTTTGTAAGGATCTCAGAATTTCTGTGTGTATTTGAGTCCAATTGGTCCTTTTAAAATCTGGTTTTATTAGATCATAAAGGGGTTTGACCCTTTCTGCGTAATTTGCAATGTATGGTCTTCCGAAATTTAGGAAGCCTAGAATCGACTGTAGGTTTTTTACTGTTCTCGGTGCTTGGAGTACGGCACATTTCTCTAGGAAATTGTCAGCCAGGCATTTGCCTTCACTTGATAATTCATATCCTAAGAACAGGACAGTTAGATGGGCAATTCTGGATTTTTTGAAGTTGAATTTGTAACCCTCTGCTGCGAATCCAAGTATTATGGTGTTCACTCTCTTCAAGTGAGTATCCAAGTCATCATCTGTTAGGTATATGTCGTCGATATAAGATAATGCCTCTTCGTCATATGTTTGTAATAATTCTGTTACTCTCGCTGAGAATAATCCTGGGCTGTTCTTGAACCCTTGGGGTAACCGACAGAATTGTTTTTGAGCGCCATTTATTGAGAACGCAGACAAGTATCTGCTCTCTGGTGCTATATTTTGACAGAAGAATCCATTAGAGATGTCTAATGTTGTTTTGTATTTTTTGCGCACTATGTTCATTAGTGCTGCACTATGCGAGTTTTGTACTGCAAAAGTTTTGCAACATGAGTTAAGGTGTCTGTAATCCAAAACTAGACGATATGAATTGTCTGGTTTGGAGATAGGAAACAAAGGGTTGTTCATTTGTGAGGTGCAAGTTTCAATCACCCCCTGGTATTCTAATTGGTCTAGGATTTCTTTTACCTGTTTTTTAGCTTCTTGCTTAATTGGGTACTGTCTTTGTGCAGTAGGTTGTGATTTTAACTGGATTTTGTGAGGAGGAGAGTCCTCATCCCATCCTACATGATTTTTATATAAAGCAGGAGCTTGAGCTACTGCCCACTTTCTTGCAAGTGTATATTTTTTATGAATTGGGATATGATTTGAGAAGGCAGGCATAATTATTTCGTCGCCATGAGGGCAGTCCCTGACAAACTCTGGTGGCCAGTCTTTTTCAGCTAGAAGGATGTCATAGCCCTTGGAGAGATTATCCCAAAATAGTCCCCTTATTTTTCTAGTCTTATCCCCCTCTATACGTAATGTTATTTCATATATTTTGTGAGGTTTGCTAACTCTGGTGTCTGCAGTTTCCACTTGAAGGTATTCATTCGTGTCCACTGTCTCCAGATGATTCATAAGGACTTTGCGAGTTATGCTCACTTCTGCTGCGCTGTCTAGCATTGTCTGAGCCCACTCTCCGTTTTTCAGCTGTGTCCTCAGTATTCTCGGCATTGTTGAATACTTTAATACTGGCTATCTTCTTTTTGGGAAATTGTAATTTCTTATTTGGATGAGCAGGTTCCTTGTCTTTGGACTTGACGTGCCCTTCCCTGGGTTCCGATCGTCCTCTTCTTTCCGATTTCTGCGAGGAAGTCTGAAAAGATTGAGAGGGACGTGTATCAAAATCTTGATATCTATCCGGTTTCTTTACATTATCCCTATTTCTAAGGTTGTATTTTTTCCCAGAGGGCTCACTTTGGGGAGACCTGTGTCCTTGGTTTGGAGATTTTTCTCTCCGCCGAGGAGACCTTCCTCTGGACTGGAATCTCTTTTCTTTCGGATTGGATTGTTTGTTTCCATCCCAGTTCTTCTTTTGTGATGTTAAATTATTTTTAATAAATATTTTTTCAGGACTTTCAATCAGTTGGGGTTTTACTGGTATTTCACCTAAACTATCTCTACCTAGTTCCTCATAGGATTTTTCTATGATTCTGGCTATTTCAGCTGGTTGGTCTGCTATATCTGTTTCTTTTAACCTCTGGCGGATCGCCACGTTTGCTGCTTCTCCCTTTATATTGGCCAGTAATATAGCCGAGACCTGCTTGAAGTCTTTCAGTAATTTCATACCAAGAGTTAAAGCGGGTTCTGGACCGTATTCGTCTTGAATTTGTTTTAGCACATCTGGTATTACCGAGATGGATGGAACACCATGCGTTTTTGTGTAGATGGAAGCAAAGACTGTACCCCAAGTGTCACAGTCCTCCACGTGTAGTGCGATTCCATTGGAAGACAGATAGTCAGAATCCTGTGTTTATCCACAGGAGTGGTGTCTGGAAACACCGCCTCTATTTGGGTGATTTTTTGTGCTAACCAGAATGGTATTTGTTCCCTTTTAGCTGGTACCTTACCTAGGCAGGACTGTATGTTCTGTGGTGTAATTTTATTTGTGTGCCCCTGATGAGGGGTCAGCTGTGGAATTTTGATTGCTGGTTGGATTGTTGAAGTCCGCATTACATATTGGACTAATTGTCTATGTATTTTTATTAATTGCTTTAATTGTATTAAAAGATTTGCTGCAGACATCCCATCGATGTCTGGATGTGGTGTGTATCCGGCTAGGACCGGCCACGTTGCTCCTGGTCTACCTAATGGACCGAGCCTGGTGATGTGATTGTTGTGTTTTAGGGCGCCATTAAACAAGAGCAGGTGCTCTTGAAATTTAAGTGGTACTTCCACCTCCTTGAAAGGAGTGTATTCTTCAGGAGGTTCCTCTGTTTTGTAATGGTGGAAGACCTTTGTTACAGCGTTTGCTGCTGGAAAGTTTATCCATGAATAGAATACCTCTGTCTGCCGATATTCGTGTGCCTCTATTACGAATATGACTGTGCCACCTCTAGGTGTCAGTCCATTTTCTATAAGTTTTAAAGTTATAGATTTCCTTATGTTGACCGCGATGAGTTTTAAATCCGGGTCTGCTTCTTGCATATTATTATCAGCTGCTACGAGTTCAGCTGCTACTCTAGCTATCTCTCTTTCTTCTTCAGTATCTGACATTCTACTGTCAGGAAGGTTATTTTGTTTGTTTGCAGATCAGGTTTCTTATGGAAACAAAGATTTAGATGCACAATATTTTGGAACAGTGTATCCTTCAACGTTGACTAAACCAAGAACCATACATAGGAGTTTCCTCCTGCGAGGTTTGGCGGATATGACCTTTCACCCACTCCAGACGTCTTTGGAGTATTATGGGAAAATAGGGGTCTGAGTGAAAAAGCACGACTGAGTTACTCTAATGTCTTGCGTTTGTTTTATCGCCTTTCCAAATGTTTGGGCGCCATGTAGTGTAGTTCCTATTATCCCAATAGGCTCTGCGCATTGGAATAATACCTTCAATAGTATAGGCCTAGACCAGACGTTAACTAGGTCTTCTATTGTCGATATTAGACTTAAAGTTTTGGGTTTGCCAGCTAGCTCAGAGTTCACTAGAAACTTTCTCGAATAGGCAAGGAGGAGTTGAACCTCCCTGGATAGACAAGAAGGGATTTAGTTTCTGACAACCATAGAACATGACAACTTTGCTCTCCCCTAATCAAGAGTGTATCTCTAGAGTCGTGTGAAAACAAAAGACAACTTATTTTACTCAGTCAGTACGTGCATTCTTAGTCTCACCAGATTGTAGAGAAAAGGAAGAGACGGGCGTGTTCAATAAAAGATTGTATTTATTGATCAGTCTCTTTTCTCATACAAGAGAAATGGATCGATATTATCGCAATACTTATGGTTAAGTAAAGTGCATACAATAAAAGCAGAAGTATAAAATAATACTGTAAAAACATTTATATGGTTTCTAAGCCATATGCAGGTTTAAAATGGATAAAATATATATATACATATACATTTGACTAATCGTACTCAACTGGTGTTTCTAACTACGCCTACCCCGGTGTACCTGACCTAAGCCTAATACGTGGGCGGGAATAGAAAGTAGCAGTTTAAGTTAAGTTTGTTTTGCCAAGTGACTGACTCAAGAATTCTCTGCAAGGGGTTATTCAGTTCTGTACCTGGAATTTAGGATGAATGAGGGATGGTATCTCTCGTCTCTGGTCTCGATATTCCAGGCTGCCTGCGAGGGCTACCCGGAAGCGCCGGAGCTGGATTTCTCGGCAGGAGAAAGCAGCGTCTCGTTCTCAGCGCGTCAGGAAGGCGGGGCTGCGTCAGCGGGGTCTGCTCTGCTCTGGGCTTCGGCAAGTCTGGCTGCTCCGATCTCGTCACCACCGCGTGTGTTTGCTTAAGGCAATACCGGTAATATTTATACCTGTAAGGTGCCGAGATTGACGTAAGGATGGACATAGATACGTCAATAAGGATGTCATACGACTTGGTCGTTAGCACATTCTTTTGCTGAAGTTCTCGGTGAAATCAAAACAATGGCCGCAGGGTTTTTCCCAGGTTGTCATAGGTTTGATTTGTTTTGAGAACTCCGTATGCCTTATCAGGGGCTGGAGGAATATCGCTTGTCTAATTAGATGGCAAGCGTTATGACCTAATCAGATAACACGTTCCTGTGCCGTGGTGTGGCTTCATCAGATAACGGTTTCTGCATCATGGGATGGCTGCTAGTTAACTTGTTAACCAGAACAGGGTCAGGAATAGGGGGATCGATACAGAACCTATAGGAATACATCACACCACAATATGGACTCCCCACACCATCCCAATGAAGAGTGACCATGTGGCCACAATAAATCTGTCAAGGATTGAGAACTGCAGGCAGAAGCAGCACAGTGAGAACATGGTGGGCCAATGTCTCATACAGGCACACATCACAGTCGCCACTCACATCACATATCACAGTATGGGAACACACGCACATCACATGTGTCACCGCTGGCACAGGCCCTGTACACATGCATCCACTCCCAGACAAACTCTCCCTCCCCAGATACTCACCATCTCTGTATTGCTGCTGATGCCCCTTCACACGTGCATCCAGGTCTGGATTGGTCACTGCCAGTATGCGTCCCATCAGCGGAGTCATGGTGCGCCGTGCCAAACGCCCTGTGCGTGGTAGCATCCCCAAGGTCATCTCTGCCACTTGCTTAGCCAGCCGGCTGATGTCGTCCCACCTCTTGTGACCGTGTGTGCGTCATCTGTTTGATACCCCCAGGGCTCGCACCTTTGTTGATATGGCCCTCCACACGGCCTTACGTTGGTGTACCTTGAGCTGCAGGTATGAGAGTAAAGAAGGGCAAATGAACAGTTACACAATGTCAGATGTCAGCATCTATCAGTACAGCAGCCAGACACTGACTCAGGACTCACAGTAACCTCCCTCCCTCCAGAACTGGGGGTACCCTCACAAGGCCACTCTGCATGGCATAAACACATTAGTGACTGCATGCACACATTGTGGTTCCTAGTCTCCATGATATTCACACATATGCATGATGCCTCAACACAAATGCATCAACAGCAGTGAGTAAGTCAGAAATTGTACAGGGCACTGATGGGGCATATCTACTATTCAGTGTGAAGCAACTGTAGCAAGTAAGTCGGCTGATGTTCAACGTTTGGCTGTGCAGCCACTGAACCTACTCTGTGGGTCCCACTGACTCTGACTACAGGGGCACCCTGACATGTCCTCACAAGCATTCACTGTCCTGGCATCTAAATGGCTAACAACCGTTGGGTTTGTATGCCTGACAATGTGACACACCCCACTCACACATACGAGTACAGGCCTAGGAAAGAGTCACATTGCAACACACACACTCCCTCGACCTGGAGACAGCTTGTCTATCAGTGTTTGTCATTACCCCACATCCCCAGGCATATACTGCAGCATCACGACTACACGTCTGACACCACCCTGCCCTACATGTCCCTTCATGGTGACTTACCACAACATTGGGACCACCGAACAGCCGTGGGTACTGTGCCAGCACCTCGTCCACAAGGACCTCCAGTTCCTCACTCGTGAATGGACTTGGCACGGATCTTCTCTGTCCTTGACATCCCTGTGGATGTGGCAGATCTGTGGTGGAAGTGAGTTGTGAGGGGTCCCAGGCAGCAGGCTCTTGAGGCAGCAGCAGGAGATGGTCCCAGGCAGCAGGCACTTGAGGCAGCAGCAGGAGATGGTCCTAGGCAGCAGGTTCTGTGAGCAGTGGAAATGTGAGGCTCACTCCCACAGATTTATAGCCCTCTGGGGTCGTTTGGAAGCTTAAAAGCTGCTATAATTGGTTGTCCGGGTCTGCCTTATTCAAAAGCATCCAATGACCGCCTCCGCGGTAGCGGAGCACACCTTCCACGATTTTCAAATCTGCATCATGCCACCACGATCATCGCTGCCATTGGCTGTATGCAATGCTCCACGGCAGTGATGCACCGCGGGTGCCCGGGGTGCGCTACCGCGATGGTGCATCATTCAAAAGCATCCAATGACCACCTCCGCGGTAGCGGAGCACACCTTCCGCCATTTTCAAATCTGCATCATGCAACCGCGATCATCGCTGCCATTGGCTGTATGCAATAATTCACGGCGGTGACGCACCGCCGAGGCCAGGCGGTAGGTACCGCGACTCATGCGGCGGAGCATACCCACCGCCATATACACATGTCCATATGCCAATGGCTACCGCACTTGTGAAGGGGGTGGTGCTGGGGTCACACCGCCGGGGACCGGCGGTAGGTACCGCAACTCATGCGGCAGAGCATACCCACCGCCATATACACATGTCCATATGCCAATGGCTACCGCACTTGTGAAGGGGGGGGTGCTGGGGTCACACCGCCGGGGACCGGTGGTAGGTATCACGACTCATGCGGCGGAGCATACCCACCGCCATATACACATGTCCATATGCCAATGGCTACCGCACTTGTGAAGGGGGTGGTGCTGGGGTCACACTGCCGGGGACCGGCGGTAGGAACTGCCATTTTCGTACCCATTGCTGTGTATGTCAATCCAGAACACTGTATCAGCACCCTGCAGCAACATGGTGAAGGGCACATCATTGTACACACGATGCCACACAGCCATGTCATCCACAGGTGGACGCACGTTCAGTGTGAGACACTTTGGCCTGTGGTTCAGCCATTTTAGTAATACATTTGATGGCTGATGATGATGATTGACAGACTTCAGCTGGTGTAAATGATGTTGTGACGTTTAATGTGTTGTGGGTCAGTGCAGACCTTGACCTGGCTGGTGTCACTGCATCGTATCGTACCAGACTTGTGCATTCACAACTGCTCATGCACACAACCGGAAGTGTCCCTGCTACTGTGATCATTGTGTTGATGAATGTGTGCCGACTTTACATGATGCATTGAGGTGTGGCAGGTACAGCAGATGGGTATGATAGACATGGTAAGTCACAATACATTGGCGGTTCTTGCTGCACCCTGCCTGCACATGTGAATTGTTCATCCATTATATCCGCATTCACAGTCCCCGATGTGTTTGTGGCACTTGTGTATTGTCACTGGAGAGCTGTGCCCTCTGTGTGTAGCTATTGGCCAGCCATGTAACCTGATGTGACATGCATCTCTCTGGCACTCGTTGTTTTCCAATGACATCATTGATGCTTTGTGCTATGCCCATCTCATGATGCTTGTCACTGACATATTCATTTTACTCCTCAACTAGGAGGAGGCCGAATCTCCTACGTCACCTGACAGTGCTGGAGGACATGGAGAATGAGGCAATCATCAGGAAATTCAGGCTGGACAGACCAACATTGAAGATCCTGTGTGATATATTGGAGCCCCACCTGCACCCTCGCCATCACTATCCTACGGCATTCACACCCACCTACAAGGTGCTGGCAGCACTCCACTTTTTTGCGACTGGTTCCTTCCAGGAGACCGTGGCTAACGCTGGGGGGATGTCGCAGCCCATGTTCAGCATGGTGTTGAGGGATGTTCTTGCGGCCATGATGCTATATCGCAATCGCTACATACATTTCCCCAGGGGGCGTGAATTGGCTGACGTTAAGGGTGGCTTCTATCCTCTTGGGCGCATCTCACAAGTAGTCGGTGCCATCGATTGCACCCATGTAGGTCTGGTGCCACCGCAGGCGACGGAGCACATTTATCGGAAGCGCAAACACTACCACTCCATAAATGTGCAGGTGGTGTGCCTTGCGTACATGACCATATCACATTTGTGTGCAAAGTATCCCGGTTCGGCCCATGATTCATACATGGTGCCACGGATGATGGAGAATCTGCATCCCGAACGGGCCTGGATTGTGGGTGAGTATCACTACTGCTATGGCGTGCTGTGTGTCACTTGCTGCACTCTGCCTGTACAACATTGCAATGTGTGTTTGTCATTCACAGGTGACTCAGCATATCCCAGTAGGCTATGGCTGTTGAGCCCACTCCGGAATACCCGGACACCAGCAGACATCCGCTACAATGAGGCCCATGGCAGGACCTGACGGGTAATCGAGCGGACTTTCGGCCTGCTGAAGTCAAGGTTCCGGTGCCTGGAGGTGCACTGGCATACTCGCCTGGGAAGGTGTGCAAGATCGTTGTGGCATGCTGTATGCTGCACAACCTGGCCATCCACAAGGGGGTCCCCCTGCTCCTGGACGATGGTGAGGAACCAAGGCAACCACCTGCTCAAGGACCTGAGTCTAGTGATGAGGACAGTGGTGAGGAGGAAGGAGTAGACCTGCGCCTGCAGCTCATCGAACTCTACTTCACCTGATGGTGGGTGACGTGGTACACCTTGTACATTGTCTGGTGTGGTGGCTGTTGTTGTGAATGGCTATGCGCGGATGTAACCTATAGGCACATGTTCTGTCACCTATGTGTAGTATTGGTGAGATTGACGTTCCATACGGAGATGTATGCTGGACCGTATTTGTGCACACCTGCTAGACATTGTGTAGTATGCCTGTGATGTCTTGGGTATATTTTGTGCAGTGATCTGTGTGTGTTGCCACAATGAGACCAGTGACTGTTGTTCTGTTGTTAGGTGTTACAGAGGGTTCCTGCCCAGCATACTGTACATCATTTGTACACATCATGGACATTATCAACAATGTTGCACTAAAGAATTCACTACACAAAATCTGGAGCGCAGGTATTTTATTTAGGGAGTGGACATGTGATTTACATGAAGGTGTCGAATGAGCAGTGAGTTGACAGTCCTGTTCGATGAGATGCAAGAGTAGACACCACATGGATGTGGTGACCCAGTCCAACAGAGAGGTGCCATTGCCAAGGCAATGTGGGGAAAGACAGTCCAAACAGTGAATGCAGTTGGGAAGAGGGTTGTCTTCACGGCTGGCTCCGTGACTGGCGTGTGGCAGGTGCTTTGCCTCCAGAGACTCCCAGGCTCTTCTTTGGACGCCCACTAGATCTTTTTGGCGGTGGGGGGCCTGCTGTATGGCCAGCGGCGTCAGAGGACTCACCCCTCTCTGTTGGCACAGGGGAGGATGGAGCACTGTCATCCTGCGGAGCAACAGAAGGGGATGGAGGTGGTGGTTGGGACACAGGCCTGTCCTCTGCAACGCCACTTGCTGGCCCATGAGGTCCACCATCTGTCCCAGGCGGTTATCGATGGAGCTCATCAGCAGGATGAGCTCACTTAATAGTTCATCAGACCGGCCACTTTGTCCTTGGACCTCTTGGTAGGCCTGCACAACTCTGGTGAAGTGGTCCAGGGATGGTGTCCACTCCTCCCGAGGTCTGGTGGTGACCCTGGCCCTCTCACCTGCTCTGCTGCCACGGACCTCTTCCATCGCCACTGAGGGGCCACGCACTCCCTCCCTGCCCTCCAGGTGTTGCTGTGGGATGGTCATCCCTAGGGACAGGGAGGGTGCTGCAGGTGGTACTGGTGATACTGGTGGTGTTGGTGGCAGTGGCAGTGGTGGTTGCGGTGGAGGCAGAGGCCGTGACAGCAGTGGTCTGCTGCGTTGTTGTTGCAGCAGAGGTGGTGGTGGGGAGAATGGGGGCCTGGGACCTCTGGGTCTGTGGCACACCAGATGGGCCGGGCAGGAGCTCATCGTCCAAACTGTCATGGGAGTCTGCATCTGAGAGTCCATGTGCTGGGGGTGGAGACTGGCTCTGCTGGTCGTTGGTGTGGTCCTCAGCAGTGAGTTCTTTATCACCTGTGGAGTAGATGGGGAGTGGTCAGTGTTTGTATCATCTGCGTATCATCATCTGTCTGTACACTAGTTATATATGCAGTCATCAGTAGTACAATTCATGCCAACACTGTGTAACATTTCATAGTGCAGAGGGACATCATGGAGTCATACATGTTGAATGTCAATGCATTGCGTGCAATTGTTGTTGGTTTTCTGGATGCAGGTCCCCCACACACACTTCATGAAGAATTACGGTAGGTACGTACCTGTTAGGTGAGGGTGCAGGGTGCAATGGCTGCTGGGGTGTGGGCCAGGGGGAATGGCGGTAGTAGTAATGCAGGCCTCCCTCCCACACACACCCTCCCAGTGAAGATGGCTACCTACCTGTAAGGCTGTTTGTTAGACAGTGCAAAGGCTGACACCTGCTCCTGGATGGAGGAGGCCTCCATGCTGCTGGGGTGTGGGACAGGGGGTGTGCTGGGAGTTGTGATACAACCCTCCCACCCCCAAACAGTGCTTCTATACAAGATGGCTACCTACCTGTAAGTCTGTTTGTTGAACAGTGCAATGGCTGACACATGCTCCTGGGTGGGGGAGGCCTCCATGCTGCTGGGGTGTGGGACAGGGGGAATGGTGGGAGCAGTGAGACTGGCCTCCCACCCCAAAACAGTGCTCCAATACAAGATGGCTACCAAACTGTAAGTCTGTTTGTTAAACAGTGCAATGGCTGACACTAGCTCCTGGGTGGGGGAGGCCTCCATGCTGCTGGGGTGTGGGCCAGGGGGAATGGTGGTAGTAGTAGTGCAGGCCTCCCTCCCACACACACCCTCCCAGTGAAGATGGCTACCTACCTGTGAGTCTGTTTGTTAGACAGTGCAATGGCTGAAACATGCTCCTGGGTGGGGGAGGCCTCCATGCTGCTCAGCTGTGGTACAGGGGCTATGGTGTGAGTTGTTGTACAGACCTCCCTCCCCCATACAGGCCTCCTAAGCAGGATGGCTGGCTACATGTTGGGTGGGGATGGACAGTGTAATGGTGTTTGGGTATTGCAAGGAGGTAATTCTCATTGTGGTGGTTGTCATTTGTCTGTACTTACCAGCCTCCGCTCCCCCGGCTACTCCTGTGAGACTCTCAGGAAGCAGGATGGCAAGCACCTTCTCCTCCCATGGTGTGAATGTCTTTGGTGGGATGGGAGGGCCACTGCCAGTCGCGTTTGCCAGCGTCCAGTTCTTGCTCCTCCTCTCCTTGACAACCCTCTTGAGATCATGCCACCGCTTCATGATCTCCTTCTTGGATCTTGGGGTGGCCCCTAAAGCATTCACCCTTTGGACTATCCTTTCCCACATTTGTGTCCTGGTGGCTAATGGTGTCTGTTGGACCAGGCTACCAAATAGTTGTGGCTCTACTCTCACAATCTCGTTGACCATGACTGTCAACTCACTCTCGGTGAATTTGGGCATTTTTTGTGATGTCATGGTATGTGGGGGTTGAGGTGTTTGTGGGTGCAGGGGTGTGGTGATGATGTGTGAGGTGTGTTGTGTGCTGGGGGTTTGTTTGTGATGGTGTGATGGTGGTGTTGATGGTGGTGGTGGGTGTGTGTGTGTGTGCTGTGCTCTTTTTCCTCTCCTGTCAGATGTGGTGTATGGCCTTCTCTTCTGGAAAGATGAAAAAGATTGTGGTCAGTGAAGGGGGTGGCTTTGTACTCAGCTGTGTGGGTGTGTCCAATTGGATTTTGGTTGTCAGGTGTGTTGTGGGAGTAGTTCTGTGGTTTTGTATATTTATTTTTGTTATTTATGTTTCTGTGTATGTGTGTTGTATATTTTGGGGGCAGGGCTACTTTGTTTATGCAATGTTAGGCCTCACTGCGGTGTTTTCACATTGACCGCCATGTTTTTCATGTTTGTCCGCTGCAGTGGGTTTGCTGCTGCTTGACCGCCATTTCTCCCATTCACTCCTGGGTGCGACCGCGGCGGTCGGTGTCGGTGGTTCCGGCCGCGACACCCTCGGGGGTATCGTAATTTTCCGTGCGGTGTGTCCACTTTCCCTGCGGTGTGTTGTGCCTTTTCCGCTGCTTATCCGACCGCCGCGGTCAGTTTTTTGCTGTCTCCGCCCGCGTCGGACGGCTTTGCTTGGCCCGCTACCGCTGCGGTCGGTCTTTTGTGGCGTTTGTTCCTAATGTGGCGGATGGTATTTCCGCAGTCCTGGTGGGCGGTTGGTTTCTGCCTCCATGGCGGTCGGGGTGGTTTTCTGCCCGCTATCCTAATGGGCCCCTAAGTGTTTTACCAGAAAATTAACCCACTCTTTTTCAGTTAATACAGATGCCACCACAGATTTATTAGGTCTTACTATTATCATTTTCCCAAATTCCCTTGAATTTGTTTGGTTACTAGAATAAACATTTTGTGTCCACAGATCTTGCTTAACTTGGTTTCTCTCATTCCAAGTTAGTTTCCTCAAATGTTGATTGATGTTTTTTAGTTTGATGGGTAATTCCTTTTTGTATGGGAACTTGGTTGACTGTCTCCTGAGATTATTAAAAGTCCTTCTCATTTTCCTTATTGTATATGATAAATTGATACTGTTCATTTTCTCCATTTGTATCATTTGTTTTTCTTAGCTTTAGGTGCAGAATCATACGATTTGACTAATGTATGTGTAAGGTTTACCCATTGATCAATTGGGGATTTCAAGATTTTATCATGAAAACATTCTTTAACCAGTTTTTGCACCAATTCATTAGTATCATCTTTATTATGTGGTGACCAGATAAGTCTCCTATAGTTGATAGATCCCGTCTGGCCTTGCATTGTTAAATACGATTGATGTTTTTTACTAAGCAAATTTGTGGTGATTATTTGCTGACTATGATCACTATCAGGCACCTTCCCCAGACAATATGAGGTAAAAATATTAAAGATGTTTAATGATACAATCGTATAGTCAATTTGTATTTTGAAAAGTTTTTATTGGGATTTTATATACTGTATACAGTAATAAGCGTTTCTTGTTACAGACAGCACCAACATTTTCTCTTGATTGTTATTGCTTACCCATTTTGGAAGTGTGGTTAGTGCATAGAAGGAGAAGAAAGGCAGAAAGGACAGCAAAGTAGGAAGGAAGAGAGGAGAAAAACAGGATAGCCTAGTAGGAAAGAGTTCAAAACTAGGCACATACATTTAGTGGGAGAGCACAAACTGCGTCGCAATTGTCCAGGTTTCTTGGAACTTTATTGGCTATTCCAAGGTTCCATAAGAGACATACATTTAGGGTTGTTTGTGCAAAGAGGTTTGTGAGGGTCAAGGGACCTGTCCAGTGCTACCCACAGACCTCTGGACGATGCCTTCCATGGAGAATACTGCATTGCCAAGGTGTCTGCTCCTCTGAGGTATGTAATCCAGTTTAACCATCCTTGGAAGCAAGTTTTGCTAGTGTCTTTCTAGTTGTTTAGGACAAGATATACACTACGTCAGTAGTAGTTCTATTAGTTCCTTATCATTCTCAGAGGCGAGGTCAGTCCTCATAAAAGCTATGGTAAGGGAGGGGAAATCCCTCTTTGTTTTGCATTTAAACACATTGTCAATAAAGTCAAAACACCCTTCCCCAGAAAACCTTGAGTGTAGGGCAGTGGAAGATGAGGTGTGCTAGGTCCCCCTTCTGTGGTTTGCAGTTCCAATATAGGGAGTCCTCTCAAAGGCCAAGTGAATGTAGTCTATCTGGGGTCCAGTATGTTTTGTGGAGTAACCAGAGTTTGGTTTGTGCAAGGACTGGGGTGATCTTGTTTTGTGTGGCCGAGGACCACAGCTTTTCCCACTCCTAGATGCTTTGTTGGGGGTGGAACTGTTTGTCCCAGTATTCGATTGTTTTAGCATTGAGTTTTGTGTTTTTATGGTGCCAAAGTTTATAGATATGTGAGACTTGGGGGCCCCCAGAGTGAAGGTGATGTGGGGGGTGCACACGGGGGGTACCTGTGGTACCCACCTTCATTTGCATATACATAGCAGCAGGCGCCGCGCGGTGCCTGCCGCTTTGTTTATGCAAATGCCAAAATGCATTTATAGCATTGTGGCTATAAATGCAGAATGTGCCCGCCACTGTGGCGGGAACATCCTATTACCAACCATGGGACCCCCGCCCTAATGGCGGGCGGTCCCGAATTCCAGCAGGAATTCCGGCGGCAATGAGCCCCTTGGTGTCCTAGTTTGTTGATGTTGGCCTCGTAGCGGAAGATCGATAGTTGAGTGCCAATTAGTTTTGTCTTCGATAGGGCTGCTTTAACTTTTAGAAATCTGTAAAGGTCTAGATCTTCTAGTTGGTAGCTTGTTTTCAGGTCAGCGAAAGTAATGGGGGTTGTCCCCTTTTCTAGCGGGGAACATCCTTTACAACGCAACTTTTACAATGCACTACTTTTTCAACGCAACTTTTACAACGCAAGTGCTTTTACAACACATGACTTTACAACGCATGCCATTACAACGCAGATGTCATTACAACGCAAGTCTTTACAACGTAAGTATTACGTTTTTTTATTTAAAAAAAAAATTATGGTATATATTTTTATTATTATTATTATTATTAATCAATACTCAAGTAATATTTTATTAAAAATGAAATATGAGTACATTTATTTAATTTTAGTTTAATGTATTTATGTTTTAAAAAATTATTAACTGAGGGTATAATATATTTATTTAAAAAAATATAAAACTCAAGTACCATTTTTAATAAATGAAATTTGTGTACATTTATTTTATTTTGTTTAATGTATTTATGTATTTTAATTTTAATACTCAAGTAATTAAAAGTAAAATATGAGTAACGTAAGTATTAATTTTTTTTATTTAAAAAAAATGATGGTATATATTTTTATTATTACTATCATTAATAATTAATACTCAAGTCATATTTTTTTAAATGAAATATGAGTACATTTTTTTTGGTTTAATGTATTATGTTTTTTAAAATTTACTAACTGAGGGTATATTATATTTATTTAAAAAAAATAATAATCAAGTACCATTTTTAATAAATGAAACTTGTGTAAATTTATTTTATTTTGTTTAATTTATTTATGTATTTTAAATTAAATACTCAAGTAATTAAAAGTTAAATATGAGTAAATTTATTTTATTTTGTTTAATTTATTTATGTATTATAAAAATAAAAAACAAGTAATTAAAAATTAACTGAGGGTATATTTTTATTTATAATTTAATACTCAAGTAATTAAAAATAAAATATGAGTAAATTTGTTTTTTTTGTTAAATAAATTTATGTATTTTAAATGTAATACTGAAGTAATTTAAAATTATTGTGGGTATATTTTTATTATATATATATTTATATTTAACATTTTTAGAAAAAGAAAAATGATTAATTTATTTGATTAAGTGTAATATATTAATGTCATTAAAATATAGTACTCAATTAATTAAAAATAACAGAAGATTTATTTTATTTAAAAAAAGATTTAATAATAAAAATAATACACAAGTTACATTTTATAATAATCTAACATGGATAAAGTAATTTTATTAATTATAATTTATTTATGTATATAAAATATATTTAATGAAAAATTTGCAGTAAATTTTAAATGTAAACAACTTCTGTAGTATTAATATATAATTTATAATTAAAATGTATTGGAATATTAATTTAAAAAGGAAATAAAAAAGTTTTACTATTAAACAGTATTAAGACATTTTATGACATTTTCCCACGCTTTTGTATTGAATTCAATGGATAGTTTTGTCCTTTATTTATTTCTATAGTTGAAGGTATGAATCCCGCGGAATTATTTGGTAAGCTGCATTAAAGGTAGAATAGTGATGTTTTGAAGGGAAAAGGAAGAAGCATAGAGGTAAGTACTATTTAACAGTAATAACTAAGAAATTTAATCAAAAAATATTTGTAATTTAAAATAAATTAATTAATAAAAACAAAGACACAATAGTTTTCCTTTTGGCTTTTTTATTAAAATAATTGATATAGTATTTCAATAATTGTATTAAAATTTGCTTTATTTTTGTGATATTTTTAATATAAAGTAACATAATTAAAAAAAATATTTAATACGTTTAATATAAAAAATAGTCCTTTTTCTTTTTTGAAGCTCCTGATGACGTCGACGCGTAAACGTCCATGAAAGCGGCCATTTTGAACAGCGTCGATGGTGGAAGCAGCAGGAAGCTGATCTGCGCTCAGGTAGGAAACTTTATTAACTTTATTTATAAACATTACAATGTTAGTTACTACATATATATTGTAAAGAAAGGATAAGGAGAGGTTGCATATGAAAAATGTAATGTTTTCGATGTAATTTCAGCATGTCGCCGATCATGTTAGTAGAGTATGCCTTTGTCGGGTCGCTATAATAATAGGATAATGTAATTTATGGATTTTTTTAAAAAAAGAAAGGAAAATAGTAATGTTATTTAAGGATGTCTGAGTATTTATTGTTTTTATGACAGTTTTACTATATAATGCATTGAAAAAAAATATCTAAAAGTACATTGAATACATGTTTAATTAAAGATTTCGGTGATCAAAATTGAAAGACAAATGGTTTCGTAGAGTTTGGATTTTTGGGTTGCTCTTGAAGAAATGAACTTTGTTTACTGAAATTGTGGTTTTTATGGCGTTTAGGATTTTGGAAAATATTGGCTTTAGGGTACTTTAGAAACATTGCAAGATAGACATAGTAAGAACATGCATTTCTAGGACTAAATATTATTTTCAGGATGGAGTTAGAAAGTTTTTGGATTTAGTGCACGTTGTTTTACTCTCAGGATGCTCATGGAATTTGGCAACCTTTCAAGATGGACTTTGAAAAACATGGATTTCTTGTACTTCGGATAACTATCTGGATGCATATGGACTTTGAAAAACTGTTAAAATGGACTTGGAAAGAACATGGATTGAGAGGACTTACAATTATTTTGAAGATGGAGTAGGATAAATCGTGGATTTCGTGGACTTTGAATTATATTTAGGAAGTATATGGACTTTCCCAACCTTTCCAGATGGACTTTGAAAAAAAAATGGATAACGGGGACAAGGAACTATTTTCAGGAAGCAGTTGGTAAGTTCTTTGATTTCGTGGACTAAGGATTACTATCAGGATGTACATTGACTTTGGAAAAGTTTGCTGATTGCTTTGAAAAAAACATGGATTTTGTGGAGTTTTAATTACTTACAGGAAGGATATTGAATTTGGGAACCTTTAGAAATTGACTGTGCAAGAACATCAATTTCGTGGATTTTGAAATATTTTCTGGATGGAGTAGGAAAGATCTTGGATTTAGTGGACTTTTGATTACTTTTCGGATGTTCTTTGAAAGTATTTGGATTTCATGGACATTGGATTAAAGAATACAAATAAAGGAAAAAGGAAGAAGATTTTTCAAGAAATAAAAATACCTTTTAAGACATTGAATTACAAATGGGTTTCAATTTTGACTTTGACACAAGAAGATTAAAGAGAGTTTTAAAAAAGAAGTGTTTTTTTGGAATATGTTGTATTCGATTCAAGAAGATTTTTTTTATAGAAAATAAATGCATTTTTACAATTTTAAAAAATGGATTTAAAAATATGGAAAATTTAAAAAAGGTTATCTAATTAAAAAAAAACTAGGAACATTTTTTTGACATCCTTGAATTGCTTGGGGTACTGGATTTTGCAAAAAAATTGATTTATTTGGGGAACAAAAGATGAAGAAAAAGAAAGAAGACAACTACAGGTAAGCTGACCCGACGTTAATTTTTTTAAAAAAAATTAGAAAAATGTTAATGTCAATTGAATTGAAATGAAAATTAAATTTAGGTAAAAGCAGTAAAGTAAGGTGTAAATTAGATTTAGAAATGTAGAATGTTAGCAACATTATCAAGGTAGTCTAATGCCACACACAACGAAAACTGTTGTAGAATAGCCAATAGTCTCTCAGACATTTCTTTACATTTTTTGGAAATGCGTGGGTTTTAGGCTACCAGTTAATGTTTGAGAGATTCTCATTTCTTGAAAACTTTGCTCCTTCTTCAAAGTTCCAAAAAATGAATTGAAATTAGGGTGTGGTTTGCTATTGTATGGTTGAAGGAGTTATGCCATCCCTCTATGGAATTGTCTGTTTTTGCTTCTCCTTCTAAACAGCTCGTGTAGCAGTTCCACCACTCCACATGGAAACGTGGCTTCCTCCTGCGACCCGATCTGCTTAGATGCCCAATCCATGTGTCCTCAAAATAATTTAGTAAGGGTGCCAATTTTTCTTCATTTTCATAATTGCAGTGTAGTACTTGTCTACACTTTCAGGAGGAACAAAACAAAGAGCTCTTATTTTTTTTAATTCAAATTGTAGTTTGCTATCAGTTGAGTAATCTGTAACCAGGGATGTTTTCTGTAGTTTACTCCAGAATGCCTGGGAAAAATGAAAAAAGATCCCTGAATTTGGGTATCCGTGTACGTTTTAGTGATTACATTAATCATAGTCAATTCAAAATCAACAATTATCTTCCTAGGACTGTTATTGGATGTTTTGCTTTTAATCACTGATAAAAGCTCAGTGTAGGTTGCAGATTGCTTATCTGGTAGCAAATTATATACTAAGGGAATTACATTGTGGTTAATCTTTGCGTGAATAGTGTAAATGTGGGTGAAAGGATGGGGTGTACTTTTAAACGTCCCATCCATCATCCAAATTTCACTGTTCTCTAACTTAACAAGGTTGTGGGGTGTACTAAAGATAAGGATAAGTTTCTGAGGGTTTTGGTTGTCATGCAGGAGGAAAGGTTCATTAGAAAAAGAAATAGTGAGTTGATCAGGAATTTGAATGTCAGAAAAGCTATGAGGAGTTGTAGTATGTGTGTTACTTGCCTGCTTTTGTCTTTGAATAATTCTTCGCAAATTGGGAATAATAGGCATACTACTAGCAACATGACTGGGGACATGCTGTGCAACCTCTCTTAAAATAGATTGAACCAGTAGTGTCATTGGAGGTGCATGCAATTTCTTTCATTTTATTTATTGTTTTCCTTACTTCAATCTCCATTGCAGAGGCAGAGTGGTTATGATTTGTTGTTTTAATAATGGTTTCACCAAGCGTAACCTCTCTGCCACTGCAATGGGATGAGTAATATTGCACACACCTCCAATGTCTATGTGGTTCACTTATCCTTTCTTTACAATATATATATCCAGCATGTTTTAACAAGCGGTTTCCCTTTTTAGATTTAATGTAGGATGCAGTTTCTTTAGTTGACATTATCTGTTAAGAAGAAAAAAAAAATTGTAATGTGATTTTTAAAATGTTATTCTTTAACTACACTATCACACACTTTCCCTACTGCTGCACCTTTCTGGAGTTAATATAGTAATATACACCCCTACACTAACCCTCACTTTCCCTACTCCTGCACCTTCCTGGAGTAAGAATAGTAAATTACACCCCTACACTATCCTTTACTTTCCCTACTGCAGCACCTTCCTGGAGTAAGAATAGTATATTACATCCCTACACTATCCCTTACTTACCCTACTGCTGCACTTTTTTGAGTTACAATACCAAGGTATTACTCTTTGTTTAGTTTTATACCGTTGAATTTTGATGTGTTTTACCTTTTTACTTTACGGTATTGCCGTTTTCTGTAATCTGTTTTCTTTGTATTGACTTTGCTTTGCTTTTGTTTGGAAGGTTGGTGTTCAATCTGTAAAGATTGGAAAAAAAAGGTTAGAGAATGTTTTTATTTATTTAAAAAGTTTAGAAGACTGTATTTTTGTGCACTATTTATCCATTTCACTACACATTCAACTTATAGGAATTAGAATAGTATTTTACACCCCTACACTATCCCTCACTTTCATTGCTGCTGGGCCTTCCTGGAATTAGATTAGTAAATTGCACCCCTACACTATCTCTCACTTTCCCTACTGTAGCACCTTCCTGGAGTTATAATAGTAAATTGCACCCCTACTCTATCCCTCACTTTCCCTAATGTTGCAACTTTCTGGAGTTAAAAAAGTAAATTGCACCCCTACACTATCCCTTACTTTCCCTACTGCTGCACCTTCCTGGAGTTAGAATAGTAAATTGCACCCCTAGACTATCCCTCACTTTCCCTACTGCAGCACCTTCCTGGTCTTAGAATAGTAAATTGCACCCCTACACTATCCCACACTTTCCCAACTGCTGAACCTTCTTGGAGTTAGAATAGTAAATTGCACCCCTACACTATCCCTCACTTTCAATACTGCTGCTTCTTCCTGGAGTTAAAATAGTAAATTGCACCCCTACACTATCCCTCACTTTCTCTACTGCTACACCTTCCTGGAGTTAGAATTGTAATCTGCACCTCTACATTATTCCTTACTTTCCCTACTGCTGCAACTTCCTGGAGTTAGAATAGTAAATAGCACCCCTAAACTATCCCTCACTTTCCCTACTGCTGTACCATACTGGAGTTAGAATAGTAAATTATACCCCTACACTATCCCTCACTTTTCCTACTGCTGCACCTGCCTGGAGTAAGTATAGTATATTTTATCCCTACACTATCCCTTACTTACCCTACTGCTGCACTTTCTTTGAGTTACAATACTAAAGTAGTACTCTTTGTTTAGTTGTATACTGTTGAATTTTGATGTGTTTCACCTTTTTAGTTTACGGTATTGCCTTTTTCTGTAAACTGTTTTCTTTGTATTGGCTTTGCTTTGCTTTTGTTTGAAAGGTTGGTGTTGAATCTGTAAAGATTGAAAAAAAAATGTTAGAGAATGTTTTTATTTATTTAAAAAGTTTGGAAGACTGTATTTTTGTGCACTATTTATCCCTTTCACTACACATTCAACTTATAGGAATTAGAATAGTATTTTACACCCCTACACTATCCCTCACTTTCATTGCTGCTGGGCCTTCCTGGAATTAGATTAGTAAATTGCACCCCTACACTATCCCTTACTTTCCCTACTGCTGCACCTTCCTGGAGTTAGAATAGTAAATTGCACCCCTACACTATCCCTCACTTTCTCTACTGCTACACCTTCTTGGAGTTAGAATTGTAATTTGCACCTCTACACTATCCCTCACTTTTCCTACTGCTATACCTTCTTGGAGTTACAATAGAAAATTGCACCCCTACACTATCCCTCACTTTCCCTACTGCAGCACCTTCCTGGACTTAGAATACTAAATAGCACCCCTATACTATCCCACACTTTCCCTCCTGCTACACCTTCCTGGAGTAAGAATAGTAAATGGTACCCCTAAACTATCCCACACTTTCCCTACTGTTACACCTTCCTGGAGTTAGAATAGTTAATGGAACCCCTACACTATCCCACATTTTCCCTACTGCTACACATTCCTGGAGTTACAATAGTAAGTGGAAATCCAACACTATACTACACTTTCCCTACTGGTAGACATTTTTTTATTTAGAAAATATTGTACTTTGGACACAATTACCTTTAAAGATTGGACCTTCTCAGTTATGGTCTAAGATGTAATGTCTTTTGGCTTTTCTATGATGAGCTTTCTTATTATGATGGTTATCTGTTAAGAATTAGAAAAAAAAGATTAATACTGTGTTGATATTTTTAAATAATCATTTCTTTACTCATACACTGTTTATGAAATACTTTTAAAAACGTTATTGTTCTTGTTAGCAAAACACACCGAAATTTTTATGAACATTGGCATCTTCTTTTTAATGACATGTAAAAGAAAACAGTTTTGATTAAAATATTAATTTTGGATTGTTTGCATTTAAAATTATAATAATGTCCATTTTAAATGTTTTTAAAAGCGTTTTACCTTTTGCTCTCTAGTTTGGCGTTCTTGGATTTGATTTTAAGCTTCAGATGGAAGAGTGCTTTTTCTGGTTGAAAGAAAGAAAAACTTTAATTATTTATTGATTATTTGTTATTATGGTACCTTTGCTTGTTGTGATGTTAAAAGACGTTTTTTTGTAAACGATGCATTTCTGCGGTGAGCTATATTAATAGAAAAATGTACCTTTAAAATAGTTTCATTGGGTTTTGAGTTTGAAGAATTTTCCAAGTATTTCAAAGATGATTTATCTGTGTATGGATTAAAACAAATGTAGCATTTAATTATTCATTTTTACAATCCTACAATTTTAATGGAAAAATATCAATGTTATTTAACATTTTTTTTACATATTTTAGTAAAATGAATTCAGATGTTTTATACCATTTTGATCAATTTCATTTTAAAATTAAAAATGGATTTTTTTGGGGGTAGTTAAGGAACGGCATTCCTTGACAAAAAAATATTATTTGCAAAGTAATTATTAAAAAGTACTTTTTAGAATTTAGAAATATAGATTTATGCTCCTTAATTTGAGCAACCCTCTATCGGTGCTGTTTTTGGTTGATTCTAAGCATGGGCGGATCTAGCGGATCTCGCGTACGCGAACTTGCGGATTTACGGATTCGCAATCCGCGAAGATCCGCGAACTCTAGCGGATTTGCGGATTTTCCCGTTTTTTGTGTTGGCGCGCGTTCGCGCCGATTTTGGGACAAGTTCGCAATTGCGAACTTACTTTTCGGCTCGCAACGGCCGCGACTATGTTGTTTCTACGTCTGGTTTATCATCACAGGTTCACAGCACCCTCTGTTTCACCACTGCCACCCTCTGGGACACCCATGTCACCCTCTGGTACATCCTCACTGCCACCCATTAGGTTTATTTATCACTGTAGATTATGGTGGTTGAAAAAAGCAAGCACACCTGCCCTTCTTCAACTGCCATCAATTAATTTGTGGGTCATTAATGTGTCAGTAATTTTGAAACTTCCAGTCTGGCTGGCACCTGCTTCCTTCCTTATCTGTAATTTGCTTTTTGTTGCAGTGAAATTTTTTTTCACAGGACCTTTATGGTCTACTTGTAGCTATTCTATGAGCCTGCTGTTTGGGTCATAGCAGGGTCATAGAATAGTTGCAAACTCTGGAGGGGCCCCTCAGGAAGCACTACCTTGAATGTTACTAATGTTAAGTTTGAACTTTTGCACCTGCTCATTGCTTTCAGTTTAGCTAAAATCGTTTTTTTCTGCAATTTCGCGCGTTTTTTGGGGCTCGAATCCGTGCGAGATCGATTTCGGAAGCCGCGAATACGTGCGAATACAAAATTGTTTTTTGTGCGACGTGTATGTTCGCGTGATCTTGCGCGTGTTCGCGAGGCGCTTCTAGCTATACGTTTGCCAAGTTACCCTATCGGTCGTACACGGGCGCGGCCATCTTGTTGGCGTGACGTAATTCCGTTTCCGGCCGCTATGTGTAATCTCGCAAAGTGTGCTGCTCGCTAGTACAATTTCGCGCGTACTCGCAAGGAAAATCTCGCGCGAACTTACCCACGCGGTCGTGAACGGGCGCGGCCATCTTGTTTCTCATTCATTGCTATGGTTCTGGGCATGCTTTCTCTATCCTCTCTCAATCTCTGCCATCCTTTGCTTGTTTGAAGTTTTTTTGATCTAATTTTACTTATTATCTATCCCTCTATTTTTCTAGCTCTATATTTTTGTGTTTTCTGCAGCTTTTAGTTACTTTTAAACTACTTTTTTAAACTCTTTTCTTTTCTTCTTCACTATTCTATTTCTTGTTTATCATTTAACTCTATTTCTGCCCAGACCATGGTAAAGGGAGCCGGGAAGCACCCTGAGAAGGGGAAGGGTCCCGCACCCCGTGCCCGGCTCCCGTGCGGGCGTTTAAGGGGGGAGCAAGTGGTCCCGAGGGAGATCTTCAGCGCGGAGGAAGTGGCGGCACTGATCTTCCACGTCCAGCGCCGCCTCCCCAAGACGATCCTGGGAGGCGGCAAGATCGCGACTGGCTATGGCATCCGGGAGCATCGCAAGCGGTGGGAGAAGGTGTGCCGGGCCATGTACAAGATCTCTGGGGTCCGGCGCACATATAACCAGGCCACCCACCGCTGGACCGATGTCATGGACCGGGAGCGGGACTTGCTGGACGCGCTCGCCGTAGAGGTCCCCGGGCTTGGTGAGTAGTAGTAGTAGTACATTTACTACTCTGTTTTATCCTGCTCTGTTATTTGCAAATCTTTGTTCTTTACCAAGAGCAATAATGCTGCCGATTACATTGAGGTAAATTATATTTCAAAATCTTCTATGCATTTCAGGTGCACTGCTCTCCTTCTCAGTAGCCTTGCTTGCTACTATGCTTCTTTGTTTTGTATGTTGTGTTCAGAAGCATTTCATTGGCCTGAGAAATTATGTATGAGTGTAGTGTAAAGATAAGAACTGCGTAATGCTAGACAGTAAGGGTCATATTTTCAATTACCGGCGCATCCCTGCAAAGTAGCAGGGATGCGGCAGTAATTGTGTGCCATGCCACCACCACCCATTGGCCCAAAACGTCACAGAAGCCTTACGCATCTGTGCCGTAAAGGCAGCGCATTGCTGGAGTTGCGTGCCAACGATGGCGCAGCTCCAGCAATGCTCTGGGGTACCCTATCTCCCCAATGCTGCATCAAGCCGTACGTCGGCTTCAAGCGCGCAGGGTTTGAGTCATGCATCATTGTCCTAAAAGTGACTGATTGACATCTTGTCGATTTCCCTCAGCCACTTTTAGGATTCGTTCCTGCGCAGGTACGCCCTCCCTTGCGCCGGAACGCCCCCTGATGGCGCAGGGCTTTACAACGTGATGCATCGCCCATATGCCCATATGTGTTTTTTTTTAATATATACGCCGCACCAACACCATGGCGAGTCTTTTGTTCTGCCGCTGCGTCACAAAAGGCACGCAACAATGGAGGAAAATGAGCCGCAACTTCCGCAAGGGACTTCTAAATCAGCCCCAACAGACTGAAGTCCAGTCCTTCCTTTAGACACATGGCTATAAGAAGAAATAGTGGCGGTGGTGGCGGGTGGATTGATAGTTTGAGTATTCACTGATCTGCAAGCAGGATGGACTTTGTCTGTCACTTCGCGTGCTGCGCACTGCTGCCTGCAGTGCCAGGCCTAGGCAAACCTCTTTAGTAGTCTGTTTATTGAGTTACATAGGAACTTTCTAAGTCAACGTTCCGCAAATTAGGCAATACGAATAACGTAGTATACCACATGAGATAGATCCCGTGGAATAGTTGTCTATCTATTTGCTATTTTTCCAAAATATTTTGTTATTGTTCTTTTGAAATGTTTTATTTGGTTGAAAAATCTCATTCATGTTTTCTGGTTTTTCTTTCTTTCATGTTGTACATCAGCTCCCCCCAAGGGCAAGAGGACACAGGAGGAGGGTGCTGAGGATGCAAGCCAGGATCGGGCAGGCGAGGGCTCCTTTGCTGGCCCCAGTAAGTTTACATTTTAATAAACAGTACCTATTTTTTCCTAGCGTTCCTCATTCGATTTTTTCTAAATCGTCTTTGATCTTCTTGTAGACTGGATATAAATTCTTATCCTGCCTCGAATATGACTCCCTGTGGTATTACTAGACTATTCTTATTAGTCTGTCTGTGTAGCTACCTAAGATTGGACATTTGGCAATTCCATTGGACTCCCATTATATTCAGCAATACCTCTATGCACTGTCTCCTTACTGACTAGATAGTGTGGCAGAGTCATTCAGCTCCCGAAGTCGCCGATTATAGATCCCCAATGATCTCTAGATTATCGTACGCAGGACAAGAGAGTAGTACGGAGTCACAGCACAGTCAAGAAGTGTCAGAGGCACTCATGCTTGCAAAAATTCCAAAACCTTTAGCTCATCCACTCTAGTCTGGAGGAACAAAAACCACAGAGTCTATTTAAGTTTAAAAGCTTTATTAAAAGTAAACACATTTATTAAAATCTACTTTGTCATAAAACTATTTAACTGAAAATGGAAAAGTGGTTAGTGCTTACGATAAATTGGACACATTTCTTGTGGTCGAGCCGCGCTCTCACCTGGTTTGAACTTGATCCTGGTCGTGTTCTTAGGAGTCAAGCTTCTGTCTGTTAGGAGAAAAAGTGGTGCGTGTTAAAAATCAAAAGCAAGCATTCATCAGTTGTGCATAAAAGTGCAGCAAGACAACAGCCTTCCCTGGAAAATGGGACATTTTTACTATGGAGTAGACAGTCACAAATTATTACATTGTATTCTGTTTTTTTAACATTTCTCCTAGACCAAATATTATATAGTAGTGAGTGGTGTATTCTAACATTCTTAAATGTACTTCGTAGGTGTAACATCTGGTGACGGGGCCAGCGCGGAGGTGGCTGTGTTGGGCGAGGACTCGAAGGACTCTGGGGAGGAGGCGGTGCAAGAGCCGGCGGACGGTCCTGTGGGGGTTCAAACGGTGGTGGCGGAAACAGGTAAGCTATATATTCCTTACTTATTGAGATTGAAGACTGCATAGTGTGCTTTCTGCACGGGTGTATTACAATTACAAATCAACCAGGTAGTAGCCTCCTCGAAATGTACTTCGACTTAGCTGTGAAGTTTTTGGTGAGAAGAATCCCAATAAGTTCTTAGACGAACGTGATGGATGGGATGAACGAAAAGCGAAAGAAGGGTGTAAGTAAGTGGGACGCGAACTTGTATGATGGCTGGCAAAGAAGAACGATATGTGTTTGCTTGGCCCCCGAGGTGGCTGGGAAGGAAAGAATATGGTATGGTGCATGGCTGGGTCAATGATGAAGCAAGGATGGGTGGAAGGACAGCAGCCTGGGTGGGTGAAACAGAAACTGTATGTGTGCGTATACTTTGACTGAATGGATGCCCGGAGCATGGTATTCTCTGAGTCTTAGATAGCACATGTGTATCTAGATAGAGTAGATGGTCGCCAGGTGAAGTAAGTGTTACCTTGAAGAGCATGTACCACCGCACCCGCACGTCCGTTCCAGTGCAGGGAAGGCAAGGAAAAGAAATTGTAAATGTGTCCAATACTACCATGAATAGTAGCAGTACTTTGTATTGCGTTTGCAATCACAGCATATATCTGGTTATTACGGTGGACACTCCGTACCTCTCTTAATAACTTTAGTTTACTTGTAGTACGTCATTCATGTGTGGGTGTATCACTGTTCACTCAATATTAAGCAAAGCACCTAAAGTCATCTCATATGTCATCAAATACGTCCCATGTGAAGTGATAGATAATCAAATTAGTTAGCTTCTTCATTTTCCTTTTCTAGTACTCATTTGCACTGTAGGGTGAAAGGTAAATTAATTAAGCAGTAGCCCTTGTAACAGAGTATTCTCAGTGCCACCCGTAATAGAAAAGTAATAGCTTCACCACCTGCATGTACTGGACCGGTACAGTAACGCAAGTCTGTCTCACTCATCATGGTGTGCAACTTTTTTTCTCGGGTGCAAGTTCACTGTGCTGTCCATGTCATTCTGCCGGCTTGCATAAGATAACGTAACAATTTCCCTAAACAAGAGAGAAGAAGAAGAATAAGACTGGTGTACTGTCATAGTCGACTGTAATGGAAGTCCATAGTGGTCGTAGAATTTGTTCATTAAACTACCACTAATGTTAAAGCAAGGATGCAGAAGTGGGAGGTTACATAGATACTGTCCTCAATAGTTATGTACTGTGCTTTCAATTTGCTACTTGTACTCTGTGACCCAACTTTCGGCTCAATCACTTTGTGTTATTAATAAGGAGCATTGGTTACAGACTATGTCTTTCTTTCTTCATATAGTTGCTCCTTCCAAATCAACAACAAGGAGGGAGCAGGCTAGATTGGCCCGGCAACGGAGGCTGGAGGCCACTGTCGCCGAATATCGGCGGCTGGTGGCCCTGGAGGAGGAGGAGGACACGCAGTCGAGCGGGGCAACAACGACATCCTCGACTGTGACCACTGCATCCTCCTCCGTGACTAAGCCAGCAGGACCGAGCCGGGCTAAGAAAGATGACCGCCACCGCCAAGCAACCGAAATACCAGCTGCCCCCCACAGGAGCTGCAAGGACCGCCAACGCCGCCTACGAGTCCGCATGTCCAACCTGGAGCAGGAGGTCCTGAAGTATAAGAACTTGGTTAAGGGCCTCCGCTCCTAACTTGCCACCCTCCGCAAGGAGTATGATGCCCATGCCGCATCATGCACCAGCACCAGCACCCTCCAGTAGTGGAGTGTCCCTTGCCCTTTTTTTATAGACTTTTGGGGGGTGGGATTTGGGAGTTGGGATCGTTTTGGGACGTTTCAGAGACAATCGTTGGGGTTAGGGTGGGTGAGGGAGATTATTTTGTTAGGGCTAAATAAATATATTTTTAAACTTTATCTGACCATACCTGTTTTTTACTGCTTTTCAGTCTGGTGGGTGGGGGGCGGGGGTGTAACAGTAACTTTGTTTTCCTGAACAGTCGTAGGACTTTAGTAGTACAACCGTCAATCTCTTGTCTACTCCGAAATAATACTCCATTATACTACCTCCCACCAAACGCTTATCTTACCTGTAATTTGTGTTAGAAATTAGGGCTAGGCCCAGGGCTGGCTCCAGGTGAAATGGGGATTAACGTTGTCAATCCTGGGCGGGTGACATTTCCTCATTGCGGTGGTACTAGTGGTGTGACACAGTGGCAGTTGCATGCCTATGGAAAAAAAGAAAACGAAACCTTGTTTGTCCTCCTTACTGTAGCATTACAACGGTTACGGTACGATCGAGAAAATAGCAGGTGACAGTACACTAGAACAGTGCCATAATGTAGCCTAACAAATGGTAAAGTATTTGCTTGCAAGTATAACTAGTACTTGCGTTGAATTTATTTGACATTAACTACTACTACTAGAAGATATAGTACTGAAGCTGAGTAAGTCTAGAAGATATCCTCGTATTCCTTCACCAGCCTGTTGCTATGACCTTATCCTCCCCAGCAAGTGTGTGGAATTATTGATGTCATTTTAGTCAGACATCAAGCAAAACAACACAGCCCGGGGGAAGAGGGTTAGGGTTTGTAAAATGGATGGGAATGGGGGTTTCTTTTTGGGTAGGTTTTGTTGAGAGAAGAAAAAAAAAGCAGAGCATGGACAAACAATAATTGAAGATACAGACAATCTTTGGTTACAAACTAAAGGTAAGCACATGCAGTCACACTCATAGAATAAAAGACAACAATGGATACTGTATCTGTATTGCGTATGTTGTTGGAGTTGTCCTGTTGAATTTGGTAAGTAAGTTGCATGCAGCAAACAATTCCTCTTATTGGCGGCACTCCTCCATTCCAGCTGACGCTTCCTCCATCAATGTGGTGACCACTGACAGAAGACACCCTGTCCACTGCCTGCCTGGCGGATGTTGACTGAAACCCGGCCTGTAATTATTGAACGGAAAACAGGAAGTGCTATTACAATACCACTGATAAATAAATAAAAGGTATGTACGCTGTGTGGTTCAAAAAGTGACACTTTGATTTCCCTAATTGACAGTACAATATTTTTGAAATTGCGTGCTCTGTCTGAGTCACCTTTTTAAGGATCAATAAGTATGGCCAAAATATTATAGCGGATCTTTCCCCTCAAGGTAGGTGTACTACTGTGTTTTAGAACAAAATTTGACCTTCCCAGCAATGCTCCCACCAAGACCCTTACTAAAGCCAGTCGCAAAAATGTAGAAGAACCCCAATCAGATCTCCAAAAACGATGCCTAGCAGAAAAATGGTTACAAAACGTACTTTGAAAGTAACAGTAGGCCCAAATACAGACCGTGGATTGTATTCAAACCACTTGCAAGCAAGCAAAAGTATCCATAGCCAGCATCGCTCCAACAGTGCTCTACAACAACAGTACTGCGTTGCAATAGAACCCCCCGAAACACATGCAATCCTGCTGCTAGGGCTAACCCTAACGAACCCTAACTTACAAAAAGTGCCAAAACTGGTGTTTCCTTATGGATTTTGTCCAACAAACTTCTATCCGGTATTAGACCTTCCCAGGAATGCCCCAGGCAAGACCCGCCAACCCACCCGCAAAAAAACACCCGACAACACCCCCAAACAGCGAAAAAGCTAAATCTCATACTTAAAATGTCTCTCGGCCTTCGGTCCAAACGCGGCGCTGTGCAGCTAGGTCATCATCATCATCATCAATCATCATAACTCCTGTTTTCCACCACGGATTTCCTGAAAAGCAAATGCAATCAAGATTAGACTGTCGCAGCAGTGCTTCGACAGAGACCCCGGCCGCAACCCACCCACGAACAGCAGGAAGCCCCCCAAAACGCTACATTGAGCAAGATGTCAGAAGAAATAGCAAAAAAAAGGCTGTTCCTTATGGATTTTGTCCAAAACACTTCTATCCGGTATTAGACCTTCCCAGGAATGCCCCAGGCAAGACCCGCCAACCCACCCGCAAAAAAACACCCGACAACACCCCCAAACAGCGAAAAAGCTAAATCTCATACTTGCAATGTCTCTCGGCCTTCGGTCCAAACGCGGCGCTGTGCAGCTAGTTCATCATCATCATCATCAATCATCATAACTCCTGTTTTCCAGCACGGATTTCCTGAAAAGCAAATGCAATCAAGATTAGACTGTCGCAGGCTCGCAGCAGTGCTTCGACAGACAACAAAAATTACCCACAAACACCGGAACCCCGCCAAAGAGCACCTCAAAGTCAAGCAAGTCAGCAAAAACGGCAAGAAATTTCCACCTCATATTTGGTCCAAAACACTTTTGTCCATTATTAGAGCTTCACAGCAATGGGCCCAAATCCGTCAACTCACCCGCAAAGAAGTACAACACCCCCACAAGTGCTGAGTCTTTCTTCATTGGGCGTAATCCAGCACTCTGCTTGGAGGGAAATCGCAGTCTGGAGGAGGAGGATAGAGGAGCATGTTCTTCAGAACTTGTGAACCTGAGGAATGTAGACTGCGGCACCTTCAAATCAATAAGCAAACAAGTGAAGACAGTTCTGATGATGGTCTTGTTTTTGGGATTAGGTGATTAAAGTTTGAATTAAATTAACTGTGCAAAACAAAGAAAGAGAGACACAAAGCACACAGGAATAAAAGTGAATAATTTAATTTAATTGCGGGTTTATATAGCGCTAGGAATCGACTCCCGGAGGAGTATCTCCACGCTTCGACCGCTGGGGAACCCGTCCTGGCTCACCCTGAGAGATGGTCCCTAATGGGTATCTCTAAGGTGCGACCAAGCATCCCCAGCGGTCTGGGGGGGCCGTTGTGAAGATGAGGCAAGCTGATGCCCAGAGTTGCCGAGTGTGGTTTCTGACTAGAGTAGGCACCGAGGCGAGAATTATCGAGTCCGCTGACCCTGGTCCACGACCCTGCCGCGTCGGGAATCGAACCCTGGTCCCGGGCCGTTCTCTGCTTACGGGTCTGCTGCCTCTAACCAGTGAGCCACACTTCTCCACTAGGACGAAAAAGAAAGTTCTTGATTGATTGTCTCATTTTCAGGGCTCGGTGTCAGGGAATAAGAACAAGATTTCGTCATCATACTCTGCGAATCCAGGCTGGATGAGGTCAGTGCCACCGAACAGAGAAAAAATCCCCTCATCTACGTTGCCGTCCTCCTCGTCTTCAAGCGGCGTGCTTTCTCGTACTTTGTAATCTGGTGGTATGAGGTGCTGATTACATCTTGATCATTGTCAGCCGCTCCACATTTTTGGGCGAGAGGCGGCTCCGTTTGGGAGTTACAATGCCACCAGCAGCACTGAAAACACGTTCAGAAGACACACTTGCGAGTGGGCAAGACAAATAGTTTATAGCCAGGTTGAAGAGCTGTGGCCACAATTGTTTTTTGCCATGCCAATACTGCAATGGCTCATCATTAAGGAAGACCTCTGTTGAGTCATTCAGATAGTCCTGCACCATCGACTCAAGGTCATCAACTGTTCCTCCACTTTGCTTACTTTTTGCTGTGCCTGTGACATTTTTTCGAGAACCATACCCCATCAAACTTAGCCAATCCTCCTCCGCAGCCACTGTTAGTGGTGTCATTGTGTGTGGTGCAGATGATCCAGTTGCCGGTGTCTTTAACGGCTGAGAGGTCACTTGTGCCCCAGCCACAGGTGCAGAAGTGGATTCTTGTGACTGGGGATGGCCTGCTGATGCTGATGCTGATGTACTGGCTTCTCCTTCAATAACCTGCCGTTCTTTTTCAAACCTCTTGGCTGACCAGGCTAACCAATGTTTGTATTTTTGAACATCTGCATCAGCAAAAGGAAAGAATGCTTCGCCTGCCAGCGCCTTTTTGTAGCGTGGATCCAGAATAGTAGCACAAATGTAATGCTGATCTGACTTGATCTTTTGAAGACGTTCATCACCACGTAGGCGCTCTAATAATTTCTCAGACAAAATAAAATGGTCTTTTTTTTTTTCATCTTTTTCAAACTCAGAAGACACCGCCATCAGTTGGTGCTCCAGCATGCACAACAATGGGATAGCTTTTCCCAAATTACAGTCCTCCTGGCTGACTGCACGCGTGAAGAACTCAAAAGGACGAAGCATGTCTGTCAGGCTTTTAACTATGTCCCATTGCGCCGCACTCATCCGCAGGTCCTCCTTCTGAGATGTACCCTCTGTGAAGAAATAGTGATCGAGTACCGTATACTGCTCATACAGACGCTCAAGCATGTAGAAGGTTGAGTTCCAACGTGTTGCCACCTCCTGGATGAGTGCTTTCACTGGCATTCCACGTTGAAGTAGCAGTCTCCGCAGATGCTTCCGGGCCTTAAAAGAATGGCTGAAATGGTTGCACATTTTGCGGCAGGTGGCCATTACCTCGAACGCTGGACTCTGTTTATCACTCAAGAATTTTTGAACTACCAGGTTGATACAGTGCGCCAAACACGGCACTCTAACATGGTCACCCATGAACATGGCCTTAACTACATTGGCGCCATTATCCGTGGAAACATAACCAATCTTGCGTTTTAGGGGGGATAGCATTGTCAAGACCTTTTTGTTAAACTCTTCCAAAAGGTTTTCTGCTGTGTGACTTTTCTCCAAGCCAAACATGGCTAGTGTTGCATGTTTCCGAGCAGCTTTGAAAACTTTGTCCGGGTCAACACCTGCGTTTAGCTTTGCTTTAACACCTGAAAAAGAGACCCAGTGTGCAGTGATGCACATGTAATCAGTGCCTGGGCCACTGGTCCACATGTCTGTTGTCAGATGTATTGTGTGAACAGCACTCTTCTGCAAAGCTGCCACAATCGCCTGCAGCACATCTTCATGTAGTGGTGGAACCGCAACTCTGGCAAAATAGAACCGGCTCGGAACCTTCCATTTAGGGCAGAGCGTTGCCACTAATTCAAGAAAACCTACCGCTTCTACAAAAGAAAAAGGTAGAAGGTCCACAGCTAGCATTTTAGCCAGCTTAGTGTTATACAGACGCGTCAGTGGGTGGTTGCGTTCATATGGCAGGTCTGAAGTAAGCATTGTTCTAATGTTGCCCTGGACCAAGCATTTACGGGCTGATAATGACTTCGTTGACCCAATTTTGCTCGCTGGTGAACTTTTGTGCGTTGGTGTCTCACTCGCTCCAACACTCTTAGTGTGCCTCACATTGGGTGTGCTGCTGACAGGGGTACTGGGTGTAAGGGAAGTGTTTGACACGTCTTCTTCCTCCTCGTCATCATCAGATGAAACATCAACGTTTCCTTGAATTTGCCCTTTCTTGATCGCATCTAGGTGCGCAAACCATCTGACAGTGTGCTTTCTCTCAAGATGACCTCTCTGGCCGCCGGTACCATAGTTGGTACCTGACTTACCACGACTAACTGCAAGCTTACAAAGGGTACAAATGGCAAACTTTGGATTTTTTGGACAAACAGTAAAGAAGTCCCAAACTGGGGACTTGAAGTGTCTGTGGGACCTGGAGGAGGCGGCGATACTGGTGGTGGTGGTCATGAAGCTAATGCCAGATGAAGTGGAGGATCTGGATTGCCCAACTTTTGTACGTTTTGCACTTTCACCGCCACTAATTAAGGTCGAGGTTGACGGAGGTCTCTTCTTGCCAGAAAGAAATATGGAAGCGGGACGAGTTGGTGTACTACTTAACTCCAATGATTGTGGTGTTTCCACTGCCTCCTCATCGACAACATCATCATCATCATCACGCTCAGCAGCTCTTCGGGCTAGGGTCAAAATGTCTGTTTGCTGCATGCCCGCTGGGGCTGCAGTGACCTTTATGATGACTTGGTCGTCGTTGGCAGAGTCTTCATCAGCAGCAGTATCCGCCACTTCTTGTTGAGACTCATCACACTCCATAACTCTGAGACTTTGGACGAGCTTCCTTTTACGCTTAACTACCTTTGTTGGATCATGGTGTGCCTCACTCTCAGACGGCTGTGGTGCTGGTTCCCAAGTTTGATCCGTATCATCAGAAGGAGGTGTGCTTGAAGAGGATGTAGACACCACCCTTGATCTCTTCCTTGCTAGGGGTGTGGAAGACAATGAAGGATCATCAGGAGGAGTGGCTTCCTCAAATGATACCTCGCCTTGATTGTCGATTTCCTGATGTGCCCCTACTTCGGGAGGAACAACTATTGTGGGCACTTGTGACCCTCCATGCACCTCTGCTTGCGCATCTCCTTGTGCTGCCTCTCCTTCCACATGTACTTGGGCTTGTACTTGCACATGTGATTGTTGTTGCGGCTGTGGTTGTTCAACACTCGTCAGATGAGCTACAACAACCTGTGTTGATTGAGGGACATTGCTGCTGCTTTCTTGCGATGAGCCAACATCACTGGTCGATGGTGATTGAAGAACTATACTGGCTGCCTCTGCAGCACTCAAGGGCTTGGACTTAAGTTGGCGTGGTGGTGGTGGTGGCACTGAGCCCAATGGAGCGGGGGTGCTGCTGCCAGCTTGGTCCCCAGCAGATCCCGCTGCTGCTGCTGCAGGCATACTTTTTTTTTTACTCCCAAAAAAAGGGGCGGGCGGCACACCAGTGTCCTTGGTAACTTGCTTCTTCTGCTCCTTACTGGCACCTTTCTTGCTAGAGGAGCTACGGGTTACTTTTTTTGGGGCCATCTTCTTCAGAGCAGGTCAGCAGGCAGCAGTTGCACGAGTTGCAGAGGGTTCTGTGTCCAGACGTGACGTCGCGTGACGTTATGCTGCACACACCGCTGCAGGACTTCTTCCTGGCACTGGTGGTTCTCTTGAGTCTTCTTGTGCACCTAAAAGCAATGGAAGACAGAGGAACATCAGTTCAGTTATACACCCCAAAAATCGACAAAACACAGAAAAATTAGCACAATCCCATGCCATCCATGATGTTTACATTGAAGACACCCCACAGAAAGACTAGGGACATGCAAGTATGCAACACTCACTACCCCTGGGCATAATGGATGAAAAGTAGGCAAAATAGGTGCAGGCCTCAGACACTGCCTCTCCTCAAAATGGCCCCTTACACCCAAGCACATGTTGCCTGTACCAGCCAGCACTCAAGATGGCCACCACCACCACCCACATGGCCAGTCCACATCAACAGTACACCCCCAAAAAACAGAAAAACAGCCAGAAATCACCACAATCCAATGCCATCCATGATGTTTACATTAAAGAGAGTGAGACCACACCACAGGCACACTCAGTCCATGCACCACCACCCCTGGGCAAAAGGCCACACCAGCACCCCCCCAAAAACGACAAAAAACAATAAAATCAGCACAATCCCAGCCCATCCATGGCCTCAATTATGTTTAAATTCAAGAAGACACCCCACAGAAAGACTAGGCCCATGCAACACTCACCACCCCTGGGCATAATGGATGAAAAGTAGGCAAAATAAGTGCAGGCCTCAGACACTGCCTCTCCTCAAAATGGCCCCTCCCTTACACCCCAAGCACATGTTGCCTGTACCAGCCAGCACTCAAGATGGCCACCACCACCACCCACATGGCCAGTCCACATCAACAGTACACCCCCAAAAAACAGAAAAACAGCCAGAAATCACCACAATCCAATGCCATCCATGATGTTTACATTAAAGAGAGTGAGACCACACCACAGGCACACTCAGTCCATGCACCACCACCCCTGGGCAAAAGGCCACACCAGCACCCCCCCAAAAACGACAAAAAACAATAAAATCAGCACAATCCCAGCCCATCCATGGCCTCAATTATGTTTAAATTCAAGAAGACACCCCACAGAAAGACTAGGCCCATGCAACACTCACCACCCCTGGCCAAAGGGCCCCACCAGCAGGCCCAAAAAAACGACAAAAAACAATAAAATCAGCACAATCCCAGCCCATCCATGGCCTCAATGGTGTTTAAATTCAAGAAGACACCCCTCAGAAACACTAGGCCCATGCACACTCACTACCCCTGGGCATAATGGATGAAAAGTAGGCAAAATAAGTGCAGGCCTCAGACACTGCCTCTCCTCAAAATGGCCCCTCCCTTACACCCCAAGCACATGTTGCCTGTACCAGCCAGCACTCAAGATGGCCACCACCACCACCCACATGGCCAGTCCACATCAACAGTACACCCCCAAAAAACAGAAAAACAGCCAGAAATCACCACAATCCAATGCCATCCATGATGTTTACATTAAAGAGAGTGAGACCACACCACAGGCACACTCTGTCCATGCACCACCACCCCTGGGCAAAAGGCCACACCAGCACCCCCCCAAAAACGACAAAAAACAATAAAATCAGCACAATCCCAGCCCATCCATGGCCTCAATGGTGTTTAAATTCAAGAAGACACCCCTCAGAAACACTAGGCCCATGCACACTCACTACCCCTGGGCATAATGGATGAAAAGTAGGCAAAATAAGTGCAGGCCTCAGACACTGCCTCTCCTCAAAATGGCCCCTCCCTTACACCCCAAGCACATGTTGCCTGTACCAGCCAGCACTCAAGATGGCCACCACCACCACCCACATGGCCAGTCCACATCAACAGTACACCCCCAAAAAACAGAAAAACAGCCAGAAATCACCACAATCCAATGCCATCCATGATGTTTACATTAAAGAGAGTGAGACCACACCACAGGCACACTCAGTCCATGCACCACCACCCCTGGGCAAAAGGCCACACCAGCACCCCCCCAAAAACGACAAAAACAATAAAATCAGCACAATCCCAGCCCATCCATGGCCTCAATTATGTTTAAATTCAAGAAGACACCCCACAGAAAGACTAGGCCCATGCAACACTCACCACCCCTGGGCATAATGGATGAAAAGTAGGCAAAATAAGTGCAGGCCTCAGACACTGCCTCTCCTCAAAATGGCCCCTCCCTTACACCCCAAGCACATGTTGCCTGTACCAGCCAGCACTCAAGATGGCCACCACCACCACCCACATGGCCAGTCCACATCAACAGTACACCCCCAAAAAACAGAAAAACAGCCAGAAATCACCACAATCCAATGCCATCCATGATGTTTACATTAAAGAGAGTGAGACCACACCACAGGCACACTCAGTCCATGCACCACCACCCCTGGGCAAAAGGCCACACCAGCACCCCCCCAAAAACGACAAAAAACAATAAAATCAGCACAATCCCAGCCCATCCATGGCCTCAATTATGTTTAAATTCAAGAAGACACCCCACAGAAAGACTAGGCCCATGCAACACTCACCACCCCTGGGCAAAGGGCCCCACCAGCAGGCCCAAAAAAACGACAAAAATCAGCACAATCCCAGCCCATCCATGGCCTCAATGGTGTTTAAATTCAACAAAACATTTGTATCATGCACCCCTAACCAACCCTGGTCCTACTGGATACTGTGGCTACCCACAATATAATTTATTTAATGTTCTGAAAAAGTTCCAAAATTTTACTTGCAGCAACTGTAATGCCCCAAACAAACTTACTTGTGAAAGTTGATTTCTAATCCAAAAGTGATCCAAAGACAGTCAAAAAGGCCTCAAATCCAAATATCCAGCAGCACCCACAAAAAGTAATCCTTCCAGCTCCAGATCCAAATGAAAGTGACCAGGAGATGGACAAAGCACTGGGAGGAGCCTGCTGGACAGGAACAGGAAGTTGGAGACTGTGGGGCACTTCCTTCCCCCCCCCCCCAAAATGGACTCCTTGCAAAAAAAAAGGCAATGCAAATGTCAACCTGAGGAGTGATTCTGATAAAAATCATAATTTTCTGAAGGTTTATCCTGTTTGCTGGTGATTTTCTTGTGCGAAATTGCAAAATCTCTATTTCGCAAGTGCGAGATTGTTCCTTTCCGCCGCAACTACGTGTTCGCAATTGCGAACTCTCACGAGGTGTGGTGTGCAAGGTGGCAAGCCGCGAGTACGTATTCGCGGGCGCTAAACTCCCGCGGGAACACGCAGCAAGATCTAAAATGGCGCGTCACTCGCAAAGAAAAACAACTCGGCAAACGCTAAATGACGGAAAGTGAACGCCGTGCACCACGCCGCGCGCCGCAACCAAGCAAAAAATCCGCCGCAAGCGGATTCACGGATTTTCGACAAATTCGCGAGAGTTCGCGGATTGCGAATTTGCCGAAAATCCGAAAAATCCGCGAGCGGAGCGGATTTTACGCCCATGCTTAGTTGATTCACATTTATTGGTCTGAGAGAAGAATAAATTAGACATTTTTTTAATATTTCTAATATGGGACAACCATGAAGTAATAATTACAATGTGATTCCAAAAAGAATTTTTTAATTCACCAACCTATGTGACTAAAATTTAACTGAGACAGTGTCACGAGAATTTTTTTTTTACAAAAGTGGGTTATACTATTGATTCTTTAAACATTGCTGCATGTGTCAATTTATTTTAATGTATCGACATTTGAAAATGTTGCTTTATGGTGGTTTAGCAGATATATTTGAACGTTAATTATTAAATAAAAATGAACTTACATCAGTGAGTATATAGTTCTTAGGTCGAAAAGGTGTGATTTGTTGTTTGGTATTTTATAAATCTGAAATAGACAAATGTGTTACCTTTAGCTTTAAAAGTAAAATCGTAGTGAATAATGCTTTGCTTATTTTAATTTATTTGGAAACTTACTTTTATGTTTGAATGGTTTACTCTTTGGTTGGCTTCAGGTCGTCTCTGTGGCAAGAGGTCAGAGGGTCAGTTATTTGCGACTGGTCTCTCTGGGAGTTGAAAAACAACTGATTTCAAAATGGTGTCTTACTCGTATTTATGTTTTTGTGTGTGTAATGTAAAATCTTCAGAAACGATGCGTTTGAATCTGTTTTTTGAAATGTTTTATTTGCTGTGAAAACATGTAATTTAATTTATCTATTTAAAAGTGTGTGTTTTGTGTTTGAAATAGCGTTTTGCCCTCCATTTTGTTTCCAGTCACTAGGTGTTTATTTCATGAAAAGAGTTGTAGGACTTATGTTTTGTGCTTAGTATCTAAAATGGCGGCTAAGTGTTTGGTATTTCGTTCTTGTTTTTCGTTCTTGTTTTTTAAAGTAATGTGTCTAATTTTAAATAATATAATAATAATGTGATAATAATATTATTTAATTTTTTTTAAATTTGTTTTGCAAAAGCGAGTATTTATATTAATACTCGAGTATTCATTTTAATACTTGAGTATTCATTTTTAAAAAAGCCTTCCATTTTGAGATATTTACGTTAAGTTTATTACCACATTTTAATACACTTCCCCACCCAAAACCCCTATTTTCCCTGCATCCCTTGCCAGGATTTATTTTACAAAAAAAATATATATATGAATTTTGTTTTTTTGCGTTGTAATGGTATGCGTTATATGTGTTTTCGTTGTAATGGTACTTTTACATTACTTTTACTATTTCGCATTGTAATGGTATGCGTTTTAAAGACATGCGTTGTAAAGGTACATGCATTGTAAAAACTGCGTTGTAAAAGCATGCGTTGTAGTAGTATGCGTTGTAACGTCATACATCCTTTTCTAGCTGGTGTGGAAAGCAAATACCCTTTTCTATCCATGTCTCAAAGTTAAGACTCTTCCCCTTATATTTGATTTTGCTGTTTAACCATAGTGACTCTGACTTGGTTCCCTTGGTGCTGACCTCCATTTTCCTGTCTATCTTTTGGAGTGCTAGTTTTGTATTCTTAAAAATCAGCTTAGATGTGTGTGGGTATGAGTTTGTTGTGAGTAGGGTGAGGGGGTGTAGGTTGTTTAGAGTGGCCTTTTCTAACTGTACATGAATCAATAATATGCCACAAGAACAATAAAGTTATATAAAGAAGGGAAAGTAAAAAAGAAGAATAGAAAACTTTTGGTCCAAAGAAAAAGTGATTCAGAAGAAAATGCATGTGATTATAGAAAAATACAAAATGTATTTATATTTAAAAAATTAACATAAGGCTCAGATTGGTTGTCGGTCTTACAAAAAACATTACACCACATATACATAAAACCAGACAGGTGGCAAACACATAGAGGTTACATAGACATAAGAGTTCTAAAACCATATAAGAACTCCTATTCACAAAACAATGTGTCCTCCTTAAATTGTGGCCACAGTATCATCGACGGCGTTTCGAACATTGTCATAAGTACATTTTTATTGTTTCTATACGTCCCCACCGTGTGATGAATTTTGGGGACCATGTCTCTAGCAGGGTTTTTACCTTACCTAAGAGGGTATTTTCATTGTGGGGCAGGGAGCTGTACAGGTCTGTACCAAAGTGTATGCCTAGGTATTTTATGTATCCCGTCTGCCCTGTCAAGCCGGAGTCTCCCAGCGAGTCTTTTGTACAATGTATGTTTAGTGGTTTGCATCCTGGTTTTTCGTTGTTTAGCTTATAACCTGATAGCTTTGAGTTCTGTGCAATAGTGGTCATCAGTGTCTTAATGGAGGGTTTAGGTTGTTCTGTTATTATCAGGATATAGTCCGCGTACATGGATAACTTTACAACGGTGTCTTTGATTCCAACCTCTTTTATGCTCTCGTTTAGCTTTATGTTTTGAATGAGGGGTTCTAAAACCGGTAGGAAGAGTGACGGCAACAGTGGGCATCCCTGTCTGGTTCCCTGTTTCAGTTTGAAAGAGTCTGAAATTGAGCCATTAATTGTGATACGGGCTGATGGGGATTGGTAGAGGGCCATGGCCATCTTAATGTATGTCTCACCCAGGTTAAAGGCCCGCATGCAGTTTTCTAGAAGGGCCCAAGAGACCTTGTTGAAGGCTTTCTCTGCGTCTAAAGCAATAGCCACAGCTGGCTCTGTTCTTATGGAGGTTTGTTCTAGAATGTGGCAGAATAGTCGCGCGTTGTCACTGGACATACGGTTTTGCATAAAGCCAACTTGGGCGTTGCTGATTAGTTTGGGCAGGACTGTGTTTAGTCTAACCGCCAGGATTTTGACGTAGATTTAGCAGTCCACGTTGAAGAGGGATATTGGTCTATAGTTTTTTGGTAGTGCGTGGTCCTTGCCCTCTTTAGGGATGACTATAATGTTTGCTTCTGTCATGGATTGGGGAACTAACCCTGTCTTTGCCTTCTGGTTGAAAACTCTTTTCATGGTTGGTGTTAGTTGGTTTAGAAAAGGTCTTGTGGAAATCTGCCTAGTATCCATCTGTTCCTGGGGTCTTATATTTTTTAAGAGATCTGATTGCCCTTTCAATTTCCACATCATTAACTTCCTGTCCAAGCATTGCTGACTCTGCGGGATCTAGCTTGGGGAGACCCAATCTGTCTAGGTATCTGGTACATTTCATTTGGTTGAGCGTCTGCTCTGAGTTATAAAGCTCTGCGTAGAAATCTTGGAATTTGTTGAGGATGTCCTTATGTCTCGTGTGAGTAGTGTTCTTTGCGTCAAGATTGCTACCTGATTGCGTTTGTGCTTCAGGTATGATGCCAATAGCTTCCCTGCTCTGTTGGCTTCGCAGAGGCTGCATGCATTGCACTTGTTAAACCAAAGTCCCGCCTTTTCACTCAGAATTTTATTGTACTCGTACTTGTGTTGTGTTAGTGTAGTTAGGAGAGCAACATTCTTAGGGTCTTTGGAGTGGGCTAGTTCTAGCTTTTTTATCTCCTCTTCTAGTTGGTTTATTCTCATGTTCATCTTTTTGTTTATCCTTGCCTTGATTCCTATTAATTTACCTCTGATCGTTGCTTTCATGGCCTCCCACATTATGCTAGTGCTAGTCTCCGGGGTATCATTGTGGTATAGGTAGTCTGATATGGTCACCTCAATTTCTTTTTTGTTTTCTGGGTCAGAAATGATTTCCTTCTTGAATCGTCATCTTCTAGGGGCCTCTACGTTGTGGCATCCGCTTAGTTTTAGACTGATGCCTGAGTGGTCTGAGAGTAGTCTTGGTGCTATGTCTGACTGGTCTATAAGGCGCGTGTGTGTCCCTGAACTTAAGATTTAATCTATCCTGGTGTAGGAGTTATGTGGGTTGGAGTTAAAGGTGTAGTCCCTCATGTCAGGGTTGTAGCCTCCATGCGTCTTTGAGGTTAAATTTGGTGCATATGTTCTGTAGTGTTGTGTGTGATTTTGTTGGGTGGTACAGGCAGGTGGATTGTCTGTCTAGTGTGTGGTCAAGTGGGATGTTGAGGTCCCCTGCCAAGATTGTAAGTTCGTCTTGGGAAAGTTTGTCTAGTGCTTCTGCCACACCCTCCCAGAAGGCAGGGTCATCAGTATTTGGGCCATATATGTTCGCAACGTGAAATCTTTCTTCCCCTCTTGATAGGTTCGTTATTAATAGCCTACCCTCCTTATCTTAGGAATGGGAGTCTATAGAAATCTTTGATCTCTTGGATACAAGGGTCAGCACTCCGCATTTCTTCTTGTCCGCTGGAGAGCAGGCCGTATATGCTGTCCAGTTAGCTCTGATTAGTTTTAAGTCTTCCTTGTCTAGTTTTGTTTCCTGTAGTAAGATTATATCTCCTTTGTTCTTTTCCAGATAGCTTACTATATTCCTATGCTTGATGGGGTGGTTTAGGCCTTTGACATTTAGGGAGACTATACTGAGGTCTGCGGCCAGGGTGAGTGTTTTGTTACTCGTCATCTGGTGTGTTGTGGTGCAGTGGTTCTGTGAGTGTAGCCCTCTGTTCCCTGCGGGGTCATATATATTCTGGGGACTCAATGTGACTTTCTAGTGCTGTGTGGAGAGTGTGCGCTGCATTCGTTGTTGCGTGCAGTGTTGTAAGAAGTGTGGAAAGAATAAAAGTTTGGAAATTAGAGAAAAAACAAAGCAGAGATACATTAGAGAGAACGTCCCTCCCCCTGGACCCCTCCCTCCCCTTTCACTTGCTTGTAGGAGGTGCGATGGCAGGATCGCCGTTCCGCGTCCCAGAGACATGTTCTCGTATTGATCCAGTTTTGTGTACTCCATAGACTGTTTCGTGGAAGATCTGTCCAGAGAGCTCTTGTGACTTTGTGCCTGGACTCCTTGTCCTTTTGGCTGACTGGGAGAAATGTAATCTTCCTCCTCCCGACTCCATGAGGTAGGTGTTGTTTCGTACGAGGTAAGTGTAGTCTTGAGGTTGCTTGTGGGATCTGCGAGTTAGATATTTTGCTGAGGTAGCTTTGTTGTCGCGGGCGTGCATGTTTATGGCCCTACGGCTCCATTGGATGGATCAGGAGAGGGGCCTCTTTTGGCTGAGGCTTGTTGTGAGGTCTCCATTTTCTGGGAGGCTGGTCCGTTCCGGTCTCGGGTCATCTCATTAGGGTCTGTAAAAAAGTGGCATTTTCCCATGTCTGTTATTTTTAATTTTGCAGGGCCCACAAAGGAGAATTAGATGTTGTTGCTTTTAAGTCTTTGGCGTATGGAATCCTTTCCTGATGTCCTCCGTGGGTTTGGAGTAGTCCTGTGTGAGGATGATCCTGTGTCCATTCCAGTTGATCTGGACGTTTTTGAGAGCATAGTAAAAAATGTCCTCTGTATGCTGCGATCTTAGGGGTTTGCATATGATAGGGCGAGCGTAGTTGGCCACTGGGGTTTTAAAAGCTGGGACCCTGAAGGCTTTTTCAACCTTGAATTGGCGGGGGAATTTTATGTTGGTGATCTTGGGGATCAGGTCTTTGAGAAATGCTGGGCACGATTCCGCCGCGTCTTCTGCTGCCTCCGGGACCCCCAGAATACGGATGTTCCCTCTGCGGCTCCTGTCTGCCATCTCCGCTGTCTGTCTTATTAGCACCCCTGTTGCTTCCTTTATTGTTGTCACTTCTCTGCTCGCATTGTTGGTATAGTCCTCCACGTCACTGGTCCTTTGCTCCACCATTGTCAGTCTGATGTTTACGGCGTTTAGGTCGGCTCTGACTGCAGCCATTGGGATTGTGTCTTTTGTGAGTTTTGTAGATTTCACTAGGTCATGAACCTCCGCCAGCTTCTTTAGGATCATTTCCAGGGTACTGTTTATGTCTTGTTTTTGCTTGATCGGTGAGTCCGCTGGGCCGGGTTAATTTTTGCTCTTCTTCAGTTGCTGCTGTTGCAGTCTCATTTCTCTGTCTGACATGCTGGAGGGGTGACAATGTTTGGCTGTCCCGGCTTCCTCGAGTTTTAGTAATGGCCTCTTCTGTCTCCGCACCTCACAGTATTTTCCCCTCCCTTTCTGTGAGTCTCGTCCCTCTTCTTGTTTTGTGGGGTTTTCTGGACCTTCTGTTGTTTGTGAGTCTTCCTTCTCCCTGGATCTGCCTTGCTGGCATGGGTGGGCTGTCTGTGCTTTTGTTGGCATGCTTAGGTGAGTTGTTTCTGTGAGTATTCTTTTTATTACACCCAGAGTTTGCTGGTTGCTGGTTGTTATTGTTGTTGTCTACCTGTTATTAATACTTTGGTGCCGGTCACCGATGTTCTTTTTAGTTTGTGTTTTCGCCCCTTGAGCTTTTGGCGATTCTTGCTAGGGGCTGTGCTTTCGTGCCAGGTCCCCCTCCTCTCTTTTACCCCAGTGTGTCGCTGCTGTGGTGTCAGGGGCTCCTGATATAAGTTAGCAGTGTGCCCCTTATGTTGTTTTGTTTTTTGCACTCACAAGAGCTATGGCGAAACTTGTTCGTTTGAGCGTGGGATCACTCCTTCTTATGGCTGACCCTTTTTTGTAGTCTTTGCTTTCCCCTGCTCTTGTTACCTATGTCCGATTGTTGCCAGGTTCCACGTACGATTCGCTTTATGGAGTAGTAGCTCCGCTCTCTAACCTGTGCGATATGCCTTAGTTCGTCGCTTCTCTCTCAGTGACACTGCTTCGGGTGGTTTTGGGTTGGTGGATTTGTTATGGTGTATTATATGGAGCTCACGGTTGCGGAGCCCTTTGTCTGCCTGCTTCAGTCTCTGCTTTGTTTTGCTTTCGTTTCCACCATCTTGGTAAAACCCGGTACTATTGCGGCTACTTTTTGCAGCGGGCAGTGGGCCGATTCCCTCTTCTCGGTTCATGCTGACCTTTCTCTTATCGCCCCCATACCCCTCTGTGTTGGGTGGGAAAGGGCCATTGGGAGAATCGATGTGTGATCGTACCACTAGAGCTTTTGACCGTCTAAGCCCTATTTAGTAACCGCCATCTTGGTTAAGCTTGCGGCGGGTAGGCTTGCACCCCTGTGCGCAGGTTCTTTGTACGTCTCACACACGCTTCACCGAGTCCGAGCCTCTTTACCCTTTCGTGGTCGCTATGTTCTCTGCTTCGCTGTAGATCGGCTCTCTCGCCAAGTTGCTTTTTCCTCCTTTCAGCCCATGTCTTGTCCCTTGCTGCTGGTGTCTTTACACGGAGCAGGGTTTACGATGTCCAATTCAATCTTCCATATGTTGTTGTCTTCGGTTTTAAGTTGAGTAATTTGTTTCGCTGTCTCTGTTTCGGCGCAGCGGCTGGATCAGGCAGCCATTAGTTCTGCCGTCCAAGCCACCTTTCTCACCAAGCCACCTTTGTCATAGTCAATTTGTGACTTTGAATTGTGTGAGTCAAAAGTTCATGCTGGTGGTGGATTTTGAGGGAATCTCTGATTTACTATTCGTAGACCCATTGCTTCTATATCCTTCACAAAAGTTGTTCCCACTTTACTTTGTCTAGTCTTTATTTCTGTATCTAGTGTCTGCTGAGGAATTACCCATTGATGATCTTGTTACTGTGTGATGTTGTCTCTTATAAAAGGTACTAACAGATTTAAATTAGTATCCCCTGTAAGTATAAAATCTGTGAAAGGGTCATCCATCATTTGTTCCAACAAAAAACTGGTAAGAGTAGCACATGTATTGATCCTTGAACTTTGTGTTGGGTGTATATATACATTGATCAGTATTAGGGTTTTTAATTTTGCCTGATTGCTTGCTTTATATCGTAATTTTACTGCTAGGAAGTTACAAGTATTCATTTCCACTTGCTCATTTCTACTCTCAAGTCAATGGGTACAAAAGTTGCTAGACCCCATTAGGGCGACCATATTTATGTTGCCTGATTGTGGGCTCAAAATAACCTTTATATCTCTGTAACACAATAGGGTCCATTGCCCATGTTTCCTGTAATAAAATGATCTGATAGGAATTAGACATAGAATTTAAGTGGGCATTATTTACCTTGTTGCATACCCCATTAATGTTCCATGAGCACATCCTTAATATTTCACTGTCCTTGCTTCTTTCATTCAGCATTTTACTGTGTTCTATCATGGATCATTATTTCCATGTAGAGCCCTAGATATCCATTTTTAATTTATTCCTATTACCTTTTCTACTTTGCTTTGGGTCAATGCCATTTCAACATCTCACTCCGATCTACCAAGGGGATTGTTTAGTAGAGAGAAAACCTGCACAACGTTCTTTCTTTGTTGCAGTATAGGACTCTCTCCTTTGATAAGAGGGGTTGGGTATACCTTTGGAAGTGTGTTGCTAAATATTATCCCCCAGCTATGAAAGATTTATTTTTCGATTATAATTTGTTCTGCTAAGAAGACAGAAGTTACAGTTATCAAAGTTAGTGTTTGACTGCCTTCAGTGTTTGGTAAGAATTCGATACATTCAATATCTTTACTTGTCACATTTGCTAGTGACGGGATAGACTTAAAGAGGTGGAGAATGTTTCCTCTATTCAGTGTGTCTTGGTTACCTCGGTAGTGGTATACCAGTTTAAAAATTTGTTGTAACATCCCATTAGCTGGTAATTCCTTTTTTCCATCTTCTTCAATATTTTGTGGGACTTTAAATGTGACCGGAGAGACCTCTATACTATAGGACCGATATATATTATTTCCACCTCTCCTTCTTTTTCCAGATCTTTGGATTTATGAGGAACTGACACACTCTTTGCTCGATCCATCTTTTCTGGCGATACATTTTTTTACCTCCTCAGTTATCTGTTCTATAATACAACTGTTTCCTTGAAGCCTAAGTTTCTTTTCCCTTGGTTTGATTCCCCCCCTTTTCAAGTTCATTAGAGGTTCAGCTGATTTTGTCCGATGTAATAGCTATATTTGTTTGAGTACATGATTGGTCGATCAGTTCTTTTCCGTTTTTAGTGAATATAGTGAAATACTTATTCTTCACTGTGGAAGACTCCTCTCCATATGATACGTTTTCCTGTTTACCCATTGTTTCCTTGCATCGTACTTTTCCTTCACTACCCATTTCAGTTGGTACTTCCTCCTGGGGATATGTTGCTAGTATTGTTTCACGTTTGGCCTTATTTCTTGCTTTGCTTAATTTTTTCCTTTGTCTGTTTGTCATGCTAAACAATAGAGCAACTACTTCTTTTACTTCCCAGTCTTCAGTTGTCTTCTCTATATGAGGGACCAATGGTTTTGTGCCTGTTGAATTCTTCCCATCCTGCTGTGTGGTCCGAGCTATTTTATTATTCATGCCATCCAGATCTATTATGGCACTTACTTGTTCCGTATCTCTTAAATACGTGATGTGATAATTATCTTTCTTTCCCTGTATTTTGCTGATATCCTCTTTGTAGTTATTATTTTCCTTTTGGAGGCTCATTTTAACATCTTCTAGTATGGTATTCATAGCATCTGGTATTGTTGCCAATTTGTTTATTATTGGGGCACATGCACAATCAAGATATGTTGTCACAGTTTCAGTTTGAGCTCTAATTATCAAACTAGTTGGCTGAGCGAGTTTCTGCTCTATTCCGGCTACTGCATATGCCATCACTCTCAGTAATTCAATTTGAATGTCCATTTTACTCGACTGATATGTCAATACTTCTAAATTTAGTGATGAGGTTTGGTAAAAAATATCCCAGTAGACCCCAAGTCCTGGGTGCCTATGGCTTGGGCCTTTTGGTTATACTGAGGTTTATCCTCATTGTTGTCGGTACTTTTTAAATCAACGCAGGGATTTCTTGATCTTCAGCTGCTTTTTTGAAGTTGACCATATCGATATGTTTGCAACTATCTTTTCAACTGTACAGTGTTTTGCTGCTATTAATGTTGTTAAAGTATGCAGTTTACGTTTTTGTTCCTGTATTTTCAGCAGTTCCTTGTAGAGTATCTTGTTTAAATCCTTAATTTTGGTCGTTGTTGGTCAATAGATTTTAGTGAGTGAGGGCTTGATCCTCATTCTCTTCGTTTTTTATTTCCGTATTTGTACCTACATTTATTTGTATTACCCTGATTCCCCCAGTGGCTAAACTGATATTACTATTAATTCGAGATTGATTAATCTGTACGGCATCTGCTATGTTCTCATTGGGGTCTTGATACACCGCCTGCTTATAGGGTATAGAGTCACAGGCTCTCTCATTCTTTTCCTTATTTCTACCCAACCTCTATACGTAGCGGGGTCATTGTTATCAATTTTTTCTGGTTTATCTCTCCCCGGGATATCTTGTCCCAAGGTATTCCCAGCACATCGATATCATTTTGTTCCATTTGAGTAGTTGATAATATATTTAGTATTTCAAGGTTGTTAATGTGGCCCTCTATGTCCACAATATGGAAGCTCTTGCTTGGATGGCAGGTCCTGTTCTTTTCCGGCAGTTTGAGTACTACCTCCAAAATTGTTAGTTGGCTTGATCTGAGTTTGTAGTTTACTTATTTTTGACTCTATTTGCATTGTCATCAGAGCTCCATATAGGTCTTTCATAAAATAAAATTTGTGTGGGACTTTTGTGGATTTTTCAAGCATCCGTGCTATTGGTAAAATTAATGATTGATTCACTCCCCTAGCGTATGCTTTTGCTTTTTTATTACTTTTGGTACTTGTACTTTCCGTGCTCGTCTTGTGGGGGGCCCAATGACCTCTCTTTTCCTGAGCGCATGCCGGGTTTTTAAAAAATAATATAAATTCGAGTATTTAATATCCTGTTACCTGTTTCCTCTCTATTATTGAGGTTGAATCCGGGGTTATATTGCTTCTATACCCTAAGCCTAACAAGAAGTTTAAAAACGGCCCCCCTCTTCTTTTAACTTTTTTACCTTTTAGCATGGCACAATCCTGTTCATCCTAGTTCATACTGCTTAATCCTTTAACAGATGACTGGCAAACGTTGATTGGGCAGGTGACCTGTGTATCTTTTGGTTAGTAACAATGGACTAAATGGGCCCGGGGGGCAGTTGACAGCAAGTACCAGAAATGGCAAGAATCGGTGTCCAAGGGGTCCAAGAGTCAAATATCAAATATCCTAGTATCCAAGTAGATGGAAATGTGCCACAAATACTTCACAATTGCACGCAATAACCTTAGTATACCTGACCGTATTGTGCAGAGCCCGCTCTTGCACTTAATGGCAAATACCACCACCAACTTGCTGAGATGCTGGAAGGTCTCTCCAGTTGGCCCTCCTGCCCCTCCTGCTGAGACCGTTCTTTTTCTGTTTCTTCAATGGGCCAGTCTTAAGGAGTGAGGGCAGAGGGTAATAGGTATAGGGTGTAGGACACAGGGCGTGGAGCAAGCAGGGCACTCAGGGTGGAGTCGCAAGCTGCACCTGATCTAATCAGGCCACTTCCGCGATTCCACTGGGCCGCTCTCACTGCAGCAGGTGACTATAGAGCAGCTGCGCTTGCCACTGCCTCAAAGTCTTTAATTGCCGGGAGAGAGGCAGTCAGATGAGCTGTGAATGTCTCGGGGGGCACACGGGAGCTATTGCTGTTAACCTGTAGTCTTTTAGAGAGCTTCAGAGGGCTTACCCAGGTGAGGATAGTCTCCTAAGCGCTTGCTCTCTCGGCTCTGCTCCAGCTCCTTGCTCCTACTCAGACACATGCTCAGGCTCAGAAATTCCAATTCTCCAGGTCACATGCACCACTTCTCCTCCTCCTCGCTCCCCTACAGGTGGCAAGTGCATTCTTCCGCACTCTGCTCTCTGCACTCCGCAGTTTGTTCCAATGTGGGCCCTACACACCCAGTCAGACAGGGCTCAGACTGGACCGGGCTTGGCTTGGGCGAGGAGCGGATGACATCCCGGAGCTCCTTGCTGCCTGCTATCTCTCGGCATCATCGTCTGTGTCTACGTTTTCGTCTGTAAAGAAGGTATCGATCAACTGCCTGGATAGGGAAGCAACTAGTGTTCCTCCTGTGCGGAGACCGTAAACCTCCTTCCACCCCATCCAGATTTTTTTAATTGAGGCTCTATGTGGTTGTGAGCTAAGGCAGACATCAGCATCTGAGCTGGAATTTAACACTGAAAGTTGCGTTTAAAGTTAATCAGGCTGATTCCAGGCTTTAAAGGTGAGATACAGGGCCTTAAAACCATTTGTTTCTTCAACGGATGGCAGTTTAGCCATCTAAGCGATGGAGTGGCAGATTTATGCGTGGGGATACCCAGAAGCAATTGGGTGGCTGCGTTTCGCACAATCTGGATTTTAGTATGACACTTCTTTCAGATATTAACAAAGAGGCCTTTACAGTAATCAACCTTAAAAATAACAAGGGCTAAAGTTACAGTTTTTGTAGATTATGAGCGATGAAAGGGAAAACATTTCTGAGAAGTTTCAATGTGAAGAATGACGCTGAGGTGATAGAATTAATTTGCCACTCAAAAAAAAGTTTGATATCAAAGGGTACTCCCAAATTCTTCACCTTACTTACAGGTGTAAGGGGAGGGCCAAATTCCTTTAGCCAAAAAGTTGAGAGCAAAAAGACACACTTTTCCCACAGTGAAGGACCTCAGTTTTATTGCAATTAAGCTTCAAACAGTTGAAAGACATCTGACTTGGAGCAGACATTTGTGAAAGCGCATGTCAGTGATGGAGTGGTTACTGCTCACTGATACTATAATTAGGGATTTGTCAGGGTAGGATATCGCCGAGAACTGGATCATTTTTGCCAATGGGGCAACGTCAATGTTAAAAAGAGTCGGGCTCAGGGATGAGCCCTGCGGGATGCCGCAAGGCAGTGTGAACATAGGTGACTTAAAATCGGCAAATGCAACAAATTGCTCATGATCAGCCAGAAATTATTTAAGCAGTGACAATGCACAACCATTGATCCCTATTGATTCAAGATGATTTAGTAGCGTATTGTGGTTGACAGTATCAAACACTGCAGATATGTCCAACAATACCAATGCTGCATTTCCCCTAGGGTCTTCTGTCTGCCTTACCTGCTCTGATGCTGTGATCAGGGCCAGTTCGGTACTATGATGGCTTCTGAACCCATACTGAGTAGGATGGAGATGTCAATGTGTCTCAACAAAGCCAGAGATTTCTGTATTTATAGCCTTTTCGAAAGGTTTTTGCAGGAAAAGGAAGTCTGGAAATGGGGCAGAGTGGAAGAAAGGATGCTAACTTCCAATCATGCAGTCAAATTAGGTTCTAGCCACCACGTAAGCCTGCAATTATCAATTGTTTGGAGAATTTTACCTTACCTCACTCCTCGGAGTAGGCATATACTGGTTACCACCAAGGTAGAGTCCCAATTAGAATATGATATTGCCCTATACTTAAAAATGCCTCTGAGTTTAATTAACAAGCTCCAAATTGTACAACACTTTGTAGCTTTATTAATCGCATAACTATTTTGTGCAAACTTCATTTGCTGTAAAAAATAACTCCATTCAAAATGCTATGCCTGTTACATAAGTCTTTTTTGGTGAAGTGCTTTCATTTATCAAAATACGTATATATTAAAATATTGCCCAAAGAGAACACTTCTCTTTTGCTGGGATTTATTTTTAACGATCCCCCAGGGTACGTCGGGGAAGAATAGGCTGTCACTATTTTTCCAATTGTGGTCCAAATTTGTGGAAATCTCTAACTTTCCAGCTTTGTTCTGTGGCATCTCTCATTAAATTTAGGCACAATCTTAAAACATTACTTTTTTTTTTATTTCCCCGTAATTCTTAAGTAGTTTTTGCAACACACCTCATTCTATGTGTCTAGAGTTCCCTAGTGATAGTGTGCATCTTAACTGTCCTGTAACATGATATTTTTTAACAAATTCTTTTCAGACTCAGAGAGAATGGGATTCTTCAGTTTTCCTAGAATTATTTTGAAAATACCTAGTAGACTCAAAACTGCCAAACAGAAATCCCACAGGTACAAGAATATTCTGATAAAACTATTTTTATATTTTTGTCCGATCTGGAGGCACAATCTGGAGATATGCTACACTTAATTTAATTCAGCTTGGGTGACATTTTAATTATGCCTGTAAAATGTGGGAAATTCCTAAATTTTACATTAAACACAAAATTCATTCAATGTTATATAATTTTACCTGAACGGCACTGAACGATTCAGAAAATGCCTGGTACAGACATTTTCGGCTTGAAACAGTCTCTGCCAGTATCTCACTGGTCATTTTTCTTCAGGAAATATGCACTTGTATAAAAAGTGAGATCAAAGAAAATTAATCTATATGTGAGAGATACATGTTGCCAGTAACTTCACACCCTTTTTACAGATAAGTTAGTACCTGTTAGTAAGAAATATTATTGGATGAAATTAACAGTTCCTCGAGCCAATACCCAGAAAGTAGATGTGAATATCACTTTGAGCTTCGCTGATTACAAATATTGAGACACTGCCCATCAAGAATTGCTTAACGGCATGTAAAGCAGTGTCTGTAACGGGTGTATATTATGTAAGAAAAAAAAACTTGCAAGTAAGTCAATTGAGATAAAATAGTTTTTTGCTGTGCTGAAGCTAAATTTGTTTTATAAACATGTACCTGTTACTTTACTGACAATGTCCTGGGCCATTTAAGAAAGCCTTCCCTTTGGCTAGGATACTTTTCACGTTGGAAACATTGTATGAGGGTACAAGCATTATTTTCCTCAAATTAAAGTTGTTTGGAAACCATGTCCAAGACTCTCTTGTACAGTATTATAGACCCTTGTTTGTATTATCCAATTTTTAATTCTCCAATGTTTCTGGTTTTGTCCATTTCACCACGTCTACAGTACTATTTGTACATACTTTATACATTGTTCAAAGAAACGACCAAAGCAGGTGTAGAATTTAAAGGGCAATTTCTTTGTAAATGCAGTATTGGATGTGAACTACAGTTTGTGCCTTCTCACCCAGATGAGCTTACAAAACAGGTCAAGGGGAAGTAAAAGAAATGAAGCTTCCTAACTAGGTAATGTGATTCTTTGCTTGCCTCTGCTACGCTCAGTGACTTGACCTCAGCTGCACCCTCTGAAATTGTCCTGGATTCTAAATAATACAGCACCAGCTGCCAAAATTGCTTTTCAATTCCTTTTGTTCTTTTTAATGTTTTGGTCTGGGAGCCTTTTAGTTCCAGTCAGCTCGCCTGATTGTCTAGCTAGATATTAACAGGTTAAACAATGATTTGTAGAAGGCATCTTGCCTCAGAGATTCCTCAAGTCGTGAACTTTGGAAACTAAACCACAATGATAAAGCTATAGTGTCTCAGTACGGTATTGTTTGCGGAGTTCTTTGGTTGTGGGTGATTGGATGCTTTTGTTTTGCTGTAATTTGCTTCTGTACATTTACTAACATCAAAACAGGAAACAACGTGGATGGATATTGCATGTAATCACAGTTCTAAGTGCAGTGCCACGTATTTAATTGAGAGAGAGAGAGAAAATACATGCAAAAGCCACTTTTTCATAAACAAGGTAAATTGTTCTTCATGAAAACACAAATAAACGCCTTGATATTATAAAATATAGCAATTGCTTCATTTGCAATCCATTTCTCTGTATAATGAATATGCTTTTCTAAAACTGCTAAACATCAATCTAAAACATTGACCGGACTGTGTCTTTTAAGGCCACCTGACTGTTAGTGAGCCTCTGCAGCCAGACAGGATGGTTGTTGTCTTTTTGAAAATTTAACTAAAACTTAACCTCTATCCTGCCTGATTTTAGAAGCAATAGAAACAGAAGAAGACTAACTCAATACTCCATTTTCTATATTCTCAATGTCTCCTCTGTTAGTCTTTTTCTAAAATATATCCTGCATTCCCTGCCGATCAGTGTGGACCAATGGAAGTATCGAAAATTAAATGGGTAGGGAGCTCTTGACAAAGACTTAGGGGCACATTAGGATGACGGGCGGGCGGGCACCTATCGGAAAACGGGACCGCCCGCCTTAAGGGCGGGGGTCCCGGGAGTGCCATTAGGCTGTGCCTGCCACAGTGGCGGGCACATCCGGTATTTTCAGCATTGTGGCGGGCGGTGCTCTCTGCACCGCCCGCCACAATGCTGAAAATGCATTGCAGCATTTGCATGATGAAAGCGGCAGGCATCGCGCGGTGTCTGCCGCTTTCATTATGCAAATGCAGGGGGGTACCATAGGTACCCCCCTGTGTGCACCCCCCCTACTGTGCTTCACTCTGGGGGCCCGCAGGGGGCCGCCACGGACAGGCATTGAAAAATGCCCATGCTAATATGGCTGGCGGTGTCTGATAGACACCGCCACCATGTTATCCCTTTTCCGCCACGGCCGCAAGGCGACCGGGGCGGAAAACAGGCGGGCGGTGTTTCCCACTTGTGCGGTCCCCTCCGCCATCGTAATATGGCGGGGTGGAATGCAGGGAAGGATGTCGGGCGGATTGCCACCGCCAGGGTGGCGGTGGCCACCGCTACCCTGGCGGAGGAAATCCGCCCGACATCCTAATGGGCCTCTAAGCGTAGAGGGCTGTGTTTATCTTTTTCTCATGGTACTTTTTATGTGTTAAAAAAGACTGCCCCACCCCACTGAACCTCTACTAAACTTATTCAATACAAGCACTAGCCAAATAAATAGATGTGGCTGCTTTATGTAAATGCTTTCTTTGTTTTAATAGTTGCACTTTGTGTGATGTGTGACTGTGCAATTGTGGTACCCACACAAACACAGGAAAATACTGTACCGGTGTTAACTTAGATGTGACAGCAGGAGACTGTAGACAAGAGCTATAGGCAAGAAACACAGCCCTAAAGGCTTTTATAATGAAATAGCAATCCATGATTTGTTATTGATACACCTCTGAATAATGACATGTTCCGTGGGTATGTTTTATAAGCAGCCGTTGCACATTGGCCACGAGTTGATCAACCAGCGGGGACGCGCTTACCTCAGGGGGCAGGACAGTACCAGCCGCTGCTGCTTCAGGGACAGCCGTGAGGCGAACGGCTTGACTCCCGCTGTTGCCTCCTTGTCCTCTCCACTCCCGGACCGGAGGACCGGGCTCGCACGCTGTGAGGGAAACGGCCTTTGCGAACTACATTACCCAGCAGTGACTGCGAGGCGCAGGCTGCTGACGACACCACAGCGACCCCGTGCACCACCAAAAGAGCGCTCGCCTCTCGCAACGCGGGACGCGCTTACCTCAGGGGGCAGGACAGTACCAGCTGCTGCTGCTTCAGGGACGGCCGTGAGGGGAACGGCTTGACTCCTGCTGTTGCCTCCTTGTCCTCTCCACTCCCGGACCGGAGGATGGGGCTAGTACACCGTGAGGGAAATGGCCTTTGCGAACTACATTACCCAGCAGTGACTGCGAGGCGCAGGCTGCTGACGACACCACAGCGACCCCTGCACCACGAAAAGCGCGCCCGCCTCTCGCAACGCGGGACGCGCTTACCTCAGGGGGCAGGACAGTACCAGCCACTGCTGCTTCAGGGACGGCCGTGAGGGGAACGGCTTGACTCCCGCTGTTGCCTCCTTGTCCTCTCCACTCCCGGACCGGAGGACAGGGCTCCCATGCTGTGAGGGAAACGGCCTTTGCGAACTACATTACCCAGCAGTGACTGCGAGGCGCAGGTTGCTGATGACACCACAGCGACCCCCTGCACCACCAAAAGCGCGCCCGCCTCTCGCAATGGGGGACGCGCTTACTTCAGGGGGCAGGACAGTACCAGCCGCTGCTGCTTCAGGGACGGCCGTGAGGGGAACGGCTTGACTCCCGCTGTTGCCTCCTTGTCCTCTCCACTCCCGGACCGGAGGACGGGGCTCGCACGCCATGAGGGAAACGGCCTTTGCGAACTACATTACCCAGCAGTGACTGTGAGGCGCAGGCTGCTGACGACACCAGAGCGACCCCCTGCACCACCAAAAGCGCGCCCGCCTCTCGCAACGCGGGACACGCTTACCTCAGGGGGCAGGACAGTACCAGCCGCTGCTGCTTCAGGGACGGCCGTGAGGGGAACGGCTTGACTCCCTCTGTTGCCTCCTTGTCCTCTCCACTCCCGGACCGGAGGATGGGGCTCGCACGCCGTGAGGGAAATGTCTTTGCGAACTACATTAACCAGCAGTGACTGCGAGGCACAGGCTGCTGACGACACCACAGCGACCCCCTGCACCACCAAAAGCACGCCCGCCTCTCGCAACGCGGGACGCGCTTACCTCAGGGGGCAGGACAGTACCAGCCGCTGCTGCTTCAGGGACGGCCGTGAGGGGAACGGCTTGACTCCCGCTGTTGCCTCCTTGTCCTCTCCACTCCCGGACCGGAGGACGGGGCTCGCACGCCGTGAGGGAAACGGCCTTTGCGAACTACATTACCCAGCAATGACTGCGAGGCGCAGGCTGCTGATGACACCACAGCGACCCCCTGCACCACCAAAAGCGCGCCCGCCTCTCGCAACGCGGGACGCGCGCGGGCGATGCCGGGCTGAGCCGGGGCAGAGGGCGGGACGTCTGTGGCCGTCAGTGGACGGAAGAGGATGGGACGGGCAACCCCCTTACATCTGCCGAGACGATCTACAATGTAATGGCCACTGTTTGAAAGGTACTGTAATTTGGTTTAAATCTCCCCAGCTACATACATGCTATAGTAGTAGTCCACTCTATGATCTTGAGGATACTTGTCCTATGTAATTGGAACATTATAGCCGTTTATTATCCCCACTTACTATCATCCATTTATCAGAATGAGTAACTTGGGCAAGAAAACAAAAACTCCTGCAACACGACCAAATACCAGACTGCAAGCGGCAGTACCACAGCCCCTACCCAGCCTGACAGCAATAGACAAGATGCAGCAAAAAACCATTGGGGTTGTGGCCACTGCAATTGAAAATACCGAGAGAAGGTATTCAATCACACCCACATTCTGTCCGCCAAATCTGGAAGGTGATGGTTCAGTAACCGTTACGGATACCCGGGACCAAAATTCTTACTTAACATCGTCCTTCATAGACTTACCCTGCGCACAGGTGCCTATAGAGACCTCTATAGTTGTTGAAGACTCACCCACAGCTCTCATTTCTCCCTTTCCTGTGGAAACCCCAAAAGAACGCAAACAACACCCGAGGAAAAAGAAAGAGAGCCTCCCAAAGAAATCGGGCAAAAAGAACTTGGCCAATCACAACTTGGTGACCCTGACTGCTAATACGTTGCATCCAACTCTAGGGATACCGTGTTGGGTCACTAACATGGTGGCTGACCTACAAGCAAGCTTGGAGCAGTCTATTGTCACCCATATTAAACCCTTGGTCTCAAAACTTGATAGACCGGTCACGATTCTAAACAATAAGGGGGGCCAACAAAGCCAGCTAATCCCCAGGGAAACTCATAACCCTCCGACTCTGGTGATACAACCAACAATACAACTAGTAACAGTGTAGCTGTACCAAAAAACCCTTTAATACAGTCTAAAAACACAGGAACTCCAAAAACTATTCCTAACCCTGCACTTATCCCACCTCCTTCCTCTCCTAGCACTAACACACACGGCCAAACCCAACAGGCAGTGAGAAGCCAAATTGCCAACATTGATAAAACTAGATCAAAGTCGAAGGAAGGTAAAATAGAGAGCAAATCTAGTATATCAATGATCAGGAATGTACCATATAAAACTACTGCTCACCAGCTCTCAACCATCAACTTACCCCCGGAAGCTCTACCATATGTGGTGGCCCTCACAGGAGTTCCAGGCCTAAGGGAGGGAAACAGAGAAAATAAGTCTGAGCTAAAAAATAAGTGCATCCAATGGCTAAGCGCAAATAGACCCCTACCCCCAAATGTTTCAGGGGAAATATTGGCGGTTAGAAGAGCAGGCTGGATAGGGAAGGGACTAAAAACAGTGGCAGGTGATGTTGTAGTAATACATTTTAGGGACACCTTAGCTGTGGACCACATTTGCAACGCCCCACTCTTTAGATCAAATTCCCAAGTATGCCCATTACATCTGTCATATTTCTATCCTACTCCCAATCAGAGACCAACCTATCCCAATCAGGTCTATCATAATAGGGGCCACTATTTTCCTCCGAATCCCCACTAAAAAGAATGCAACACTGGTTGACACCTGGGGAGGGCATGTTCCCATACAATTCCACACATCCGCTGCAACCCCATTGGAATAGGTTTAGCGTACTGGAGGAGGTGGATTGACTCGTACTGAAAGGAAATTGCCCACCACAAAGCAATAACGCAGAGGCCACGACTAAACAGGTTATGGAGTAAAATGTACGATCCACCTCCACCAGGGATGGCTCATTATTTTACCCTTCAAAAGGGGAGGGGACTAGAGAGAAGGGGAACCCAAACGTGCAGGGGCACCGTACCTTGCAGTTCTGTTTAATGCGGTCCTTTGGGGTTCTAAGTTACCGGAAACCTGGTTGGGAGCTGAGATCGCGCCCATATATAAAATGGGCTGCCCGTTACTTCCATCTAACTACAGGCCCATTAGCCTTTTAGATACCACCCAAAAACTAAAGGGCTGGATCCTACTGGACAGAATACTGGGGTGGATGGAGGAAAACGCAATATTAACCACCCTCCAAGCTGGTTTTAGATCTGGCATCTCGACCCTGGACCAGGTTTTAAGGCTGCAGGTCCTCTTCTGGAAAACTGCAAGAGTAGAGTGGGGCAGCCTCTTCCTTGTCTTTGTGGACCTGGGGCCGCTTTCGACCTGGTGCCTAGGGAGAGATTATGGAGGGTGCTGGAAGAACTAGGCCTCCCGTCCTACCTATTAGATGTCCTGATTCGATTCCATGAAGGGAACTATGCCCAGGTGAGGTGCGGGAAGAACGGCAAACTCTCGTCTCGCTTCCCCGTATCCAGGGGGGTACGCCAGGGTTGCGCCCTGGCCCCTACACTCTTTAGCCTTTATGTCAACGGCCCGGTGGATGAATTGGGTAGGGTTAGGGACAGTGATGCCCCGTGGTTGGCTACCGGCCGGGTGCCCGCTTTGATGTTCGCGGATGACACCTTGTTGTTGTCCCGAACATCGGCGGGCATCCAGCGGGTTCTGGATGGGTTTGCAACCTTTTGTGCCTCGCGGGCATTGGAGATCAACTTGGAAAAAAACAAGTTTATGATATGCAATCCCCCGAGGCACACACGCCCGAACCCTGTTTTGAATGGTGCCCCACTCGAGCGGGTGAAAACCTTTGTATATCTAGGGGTCCTGCTGTCCGAAAACTTTGATTGGGGTTGCCAGGTATCTAGATCCGCCCTGAGACTCTCACAGATCATAGGGGTTATCGGCAAATTTCACAACACAACACAATTTAAACCAGCCGCCCCGTTCTTGAGATATACAGAACCCAGGCAAGGACAGCTGCCATGTATGGAGTGAAACTCTGGGGGCATAAGAATGCATTGAGTCTACTAAAGGTTGAGCAGGCCTTTATGAGAAATTTGGTGGGCTTACCTAAAAGCACCCCTTTGATACCATTGCATCTGGACCTGGGTCTCGAGTCTATTAAAAATCTGATAGCTGCAAGACCCCTGCTTTTCTGGAGAAGACTCTGGTCCGTTCTGGAGCTTGTAGACTACAGAGCGGAATTTGTTGCAGTATGGGGGCAGATAAAGAACAAAAATATTCCCTGGCTACTTCACATCAAGGCCCTCTCCTACCAAATTGGCTTGCCTCAACTGTGGGAGTCCCCTAAGGAGAGTTGCCCGAGGTTGCAGAGGTGTGAGTTGCTGGCCTCTATAAGACACTATAGCCTTAAAGTGTTATACTCTTCAACAACTCTGGGAAGGCTCTCCACTGAATTCTTGCAAGTGAAAATTGCACCCAAGAGAGAGGAATTTTTAGATTTAGTGCAGCCTGCCCTTGCAAGGAAACTATACATTCAACTAAGACATGGCTGCATCCCCATTGGGGCATTGACTTCTAAATGGGCCGACTCAGAGGAGGGAACCTGCCCAGCATGCAGCAATAGTACAGAAGATATTGCACACGTTCTGTTCTTCTGCCCGGCTTATAGTAAAACACGGAAATGCTGGTTGATACCGCTGTGCAGGAACCTGGGACTTAAACAGTGCGCACAGGCCTGTAGAGTTTTAACATATGACACTTCCCCTCCTATTGTCTTTTCGGTTTCCCGCTTTCTATATGGCATGTGGCGCAGAAGATCTATTTTTGCTACAAGGAAGTAACCTGGTCATCAGTTCACCTTTTGATAACTTACTGTTTAATAACTTTTTTAAGAGTTTTATCATTGGATTTTACTACTGTGCTTGTATATATTTTATCTGCACTTTTATGGTCAATGACCGAAATAAAGTTATCAAAGTAAGTAAAGTAAGTATTACAAAAATAGAGAGGCGGTCATAAATCAATTAGTGGGAGAAACCATTGTTAAGTTTCAGAGATACCCTACACCTGACTGAAAATTCAGCTCAATTCAGATTTAGAAAACTGCCCAAAAGCTTGCCTACATCATGAACCATATTCATCTTTTGCAAGGATTTCCATAGAGGATAGGCTGGTTAACATAGGTCCAGTAATGAATATGTCATTTAAGGATGCCTCTGACAAATTTGCCACACGACCAACGTTCACACATTATAATTCATTCTAAATGGAGTTCCTCATTATGCTCTAGTCTAACCCATAGCGTCGGATCAGGCGTGCGGAGGTGTTCTGGATTCTTTGCAGTCTGCTAATGAGCTTGGATGGGGCTCTGGCGTAGAGGGCGTGGCCGTAGTCTAGTCTGCTGCTGATGTAGGCGTGGGTGACGGTTTTTCGTGTGTCTGTAGGGATCCATCTGTAAATCTTGCGGAGCATGCGGAGGGTGTAGAAGCAGGTTGAGGAGACTGCGTTGATTTGGTTGATCATTGTGAGTTTCGAGTCGAGGATTACTCCCAGGTTGCGTGCGTGGTTGGTTGGAGTAGGGGCGGTGCCCAGGGAGGTGGGCCAGCAGGAGTCGTCCCAGGCGGAGGGGTTGGGTCCGAGGGTGAGAATCTCTGTTTTGTCCATGTTGAGTTTGAGCGGGCTATCTTCCATCCAGTCGGCGACAGCCTTCATACCACGGTGGAGGTTGGCTTTAGCGGTGAGGGGGTCGTTGGTGAGGGAGAGTATCAGCTGGGTGTCGTCTGCATAGGAGATTATGTTGAGGTCGTGGAGTCTGGTGATGCGTGCGAGTGGAGCCATGTAGATGTTGAAGAGCGTCGGGCTGAGGGATGATCCTTGCGGGACACCGCAGATGGTCTTGATGACTCCGGAGTGGAACGGGGGGAGGCGGACTCTTTGGGTTCTGTCAGCGAGGAAGGAGGTGATCCAGTCCAAGGCCTTGTCGCGGATCCCTGCATCGTAGAGGCGTGTGCGTAGTGTGAAATGGCAGACGCTGTCGAAGGCGGCGGAGAGGTCCAAGAGGATGAGGGCTGCTGTCTCACTGTTGTCGAGTAGGATTCGGATGTCGTCTGTGGCAGCGATGAGGGCGGTCTCGGTGCTGTGGTTCTTGCGGAAGCCTGACTGGGAGGGGTCGAGGATGTTGTTGTCTTCCAGGTAGTGAGTGAGCTGGGTGCTGACGATCTTTTCGATGACCTTAGTCGGGAAAGGAAGTAGGGAGTTGGGCCGGAAGTTCTTAAGGTCGCTCGGGTCCGCCTTGTTTTTTTTTAATAGGGCATTAATCTTGGCGTGTTTCCAGCTCTCAGAGAAGGTCGCGGTCTTGAATGAGAGGTTGATGATGTTGCACAGGTGGGGTGTAATGGAGCTGTTGGCCTTGTTGATGATGTGGTGGGGAAGAGGGTCGGAAGGGGCACCCGAGAGGATGGTACTCATGGTTTTGATGGCGTCCTCGGTGGTTACGCTGGTCCATGCGGTGAGGTGGTCGTGGTCGGTGGGTGTCGGTGGGTCCAGTGCGGTGTGGTTGGCGGGGTTCGTCCGAGGGCTGAAGCTGTCGTGGATGTCGGTAATCTTGCGATGGAAGAAGGCAGCGAGGGCGTCGCACAGGGCTTGTGACGGTGAGATGTTGCTGGTGCAGGAGCTGGGGTTGGAGAGTTCCTTCACGATGTTGAAGAGCTCCTTGCTGTTGTGTGCATTGTTGTCAAGGCGGTTCTTGAAGGCGGCCTTCTTGGAGGTCCTGATGAGGAGGTGGTGGCTGCGGATGGCGTCTTTGAGGGCTGCGTGGCTGTCGGGCGTTATCTAGTCATGCCAGGTGTTTTCCAGTCTCCGACAGGTGCGCTTGGAGGTTAAGAGCTCCGGGGTGAACCAGCTGGCTCGCTGACTGGTATCTCTGTGGGCGTGTTGTCTCGTCAGGGCTAAGGTGTTGGCGCAGTCTTCCATCCAAAGTCTGAGGGCGCGGGCCCCCTCCTCGGGGTTGTTGGGGTTGGTCGGGGGATTGAGTGCGAGGTAAGCTTGCAGTAGTTCCTTGGTGATTTTGCCCCAGCGCCGTCTAGGGATCTGTAGGGTGCGGTGATGTGAGACGGGTTTCTGGAAGGTGAAGTGGACGCAGCAGTGGTAGGTCCAGGTGAGTTCGGAGGCATGGCTGAAGGCAACGTGGGGGCTGGAGGAGAAGATGGCATCAAACGTGTGGCCGGCGATGTGGGTAGGTGTTGTGACGATCTGTGTCAGTCCGAGGGTGGTGAGGTTGTCGATCAGGGTGGAGGAGTTGCTGTCGTTGTTGTTTTCCAGGTGGTAGTTCAGGTCGCCAAGGAGGATGTAGTCAGTGGAGGTCAGTGAATACGTGCTGATGAAGTCGGCGATGGAGTTGCAGAATTGGGGGCGGGGTCCTGGTGGTCGGTAGATGAGGGTGCCTCTTAGGGTAGTCTTGGGGTCCGTGTGGATCTGGAAGTGCATGTGTTCAGCGGTGTTGAGGGTGTTGGTGGTGTTAGTACAGATCCTGATGGTGTCCTTGTGGATGATGGCGATTCCTCCGCCGACTCCGTTGGTACGGTCTCTGCCAGTGATCTTGTATCCATCGGGAATGGCCACTGCGATGTCTGGGGTTGAGGCTTCATTCATCCAGGTCTCGGTCAGGATGGCTATGTCTGGTGATGTAGAGTCGAGCAGGTTCCAGAGCTTGACGGCGTGTTTGCGTGCGGAGCGGGTGTTGAGCAAGATGCATCGGAGGTGGTTGGATTCTGTCGTGGCGGATGTTTCGGCGTCTTTGATGCAGGAGTAGCTGCAGTTCCGGCAGGTGAAGGGGCTGTGGGTGCTCTTGTGGGCGGCCTTGTGGCAGCTGTGTGGCCGTCCGTGGTTGAGTGCGATGAGGTTGTTGGCATCGTACCGTATGCGGGCTACCTGGATGGTGCGTGGTCCAGGGGTCATGGCGCTGGGCGCGGTCCAGGCGCGGACGGGCACAGGCGGGCTTGCCTTCAGAGCGCCAGGTGGAAAGATTAACACGGGAAGAGAATACAGTAAGGAGCTAGGAGACCGGGGTGAGCAGGAGAAACAGGCAAGGCACGTCAGGAGGCGAGAAATGACGGAACCCAGCGGCGGAGCTGCAGCAGGAGGGGAGCGACCTACCGGAAGGTCAAGGGTCCTGCCTCCTCCGTACTGTATTTACCCAAGTATTAATGTTATGTAGGTCTTCCCGAGTTTGCAGTTAAAACTTCTGGTCTTCTTCAGTGTATCTGCAGCAGAACCGTCAGTGTGCGTATCTGTAGTTAAAAGATTTGGATGAGGAGTGGTTGAGCTATATAAGGAATATGTTCCAAAAGAGGAATTGATTTTATTGTGACTGGGAGACGACAGTAAAAATGTTTTTAGCTCACCCACACACATTCTTGAGATAGATATGAGAGTTTTAGAAAGAGGAAGAATAAATGTTGACATAAGGGACATAATATTACCAAAACTAGGGAAACCATAACTAGGTAGACTTAACAACTAGAAAAACACACTTACTCTTGGATGTTTGCAGTAATAGTTATGGATTGGAATTCAATGAGGAATTCGGCATCCTGTGATCTATATAAGTGAACCCAATCTTTGGCAATACACACTTGTAAAACAGTAATGTTCTTACTTTTCTTGAAGACCGCGACCCACTCGATTAGTGTCATGCTTCATCATCAGGTCTCATCCTGGTCTGCTAAACAAAGATGGGTTCAATCATGCCACAGAGAGAACTTTGGATATTCTCCTAGAGGCGTTTTAGAGATAAATATACCCCGTTTCCCTTTATTTTGTGTATCTTTGGTATAGTTTATAAGTAATGCATATGGATGTTCATAGATATGATCCGTACATTCCTATAAAGGCCAACGTGTTTCAGCCTATTCAATGGCCGCCAAGGGTCCTAGACTTTCATCATGCACTCCTAAGTTTGCTTCATGTCCTAACCCTATCAGTCAGGTAATTTTTATGTAGGACAGGTATTTGTAAAAAACATGAAGGCTTACTTAGCCCAAATGTATGGCACCCGGTAGTGTCTGGAATAATGAAGGTAGACGGCCAAGTCCAACCTGCATCTTAACCACACCACTCAATAATATCAAAAAGACCACCCAAAAGATTGCTAAATAATTAAAGCCCCCCACAAGGGATTATTGTAATCACCTACCCTACAATGGCCTATAAAAAATTAAGATCTCGTACGATCTTCATGAAAAGAATTGGAACACAGCAAGACATACGCAAAAATGCATGCAAGAAGGTCCATGTGGGACACATGGCGGGGACTTCTGAAATAACTGCATTCTTCCCAAAAATAAATCACAAAGTACAAAGGATCGACCCCAATGATCAAGGAAGCGCTCTGAACATCGGAAATTTCAATAAAGCGACCTTGACTGACCTTGTTGAAGATCAAAAAAACCTTAAGGGGCATAAAGTCAGTAAAGACAGTAACTCCACCGCTCAAGGTCTGGTAACTATAGAAGTATTGCAGGACTAGGGAACAACATCATCATCTCCCTTAGAACACAATTTAAAGCAAGTTCCTGCTACAGACTTTACTTTACCTGACATCAACGTCTCCCTCTTGAAACAAGCGCCTAGAGAGATGAAGGATCACTTGACAATTACAAATAGTACGCCCCGGAAAAATGCAAATGTAATTCCTACAAGGGAATTTTTCCCCATCGCTAGAATTTCTCTCCACAATGCATTTACAATCATCAAATGGTCATACACCGGTATCAAATTCATTATTTTCCCTGCAAAAAATTCTAGAATCAATTCTCAACCTTCTGGGGAATCTGATGGATAACTCAGATCAGATGCTGGACACACAAATATGTATGTTGCAATGTCTTGTTGACAAAAAAAAGGAAACAGCAATGAATCTGCCACTCACCACCCCAAAAAGGAATCGGAGAAACTGAGGACAACATTCCTAATCACAAAGATATTCTTTTAAATGAAGAAACACTATTAAAGATGAAGCATAAATCAACCCAAACGGGGAGAAACAAACATAAAGTAATACAGCAAAGGTTGGAGATCACTCAAACGTTTTCGCTTAATAAACTTTTCAAGGAACCAGATAATGATAAAGTCTCAAAACTGATCAAAGCATATTATCCGATTTTTAATCAGATCAACTCTAAAGTCACAGTCGATCAAACTAATAAATCCTTGACAACTGAAACCAAAAAAAGAAGAAAATTGTCCGAATCTCCAGCCATACTCCTCTCAGATACCCTTTCATCCAAAAAGGAAAGGAGAAATACTACGAACAAAAAAAAAGGCAGAAGAAAAGAATAACAAGAAGATTCGCGAAACAAAAATTACGAGTGCTGAAGTTTTCAAAACCTTCATCTCATCTGAACAGGATAAACTTTTGGGAAATAATTAAAATCCGCATATTACGGAGCGCATTGACACACAATTAAAAGAGACCAATAACGCTCTAAATCCTTTGGAAGTTACTTTCTCAACTACCTTAAGCTGTAATAAATTTTCCCAACCAGTGTCCACCCAACCAATAGAAAAACTCAGGACCCCTTACGAAGAGCAGATTTACCCGTGTACCCTGGAGTTCACTGATCTATTCCCAACAGGGAATGATCCACTTAACCAGGAGAAAGTTGGAGACAGCAGAAAACTTTTTCAAGGTGATTGTGTTGTCCTCTCATTAGGATCACCATCCCTAGTAAAGGATATCTTGCTAAGATCTCAAGACACAAGTATTACCCATACGAGTATCAATTTCCTCCCTTTAAGATTCTTCTGTCAACCCAACCAGTTCGTTCGGCAAAACAGCAAACATCATTTTAGACAGCTCACTGACTATCCACTCTATAACCTAGAGGTGTCAAACAGATTTGGTCCTCTTCAATTTCTGATTGATAGTGAATGACTATCAATCAGCAAAGATCAGAAAGCACCTGATAAAGGTTAAGAAATTGAAAAACCTAGCGAAGTTTATTTGTATAACCAGTATAGTCCCCCTAGAATTGAGCCTAGGGTAAACAATATACACAGCAAAGTAATTTCTGAGTCGGCTCAATTAATTGGGGTTGAAACAGAATTGGGTGACACTAGAATTCCTTCACCAGGACTGATCTGGGCCGGAACCTATCGATACGACTGATTCCACCATTATACTAATTTCTCCCAAAACTGTTAAAGTTCATTTTTGGAACATAGCAGGTCTCAAAAATAAGGTGAACACCACAGTGTGGGTGGATTTTATTAATACATTCGATATTTTGTGTGTACAAGAAACTTCGGCGATTGAGGAAGTGCACATAAACGGATTCAAGACGCTACACACTCCGGTGATTCATTCACCACATGGGAGACCTAAGGGGGAATTTGTGTATATGTCTCAAATCTGGTCGGGGCTTTAAAGACTGAGATGATTAAATCAGAAATTTACTATCAAATAGTGGCTATTCATATAGACGGCAAATGTATTCTGACTGTCATTAATTTTTATAACAATGCCAAAAAAGAACAGATGGGTGAAATACTGAAGAGACTTAGCCATGATCGTAGCAAAATAAAGGCAAATAGAGATGATGAAATGATTACTATATGGGGAGGGGATTTTAATGTTGGGCTATGCCCGCTAGCTGGATTGGGTAAATGTGGCCTAACAATATGAAGGATGACCACTTGACCCACTTTGTGCACTCTGATAGGGGGGAGATGTTTAATAAAATTTTATTCTAACATGATCTTGACTTTGTTAACCGTTTATGCTCCCTATGGTGGACTTTGAGCACACCTTTATAGGTAGGGGTCTGGAATCCACAATAGGCTTTATAATCGCTCCCAACCAATACGCAAGCTATATTACGGGCTACAAAATACAAAAAAACGTAATAAGTGATTACTTGCCCCTAAGCGTCAATATCACCTTCCCAACAATTTTAGAGCGCAAGCGCAGTAATCAAGTAGTGTAGACACAGAATGTAGAACTAGGGAGACAACATGGATATACGCTGCGATGGTTGAGTCAAGACCCACAAGAGTTTAACAAACAAATCGTCACTAAGGCGTATGATCCAATACTAAATTGTTTGGACAAATCTAGTTCCCATGAATTGATATTGAGTTCATTCTCCCAAATCACAACTGTTAAAAATGTGTTGCATGTGGATAGCAAGGGTACACATCCCCGTAGGAAGGGTGGTTGAATTCTAGTTGTACAAAAACATATTCAAATTTAAAGGAGGCCCTTCATAAGACGGTGAGAGACAAGGAGGAAGTTACGAAATGCAGGAAGCTTTATAATGAGGCCAGGAGACTATGAAAGAAATAAATAAAAGAAAAAGTGGGGGACACCCTCTGCGAGGCCTCGCTGAGCAAAGATAGCTCCTTGTTCTGGCGGGCTATGAAGGCACCATTTTTTATCACTAAGTTAGACGCCCCCACTATAGAAGTGGCAATAGACGAGAAAACCTGGGTAGACTTTTTCTCTTCTGTCTATAATCCACAGGGGTACAGAGAAGGTGAAATAGACTACAGGAACTAACTGGAAGAGGGTGCTGCTGCTTTTTTACCAATTGACTTCCTGATTACAAATAAATATGTAATAGAGGCCATAAATGCCAGTAAGACTGAAAGGCTCTGGGTCCGGATGGGGTGCCAATCGATTTGTTTAAATCAATTCCGTCATTATCTTCTCAGTTGTTAACACGGGTCGTTCGTGAAATGTTTTATTACCACCTGGTTAAAAAGGGGAGCTGGAAAACCATGCATGTTATCGCCAGATTTCACTATTAGACTCCCTGATGAAGGTAGCAGGTAAAATAGTTTTAGACCGATTGCAAACATGGGCTGATGAAAATAGTAAATTAAGCAATGTGCAGTATGGTTTTAGATGAGGCCTAGGCACAAATGAGCAGGTCCTCAATCTCAGCATATTAATCAGAAAATATACTTAGGCTAAAGCTGGGAGACTTTACCTGGCTTTTGTTGACCTCACAGCCGCGTTCGACTGTGTTGTTCACAGCAGGCTGTGGACCATTCTAACTGATTTAAAGGTAGAACTGGCACTGGTACAGTTTTTAAGACAACTGTACACAGGGGAAAATGCCAAGGTTCGTACAGAACTAACGGGGAATGTACTGCGTCCTTTAAAGTGGAGAGGGGTGTAAGGCAAGGTTGAATTTTGGCTCCATTCCTGTTTACTCTTTATACAAATGCTTTGGAACAGGAATTGGTGTCAAACGCCAGCGACCCACCACATGTCAATAAACATTCAATAGTCTCCCTTCTCTACGTAGACGATGCAGTACTCATGGCATGCACACAGATTGGTTTCCAAAAGGCGCTAACATCTTATATCAGTTTTATGAATGAATTAGGATTAAAATTGAATGCAAAGAAAACCTTTATTATGTCTTGCAGGCGGGGGCAGCAAAAAAGCAGTAATATCTGAGCGGGAGGAAGCTGAATTGAATTCACTAACACATTTACGTATTTGGGTGTTCTTTTTAATCGTAGTTGTTCCTGGGCTCAGGCGATTAAGACTAGAAGCCTTCTCCTTATGAAATCGACTGCAACTGTAGTCAACTTCTCTAAAAAACTGGGTAAAAGGCCCCCAAATTCATCCTAAAAATGTATAAGGCAAAATGCATAAGCATAGCTACCTTTGGGGCAGGAGTCTGGGGCTTTCAGGACTGTTCACCCATTCAGTATGTTGAAAATGTGTTTTTAAGATTACTTTTAGCAGTACCTGCTAGTTCTGTTGTTTTTAACTTTCATACAGAGTTGGGGGTTCCCTACATCTCAGATGTTATTAAGATACAACCAGTGTTACTCTGGCACCAAATCTGGACCCTCAATAGTACAGGTTTAAACAAGGAAATATTAAAGGACTCAATGAATTTGGATCATGCAACTAAGAATACCTGGTTAAAGTATGTAACAAAACGTTCTATTTGATCTTGGGTGTCCAGATTACTACACTGTTCCAGAGACTCTAAATTCCATCTGTCAGAAGGAATTTAAAGTAATTTGCATGACCCACCTTGAGAAAAATAGGCTAGCACTGGAAATGAGCAAGCCTGCGGTTGTTCAACATCAACTGTCAGTAACAACATATGACATTCAGCCATATCTTTTACGTTGTACAGGGGGATACAACAGATATGTTTTAACGCGTTTTAGGTTCGGAACATTTCATCGACTGATTAGCTACCCCGAGATGAACAACTGGTCTAGAGAGCTATGTTTATGCCCCTGTGATGATCTCTCCTCACAAACAACTATTCATGTGATTTTATTCTGCAAATTCTATTCTAATGAACGATCCAGGTGGATCCTACCTCTCCTGAGAATGGGGAGATGGAGGCAATGTCGACCTGCTTTTTCATATTTACAATTGTTGGACAGTGATTATTGTATAGGAGTTATGGCTGGTTTTTTAAAGAGTATACTGAGAGCCAGGAATAGTGTTAATGCCCACTCTCCTTAGAAAACAGAACAGAATGCATCAAATTTAATCATGTAGGATTTCTCTAATTATACTTGTTTACCCCAACACAATGTTTTTTAGACCAACGTTCTTCCTAATGCACGCACCTTTGTATTATGTACATTTGTTTTATATATAATTCATGAAATGTTTTTAAATGCTTTTAAACTTTGACTGTTTTTGTGATTTTAAATGACTAAAATCGAATAAAGATGCTTTAGATTTAGTTTTGTTTCAAGTCACTTTAAAGCAGATTTCTCAATTATAACGACAAAGCACAGAGAAACGCTTATGCTGCTTTTAGCCAAGAAAGTGATATAAGCAATGTGGCGGCACAAGTTTTGAAAATTGATACTGAGTGTAAAACACATCTTGCATGCACCATTTTCTGTGCGGATTTTCATATTTTGTTAAGTTGAACTGGCATGAAGTCAATCTCTGCATACTATAAAAAATTTAAAATAATGGAAGACTGAGAAAATGCTGATAAATACGGTTAATTGTTCAAAACTTTCATGTCAACAAGGATCAAAGGATTTGTGATGTCAGTTCTCTACTGCTGACATTTTGATGATTTGACATCCAGTGAACTTTAATGTGTTGCTCTCATCGCTTAGGAGGGTTCATAGCACAAATATCAAGCTATGTCATTGGCAGTGTGATTATCCTCAATTCATTTCTTTTTGATTGCTAATAAGACATTTGTTTTAAATTTGACACAAGAAGGGCTTTAAGGATATTTAGGGGCACATTATGATGGCGGACGGACCTGAGTCCGTCCGCCACCATAGAGTAGGAGGGAACCTCCGCATGGGCTGCGGAGTTCCCTCCTGTGCAATTAGGATGTGACCGCCACCCTGGCGGTCACATCCTCTATTTTTAACATTGCGGCGGGTGCGGCTTCAAGCTGCAACCGCAGCAATGTTAAAAATGCACGCATTGCATTTGTATGTAGAAAGTGGCAGGCACCGCGCGGTGCCTGCCGCTTTCTGCATACAAATGCAGGGGGGTACCATAGGTACCCCCCATGTGCACCCCCACCCCCCTTTCACCCCCCGCAGTGAAGTTACACATGCTTTTCCACGGCGGAAAAGCCGCCGCGGAAAAGCATGTTTCAGAGCCCATCCTAATCTGGCTGACGGTGTCTGAGAGACACCGTCACCATATTAGTGCTTTTCCGCCACGGTTGTAAGCCAACCGTGGCGGAAAAGCTGCGGGCGGAAACCAGGACCCACCAGCCATCCTAATGTGGCGGTGGGTCTTTGGTGGGTCCGCAGAGGATTTTCCGCATCCTCCGGGCCGACGGTGGCTTCCGCCGGCCCGGAGGATGCGGAAAATCCTCCATCGTAATAGGCCCCTTAGTCTGTACTTACAGTTATGTGCTATGAAATGCGTCCCCAATACGTGGCGGTGATAATGATGATGATGATGCAGAAATTTGTTGAAAATGACAAGCTGATGTTAGGGACCAACTTTGTGCAACAAAATTGAAAGGCTTGTTTTTTAAATCAAACCATGTTTTTATAATGTAAATGACACCATGTTATTTGAGTATTTCATTTCTATATTTCAATAAAAAAGGTTTTGGAGAAGGCTATTTTTGACAACAGAATGTACTAAACAGCTGAATTTATATATGATCTTTATTGCCCAATTAATTAAAATCATTACAATAAAACGCATTTCATAAAACACAGCTATTACGTATGTTCATTACAAATGTCTGGGGCAATCATAACATACCTTAATAACCATTGAAATTACATAAAATATCATAAAGTATTTATCTCATTCATAACGTGATCAGAGCATTGCAATTCATTATTGATCATCATTCACATTGATAATACAATCCACATAGTCAATCTTTGAACCCTTTCTATGTAAAACATATTGTGTTCAATTATAATCTTGGTACTTAATGTATAAAGTGTATTCATGCTTCTTAAGCTTTCCTTATACATTGGATAGTATATCATCAATGATAGTAGGCATAGTAAAGATTTTCTGATTACAATACCTACATAGGTAAGACAATACGTTTACTGGAATAAAAACTTTCTACTCTTGACGTGTGACCAAAGCCTCGCCTTGAGTCCATTTTTTCTCAGCTGAGGATGAACTTGACTAAGTAAAATGTTTTTTTAATAAATCTTTTTATTGTATACAACCTAGCAATCATACATATACAGTCATTGGGTATTTAGAATATGCAGTTTGGTACAGTTGAATTATGGACGGCACACTTGTCTCTCACTGCTATACCTATTAGATTTCAGCTTGGCTAACAATTACAGGTACATCAGGAAGGGAGGGGGAGAGAACAGGGGGAGCACAAATATTTGCATGAAAGACATTCAATTTAGTGCATATTTGAAACCACTTTTTCAGACAGCCCCTAGACACATACACTGTTTTTTCCCGAAGTATACACCAGGCCATATCTTGTGTCCATGATTTTAGACCGGGGGCCTCCCTCGCTCCCCACATTTTGGTAATGTTGCGCTTCGCTAGCATAAGACCCAGGGTTGCCCAGATTTTCTCCTTGCTACTCAAATCCGTCGATCCCCACACATTGAGCAGACACGTCCCGGCCGCTAGGTTCAGATCTCGACCAATCACCTCCTCCATACATTTGAGCACACCTGTCCAGTACTGACAGATGTTTGCGCATTCACACAGAATATGTATGAAGGTGCCTTCCTTGCCACAATTTCACTTACAGTTTGAGTCTTCACCGTACCCCATCCGTACCAAGGTTGGCCCAGAGTAGTATATTCTATGGAGAATTTTTAGTTGTACCAGTTTAAGCCCTGCCAGGTCTGTCGCAGTTCACGGGCACACACTGACACAGAAGACTATAAAATCCCTCAAGCCAAGCTTCGCGTTCTTGTTTGTAGTTCTTACCTCACTTCCGGGTCCCTCGTAGAACGACCGGTTCACCGTCGGGCTTCCTGTTTCTGCATCGCTTCAGCCCACATTGATCCTGGTGTCCTTGTCTCTCTGCTCCTGATACTACTGGAGGTAGCTGGTCAAGACGTCTTTGCCCCCCTCCCTCCAACCCCTGAATTTGTTCCTGTTCGAGGCCACGCTGATTGTTGGCATCCTCATTTCCTACCGCATTCACCGAGCCTCAGATGGGCATGGCATCGGTTCCCTGCAGTCCTGGGCTTAAGTGAATTTGCGGTAGGTGCATTCCCTTTTTATTTCTTCTCCGCTTATTTTACATACTAGGAGACAGTTCTTTTGGGCATATTCCCTCGGTGCCATTACTCCTACTTTTTAAGTTAGCCAATTGGTGTGACGCTGAGTCTGTGGAAAATTGTCCTTCCTTTAATTTGGTGTCTCATGGTTGACCCACGGTGTTCCTGATATCAAGAAACACCACCTTGCTTTAATGAGTCTGTGCCGACAGTTACTTTGGTTATGGAGGCATTATCTTCGTATTATGTATTACATTGCAGACTATTAGTCTTAGGTGGGTATAGGAGACCTGTCTAAGCTTAATGCTAGGTCATATAGAGAGGGTCACGCACTTACCAAGTTCCCTATTGCTATTTCAGATTTATGTTGGTGATTCATTTAGTGGAAGAAGGGAATACACAGGTACTTACAATCCATTTATAACAAGAAATAGTAACAACATACAGCATCTGAGTATTTATAATATTTACACAGATTGTTCTTACTTTATTTAGGGATTTCCTGATTGTGAGGTCCTGTCCTTGTAGAGGCTATGATGAGGGACGTTTATTTGTGTCTCTTCCCTATTTCCCTTCTTCCCCAGATTTCACTGCTTCAATTTGGCTTTGTTGGGCAATCCAATGGCCTTGGGAGGTTTGGACCTTTCATCCCCACCTGACGTTCCCGCGGAAACTTGAGCACCGTGAAAAGCCCCTATGAGATTGCAACTTCCCTGGGGGAGGCGAGTGCCTCCGCCCAGTCTTTGTCATCTATTTCTGACAGGTCGTCAGCCCATTTTTCTCAAAGCCGCACAAGGGGTCAGATATATGATTAATTAACTTCCATTAGGTGAGGGATATTGATTTCCTGAGCATATAGCCATCGAGAAGTCTGCCCTTCAGTGGGGTTGCTTCAGGTAGTGTCCCCCCTGGCGAGATACTTGCATACAAGGCATGTCTCATTTGGTAATATCTAATATAGAGTCTGCTAGATCATATTTGTGTTGTAGCATGGAGGATCTACCACTTTGCCCTCTTTTCACACATTACCCACCTTAGACAGTCCAATCAGATCCCATTTGTCAAAGCCTCGTATTGCGAAGTGTTCCCAACAGGTAGGAGTCCCAAAGGGGGGTGGCCTGCGTGATTTTCTTGTCCCAGCCTAGAGTTTTGTGGGTTGTGTGCCAAATCTGGAATGAGTGCGATGCAGGTCCCGCCAGTCGTAAGTTAGCGGGTCTGGAGTAAAATGCCCTGGTGTAGGTACCTCCCGGTAGGAGCCATCTGTCTATTTGGTATCCCAGGTCGTGAAGTGATCTTTATATGCCCTGTTTAATAGCTGCCTATTTCGCAGCCCAGTAGTATCTTTTGCTGTCAGGGCGTACAATCCCTCCATTGTACCATCCCGGACCAGTTTGGAAATGATATTTGTGGGCTCCCTTTTACACACAGGTGGGCTCTTTGTTTGCTCTCTATTGCCGCAAAGTAGGTTGCTGGGACCGGAGTGGGCAAGTTATGTAAAATATACAGAAAGCGAGGTGGGGACATCATTTTGAATAGCGCCGCCCTGCTCCGCAGTGACAGCGGGAGAGACCTCCAATGTTCTACATCACTCCTGAGTCACTGCAGCGATGGCAAGAGGTTAAGGTCTTAAGGCCTCTTGGGGTCTCTAGGGTTGTATATGCCTAGGTATTTAAAGCCATCCACTGCTTTGGTCAGGTTACAACCCTTGGGAGGAGCGGAACCCTTCCCCTTAGCACATAGAGCAATGACTTGGTTCAATTAATTCAGAAAAGGGGGTGGTGATGAACAGAGTGTCTGAATTAAGCAGACCACTCTTACCCAGTCCAAAGATCAGGGCTTGATCCATCACCGTTTATTTATTTATATTTTTCTGAATCATTTTGTCCACCATAAGCGTGGAAGGGTATACTCAGACATGAGTCCCTTGCTCACTGCTCCATCAGGATTCAAGCAAGCCGGGCCGACGACGCCTGGAATGGCAGAAACCGGTCCCCGGAAGCTTGTCTCCTTTCTGGTGAAGAATTGGCTTGGTAGTTTGGTCTGCCCTGTTCCCATGATGCACTGGGCCAGGGACAGACTAATTTGCATATAGCCAGGTTCTGAGCTGGGATGGGGCAGTGAGCTAAATAACGGTGATGGATCAAGCCCTGATCTTTGGACTGGGTAAGAGTGGTCTGCTTAATTCAGACACTCTGTTCATCACCACCCCCTTTTCTGAATCATTTTGTCCACCATAAGCGTGGAAGGGTATGCTCAGACATGAGTCCCTTGCTCACTGCTCCATCAGGATTCAAGCAAGCCGGGCCGACGACGCCTGAAATGGCAGAAACCAGTCCCCGGAAGCTTGTCTCCTTTCTGGTGAAGAATTGGCTTGGTAGTTTGGTCTGCCCTGTTCCCATGATGCACTGGGCCAGGGACAGACTAATTTGCATATAGCCAGGTTCTGAGCTGGGATGGGGCAGTGAGCTAAATAACGGTGATGGATCAAGCCCTGATCTTTGGACTGGGTAAGAGTGGTCTGCTTAATTCAGACACTCTGTTCATCACCACCCCCTTTTCTGAATCATTTTGTCCACCATAAGCGTGGAAGGGTATACTCAGACATGAGTCCCTTGCTCACTGCTCCATCAGGATTCAAGCAAGCCGGGCCGACGACGCCTGAAATGGCAGAAACCGGTCCCCGGAAGCTTGTCTCCTTTCTGGTGAAGAATTGGCTTGGTAGTTTGGTCTGCCCTGTTCCCATGATGCACTGGGCCAGGGACAGACTAATTTGCATATAGCCAGGTTCTGAGCTGGGATGGGGCAGTGAGCTAAATAACGGTGATGGATCAAGCCCTGATCTTTGGACTGGGTAAGAGTGGTCTGCTTAATTCAGACACTCTGTTCATCACCACCCCCTTTTCTGAATCATTTTGTCCACCATAAGCGTGGAAGGGTATACTCAGACATGAGTCCCTTGCTCACTGCTCCATCAGGATTCAAGCAAGCCGGGCCGACGACGCCTGAAATGGCAGAAACCGGTCCCTGGAAGCTTGTCTCCTTTCTGGTGAAGAATTGGCTTGGTAGTTTGGTCTGCCCTGTTCCCATGATGCACTGGGCCAGGGACAGACTAATTTGCATATAGCCAGGTTCTGAGCTGGGATGGGGCAGTGAGCTAAATAACGGTGATGGATCAAGCCCTGATCTTTGGACTGGGTAAGAGTGGTCTGCTTAATTCAGACACTCTGTTCATCACCACCCCCTTTTCTGAATTGGTTCAATTAATGGCATATCCAGAGTATCTGCCGAAGGTGTGGAATATATCAAGGACTCTATTTATTGAGGCCCGCTGTGACGGTAGATATAACAGGATGTCGTCAGCATGTAGGGAAATGCGGTCTTCCCATTCCTTTGACCATCTCAACCCTCTGACGATGGTGTCCTTGCGGATCCAGCTCGCCAAGGGCTCCAGTGCCAGGGCAAAGAGCACCGGAGACATCCTTGTCTCGTCCCCCTTCTGAGGGCGAAGATCCCAGACTTTTTTGCTGTGCACTACCACCTGTGCCAATGGTTCCGAATAGAGGAGTTAAAGTAAACTGTTAAATTAATAATACGCCCTTGAAGGCACAGTATAATCGCATGGCGGCACATTCTCACCTTGTTCCTTAAATATTGGTTTTAAAAGTGTTAACATCTCTTGATGCATTTTGGGGCAAATAAATACAATGTGCAGTAACGTTTCATTGGCAGAACCACATAATCTACAGTTTTGTGATTGCTAATCTTGTACCCATCTGTGGATCCTATTTTTTGTTGGATAGTGGCCAAACCTTAACTTAAGTAATCTATCCCTTACCGCCAGTTTTAAAAAAAGAGGTTAGATAGGATTGGGGCTAGGTTTTATTATACTATTTACTAACCGACCAGACATGCTTTTTTTCCCAATCGTCCCCTGATCCAATAAAAACGATGCAATTTGGGTTGATTGTTTTAAAGTCTGTTTTAAAACAGTCTTATTTCTATTCATATCATCAAAAGATAGGAGCTCCATGGGCTGGTATACACTTTCTTATTTATTTCTTGCCAGCACATATGTGCAAGGGACTCAGGATCTAATAGATAGAGTGAAAATAGACATTTTAGAAGTGCAGCTTACCTCACTAATGTTTGGTTTAACAAACCAAACTCCAATCTAACAAAGCATGTCTGACGTTTTTTTGGGATCCAAAAAATTGATTTAACAACTTTTATTTGTACACAAAAGAAAATGGAATCAGCACTCATCAACTTAATGTGATGAGGATAATGCAGACGGTGGCATCAATAGGCAGGGTGACCAGCAGCAATAATTTTGACGTCCGTTGATTATCTTGGCACCATATTAATTTGTGTCCTAGTGTCTCTCCTTGTACGAATAAACAACGTGTATACAATTTTGAGCCCTGAGGAAGTTTCTCCTGAGACGAAACGCGTTGGCTAAATGAATTCTTTGGATTTTAACAACTGAACATAATTATCAATAAAGAGAAATTGTTGTGACCATAAGAAAAATCTAGACCTGCTTTCTTCCAATCATCTTGGATACTTGATGTTTTAATGAACTTTAACTAAGATTTATAACTGATGAGTGCTGATTCAATTTTCTTTTGTGATTGTTTTTGGGGTTGAACCTAATAGGAAGTGAAGAGAGGTGCATTTCATGGTTTTTTAGCACCATCAAGAGATTGTGAAGCCACTTGTAGTGGCAGGTGCATGACTATTGCCTCAACCCTCTTTGTGCCTTGGTTTCAACTTTTATTTGTAATTTGTCCCCCAAAAAATTATTGACCCATATGTGAGTATGGGGATGAGTTTCACCTTCATTACCATCAGTAAGTACTTGTAACTTGAGCATAGTAGTTTATCTCACAGTAATCTAAAGGCAAACGACAATGAAGTTGCTTTGGCCTATAAGTTATGAAAATGTAATTTAAAGGTCATTCTATCATCGAGTGTAACTCCTAAATACTTATACCACTTTACCATTTCAGTAGATAGCCCAATAAGTTTCCATAATCTCTTGTCTGATTTAGTTGATCATATTATCATAATTATTGTTTTTTTTAGTATTCAGTTGTAACCTGTTGGCTAGTATATATCAAAAGACTCTATCACTCTTTGCATCCCTATTTGCGTCTGACTAAATAGAATAGTATGATCTGCATATTGCAAACATTTTATACTTTGACCCGGCAAGTATTGGAGAGTGTGCAATAACATTATGTAGATGAAGTAATAAGTCAGCCATAAAAAGGTTTAAAAGACATGGGGCAAATACACAGCCTTGTTTGAGGCCGCTGTGCGTTTCAAGGCTGCGAGTGGTACAGCTTCTAACCCGCACTTTGACCTACACCCACGTGTTTGTATATAACAATACAATGATATCCAGCAGTTTATTTTTTTTTGGTATGCCCCATGCTAATAACTTATCCCAAAGGAGATTACGCTGAACAGAATCAAAAGCGGCCTTTAAATCTACATAACAGATAAAACGTTGTATTTGGGTTTCTCTGCCAACAAGGTAAGTAACATCAGATTTGTAATTGTTGACTGTCCCCTGCGAAAACCGGTTTGGAAAAATGGGATAACTTGCCTAGTTGTTGCCCATTCCACTAGATCTTTAAGTAATAATGTTGCGAACATGTTTGTCTCTACATCCGTTAGGGAAATTAGCCTATAATTCGCAGGGGTGTCGGGAGGACTACTTTTATAAATTGTATGTATTCTGCTGCCTTGCCAGGCTTCAGGGACCAATTTAGTTTTTACAATGTCTTTAAACATTTGAATAAGAAATGTTGACCATATCTCCATTTTTGCTTTAAAGACAGCATTCGAGATCCCATTTGTGCCAGTCGCACCGTTTGAGTCAATCCTACTTATCAGTGACTTTACCATGTCCTCCTCTGGTAAGTCAAATATTAAAAGTTGATCATCATAGGTTTCATGCCCTTTATTCTCATTATGTATGCTAATTATCAAAAATGGCTTGCATACATCATTGTTGAGGTTTGACACTTTTGCATTGGTGGACCCATATAGAGTAGGAATGAAAAGGTCAGAGGCCGTTGCAGGGATGTTGGCACTGTTGGCTCTCATATTGCCATGTTCCAGGATGTTAATTATGCCCAAAAAGCTCTCAGACTATTTGTCTTGCTCACATGGTGCAATTTTGCTCACAATCCTTCCTTATATTCTCTTTTTGCTATCCAAATTTAATTGTTACATGATTTGTCTCAAATTCTTTATTAAAGACAATTGGGTTAATTTAATTCCTCCATGTGGTAGCTTGCAAATGGCCAGGGAAGCTTAATTAATTAATTTTGGCATAACCTGTGCGAATACCCCATGTTTCATTTTGGCCTAAAAGGGTTTCCCTGGAAATCTGGTTTTGCCAGAAAGCGTTCAACAAATAAAGAACAAAGACACAGTCAAATTTCCACTATTTATTTTCATTGACGGCCCTCATTGAGTGCTAGATCTATTGATGGAACTAAATAGGCAAAGATCTCCTCTTGTTTTGCTGAATTCCACGCCAGTCTTTTCAGACTATAGGCAATTGGCCCTTTATCGGGAACTCTTAACTTTGGTAAGTAGTCCACGGCCAATGATAATGTCAGTAATTGTGGATTATGATCACTTTGTACTCTAGGGGCCACCTGGAAACCAATAAGATTCTTGAATAATTTATTTGAGATAATGGGATAGTCAATAGTAGAATGTTGCTGAGAGTTTTAAGTTGGAACACCTTTTGTATTATGTTGAATATCGTGTAGCAGCATAAGGTCACATTTCTGCAATTGGGAACAAAACATTTTGGTTATGGTGTTACAGGTCTTCTTTATGTTCCCCATATTATTAGTGAACAGATGCATATAAAATCTCCCGAAATAATAAGGCCAGTTGCCAGATACTGATACGTTAACATTGTAATTGATTCCCATAATACTGAAAGCTGAGTCATCTTTACTGCATTGTTTACACTCAAGTAAACATTTAAAAATATAATTGGTGATTTACAATATATTTTGATGCATAATAACCAGGTCAATTGGAAGTCTATTACATGGTGGGTAGTATCTAAATTCAAAGACACATAAGTAGAGAGCCCACCTTTTGCTCGGCCATAAACAGTTATATAGTGGCTATCCATGTTGAGTTCAGGAGACGTGGTGCAGATAATGATTTCGTGGTGCCAGAAGATACTTAAGGGTAGGACTGTTAATTTATTACTGTTGTAGATCATTTTATCGTCTGTATTGATTAACCTGTGTATGATTTTAACGGTTCTGTCAAAACATGATTCAAACAATTAATGCCTCACTCATTAATACACATCCAAGTACAATCGTAGACCCGGTAGAAACACAATTTAAATGCTACCAGAAATAAATGTTATATAACATAAATTCCAAGGTCTGGACGTGTTCAATAAAAATACAATCACACAGGAACAGCACATTCACCTAGAAAAGTGTGAAGAATAGAGAGAGCACCTCACGGTAGAACAACCCGAGGGGGTTCCCGGTTGATGATTACCGGTGTACCCACTTCTCATCATTGGCAGCTCTCTCTATTGTGAAAAGACAAACGTGCACTCAACAGAAGAGTAGTGCGGACGTGAGAATAGTGAAGGAAAAACACAAATAGTGACCAACGTATCAAAACACTGATACCTGTTAGCAGTGTCAAAAGTACACTCAACAGAACCCCAAACAAACCACAATACCAAAAGAAAAATAAATCATTTGTGTAGTGGTGCTTTGCTTGCTATTACCGTTTTATTCTGATGCAGCAGAGCACTACTTAATTAAAAATGGATATTTCATATACCATAAAAGTTCCTTTCCTCAAGCCGACATGTTTCATCGCTCCTTCTATGGCGATTTCATCAGGGCATATGAGGGGTTTATTATTCTCAGTGTTTTCAACCTGTACTGGACCTGTGTGATGAATAAAACAGAGAGACGCTCAAGGCGTCAATCAGATACCCACGTACTAGGTATTGCCCCCGCAGCGTGTCTTGGCACACAGATGTGAAATAATTTACCTGGAGTGCGCTACGTCAGCACATACCAGCGTCACTCCTCAGGACACCGTGTCAGCTGTCCACGTGTCCGAAACCGTAACTCGAGCTAGTCACAGTTACCTGTTTCAAATTGAAATAGCAGTTTCAGACCACCACATTTCTAACCGCTCCAATCACTGCATTATGCACGTACGAGGTGTCTTGTTACGCTCGCAACACTCCCCACTTATGATGGACTAATATCTGGCCTCAATAACTTGGTGGCGCACCCTTATGTAGAAAGACAAATCAGACAATGATTCCGAACCCGCATTTGTCAAGGCAGCCTTCGCTACACACGCAGGTTCGGGTTCCTTACATATTCGCCCAAATGCGCTTAACTTTCATAATGCGCGACGGTCACAGGCTGCACTCAAAGTATACCGGGGACTCGCCCTCTGCCAACAATCACTCAACACAACCACGCTCTTACTGTAGCCGCGTCCCTCCGGCGCTTCCGACGGTTCACACACACAGCCTGTGTGCGCGGCCGGAAGTACTGCGGGGGCGGAGCCCCGCCCCTCACGCTGCGTGTGGCGGCCATCTTAGAACGGGTTCCCATCGCGACCTTCCCACCCAGTTAGTATTTAGTATCAGATCGAGGCATGGAGTTTCTTTAATTTTATGATTTTATAATATTACCCTGTCGTTGGACACAACTTGAATCACAGGTACCGGCCCATATATGCTATACTATGCTATACCAGGGGTGCTAAGGATTAATCGTCATCTCACATACAATACTCCTTCTACGCTGTATGATTCCCCAATAGACATAAATAGACATAAAAATACTGCTGGCCCTGTGTAATGCCTTCATACATGTGTAGGTGTCCCTAAGTGTGAATTTTAGGACAACAAACAAAGTTCAAAGGAGGGGAAAACCAATAAGGGTAAATCCTCTACTAAGTGTCACTGGGGTGCATGCCTGGGATGAAAGTGAGACTATGGACAGAGAGGCTGGTCGTTGACAGGGCCCTGTCAACGCCTACTGATTTTGTTCCACTCAATATTTTCATTGAGTCCCTCACGGTCTGCCCTCTCCAAATATATCCATTTTGCCTCCTTTCTTGCCAAGATATTTTCCAGGTTGTGTGAGTCGCCCACCACTTTTTCCAAGACAGTCCACTTCAGCTCCCTCGGGTCGTGTCCTGATGTATTAAAGTGTTGGACCAGCCGTGTGGTCAATTTCTTAGCCCGAATGGTGCTCAAATGTTCCTGAACACTAATTTTTATCTTCCGGGTTGTGAGGCCGATGTAATATAGGCCGCAACTACACATCAATCTATATATGACATGAGTCGTGTTGCAGTTGCTGAATCGGTTGAGGTGCCAGATTCTGCCACCGCGTAGACTGACAGTCTTAGTTGCTTCTGTAAGCCCACAGACCGAACAACATCCACAGGGATAATGCCCAGCAGGTATGTTGCCAGTGTTAGCTGGACCCCGATTCCGTGTGTGGACCAGTTTGTCCCGTAAGTTAGGGGCTCTCCTAAAGGCAAAGCGCGGAATGGGCATCTTATTTTCCGCTGTATCAAGAATGGACCAATTTTTCCTTATAATTTGCCTGATTTTACTGGAAAGGGGATCAAAAGTGGTCACCACTGGTAAGCATACTTGTTTTTCTTTCTTATTCCGCTCCAGTAGTGCTTCTCTTGGAGTATTCAGGGCCCTCTTCCGTGCGTGTCTTATAACTTTACGTGACAACCTGCCGGTGGGACAGTTTCTGCGTTACCGCCGGAACTGTTCTTCCACCGAAACCTTTCTAGAACAGTCCTCTGAATTAGCCACCAAATTGCAACAACGGGAGTATCCGGCTAAAGTTATAAGACACGCACGGAAGAGGGCCCTGAATACTCCAAGAGAAGCACTACTGGAGCGGAATAAGAAAGAAAAACAAGTATGCTTACCAGTGGTGACCACTTTTGATCCCCTTTCCAGTAAAATCAGGCAAATTATAAGGAAAAATTGGTCCATTCTTGATACAGCGGAAAATAAGATGCCCATTCCGCGCTTTGCCTTTAGGAGAGCCCCTAACTTACGGGACAAACTGGTCCACACACGGAATCGGGGTCCAGCTAACACTGGCAACATACCTGCTGGGCATTATCCCTGTGGATGTTGTTCGGTCTGTGGGCTTACAGAAGCAACTAAGACTGTCAGTCTACGCGGTGGCAGAATCTGGCACCTCAACCGATTCAGCAACTGCAACACGACTCATGTCATATATAGATTGATGTGTAGTTGCGGCCTATATTACATCGGCCTCACAACCCGGAAGATAAAAATTCGTGTTCAGGAACATTTGAGCACCATTCGGGCTAAGAAATTGACCACACGGCTGGTCCAACACTTTAATACATCAGGACACGACCCGAGGGAGCTGAAGTGGACTGTCTTGGAAAAAGTGGTGGGCGACTCACACAACCTGGAAAATATCTTGGCAAGAAAGGAGGCAAAATGGATATATTTGGAGAGGGCAGACCGTGAGGGACTCAATGAAAATATTGAGTGGAACAAAATCAGTAGGCGTTGACAGGGCCCTGTCATCGACCAGCCTCTCTGTCCATAGTCTCACTTTCATCCCAGGCATGCACCCCAGTGACACTTAGTAGAGGATTTACCCTTATTGGTTTTCCCCTCCTTTGAACTTTGTTTGTTGTCCTAAAATTCACACTTAGGGACACCTACACATGTATGAAGGCATTACACAGGGCCAGCAGTATTTTTATGTCTATTTATGTCTATTGGGGAATCATACAGCGTAGAAGGAGTATTGTATGTGAGATGACGATTAATCCTTAGCACCCCTGGTATAGCATAGTATAGCATATATGGGCCGGTACCTGTGATTCAAGTTGTGTCCAACGACAGGGTAATATTATAAAATCATAAAATTAAAGAAACTCCATGCCTCGATCTGATACTAAATACTAACTGGGTGGGAAGGTCGCGATGGGAACCTGTTCTAAGATGGCCGCGACACGCAGCGTGAGGGGCGGGGCTCCGCCCCCGCAGTACTTCCGGCCGCGCACACAGGCTGTGTGTGTGGACCGTCGGAAGCGCCGGAGGGACGCGGCTACAGTAAGAGCGTGGTTGTGTTGAGTGATTGTTGGCAGAGGGCGAGTCCCCGGTATACTTTGAGTGCAGCCTGTGACCGTCGCGCATTATGAAAGTTAAGCGCATTTGGGCGAATATGTAAGGAACCCGAACCTGCGTGTGTAGCGAAGGCTGCCTCGACAAATGCGGGTTCGGAATCATTGTCTGATTTGTCTTTCTACATAAGGGTGCGCCACCAAGTTATTGAGGCCAGATATTAGTCCATCATAAGTGGGGAGTGTTGCGAGCGTAACAAGACACCTCGTACGTGCATAATGCAGTGATTGGAGCGGTTAGAAATGTGGTGGTCTGAAACTGCTATTTCAATTTGAAACAGGTAACTGTGACTAGCTCGAGTTACGGTTTCGGACACGTGGACAGCTGACACGGTGTCCTGAGGAGTGACGCTGGTATGTGCTGACGTAGCGCACTCCAGGTAAATTATTTCACATCTGTGTGCCAAGACACGCTGCGGGGGCAATACCTAGTACGTGGGTATCTGATTGACGCCTTGAGCGTCTCTCTGTTTTATTCATCACACAGGTCCAGTACAGGTTGAAAAGACTGAGAATAATAAACCCCTCATATGCCCTGATGAAATCGCCATAGAAGGAGCGATGAAACATGTCGGCTTGAGGAAAGGAACTTTTATGGTATATGAAATATCCATTTTTAATTAAGTAGTGCTCTGCTGCATCAGAATAAAACGGTAATAGCAAGCAAAGCACCACTACACAAATGATTTATTTTTCTTTTGGTATTGTGGTTTGTTTGGGGTTCTGTTGAGTGTACTTTTGACACTGCTAACAGGTATCAGTGTTTTGATACGTTGGTCACTATTTGTGTTTTTCCTTCACTATTCTCACGTCCGCACTACTCTTCTGTTGAGTGCACGTTTGTCTTTTCACAATAGAGAGAGCTGCCAATGATGAGAAGTGGGTACACCGGTAATCATCAACCGGGAACCCCCTCGGGTTGTTCTACCGTGAGGTGCTCTCTCTATTCTTCACACTTTTCTAGGTGAATGTGCTGTTCCTGTGTGATTGTATTTTTATTGAACACGTCCAGACCTTGGAATTTATGTTATATAACATTTATTTCTGGTAGCATTTAAATTGTGTTTCTACCGGGTCTACGATTGTACTTGGATGTGTATTAATGAGTGAGGCATTAATTGTTTGAATACTGTTTGAGTGGGGGGCTGCCTCGCCCATTCCCCTCCCCCTGTACCCCTTCAGATTTTGTGCTGTCAAAACATGAGCCTGTAAGGGTGATTTTATCTGCCTGTTATTGTGACCTTTAAAGTCTTTCAAGTTTGCCCATCTATCATAGTGAAATCTGTTTGCATTTTTATTTTTACGACACTCCCGATACAGCGTTTTATGGGCCTGCTTTCTTACCATTTGTACTCTGATGGACCTTGCTTATCCGCAATAAATCCCTGGTTACTTACCTGTAATCTTCATTACTCTGAGTTTTGTCTTCCTCATCACATGAGTTATGAAGTGAGCTTTAGCTCTACACCAGAACCCTGCAAAGCAAGTCAGCATCCCATGCCTCGCCAACATGGCTGACCACCATCACCCTTGACCCAGTATAGGGAGGTCAACCCACCAGACTTCCTGTAGAACTACCAAGCATCAAGAACCACATGAATCCGATAGCGAAACAGGGAGGGAGGGAGGGATGGGAACTCATGTGGCGAGGAAGACAATACTCGGAGTAATGAAGATTACCGGTAAGTAACCCAGGCATTACCTACTCGTAAGTCTTCCTTGCCACCAGAGCTATGAAGTGAGCAAATACCCAAGCTCAGCGGCTTCATGGAAACTCACATGAAACCACAGACAACGGGGTGATGCAAAACAGTAGATTTAATCCAAAAAGTAAAATAGTTGAAAAACAACCAAGAAGAAACACAGGAAGCGTGGACATCAAGAGACGGAAGAACCAGCCCCAAGAACCACCATGAACATGTTTGGGGATGACAACGTTGTGGCCCTACATACATCTTCAGTAGACACCCCCTTGACTGAGTCCCAGGAGACAGACAGTCCCCTTGGAGACAAACTCTTCACCTGAGTCGACACCTCAGAACCCTGAGCACCATAGGCCAGCAAGGAAGTCTGCTTGATCCACCTACTCATGGTGGAGAAAGAAGGTTTATGACTAGACCAGACAGGACCAAAAGTGACAAAAAGGTTGTCACAGCAGCAAAAAAAGATGCAGTCCATTCCAAACACAAAACTGCCCGAAGGACATCAGACAGTGAGAGAGCAGAATCCACCCCAGACCGAAGGGGGAAAGTAGGCAACACAACCTGACGGGAACGGTTGAACAGGGAGGGGACCGTGGGGAGAAACTTTGGATCCGTACGCAACACAATATGGTTCGGCAGGACCCCCAAGAATGGAGGAGATCACAGAAAGGACCCCAGATCCCCAATCCGACCAGCAAAGATGATGACCACCAAAATACTACCTTCATGGTGAGGAACTTGACAACCACAAACTCCAGGGGCTCAAGCGGACCCTCTTGAAGGGTCCTCAACACCAATGGTAGCTTCCAGGAGTGGGCAAGGCAAATAGCCCTAGGATGTTGCAGAAAACAACTCCGAAGCAACCTTGCCACCTTGCCACCAAAGGATCCAAATTATCCAACAGAGGATTGCAGAATGCTCGTAAGGCTGACCACTGAGACCGAAGAGTAGAAGGGGCCAGGCCCAAGGCAAAGCCATCAGAAAGGAAATCGAGCACCCTCATTGGATCCATAGAAACAGAGTCTAACCCCTTTGAAACCCACCACTAAGAAAAGGACCCCCAATGGCGGAAATGGGATAGAAAAGTAGCCAGACGACGTGAGCCCTGAAGCAACCCCACCACCTCCAGGGAACAACCCCCAGACAGCAGACTCATCCTTTGAAGAGCCGGGCCTGCAGATGAAGACGAAGCAGAACCCCCACCAGAAGCGGAGTGCCCCACAAACGGTAAGGAAGATCTGGGATCACCCAGCACTCCTGGACAGCAACATCCCTCAGTAGAGGAAACCAAGGGCAGTGTACCCAGCTGGGTACCACCAACAGAACAAATACACTGTCCTGGCGAATCTTGAAATGAACTTGTGCAGTCAAAGGTGTTGGAGGAAAGGTGCAAGGCAGGGAGCCCAGCCAAAGGAACAATATTGAATCCAGCCACCATGCCCCCGTGCATGGGAGGATTGCGCAAAAGCGAAGCAAGTGAGCAATGAATTAGTCTGCAAACTGATCCACCGTTGGGCATCTAAACTGTTCCTGCAACAGATGGAACACTGCCTCATTCAGGGAGATGGAAGCCATGGGAGGGAAGACCCTGCTCAGGTGATCCGCCAAGCAGTTCTCCTTCCCAGGGAGATCGACCACCCTGAACGGCAATGCCATCAAGTACAGCTGGAGCAAACAAGCCAAATGAACAGCCTTCATCTCTCGGCAGTTGGACGAGCAACCCGCCTGCAGGTGATCCAACCTACCCAGCACAGACCGGGAATCCACTGTCGCCCCCTAACCCATCAGGTTGACATTGGTCGTAACCACCCAGGAAGGGGACACCAGAAACTGATGACCCTTGCAGATATTGGATTCCACCAACGGAGATCGGACCGAATCTGTGGAGACACAACTACCGGCAGAACGTAATCCGCAGAACAAGGAGCTCACCGGGACAAGAGATGGTTCACCAAAGGTTACAGATGTAGACAAGCCCAGGGAAGCACATTGATAGTCACCAACATCAACCCCTGCACCTTCAACCACTGATGGCCATGGGTGTAATCCAAGGCCAGGAGACAACCCAGGTCCCTCCTCAAGGTAGACCACCATTCTGCAGGCAAAAACACCATCTCTTGACCATGTCCATGTGACCCCGATGAACACCAAGTCCTGGGTAGGATCCAGATGGGACTTCTTGTGGTTGATCCGGAACCCATGACAGTCCAGGACCTCGCAGACCTCCTGGATGTGAAGAATCCCCTTAGAGAAAGAAGAGGTAGAGATCAGCCAGTCATCAAGGTACGTGAATGCCCGAATCCCTTCCCTGTGGAGGATCCCAACCAAGGGGTCAACACCTTTTCGAAAACCATTGGGGCAGAAGACAAACCAAAGGGAAGTACTTGGAGTTGGAAGTGCTTGTCCCCCACACAAAACCGGAGGAATTGCTGAGATGAAGGGTAGATAGGCACATGGAGGTAGGCATCCAGCAGATCCAATGAAGCCACCACTTCCCCCTGAACCAGTAATGGAAGAATTTCTTGCAAAGAGAGCATCTTAAATTTAGCATGAGGGATGAAATAATTAACCCTCTTTAAATCCAACACTGGATGGAAGTCCCCAGAAACCTTTCTCACCAGAAACAGGATGGAGTAAACACCAAAACCCCTTTGACAAGTCGGAACTGGACAAATGGCCCCCTTGTTGAGAAGATCCCACGCAGGGTTAGAATCAGCATGCTGAGACTTCGTGGAGAATAGGGTGCCCCTGCCATGACCCCGTCCTCAAAAGGGCAAGCCACCCCTAAGAGTAGAAGTAGAAGCAAAAGCACTCTTGAGTCCTCTTGAGACCAAAGAAACGACTCCAAGAAGGAGGAACTGTGCTAGCAGATTTTTTCACCATACCTTCCATGGAGAAACCAACAAATTTGGTCAAAGAAAAAGGGATCTTCATAAGATAGGCTTTCTGTGCAGCGTCTGCATTCCAATAATGCTGCGGTTCCCAATGTATCGAAGGGAGATATCTGCTAACAGCCTTGTCTGTTGCACCATGACAGCTAGAGTGTCAGCCCCCTGATACAACAACTCAGCCAGAGATTGAAAGTCCTCAAAAGACACTGGACATTATAAGAAAAATAGGCAGAAGCACTGATGGAGAAGCTGGCAGTTGCATAGGAACGCTTAACTGCTGTCTCGACTGTCTTGTCAAAAGGATCCGAGGGAGAGACTTCGTCCGAAACGATGGACCCATTAGAAGGCAGTCGTGCTGAATAGGCCGGCCTTTCAGTGAACGCCCTAGCCCTCCATGTTCTTTCGTCAAGGTTTGCTTCTCAGGCTCTTTCTCTTTCTGTAATACAGTGATATATTTATTTTACAACTAACAATGAGTGTGATTACTTGCAAGAAATGTCATGTTAGCAGAAACTAAAAACCTGTATTAATGCAGGATTGTAAACTATGGTGCACATGCAACAACACAGACAATAGCGATTCTTTAATTGCGATTATTAAGGAATCGCAATTAAAGAATCGCTATTGCCTAGACATGTAGGAATCGCAAAAAAAATTGAGATTCCTACAAATTCCTTAATTGCGACTCGCAACATGCGAGTCGTAATTAAGGAATTCATTACCATTAAGTTCTATAGGCCTAATGGCCCACATGAATTAATGGGAATTGCGCATGCAATTTCAAGGGTGCAAGGGTTCCAAAAGGATACCCTGTTGCACCCCTGAAATTACAATTTATCCCAAAGGGCATGTGTGTATGTAACATGTGACTTTGAAAAATGCACTTTAGTGCATTTTTCAAAGAAATTGAAAATTACCATCAACTTTAATATGATGGCAATTTGCGGTTCATATTTGTGAAATCGCAAACAATTTTTGTTTAATGCATTGCATTTAAGGAAGCGCAATTTGCAATTTCTTAAATACAATCACAATCTAAATAATCGCAAATTTAGAGATTCCTAAATTGAGACTTTTGCATTTGGGATGATGGATCCCAAATGCAAAAATACCTGTCACAAAGGGGCAGATTCTGCGAATCTGCCCATTTGCGACCGGTTTTTAGGTTGATGCATGGGACCCTATTGGCCCAAATTGTCAACATGACGTATTAGCAAGAGGGCACATTTAATATGAGTGTGCTCATTTAAACACAAATTAATATGAAAGATCAATACATTGTGTACACATTACATAGTCATACAGTAAGTCCTTTGGATAATCATGTGTAAGTATAGCTAAGAAGTACATTCAAATGAAATATATGAAACATTAGGGCACCCATTACATAAACCCTTTGAGTAATTACATTCTACTTACATAAGGATGGTTTCTATTCGGTTATCTAAACAATAAATGTTATTCAAAGTATTCAGGCACACATTATGAAAGTCAAATATCATCTTTATAGTGAGTACATGTATACTAAGTAAAGATGGTTTATTAATTTCTCATGAAATAAGGTTAAACACATAGGGCCTCATTTATGAAAAGTGACGCGTCGCTACGAGAAAACAGCGATGCGTCACTTTTCATTGCGCCCTCCTTGCGACACCAATGATGCGTCATATTTACAATATGACGCATCATTGCGCAAGGATTCACAGATACGTCAGTATTTCTGACGTATCTGTAAGCGCAAAAGTGACGCATTGCTGGAGTGTGTCACAAAAGTGACGCAACTCCAACAATGCGTCCTTTCACATGGGGAAAGCCCCATGTGAAAGGGCTTGCGTCAGTCTTACGCCTGCTGTGAGGCAGGCGCAAGATTTTGACGCAACAGTGTCCTAAAAGTGACGCAGTGAAATCTTATAGATTTCACTGCGTCACTATTAGGAGGCTTTTTGCGGGGGAACGCCCCCTCTGCATACATTATACCTGGCGCAGGTATAATGTAGCGCAGGGGTTTACAAAGTGACGCATCTGCTTAGATGCGTCACTTTGTAAATAGTGCGACACTTATTTTAACAACTTTATACCATAAAAGAATTGAGTGCTAAATGCACATACATGTCATGTATCTTTTTATGAAGTTGTGACGTGTAAAGGATAGGCAAAATTGTGCCACACCACTCTCTTTTCCAAGTAGGCTTTCATTGTTATATTATAACTGAAAACATGAATGGGATTAGCAGGATGAAAAAGTGAAATGAGTGGAATATGTAAAAGAAGTAAGATGCTGTATATATTTTGAAAAATGATAGACCATGATGTTGCATTGCTTATTTAGATGTAGAATTCCTGTAATTAATAATGTTCAACATTTTTTTAAAGGAAATTTGGCTTCCAAATACAAAGTTACAGCAATAATTTTCAACTTTTTGTTGGTAAGGTTAAGCTTCCAGCACTTTGGGGAAATGCGAGGAATGGAACATTCCGATGCTGCTTCTTTAAAATATATGTTTTAGCTCATTTATATCAAGAATCATGCTGTCATACCCATGATTCTACCCAGGTTTTTAAAAAATGTTTCTGGAGGTGAACACCCAGAGGCCTAGTATGAAATTTCACTCACTTGCTTTGCTTGGAGAAATTGACACAGATACATACATCCACCACTTTAAATTTTCAACTGAATTCGTTCACCTCTATGCTTGTTAAATAAATCGTTGAGTCCTTTAATTTAAAAACGATTATCTTTCAAGGTTTCCTCACGTCTTACGCCCTGCTCTATGCAAAATATATGCAAGCTTGCACAAGCCATTAAGAATGAGACTCTGACAAACTATCGGAATAATGTTAATATACTATTTTTGCCTCACTAAATTACTTTTTTCAACTACACCTCTTTAGAAAGGTTCTCTTAATGCTTATTTGAGAACTGGTAAATATATTGCTGGTATTTTCTAGAACAATTGTAGACATCTGTCTTCAAACATATTCTTAGTTTAAAAGAAAAATCCATATGTGGAGATTTTTTTGGAAAATGTGTTTCAAAAAAGATCAAAATAGGAAGAAAACTGTTAAATCGAACGTTATAATTGTAAGGTGAGGTAGTAGAACTGTAATACCCTGGGACATATTGGAGAGTAGGAGAAAAATGAGACCACAAAGTATGATTTAACAACAGCAAGGGGAAGTCGATATAGTGGGAAACCAGAATAAAACATGTTTTTATTCACTTTAGACCTGGCATCATTGGTGTGGGTTTCCCTAGCTCCCCTGAACCTCCTTGCAGGGAGGTCTGAGCTGCCAAGAGATGCCTGTAGCTGTTCTGGGTCTCTGGAGGTTGTTCTGGCTGTTGGGAGCTGGAAAATCAACACATCTACGAGAAGCGTGATGCATCCATGCCTGTTTCTGATGCATCACAAAGAAACTGACGCACCGCCCGCCAGCGGCTCGAGAAATCGCTATACGCCGTATCGAGTGCACCAGTCTCTGAAGTCTGAGATCATGGCACCGATTCCGACACAAGCCCTGCTATGCGGCTGCAAGAAACCACACATCGTCCCAGATCCTCACATCATGGCGCCAGATCTGTCGCATTGTTAAGGGACGCAGTAAGAAACCGAGGAATCATCTCCCTATGCAGTAAGGAACTGACGCATAACCTCCCCAACGCAGCTGTAAAGAACCAACGCATAAACTCCCCCAGAGCAAGGAAGTGAGGCATCAACTTCCCTGCAACTCATTTTGTTTGTGTGTGTGACACATCCAAGGTACTTTGGCTCCTCACCCATGCACACAAGTCTCTCCACAACCTGGGCCCCAAGTACCTCAACGACCGCCTGACCTTCCACACGCCCACCTGCCAGCTACGATCCGCTAGCCTCGCCCTCGCCGCCGTACCACGCATCCGAAGAGCCACCGCCAGAGGCAGATCCTTCTCCTACCTGGCGGCCAAGACATGGAACTCCCTCCCCATCCACCTTCGGCTGACCCAGGACCACCTCGCCTTCAGGAGACTACTCAAGACCTGGCTGTTCGAGCAGTAGCGGCCCCCTTCCCCCAAGCGCCTTGAGACCCTTCCGGGTGAGTAGCGCGCTATACAAGTGATATGATTGATTGATTGATTTGTGTGAAAAGTGTTGCATCTGCAATTTGCTTTGAACTGAACTTTTCTACCATTTGAGAGTCATATTTGTATTACTGTATTGCAATTTCTTGTTGTTTTGGTCTAGTTTGGTTTAGATAAAGATTACTTATTTTTCTAAACTGGTGTGGTGTCCGTTTGTAGTGTTTTCACTGTATTACTGTATGTGTGCACAAATGCTTTACACTCTGCCTCTGAGATAAGCCTGTCTGCTTGGGCCAAGCTACCAAGGGGGTGAGCAGGTGTTATTTTAAAAGTGTATCCCCTTACCCTGACTAGGAAGAAGGGTCCCTACTTGGACAACGGTGCAAACCATTGCCAACTTATTACCCCATTTGTAACAATTCAGTATGAACATTTATTTTTTATAAAAATTACTTCTAAGAACACTGGTTCATAGTTGTTGATAGAAAACACTATCAATCTTAGCCACTAGCTAAGTTAGTATTTAATAATTGTACCGGTAAGAAATTGGGTTACAGGTTGACTGGGAAGTGAGCCATGGTCAACCGGCAACCACAATTCTTGCCAGGGTAAGGCACAATAAAACCCCAAATTAACCTGTGCTGATCCCCCTGGTAGCTTGGCATAGAGCAGTCAGGCTTAATTTTAAGACAATGTGTAAAGCGTTAAAACAGTAAAACAGTGAAAACACAGCGGAAAAATATCCCACTCCAGGTTAGAAACATTGGGGCATATTAGCAAGGAGTAGCGATATTTATCGCTAAATGCGCTTAGCGCATTTTTTTTATCTCTGCCTATCGCCGGATATTATCGCAGAGATAACGTGCTATTAGCAACGTTTATCTCCAATGCGATAAAATATCCGGTGATAGCGGCTCAATGAGAGAATATCGCTGGAAATCCAGCGATATTCTCGCATTAACTACAATGGGGGCTTAATGTGATAACCCCCCCCCCCCCATTGTCTATACAGGTAAGTGAACTTTTTAGCCGGCATTTGATTCTAGTGATAATCGTGCTTAGCGCAAATTTTTTTATCACTTCACCTGCCTTGCTAATAGGCGAAAGCTGTATTAGCGACTGTTTTCAGTCGCTAACAGTTTGCATGTCATTAGCGATATATATTGGCTTATATATGTAATTGAACCCACTGTATATATCGTGCACTTTGGAGCATTTTACAATAATTTCACTAAATTGCACTATGACACAAATTCAGACAGTCTTCCTATGTATTGTATGAAATCATTGAATGACTTAATTCAGATAAAGAAGAAACAATACAACTACTTGATCGTAAGACGTATTTGTTAAAGCATTGTTTTCTGTTAGTTGTGTATTTCAGAGAGCCTTCACAATTGAGTGCATTAATAGCAATGTCAAAGCAATTTTGTCTTACCCAACAGAACCACCTTTTTGTTTAACCATTAATTACCCAGGTTCTGAGGGACACAGGGTCACCCCTTTTTTTTAACTTCCAGAGTTTCCACAGGTCCCAAAGTGTACTGAAGAGCTGGTGTCTGAGGTCCTTCTTTTATACACAGTTGCGCATTTGAAGAAGGGAGAAGCTTCTAGAGACACAGATGCTCTGCCTTCCCAGCCCTAGCTCCAGACTAATTACAGGAGATATGCTGCCCTTTGTGTGGAGGCTGGACAAAGTCTATTCATGTGAAAGTGGAGCTGTGCTCGGCCCCTCCCTCACATCCTTCCAATGATGGCCCATCTAGCCACACTTAAGCTCCCTATTGTGTGTGGCTGACTAGGAGGAATACACAAAGCACAACTGTCAGCTACACCCAGCCATGTGACTAGAGGCAGGCTACAGTCACTAAATGGTTAAGGTAAGAAAATGCCAACTTTCTGAAAGTGGCATTTTCAGAAATGTAATTACAAATCAGATTTAACTATGAATTAGGACTTTAAATTAGGATTCCAGATACACCAAACATGAACTAGTTATCTCTTCGCAATAGGAGATTGCACTTATAAAATATAATAAGGCAACTCCAATGATATCCTATGGGAGAGATAAGCCTGCAGTAGTGAAACATTAAAGAGTTTTTCACTAACAGGAAATGTAAACTTAAAAGTACATGTCCACGTTTTACATACATTGCACCCTGCCCTTTGGGCTGTCAGGGGACTACCCTAGGGGTAACTTATATGTGTTAAAAAGGAACTTTGCAGCCTGCAAAAGGTTTTTTTTGCCAGGTCCAAATGGCAGCTTAAAACTACACACATAGGCTCTGCACTTGTAGGCCTTAGTCCTGTTTTAAAGGGCTACTTAAGGAGGTGGCACAATCTGTGGTGCAGGCCCACTAGTAGCATTTAATTTACAGGCCCTAGGCACATGTAGTGCCATTTTCTGTCCTCAGGACCTTTAAGACAATTAAACATGCCAATTGTGGATTAGCCAATATTACCATGTTTTGATTAGTGAACCCATGCAGTTTAGCACTGGTTGGCACTGGTAACATGCTTGGATTCCTTAGGCCAGCTAAAACAAGCTCTGTAAAAATAGTGTAGGAATGCCTAAAGTTTGGGGTAGGAATGCCTAAAGTTTGGGGAAAGACTATGTAAGGCTGACAGGTTTAACAGTAACAATTAATTATAGAGAGACATTTCAAGAAGGAGCGTTTTAGATGGAAATTAAATGGGGCATCCGCTCAGAACAGAGTACAGTTTGATGCACAACAAATGATTTTATTATGTTGGTGTTGTATAATTGCTATGTGGGAGAATTGGGCAAGCACTACCTTGTTTGTTCTTGAAATGAGGACTGTCAATGACAATAAGTCTAGTTTTAAAGTGTATACGGTCATGAACAGAGGCATTCATAAATGCTGTTTACATACATTGCCTATGTAATGATGTCATATTTTAGGTTTCCCGATTAGCTTTGATAATGCTGGAGAAAAATATGAAAAAGGATTGCTTTCCGGATAGAAGACATACAGGATATTAAGAATTGATTGTGATAAACAGTATAATGATTGAGTGTTATTTTCAGATGTAAAATAGTCTCTTCTGCATCCCAATGAAGCATTTCCTGGGAAGTGGAATGATGCACCAACTAGCCAATCACATGAAATATAACAGTGGTACTATTCGGGTTGGAGACAAACCACTCATTATGTATGCATGTAGGCTTCAGTCTTGCAGACAGCTGCCCAAGTTAAAAATAAGTTTAAAAAAAAGTTTTATTAATTACTAGGTGACCAGATTGCTGCAGGGGGAGGTAGCCCTGGATCAAAATGACCATGAACATTAATGAGGTGTAAGTAGCAGTAGCAAATTCTAGTTCTGGCTTACCATTTGTCACCCTTGGCACTTCCCTTGCTTATAGGCCATGAAGTCAGGGGTAGGGAAAGAAAATAATCAGAACTCTATGAGAAGTTTTTACTTTCTTCAGCTTTCAGTTCTTGCTCTTTCCTTGACAGCACTTAGACGTCTGTTGAAAAGATGAAGGTGGAATAGAGAGCCAATGCTTTGATCTCATCATGTGTCATAATGTGTGTAATGCCACTTCTACCATTCCTGGTTGTTTGTGAGCATTATTAATGCAAGCCATGTTACAGATACTTAGGGAATTCATAACACTGGGTCCCGGTATTACTGTGGAAATCACAAGGTGTATCCCCTACAGCCAGAGCCACTAACATTATGCCAAAGGGAAGGACCAGAATATGAGGCCTGGATGACCACAAAAGGCAAACTAAATTCACACACATTTCTCATTTATATGAGAAGAAAGTATAACATGGATTGCTAAATATATACTTCCAACAATAGCAGGAATCTATGAGTTGATTCTCCAGTATTTTGATGCAGCTTCACCACAGATTTCTAAAAAAACATCTAAGTGCTAATCTTCTATGCACATGGCAAATGTGAGGTAAGCTGCACATCTTGGGCCCAGCTCACAAGAAAAGAATAAAAGAATGTTCGGACATTTGCACCTCTAACATATTTCTAAATCTTTTTGCATTTCCCAAACATTCTTCATATTGTACCTAAAAAACTACAGAAGCACCAATTGTTATGTACTGGTATTGGTAATGGGGGTTTGAAGGCAGCTGCTTCAAAAATGCAATGGAAAAGTTTTTAATCATTAATGAAGATTATTTTTAAGGGACAAAAATCAGTAAATGAAATAGATGCCTTCTTGCACTCAGCATCACATTTCCATATGTGTTTCCTACCCTCTATGTTGCTTTATAGTTCCTTGCTTTTCAAATTAAATATTTTGTTAGAGAAATAAATGTTTTTGTTTTGAATTTGAATACTTGAAAGTAGATTGTTTAGAGGGGAATATAATTATCTGGAGTCAAACTTACACTAAAATGAATAAATAGTTTATGCTCAAATCGGTAAGCAGATGAGACATCCCACAAACGAGTTGCTGTTTGAACATTTAATATGTCCTTTTGCTTCTCTCATTTTGGACATGTGCATTTCCTTAAGTAAATATATTTTATTATGAGTAAAATGTAAGAAAATTGTAAGACATTAAAAATGTATATGCTTGGTCTAAAACTGTGTTGTGTATATACCTTATAAATAAACTCTTTGAAGGTTATTTAACAATCACGTTTAAGATAAGTAACATTCTTGCTTAAACAGGATAATTACATCACACAGTAAACTACTTTACTGCTTAATCAGATCACAGAGGACATAGACATAACATTGGAGAGTTAAAACCAAGTTCTAGTACATATCAAAACAATGTTGCCACTTTCTGAGCATAAAGAACAGTCCCTCATAATTTTCTCATACCAGTTACATCCTTCCTTATACCTTTTGAAGTGCACTTTGTAAAATTTGAAATTACATTTGTGGTATTATTGTGCACATTTCAGTACGCTGCTGATTACATATAAGACTGCCTATATATTAACATATATATTGTGCTTACTCTAAATGCTAAATACTAACGATGTTGCTGGTTGGAATGCACTGCAACCTGGGTAAAAGTTTCCGTATTAGTATTTTCCCCAGTTTGTAGTATGTCTAGGCGCACAATGAGACTGACTGTTTAATAACACAGAGTAACTAATCAGTATCCTAACATCATTACCTCATCATGTACAATCTGAACACTGAGGCAAACATTTGTTACACAGCGAAACGTATCATAGTTTGTGCCCTTCTAACACTTTAAATATAGAAGCAAAACTATGGAATGATGAAGATTATTTTGGCGATTACTTTGTTTACACATTGTGTATCACCAGAGAAAAACAATTTTCATGAAGGTTCCTGAAGCTGTCTTGTTCAGTTGTAGGTCTCCCAATGCTAACACGTTCTGATTCTGGTTAGCACTCTTAGCACTCTAATCTTCAAAGTCATCTGTAATGGGAGTGAAGAGGCATTTTAGCAAAATGCAAAGTAATATAGTCAAAATGTATATGCAATATTAGCATGCAGATTTAAATGAATAAAACATGTTTACAAACGTGTAGAATATAGTTACCAGCCACACCTACAGGTACCAGGCCTCAAATCTGTTTACAGCAGAATTGCTTGACAAGCAGTTTGACTTAAATGTGCTGATGCATGCATCAAAATGTTCAAATCTTGACCTTTCCATGATAATGCTTTTTTTATTAAATAAATGTTTCATATAGTTCTGTAAAATGTTTCCTCTTATACAAAGAAGAGTTCAAAATGCTTTTTTAGAATTTAATATTTAGTAGAAATATGAAGAATAATAACAAAGAATGCATCAGATGAACTGAACCTGACCTCTTTAAACATATTTGTTTTATTACCAAAGGATAAAGTAATTAAAATATTGTTCTTTTGTTTCTGCAGATGTTTCAACTTTCACATCCCCCATTGTTAGTTAACATATAATTTACTTCATTCGAAGATTAGAAATATAGTTCCAATCGCGGGAAAGGATGTTTAGAATGAAGAAGCCTCATGTGTAGTTTAGGCTAAAATACCAAATTTGCACACTAAAAGATTACTGTCTGTACACTATTTTACTCTCATGACAAGAAGAGGAGTGAACCTGTTCCCAACAGCCCTTAAAGATGATTGGACGAGAGGAGAAGATGCAACATTAACTGCAACATTATTTTACAACTGTTTATAATAGTAAGTGTTCTTAGAGCAGGTTAAGGCTAAGCTACACTCTATGCTACAACACACTCTATGCTAAATCACTCCAAGCGATATTGTGCTATTTTTCCACACCATTCCCCAACTCTTCGGTCGTCCTATTACCCATCGCTATTGATCACAGTTGCTATTGCACATTTCCCTGGCCTTATTCTTTATTGCTTTGAGACTTTACTAGTTTATGAACATGTCTTTATGGGAAGTTCTGCTTTAATTGATTATTGACTCTTGGATTTGTAAGATTCATGCTTGAGCTCACTCTCTATCGAACATGAACTTTTTATGGGTTCCTACTGACACTGTTCACCGCATTCTTAGAATATGGATCTCTTCCTGTATGGAATATGCTTAACGCATTGTATTACACTTGATCTAACCTTTATTTCTTTATCAATTTTGTAAAATATTATATATTTGAAACTAATATGAACAAAACTCATGATTCTGAATAAAGACAATCTACTAAAATTTGTAATAATAAAACCCTTAAAAACTCTAAAAAAATCTAATTATTGACTGAACTTAGAAATTGTGAATAATATTTATGTGATGATTGCTTCTGATTTTCTCAACTACAATGGCAAAGGTCCTTTCACCTGTTGGTTCGCGGCAGCTCTGTGTGTGGTTGATGGTAAACAAAGTTTTATTTAAACTGATTCCCGATCCAGCAGGAGCAAGGCACAGTGATCTGTAGATTGTGAATGTAAAGAATCCTACTCAACGTCTAGCAATGGATCTCCTGAGTACGGATTTTCAGGCTAGGAAACACGTAAAATTCAGCATGTTTTAATGTGCAGTTGTCTGATTTACAGTCCTGATTAGTGTTTACTGGTTGCAGTTAAAATTCAGCCACATTTATCGGTGTTTTACCGGTGTCCTACAGCTTAGGGGCACTCTGATTATGTGTGTCCATCTTTTAATCAACTTTCAAGCAAGCCATTTTATTCATTACCAAATTAAACCTTCACTGCTAAGCTTCTGTTAGTCTCTGGCAATTTATGTGTTGTATGTTTTGCTTGTTTCTAATTGTAGTATGATTGCATTTCTGAATTCTGGCACTAGATCAGAATGAGTTGCCTATGCCATTAAATATGTGCTTCTCTAATAATAGTAGTAATACTTTTTCTTCTGCGTATCTTTTCTCTTTGTATGACAATTATATTGTCGGGTTGTGTGGTAAAAACACAAAAACATAGACTGTTGAATATTGTTCGATTTGCCAAATCTACAATATGAACGTTTTTGTGTTATGCTAGCCTAAAGTAAGGGTGTTGTGGATTTGTCATTTTAAGTCACATAGCTGCAGTTCAACCAGGATGTCACCATGTCATTCTAACTATTCACTCAGGTTCAACAATTATACATGATGAATTTCCATTTTGCAGATTATAATGCAAGAGCAGCAACTAAAGATCCACTCTGTAATAAATACAGCTAAAGCATTTCTAATAGTCACTGAAATAGTTCAGTAGGCTGAGCACCTACCTAAAAGTCTGCACACAAGTTTTGTAATTCCTGTAGTGCCAACAAGGTGCTCTATGAGTTCCACTGACTTTGGTAATTACATCTTTGGTTTAGCAAACTATTCAATTTGGCATATGTAATGGGTGAATGGTTATTATTTTTAATATTATTTATTCCCCAAGACTGCAATCATCAGCAGATCACCCGGAATTATCAAACTGAAGGATTGTGGAACAATTGAGTGTATTATGTATGTAGGACCTGGACTACAGGTATACATTGAAAAACTATGAACTCTGGGACACCTATGATCATCTGTGAGAAATAATACATGATTTCTCCATGCACACAACATGAGTGCTTTCCAAGGACATTTTGAGCATCGGAGGCTGTATTAACCTTAATGGCTGTTATAAAAATGTTAAAATTGTCTCCTTTGGCATTAATCTACACTGGTTAATAAAAGGAAACATTTGTAGTAAAGATACTGTTGCATCCCACTAGATTGTACATGGTCCTATAAGCATAAGAACCTCAGAAATATATTTATTTTTATAATTTACAAGCATTTCCAGTAATATACCAGGGCAGCTGCACCACGCAGGTTTTCAGATGCACTAGTGATAAGTTTATGTTACATCAGCGATTTCCCTAATGTGAAATTATATGTTGAAGAAAAATAAATTCCAGTGGTAAGAATCCCCTTCTCCTACATTTTGGGGTGTCCGATACCCTTTCCCATCATGGAGGTGGAGTTACTCCTCTTTGCTGGAGTAAATTGCCAACCATTTCCAGAGTTGATAGTGTGACCTGACCACCAAAGCAATACTCCAAGCCGATTGTGTGAGATTTGTGAAACAACGATATAGTTAACAAATAAATAAAACTGAATTAAAAGTGATTGAAGACTAGAAAACTAGTAAAAACATGGGTAGGTGACAACCAGAGAAATGACCAGAACATAGACACCACTAGAGGCTAACTTGTAAATGCATGTGATTGGATATAAGGAGGGGGTTGATCTTTCTGAAAGGACTCAACCACATGAAAGAAAAATAATGGACCAGAAAAAATTAACATTGCACCATTTGAAGGCGCATTAAAATAGAAAACAATACATTTTGTAAAAGTCGGAATTTCATTTTAAAGCTGTACATGAGTAATATCACATAATAAGGGAAACTCCTAAAGGAAGGCACCCCTCCTAAAATCAGTATTTTCATCCTTCTAAAGCTTCCATGTTCAGATTTCGAAAATATTTTGCTTCTTAAATTTCAGTGGGTCAAACACAGAGACTGTATCTTAACTGGGCTCAAAAATGGCGGCCTCTGTTTAGGATGGTCTCAGGCAAAAGTATACATTGGCCATTCAAAGCTCAGAAATTCAGAGTGGCAAGTAAGCTTGACTGAACAAGGACACAGACCACATCAGCCAAACCTTTCATATTGGGACATTCAATAGTTTGAAATGTTTCCAGGACAAAAAGCCACATATGGTATCCATGGGGGCAAAATGAATTGAGAAAACCTTTGTGGGAGACCTTGTAAACATTCAGAGCAGGGTAAGACTATTAGCCTTTCCAATGAAGTGGCATCATGTTTGGATGGTTCTCTGTTTTCTGTTTCAGTTTTTATTGTTTTATAAAACCACAAACAATAATCATGCATCAGTGATTAACATTTGTACCTTACATCACATCGTCAGTCCCTGTGCTCCCATAATTTCCCATGACGAGCTGTTCCTTCTTTACACCTTAATCCCATATAGGTCACTGCACAGCAGACAACTGAATGTACACATATCTGTTACAATAGGATCATATTGTCAGTCTTTTTACGCTAACTTATTAGCAATGTAAGCCATAAAATTCACAACAAGCCATCGCAATTAAACTCCCTCCCTCTGCTACCGGCGTATCCAGACTTCCAATTGCATAATTTAATATGTATATCAGTTCCTTCATATCTCGTTTCGGGATATTTTAGGGAACAATACCTGCTGCTTTCTGTACATCCCACACTCTTCCATTCACTCCCCACAGGGCTAGGTCCGTACTACCATCTCTGCTCCCTGAACGATCAAGGGGAGCCCGCTGGAGCCTCCCCCGCAGGGTCCACCTCAGAGTCAGTTTCAGGTATTTGTAGTGCTATCACTAGGGCTTCCCACGCTCTTGCTGCTTCCATCACCTTCTCATTATTAGCACGTATAGCCTGTTGCAATCTAACTGTACTCTCACTTTTGGCCCATTTGAGTAGCTCCGATTTCCACTTCCCTATGGTAGGCCCTCGTTGTGACTTCCATTGGGGTGTGGTCTCTCTCTTAGCCAGTAGTAGGCCTAGGTCCAGAAACTTGTTCGTGATTTTTGTCTTGGAAGTATGTGGAAACCAATGCAATATACAGGTACCCATGTCAGCATCTATGTGGCGTTCTGTAATTCCACAGAGTAATTCGACTACCTCCTTCCAGTATGTTCCCAACTGTCCGCAAGTTCACAACATATGAGGTAACTCTGCCCACCCCTAAGTTACAGCACGGGCACGGGGTATTGATTAATCTTGGCTGGGGTTAAATAAGAACAATTGGAGGAGTGCCCCCTGGGTATAGCAGAGAAAGACTCTGTAACCACAACTTTAAAGATCAATAATGCACAATGTGCCCAACCTTATTACAGGACACGCTAAGATGCGCCCGCAATAGGAACCAAGTAGGTTACCTGTCTAAGAAGCAGAAGCCACAAGTTACGTGAGCACACAGCTCTTGGAACCCGGATGCCTATGAAGCGGTCAATTGCCGCTTTCTGAGTTTTTCTTCCAGAACGGGGAGAAGACATCACTATTTTGACAAGGGCCACAAGTTTGTGGTTCCGTTTTTCATGACCGAGGGTAGGGCGCATCTTAGCGTGTGCGTACCGCCCAGGTCATCCACACTGGTCCTGACGAAAACCCACATTGGCAAGATGGTTGAAACATGTAGACCTGTATTTTAATCACATAGCACACATCGCTATTTTAATTCAGTACACGTCTTGAACACCGGAGTCTACCTAATTAGACATAGGTGTCACAGTCTTTCTCCAAGGGTGTCCAATCACTCAGGAATAAAGTCTTAGAGTGAGTAGCATTGGCCCCATTTTAAATCACTAATCATCTTTTATTATCCCGGTACATATAAAAAGAAAACAAAATACCCGCTCCGCTGTAGTCAGGTGTCGAAGCACACCCTGCTGGCACTCGGCCTGCGGGGTGGGACCCCGATGATGAAGCATGTCACCAACTAGGTTGGTGAATGAGGGGTCTTCAAAAAGGACATCCTATGTCCTGCAATAAGGTTGGGCACATTGTGCATTATTGATCTTTAAAGTTGTGGTTACAGAGTCTCTCTCTGCTATACCCAGGGGGCACTCCTCCAATTGTTGTTCAAAATATTTGGAAGGGGACCAGGAGTTCCCGCCTTACACGCTTGTAGAACACCCTCTCTCTCTCTTTTGTTTGGAATAAATGGGGTTAAATAAGCTCTATGCAATATAAAGAAGTGTATTAATTGAAACCTGGCATTTCGTGTACTCTTCCAGGCCCTTTGAATCATTTGGGCCCACGTAGTTTCTGGTATTTCCTTCCCAAGGTCTGCCTCCCACTTTCCCTGTAACTCCATCAGTGGGTGCAGGCCTTCTGTAATCAACCACCTATAGATACATGTAATTGTCTTAAATGTCCCTGCAGCCATCACTACATATTGACACGCCATAGAAGTCCGGGGTTCAGAAAGCCCTACTTTCCAGTGGCGCTGTATAGCTTAGACCAGGCTTGCATGCGGCGAATATTCCCCTCGCAGCAGGTCATACCTTTCCTGAAATGTTTGAAAAGGCAATAGCACCCCATCTACGTACAAATCCCCATGACCTGGACTCCCATCATCTCCCAGTTTGCTAGCGCCGACCAGTCCCCCCGTGTGGGAGTGCAGTGCACATGCCCAGGGGGATCTCCGGTGCATATGGGCGACTAATGCTGGCTCTGTGCTGGCTCCGGTTCCAACATTGCCTCAACGTCCGGTCCTCAGCAGTGAACGAACCAAGATGCAAGGTTTGTTGCAATATGGTAAATGAGAGTACATGACTCAGGATCCACCGACCCTCTGGGCCCCAAAATTCTCAAGCCATTGCCTGCGTGAGACACTGCAGCTGAGCCACCAAGTAATATAGTTCAAAGTCAGGTACCGGTAGACCCCCAACCGCTCTGGGTCTCATCATGGTATGCAGCGCCATCCCCTTCTGCCATTTTCCCATAAGAAGCCGCTAACCATGTATCTGATCTGCCTGAAGATTGCCCCCGGTATCCAAATCGGCAATGTCCTAAAATAATGCTGCAGGCGGTGGGGCGCCACCATCTTCAGGAGCCCCACTATCCCGGCAACCGAGAGTGGCAGAGCACTCCAAAAAGACAGGTTCCCCCGTATCCCTCGCAAGGACCTTCCTACATTCCCTTTCAGCAGATCCGCAGGGGCATTATATATAGTAGTCCCAAGATAGGGCAGACACGACGGTTCCCACCAAATTCCCACTACCTGGACAGGGCCTGCCGCTACTGGAATCGCCGGAGACAGGTCTTCCCCCAGCCCTGAAATCTCTCGAACACCCTCAGCAGTTTTGTCGCTCCTTCCAGCGCCGTTCCCGTATTGGACAGGTAAATTTGTAGACCGTCAGCATATAGCGATATATATTGTTCAGCGCCCTGCAGGGCCAGGCCCTGGTGGTGGCACCCCAGCCTAGCCTGTACAGCCAGTGGCTCAATGGCCAATGCAAATAACAGTGGTGACAGCGGGCATCCTTGCCGCGTTCCCCACTGCCCGTGCCTCTTTATAAACCATAAAAATTTTGGAGCAAGAATGCCAATATAAGTTAAGTAAAACTCATTAGGCAGGCCATCCGAGCCCGGAGTCTTGTTTCACGCCATATGCTTAATGGCACCTCGCATTTCCCCAGTGTGATGTCCTGCCCTAGTAGCTCCGCTTGTTCCTCCTCCAGCCGGGGCAATGTTATACCCGCCAAAAATTCCTCCAGTGCGTCATCAGTAAGTATGGGCGAATTTTGCGGATTCGTAATTCGCGAAATTGCCTATTTACGGATTCGCAATCCGTAAAATTCGCAAACTCTCGCAAATTTTGTGGATTTTTTATTTTTGCATGTTCGCGGGTGTTCGCGGGGCGCTTTGCGTGTTCGCGGGGCACTTTGCGTATTCGCGTTTTATTTTTATCTGGTTCATCACTGCCACCCTCTCGTTTTTTATGCCCTTCTGCCCTCTGTACCACTTGTTTTTGTGCTTTTCTGCCCTCTGCCCCACTCTTGTTTGTGCCCTTTTTCCCTCTACCCCACTGGTTTCTGTGCCCTTCTGCCCTCTACCTAACTCATGCCCTCTGTCCCACTTTGTGCCGTTCTGCCCTCAGCCATAAGTCAGCTTCAACAGGAAGCACTAATAGATAAAGTAAAGCAGGTGCTCGAGTTGAAGGTCAAATTAAGTTACACAGCCATTAATCACCCCAAGTTTGGGGTGATTAATGATTGTGTAACTGAATTTGAGCTTCAACTCTAGCACCTGCTTTACTCTATCTATTAGTGCTTCCTGTTGAAGCTGACTTTTGTAACTATTTTAGAGGCTCTGGCAGCTTGCCAGCGCCATTCTAAAATAGTTACAAAAAGTCAGCTTGAACTTTTGACCCAATCCGTATCACTCGCGGATTTTGCGGGAAATTTGCGAATCTCGTGGATTGCGAACTTACCGAAAATCCGCAAAATCCGCGAGCGGAACGGATTTTCCGCCCATGCTTAGTCATCAGAGCCCCTCAAGCGACTCCTATATAACCCATCATAATATTCTAGGAACAGGTTGTTAATCCCTCTCTGGGTGTAGACCGGTTTTCCCAATAAAGAGTTCAGCGCCAGGATAGGTGTGCCCCGGGATGCTGGGTTAGCAAGCCAAGCCAACAGCGTACTCGCCTTGTCCCGTTCCATGTGCGCCCCTGCTAGGTAAGCCCTGTGATCATAACAGCACAACCTCTCTATCTGACTCGCCACTTCCTTCCTTGCCCCCAATAGTTCATCTTGTACTTCCGGGCACCCAGGGCTGCCTCCCGCAGTAATGTCTTCATTACACCCACCTGTTTGGCAATACACATTCCCCTCACCACCACCTTAAAAGCATCCCACTCTATCGCAATTTCTGACGCAGTCCCTTAGTTCTCAGCAAAAAATTGCTCAATGCCCGTTTCTATGTCCCCACCGAAAACAGTGTCCTCCAGCATCTCCGGCCTTAAGCGCCAAATCGGTATTTCAGGTCTCTCCTGCGCCCATCTAATCGTTAGTATTAGAGGGTTGTGATCCGATATTGTTCAAGCCAAATACTCACTGTTGAGTACTTTTGCGTGTATGTCAGGTGTGCACAACATGGCAGCCAAGCGCACATGCAGGTCATGCAAAGCAGAAAAGAAAGAGTAGTCACGATCCTCAAAACGATGCATTCACCATGTATCCACCAGCCCCCATCTGTCCTGCCAGTCTCTTCTGGCCTTAGATATTCTATGTACAGGGGCCTCCGACAATGGCGGATGCGATCTATCCATAACAACATCAGGTATGGAGTTAAAATCTCCTCCTAATATCACAGGGCCAGTCAAGTAAGGTTCCAGTTTCCCTGACAGGTGATTAAAAAAGGCCATCTGGTCAACATTAGGGGCGTATCTGCTACATAAAGTTACGTTAAAACCATTCAGTCTCCCTCCTACCACTACGAACCTCCCTTCGGGATGAGCAAACTGGCGAGTCATCTGGAAGGGCCCCCCGCTCGAACCCATATCAGTGTTCCCCTGGCAAAAGCAGAGTACGTTGTACAATAGACCTGCCCCCGCCATCTTCACTGTAACGCGCTGCTCTCCGCTCAATCAATATGGATCTCCTGCAAGAAAGCTATATGTACCCCACTCCGCACCAAATAAACATGCACCTTGTGGCGCTTCCGCATGATATGCATCCCTCTCACATTCCACGTTAGGCACTTAAAATCAAACAGGGTCCCCATAGTGGTCCTCTAATCCCTGGAACCACTGCACCTTCACCATGGACACGCCGGCAACCTCTATAACCCCAAACAATGTGCACCACAGTCCCCAACTACCCCTCCCCAGAAAAGGTCCTAACAAAACAGCACCCTTCCAAATTCTCAACTAGATTGCTCCCTCAGTAGCTACCGGGGATTGCTAACGACAATAACTGGGGAGGTGCCCAAGGTCCAGACTCCTCCGAATCAAACTTGTTCAACCGTCTCGCGTCTTACCCCATTCCCAATAATGCCACAGTTCCTGCTGCAGCGCCCCAAGTTGTGGGAGCACCAGCCCAAGGCTCCCCCCACCCCCCCACCCGCAGCCCCGCCACCATCACCGCACACTCCACATTATCAAAACACAAAGGAGGAGTGTCAATACACAAAAGCACCACCCAGTCCTAGAGAAAGTCTTACTTTACTATGCATCAACCAACTCATCCGCAGTCCCTGGCGTGACATGAGGCAGAGTGGCACTCGCTGAGTCCGATTCCTCCGATGCTGTCCCAGCTGACCCCTTCTCAGAGTCGGTCACTCCCTTCGATTCAGTCCCTGCTCTTGAGAAATCTCCGTCATCGCTTTAAGTGCTGCTGACCTTTCTTTTTCCGTCTGAGATTTTGCTGGCCTCTGGGAACGAAGCCACCGTCTCTCTGAATGCCGTGGCCGATGAGGGCGCGGCACCCCCTCCGCAGCCCCCAGGCTCCTTGTCCAGCCCTGTAGGCTTCCAGCCAGTCCCATTCTTCCTCAGGAGTGCTGAAGAAAACGGTTTTACCGTCCATGGCCACTCTCAAACGTGCCGGAAACATCAGTGAGCATTGTAAACCTTCCGTGCGGAATGCTTTCTTGACTTCCAAGAAGGAGGATCACTGTCGCTGCACATCAAAGATCTAGTCGGGTAACAACGTCACACTATTATTATCCACCTTGAAAGGGCCTACGGAGCATGCCCTATTCGAAAGCAGATCTCTGTCCTTGTAGTGGAGCAAGCGTGCCAACACAGGCCTGGGCGGCCTCCCAGCATTCAACGGGCGTGCCGGCACCTTATGCGCCCTCTCCAAGGTAAAGAAATGGAACTTCTGACTGCAACCAGGCCTCCAGATAGTCCACTGGATCCTTCCACTCCTTCAGGTAGACCAACCACCCGTATGTTGTTTCTTCTGTTCTCTTATCCAAGATTTGCAAGCGACGATGCACTTCTCCCATCTGTGTCTCAAGCGTCTTGTGTGCTGGATCCAATACTTCCAAAGTGGCTTCGGTTTGTTTTACCAGGTTCGCCAGTTTTGCATGGTCTGCTCGGAGAAGGCCCAGCCCCACTGATACCTGTGCTATGTCCTCCTTAAGGGCATTTCTACTATCCGCAATGGCTTTAAGTATCACTTCCACATGCTGCTGCGCCATCCCCTCAGGTTGGGTCTCCAACGCCTCCGTCTTCCGGCCATCCGTCGCCTCCTCTTCTTGTTCCAGGGGTGCACCCCCTTGCTTACCCCGCGTTTTTCCCATTATCGTCCTCTCCACAGGTCCAGTGACCATGAGGGCTTCTGACCTCTTCTTCTCAAGCCCCAGCTCCTGCCAGTGATGGTGCTCGATGCTCCTCGCTGCGAGGCGTCCCTCCCCACTTCTCAGTAGAGGCCAGCCACCCCACAGCTCTCAATGCTCTCAGGGCACTATTCTGGGTTCCCTTTACCAGTCGTGGCTCTGTCCGTTGAGGAGCTCAACCAGTCCCCTGGTCCCCCAGGTAGGTCCACTCTCAGGGTCGCTCCTCAACACTGGGCCTTGATGCAATGGGTGCAACCAGCCCTATTCCAAGAGCAACGTGCCCGGCGAAGAGTGTTTAGGACATCCGTAACATCACCCAGCTGTATGCTGCTTTTCAGGGCCTCCGATCCCCGTGCTCTGGCCCGAACCTGTGGATCGCAGTCTCTGCTCGCTGCTTTGGTGCCACACTGGGTGCGTGTATCTGCAGCTGTCAGGTGGAGTTCCTTATCCCTAGGCCGCCGGGGACAAAGACCCCACGTACCCCTCTATAGCCGATGGTTAGCTCAGAGGCCCACTCCAGACAGCTCTCTTCTCGCCCCAGGGCCTCCGATTCTAACTCTCTGCTGCCTCTGCGTGCCGCACTGGTAGTAATCCAATCAGTCTCCCAAGTCCCTGAGTAACTGTCCCGAGGCCTCCTGCACGGCACGCAAGTGCCCGGTCCCATCTTACCAGCTCTGCAGTTTCAAGGGCCTCTCCACCATCAAACCAGCTACCAGGCCAGTGGGTGATTGTCTCGACAGCTGCTCTCTCCACAGCTGCACCACACCTCTGTGGTCTCAAAATGGCGGCTATGTTGAGACCGCGAGATGTCCACGTCCTGCTCAGCCCGCACCCATAGGCAGGGTAGACCTGCTCCACAATACCCCCAGACCACTTCCACAACGCGCCGGGGCTCAACGCGGTGCCTCCTTCCTCTGCTGTTGCAACCTCGGGTGCCCCACATGCCACCGGGAGGAGAGGGGCGGAACCCCATTTCCCTCCATGGCCGCCGCCGCTCCAAACTCACCGCCGCAGCCCTGTTCTCAGCTCGCACCAGGATCTCCTCAGCACTAGGCAATCAGCAGCAGCGGTCTGATCTCCCGCTCCGCCACCTTGATAGGCATCAGCAGCACTCCTCTGCCGATCCACTCACTGCAGCCGGCCTCGGTGCCATTTTGAGTGACCGGGCCTCGCCACATTTCTGCTCCCGATCCTCGGCGGCAGCGTCGCTTCCACCAACAAGCGGCGCCGGCATCTACAGAGAGGTATGGCACACCACCAGATGCATTTTCAGCAGCGAAATCGGCGCCCAAACAGGATAAATGACGTGGTTGGCGCGGAGCTCACGCTGCCATCCGCGTCAGCTCCTTAGCCACGCCCCCTGGATGGTTCTCTTAGTATAATACAGTACTCTAATTCCCACAAATATAGAACTGTTTCACTAAATACACATTTGAACAGAAAAAAGGATGCAAGTAACAACAAATATTTCTTTGTTGACCATTATCAGAATAATTAGAGGTAGAACACAGTGACACTAGCCCTCTTGAATATCATTGCTGGGAAGGTCTATAACTGAACCCCTAAAGTCCCTAAAAGCACTTTTATTACATTAATTAACAGAGAGTTTATCCCAATAGCTTCAGGCTATTGTGTAACACCTTCTCAATTTCATGTACTTGTGATTCCAGACAACGTGATATAGATGAGGATCCTGCAGTCCCAAGCAGGCCAATATTTGGCACACTGCTGATACAAAGCTAATGAGCATTTTCAGTGCTTTTAAAATAACTTGAAATTTTCATCAGCCCGATATCTCCCCCTAGAAATGCAGAACCTTGGCCAACCTTATAGTATCTAGGAGCTACTATCTCAAGCAAATTGGACTGTTCTCAACAGGCACGGGCTTCACTACCCATGTAGATCACATCTATAAACATATTTTTCCATTTCATCAAGAAGGAAGTCAACCAAGGTATGGAAACTTCTCTTGTAAAGTTACAGTACAGATTGATAGGTATTCTTCATAGCCATAGTCACCATGGCAGTATAATTTTCTCAAACAATTCCAAATCTTTGTTAAAATATTTGGTTAAGGCGCATTATGTATAAAGACATCCTTGCATACCATTTGTAGGGTCTTTCCACCTGATCCAAGAGCAGTTCCTGCATGTTACCTTACTATTACAGTATTTTGTAGTACTTACTCCGAGGGATTTAGCCTTGTCAAGTAAACCTTTCAGAGCTCATTGACAGAAAATGATGAAAGTGGAATTTATGAAATGTGTGGCAGTGGTGAGTCCAGAGATTTAACCCCACTCTCACCCTTTCCACAGAAACTAAAATAAGAGAAAACAATGAAGTCCTCAACTCTGACAAAGCTCACAGGAGGGATTCTCAGAGTGCACATTAAATTAATTAGCTGGGAGTCATTTCCTTCTCCAAAAAACCTGAACAAAAATGTCTGTCCCCTTTTCCTGCTCATTGACCAATAATGGCACTAGCAGAGCAGACAGCAGGTATTGTAGTGTGAAGTAATATGATTTATCTTTAGCAGAAGTTAATATTATTTTAATCACTGTACTCATAGCCTATTTACATATTCAGAATTCCATCATTTCCTGAGATGGAAGAACAATGTTACAGGCTGACAGCCAGTAACATGTCATTGTAGCTCACAAAGACTTTTGGCTGGACTGGGAATACACATTACATAATGCTAATTGTTAATATTGTACACAAGTTCAGCATAGTGTTTTTATTTTATGGACTGTCAGTTGTACAATACCAGGGTCTTTAGTAAGCTTAAGCAAGATATAAATGATACTAGCAAAATTAACCAAATTCTCGATTTCAGATCATGAAACATTTGTGAAATTTACACAATTGTTGTCTGTGGAAGACTACTTAGCATAGCAAAAGTCTTTGGAAGAAACATTTTTTACTTAACCCTGCCTGCTGCTAGTATTTTGTGTGACATGTTTGTATGCCCTTTCAGGGAAAAGTCATGCAAGAAACTGGTAAAATACATTTCTCTGCCAAAGCACAATTGACCACAAATGTCATGAAATGTTCTCTTTTAAAATTAGGAAAGACAGTATTGAAGTAGTTACAAATTAAAACATTGGATCAAGATGTTACCAATTATTTTACTGAAAGAACTTCAACAACCCATAAACAGGAAATAAATAATTTTGAATGCAAATTTAATTGAACCATCCCATACCTGGGCATTAGATTCTTGCCAGACATTTCCTAACATGATCCGCAACCAATATCCATGCATCCTTCCTAACATAATCTATAAATCATTCTACCACTGTCAATGGGTTACAGGTTCTTGGCAATGCAAAGTATTGCTATTATAATTGCAGTAAAACAAAATATCCATCATGTACTGATTGAACTTCAGGTTAATGCGTAACAATTTCTAGCTTGACAGAAGGTTTCAATATTGACCCCTAAGTTTGGTTAATTTCATAGAATTTCTAGTCCCAATATTGCTGAATCTTGCTGCATTGGGAAAACAGATGAATTAAGTCTGTTTCGGGGCAGCACATCTAAAGCAATTGTAATATTGTCTTATACCTCACTAGTATAGTTTCTGTGGTCTGTGATGTAGATGTTGTATTTTTTTAAATGTTGTAATTTTAAATTAAATTGGCTCTAATAACCAGTTTATTTGCTTGATACTTTTCATCACTTCTCTTTTAGTATTGATTTCACCAAATTTCTAATACCATCTTTTTGCCAAATACAGTAGTATATATTCTTGTTGTGCGATCAGTAGTTTATAACGCTGCCTAATATCATATGTGTTGACAGTACTTATTAATATTTCAATTAGTGGAAGTTGTTCTAAACACAAGTTATATTTTTTTAGATGATTTAAATTATACTGGATTTGCAGATACTCTATCCTTCACAATAGCAACTCACTCCATGATTATATAGGTGTCCAATATATCGAAGTGAGGTCTTCCATCACATCTGTGTTTCTTTATCTCTGAAAACCTCACGAAATAAAGGGTGGTAGCATAAGGAGGTATGTCTAGTAGTCTCAGCTATTTTTAATTACCTAGATAGTCTCTTCTAGCATGAAGAAACTCCTGATGTTTTAAATCTTGTTTTTTAAAAATATGATGGTCCAATCAAGCCGACACTGGGTAAGCGATCATCAAACATTTCAACAACACCATTGATTTAAGGTGAGTTGCATATAATGAAGATCCATACATGTTTGTTATACTGCCAAAATAAAACTAGTTCATGCTGACAAAAAAATGAAGCAGGCACTAGAAATCCTGTTGATTTGAAGAGATATAGAAATATAAGGAGAATAATATTTTTCTGATGCTGCGTTAACCCAATGAAACTATTGGAAGTCTACTTCATTTAGGTATAATTCCAACAGATTCTCATAAAAGATGTTCATAATTAGGATTGATCATATTGTCAATTTTTTGTGTTATTTTAAATCCAAAGTATGTTGAGGATAAGACTAATCTCCCATCTTGAACTGTTATTTGATTAGATAATATTTGAGCCTTGTCTGCATTCCAGGGATATCCTGACATCTGTAAAAAAATGTTGAGCATCTTTTTCTATGACAACCACAGATTTAGCAGGATCCATGCTGTAACATCAACTGAATGTTCTGTAAGCATTCCCTTCCCCCACTTAATATGACTTGGGCACATCCTTAGGTTTTTGCAGAAGCGAAAAATAAGGGACAATGGTACTCCTGTCGTGTACCACAGGTATTCAACAGATTCATCTAGAACTTTGGGCCCCACAATTGGGCAATCTCCAAAAACATTAATAACTATATTAATATGTGGTGTAGTTTCTCTAGATGGAATAGAGCCCTTTTGCATTGCATAAACCAAGTGGATGATTATGGTAACCATGCAGTTTGCCAAAGCATTTAGCAAAAAGCTTAGCATCTGAATTCATGAAGGATATTGGGAGATACGACTCACACCAGATGTGTCCTCGCTTTTTAAGATATGACAATATTCATTTAATGCCATGATGTGGGAACTGTGGACTTTTCGTCAAAAGCATTATTCACAGAAAGAATGGGCCAGTGCTACTAGGAAAAATGTATAGAATTCAGAGGGACTATTGTAACCTGTCCAGCTTTCCCTCCAAGGAGGGCCTTAATTGAGCCAATTACTTTCTACAGGATGTATGATGTTACAACGCATACTTTTACATCGCATGCCTTTACAACACGGTATTTACAACAAATACCATTACAACGCATAGTGCTTTTAGGCACTGGATAGTGATTTATTTAATTTACTATTCCAACTCCAGTCCCCGTGGATAGTAGGGAAGGTGTTGGATAGTAAATTAAATATATTCACTATCCTAGAGCGCCCCCCAGCGCAATGCGTTGTAATGGTTTGCGTTGTAAAAGTTGCGTCGTAAAGGCACTGCGTGGTAAAAGTTGCGTTGTAAAGGTTGTTTCCCCTTTCTACATATTACTGCTGCTTCAACAGGACACCAATATACGATCATCTCCTTAATAGTGCTATGGATTTCCTTCCTTTATAGATTTGAATAGAATTCCTGAAATATTTGAGGTGTCCTCCAGTTCATGTACCTCAACTCCACACTTGTTTACACTACTAGAGGTATTATGATTTTATTGCTTAATTTTGAGCCCTAGAATCTGAATATTGACTCACTATATTAAAAGTCCTTAGGGCATTCAACATGATGTGGTTTAGCTGCTTTGGGCTTGATTTAGAGTTTGGTGGACTACGTACACCTTCACAAATATGACAGAGTAACCTTTCCAGCCAGCCCTCAGTCATTCTGCTCTATTTTGAGTGGGACAAACCATCAGAATAGGGGGCTGTATGGAAATGGAATCAGACTGTCTGCTCTATTTAGACTGGATGGTCTGCTGCCCTTTATTTCTGCCCATCACCACCAGGTAAACGCTGGTGGTCACAAACAAAAATAAATGATCCACAGCACCCTAAAAGAAACCCCCAAGGCTGTGGGTGTTATTAGTTTTTGGTTCTTGAGAAACAGACTCCTGTTTTGGGAGTTTGCTACTCAAAAACATAAAAGTTTGGTGCTTTGCTACATAAAACACGTTGCGGCCCACCAAACTTTCAGTGCCTTCAATAGGACCACTATGTTGGATCATTCTGTATAAGACCAGAGATCACCACAGGGCCAGCAGGGTGAACAACCTTTACAACGCAACTTTTACAACGTAGTGCCTTTACAACGCGGTATTTACAACGCAAACCATTACAACGCATTGCGCTGGGGGGCGCTCTAGGATAGGGAATAGATTTAATTTACTATCCAACACCTTCCCTACTATCCACGGGGACTGGAGTTGGAATAGTAAATTAAACTATTCACTATCCAGCACCCCAAAGCACTATGCGTTGTAAAGGCATGCGTTGTAAATACCACATTGTAAAGGCATGCGTGGTAAAAGCATGCGTTGTAATGTCATACATCCGGCCAGCAGTGATCTCTTAATTCAGGGGGGTGGCAGTTAGGCCAGGGTGGGAAAGGAAGCTACCTCAACCACCTTCACTAATGGTGGGCTGCCCACCAGGATCTAATTTAGCCCCTTTGACTCTGATGTCTTTTGACAAGCATCATATGAGAAGTAAATAAATATGTTAAAATATCGGCTTTTTCATTTTTGGTGATCTGATCCCAGATGAGGCAGATATATGCTAGTTCTTCATTTAACAATGATTACCTTAGCCACTCAACCAATCAATCAATAAATTATTTATTCGGTTCAAGCCTTTTAAACCATCAAAGTACAAGATAAAATATAATAAAATGTATAACTAAAAACAACACAGTGCATATCAAACAAATGTTAAAATGCAGATGTAAACTCATAGACAAGGTAAAATTCAAATTCATACATTGACTTGTGTGACCGCACTGCAGCTTTCAAAAACAGGTTTACACAATTGATAATAGCCTCTTCTTCAAGTCGCAGTAATACATCATAAGATTCTCTAACATTGCTAAAATGTCGGGTCTTGATCAAGGGAAGAAGAATTGTTTTAGTATATATGAGATAAAAACTACAAAAGAATAGAAAGTGCGACATCGATTGACCAGATTTCGCATCACAGGGACAGGGACGGGGGTCTAAATTAGCTTGGAAGCCTAATGGAAAATTCAGTGAGTATTTTATGGTACTTTCTCTAAAATGGAAGAGTAAACTGCGCTCCCAATCACTCATGTTGCCAGTCAAATAACTTTAGGGTAAGCCCATTCGTTCCTGATTCCTAGTGAGATAGTCCGATACTCTTGTTTTTACTATCTCCCTCTTAGTTCTCTCTTCCTGCACATGTTGGTACCAGCACCCCAGCAGCTGTTTCTTTGTAATTGGACAAGGGTTCTAGAGATTTTCAAATAATTGGTTAAGCCAATCTTGCGCAGACAAGAGTCGATGTACATAATCCAGGGGATTTTTCTACCATTGTCACATGCAAGGCAGTCTTTAATGGTGTCTTTTGTTAGGGCTCCCTCTGTATTTTGCCAAATGGCATGCAAAAAAGCAGGGAGCCAGCACTAATATAATCCTCAACAAAGGGGAGACCGAGATCGTTATGACAAATAAAACTAGAGCTAGAGATTGGTGCTCTCAACATCCTTCTGCAGAATCTAATTTCCTCTAATTGTATTGAGGAACTACTCTCGGTCCCCAAGACCTCTGCCCCATAGGTCGCAGACGGCAGACACTGTGATCTATAGATCTGCAATAAGGGAATTACAACAACCCCTTTCTTAGGGTGTGGCAAACTAAGTAGTGAGCCTACGGCTCTAGACAATTTGTTCCCGCTATTACCTATGTGTGTTTTCCAAGAGCCATTATCATTAAAGGCCATGCCTAGATAAGTAAAAGTGCCTATGCTTAATAATCTTTGCTCGCCTGCCTTCAATGAGGGAGTTGTTTATTTCTTAGGGCCACAAGACATAATACAAGATTTAGTAAAATTTGTCTGCAGGTCTAATGATGCAATAAATTTAACAAAGCCATGTACTAAAAGAGAGAGAGCCTTTGGTGTACAGGCCATCAACACAGCGTCATCTGCGTACAACAGAGCTGGTAATGGCAGGCTTCAAATCAAAGGAACATCAGTGGTAACTGTAGTTAAAAAGCAGTGGAGGTCGTTTATATATAAAATGAATAAAAGTGGGGCTAAAACACAACCTTGTCTCACACCTCTCATAATGCTGATATCTTTTGAGACCTCGCCATTGAAGTTAATCCTTACTCTGGCTTTCATTCCTTTGTGCAGATATGCTAGAAAGTGAACTAGTGCTTAATCTAGGCCAGGAGATATTAAAATAGACCATAGCTTAGATCGATTAACACTATCAAAAGCTGTTGATAGGTCCATAAAAGCTAGGTAAATAGGAGAGCTTTTTGTCACTGTGTACTTTCCTAAAATTAAGTTAAGATTTAGGCACTGCTCTATAGTTCCCTCTTTTGGTCTAAAACCATACTGACTAGGATGCAATATTGCCATTTCTTGTGTCAAGTCATTTATATGTTTAAATAGAACTCTGCCCACTATTTTTAGAGTAGTGTCAATTAAAGAGATTGGTCTGTAACAACAGGGCAGAGAACGGTCCCCTGTCTTAAAAATTGGGACTATGATCAATGTCGACCAGGATTCTGGAATAGGAGCAATGGCGAAGCTATTAAAAACATTTAGTAGTAAAGGGGCCAAAATGTCGGGTTATACTTAAAAAGTTCTACAGGCACTCCATCAGGGCCTGGTGCTTTGCCCCCGGCATTCTGTTGTAGTGTCTCCTCGACCTCCTCCAGAGTCAGTTGAATCAAACTAAAACCAGGGTCCGGCAGAATATCAATAGTTGAGTTGGCCTGGTTGTAAATTTTGGTATAAGGTTTTTCCCAGTCTTGACTAGAGATATGACACCCAATCTTTGGGTCTATACAGTCAGGTTGCTTCATTTGTTTAACTGAAACCTAGAAAAGATTGCTATTGCTATTCTTCCCGGTTGCAGCTAGAATGAGTGAATCCCATTGTTGTGTCATCAATTCTGTTTTTCTTTTTTGTAACACCTGCTTGTATAATTTACGTGCTCCGGTTGTAGCTATAGGGTTCTTAGGTGTAACTTTAAGAGTGCATCGCAAATGATTGCTAGCATGCAAGCAATCCTGATTAACCCCTTCCATGCTGATGACGAGCTCAGCTCGTCATCAGCGTTACCTGCCATGTGCTGATGACAAGCTGAGCTCGTCATGTAACGCAGTAAATTTAAAAACGGCCGCACGCATGCGGTTAAACCACCGTGGGCTGTTAGTGTGCTCTAAGTTAGGGGCCTTGAGCTCCTTTCTTATTGCATTACAGAGATCTATAAAGGGAATTACACAGCATTCCTAGTGTCAGTCTCCGTGAGGCATGCCTGCACCAGATGGTGGTTTCCTACTATAACGTTATGAAAAAGGCGTTCTGGTGCTACAGATCTCCATCTTAATCTTAGGCCATCTGTTGAGGGGACAAGTTGTTGCACCCCAATAGCCTTATTATACTTTGGCATGGAGGCCCTCATTAGATGGGCTTCAATAGGATTATGGTCACTGAAACTGGAGGAAAAATCACCTTACCATGTGATATGTAGTCTGCAAGAAAGGAAGATATAAAAATATAATCAATGGTTGAACAGACACCTCGTCCTGTAAAAGTAGGGGGAATATCAACAAAAATCAAGGCGAAATCCATAATAATAACTAGATCATATGCAGCCAACAGAGAAATCAACTGACAGCCCCAACCATTGAGATTGCAGTCTGTGGCACTATCTTTTGTGAAATCGGAGTGCGGGTTTCTTGTGTGTAAATTATGTCTAAGGACCGAATGAAGTTTTATATTAAAATCGCCCCCTACACATATTCCCGCTGGCTGCTGTCTATCTAAAATGTTAAGCTGAAGCAAGGAAATATGATCAGATAATGACAACAGGTTAATGTTTGGCACATTAGTGAAATCATTATTAAAACAATTAATTAAATATAATGTTTCACCTCTTTAATATCTTATTGTTAGAAGGTATTTGTTTTAATATTCTTAGCACTTCCTCCTGCATTAATATTAACCCAAGTTGCCAGGCCCCCAATAGCACACCCGGAGCTTGACGGGGATGCTAAGTTATGAAAGCCCACAAAACCTTTAATATGTGATTCTTTCATAGCCCAGGTTTCCTGTAACGTTAATATGTCGTGCTGGGCTATAAATGAAATCTACTCAGGGCATGACAATTTGGAGTATAAGCCTGCTATATTCCAACTCAAAATTTTTAGGGTATCATTTCCAGAATATTCAGCTATGCCAGACCCTAACATTGTTGCGAGAGGGGGGGGCTGAGGTTGGTACAAGGGTGGTTGAAGTAGCTCATTCTGTGGGGGATTCCAGTCAGTCTAAACCATCCAGACCTTCCAGTATGGCAAATCTATTTTCTAGTGGTATAGGGTGTGTGTGTGTGAGAGTCGGTGTTTTCATTGTAGGTTTGTAGAAATAACCAAATGGTAGGCAACAGATGTTAGTGGAATGGGCCCAGGTCTTTTCCTGATAGGATAACAAATCGTGGGCAAGAATTGGATGATGCAGATTAATTACAATGCAGTCACCCTCGATCTTTTTTTTGGATCGCCCTACTCAACCCACCCTCCGAACCATTAGTAAATTATTGATATCGGGGGCCCTAAGGCCTTTATTTTTAGTTAGCCAAGCAGCACATTTATTTCTGAGATCCTCCCAAGATTCTTTGTGATTTGCCTTCAAAGGAGGCACACCCACCAAGACCACCATATAGGGGTATGCTGCTGGCAGGTGGTCCAAAATGTCTGTAGAGTACTTAGGTTCTTGCAATATTAATGTATTTGGGAGGTTGGCACCATTATTCCTACAAGAATTCCAGTTATTAATAGTATCCTTCTCTTGAGAACTGGAGGTTAGTGGCCTCCTTCCACCTTCTGAGATTTGTCTGTGGGGTTGATGTAAATGGGTAGGTCCCTGATGGTTACAAGGGGTAGTGTCAGGCTGAGCTATTTTAGACGATATGTGTTCTGTTGTGCCTCTGGTTTGCAGTAGACCATGGGGCATATTTCAATTCCATTTATCAGCGTTGTAAGATTTGTCATTACTAACTATGGGACCAACCATCCGCTCAAGAACTGCTAGCCTCTCCAAGAGTGGTTTTAATTTAATATCCAAAATATTGCTGATCCTGTCACATAGATTATCACATAAGGAAGGGCCATCATGGGAGGGAGTCACATCATCCTTACTACTACTTGATAGGTTGTTGTTCATCAGTACGTCTAGTGGAGGCGGGCCAGATAGCAGTGGGGATTATTTTGTGTATTTAGTTTACTCCTGTTGTACTGGATGGACAGGTTGGGCTCACTTTAGCAAATGGTTGTTACTGGCTGCTGCTCTTGGCGGGTGCTTACTCCTATTTCCTGACTGTTTATTAGTTGTCCTTTTTTCTTTTTGCTACCAAGTTTTGCACAGTTGTTAAAGCTAATGACGTGGTCGTGGACGTGCCTAGTGAGACATACTGAATTACGGGACTCCCCGGTGTAGTGGTACTCATATTATAACATGGTGGAGTATGTGGAGTATATAAGGTGCCTGACAGCATCATGCCATCCTTATTTGCAGCAGCCTGCCTACTATCAGACTCAGCGCCCCCTCCCTGACAATATGGGTGGGCAGCAGATGGGAAGGCACCCCCTAGTCAAGAGAGAGACGTCGCTCTGTAAGGTCAATTTCATTAGAGACTATTCCCACCACTCTCCCAAGTACAGAGTCTAAGGTCACGGAGGAACGTGTAAACCCCCCCCAGGCCTCCTTCAACTCTCGATTTCGACATTGTAAAATATTTAACTCTGCACTCACCTACTTTTGGTCAAAGTTGCAATTCGTCAGCACTCTTGATGAAATAATCCAAGAGGTATGGCCAGGCCCGCCTCTTCTGGCCTCTGATGGGCGGGTACGTCCACGTACGTACTGCACTGTGGGAGCCTCGAGCAGCTTTTAAGTGACTCCTGGGGCATTGCAGGCATCCATGCCGGCTCCGGCCGCAAATCAGGATGGCCAATGGAGTCCACCCAATCAGGCAGCACCCCTGGCAAAGTGACGTGTGCGATAAAGGGCTCCCGCACTTCTGGAGCCCGAGCAACTTTTAAGCGCCTCCTGGCGCGTTGCAGGCATCACTGGCGGCTCCGGCTACAAAGCAAGATGGCCAATGGAGTCCACCTGGTCAGGCAGCACCCCCGGTAAAGTAACGTGTGCGATGAAGGGCTCACTTAGCCACTCTAATTCTTTTTTGCATGGACTTATTACTGGTGGTGCCCCTAATTGAAACCATAAGAGCATCCAAAATGGTGTTAAGATGGCAAAAATCTAGTTTAGGTCTAAAACAATCCCTAAATATTATGGCACATTTTATTCTGATTTACCTGACCAAGAAAATAGAGACAAGTTAAATCCACCTTCTGAATTTCACTACAGGAACTGTGTTGAAACAACAAGATCAAAAGAAACTGGATTGTGATCTGGCTTGATCTTAGGTTGAAACAGACCAGTTGTGTAAGAGCAGTCTAGGAGAGCAGAGGTTAACATCTATTCAGGAATAATGCCAATGTAGGTTGGAATAAAATCAATATCCTGCTCTTTCTTCCTTCTTTCCTTAAGAATAGTCCAACTATCTTTCTGATTAAGAGAATGCATTATATCATTTATAGAGAAAGGAGTTTGCCACATTATATACTCACTAATGTTACTGGACATGTTGGATAGATTATATTAATGATATATTTACATCAATATCATATATTTGAATCTATAGGAAGAAAATTAGTAGGTCTTGCTGAATGTTTATGAACTAAGGATTAGATTGTGACAAATATTAATTAAAACGTCTTCTCAAGGCATCTCTTCGGCCTTTAGATGCTGGAGTTTCCTAAAAGGAAAGTGGGGCGTTCTAGGGATCTGTCTGTCAATAATTGAGTACGCTGAGTTTTCAAACACATTCTGGAAATGTTGCATATTAAAACCCAAGTATCCTTTCCCTCAGTGTCAAAATTGGTACAACAGTCCAAGTGCATTGTTTCATATAATATTCCTGCCTTCATTACTTTCTCAACTACTCTCTTGGTATTCTCTGAGGAACTCTTTTCCATTGGCAACTTGTTTTGCAACTTTCCTAACGATCGCCTGAGTTCTCATGTTTACAACTCGGACCACCAAATGATTTTTTGCTATTTTATTCATGGTGTGCAGTAATTAGGTCAAAATTAACAGTTTGTTAGACATATCTTATAATTGACTGACACCTGCAATAGAGTTTGTGATTAGGATGTCAGCCTGTGCTGCCATCCTGCTTTAATATTGTGAAATCTACTGGCAGAGTGAATTCAGTAGCTGTTGTCATACTGCTGAGCCCTGCTGTTGACCAGCCATTATGTCAATTTTTAAAGCACTCGAGTCATGTTTACCAGACATAACAGAACGTTTACCACGGTCTTTAACTTCTAGGCCCACCCCTCTCCCCCAAGTCTTTACTCACGGCAAAAAAGGCCAGCTGTTTCTGCTGACAATCTTTATGCTTGAGTACTACTTGTAGTAAGAGAGGGAAAACACATCTTACTGGGGTGACATCATTTAGTCTGCAAGCTTGTTCCAGTGTTAGCACATCCATGCCCTGCATGCCTGCATCCCTGTGTCATGTTGCCATGCTTAAACCCTGAGGTACCCTTCTCTGGGTCTTACACTGCAGTTCTGTAGTAGGTGTCTGATTGATGTGCTTCTTCCAGCAGCTAAGGCTATTTCAATAGACCTCATTGTAGTTGCCAATGGGTTGAGATGTTGGTTGTCATCAGCACTGAGCTCCCAGGAGCTTTCGCCCCAAGCCAGTAAGGAGTGGATGGCGGTCACTTAGGAGGATACTGGCAGCCCCCTGTATCATCAGTCTCAGCCCGGATATATAGATCCATAATAAGATGAATTTGATTTGGATACATTTATTTACTTGCTGTGATCTTTTTGACCTGTTTTCCTTATTTTTTTTTTTTAAGTAATAAAATAGTTTTATTAAAGAGATGGAAGATATCTGTGTACAATACAGAATATTAAGGTCATAACAATGCGTAATCAGTTACAATAAAAGTGTATGAATCGGACTTATCAATAAAGAGGAAAAATCACACAAACTAAATAAAAAATAAACATTATTAGAGTACAAACATATTAGGAATATATTAGGGGAATCAAGGTGGTTTCAGAACTTCCTGTTGGAATGGCAGAGGTTTAGAAGAATTTTTGGCACATCCATCAATATACAATATAACTGGTGACCACAGGTACGAACATTTCATTGCCATACGTAGGGGGTAAACAAAAGTCGTATCCAATCTATGATTATGGCACACAGCATGTCACCAGGCTTTATAGGAATTTTTTGGGAATCTTGCCAATTAATAGTGATTTGCTGGAATGCAATTCCTAACAATAAGACCATAATTTTTACATTGAATGCAACATTCGCCCACACAGAAGAAAGACTACCCAGGAAAACATGAGTAAAGGAAAAAGAAAACTTAGTATCAAAAATCAGATTGATTTGAGACCAAACTTGTTGCCAAAAGGTACAAACAGGTGGACAAGAAAATAACATGGGAAATAGATCTGCCTTTGATGCCATACACGTCCAACACGTACCTGGTGTATTCGGAAATCTTTTGTTCAAAGTAGCCAGTGTTAGTAGGAGCCTATTATAGACAAAGTACAATGGTTTTGTTGTGTTGGCTGCCCTGGATGACCTGTGTAGCTTAATCCATATGTTTTTCCAAAGGGATAATGGCCAGTCAGTCATAAAGTCACATTCGCAAGATTCTGCTCTTTTGGACTTTTGTCTATCCACACCTGCATCTTGTAAATATATGTAAATAGTGGATGCTTTAGGTGTTGTTTTTAATAAAGTACAAAGTCGTAAAGAGGAATCTAAAATGGCAGGAGTGTCGTGTGCAATGGGAAGATGAGTGACTACATCCATAACCCTTATCTTGAGCAGGTTATATTTGTGGATAAAGGAGGAAGGTAAATTTGAATTTAAAAATAACTGATGAATCCCTGTTGTCTCCATGTCTTCCAACAAAAAGGTTTACCTCGGATAGTTAAGTTTTTATTTTGCCAAAATCGTTGATTCAAGGAAAGAGTCCCTAGTAAGATGAGTGGAAGGGGGTACAAAGTCAAGGAGTTTGTAGGTACATTTTATTATAGGAGTAGAGAGAGGTTGTGGCTTACGAGAGAAGGAAAGGTATTCATGAAAGGAAAAGGGAAATACAAAGAGTTGTTCAATAGAGGTCCAAAGAGGGCATTTGTCTGTGGAGTCAAGCAACCAAAGAAAAGCTTGGCATAGAAGGAAAGCTTTCTGGTAAGCCTGGAAATCAGGGTAATTGACTCCTCCCTCTGCCTTGGGGCATGATAATTTACAAATAGACATTCGAGGTTTCTTATTACTCCACAAAAAGGAGGAAAGGATGGAATTAACTTTCTTGAACATTTTTGCGGTAACAGTAATTGGAATATTGGAAATCGTATATAAGACAATGGGTGTTAGCATCATCTTTATAGTGTCTAAGCGCCCCACCAGGATAAATATAAGGGATGCCACTTAGAGTTAACTTTGAGATTTTTTGAATACATTTGTTCATGCATAATGTTATTGTGTCTGACAATGAGGAGGTAAAGTATAGTAAAGTATAGATCTAGATATTTAATATGATTGGAGCTCCATGTGAATTTAGAGGCACTGAATTGCGTTTTAAAAGTGTATTTGGTCAGGGGTAGAATCTCACATTTGTCAATATTTAATTTATAGCCAGATATGAGGGGATATTACTGCACTTCTGCTAAAAAAGCAGGAATTGAGTCAACTGGTTTTGACATGAAGATTAAAATATCATCAGCATAGGCTGTGAGTTTACTATGAGCATTTGAAGTTTGAATACCATATATGTTTGGGTTTTGACATAATTTAGACAAAAAAGGTTCTAAGGCCAAATTGAATAAGAAAGGAGAAAGGGGGTACCCTTGGTGAAAACCTCTACCCAATTTGAAAAAGGGGACAATCAAGCCATTAGCACCAACTGCAGCACAGGGATTGGAGTAAAGGAGAGATACTAAAGTTATAAAATTCGGGCCGAAACCAAACCCTCTAAGGGTATAAAATAAGTATTTCTATTCAACTATATCAAAAGCTTTTTCTGCATCCAATGCTATTGCTGCTAGAGAATTTGTTAGATGGGAAGACTTGGATAAGACATTGAAAAACGATTGTGTATTGTCTGTTATAACCCATCCTTTAACAAAGCCAGACTGTTCTTTCCCCAACAAAGATGGTAAATAGGAATTCAAGCGTATGGCTAGTGCTTAAGAAAATATTTTATAATCAATGTTAACCAGGGAAATGGATCTATAATTTTTACAGTGTTTAGAATCTGTACCTTCCTTGGGAATAAGGCAGATGTGTGCTTCTGAGAAGGAGTCTATGGAGCTATTCGCAGAGTGAAAAAAAACGTAATAAGGTTTACAGTTTGGGTTATAGAAGTTTGGAGAAATGGAGATAGAACTCAACAGTAAAGCCATCTGGGCCAGGTGCTTTCTCTTTTTTAAGGGTTTGGAGGGCCTTTAGGAGTTCTTGTTGTGTTAATTCTGCTTCTAAGGAAGAAACATCCATTGGGTCATGATGGCACCTTTGGATAGTGGAAAAGAACTGTCACAGTGAGTGATCAGATGGTTGTGTTTCAGAGGTATATACTGACTGATAAAAGAGAGAAAATTCATCTAAAATGTCAGTGTCTTTGTGTTTTAAAACAGAGTGAGTATCATAAACAGAATCAATATTTAATTTGTTTTGCCAAACTTTTAGATAATTAGCCAGTATTGTCCCTGCCTTGTGTTTGCCATCATAGAATTTTGCACTAGATTTTAAAAGATACAAAGAAGCATCATCAGTTGAGCTTTTGTTAAATTGTAATTTAGCCTTTATAAGAGCTGATAGACTTTCCTGCGAATGTGAGACATAATAGGAGTGCTCCAGTTTCTTAATGTCATTAGGAGATCATTGGTAAGTTTACGTGTGTTTTTCATTTTTTTTTGCAACAAAGCTAATGATGAAGTTCCTAGCTTTCAAAGCGTCCCATATAGTGGAAAAAGGTAAGCACTCATTTTGATTTATCATAAAGTAATCTTCAAAAAAGGCGGTAAAGGAGATGGTAAACTATGGGTCCAAGAGGAGTGCATTATTAAATCGTCACCTTTTAGGAGCATTAACCCTGGGTAATATATCTAGACCAATTGAAACAGGGGCATGATCAAATAAAAGAATGGGGCAAATATCAGCATACGAAAGAGACTGTGATATATTATGGGAGACAAATATACAATCAATCCTTGATTGAGTTTGATGGACTGGGGAATAGAAAGTGTATTCTCTAGTGATCGGATTGCAAAGACGCCAAGCATCTATAAGTTTATGTTGGGTGATAGTGTGAACAAAGGATTTGTGGGAATTCCTGGGGACAAAAGACACTTTAGAGTTCCTATCTATAAAAGGGTCTAACACTTGATTGTAGTCGCCTGCCAATATAAAATTGTCCTCAATGCATTGAGAAATTTGTTTAGGTAAAGTGGGCCAAAAGGAAGCATCTCTTCCAGTAGGGGCATAGACATTAAGAAAAGAAACTGGAACAACCCTCAGTAACAATTTAACAATTAACCATCTGCCATCTGCGTCTGAATTTTGCAAAATGAGCATAACTGGGAGAGATTTCCGACACAATATCATAACACCATTTCGTTTGCTGTCCCCTTGAGAGTAGAAGATTTCCCCTACCAAACCTTTTTTCAATTTCAAGGATTCAGCCTCCGTAAGATGTGTTTCTTGAAGAAAAACAATATCAGCACTCAATTTGGCAAGATGAGTTAAGACTCTTTGTCTCTTAATGGGAGAATTTAATCCCCTCACGTTCCAAGAGAGTAGTTTTAGTGACACGGAGTTTCAACTATGTATTGACAGAGAGAACCACAACAAAAGTCCAATTCAGACAGACATCCGAAAATATAGAAGAAGGGAAATGAGGTACAAAACAAAAACCAAAAGACACAACAAATAACATACCTACATAAAGGGAACATGGATGTGGGGGTAGGTGGAACCACATGGAGTAGACAAATCGTCTGGGGGAGACTGGACAGAACCGGGGGAGCATCGCGCCAGACCGTGAACATAACTATGAGAGGAAAAAGAAAGAGTACCATATTTAATACTATAGTGAATAACAAAGAACAAGGAACATATATTAATAGAACCAAAGCATCATGAACTCAAAAAAATGAGAACAACCATAAACTGTAGAACTGTTTAAAGGTAATCTATTAATACGTAGATAGAAAAGGAGTGGCAATGTAAAACCTGCAATATAGAAAATGGTGGCATATCTGTCATAAATTTTAGGAAAGTCATGTAATGCTTGACGATGGAGAACCAGAAGAGACCATATGAACCGTCTTATGTGAGCTGATGAAGCTTTGTAGATGTATTGGATCCTCATAAGATGCAGTTGTATTGTTTTAGGTGACTTTGAATGAGCACGGGTGGTAGAGACTATATCTAGCACCCATAGAACGTTGGTCAGGCCTCATGTTTAAATAAGCTTTGCGTCTGGCGGCTATAGTTTTAGAATATTCTTGTGCAAAATACATTGTGGAACCAGATCATGAAATACGTTGGATGGCTTTGGCAGCAGACAGAACTTTCAATAAATCTGTGTCCTCAAGAAAATACAGGATGACTCCTCTTGGTCGTTGAGAGGAGGAATTGTTGATGGAAGCTCAACCTAATCTGTGGGCACGTGGTATATTTAACACAACATCCTCTGACAGATGTAGGATCTTGGGGAGAAATTATTTAAAGAAACCGATAGGGTCCGCCCCCTCAGCTCCTTCTACCAGACCATATATGCATATGTTATTTCACCTGTCGCGATTTTCAAGATCCTCAACCTGCTTCTGTAATGATGATACTTGGATCTGCATGAAAGATACACATTTGGAAGTTTCAGTAAGGGAGGAAACATTTTGTTCCACCGTTGTGAGCCTTTATCTAGTAACGACCAATTGTCAGAGAGAATTTGTAGTTTAGAATAAGTTTCTTCAACAAAGGGTCTGAGGGCTCTTATCTCCTGTAATAATAATTCCATTGAAACTGGAGAGGATGGTTTGAGTGGTAAGGGTGGATCCTTCTTCAGATGTTTTACGTTTGATTTCCCTGACGTTGCTGGTATGGGATCCATTATTGTACTAGTGACCTCTATCTGAAGCAAGCCTGAATACTCAAGTCTGGAAAGTTCTGAAAATAGTTTTTAATTTTTAATGAAAGAGCGTTTAGGTTAGAGGTAATGCAGAGAGTACCTTTTGTCTTACCCATCAACTTATAGAATAGGTGAGATCCAAAGTCAGATTATCCAAAGCTAAGCAGGTAATATTAGGAGTAATAGCAGATCAAAAAGATTCACATTGCAGAATAAGCATTACAAATACACGTGCGCAACCATAAAAAATAACAAATAAAAGTTCAAAATATTTCTCTCCTCATGGCGACGTGAAGCATATATGCATAAGGATCATTGTGATTTTCATTTGTAATATGTGCCAATATAGAACAAAACATGGTGATCCTTTTCCCTGTGGTGGTATAGTGCTCAATGTAGATACATGGAGTTACAATTGCAGGATATAGTACTTGTAGTTATCAAAAAGAAGGAAGGTACCCCTATAAATTATTACAGGGAGGGGGTATGCACACAACTAGAAGCACATAGACCCTGTCATGCAGTATTGTATATAAAGGCAACCACTTGATTGCACAAGATATTCCTAACAAATATCCACGCAAAATATATTGACACAAAATATATTCAAACAGGCAAAATAACAATAAGCAACAATAGAATATTTTAATAATATTCTAGGTATCACAATGCATTTATGAAAGCACGTCTATGAAAACTATATAGGTTAAAAAATTAAATGTATTATTTTTCATATATCAAAGACCTAGGGCCTCCCTGAGGGTTACAGTCTAAAAAGATAAAAATATGTCTCTTTATTGATGAGACACACACAATATGTTAAAAACAGTCAAATGCATTGTGATACCTAGAATATTATTAGAATATTCTTTTGTTGCTTATTGTTATTTTGCCTGTTTGAATATATTTTGTGTCAATATATTTTGCGTGGATATTTGTTAGGAATATCTAGTGCAATCAAGTGGTTGCCTTTGTATACAATACTGCATGACAGGGTCTATGTCCTTCTAGTATAGTACTTGTAGACAACGTTTATGCAGGAAATATCATCAAGTGCGCACTCTATTCCGCTTCATTTGTGAAGGAATCTGCACTCTGGTTATGAAGAGCACTCCAAAAAATGGTGACTACACCCATAATACCACAGAGTGTTCATCAAGGTAAGGTAAAAAGAGGGAGTTTCACCGCTTTTCAATTTATTAATGCGAGGCTTAGTGGAGCATGCACAATTTCTGTTATGGGGCACAAACACCAAAGACTACTGTTCTTTTGTTATTTGTCTCTGTGGTAAGGAGAGAAGTGACTGCTGCGCAATGTGCGCTGACAAAATGGAGGCCGGCGGTAAAAACGGCTTCGCATCTGGGCAAATATCTGAAAATTGGGGCTCCTTACTGTTGTTAGAGTCAGCGGACGAGGTTTCCTGATAATGAGCAGCACAATACCGAGACATTCCTTCGTTCTTTTTCAGGCTAGCGGCACTCGAAGCTCGTCTCTCTTCCACTGGACTTTGGAGCCTCACGCCGATGCCGCCATACTCACTGGGCGCTAGCCACGCCCCCCTTGTCCTGTCTTACTTATAACAAACTGAGAGAGCCAGAGGCATTTCAATGCTGCTATAAAGCAGGATTGCTGTATCCTTGGTTGCTGTGCAGATTGGCATACCTCCTCTTCTGAACGGGGGCCGTAGAGGTCCATATGCTCGTCCAGGGAAGGAGCAGGCCAGTCACAGATACGCAGGGCACAAGTTCTAAAAAATGAAGGGAGGGGACTCTCCAAGTTAGGTAGTAGTGCAAGAAGTGACATCACGGTGAGTTGCATTGCAGGAAGTGACATCACAGGAAGTGACATCACTGCATGTGACAGGTTCCTTTACTCAAGGATTGTCAAACTAACTCTGCTGCCTGCCTACACCACCAGGCGTAATATTCCATGTGCAGCACATTTCCATGTAGATGTGATTGCTTTAGCTGCCGGGTGGTTAACACATTTTATGGAAAGATTTCTTTTTGTTTAGTCCTAGTTTTGACTTAACGTGGCATACAGGGTTAAATGTACCTCCTGCAAAGCACTTCATGTAGCATGCAGATGGCAGATTTGATTTTATGTAGATAGGTAAGTATGTGGGTTTCTGCTTTGAACACAGAGATCCTTTTGTTACACACACAGTTGCATAGTAATCTTTCTAGTATTGCCGAGTGAGCTCTGAAGGATGATATGTGACTCCTGCACCCAGTAACCCTCACTGTCTTACGTAACATGTCCTGTGCAATGATTTACACACTTGTGGGATTTATTGTCAATATAATGTTTATGTTTGCTGGAATGTGATCTGACACCCTATATTGGGATGAATAGCACTGCAAAACAAATAAAAAACTAGTATTTAAATTGTTATTTTGCACTGGGACAGAATAACACTTCTGACATTCTTACAGTGCACAAATATCTATTATATATGGGGGTCCAAACAAAGTCGAAATCGTGCCTCTCTTATGCGCCTTAAACTAATACATTTACATGTAGGTGTGAGGCTACAGGCAGGCCCCAGGCTGGATACTCGGACAAAAGAATGCCAAATGGGCCCTTAATTTTGGCCTTTGTTATGGCCTAGCTGGAGTCTCGGATGACAAAAAAACCACCTCCCCGTCTGCACCTTGCTGCTCGGAAGGAAAGCAGATAACAAGCAGGCTCTGCTGAATGTATCCCAGTGTCTCAAAATTACACTGGGTGGTGTTCAGCATATTTTAGAGTGGGGCTCGACTTCGTGGCAGGGTGGACAGCTCCCACCCTGTGAAAAGAGTGAGTGGATGCCGTCCACCCGCGTGTACCCCCGACTCGAACCCTGCAGATACGGTAGAGACGGATCTGAGAGATTCCCACAACAAGATGCCAGGTAGCGACCCCTTTAAAAACTGCGCTTTTGATATCGACCAGCATGAAAATATGGTGACAGCACATTGGACGCGGGTTAGGAAGTTACTTTAGCAATCTGCTTTAGCTTTCAATGGACTCGTGGGTAATCTGCGATTTGCGTCTGACTCAGACCCGTGGAGAAGTGGTTCTCTAAGTGCAGCATATTCGGCGATTTGAATGCATATCCAAATGAAATAGAGCTCCAGAGGGTGGTTGGGGTAGTATTTGGAGCCTGGATCGCAGGTGCGGATTTGTTTTTTAATAAATCAAAGGCGTGCAGAGCATCCACTGTGACCTTTGGGACCTCCACTGGAAGCCACTTCTGCAAACAGGAGAATGAATGTCATAACTGCGAAAGAGTTATCATTTTTATCTATGACTAGAAAAGGCACACAGCGGTAGGCCTACAAATAAATGAAACGATGTGAAAGAATAGACAGCACCATAGGAAGTATAATGGGGTTCAGTCTGCAAAACTGTCGAGAATCTTGGTTGTCAGCTTTCTTCGATTTGTGTTTCTAGGAAAATATCAAAACTTGCCAACGGCAGGCAGAGTAATTCCAAATGGAGTTCTTCGAGGTAACAAAGATTGGAGTTTAGCGCTTGCAAGAGGCTATTCACTTCTTGCAGTCAGGGAGTACAATGCTGGCCAGCATGCTATCAGTGTTAATGCTGCTAAGGAGAATCTGCAAAGGTCCTAATAAGACTTCTTTGTCTATATAAGGCACAATATACGGGTGAACGGTGAAGGGGGGAATTGTTACGGGATGAGGAGGGGGTGGCCACATATAGTTATTTACCAGAGAAGATCAGACTGTCCTCTCTCTTGGATAACAGTGCTTCTTTGATTTAGACGCGTGAACCGTGGGGTGTAATTTCCCCTTTTTTTAGACGGTGTGCCTTTTTCATGATACTTTATAGAAGAAAGATTACATGAAGATAACACGTGTATTGTTTTTCTATCTAGACGCCACCGATTTGGTGACCTAGACCCACATGAACTTTCGCTTGAAATGCATTTAGCGAATGACTGAGTGTGGTAACAAAGGGGCATGTCATAGGAAAGGCTGCTCACACACTAATCACAAATTGATTCCTGTATAGATGGCGAGCCATCCAGTTGTGGAATTGTGGTGTTTTTTAAGATGATTTCACCACATAAACATATGTATTTCTTAAAACACGTGGCCTTTGAGGGAGAAGGGTCTTCTCCTCTCATTTCGTCCATGAAAATTATGAGTAGTGGAAATAACACTGAAATGGCTACACATTTTCTGTATATTCTCAAATAGCTTCCTCATGCGCCCCAGACAATTTCTTTGTGAGACATGCAATTTATTGCCGCAGTAGTCTATCATTTGACAGTGGAGATTTCTTCCGTGCTTTCACCAGAGTTCAATGACAACTAGAGTGCAGATATTGTTTTCATATAAAAAGTGAGGCACTCATTCATTATTATATGTGGAACTGTACTGTTTATTTTCAGGCAGTCAATAAAGGTGTATTTAGGCAATAGTATCGATTAAACAAATCATGATACTTCTTAGTTGTAAAAGCAGATCACAACATCATAAAGCTAGACAACACTCTTTCACAGAAGCAAATAAAATAAGCATTTGCAATGCAATAGGTTTTGCATTTGCAAGAGTTTGAGTTATTGGCATTGTAAATGACAATGTCTTTTATTTATGTATTTTGAAAACCTGCAAGCAGTGCTTAAACACGCACTTTGTACATGTAGTCCTTGCTTATGAGAAGCAAATCTGGCAAACTGTGTCTCTTTTACTGGCAGCTTTGCTTCTCGTAAGCAAGGACTACAAGTGCAAAGTGCGTGTTTAAGCACTACTTGTAGGTTTGCAAAACACAAATAAAAAAGACATTGTCATTTACAAAGCCAATAGCTCAAACGTTCACAAATGCGATACCTATTGCATTGCAAATGCTTGTTTTATCTAGTTTTGCCGCGCCCTACCAAAACGGGTTCAGCAAAAGGAATCAACAATCTGGGATGAGTCATCTGGAAGAGCAAATATCCAACACTAGCTATAACCCTTGCAAAACTTTACCCACTAATTTGCCTCAACCCTTCTCTGAAGAAAGTTACTGTTATAATATCTGGGGCTAGTTTAAATGAGTTGCACTAAGATAAAAACATGTTGCACCCTCTGTCTCAGCAAGACAGCAGCAGCGTGAAATGTCATTTTTAGTGGGGCTAAATATTAATGCACAGGTCAAGTTCTTCACTGTTATCACCACAAATGCAGGAGTAAAGCTACCCAAACACCACTTCTTCTCGGGCAGTTGTTTTCTCAGTAGGCAGTGCATGTAATCCGAACTCTGGATGGGTTTGTGCATCCATGTACGCTTTCGGTACTTTTTCTGTGCCGGAATTACTTCCAGTTCAGAGGTTAAACGAAATAACAGAAAACTCCACAGGTTTCATCAGATTTTTTTTTAGATATCCCGATGTGAAACTACCCCGCCCAGCATTTCCATATTCCGCAGGATGTGGTTATTTCGGAGTGCAGTATTACCCATTACAATTTGTCTTCAGAAGAATGGGATAGTCGATTCCTTTGAATTCCCAATGTGAAAATACAGCACCCAGCATTTCCGTGTGCCCCAGGCTGCTGTGATCCTGAGATGCGGTATTACCCATTACAATTTGTCCCCTTCGGTTATGGTAGATCTGGTTCCTTTGAAATCCCAGCGTGAAAATACCACATCCAACATTTGTTGTATTTCACATTATATGTCGTCTCCTTGATTGATGGGATAATCAGTGTTTGTGCACTGATTTCACATGCTTCCTTCATCCTGGCCACATTACAAGTTTATTATGAACTAGTTATATGGGCCTTGTCTAGAATTATTACAAGTACTCTCTTTTTGTGTGATCTCTTTTGTATATCAAGGGGAAACACCTGCTGGTACCAGTAATAACGGGGCGCGCTTTTATGTAGCCATCCACAAGATGCTAGTGTCTTCAGATGTGTCCGTGGAAAAATATCAGTTGCCTTGTTTTCTTGGTCTGTTGTATGGCGCATAAACCTGCAATCAAGGGCCTGGTGCTGCTAACAACAGGTTAGGTGGTGAAATGCGACGAGGAGGCGTAAGGGGAGCTCGGGTGGGTTATTGACATGGGTGAAATGCCATGGAGCATGGTGCATTGCAACACGCTTTTACAAACATACAACTAATTAAAACTCTTTCCTATTAATGTTCCCAGGCACAGCACAACAACTTTTTTCAAGGAGGAGCATGCATAAGCTTGGAGCACAGACATGCGATGTGGAGCACATATGGAGGAAAGGCCTGGGGGGCTGTCACAAGCCTTTAAGATATCTCTAACAGTTATTGTCCACTCTCGTTTGTAAAATCTGAAACAGGGCATTGTTACACACCTTTCCCAGCCAGCACTGATGTCAGGATCGTAATATAAGGATTCTCTGTTGTTCGGGTCTGTTTTCCAGTGCCATGAGGGGAAAAAAGTACAGTACAGCGCAACATCCCACACTTTAAAAGAAAAAAAAAGCGATACAGAAACCTGGAACATTTGCATGTTCTGCGGCTCATGCCCAGTGGCGACGTGTGTGCATTTCAAAAGCCGCCGGACTTTAATGAGTGCTGCGCGCCACGCGCGGCCCAGGGAGGGGGCAGCCAAAGCGCCCAAGGCAAAAAAGAGCACTACAGGAAGTTTGGCGGGAGCCCACCCCGCCTTTGTTAATGCTGCATGGTGCGTCCAAAGGAAGATTTGAGGCGGGGATCCTGTGAGCAAGACGGAGCCCCGTGTGACCGGCTGAAGCGAGACCTGCCGAGAAGCAGCGCAGAGTCCCCACAAGAGCCGGTAAGTGCATGTGGGGCATGCTGTACATGTGGAGCACGCGTGAGTATTAAAAAACAAGGCTGAGCCATGAGGGCTGGCGTGAGTTATGGCGTGTTGTGCACTACCAAAGGCACATGTAGAAAATAAAATAAATCACCAAAAACAAATCCGTGGGGTGAGCCTACGCGCAGAGTTACCTTGTGTCTCCGTGCGAGCGCGGTGACCATTAAGCGGTGCCGCGCCCTGCATCAAAGTAAACGAGCCGGAAACGGAGCATGCTGGCAGGGGCATCGGATGAGGCTGCATTAAAAGCCAGTGAGTCCCAGTGTAACTGGCTGTCTCAAAGAGCCGCCATGAGCGTGCACATGGCATGTCCGGGCGCCGTCAGATGTGCACACGTATGGTGCGAGCAGGCGTTGTGATAACGCTGCAAGCCAAGCCGTATGTGTGCACAGATGATGTCTTCAAGAGCGAGTGCACCCAAGCTGATGTCTTCAAGAGCGCGCGCACCCATCCTATCCCGCATCGCTAGGCGGCAACAATAGAGCTCGCTTACGCGAACAGCGCATGGCTCTGCATCGCTAGGCGAGACCTAAAAAACCAACCAAGACCAGCCGCTACATCCTCAAAGCACATTGCAACTAGCAGGATCATTTAGTTAAGTGAGACAATATATCACATTTTAGAGAAATAGGTTTAGATATCTACCAACAACCACAAGACCATGAGACAATGCATCAAAATGTGAGTGCATGTGTGTTTCCACTTTAAAGTACATAAACTTTTCCATACCTTTGCTATAATGTATCTATTCATACTAGGAATGGAAAGCAGAGGGTTTAAGCTAAGCTGGTATTGAAGCACCACTGACCATTGCCTTTGGTCAGGCAACTACCGTCTATATGGAAAAGCTAATTATCCACCAACGAGTATAATAGGAGAGTAGTAGATTTTTATTGCTACTAATTCTTGGTCACTCCTCTTAGAGATCTGTGTGGCTGACCGCCTCAGAACAGAAAGGATCCCATTGCATCATCTCACCTGTATCGGCATGTATACCTTGATATATATTCATCTGTTTTTAAAACCGATGTAGTCCATGTCCTGTCGGTATTTTGTAGCTCTTTCCAACATAAACTGGCAATTTTTGTGTGAGTCCAACAAGGTAAGGAGTGTATAACTCTTAAAAGGCATACTCCTGCCATGTCGAACCATGAAGTTAACCTAATGTCACAACTGAATGCTTTAATCATCGTACCGGATGTGACGTTTAATATTTCAAGTGTCAGTGTCTCAATAGTATCCCAGGGGGCCTTAGGGCATAGGTCTGTAATTCTGCCCCATACAGTGACAGTTTAGGGACTTTACTTTTAAAAGTCAATTAAAGGTGTATTGTAGGTAGTGTCCTATATTGAAGACCACTGCAGGATGGCGAAAATCAATCAATCAATCAATCAGGGGTATGTATGGCACGCTACCCACCCGTTAGGGTCTCAAGGCGCTGGGGGGGGGGTTACTCCGGATCAGTCAAAGAGCAAGGTCTTAAGGTCCTTCCTGAATGTGCGCAGGGTCGGGGAGCATCTGATGTTCACAGGGAGCTTGTTCCAGGTTGTTGCTGCGATGTAGGAGAAGGATCTCCCGCCGGTTCTGTTTCTGCGGATGCAGGGGACCTCTGCCAGGGCAAGGCCGGCGAAGCGGAGGTTCCTCTTGGATACTTGGATACTTGGAAGGATACTCTCTCAATGAGGTATTTGGGTCTGATGTTGTGGAGGGATTTGTAGGCGTGGGTGAGGAGTTTGAAAGTGACCCTCTTCTTGACGGGGAGCAAGTGGAGGACTCGCAGGTGTTGGGTCATGTGCTCATGGCGTGGGGTCTCAAGGATGAGTCTGGCTGTGGCATTCTGGATGGTCTGGAGCCTGTGCAGAAGAGTCTTGTTGATTCCGACGTAGAGGGCATTGCCGTAGTCCAGTCTGCTGGTGATGAGTGCCTGGGTGACGGTCCTTCTGCAGCTGAGGGGGATCCACTTGAAGGTCTTACGGAAGATGCGAAGGCAGTTGAAAGTAGTGGAGACGACGGCGTTGATCTGACGGTTCATGGAGAGGGAGTAGTCAAGGATGATACAGAGGTTCCGAGCATGGTCTGTAGGGGTGGGTGGGTTCCCGAGGGGGGAGGGCCACCAGATGTTGTCCCTGGTGGAGGTGCAGGAGCCGAGGATGAGGACCTCGGTCTTCTCTGTGTTTTGCTTCAGGCAGCTGTCCTTCATCCAGTCTGCCACATTCATAACTTCCTGGAAGCAGAGTCTGGTGTCTTCGTGATTCTTTGTGAGTGAGAGGATGAGCTGGGTGTTGTTGGCGTAGGATACGATGGTGAGCCCATGCTGTCTGACGATGGCGGCGAGGGGTACAATGTAGATGTTGAAGAGCGAGGGGCTGAGTGATGATCCCTGGGGTACTCCGCAGTTGATTTCTGTGGGTTTGGAGAGGAGGGGAGGGAGTCGGATCCTCTGGGTTCTGCCGGAGAGGAAGGATTGGATTCATTCGAGGGCGGCTCCTTGGATTCCCGTGTCGTTCAGTCTGGCTGTAAGAGTGCGATGAGAAACGGTGTCGAAGACGGCGGAGAGGTCTAGAAGGATGAGAGCCGCAGTTTGTCCCTGGCCTGCGGATGAGGAGGGCGGTCTCAGTGCTGTGGTTGCTGCCGAATCCAGACTGGGAGGCATCCAGGATGGAGTTCTCTTCTATGAAGGTGGTCAGCTGGGTGTTTACGAGTCTCTCTGTGGCTTTGGCCACAAAGGGGAGGAGAGAGATGGGCCGGTAGTTTTTCAGGTCAGTTGGGTCGGCCGTCAGTTTCTTGAGGAGAGGTTTTACCTCCACCCGTTTCCAGTCATCTGGGCAGATGCCTGATCTGAGTGAGGCGTTGATGGTGCGTCCTAGTTTGGGTGCGATGATGGTGATGGCTCTGTGGAAGATGCGCGGTGGGCAGGGGTCCGTTCGGGCTCCTGAGTGGGTTTTCTTCATGGTCGCTGTGATGAGTTCGATGGTAGCGGGGTCCCGGGATTTGATGGCCGGCTTGTAGGCGGCGGTGGGAAGGGTGGTGGTGCTCGTCGTTGGTTCTCTGAAGTTGTCATAGAGGGCCTTGATCTTGAGATAGAAGTAGGAGCTGAGCTTGTCGCAGAGTTCCTGGGAGGGTGTGACATCCGTGGCTTCGCAGGTGGGTTTTGCAAACTGCTGAATGGTGTTGAACAGTTCCTTGGTGTTGGTCACGTTGGTCTGGACTTTGTCTCTTATGAAGGTCCGTTTGGTGTCTCTTATGTGCTGGTGGTATTCCTTCAGGGCGATCTTGTGGTCGTTTTGTGATAATGAGGTTTTTAGGTTTCGCCAGGTTTCCTCTAGGCGTCTGGCTTCTTGAAGTTCTGTGCTGAACCATGAGGCTTTTCCTCCGGCATTATTTAGCGGGGGCCGAGGAGTGCGAGCTTGTCAGCGCAGCAGGAGATCCAGCTGTGAAATTTTCTGGCTGCGGAGTTGGGGTCGGTCGCAGCGATGGGGGGGTATTGGGTGTTGCCGGAGGGTGGTGTTGAGGTGCTCCTCTGTGAACTTGCTCCACTACCGTTGTGGCAGGCGAGGGGTGGGTTTGGGTGCGGTGGTGGTGTTGAAGGTGAAATGCATGCAGTGGTGGTCAGTCCAGAGGGGCTGGGTGGTATGGCAGAAGCGGATGTGAGTTCCTCCCGCAAAGATGGGGTCGAGGGTGTGAACCGCTCTGTGTGTGGGTATTTTGACGAGCTGCTTCAACCCTAGGTTGGTGAGGTTGTCGAGGAGAGCAGTAGAGTCAGGGTCATTGCCATTGTTGAGGTGGAAGTTCAGGTCGCCGAGTAGAATGTAGTCCATGGAGGTAATGTCGTGGGGTGCGACAAGCTCGGGGGTGAGGTCCTGGCGGTCTGTAGATGAGGGTGCAGCAAACCGTGGTTCTGGGGCTTGTCTGGATCTGGAAGTGGAGGTGTTCTGTGCTGGCGTGGGGGGGTCACTCATGCTGGATGTGGAGAATCGGAGGGGGCTCTTTCTCTGGATCTTGTATCCGTCAGGGATGGCGGTGGCGAAGTTGGCCTTGAGGTGGGATTGGTCCAGGTTTCCGTGAAGAAGACGAAGTCAGGCGAGAGGGTGTTGAGCAGGTCCCAGATCTCAATGACGTGTCGGTGCCGGGAGCGCACGTTGAGCAGGATGCAAGTCAGGGTTTCGGTTGTGTGAGTATCGGGCGTTCCTTCGGCGGTTGCGGGGGCCCTGTCGATGGTGAACGATTTGCGGCAGGTTCTGCACGAGTACTGACCGTGGGTGGTGTCCGGCGAGGATCTTGCGCAGTCGGCGTGTCTTCCGGGGTTGAGTGCATGGAGGGTGGTTGGGTCCTAGTGGTGAGGTATCGGAGTACCAGGGGTCCTGGCGCTGGTCGTGGACGGACACAGACGGGCATGGCAGCGGCACGCCCGCTGCACGCGTACACAGCGTGACCGCACAGCAGTCGCCATAAGTAGGGGATGCCGATGGGACCTGAGGGGGGAGGCGGGGGCACCGACCGGAGTGGTGTGGGAGGGGCTGCAGGGGCAGCAGCAGTGGGAAAACTGGGCAGAGGAAGTGAGGAAGTAAATAATCAGGAGGGAAGAAAAAAATGAACAACAGAACACAATCAAGCACCGTACAATCAATGTAGAGCAACGAAAATTACGAGTGAGTCAAAATAGAGCAAATGAAAATTATGCTTGAGTCAGGTTACGGGCAGCAGAGACTGGCGGGCTCCAGGCGCGAACCCTGCTCAGCGGAGGACTCAGGCTGCGCCAGTGAGGCGGAGCTGCCAGGGAGAGTGCTGGCCTAGACCAGAGGCTACATGAAATAAATGCACCAGTCAATGTTTAAAGACCTGGAGAATGTTATACTTAGGTATACATATGACTCCAGCCTCTCCATGCCTTTTCTTGGGGGCTGGCATGAGAATGTCCCATGGTTCAATCAAGAAATAGATATATTTTTTTATTTTTATTTAACAGATGGTTATGTTATGTTATGTTAAGTTACAACTATTTATAGAGTGCACAAATACCAACAAAGGTGACTCGGCGCTAGCTACTCCTGAAACAGAACAAAGTGAAAGAAAACCATCAAGAAAAATCTAATTATTAAAAAGCCAAGTTTTAATTTTTTTCTGAACGTTAAAATGGAAAGCAAATCTCTAATCTGACAAGGAAGAGAATTCCAGAGCTTACCAGTAGCCAATACAAAGCTTCTGTCACCACAGTTGGATCTATATGTCTTGGGAGCAACCAGTAGAATTGCGTCGGCTGAGCACATTGGCCTGTTTGGGGTGTAAATCTTTAACGATTTTGGGTCCTATGTTATGTGCGACTTTATAGGCAAGGCACAGCGCCTTTCATTTTATTCTGTTTCAAAAAGACAGCCAGTGCATTTGTCTGATAACTTCAGACACAGAATGACATTTCAGTGTGCCGGACAACAGTCTAGCAGCAGCATTTTGAATTAGCTGCAGTTTGTTCAAGATTGATTGTTGAGCATTATCAAAGCGTTATCAAAGCAGTAATCGTGTAAAGCCACTAACTTCCTTTGGAGACCAATCAAAGTGTAATCCTTTATAACCAAATCATCTGCATAAAATAAACATGACACCTTCTGGTAGCAACTTACTACGTTTTTATTACTTTAAACCGCAGATTGGCAAGATAGAGACAAAGCAGGACTGGTGGCAGGACACAGCTCTGGTTTATGCCTTGGTAACTGGAATCCATTGAGTGAGTAAGCCTGTAGATCTATGCCCAGGTGGAAGAATGTTAGGTCTGAAGAACTGAAACGTGGAGGGAACAGATATTCCAATCAGCCAGATTTTTCCTTGGCTCTCTCAGTCCACCATTGAACACCGCACAGAAGTGAACAAAACAATAACATTCGCTCCTATGTTGTTCAATTGACACCTATGCTATGGCTGAAAGAGTGAAACAGCAGTCAATAGTGGCATGGCTCTCATGAAACCCACCTCATTTAGGAGGTATTAAACTTTGATTGGAGAGCCGAGCATGCATTCAAATGCTATATGCTAGACCTGACTACCTAGGGTGGCAGTTCCCCAGACATTTTGCTTTCACGCCTCCTGTTTAGCTGAATTCGTTTAGTTGCCTTTAGGACAGGCTAAGGAGCTTGTGTTCTCTCTCTCCCTCCCTCAAATATTGTAAAATTGGCCTACACCTAATTGGCATGTTCAATTTATTTAGAAGTCCCTAGTAAATTGTATTACATGTACCCAGGGCAAGTAAATTAAATGCTGATAGTGGGCCTGCAGCACTCATGGTGCCACCCCCTAAAGTAGTCTTTAAAACATTTCTCAGGCCTTCTACAGCAGCCTTTAGTGCAGTTTTAAAACTACCATTTCAACTTGGAAAAATAAACTTTTCGCCAGTTCTAAACCTTTCTTTTTAGTTCTTACAAGTCCCCCTAAGGTAGGCCTTAAAGGCTCATGGGGAAGAGTGCATTGTATTTAAAAAGTACGAAATGTGGGTTTACATTTTACATTTCCTGGTAGTGAAAAACTCATAAAGATGTTTTTCACTATTGCAGGACCTACCTCTCCCATATGGTAACATTGAATGAATTTATTATATTTGATAACTTACGTTTGGGAGCAGATAGGAAAATGATGTCGACACTCATAGTGCCCGATTCACAGAACTAACTTAGGACAAAATCCTAAACTTACTACCATTTTGGTATTCACAGAAGGCACTCACTCATTTCGGTATTCACAGAAGGCACTTACTCATTTCGGTATTCATAGAAGCTAGGAGTCCTAACTTTAGGACTCCTAAATGCCTTTTGTGAATACCGAAAGTCTTAAAGTTAGGATTTTTCTCAGTTTAGGAGTAGTAAAGTGGAAAAACTATTATCTCTTCTAAAGCTTTATCCAATGAGACGGTGAACTCCACTCCACTCCTGTCAGTGGACACTAAACCTAGCTGTTATAGATGCAAATCTAAGTTTCATACTGTCAATAGTGCTGATTGTCCCACAATAAGGAGAACTGCAACACATTTGGGCATTTCTAGACTGTGTGTAGGTGTGTAAAACCTGGTGCTAGCGTGAGTGTAAGCACTATAAGTGATATTAGTGACAATTTGAGGAATATGATTCTCACATTACATGATCTGTTTACATCTTTTGCTGTGAACATGATTGGTGCTGGTTTTTAGGCACCATTGGGAGAAGTGTGCACTGGGGAGGTTGTTCTAGAGATGATGGCTGATTCAGGCTCCCAGCTCACTATTGTTTCGGAAATTACTTAAAAAAAGAGTGGAAAGGTATAGAGTTAAAGAAAACAGATGTCAATCCGAAAGCGTCTGGTAATTTTGATATTACTATGTTGGGCTGTTTCGAAGACAAGTTGGAGTTCAAAGGGTGTAGTATTTTTACAGGAATTTATGTTGCTGTTGATGCAAAGAATATCATTGGTTGATTTGACTTAGGGAAGCTGGTTATAAAGTTGTGTTAGGTACTGATTCTCCTATTGTTCTGAGAGATTTAACAGTGAATCAGGTTGATCTACAAAAGTCTGATGTGAAAATGATTTTAGCTAAACATCAGGCTGTATTTTTGGACAAAGTTGGACAGCTAAAAGGGTTCACTCATCACATTAAGGTAATAAAAAGTGTGTTACCAGTTCAACACACAGTGAGAATGGTACAATTAGGGGTTCGGCAGCAACTTATGCAGAATCTTGATGCTTTGTGTGCAGAAGTTATCATTGAGACCACTGTTAGTTCAGAGTGGGTTTCAGCTATAGTTATCACTTTTTAAAAAATGGTAATTTTTTGCCTATGTTTTGACTAGAGGTCTCTCAACAAGAATATTATCATTAACAGTGATCCGTTGCCTAGGATCCAAGAATTGTTGGAGGCAGTCAATGGAGCCAAATCATTTTCAATAATTGACCTCAAGTCAGCATATCATCAGGTAAAGCTGGATTATTCTTTGAAGGATCCAATAGCTTTAGCAACTCCATTTGGAGTGTACATATTTTTAAGGATGCCGTTTGGGTTGGTCTCAGTGGACAGTCAGCTAGATTCATCAATGTCCCAATCTGCGAATCCTAAATTGCGAAAAAAAAGCGAATCGCAATTAAGGAATCGCAGATTGGCATTCATGAATATTTGCGTGCAAAAATAGCGATTCGCATTTGGCTGCAATCGCCGATTGCGAGTTTCAGAAAATCGGTAAATATTCGCATAATCGCCCGATACCCGGGTAGATTTTGCGATCTCGCAAATAGCGAGATCGCAAATTGCAAGATCGCAAATTGCGAGAATGCAAATTGCGATCTCGCTAAGTGCGAGATTGCAAAAACGGGAAGTCGCTTTTTGAGCACAGTGATGACATCACAACCAGGAAGTAGGCAGGTTCCACCCTCATTCAGCAGTGAGAGCCTGTACAGGAAGCATCACATTCAGAGGTCCCCTCCAGTGTGCCTACAGGAGCTGTGCAGGATACACCCCAGTGGCAAGCATGACTGAGGAAGCTGCAGCTGGATCTGATAATGGGCGCAAAAGGAAAATCAAATTTTCGGAGCAGGAGCTAGAGTTCCTGATAGAAGGAGTCTGCAAGGACTACAATCGCCTGTTTGGCAAAGATTCGAGGAGGGTGCCCGAGGCGGATAAGAGGCGGCTATGGTTGCGCATCCGCGCAAAAGTTAACTCTGTGGGGGTGACCCAGCGCTCCGTGGACGAACTTAAAAAACGCTGGTATGACCTCAGAGGGAGGTCAAAGGAGAAGATAGCGGAGAGGCTGGGGGAGCGCGTGGCGACAGGTGGAGGGGAGCCCACTGTCCCACCGAATACACCACTAGAGGACCGAGTGGAGGACACAATTAATCCACAGGCCTGCGTGGGCGTGACACAGCTTGACTCCTCCCGACCCACACAAGACATACCCGGTAAGTGCCATGCGACTGCGACCCCCTGTCCCCTAACAATGTCCATGACTCCAGAGCCCCCCATATCAAACCCCAGTCATGCAGCCAAAGCACACCACTAAAGCGCAATTGCATTGTGGGACATGTAGTCTGACCACAATTACCATCTTGACCCATTAAGCCAGACATGTTTAGTGAGAGTCAATCCTGTAGCGACTCAGGGAATGGTAGTCTGCATGCATGTAGGAAGCCTAACTGTGTAAGAAACATGTCACTAATCAACGTCCACTTTACATCACAGGTGGCGTAGAAGTCCCAAGCACAGACAGCGATGGCCTGGTCATGGACATCACGGAGGACACAGAGGGAGACACAAATCTCTCCCCACAGCCCGGACCATCTGTGCAAGCAGCCGCACCAGCGCTCATCACACCACCTGCCCCTGTGGCCAGTGTCACCCCTGTGCCAGCACGCGCTGCTCGTCACACAGTCCCCAGTGGGACATGCTACATCAGCTCCAGTTCGCCAACCAACCCGCCACCCTCCGGCTGTGAGGAGCCAGTCCAGCGGACTGGTGAGGGGTCAGCGCACAAACATTTCCCGTGCTGGTAGGGGGCAAAATGTGCAAGCAGGTGGGCTATCCATCGAGCGCAGGGTGCTCCATGTGCATCAGACACAGGCATGCCATCTCGGGGCCATCCACCTGCAACTGGACAAGACCGCCCGAAATGTTGCAGTAATGTCTGAGCGGATGACAGCTGCTATGGAGGCCAACACACAGGCCATTAACAGGCAGCGTGCACTCAATCGCCCCAGACACCGCCAACTACTGACCCGCCTGTCGGCGTACACGCGGTCGAACTATATAATAGGTAAGGCTACCGCCCAGCTCTCGCGACGCTCCTTGGCAATGCAGGTCCAACTGGTCCAGTGCTGCCAGGACGTTGCGACAGCACTGGAGCATGTGGCCACTGCAGTCCAGGCCATGCAGGCTGCCAACTATGGCCAGGGGGGGGGCGATGACACAAGTGAGGCTACATCCAGCCATAGCAGCCAGTCCATCCCTCCGGTGGTAGCACCCCGCCGCAGCAGCAGGCCCTCTGCTGCCTCACGGCCTACTCAGGAGGAAGATGTGGAAAAGAGGCTGGGAGCATCTGCCCGGAGGCGGCATTGAGCATTGACATTGACATGAGGGGCCATGCTGCTGTTACAAGCATGCCCTCCTGGAGGACAGATATATGGCGCAATATGTCATTTATGTACAAGTTAGCAGAATGCCAAGTTTATTGTGCTTTAACAAATAAAAATGTTCTGACTACCTTAATCTGACTCATGTCATTATTAATGTCCTCATGCATGAGTCAAGTAATGGGTGTGGGGAGTGGGTGCATTAGAAATGGTTCATGCAGATTGCGTTACGGCGCCTGTGTCCCTCAGCAGGATTCTCCCCATGTGCGTGACGCATATGTGCAGGTGGTTGGTTGTCCCCTTCCGACTCACTGCCAGATATGTCAACAGGGATCCTGCGCTTGCTAGCAATGTTGTGAAGGATGGCACACACGGCCACGATGCGGCAGCAGACCTTAGGATCGTATTTCATGGCCCCACCTGTCTTGTGCAGTATGAGGAACCTGCTTTTCAACAGGCCAAATGTCCTCTCAATACAATTCCTTGTGCGTATGTGTGATGCATTAAATCGCCGTTGCTGTGGTGTTGCAGGGTTGAGGTATGGGGTGAGGAGGTACTCACGGAGAGCATAGCCGCTGTCACCTGAATGAAAGGAGCAGAGGGTGAGTGCCTGTTCTGCGCAGCTACATGATCACAGTGTACAATTTTAGGGCATGTGTACTTACCTAGTAGGTGTCCTTCCCCAAAGTCTCCCCTGGCCAGTCGTGTGTGGATGCCGCTGTGCCTGAAGATGAAGGAGTCATGTGTGCTCCCCGGGTACTGTGCCACTATGTCCGTGATGATTGTTTTTGCATTGCACACCATCTGGATGTTGAAGGAGTGGTAGCTTTTCCGGTTGCGGTACATGTACTCAGTTTCAGCAGGTGGGCAAATATGGATGTGTGTACAGTCAATACATCCAATGACGTGTGGGAATTGCGCTACATTGTAAAATTGCAGCTTGGTCTCATTGAGGTCCTGTTGGCTGGTGGGGAATGATATATAGTGGTGTAGCCGGGTCAGCATTGCCTCCAGGAAACTACTTAGGCAGCGGGACATGGTGGGCTGGGATATCCCCCCTGCAACAGCGACCATCCCCTGGAAGCTACCGGAGGCCAGGAGGTGCAGGCAGCACAATACCTGCACATGTGTGGGCACGGCATTGGTCCTCCTTGTAGGGTGCTGCATCAGGGGGTCTAGGTCCCGGATAAGCTTGATAATCATAGCCCCACTCAGGCGGTACTTGGCATAGATTTGCTCCCTGGTTTGGCCCAGAAGGGTGACCCGCTAGCAGAAAATCCGGTCCTGTATCCTCCGTCTGTTGCGTGCAGCTCGCTGCAGCCTATGCCGCCTCACCAGCATGTAGAGTTCAGGCATTGTGGGAATCCCCAGGCTCCAGCTGCATGTCCTTAAATGTGTTTGGTCAGCCCTGCACCTGTTGGGACTAACCTAACTGTTTTTCAAAAATATTTTTTTTTCGCTACTGGTTACCACCTGATTTGAGTTTTTCTTATTTTGCGCGTCGCTATTAGCGATTTTATCGTTTTTCGCTAATAGCGATTTTTCATGAATGCCGATTGCGACTGATTTGCGAGTTCGCAATTGAATTAGCAGAATCCATGGATTTTCGCTATTTCAGATTCGCAATTGCCCTTCCTCCAGGATTCTGCGAATTTAATTGCGAACTCGCAATTTATTTTGCGAATACGCAATTTTTGTATTTTCTGTTTCTTGAATTCCTTTCCGTCAAATTGCGCTCGCAATTGCGAATTCGCAGCTATTGCGATCGCAATTTGGCTTATAGAATCTAGCTGAGTGTATTTCAAAAATTGATTGATGTAATGTTTCAAGGAAAAAAGAGGGGTGAAAGTATTCCAGGATGAATACTCATTTTTGGCAAAACTATGGGGGAGCATGATGAGTTATTGGAGCCAGTCCTCAACACATTAGAGCTTAAAGGCATGACCATAAGCAAAGAGAAATGCACGTTTTTAGTGAGTGAAATTGTCTACTTTAGTCATAGCATCTCAAGTGAAAGGATTTCTCAGAATAAGGTTCTTATCGAAGCTATTAATGATGCAATGAGACCTTACAACAAAGAGCCTTTGAGATCCTTTTTAGGACTGGGAGAGTATTATGCCATTGTTGTTGAGCCATTAAGGAGGTTGGTAAGGAAAGGGCTTTCTTTTGTATGAACAGTGGAGCGTATAATGCCTTTGAGAAGGTAAAAAATGTAATTGTGCATGCTCCTGCTGTTAACACTTTTGATCCAGAGGGCACATCATATGTGACAATAGATTCTAGGACCATAGGTTTGGGTGCAGTTTTCAGCCAGATGGTGGATGGTACGGAAAGAGTAATTTTGTTTACATCAGGAGAAGTGAGAGGAGCAGAACAAAATTATATTACCATAGAAAAGGAGGCTCTTGCCTGTGTTCGGGCAGTGGAAACATTTTAACCACTTAACCGCGGCGCGAATTACGCCGCAGTGCGGCGGTTTAAACGAGTAGGCGGGGCGGCGTCAGCCAACGGATGTTCGCAGCGAAGGGGTTAAAACATTTTGTGGGGCAAGCTTTTTGTGTTGATCACTGTTCATAAACCATTAGTCTATATGATACATGGGGTCAGATCTTGTAAAGCCTTTTCAAGGTTTATTAGACTCATTGCCAGAATGCCAGTAATTTTGAGATAAAGCATATTTCAGGAGGTAGAAATATAGTTGAAGATTGTCTTTCAAGATTGCCACCCAAAGATTGTATTGCCACCCAAAGACTTAACCCCTTCGCTGCTAAGGCCTCCCCTCCCCCTGTGCTAAGCCTTTTTTTGGCTATTTGGGCTAGTTCGTGCTTAGGCTCCTGTAACATTTTGACCACATAAGGTATCCATGTCAAATTTGCATCCTTTTCTTCCAACATCATTGGGATTCGAAAGGTACCTAGGGTTTGTTGATTCCCCTGGAGGGGACCCAGAAATTAGCCAAAATACAGCTAAAGTTTGTTTTTTTGTCATGGAAAAATGGGAAAAAAGGGCTACAGATGAAAGTGTCTGTTTTTCCCTGAAAATGATATCAACAAAGGGGTTGTGGTGCTGAAATCACCATCTTCCCAGCTTTCAGGGACAAGCAGACTTTTGTCAGAAAACCAACATTGTTTACACAATGTTGGCATTTTTCTGGGACATAGCCTATTTTTGCTATTTGTTGTGCTTTCAACCTCCTTACAGTTCTTGGTAAAGATGGGTATGAAAGCAATGATGGATCCTGAAAAACTATAGAAAACATTTTGAATTCAGCAAGGGGTCAATTGTGTAGATCCTTCAAGGTTTTTATATAGAAACTAACAGTTAAAAATAGAAAAACATGAAAATGAGTAAAATAAAACATCCATTTGTGCCAAAGTTTTCACCTGTAACAGTTGTTTGAAAGCAATATACCGTTACATCTGCTGTACCCTTCTGGTTGTGGGGATATATAGGACTTGTAGGGTCACTAAGAAGTTGAGGAACCCAGAGCCAATTACTGAGCAGTGTCTTGCAATGAATTTTTATTGTGTACCGGGTATATAGCAATTCATTTGGAAAAATATAAACAGAGAAAACCAGTTTGAAAGTCACCTATGTATTTCTGACATGGGAACACAATATAGAGTTTAGAAACAGTAGCTATTTGAATATCTCCGAAATTGTGGGTACCCATACCAGCATGGGAATTATAAGTCATTTTTCGAAGTGACTTATTTTTTAAACATTGTCTTACATTTGGGAGGCAGAAATGCATTGAAAGTCAATAAATAATAACAGTTGCTCTACAATTCTGAGTTCCTCTAAGTCTCCCGATAAGAATAATACCTCACTTGTGTGGGTAGGTGTAGCTGCCGCAACAGTAAACGGCACAAAACGCAACATGGACACCTCACATTTTCAAAGTGAAAACTGACCTTTTTTTGCAAAGTGTCTAACTGTTGATTTTGAAACCTAGCTCTGCCGGCACCTAGGGAAACCTAGCAAACCTATACATTTTTTTAAACTAGACACCCATGGAAATCCAGGATGTGGTGACTTATCTGGCTCTCGCCAGGTTCTGTTACCCAGAATCCCTTGCAAACCTCAAACTTTGTAAAAAACAAACACATTTTCCTCACATTTCTGTGGTGAAAAGTATCTGTGTGGTTCCACAAAATTCCACCCACCTCGCATTTCCCAAAGATTTCTGAGAAAAATGGTTTCCTCACTTGTGTGGGTAGGCCTAGTGCCCGTGACAGGAAACGGCCCAAAACACAACGTGGACACACCATATTTCCTCTGTGAAAACTGACCCTTTTTTTGCAAAGTGCCTAACTGTAGATTTTGAACCCTAGCTCTACTGGCACCTAGGGAAACCTAGCAAACCTATACATTTTGGAAACCTAGACACCCAGTGGAATCCAGGTTAGGGTGATTTGTCTGACTCAGCAGGATCTGTTACCTAGAATCCCTTGCAAACCTCAAAATTTATCAAAAAAGCAAATTATCCTCACATTTCTATGGCGGAAAGTTCTGGAATCTGAGTGAATCCACAAAATTCCACCCACCCCGCATTCTCCAAAGTCTTCCGAGAAAAATGGTACCTCACTTGTTTGGGTAGGTCTAGTGCCCGTGGCAGGAAACGGCCAAAAACACAACATGGACACACCACATTTTCACAGTGAAAACTGACCCTTTTTTTGTAAAGTGCCTAGCTGTAGATTTTGACCCTAGCTCTGTCGGCACCTAGGGAAACCTAGCAAACCTATACATATTTGAAAACTAGACACCCAGGGGAATCAAGGATGGGGTGACTTGTCTGGCTCTCACCGGGTTCTGTTACCTAGAATCCCTTGCGAACCTCAACATGTGTAAAAAAAATACATTTTTCTCATATTTCTGTAATGGAAAGTACTGGAATATGAGTGGATCCACATATTTGCTACCACCCACTATTCCCCCAGGTCTCCCAATAAAAATGGTACCTCACTCGCAGGCAAGGGCCCAAAACATATTGAGGAGACATCAAAATCACAAAACAACCTGGTTTTACAAGTGGGGTCACCTGGGTAGTGGATCCCCAAGCAGGGATCCACTAGGGTGGTTTACAATTGGAAAGGGGAGATTCTCCCCTTTCCAAAGATCCCTCTACCATCTTTCTACATGCTCAGGGGGCTGAGATAGCCCCTTGGGCACGTAGGAAGCAAAACTGAAATGAGCCTCTTTGCTCATTTCAGTTTTGGTTTCACTCAAATGACGTCAGTGCAACGTGCGAGCTGATCGTCTTTTCAGGGAAACCACAGAGACAGCCTCAGGAGCTGGGGAAGCTCTTGCCCAGCTTCTGAAGCTGTTGGGGGTGAAAGGGAACCCCTCTGGTGCCCGCACCAGAGGGAATCCCTGTGCCATGTGATAGGACGGGCAGGGGCCGTCCGACGAACATGAGCACTGGTGCACCGATGGGGTTAAAGGAGGAAGCAGCTGTGGATCAACATGAGTGTGTTGTGGCTGTTGTGAACATTTTAAATAAGTGCAATGGTTCTGTTTTACAATCTGAATGGATCAAAGAGTCGGTGAGGATGAACAGTTAGTAAAAGCCAAACACTATGTTGTGAATGGGTAGCCACCCAGTAGAAATCTCGATCCTGCATTAGAGATTTGCTCACATTTTTAGTGAAATGAGTATTGAGAATGACATTTTAATTAGGAATGACCGGTTTGTTCTGCCTTTGGGTTTCATAAAAAAACATATTGAATGAGCTCATGAAGGACATAATGGGGCAACAGGTACAAAGAAACTTCTTAAACTTCACTATTGGTGGCCGGATATGGATGGTGGAGTTGAGAGGTTTGTTGATGCTTGCAGTGTGTGTGTGTGCTCTGACAAACATTGGAAGCTGACTTGTGAACCAGCAAATGTACAAAAGCTTCCTGAAAATCTGTGGAAAAAAGTTTCCATTGATTTTTCAGGTCCATATGACATCTTAGAAAGAGAGAATAGGTTTTTAATACTGATGAGGTGATAACATTTATGGAAGGTATTTTTCAAGTTGATGGTTTTCCAAGAGTACTTAAGTATGGAGTGCAATTTATTTTAGGTAAGATGGTACAGTTTCTAAAGAAATGTGTTATCAGTATGGAGAGAGGACCGTTATATTGTCCTAAGGCCAATGATCAAGTAGAAAGAGTTAACGGATTTATAAACAAAGGTGTACAAGCTGCTTCGAGTAATAATAGGGATGTTTTCATATTTTTGAAAGAAAAACTTTGGAGTTATCAGAATACACTACATTCTGTGACTGCAGTATCTCACCATTTTTTAATGAGTGGAAGAGAAAGTCACAAGTTGTTGACTCCTTATTTTGAGGAGTTTAGAGAAAACAAGAATAAGGTTAAAGTTTTGGAGGGCGACAGAGGGAATTTGAAGGAGGCACACATTAAAGGGAAAATATATCATGATGGAGTGCATTGAGTAATTAAGTCGGGAGATTTGGTAAGAATTGTTAAACTCGGTCTACAGCGGAAGGGAGTGTCTACGTTTTCTGATCCTGTCATAGGGTAAAGAGTAACTGAAAGTGCGGTACTACTGCCTAATAATGGATGGTGTAATAAGAGTGCTGTGGTGGCTCTCAAACGTGGGCAAGAGAGAATGTTTGTAGGACTGGATGAAAAGAACTAACTTTTTGAACGGCCTTTACATTAGCAAGGTTTTATACACATGCAGGAAAATAGCAGTACACAAAGGTTGCACTCAGATTAATTTTATTTGGCTGTGCAGTGGCAAGAGAGGGATAATGTTGCAGATAAAGAAGTGGTTACTGATCAAGTTGCAGTTGATAAAGTTTAAAATGCTGTTGATGAAGAGTTGGTTACTGATCAATCTGCCATTGATAAAGAGGTGGTCACTGATGTTTCTCAGTCTAAAAGAGTGATCAAATTGCCTAAGAAATTAGAGGATTTTATTTCAGATTTCAATTTTTTTTGTGTTTGTGTTATTTTTAGCATGCTCAGTTTTTTTAGGTACATAAAAGGTTTTATTCTGATTATTCTTGGTGCAATTCATTTTCAGATATTTATTGTATAATATATTTTTTTAAAAGACATGTTTTATAGAATTGTACTAGGTCACATGGAATTGTATGTATCTCATTTAGCATGTCACATTGCGTGTTGGGGATGAGGGAATGTAGAATGTTGGGGCAGAGACGGTGGTGTGCTGGTGGTGGAAGGACGTGCTATCTTAGTCTCACCAGTGAGCCGTTATAGTGACACTCTTAATAAACATTTGTATATTAATCATCACCTGCTTCACCTCGTCATTTCACCTATGCTAATGATTCCGTACATAGGTAAGATATGGATGCACACTACCTGTAACAAGTGTTAACAAATGTTATTGATTTTATTTTAAACCTTAAAATAGGCCAAGGTGGTATGAAGCAATACAGCTTAAAGACGAATTATCAGGGTACAGATATTAATTGTCTAACTTCAACACACACACTTTTTCAGGGTCAAAAACAAAGAAAATATTATCGTTGTCCAATACGAACATTGTCCCAAATCAGCTAAACTAAACATTTGTATCCATAGATGAAATTGCATAGCTACTATTGCTACGTGAATGTTTTGATCTCAGCATCTAATAGCACCTTCATGTATTTGCTAGGGAATGTTCCTATAGGTGGCCCACCTAGCCCATATTTGAGTATGTTTCTGTGAACATCCACAGGCGATAAAAACCGGGAGCTCCTACTCCCTAATGAAGTCCAATCCTGTCTTCCATTGTGAAACCCGAGGGGGGTTTTCAGTCCTCCACAGCCTGGCTATATCTCGCTTAGTGACTGTACGACCTAAGAACAGTAAATGTCTTTTTTAATCTGTTACCCCCTAATCCTTCTGTACTATGTAAGAACGTAAATTTCGGAGACCTCAGTATGTCCCAATCCAGTACCTCAGCCAAGCCAGTGAGAACGGATCTCCAGAACCGGTCAAGGACCAAGCAGGACCAGGATGTATGTATGAAAGTGCCTTGGTCTGACTGACATCCGAGGCATATTGGAGAAGCAACCAACCATTTGGTCCACAGTCTGTGTCTGGTGTAGTACGCTCTGGGGCTGTATTTAAATTTAATGAGTCCAAGTCGAGAGGATATTGTTGTCTCTTGTCGTGAACGTCGGGTGTCGGCCCAGTAGTCCTTGTGCAGAGATCCAATATCGGTGTACCAGGCGACCCTGAGAGCATCTAAGGTAGTTGGGCTATTGGTGACTAGGGTTTGATAGATCTTGGATATCTTATGTTCCTTGATGTTGCCCCCATAAGGATTTTGCCTTCGAAAGGGCTGAATTCTGGGAGGGTATTAACATTTTTAATGTATGGGTAGAGTGGGTGTCGCAGTTGCAGAAATTGAAAGAATCGGGTATGGGGCATATGAAATTCTTTTTGAAGGTCTCCAAATGGTTTAAGGACTGTGCCTTTCATCACATCCCCTAATGTTGAGATGCCAATGCAGTCCCAAACACTGAAGCCCTGTAAATCAGCTAATTGCAGAAGCATGCAATTCCGCCAAAGAGGGGTCATTTGTTTTCAACGTCCCAACCATCTGTTTCTACGCAGGTTTGGTGCCATATTAGGATTACCACGCGTGAAGCGAGGGTCAGCTGATTTTTAATGATGCTAGATTAATCCATTTCCCAGGATAGCCCCAGCTTTCCGCCACATATAGTGCAACAGATACATCTTTAGTATTCTATATGGTTGACTAAGAAAGATTTGTTAAAATGCAGCTTCCTGTTGTTTACAGCTGGAATCCATTAGCAATGATTGTCAAATAAAATGCCCAAATAACAAAATGTTGAAGTAAACCTTTTGGCAGGTCTCCATAACACACCAAGAGACTTTAGTCACCAAAACCCACACCAGATCTATGCATTTTAATCGCAGAACAGTGGTAAAACACGCTGCTAACATCATCAATCTCATCCTTGCACAAGATCTTCATCTCCTAATCTTAACTAAAGGTTGACTGAATGATACCTCCTCACCCATTTTAGACATTCTAGTTCTCCCCAATTACGGCAGCATCAGATTAGAAGATCTGGTGGCATGCATTTTCTGCTTCACTCTCATGTTGAAACAGGCACACACTCCTCTTTTGACCATGTGTGAATACCTATTTATCAAAATATGGAACAATGACAAGATGGTGTGTAAACTCCATACGCTTTACCACCCCCGGGGAAACAACACTTCTTTCATTGAACAAATAATGCAGACTATCGCCGCTAACAAAGACTAACACACCAAACAGATCTTCCTTGGGGACTTCAATATACATTGGAACAATGAAAATGACCCCTTACTGAACACCTTTAAGACCTTCCTTTCAGATCACAACCTAATACAAACCTGTACTGGCCCAACGCATTATAGCGCCTCCACCCTTGACTTAATCATAGCCAAGGATAATCTCATACAACTGGAATTCATATCCCCCTGTAGTTGGTCAGATCATTATCTTATTTCCTTCCTCGTCCTAGAAAAGGTACTGATTAGACAGTGCTAACCTCTTAAATCCAGACAATGGTTCAGAGACCTTAGAAATCTTAACATATCTGACTTAACCTCTGTAAGCAACAACCTCCTCCTACAAACATGACTAATTTGAATGATCTTACCATTCATTACATCCAATCCATGTCTGACCTACTTGTTTCCATCGCCCAAAACATCTAAAAAGAATACCCAGTGGATTTTTCAAACCATGGTTCAACTGCAACTTTAATCAGGAAAGGCACAATTTAAGGCTTGGCAAGAGAGCATGGAGACTCCCACCCTCCCTAGCTAACCTCAAACACTTGAAGTCATCAAGAAGCACTTACAACAAGCACATTTGAAGGTAAAAAGCAGAAAACGTTAGGGCTCAACTTGACAATGATAAAAAGCAGACCCAAAAAGCTATTCAAACTTGTCAAATAACAAACAATTGGCAAGTTTAGCCACCTCTCAGTTGATGATGAGCTGTCTCTCAATGGAGATGAATATTCCATTCACTTCATCAAAAAGACTAAGATAATGGAAGCTGAATTGCAACTTGCCTAACAGCGTCTACTAATCCAGGTCTACCCAGTCTCCACCCAGTGCTGCACTTTATGAGATTCCCTCTGACCAGCACTCTACAAAAAATAATGCTACTTGGAAAACTTTCAAATTTCCAGATGAAGCTATTATACTCCAGACTTTAATTTCAATCAAACTCTCTATCCAGTTCAATGATCCTCTACCTGCCAAGCTCATCAACGAGTTTAGATCTTCCATACTTCTGCTCTGATCTAACATTGTCTGTGCATCTCGCTCTCAGGCAATGATTCCTGATTGTTTAATAAAAGGTCAAGTTACTCCATCCTATTTAAACCTAATGCGAACCAGTCGAACTTCAACAATTTTGCCCAATCATGAACATCCCACCTCAAAGAAAACTTCTGGAGAAATGTGTACACCTGCAGCCATATTAAGCAGTTTCATCTCCTCAACGACTGCCAATCTGGTTTCAGAATGGGTCACGGCACTGTAGTGCAACCACAAGGGAAGCTAACATCTATCTGAAGTCACTAAGGAAGCTCAAACCCTTTTTGCCTCCTGATGACTTTCAATTAGCTGTCCAATCCCTTGTCATTTCCCGATTAGACTATGGGAGTGCTACCCTGGCCAGCTTATCTAAAGCAAGGCTAGCTACTCTAAGGGTCACACTGATCTCAACTAACAGGCTTACCATGGGCCCGAGAACATTTGACCATATTACTCCAAGAATGGCCACTGGGGGCCAGGGGTAGTGTTTTCCAGAACCCCACAGCCGAACGTAGCCCTGCCAAAGACCTGCGGTGATTCCCTTCGTACAGGTCCTTAGGGGAGTGGTATAATCTCCCTCCCAGATATCTGGGGGTCTCGGCATTCCAAGCAAGTGTTTGTGTTCCCACCTGTATTTCGAATGAGGCTATGTGAGAGCTGAGTGGATAAATAGTGGATTTTCCCCAGTTCACTCCGAGACCTGAAGCCTCCGTGAAGTCTTGCAATGTCTGCCATATGGGTGTCAGGTCTTGAATAGCGTTGCGGACAAATATTAAAAGGTCGTCTGCATAGAGGGATACACAGTGTGTCGTGCCTGCCAATGGGATACCCCATTCCTCACCGTCCTGGTGCAGATGTATTGCCAGGGGTTCCACCGCCAGGGCGAACAGGAGGGGGGACAAGGGGCATCCCTGCCTTGTTCCCCTTTCCACAGTAAACACTGAGGAGATATACTTGCCTGTCCTAACTCTTGAGGTGAAGCTGGTATAAAGGAGTTTTGTGTAGCCCACTAAAGTTTGTCCTATGTTTATCCTTCCAAGGACCTCAAATAAATAGGGCCATAGTAGCATGTCAAAGGCCTTTTCAAGGTCTAGTATGAGACACGGTGCTTTAGGGAATTGCCTGCTCTTCTCATCCTGTACATGGAACAGCCTACGTAGGTTTTGCGAGGTAGTGCGCCATGGGATAAATCCGCATTGGTCTGGGTGAATTAATGGTGTCAGAATTTGGGTATATCGTTCCGCTAAGATTTTCCCCAGTATCTTACAATCTGTATTGAGGAGAGTTATTGGTCTGTAGGAAGAGGGCAGGGTTGGGTCTCTATGCGGTTTGGGGAATGTGACTATGACCGATTCCCTGAGGGAGCCTGGAAGCTCCCCTCTGTCAAGTGCATCATTCTACACTACTGCCATGCGTGGGGTCAGCTGGGCTGAGTAAGTGCTGTAGTATTCTACTGGGAAGCCGTCCATTTCTGGAGCCTTATTTTGCACTAGCGCTCTAATCGCTTGGGATTCATCCGCAGGCTTGATCCTCACCTCTAAGTGTTTTTTATCCTCTGGTGGGACTTGGGACAGGGGTAATGGGTCTAAGAAGTTGGCGCTCGCATGGTGATCATCTCGCTCAGGAGCCCTGTAAATGCCAAAGTAATAGTCATGAAAGACACACAGAATATATAGTTGCGAATGTCGAAGAGCACCAGAGTTATCTGCTATTTCTGTGATTGGCTTGACCTCTGTATCTTGCTTGACTAGCCAGGCTAGGAGCGCTCCCCCCTGTTTCCCTCCCGGTGGACCCCAGCCGCATACATTCGAAAATTGTATTTACGGGGATCATTAAGCGTCTCTGCATGAAGCGTTTTCGCCGCTTCCATTTGCTCCGGAGTGGCCTCATCCTTATCCGCACGTTTCGAGAGGTTGGCCAGGGTTTGTTCTGCCTTTTGTAACGATTCCTCTAATGTTCTGCGTACCCCCACTATTTGCTGGATACAATGCCCCCTTGCCACCACCACTTTGCATGTGTCCCACTCGATCAGACGAGATGTTGCTGTACCGGCGTTTAATGTGTAGTGTTCCTGAACATGTTCCCCATGGTCATGTTTAAATACTTGATCCGTGAGGCAGTCTCTTTGTAACTTTCATGTGGGTATGGGGGGGGTGGTGGCCTCCATCTTAGGATCAGTACGTGTGCGTCATGGTCTGAAAGCACCCCCCCAAATAATCTGTATGTTATACTCTTTGAAGCAGTGTGGCAGAGCAGAGAAATCTGTCCAAGCTCACCCGTAAGTCATGGCGAACTGAATAGAAGGAGTATATTCTGGTGACTGGGTTGCGCATTCGCCAAATGTCAGTCAATGCCCAGTGTTTTAACCACGTGTTAAACATTTCCGCCTGTTTGAACGCTGGTCAATGCGCCGGGGGGGTGAGATCTGTCTAAGGTTGTGTCCAAGGTGCAATTGTAGTCGCCACCAAGAATCCACGGGGCGTGAGTGTGTTGTGTTAGCATTCCAGTGAGGATATTCCAAACGTGGGTCTGGTCTACATTTGGGGCATAAATACTTCCTATCAGTATAGGTTGTCCCTCTAATAGGCCTTCCACCACTGCGTATCGCCCTTCCTTGTCTATCTCTCTCGTCATTTCCTTAAATGGGGTACCGGGGTGGATCCAGATTAGGCCCCCCCCTGGCAAACGCGAGTATGCTGTGGCGCAGATAATACCTCGCCATTTGCTCTACTTCAGTTGCCGTCAATTGTGTTTCCTGCAAAAGGGCTATCTGAGCCTGCTGCCTCTTTATGTAAGCGTACACTGCATATCGCTTACTCGCAGTGTGCATTCCCCGGACATTTAATGTGATGAATTTGATGTCTGTGTTAGGAATGCGTGTAGTCATGGCAAATGTCTTCTGAATGAGGGCTGTTTGTGTGCCATCGTGCTGGGCCTTCGGGAACACCTTTGAAGGACTGACACCTTTCCATACATGTGGTCTTGTAAGGGTTCTAGGGGACTGCTCAGAGAGGGGGGGAACTGTAAGCGAAACTGTGGGAAACATTGCCAACTAGAGGGACTTATCACACTACATCAGATAAAGACAACGTCCATTCAGATGCAGGCAAATCCCCATGTCTTACTAACTTTCAACTATTCTCTGAAAGAGAGGTATTATCAGTTCTAAAGACAATCAAATCTGGCTCTCCCGCAGACCCATGTCCCCACTTTGTGTTCTCCGAAATCGCACCGACACTTTGCCCCTTTATCACTAAACTTTTTAACCAGTCCCTCACCACCGCGTCCTTCCCAGAAATCTGGAAACACGCATCTGTAACCCCCCTCCTGAAGAAAGCCGGATCTGACATCCTTAACCCGGAGAACTACAGGCCAATTTCCAAGCTCCCTTACCTCTCCAAGGCTTTGGAGAAAATGGTCAATTCACAACTATCCAGATACCTGGAAGAAAACTCACTTCTGGATCCCACCCAGACCGGCTTCAGAGCCAATAATAGCACCGAAGCAACGTTGCTGGCAGTGTCGGACAGTGTCAGATGCATCACAGATCAAGGGGGATCTGTGGCTCTGATACTGCTAGACCTGTCAGCGGCGTTTGACACGGTATCACATGACTGTTTATTAGACATCCTCCTGAGCAAGGGAGTGCAATCATCTGCGTTAAAATGGATTAAATCATTCCTTAGCAATCGCACCCAAGCAGTACACATGGGCCAATTTCACTCAAAACCTTGTCCCATCGGCTGTGGGGTCCCACAAGGGGCCTCACTAAGCCCCACTCTCTTCAATGTCTATGTTTCATCTCTGGCCGACATTGGAAGAAAGTGGGGCATCAGCATATGTTCTTATGCCGATGACACACAGCTGATGGTGACAATGGAGGAAGGGTCGGAAACAGCGAAGAATAACCTTCACAGTTGTCTCTCCGAAATGGCAGAATGGATGCGTATCCATTACCTAAAACTAAACGCCGGGAAATCGGAGATACTACTGTTCGGAGGAGCCAAACTCTCATGGAACGACACATGGTGGCCACCATCTCTGGGACCAGCCCCCATCCGGAAACAGTGCGCCAGAAACCTTGGTATTATGATGGATGACGCACTATCCATGAAGGACCACATACGCATACTCTGGGGCAAAGGTTTCGCAATTCTTAAACTCCTGGCAAAAATCTTCTCCTGGATACCTCTGGATTGCCGACGCACAATCACCCAGGCCCTCCTGGTCAGCCGCCTAGATTACGGTAATGCCCTGTTTGAAGGGATGAACGAGCAACTGTTCTCCCGCCTACAGGTTCTGCAAAACCAGGCGGCTAAACTGGTTTGTAACAAAGGCAAGCGAGACTCGGCCTCCGCATGCCTTAAAAAACTCCACTGGCTACCAATGCGTCAGAGGGCCACCTTCAAACTACTCTGTCACGCACACAGAGCCCTCCACAAAACGGGCCCTACCATCCTTCAAGGGAAAATCGAATTTTATATCCCTAACAGGAATCTAAGATCCAACAACTTAGCCCTGGCAAAACCCAAACGCATTTATAAAGCAAGGACAGGTGGACGCGCCTTCTCACACTTAGCGGCTAAAAGATGGAATGAGTTACCTGTGGACCTTAGACACACCACAAATCTCCTCCAATTCCGCCAAAAATTAAAAACCCAACTTTTCCCCAAAAACTAATTTCCCAGCACTGTCTCAGCAATCTCCCCTTTCTTACAGCGCCGTGATATCCCATGGGATGAGTGTCGCGCTCTACAAATGCAAGAAATAAATAAATAAATAGTTAATATGTCCAAACTGCACACTGCGTGCTAACTGTAGTTCGTTATATTAGGGGGGGTTACTGTGTGTGTTCATTGGCTGTCCCCTTCTTGGCCGCCCGCTGCTGCGTGGTGAGTTCAAGATGCCTGGGAATGACTTTACATCTTATTCTACTCACGGCACTCCAGTCTATGACGTTGCAGTTGCGGGTGTTCTGGATAGCGTCCCAATGCACCTTCATCGTGGTGGTGCGTTCTGGTCGGGTGGCGCGATCCCGTAGTAGGAGAAGGGAAGAACTGTCTTCTACCGTCTGCCGTCTATTCGAAAGATCGCTCTCATATCAGTGTGTCTGCCGTCTGAGGTGTCACTATCGGTGGCGTAACTGATCCGTCGCGAGAGGTTTGGGTGTCACTGATTTCCTCGTCTGATGAGAACAGGTGAGGGCCTCTTTCTCCATCTGAGCTTGTTCCCGTCAACCCACTCACTGCTGCTGCTTCTTCTAGAGCTCTCCTGCGCTCCGCGGTAATTTGCTCAAGATCAGGGGAGTTTTTAGTCTGAGTATCTGTCTGTCGCGTTAGTTGCATTAGGGGGACTCGCTTATGTTGACGCCGCCGTCTGTTAGATGGTCGCTGACCTCGCGAGTTGCTGTGACCGACTAAGTCTCCCAGATATTGTTCCTCCCAATCGCTCGCTGCCGTAGGATCCGTAAAGAAATTTGTGGTGCCATCATGGATGATCTTAAGGCAGGCGGGAAATAGGAGTGCGTATTGGAATTTTTTCTGGCGTAAGGTGCGTTTCACTGCCAAAAAAGAGGCTTGCTGGTGCTGAACAGCTTGAGAGTAATGTGGGAACAGCATGACCTGTTTGTCCTCCACTCGAAGTGGATCTGTTTGTCTAGCTGCTCGAAGCACCGTGTCCCTGTCCTGATAGTGTAGCAGTTTCAACAGGAAAAGCCGGGGTGGCGAGCCTGGAAATGGTTTGCTCGCCGGGACCCTATGAGCTCTCTCCACAGAGAAGTACGAAGTTAAGTCCTGTTCCTGAGAGAAGGTTTTGATCCATGTATCTACGTAGCGAACAGGGTCCGCCCCCTCTGTCCCCTCCGGTAGGTTAAGGACGCGAATATTGCTCCTGCGCGACCTTCCTTCCAAGTCGTCTGTTTTGCTTTCCAGGACCTTCACTCTAGTTTGAAGTTCTTTTAAGGTCTCCTGGTGCACCTTCAGTTGGGGTTCCACTATTTGGAGTGTCTTTTGCCCCTGTTTTACTTTATCCGCTAGCTTTCTGTGGTCGTCCCGCAACAAATAAAGATATGTGGCTAGTTCCCCAAATTTATTCTCCATGGTCACACAAGAGTATTCGATTGCTGCTAGGACTTGGTCCAACTTGGCTGACGTGGTGGCACCGGGAAGCTTCCCTGCTGGTCACAAGGATATCGGGTCCGGGGAGGGTCTTCATGTCACCGCTGGACTAGCCGTCACAGTGATCGCCCGCAGCCGCCCCATGTTGATGTGGGATCCCTGTGAGTTACAATGGGGTACCTTCTGGGTACATCTCCAGTTGTCTGCGTGGCCCACCCTTGTGGTGCGGTTCCTACACAGGCCATTTGGTCGGAGGTGATAACAGTTGTCGGTCCCAGTTGTGGTTACTCTACTTTGTGCTGTGGAGAAGTCCCCAGGGCCGGCGAGCACAGGTCATGGCCGGTCCGGTCGTCACGGAGAGAGGGGCACCATGCGAGACCCATGTCTGTGGCCCGCTCCGTCGGGGATGGTGTAGCTGACTCTCGCCTCTGAAGATTGGCTCACCAGCAGTCTGCAGGTACGCTTTGCTGTCTGGACATGTGTTTTACTGTTTTGTTTTCATTTTCTCCCGACATCCTCCAGGTGTGGGGGACTGCATGGAGCAGTGGCACATTCAGGGCAGGTTGTCAACTCCTGAGGAATCCACCTATCCTTGATCCAGCCAGGCAGGTGTCCGTGATGGGTTGGTATCCCAGCGGGGCGCAGTGTGGGTACAGCTATCTCCCTCCAGGCATGATATCCTTAAGGGTCCTGTATTGGGGAAGGCCAGAAGCAGGGCACCTACCGTGTATGTCCTGTGTCCTCTCCGTCCCGCTATGGGGCACTCACTCCTCTCCTCACCCCACAAGTCCCCGGTCTCTTGGGGATGGGAAACCTCCCGGTGTGGCAGTTCATCTCGCTGAGTCCCCCATGAGTTGGGCCCTCTCTTGAAGGGATCTCACTGTATGCGAGATGGGTGGGGTCCTCCTGTCATCTACCCCGCCAATGCCTCAGTGACCCCACGCGTCTCGAGTTCAGATGCCGATTGGGGAACACCCAGCTCCGGACTCGGGGTACTGCACGACCTCCTCACGGGGGCAGGGACCTAGCTGCTTTGGTGTAGAGCCGGTGCAGGGGTTCAGCAACTCAGCCCTCTCTTCAGCGAAGTCTTCGAGGAACTTACGCTAGTGGCGAGGCATGTTGCACACCAGCCGGGTTCCTCCCGTCCCAGGCTCGGCGCCGGTCGATGCTCCCATGGGGGCGGGAAGCCTCCTGATGCAGCAGTTCGTTTCGGCGGGGCCCCGACTTGCCCGGCACTGTCCTGAAGGGATCCCGCCGTTTGCGAGGCGGGTAGAGTCCTCTCGCCGCACGCCCCGTCAGTGTCCCAGTATCCTCACGCGCCCCGACTTCAGACGCCGATCAGAGTATTCGCAGCTCCGATCCCTGGGCACAGCACCACCTGCTCAGGGGCAGGGAGACTTCAACTTCGGTGAGTAGCCGCTGCGGGGCTTCCGTGTCGCGGCCCTCCCTCGGGGGGACATTCACTGGCAGCTGGATAGGTTCCCTCCCGGTGCTCACCATTTGTTTTAGGTGTCCGGGGTCCCACAGTCCAGCGGTCCACCTGCACCGTCTCGGCAGATCCAGGGGCCATCCTCAGGATATGGGGCTCCCTCCTTGTCGCCTCCGACTGTTTGGACTCAGCGGGTGCCGCCATTTTAAGTGAAGCTCGGGATCATCAGAACGGTGCCATCGTCCCTGGAAGGCGATGCCGGAGCCAAGTTTCGAGGCATCACGGGCCCGCCTGTAGTCCGCGGTGATTCCAGAGCCGCTTTTGTTAGTATTCCCTGGGCATTATTACTATGCAGTGATCACTTTGCTCGGGCGGCCATGCGGAGCTCTAGAGGAGTGTGTCCGCCATCTTGGTCGGCTCGGCCACGCCCCCTTTCCAGTGCTAAAACAGTTAATAATAATAATAATAATAATAATAATAATAATAATAATAATCTTTATTCGGCATGTATAAAAATATGACCATAAAAGATACACAGTAATACAGTACAATATTCATCATCGGCAGCCAGGGCACTGCGTTAGCATAAGCAGCAATACTCAAAAACATCTTAAGACATCATAAAAACATAAAAAAACTTTAAAACGCTAAAACTCTTACATTTGCTCTTGGTGGAAGCAAAAATGTAGCTGAAGTTAGTCTGCATGACACACAAGGCCCTGCACCATAACACTCCAGTCTACCTTGCGAAGAAACTGAAATTTGGGTGGTAGACAGTCCCTAAGAAGCACCAACTCTCTACTCTTGAAACCTCAGAAGTTCAACAAAAAGAAAAACTTACAGCTCTCATTCTCAGGTCTAGCCCCAAGAATTTAGAATGCACTGCCTTCTGCAATCAGGTCTAATACCTTGACAATGCTTCCCCGCCGGACCTCTCTCTCTCTCAAGCTCAAAATTGATAGGTTATTCACCCCCAGGATTAAAACGTACTCTAGCCTTGCCACCAGAATATATTTCTCTGAGAAGGGCTATAATCTATGAGTCCACCCGAGGCTCTGATAGAATTGCCCACAGTTTACTATGTAGAACACAATTGAATGCTCTTGACAAATCGACAAAGGCTGAGAACAAATGGCCCTTCTTTACAGAGGTATATTTACCAATGAGTAAGTCAAGATTTAACCCCTGCTTAATGGTCCTCAGCCATTCTAAATCCATACTGTAGATCAGAAAGAATGCTATTGGTTTTGACCCAGTATTCTAATTGATTCAACAGATTTCTCCCTGCCACTTTTAACGAGTCAAGGAGTGAGAATGGGGTGGTAACATGTAGGATTGGCACAATCCTCTTTCTTAAAAATTGGTACAATTGTAGCCTCCGCACAGGTGTCCAAAATATCGGATCAGCAACAAGAGCCTAATATCCTCATTAAAATTGTGCCCCATAAGGGAAAATTAGCCTTGAACATATTGATGGAGATGCCGTCCGGGCCTGGGACTTTACAATCCTTACTCACTGCTATTGCCATATTGTGTCCAAGTAGAAACATACATTTTCTGAAATCAGAAGCCGAAACTTTCATAGAAAAAGGATAATACCCCTGGGACAGCTGACTAGGGATATAATAGATCTTATGAAAATGGGCAACCCTATTGGTGTCCTTAATTACTGCCTCCAATAAAGAGGTTTGGTCGTCCTTTGAAAGAGGGTCATTGCTGACATGCCAAAAATAAAAGGCATCTTTAGACAAACTGGATTATACAAGAGATTCCCAGGCCATATTTTTTAATTCCTTCTTCCTTTTCTTCAGTTCTCACCTCCAAGGGGCAGTGCAGCAATTTATTAATGGCTATCTTAAGATGCTTATGGGCTTTAAAATAAGTGCCATCAACCCAACCAGGACTGTCACTATTTGGCTGGGGCTGTGTTCTGGTTAAAGAGTCTTTGAGCTTGTCCAGGGGAGCAAGATGGAGTCTGAGTGAGATCTCATGCTGCTTGGCCGCTCACGGCAGTTACATCACCGATCGGCTAGGTGCCCTGCGGAGACGGACAGCGAGGAAATCACAAATGACCAGCTTGCATCCTCAGCAAGCTGTGCTAAAAATAGTTGTTACCAGTGCGGTTGCGGCTAATCACAAAACTCATCAGGATTCCAGGGTGCTGCCCACAAGGAGGCTGTGATTACTGCTCTTCTTTTGGACTGCTTGGTGTGCCGCATTTTTGTTACTCGCTTCAGCCGCCCCAGCCCTCTCGAACTTTGGACATTGAGTACAGGAGAGAGGTCAGCGGCAGCGGCACCGGAACTGCTCTACAATTATGAACACCAGGGGAGCCAAGATGGGGAAGAATAATAAGGCAAAAACAGCCACTGCCACCACTGACACTGAAGATACCGGTCCAGGAGAAAGTGAGAGCAAACCAAAACGCGAGCTCAGTGCCAATAAAGAGCTGTTGGGGAGGCTTGGGGGAGGCAGTGTGCAAAACGACATAGCGGGCACCCATCCTTTAATTGCAAAAATGTTTCTCGTGGCTCATGGGTCGCCTCCTGCTATAGACTCCAAGACATTCTGTACCTGGTTACCCTCAATTTGTATTGTTCATTTCAGGTCTTGGGCAGCCGCTGAGGCTTTACTAACTATACACAATGAATAGAGAACAAGAAGCACAGGATCTATTTAGGAACCTTAGTTCAGGTTCCTCCATTACTGTAGCAGTGACCTTGACCAACCAACCTAAAAATGAGGGCCTTAGAGCCAAATTTATCAAACTGGAAAGACTTAATAGATTAGAATTAAACAAATGGTGGGATGTGGTTACTTTAAAACAATATTTGGCCTTAAACCGTATTCCCGTGGACTTAGATCACAAATTGTTCCAACGTACGAGGATCTGGAACCGGACCTCCTGGATAGGTGGGAAAAGGAATTGACAACAGTTCTAACAATTTGATTAGAATTTTGATTGATAATGCTGAGAGAAGATAGCCAAATTACTCATAGAGATACAGACCTGTGAAGAGGAAATTAAACAACTTAATCTTCCAGAGGCAACAGTTAAAAATTATAACATGCTTGATGAAATACTTGCCAATTTACAGGCTGATATTAAACGTAGGAAGGCAAGGAAACTTAAAAGGGATGAACATGACTATAACACGGTCGTGTCTTCGCTTTTGCCCCTAGATTTGATCACTTAATTAATAAAGAACAGACAAGTAAAAAGGGTGTGACACCATCAAGCTCTGAGATTAATTCATCCTCTAGTAATATTTCGACTAGCGAAAATGAGGATTCGGTGGAACTGGGAGCAGTTACCACACCTGATAAAACTTCTTTTTTACAGGAGGTACGTCGAATCAGAATGGGGAATCGGGAGACAGGAGGAAGATTCAGAGACAGTGGGGGAGAAAAACAAGGAGAGGGACCAGAGGCAAAAACAGACGAAAATGTAAGACTAGGGATGAGAACCCGCTCCTGGAAGAAATGAATGTAGTAGCTAACGAAATAGAGATAATCAACCTTTCTTCTTATGAACTGTCAGAAAGTATGACATCTGTATTAAAAAAAGGTTTGGGATTCTGTCCGTCCGTGTGTATTGATTGGTACTCGGTTAAGATTGACATATATAAGTTTGCGAGATTACTGAAACTTAAAAAACATTTTTCAAGACAAGAAGTAAGAATGAAAACTACATTAAGAACACCACTTTTGAGTAAATTAACTATTCAAGAGGTACATGATACAAAATTACTATTGTCTCTAGCAGAAAGTGAGGATGATCCGGTGACTATGAATGCTCTATTAACTGATTTAGAGATTACCCAGGGACTAGCTACAGCTAGTGGTCTTAAAGTTAAATCAAAATGGACCCTCAGCTCTCTGCAGGAAATGTTGTGGATGCTTTCTATAAAGCTGTGATTGCAGACATAGACAAACTTATTAGGAAGGAGAGAATGAGACCGAATGTACCTTTTAGAGGGAATCTTACTAAAGATGAAAGGTTGGCTCTGAAATCATTGACCTCACAAACTAATTTGATTATAAGAATGGCTGACAAAGGTGGCAACATCGTTCTGATGGATAGATGGGACTATAATAATGAAATTTTATCTCAATTGCATGATACCCGTTATTATGAAATGATTAGATCAAATCCTTTACCTGTTATTACAGATACGATTAACAAGAAGCTTAAAGATTGATATGATCACTCTCTGCTTGACCATGATGAATATGTATATCCACGTGTTGAGTTCCCACGGGCCCCGTGTCTATACAGTCTACCTAAGATTCATAAGAACCGCCAACGGCCACCAGGGAGGCCCATTATATCGGGCATTGGAGGGCCAACTGAGAAATTATCTCATTTTATTGATTATTATTTAAGACCTTTTGTGCAGAATCTTCCCTCACACATTGAGGATACTAAACATATACTCAATATTATGAATGACATCACATAGGAATCAGATATGATCTTGGCCACTCTGGATGTGGTGGCTTTGTATTCTAATATTGACCATAAAATGGGAGTAAAGGCACTGGAGAGTTTTCTTAACCAAAGACCGATTGAGTACCTGGATCATACTGCTATGATTTTAGATATGACTAGAATTGTACTTTCTAATGACTTCTTTTTATTTGAAGACGTCTGGTATAGACAGAGACCTGGAACTGCGATGGGTTCCAGATTCGCTCCGTCCTTCGCGAACCTCTTTATGGGGTGTTTCGAGGCAGAGTGGATCTGGGGCCCCAAGGGTAAACTTTGGATTGACCATATATATTACTGGGGAAGATATATAGATGATTGCTTGTTGATTTGGCGTGGGACCTCAGATGAACTGCAAGCATTTTTTGATTTTCTGAATACTAATGATGTAAACATGTCTTTCACTACACATTTTGATAAGAAACATTTGACCTTTTTGGATATCGAACTTTTTGTGGAGGGTGATGCATTATGTAGTCGTATGTACCGTAAAGAAACCAGTTGTAATGCACTCTTACGTGCAGATAGTTGCCACCCTAGGAGCCAAGTTAATTCAATTCCCTACGGAGAAATGCTAAGAGCTCGTAGGAATTGCTCAACAGATCGAGACTTTTCTTTTAACTTACAAGATATGACTCAGAGATTCAGGAACAGAGGCTGCGATGAGCGAATTATTGAAGAGGCATTGTCTAGAGTATCCAGACTTAATAGATTGGATACCCTTAAGCCCAAGCAGAAACACTTAACATTTACACAGCCACAAAAGATTAGATTGGTCACTAATTACGGGACAGGTAGCTAAAAACTCTTTTCTATCCTTACTAGGTATTGGGACCTGCTGAAGACTGATAATGATAATATTCCATTTCTGACAGATCGACCAAGTCTTACATTTAGAAAAGGTCTTACATTGGCTAATATTGTTAGTCCCAGTTATCCCAAATCTATACATAAGACTGACTGGCTGAGTCAGCGTCCGACTGGCTTTTATTACTGTGGAAGATGTAGCTCCTGTCGTTGGGCGACTAAGAAAATCAAGCAGTTTCAATATAATGATACAGGTATCTATGAAATCAAATCATTTATTAACTGTGAGACAACGTTTGTTGTATACATTATTCCCTGCTCATGTGGCAAAATGTATGTGGGCAGTACGGTGAGACGTCTTAAAGACAGAATGATTGAACATTTTCGGGCCCTTAAAAATGGGGATACTAGGTACCCTATTTCCTCACATTCTGTACAAAATGGTAATGACTCTATCAATCATAAATTTTCGTACCATGGAATAGAACACATTACCATGGACCGTAGAAGTGGAAATAGAACCCTTAAATTACGTCGCCCTGAAGCTAGATGGATTATGAGATTACGTGCAGTTGAAGAGGGATTGAATCTTGACTCTGAACTACAATTCTTCCTGGGGGATTGAACAGTATCATTTACATATCCCTGTTTCATTACTATCTGAGTGTGAATTGAAGTTCTAAATTATGAATTGTGTAAGATTGAATGTACATATAGTAGCAATGGCTTCTGTACAAGTAATGTTTTGTAAGATTGAAGCTATATATAGTGGCCTATGTTTCTGTATATGCTTTGTTCCTGTGGATAATATGATTATAACTCTGTATATTTAGTATTGATATGTGATTTATACTATGACAGTATGTCATACTACTCTTGATAGAAATTTGGGACTATTACTGAATAATATGTATATGTGTTCGTGTTTCTTTTTCTCCCTTCTCTTGTTCTATCCCTTATCTATCACATTTATTTTTCTTTACTAAACCTGAATGATGGTAGATCTGTATTATGGGAATGCCACACTAAATGTTGGAATATACTTTACATCATTTATTATTACTCGTGTGGCGCACCGCTTAGCTTTTGTGATTTCAGTTTGGGATATTAGCGGTTTGTTTCTGCTATTGGCAAGACTATATAATGATGTTTTTTAATTCGGCTTTGGTACCTATTATAAACCGTAGAATATGCCTTAAACTAGATTATTCTTTATTTTCTTTAAACACAGAGCATTACACGGGATTGTGGCACGTTACTGGAGATCGTGGTAGTGGGCTTGACTGAGCCCTTGATTTGAACCTCCGTTTATCTTCCCGTGAATCTCACTTTATGTGTGTTTTTGTGGAGTGATTATCTTTTACGTAATTGAGTATTGTACTCTTGAATGGTGACTTTTATTGCTATTACATGATTACTTATTATGGTTATTACCATTTGCACATTACAAGATGGCGGGGACTTTTAGACACTATTCCAGCTTATAAGCTTAAAATGGCGCCTGTGTAGAACGCTAGATGCCGAGATCGCAGTTGAAGTGAGGACGTACTTTCGACATGGGTAAGGGTTATATCATGAGGGGACATCACTAAGTCAGTATCGCTAGGGAAATAGCAGTTCTACCTTAGATTTATTATATTTTTTTCTCTCTTTACATAGGGACACGTACTCGTGCCTGATCTGGAACAATTATATATATAATTATTGAATCTCATATTTACGTGCATTATGGAGAAGCCCGAGTACGAGGTGAGATTACTAAATTTACTATTCGTATCATCGGGTTTGATTTATAGTGTGGTACTAAGGCTTATATTTATGTTTCGTAGGTTTTACACGACATTTCAAAAGGAACTGATAGCAATACTGGATTGTGAATGTCAAATGGTTACGATTTACGGATAATTTGGATGTTTAAGTTACCGACATTATTTGGATGCTTTGTTTGTGAGTATACAAGTATGAATTGCTACGGATATTCGTGGACTTCCGTTTGTATGGGGACTCATGTGCGGTATTCCTCTGTTACAGAACCCATTATTTATTTATACTGAGACCATGGCTCACGGTCTGTGAAATCGCTTTTGAGGTAATAGATTAATTATATATTTTTTATGGCATTATGACTTTATAATTTCTCTTTTTTCTTGGGCCCACATTACTAGGGCACTTGGGGTACACGATTTCGTGGTGTTTTACTCTTTACTTTTTACACATAAACTTTGGAACTTTACTTGGTTCTCTTTGGGGGATAGCCTATGCTCTTCCCTATTGGTTGATATTGAGGCCAATAGGTTATGTTTTGTATACAAATGCAACTTGTTTATAACCAGTGACATTATTTTTACTTCTTCTTGGGTTGCTGCCCTGATGAAGTCAATTGTGCATTTTACAATGCTTGACGAAACACGTGTTGGCTTCTGAATTATTATCGTTTTTGAAGTAGAGGATTTGCAATAAATTCAGAATTGGAACTTTGATTTGGACAGAACTTTGTATCCCAGTGTCACGTTACTTCTGGAGACCGATCGAGTGGATCTCTAACCTGATCAGGACTTACTTATGAACAGTGTCTATTACTTGGACTTATTGATACAATTGCATTACGCAGTATTGTTTGTGACTTATTATTGAGTGCTCTGTGAGAATTTCATCAGACTCCAAGACTAACTCTGCTCCACATACACTTCCCCCTGAGTGTGTCCCCGTGGATTTGCCAACACCTCAGCCAGCCTCTCTAACTAATCAGCAAGTAACAACCCCACCCAAGGCGAACCATGTGGAGGCACAGCAAGCTGACACTGGAACTATTGATGACTTACAAGACTTGGCTGACAACTTGATTGCTCCTCAGGTAGAAAGTGATGTTGGTTAACTAACTGATAGACAACCAAGGGCATTCCTGGTGTACTTTGGAAACTTTCTTCTTAGGTAACTTGTATATGACCAGGCCCGCCCAAATTCCCAGAAGGGGTCTAATGGAGTAACTTTTTTTGCGAATTCCGACTTTTGCCACCAGACGGTAGAACGAAGATGGGGTCTACATCTGTTAATCTCCCCGTTTCAGGAGATGGGAGCACAAGTGAACTTAATGAACCCTGCCAGACTTAATGTAATCTATAATGGGGCTTCTAAAATCTTTATGTCCGAAATTAATCCTGGCAAATTGTTGGGGGAGATTAAATCTAAGAAGGGCTTAAGCTAAGGAATTTCTCTCACTTCTCTTGGGAAGGGAAAAGCTCCAGCTCAGGAGATTATATCACTGTTTTGGGTAGGAGAGGGCAAAGAAAAGATCTTTCACTCCTTATCTTTATGGGCTCCCTCACCATTGAACAGCCCTATTAAGAATCTAGGGCGTGCCTATTTAAGAAACTCACCATCCCAAATTTGATCGTGAATACCAGAATGCTTACTTAATACTTCTAAGGCGTGGTTCAGCGGCGGAGACTCACTTTTGACTACCATCATTCAGGTCATTCCTGATTGCTCACTGAGAGGAGGGAGAGATGGGGTGGGGAGGGATGGGGGGGAGGGGGGAACTGGACCGAAACAGGGCGATGAAGGACACGTTTTTTCTTCTCTTTTTTCCTTTTTACACACAAATACTTATTTAAACACTGAGCATAGTCAACAAAATTTTAAATCGCTCAAGAACCTTTTGGTCCAAATTTCTTTAAAATATTAAACTGACTGAGGTAAATACTTTTAGACTTGTTTCAGCAAACATATGTGGGTTGAAGGAAGCTACAAAGAGACAAAAAGTAGCCTACGGTTTACGTTCGCTGGGGGCTGATATTATCAGGGGCTCACAAAAGCACTTTTTGACTTCACTAGGGTTTAAAGTTATAGGGGCTACCACACAGGGTGCGAGAATAAAAGGGGTAGGAGTTATAGCTGAAAGTAGACTACCTTTAGAATGTCCCCGCGTCAAATCCGATTCATTGGGCAGATGCGTAATTACGGAGTGCCACCTTCCCCCCAATCCTCCTTTTACCTTATGCTCAATTTATGGAAGCAATGCAGATGATCCGGGAAACATTAATTGGATTACGGGGGAACTAGCCCATTGGCCTACTCCGATAATTGTCTGTGGCGACCTTAATATCAATCTGCCCTGTAATTGGAAAATGGACGATAAATGGATGTACACAGACAGGAAGCCCTGAGTATATCAAGCAATAATCAACTAAGCTCAAACCCATGGGCTCAGTGACGCTTGGGCCAATCTAAACTCGATGCGACCAGCCTACACTTACTTTTCTGCCCCAAACCGTGCATTCGCAAGATTAGACTACTTTTTGATCTCATCGTTCTTACTAAGTGAATGCTCCATAGATGCTGCTCCGTGCCTTATGTCGGACCATAATCTACTTATTCTAAAATGTTGGGGGATTGGGAAACTGGAGGGAAACTCTGAAATGCAGTTTTGAGAAAGCGCTACTATATGATGTGGGATATCGGTCACACATGCAAGCATGGATCCAAGAATTCCTTGAGATAAACATGGGAACGGCCCCAATTATGATAGTGTGGGACACACCAAAGGCTGGCATTCGAGGGAAGACTCTTGGGTTCTCTCTCAGGAAAAATAAGAAAGAAAAACTGCTGATCTGTGAACTCCAGAAGAAGCTAAAAAAAGGCAGAGGTGAAGCTAGTCCAAATTGTTCAAGCAGGGGGGGGCACCGAGGCTATCCAAAATGAAGTAACACTTATAAAAGCTAAAATAGGGTCAGTATTTGCAGAAAAGGTTGCAGGTGGGCCACAATGCGGGAAAAAAATTACGAATGCAGTGACCTCATTGGTCACCATCTAGCCATGAAAACCAGGCAGAAGGCTATAGGCAGTGAAATACTATCAATTCAACTTTCTACAGGAGAAGAGACTAGCGATCCCAGTAAAATACAAGAAGGCTTCCGAGAATTCTACTCTGATTTATATACAGAAAAGAGTAGCAGGCCAGCTGACTCAAGAGAAGATGAGATCATTAAATAGAGAGAAGAGGTGAATCTAATGCAGCTTAGCAAGGAGAGCTGTGATCAGCTTGATGTCACCCCGACCTGGGAAGACATTGCCGAAGCTCTAGCCAGCTTGCCTGACGGGTAAGCCGCAGGAGTGGATGGTAATTTTACAAGTTCTTTGCTCTCCAAATCAAACCCTCTTTTATATTGTAACTTAATTTTTAATGGGGCCTCTCCTCCGGCCTCCTGGTCCAGTGCTAAAATCTAAATTTTTCCTAAAAAAGATAATTCACCCTTAGAGATGCGCACACACAGGCCAATCCTGGCGATGAGAATATCCTCAGTAGTCGAGTCCTTGGTCTCAGAATGGCAACATGGATTCATTCCTAAGAAAAGCACCACCGAACACATCAGGCGGGCCATTACCTTGTTTGACTGCGGGACAGGTGATAGGAGACCCGATGCTACTAATCTTATTAGATGCTGAAAAAGCATTCAATCGGGTCTCCTGGCAGTTTCTCTGGGGCCTTATGAGAAAGGTGGGCTTTGGACCAAAACTAACACAAGCTGTACAAGCCTTATATCGGAACCCGACAGCCGGTGTTTCAATAAACTGGAGGCTAACTGAGCAAATTAACATCTCTCTGGGCACCAGGCAAGGGTGCCTGTGCTCCCCCTTGCTCTTTGCCCTCTAAATAGACCTCCTAATCAAAAAGATAGAAAATAACCTAGCAATCCAGGCAGTAAGCATATTTGGATGGAACACTAAAATTATGGCTTACACCGATGAAAATTCGGGAACATTTCGGGGTATGCACTGAATAAAAAAAATAAAAATAGTAGTAAACAAAGAAATTAATTGGATAGATAGCCGGGTTGTCACAAAGGCCATGTAATTGGGGGTGACTGTAATAGCAAACGTGGATGAAATTGTGGCAGAAAACCTAATCCCTCTGGCAATTGAAACATAGAGAGCTCTTAATCGAATTAATAACTTACACTTGACACTGGTGGGAAGATGCAACGTAATTAAAATGACCTACTTCCCAAAGCTACTCTACTTTTTCTGATCCATCCCACTGGAATTTAATAAATCCATGCAGCAAAAATGCCAGCAACTTTTTACACAATTTTTTGGGGCTTATTTGCAACCCAGAACGGCATTGAAGCAACTATCTCTTCCCAGGGAGAGGGGTGGTTGTGCCTTTCCCAATATAGTGCTTTATTAATGGGCTTCAGTCCTGTAGTATGGTGCGGAACTAGTGAAGGAACACTCCTTCTCTCCTTTTATTGGGCTTCCTTCGCCGTTTCAACTACTGTTAGGAGAAGAGGCCCGTGGGTGTCTCCTCAGACAGATGTCTTTCGGATATTACATTCATGTCAGATTCAAGACACTGATAATGTTGCATCTCTGTAATATATATATATATTTTAATTAAATAAAAAATAAAAAAAGACTTATTAAATTGTCTTTGAACCCCACCAGAAATCATAAGAAAAGCAGCCTTAATATCAACATCACTAGAAGTGTCATAGGCTTGAGTGTGGGCAATAAAATTCTTTTGAGAAAATGTCGAAAATTCACCAGGGACCACCACAGAGAGACACCATTATGACTTGTTAAGGCTGAATTGTCAAGAATGTGTTCAATATGGATGTTTTTCCACCTATATTTCAGTCTAACCTTAATGCTCTGGGGAGATGGTCACTCATAAAGTAGGATGGGTAATAAAATCACCTACCACAAAATTCACAACTATGAGAACAAAGGATATAATCAATAACAGTGTTGTGTCCACCACCAACTAAAGTGGAATCAATTGGAATGGAGGAACACAATTTGTAAAAACAAGATTAATTTTAACATTATATAATTCAATTTAAAAGACATATCTACGCTGTCACCTGTTAGGAATTTGGCTTCTCTGCCAATCCAATTGACCCATCTAACCATTTTTAAGTCCTCCAATAGGGCATTTGTCAGACCCTTTTTCTTATCCACCCAATTAATTAATTACATTTTCAGGCTCTCCCAGGATTCAGATTCAGGATGTGAGAGAGTTGGTATATTCCCTAGAATTACCACAACGTGTGTAACTTCAGGTGGGAGTACAAGGCCTGTCAGTAAACCTCCTGGTGTGGTGATGGCCAGGTGTCTTTAGGCTTATTGGGTTGGAGGTTGAGATGCAGGATCAGATAAAAACGGTTATTTATAGGTGAAACACCACTACAAAGTTCTGGAGTATGTCGAGTGGAAGGATGGTTATTACAAGATATTGAGTTTGAAGATCAGTTAACAGAAGGAGGCACAGTCAATGAATTTGGGTTTGCCAAGGTGCTATGTCTGGCATTAGCTTGCAGACTTTCTAGGCAGCTGTAGTAGTTTTTTTTTACTAGGGTCAGTCTAGAGAACAGGGAGTTCTAGGAATAGTTAGCTGATATTCCCAAAGCTTCAACATTAGTAAATAAAACGTTAAAATCCACTGTATTTGCTGCTGAGGTTTTGGATGATTTGCCCTTTTTAGCAACATGCCTACCTGGCCCATTGGAGGCTCTGGCAAGACCTTCCTGCGCAGAACTAGCTAATGTATCCGGGAGAGGGTCAGGGATTTTCATACATTTATACAGAGGGTCTGAAATTGATTCAGAGGGTGAGGAAGAATTGAAGACATCTCAGTTGGACTGGATGCACCCGTTAACCATACAGCCAAAAGTGTCTCCAGAGCTTTTAGTAGTCAAAGCTGTGCATTTAAAAGTTCTCAGTCTCTCTTCGACAGAAGTGATTTCCTGATCGAGGGCACCCATGGCACTTGTCAAAACGTTTATTAGCCAGGTGCTAGTCTTACCTTGAGATTTGGTTGACAGCAGTTTACGCTTACCCTTTGTGGGTGATGATAAAAAACAAAGAGCCAATAGAGAAGACACATCACAGCCTCATCCGGCCGCGGACAGGTGCAGACAGGCTTGCTCTTGGCCTGGTCTTTGGCCGAGAATGTGCCCAGGCATATCCTATGCCTGCGGGAACACAACACACTGAAAAGAGCTTCCAGGACATTGGAACCCTCTCCCCCCGGCTGACAATGTTGGCTTGAATGGATCCAGGGGGAACACAACACATTAAAAAGCACTGCCTGGATGTTGGAGCTCTCCTCCCGAGCTCCCAGTGTTGGCTGGGGCCTGAAGTCCCTGCTGCCTTACCCAAGCTGACTGAAATGCGTTCCGTGCCTGTGGAAAACAATGATCTGAAAATCGCTTCCTGGATGTTGGAGCTCTCCTCTTGGGCTCATGACGTTGGCTGGGGGTTGTATTCCCTCTGCTGCAGTACCTAAACTGGCCGAAATGAGTGCCTCACTCACAGGAACACAACATGCTGAAAATCTCTGCCTGGACACTGGAGCCATCCTCCTGGGCTTGTGATGTTGGTTGGGGGCTATAGTCCCCCACAACAGTCCCCTTACTGGCCGAAATGCATCACCAGTTATTGAGAAATGAATCGTAATTTAAAATCAACTTTACTAATACAACTAAGCTGCCCTGCAACTGGAAGGACTGCCCTGCTGCCTGAAGAAGGAAGGCTGAACCTACTCCTTGAACCCCAGACTACCAGAATGACTCCAAGGGCCTCGGGGAGAGTTACAGGTCATAACAAGCTTGAGAGACCTATCCTGCATATTCTCAGCTAGCCAAAGCCAAGTAGACCTGTCTGTGCCCTGCTGCTGGCCTCTGTTGGAGTGATTGCTGATCCCCTAAAGGTGCCTCCAAGTTTGCAGCCCTCAGTTGGCAAGATAGTGCACTCCTCCTTATCCAACTGAGGGTTCTCTCAAAACTGATGCAGGGCAATACAACTTGACAGAGGACCTCACATCACAGCACCTGCAGCTCCTGATTGACAGCCTCATCAGTACTGACGCAGTGCAACACGACGCAGGACCGGTGCCTTATTACAACAGATGCAGTGCAACACAACTCAATGCTGCACCTCACATCTAAGCACCGTGCAGCTCCTAATCGGCAGCCCCATCGTAACCGATGTAGCACAACTCGATGTAGGACCTCACATCACAGCATGTTGCAGCTCCTGATGGGAGGCCTCATTGCAACTGATGCAGAACAACACAACTCGATGCAGGACCTCACAATGCAGCACCTCACAGCTTCTGATCGGCAGCCTCATTGGAACCGATGCAGGACCTTGCATCACAGCATCTTGCAGCTCCTGATATGTGGCCTCATCAGAACCAACCCAGCGAGACATAGGCCTCATATCTCAGCCCAAGTACAACCAGGCGCACTTTCCAGCTGGCTAAACTCAGTCCTACACCCAGCCTGCATTTCATCACAGTCAGCGTGAACTTGTGACTTCCACCCGGTCCGGCAACCAGATAACAATTGCTGCTTTTGATTTTAGGTGCAATACTTAATTAAAACATTTACATATAATATCCGCTGTCCTACGGATTGGATTTTTGTCTTGTTTTGGTTTTATTTTATTTATTAAAATGTACTCTAGTTTACTAGATTGGTGTGGGATTTGTCTTGTGTTTTGCTTTTACTTGCTGCATGAAACTTTACACTTTAGCAGGATTGTTTTGAGCCAAGCTACCAGAGGGTTAAGCTGGTTCATTTAGTTTCTTTTTGTGGTTTTCCCCAATAAGGATTGTGGGTGCTGCTTGAGAAGGGTTCCTACCCCCCTCAACCAATAACCTATTTCCTACACTGTAACAACACTATGTTTGAATATATTTTCTGGTGATGTCGATCAAACTCATCTGTCTATGATAAGAAGAAAGACTATTGTTAACTCAATGAAATATGGGTTTTACTGTAGCACCTTTACCAAAATCCAGGAATTGCCTACTTTCCGTCACCTTGCAATAAAATGGCAATAATTTTTGGTGGCACAAATCACCATTAGAAATTACCTACAGTTGCAGTATTAAATAATCGGAGCCTACAGGTCCACTTAAATTCAATGAAAGAATGAAGTCTTTTACATTCTTGGAAGCAAGCGAGTCTATAACATAATTAATAAACATCCTTTTTAGGATAAAAGTTGTATTTTTCATTAAATAATTTCGAAAGATTTTGAAGTCTCTTTTTGTCTGCATATGATACCATATCTAACCCTCCTTTTATCCACTCTCTAATGTCTTTTTCAAGTTATTGTTCATCAATTGTTACAATATGTCAAACTATTTAAGTTGCTTATGGAGGGGCAATGATTTTTTAACTAATGTACAATACCTTCCCATAACTGGGACTTCTTGACACCTAGTTATCATTGTGTAATACAAGTAAAAGTTGTATTCCAGCAGTGAAATTAGACTACCAAACACTGGTGGCCAACGCAGCATGTCTGATCCACAGGTGTATCTAATGAATTTCAAAATTTTAGACATTTAGAATGTAAGTTCTTCCGAAGTTCAGGAAACCTAGAATCAACTGTAGGTTTTTCAGCGTTTTTGGAGGTTGCTGCCAGGCTTTTGCTGACACTTGATAACTCATATCCTAGAAATAGGACGTTGAGATGGACAATTCTTGATTTTTTTTATTGAATTGATAACGTTCATAGGCAAGGCCCAATATAATGGTGTTCACCCTGTTCAAGTGCCTGTCCAAGTCATCATCTGTCAGATAGATGTCATCCACATATGACAATGCCTCGCCATCATAGATTTGTAGTAACTCTGTTACCCTTGTTGAGAATAACCCAGGACTATTCTTGAATCCCTGAGGGAGACGACAGAAGTGACACTGTGTCCCCATAATTGAGAAAGCGGTCAAATACCTACTTTCAGGTGCAATTTTTTGACAAAAGAAACCGCTAGAAATATCTAATGCAGTTTTATATTTTTTACGCACAATGTTATTCATTAAAGCAGTACTGTGTGCATTTTGCACTGCAAATGTTTTGCAACAAGAGTTTAGATGTCTGTAATGCAATACTAGACGATATGTATTATCTGGTTTGGATACAGGAAACAAAGGATTGTTCATTGAGGAGGTGCATTTTTCAATCGCCCCTTGATATTCAAGTTGATCTAATAACTCCCTGACCTGTTTTTTAGCTTCTTGCTTAACTATGTATTGCCTTTGTGCAGTTGGTTGATTTTGTAGTTGGATTTTATGGTGAGGCGAGTCCTCATCCCATCCTACATGATTTTTGTATAGTGCTGGGGCTTGGGCCACTGCCCATTTCCTGGCATATGTATACTTTAAATGAACTGGAATATGGTTAGAGAAGGCTGGCATAATGATGTCTTTGCCATGTGGGCACTCCCTGTCAAATGTCGGTGGCCAGTCTTTTTCATCCAGAAGTATGTCATAACCCTTAGAAAGTCTCTCCTAAAAGAGTGCTTTCACTTTTCTTGGTTTGTCTCCCTCCATCCGCAGTGTTATTTCATATAACCTATGTGGAGAACTAACCCTGGTATTCCAGTTTCAACTTCAATGTCTTCATTCAAGTCCATTGTCTCCAGAAGTCCCTTCAGGTTCTGGCGAGCTATTGTGACTTCTGCTGCACTGTCCGACATTGTCTGAGCCCATTCTCAGTTCTTGAGTTGTGTCCTCAAGATCCTTGGCATGTCTGATTTTTAGACCTGCTACCTTCTTTTTGATAAATTGAGGTTTCTTGTTTTTCTGAATGTGTTGATCCTCTTTGGACTTCACATGTTCTTACTTGTTTTATGACCGTCCTCTTCTTTCGTATTTCTGTGACGAAGTCTGAAAGGTACGAGAGGAACTTGAATCAGTATCTTGATATCTATCAGGTTTTCTCAAATTATCCCTATTCCTGAGGTTGTACCTCCTTTCCGAGGGCTCCTTTTTGAGGAGACCTACCTCGAGAATGAGAACGCTTCTCTTTAGAAGTTTGTTTGCTATTCTCCCACTTCTTTTTACAATAGGTAGGAGTATTTGTAGAAACGACCTTTTCAGGACTTTCAGACAGTTGTGGTTTCAACTGTATAATTCTATTAAATTTTGTATATTACTTAGTAATTCAACGTCTGACATTGCTTCAATGTCAGAGTCAGGTGTGTAGCCAGCTAAAACCGGCCATGTTGCTCCTGGTCTACCTAGTGGACCGAGCCTGGTAATGCAATTTAAATGTTTTAGGGCGCCTTTTAACCAGAGCTCATGCTCCTGGTATGTGAGTGGAATTTCAATATCTTCGAAAGGAATGTATTCCTGTGGTGGATCATCATCATTGTAGAAATGAAACACATATGTTATTGGATTTGCTTCATCCATTAATAGAACCACCTCTCGATGTTAGGCCAGTTTTATAAGTTTTATAGTCATGGCTTTCCTTAAATTTAGAGGTATGGCTATAGCATCCTAGTCGGTTTCTTGGAAACCTCTATAGTTAAAAACTGAATAGGCTGGATCAGCTGCAGCTCCACTGGTTTCGGTGTTGCTGCCGTTATTTGACATTGTTTAATGACATTTTTGCAGAGCAAGTTTTCAAGGAAACAAAGATAAGGTGCACAATATTTTGGAACACTGTATCCTTCAACATTGAACAAACCAAACAGCTAATACATAGGATTTCCGTCCTACTCAGCTATGGCGGATATTATCCTTTAACCCACTCCAGACGTCTATTGGAGTTTTACGGGAAAAAACTGGTCTCTGAGAAAAGCACGTCTGAGTTAATCATCTATCTAGCGCTAAATTAGTGCCTTACCCAACTTTGGGCACCATGTAGTGTAGTTCCTATATTCTCAATAGGCTCTGCGCATTGGAATAATGTACACTATAAATTTGACATAGGACTGAGGTCTGTATGTCTCTATCGAGTATATTTAACTTCATTAAGTGTGCCGACTAACTCACAGGTCACTAGAAACTTTCTCGAATGAACAAGAAGGGATTAGTGTCTGACCACCGCTTAAACATGACAACTTTGTTTCCCTAGAACTGGAACAAGATCTTCAGAGTCGTGGAAAAAATAGATAACTATTTTACTCAGTCAATCGTGCATGCTTCGTTTCTACAGAGTTGCGGAGAAATAGTGGGACGGCCGTTTTCAATAAAAAGGGGTTTTATTGAACAGTCTTATATTTCATGCAATAGATATGAACTGCTACTAACGTTAGACAGAATGCGAAGTATAATACGTACAGCGTAAACAGTAATATAAAATAATACTGTAATAGCATTGTCTGTTGCTATGACATATATAAAAATACATACATAAATAACACAGGCTAAAATACTCAACTGGTACTTCTAAAATATGCCTACCCCAATGTACCTAACATAGGTCTAGTACCAGGGAAGTAGTAGGTGCTGTCTTTTAGCTCAGTTTAGTTTTTGCCAAGAATTGCCAAAGGTTTCTTCAGGTTCTAATCAGCTCCACTGGAGCTGGATTCTCGGCAGGAGGATGACAGCTTATTGGTCAGTGCATCAGCTGGAGAGTTGGCTTCCTTCGGCACTTGCTGTAGCGAGCTGCATCGTGCAAGGAGGTAGTCGAACTGCCCCGAACCACACCGTGCTTTGCCATAGCAAGTGAAGGTATATTTATACCTTGAAGGTGATTAGGAATGCCAGCTTTGACGTAAAGTCGGGCATATGAACATCATGAATGACTCCCTAAGGAATAGTTGTTCATGCATAAAAAATTAGTTCTTGGAGAAATCAATATACAGGCAAGGGGAAGTCCCTAACAGCTTAAGAGTCTGGTTTTCCAAGAAATCATTGTGACGTAGATGAACAGATGGAAGTAGCCATGCCTGTATTTGGGTAGCATTGGCTATTCCTAAATAAGGACTGTTTTCCTATGCTTATATACGGGCAATGTGAATTGTACCTATATAAGGTCATGAATCAGGAAATTCATTCAGAATCTAAAACGACATACAACAACAGGGGACAACAGGGGACAACCCTGCCTCGTCCCTCTGCCCAGAGGGAAGTCATCCGAAATGTGATCATTTATCACAACCTGCGCCAGGGGGTTTGTATAGAACAACTGCACCCACGCACAGAATCTTGGCCCAAATCCCTGGTAGTGGAGGACCATGAAGAGAAAGGGCCACTCAACGAAGTCGAATGCCATGCAGGCAGCTAGAGATAAAATGACCGTGTCCTCCTCAATTGTATGCCTCTATGTAGTCTCTGTATATTAAGCGCCGTGTTGCGGTTCGGCATAAAGCCGGATTGATCCGGGTGGATCAGTGTTGTGAGTTATGGCTTTAGTCGCATGGCCAGAGCTTTAGCGAGTATTTTGACCTCTGCATTCATCAAGGAAATCGGCCTGTAAGACATGCATTCCTGGGGCAGCTTGCTGGACTTATGTATTACAACTATCGTTGCTAGGTGCTGATCCCTGGATAACACCCCCTTCTTCAAGCTGTCTTTGTACATATTAAGCAGATGGGGCATGAGCTGAGTTGCTGCTTTCTAGTAGAATTCTACAGGTATACTATTGGGTCCAAGGGCTTTTCCCGTATGCAATGCGCCTACTGCAAGATTGAGCTCTTCTTGAGTCAAATCCGCTTCCAGAGCTTGAGCTGAAACTTGGGTCAGTGTGTTCATTTGTATGTCTTTTAGGAAGGCTAGATTTTCTTCTATTGTGGCTGTGGCCATCCGTGTGTATACCTTCTTATAATGGGCTGCCAATGCATCAACTATGCGCTGTGGGTCTGTGATTACTGGTCCAGTCTCCAACCTGAGTTGCGCCACCCACCTACTAGCCCTTTCCCTTCTGGCTAGCCAGGCGCCAGGCTAGGAGCTTGCCTGCTTTATCACCTAGCTTGTAAATAGTGTGCTGCGTGCTGGTGAGTTTGGTTTTCGCCTCCTCCCATGCATAGGCCCTATATTCCTGTTGTGCTAAATGTAACTTGTGTGCCGAGGTGTCACTGGTGTCCGCAGCTTGATCAATTTACACCTGTGATACCCCCTGTTCCAAAGTCTCAATCTGCTGTCGTTTGACATGTTATTGTCCCACAACTAGGGAGATTGCATGACCCCGCAGTACTGTTTTATATGCCTCCCACGAAGTCATCTGAGATGGAACTGAGTGTTCGTTTTCCGCAAAATATTGCTTCATAACCATAATTAGACCCTTCCCTATCTTACGTTTTTTGAGATATCCAGGGTAAAGTGGAAACATACGGTGCCGTCCCGGGGCGTAGGATGCATATGTAATGAGTACCGGGGAGGGGTCTGAAATGCCCCTGGGCAAATGTGAGATCTCCAATATCCCTTCTAACCCAGTTGCCAATGTAAATATATAATCTATCCATGAAAGACTATTATGAACTCCTGAGTGAAAAGTGTATTCTTGCTCCTGTGGGTATCTGGTGCGCCAGCTATCAATTAGACCAATTGCATCAGTAAATTCTACTAATTTGTGGTTTACACTACTGGGGTCCCTAGGGGGTTGTCTATCAATGGTTGCGACCACCTTAGTGTTCAAGTCGCCCCCAACAATGAGTTCACCCTGTGGGAGTGATAATAGGAATTTCCCTAGAGCCGGGAAGGTTACCTTGTGTAATGTTGGCGGAACATAGACTGATAACAGGTTATAAGACCGTCCCTCCCATTGACATTCTATCCCTGCGTCCGGGACCCAGTCACTATCAGTGGGAAGCATTTATTAATCAAAATCCCCCCAAGGTGAATGCCGAGAGTATCGCCATTTTGTAGCACCATTTATCCAGGGCGCTGCAAGCCAAGCCCACCAAGTGCAGTTCCTGTACCAGCGCTACAGCTGGGCCTTTACGTTTAATGTATTGGAGGACCAGACCCCTTTTTATTTTGTCACCCAGACCATTTACATTCCATGACATCACAGTGAAGGGAGGGTGCGGCGCCTTAGAGGTCGAAGACTCGATGGGCAAGCCGTCAATTGGTGTGCCCATTCGTGGTGCTTGTGACATCATCTATGGAGGAGTGAAAAGTGCCCTGTAATATGCTTGTCCTATAGCCACCATGTATGCCGTCATGTAGCGTACTGTTTTTCTGCAACAAAACAAACAATAACCCCTTGAACTGAACCCTTACCCTCCCCACCCTGCCTCCCTGTACGGCGTATTTAAAACTACCCGCCACCCCAACTCAGCAGAGTGCTTATTCCCCATAACTTTGTACTTGCGTAAGGGGGAGAGCTGTTCAACGGTCTCCGCTAGTCATCCCGTGAAATCTGCTTTCTACTGCGGATAAATGTTCATATGATATTGTCTCTGCCACAACTCCAAGTGTTTCTGATAACGTCACTCAGAAATGTCCAGCTTGGTCTTCATCCAACTTGTAAAGTTGTTGGCTCCTTGCATTCCTGTCACTAGGGTTGTTCCTTATTTTAGTCCTAAAGTCTGTTGAGCCTGACATCAGTCTGAGTTCTCATCAACATGTTGCTGTGAGCCACCAGATGCTTCCAACTCTCTCTTTTCGATGAAGCTCTTGTTAAGGGTTGGTGCTTCTATTTTTGCCCCTACCTCCTGGGTCCCTTGGTGTGGCGACATCCCTCCAGCCTGTCGTGTGCCTCTTCTGGTGTCGAGAAAAAACAGCTTTTCCATTCTGCCTCTACTCCTAGTTTCGCTGGGAACAGCATTGCGTATTTAGTTCTCTAGAGCGCAATTCTTTCTTGACTTCTATAAAGTTATGACGTTGCTTGGGCACAGCTGGCGTGTAGTTTGGATAGAGAGTCATAGTGCAGTTGTCCACACGTAGCGGGGGGCGACTTGCACCACCTGCAGAATTGTATCTCGATCCCTGAAGTTGAATATGCTTGCCAGTATGGGTCTTGTGGGGCCCTTGGCCGGGGTCTTCCCCAGGTACTCGGTGGGCCCTTTCCACCGAGAAGAAGCTGGAAAGTACGCTTGGCTGCAGCTGACTTTTAATGAGGTCCTCGACAAAAAGGTCCAAGGCCGGCCCCTGGACGCCCTCCGGCACCCTGACCAGGCGTGCATTGTTTTGCCATGATCGGCCTTCCTGATCATCCAACTTGCCCGCCATTTGCTTATGTGCCAGTTCATCTTTTCGCACCAGTCTCTGCAAAACCGCTGTGTCCGTGGAGAGAGCTGCCGGAGTAGTTTCTACCTCTGTTATCCTTGTGTTCATTTTTGAGACAGCTGCATGCAGTAATGTAATGTCTGTGGAGATCGTGCCAATAGATGATTGTACCTGGTGTAGGGTGGCCATTATATCCTGCAGAGTGACCTCCTTAGGTTTTTCCGTCTGTGGGCCACCTCCACTTTCTGCGAGCATAGCTGACGTATCCGGCTGGTCCTTATGATATGCATATTTTTCCAGCTTGTTACATTGTTCCGTGTGTTGGCCTCTACCTCCCATGTCATCCAGTTCGCTGGTCGTCTAAGCGGATAACTCAGGGGGGATATTGTCCATGCGCGGCCTTTTGGTTTTCCTGTTTCCCACTAACACCCATCCAAAAGCGGGTATTACCACCTCGGGTTCGCACCAATCCCAGCGTAGTTGCACCCCTGTTTTGCCGTCTCCACTTGGTATTTTCTGCTGCCTATGTAGCACCCTTTACAGTCTATTAGTCGCCCCCTTGGTCCGTCGCTGGTGAGTTGGGTAGCTCTGTGCCTCGTTTAGGTGTTGCGGGACAACTTTCCTCACCCAATAAATTACTGGGATTGTGTGCAGGCGTGATCACCCAGTCGGCCGACTATGTCGTACCACCCTTAACATCACCACATTATAGCTCAGTCAGAGGTTTAGGGCCCAGGGGGATATAGGGTCTCCACACCTTGATGCCACCAACCTTCAGGATCTGTGTGCATCGGCTTATGCACAGACGGGCACCTCTTTTCCATGGGATCGCACCACAACCGCCACCCCATTTCTTTGATTTTTGGACTGCGCCGTCGACTCGTGTGGCGGGCAGTTTGGGGTGCGGCAGAGGCACGAAGGTCCACAGTATGTCGACCAGGTACCCCCCCGGAACCCCGCTCAAGCTCGTATCATCTGTGCGGCTTAGTTGGAAATGCATTGTCTCGGCCCGGGCCCCAGGACGGCTCTTGAGCGCTTTCTAGTGCCTCCTGTCCATCCATCGAGCGCGGCACTTGGAGATCTTTCTCGTCCCAGGCCACTGCATTGGTGACTCACCTGCTGCATTGTAGAATTGGCTTGCGGTGTCCATTTTGGCTATTTGTGCTCCTCGGGTCTCTTCAGCATCTCTGGGAGTCCGGGCCGCTCACGTCCTCTGCAGCGTCTGACTCACGAGAGGCCCCAGATTCTGTCCAGTTCCTGGGCCGCGGGTCCGCCCCACGGTCCCAGTCTCTTCCAGTTGCTCGCACAGAGCTCATATTTTCTGTAGCCATGCCTCGGTTGTTCCGGAGTTGCTTCTATCGACCTGGCTTAAATTTGCTGACAAATTAATTACAGGATAAAAGGGGAAAAGTGCCTAGAGCACGTAGCTCTCTTAGGCTGCTGCCATTTTCGTTGGCTGCTAGCCACATCCCCTCTCCCCGCTTTCTTTAGTAATTTTCAGGAGGGAACGGGGCTTCCTTCCAAAGAGAATTTCGAACAGGGACACCCCTAAGCTGCTGTGAACTTGGCTTCTTATAACAAATAGGGCCAAGGGAAGGAGCTGGTCCCAGTTCTTCCCGTATCCTGTAAGGAGCTTCTTGAGGGTGAGTTTGAGGTGTCCGTTATATCACTTCACCAGACCATCGGTCTGGGGATGATACACAGATGTTTTTATGTGTCTAATGTTTTGTTGCTTACAAACCTGTTTCATTAGTCTTGAAACGAAAGGGGTTCCCTGTTCTATGATTATGTCTTGGGGAAAACCCATCCTGGAGAATACCTCTATGAGTCCCTGGGCTATTGTAGTCATGTTGGCAGAGTGTAAGGGTAGAGCTTCGGGATACCTGGTTGAGTAGTCAACAATCACGAGAACGTATTGACAACCCCTGGTAGATTTAGGGGGGTCCTATAAGGTCCATCCCTACTCGGTCAAAGGGTTTGCCTATGATAGGGAGAGGGTTTATTGGGGCCTTTGGAGGGATATAAGGGTTCTTCTTTTGAAAAATCGTACACTCCTGACAGTACTTCCGTACCTGAGCGTGTACCCTTGGCCCAAAAAAAACTGCGGAGTATGGATTGCGAGGTCTTTTCAGCTCCACAAAGCCCTGCAAGGAGGTGTGAATGTGCAAAGAACAGGATCTGGTCCCTGAAAATTGTGGGCACTAGCAACTGGGGTTCTTCACCTTTCTTGCCCACCCGGTACAGAAGGCCTTTCTTCTCAACAAAGCAAAGATATACTCTTTTTGGAGACAAAGGGGCGTCTTTAGCGCTTTGCCATGCGTTGCTGAGACTGCTGTCGTTGAGCTGGGCAGTTCTAAAGTGAGTGTCTTTGGGCCACGGTTCGGAGGCCAAAAGGCTGTTCTGAGGGTTTTGTGTGACTGAACTGTTCTTAAGATTCTCATACATTAAACCAGGAAACCATGGGTTGTCTATTCCTATAATAAGAGGCTCAAGGAGGTATGGTAGGGCCCCCACGTCAGCTGTGATTCCTAGGCCCTGCTTGGTTTAAAGTCTTATCCTGGCTAAAGTGTAATTCTTAATGTCACTGTGTACACATCTAATGCTGACACACTTCCCAGGTAATAAAGAGGAGGGGGGACCAAGCTCATACCATGTAACTGAGTGTCTACAACCGGAGTCCAAGAAGGCGGTTATGGGGTAATTATTCAAACACAAACTCACGTAGTACACTGGTCCGGTCTCCTGCACGTACTTTATGGACTGGGGCAAAAAAATGACGTCCATGGGTTTGTCTTCTGCTTTTTATTTTTTTCTTCCTGCAGCACTTAGCAATATGGCCCCACTCCCCACATTCAAAACATTGGAGACCAGCAGAAGGGAATGCTTCTGATCGTCCTGATCATGGTTTTGGGGCCTCGAAGGAGGTTCTGGTTGGTTTCCTTTTGTTTCTTATGTCTTGTAGAGGTCTCATGTTTTTCTCAGGCTCTTTTGCAAGACCTCTGTTCAGTGCCCTGACGTAGGATGTGGCCATTTCCACCAAATGCTCAAGAGTCAGACCAGCATGCTGGCACAGCCACCTTGTGTCCCTTAGGGTAGTGCTTCTAAATATTGCTCGAGATATATTCTCTCCATAATCTCCTCTCAATTTGAGTCTAGAGGTTTAAGCCACCAGTTCGTGGCATCCTTGATTTTATATAAAAGAGTCTTTGGTGTATCTCCTTTCGCGCCCCTTTCTTGCCTGAAGAGAAGGCGGTGAGCTTCATCATCGATCCCCAATCGGTCAAGTATAAACGGTTTCATGTGCCGGAAATTGGTGGTACCATCCTGATTGACTATTTGATAAGCTGCCTGGGCTTCACCAGTGAGCAGGGGTGCCAGGTAGAAAGGCCAACAGTCAGCAGACCAGGCATTGGCCCTTGCAGCTCAATCAAAGTAAAAAAAAAAAAGAAACAGGATTGTCTCCCGGGATGTATTTCTGCAGCGGTATCACTGTTCCTGGCAGGGCAGGAGCTCTCCCTTGTCCCAAGACCTGCAGGAGTTGTGTCTGTCTTTCCGCAAGCTTTGTTACATTTTCTGCTTGTGTTTGTATGGCCGAGGAAAACACTGCTCTGTCCATCTCGGCTTGGTTGGCGTTCTTTTCCGTGTCCAATTCCAGTTTACTCTGGGCTTTCTCATAAGGGCTATGATTTGTTCCATCTTGTGTCAGATGTGTTGTGCCTCCATTCTCCACCACTTTGTCGGGTTGCAAGGGAGAGGAGGGGGTTTGTACCCCGAGAAAATGCTTGTACACGTTATGTTCAGGTAAGGATGGTTTATTTTCAGTCTAATGGTCACCAAATGAAATATTCACAGTCCAGTTAAAAGGAGGTTCTTCCGTTCTGCACCGGTTCCATGAAAAGTCGGGAGGGGTGGGATTCCTAGGCGATACTCCAAAGAAGTCCAGGACGTTTAGGGAAAAAAAGAACAAAAGAAACAAACCAAAGGTCAGTGGTCATCATTCAATAACCTTAGTAGAGGGAGGGTAACGTGAGGGGGAAAATCACAGTTCGTAATGAAAGCGTAAAAAACCAAAAGAGAGATACAGTGTCCTCCCACAAAACTACCTGTTCCCTTCCCGTGCTTTAGTGAGCCCCAGGATACGATGACGTACCTGCTCCAACCACCCTCCTCCTGGAGTGTGGCAGGCATAGCGCAGTGCTGGTAGCCTCCGGTCGTCTCTCCATGTTCCAGGACATTTGGTGCAGCCTCGGGTTCACAGGCAAGCAGGTTGTTCTCAGCAGGCTTCTTCTCAATCTCTCCTAGCACTTCTGTCGGCTCCGTCGCATGCACGCTTCTCGCCCTGGCCACTTCCTCTTTCTTCGCGGCGTGCTCTCCCGATAAGTTCCCTGAGGCCGACGTCACGTCTCTGATCTCCTACTCTTTCCCCTTACAGGAAAATTGAAAGGGACCGTCCTCGTCCCGTACCTGTACCAGCAAGATATTGGATTCAGCGAGAGACCCTGATTCCTGCTTCCCGGGATCTCCCGACAACAACAAAGCTAAATATGCCCAGGCTCAGTGTGCATCATTGACATTATTTTACAGATAAATTTGCAACATAACATGTGAGCAGTTTAGAAAACAAACCGTAAGATGTGGTTCATCCATCAAATTTCAGATGTTTTTGTAATTAAACATTGGATCAATCAGGCAATTTCAATATCCGTAAAGAGACTGGTCCAATTAGTATGCAACTTAGGTCTTGGATTATCAGTCTGCCTTGTGTCATTTCATGATGTGATCATTGTGCAGTGTTAAGGACAAGATTTGATAGTGTCATGACGTAATTGATGCACATCCTGTACTCAAGAAATGCCTACTGAGTCCTGAACGTGTGAGAGTGATTTTATTCCCCACAAATGTTTCCTTGGGGCATGAACATGAGGCCTAAGTAGCTGTCAACAAAATGTGCTCTTGATGTGTTGTTGAATTAACTATGTACCTAATACCCAGGATATTGCTTTCCATGTAGGGACATGTATCCCTCCATCAGCAGTCCATGTGTAGGTCACCCTGCTAGTACTACATGGCATGCTGCATGTCAGTCATCATAAGTAGGTGTATTCATTAGATGTGGCAACATTGTTTCACCACAGAGCACATCTCTGCTTCTTACAAAGGTGTGAAATGGACGTACATGCAGGTCAAGTTGCTTGCAAACATCAAATTTGTAACCAACACGCTGTGTCACTGTCTGATCACAAAAGTAATTTCAGCTCATGGATCACATGACTACATGAATGTCACCTGGTGAGCCATATAACGTAAATTTGGTGAAAACTGAGACGATGATGTATGTTTACTGGTTTGTCATGGGTCTGAGTGTTGTTATCTATTGTTTTCATGACAACCTAGGATTTTCATTGAATCATGAGGTTTAGCTGATAGCACAGTATGTGATGCACACCCTCTGCAGTATGGTGTTGCTGTGTGTGGCCCACACAGTGATCTGATGAATGGCACAAGTGTTACAGTCAACATCTCCAATGTACACATGCATCATCTATCTACATATGTCAGTTATGTACACATTAACTGACACAATTGTACTACTTTTCTAAAAGATAACATGACTGTTGAGGAGGAACGCAATTTCGACTTAGGAAGACAAGGTATTCACACATCTGTGAGGTGTCAAAGTGCTTCCCCTGGATGCCTCGCCTCTAAGCAAAAGGCAGCCAAAACATGGATTGCAAATGTCCCCGGAAAAAAATAATCTAATGGAAATGGAAAGGCATCCTCCAAGGACATGGGCAATGGAGGTGGTGATGCTTCACAGGCTGGACCATCTCAAGCATCAACACCAGCCCCAGGCCCCAGACCGATTACGCCCTCAAGTGCTGGACAGTATTGCATCCGGGGGATGTCCACACAAGATGTGGATTATTTTAAAGTCAAAATACGTGGCCTAGAACTTCAGAAGGCTACAATGTTTCAGAAGATGGACTACCTGCAGCAGTGTGTGGACACTATCATCGCACAACTGTAGTGGCCATTTTGTATATATGTTTATTAGGTTTGTTATTATTATACGTAGGATTAGTCATAGTGTAGGTGTAGCGTAGTTAAATTAGGTAGTGTTAGGTAGGGTAGTTAGTTTTTTTTACATGTACATAGGTTTGAATTTTAATAGGATTGTCTTTTTTCCATACTTTGTGGTGAGTGGGCGATGTAGCGTTTAAATACTTTTTTCATACTAACAAAAAATGTATATGGGTTTTACAACTTTTTTATCTTAGTTTATGTAGAGAATTAGTATGCGCACGTTCATTGTGCATTGATGTGTTAAGGATGGGTGTTGGCTGATGTTTTAGTAGTCTAACGTGATACATGTTTAGCTTAGGATAAGTTAAGTAAGGTAGGTTAGTCATAGTTAGGACTGATAGATTTTTAGATAGAGTTGTGGCTTTTAAGATTATTTAGGATAAGTTATTTAGATTGATTCATAGAGACCTTTATTACAGTTCTTGTTGCTTGATGGTCAGCATTTCATTATTTTAATGTTTGAGTCATTAGGCACATGGACTGTAATCTGTTTTTTGTGTTTGAGTGATTAGGTATAGCAAAATGTAGCATGTAGAAGCTTCATGTTAATATGTTTTGGACATGTTGTTTCAACCCTTGAGAATCAACAGTTTTGTGCAGACATTCTTGTGGCTTACCATACATATGACTATGATTTTTCAAATGGCTATGTAGAGAACACTTGTATGTCTATGTAACAAGACTCTGTGTCAACTATCTTTGGTGATGATATATATTGGTACATAGGTGTTGTTTCTTACACAGATGGACAGGAAGGACACACTACACATTGTCAGTGTAGGTATTGTAGAGCTATTTCATGTTCATGGACAACTAGTTATTGTGTTACAAGTAGTAAATTCATACCACGGCCCACCACAATGTCTGTATACTGGACAAGTTGAGTGTCATTGATGGTGTACACAGGTACAACTTTGCACATATAGACCTATATATAATAGAGGAGGAAGGAAACAGATCACATTCTCAGATACCTCCAGGTCCAGTAGCGAAGAAAAAAACACAACTAGAGAAGAAAACTATGGGAGGAGTAACACAAAACAATACCGTTTTTTTTAGATCAGAAATCGAAAAGAGGACAGAGGCTGGGATTCAAGTGAGAGGTCAACAAACAGTTGGCCCTCCACCTCAAGAATACATGAGGACAAGAAATCAGAGGTAGTGGTGTCAGACCGAGCACCAGTTATAAATCTTTCCAGTAGGAACCTCAGTAGTATAGAAATGGCTGTGCTAGAAAAAGGTTTTGGTTTTGTACCCTCCTCATTTGTTAATACATTTTAACTGGAGAAGGATCTTCGTTCCTTCTTCAGAAAGGTATGATTTAAAAGATTTTTTGAGGGCTGCCCAGGACAAGATTCCAGGACAAGATTCCACCAATATTTCTGGTCTGAAACCCAAATTCTCTTTTACACCTTCCTTGGCTCAAGTAGGGAAAAATCTTGAGATTTTTGAGAAGGTGTTGAAAGTAGTATACAACAAATTGTTTCTGAAACCCATCAATTCATACCTCATAACATTAGCATAGAGGGCAATGAGGCTATTCAATCACTAAAATACTATCACAATATAACAATTAAACCCGCAGACAATGGTGGAAGAGTGGTCATTTTTGATACTCAGAAATATGAAAATAGAATATTTAAAATGTTAGAGGTGGAGGAACATTATAAACCCACACAATGTAGCTGTCTTATCTCACTGTCTAAAAAATGCCTTAGACTTTTAACAGAAGCCAGAGACAATGGGTGGATTTGTGAGGAAGAATTCAAATTTCTAAATAATACTGAACCTAAAATCCCAGCACTTGACGGCCTCCCCGAAATTCCTAAACACAGCATAGACCCTCTGATGAGGCCGATAGTGATTAGTATTGATTGTCTACTAGAACCCCTGAGTAAATACATTGATTGTGTGAGTAGGCTGAAATCCTATGTAAGAGATTCATCTCATACTATCTCTATGCTAGAATGGAAACCGTTCAATGGAAAGACTCAGGGCCCGATGTAGGTAATCCCAGATTACAAATTCTTAAATAACGAATCGTACCGTTTCGGTATTTAGGAACAGGCAAATGGGATGTAGGTAATTTTACCGAAAAAATTACCGAATCGGTAAATTTCGGTAATTACGAATCAGTGTTTACCGATTTGGTAAAAGGGGGAAACATTGAAGGGTGGCAGGGTGTCACTTTGACACCCTGTTGCACCCCTCAATTGTGTATTGGTGCACATGTTGTAGACATACATGCCCTAAGGACATGTATGTCTGCAACATGGCACTGTTGGAAAAGCAAAAAAAATGCTTTTTCCTAGGTTTTCATTATTTACCACCAACTTGTAGTTGGTGGTAAATAACGAATCCTAAAAGGGGAAAAGCACTATTTGAGTGCTCCCTACATAGCAAAATCGGTAATTTACCGATTCGGTATTTTAAGGAATCGGTAATTTACTGATTCCTTAAAATACCGATTCGGTAAATTAGCGAATCAGTAAAATGCCCACCTACATCTAATTTTCCAAATACCGGTCGATAACGGCCATTACCGAACGGTATTTGCCTCCCTACATCTGGCCCTCAGTGTATAGTTACCCTGGACATTGAGACTCTCTATTCAAATATCTCCCAAGAGAACACCATAGAGTTGGTGCGGGGAATTTTGATGTACTCGGATGATGAGGGGTTTAATAAAGATTTAATCATCAAGTGTACCTCTATGATTCTTAAAAATAATATCTTTCTTTTTAAAGATCAATTGTTCAGACAAAGGAAGGGGACCAGCTTGGTGCCACATGTGCCCCAAGTCTGGCCTGCTTATATGTAGGGGCGTTTGAAAGACAGCACATTTATAATGAATTGGCCCTCTTTTTCTGAAAATGTAGCAGGCTGGTACCGCTACATTGACGATATTTTTTTTATCTGGGAAGGAGAGATGGATAAGTTGGATGAGTTCCTTGGTTGGTTAAACCTGGGGGACATAACCTCCCAATACAGTAAGAGTAGATTCTCTGGATATCACGATTAAGGATAATAATGGGGCACTGGAGGTGGAACACTATACCAAGCCTATGAATAAAAATACACTGCTGCATTATTCAAGCTTTCATCCCCAATCTCGAAGAGATGAAATTCCCTTCAGCCAGTTTCTCCGTATCTGGAGAAACTGCTCTAACCTTGATGACTTCTATAAACACTCGGAGACACTGAAGGGAAAATTGAGAGATAGAGGCTATCCGAAGAGGCTGATCACGCACTCATTTAGGCGTTCAAGAGTTTATAATAAAGAAAAATGAGTAAATATGGATAGGATTAGGTTTGTAAGTCAGTTCTCTAGCATGAGTAACAAAATAAAACATTTTATCAATAGAAATTGGCAGATTCTGAATGATGAAGAAGAAATTAAGTTAGAGAAACCTTTTTGCATTTAAAAGAAACTGGAATTTAAGGAAGGAACTGGTGCATACCTATAGAGAAGCACCTCACAATACGCAAAGAACACTGGACAAATCTGTGGCCAAAGGCAATTCCAGATTTGGGTCATGCAATGTATGTGCACAGTGCATGAAAACTAAACAAATTACCCACAATGGAGTAACACTGTTGTCAAAAACGTTGAATAACGGGCGTAGCAAAAATATTGTTTATCGCTTGCGTTGCCCAAGTGGTCTGGGCTTTGTTGGAGAGACTAGTAGAGAACTACAGATTAGACTTCTTGAACATAAGTCAGCTATTAGGACCAACAAAATAAAGGCCCCCTTGGTGGCACACAGTATTGAAGCTGGACATAATGAACAAGAGATAGAATAGTTCATTCTTGAAAAACTAACTATTGATAGAAGAGGAGGTAATATCAATCAGAAACGAAAGGCAAGAGAACAACGGCATATCTCTAAGTTAAACACTGTCTACAATGGGCTAAATTCAAGGGAAGAATGAGAACGACTACTTAGTGTTAATTAGGTATCTGCTCCCTATGTTTAAGATGACTCTGTTAGTGCCCCGTAATCTATATATTTGAATAAGGGCTAATAAGATAGTTGTAGATATACTTTTTAACATTTATGGAGGATCAATTATTTTTCCAGCTTGTTGAGTAACATTTATTATGATGAGGCTATGAATCGTGGGATTAACTTGAATAATATACCTTTAAGTAGGTCACCAGAAGTGTAATATTTACATTTGCCTAAACATCAGACTGAAGGATGTCCCCTTGTTTTCATCCTTTATTATATATTGCTATATACATATATTTATATATATATTCATTTAGTGAGTTGAGTGTACCTAGGATATTGAAGATTAAGGATACCACATGGGAATAGGACTTCGTATATATCCCAGTGTCACTGTGGATACCTTCTTAGATAACTCAAAAGTGCTTTTTGTAGTGACAAAAATATCCCGCACTCATGCCCCTCAGTTTTAATTAAGTGCAGTTTGAGAAGGACTCCTTTAGAGTAGCAAAGGTCTTACTGAATATGGAGGTTTAGCCCCAGAGGACACTGGTTGTCAAAGGTAAGGAGAGGGTGTTGTAGATAAACAAGGAAGTGGTGTATGCAGCATAGTTGAGGTTTTTTTATGATGTGGGAATTGCTAAAAATATACTGCCTAGTGCAATGTGAGACAGTCTCTGTCATGTTTCTAGTTATACGCTGCGATTATTTCCGTATTCCGGTTTTTAGTCAGGGTGTGCCAATATATCTCTGTTTAAACTAACTGCAAAAGAGTATTAATGTTTATGTTAGGAACTCTGACATTCATCAATATGTAGATCATAGCAAAAACCCTACATATTGTGACTACTATAATTAGGTTTGGTAATCCTATGAAAAAACCCTCTGGAGGCATGATTATGGATATAATTATGTTTTTGCCCTATAGATAATTAGTTATTTGAAGGTAAGGCAAGAGCGGCCCACCAAGAATAAGGAGAAAAGTCCCTCTTTTTACATCTGCATGAATTTCCAGTATTGAATATATACCGGAGGGCATTATCAGGGTAGCAGTGCACTTTATAAGTACAAATAACATAACATAAAATTATATACCCGAAAAGAAGGTATTGAATACCGATGTATTGGCCCTCAAAGCTGTTTCTTTTTAGGAAATATAAGTGAAATGTTATATACTTTTTCCATCATATTTAGATACTGGAGTCTTTTAATCCAGATTCTAACCCAGCTCTTATGCCATCCTTTTACATGATACTGATTAAGGATACCTTTATAAGAGGTACAATCCCTTATCTGTGAATGCAAGGAAGAGTAGTTGGGGCCTTTACCATTATTTGGTTATTCACCTAGGTGCACCTCTAATTTAATTAAAGATTCGAGGGATATATTTGCTTTACTATTCCCATATCAGGGATATTTCTATCAACATTTGGCTGAAGCTGCTTTATGCTTTTATTAAGGTATGTTTCTTTTGATGCAGCCAGGAGACTCCTGATGAGATTTAGTTTGGTGGGGAGGTTTTATTTTTCTGTAAGGTGACCTATTATATATTCACATCTCTCTCTTTTTATTATGACAGTGCGAATGAGTATATATATATATATATATATATATATATATATATATATATATATATATATATTCACTGACAAAAACCATAGGTTTCACACACGTTATAGTTAGGAATTAGCATTTAAAAAACCTTGCATATTCAGTTAGGAATTAGCATTTAAAAAACCTTGCATATTCATAAAAAAATCCATAGGTTTCACACATGTTATAGTTAGCTGGACATTTCACTCATACAAAGCCTTTGAAATTCCCCCATTAAAGTTAGTTCAGCTAACTATAACTCGCGCGCCCGCAATGCACTGCTGATGATGTCACATATTACATCACTCATGACATGGTCAGTGACATCACTCATGACATCACTGATGACATCTCAAATGACATCACTGATGACATCATCCTTGTGACAGAGTGGCAGACCTGCTCTCAGCGTAATATAACCGTTGATACACACATCAAAAAATAGAAACTAACATTTAAAAAAAATGGAGATACCAATACCACTTACAACAACCTATATAGTAATTCCACCATCTACATACACATCCACTCATTCACCAACACTTGTATATAGTCACTCATACATGTAATCACTCATCATATGTAATCATACACCTATACATGCTGTTACACACCGACACTCATCCATTGAGTTATTCACACACACATGTGTGAAACCTATGGTTTTTATAATGAATTTGCAAAGTTTTTTAAATGCTAATTCCTAACTATAACATGTGTGAAACCTATGGTTTTTTCAGTGAATTTCAAAGGTTTTTTAAAAATTAATTCCTAACTATAACGTGGCTGAAACCTATGTTTTTTTCAATGAACTTGCAAGGTTTTTTAAATGCTAATTCCTAACTATAATGTGTTTGAAACCTATGGTTTTTTCAGTGAATATATATATATATATATATATATTACCTACTGGCGGTCGCCAATAGGTATATATAGTTAGGATTTTTTCTCTATGGGATTTTTGAAAATTCTATGTCGAATAACTTTGGCGTTTGAGGACGGAATTGGCTGAAATTTTCAGGAAAATTGAACATTTTGTTTCTGAGCAGCCCCTGAAAATTTGGGGGGGTTTCGTCAAGGGGGGCCGAGAAAAAAGGGGGGTCCCAAAACGCGTTTTTCCCATGCAATTTTCCAGAGGGCGGTTGGCCTCACTTTTAGCTCGAACGGCTGAATGGATTTCCACGAAACTTGGCAAAATTGTAGGGACTGGTAGCCCGATGTGCCTTTGCTAGGTCTCAATATATGTGTTCCAGTGGATTTTGAGAAATTAACGTTCAAAAAAATATATATATCTGTAAGCGCGCTCCGGGCAGCGCCCCGGTTCGCGTACCTGACGCGTAACGGAACTTCGCGAAGCGAAGCTGATTGGCTCTCTGATGTCTGTCAACATTCTAAACAGTCCGGAGCGGCCGCCATCTTGTCTCTCGGTAGGATCGAGAGACAAGATGCGGTGAAAAATGAAGGGGGAAATGAAGGAAAGGGGGCAAGGTAGACCCCTCCTGACCCCCTAGGATTGATGAGGGGGATATTAAAGTGCCCCGTGGGGCAAAAAACATTTTTTGCGATTTTTCGCCATAGAGGCGCGTCCCGGTACGCGAACCAGGCAGCTAACTGGCAGCGTAACGGGAGTCCGCCATCTTGTGTTTTTGGAGCGTCCGGTTCGCGTACCGGGTAGCGTCCCGGTAAGCGTAACAAGAGAAACAGTAAAAAAAAAAATTAATGGAATAGATTATCAAGAAAACTTAGAAAAATTGTAGGGACTGTTTGTTTGATGTGCCTTTGCAAGGCCTCAAGATATGTGCACGTGTGGATTTTGTCTAATTAAGGTTAAAAAAAATATATATATCTGTAAGCGTGCTCCGGCACGCTTACGTTACGGGTTTTGTTTGCGCTGCAGAGCCGATACGTCACGGTTATGCGACGCGTCATGAGGCGTTTCTCACGTGGCTACGTGATACGTCACGTAATAAAGAATATATTTTACAGATATAGATATTAGCTTTTAAAAAACCAATGAAATTCACTGAAAAAAACATAGGTTATAGACCATATATAGTTAGGAATTTGCATTTACAAAACCTTGAAAATTCACTGAAAAAACCATAGGTTAGAGACCATATATAGTTAGCTGGACATTTTATTGACATAAAACCAATGAAATTCCATATATAGTTAGTTGCACTAACTATATATCGCGCACCCGCAATCCACTGCTGATGATGTCACATATTACATCATTCATGACATGGTCAGTGACATCACTGATGACATCACTGATGACATCTCAAATGACATCACTGACATATATGATGACATATATAGTTAGTGCAACTAACTATATATGGAATTTCATTGGTTTTATGTCAATAAAATGTCCAACTAACTATATATGGTCTCTAACCTATGGTTTTTTCAGTGAATATATATATATATATATATATATATATATATATATATATATATATATATATATATATATATATATATATATATATATATATAAATATATATTAACAAACTTCTCCTCCCAAAATAAGCAGAAGCAGAGGCCACAGCAGGGGAACCGGAGACACCATTTAATTAAAGCTGTTGTTGGGCATAATGCATTTCGGCCTGACATAGGCCTTCCTCAGATGCCATCGACAGTGTTCTGGCGACTCTGCTGCTCGAAAAAGTAGTCCTTGCCGCAAACCCATTTGTTGATAGGCGCCACGCCCACCAATGGAGTGAAGTCACGATGCCTGCTGCTCGTAGGAACTGCAGGGTCCATAATGCAACAGCCAGGTAAGTGCTGCTGGTGGTGTGTCCCTGTGGACAAGCGTTGATGTGGCAGGGTTACGAGGAGCAAAAGTGTATGTCCAGTGAAGTGTTCAGCATGCTCCCTCCGGTCCCCTTACGTTCCAGCCTCCTAGTCCCGATGTGAAGCGAGCAGGGACCGAAAAAGACAGTGCTTACGATATATCTGCACTGGAAAACTAAACACCCACTTCCCTTACAAAGAAGTGGAAAGTTTGCATGTCTGCAGCCTTTCTTATTTTTCACCTTATTCATCTTCTGCTCAATCAACACATCATCCACACATACACACACCTACTTGCTGCCTTTCTTGGCTGGGGTTATCAATTATTCTTCTTTAATTCAAATTCAAAGTGCAGGCCCTTTATTCAGCCTTCTTGGTAACTACTACCCGTGAATGGCAGTGGGTAATTTGCACACTTGCGTCTTTTCTTGCATCCTTTCTACCGCACACTGTGTGTACTTTGTGCGCTAGCTTGCTTCCTTAGATGTGGTACTCGTTTCTCTTGCTCACACTGCGGAATCCAATGCCCCATCTGTGTAATGAGCTGGAAATCCAAAGATTCACTTCACTGACAAGGCAGTGGGTAGTTTGCGTGTCTCCAGCCTTTCTTATTTTTCCCCTTTTTCATCCTCCACTCAATCAAGACATCATCCACACATACACACAACTACTTGCTGCATTCTTTAGCTGTGATTATCAACTATTATTTTATATTCCTATTCAAAGTGCAGGCCTTTATCAAGGCACAGTGAAATTTGCACACTTGCTCCCTTTATTGGCTGGGGTTATCAATTATTCTTCAATTTGATATTCTGATTCAAACACAAAGCCCTTTATCGAGCCTTTTTGTTGTAACTACTGTTGCAGGGATTCTGCTCCTACCCAGAACATGCGACTTAGATTACCTCAAGTAAGGTGGATAACAAGAGCACTCTTTCGTTATAGTCTTACACCAGTACAAAACAAGGAGTAAATAAAGACACGTGCAAGTTTGAAATGTTTATTTCTAATGCCGTAATCTCATGCGCAGTACCTTAGATAATACAAGAAAACCTATTAGCAGAAACAAGGTTGTCAGCATTGTTACTATTCCATAAAATACAAAGGGATAAAGCATCTTATAATGCTAAAGGGAAACAGATTTAAAATATACCTAGATTTCACCCTCCCTACCTAGCAGGTTAGTTTATAACTACAGAAGGTCTCATAGGATTACATGGGCGGACTCATACCTCTGGCACTCAGCAGTAGTGGATCACATTGAGTTCTGCGCAAACTGTCAGGATATGAATGTTCTCCAACTGTGTGTAATCATGCCTGCACAGTGCATAATTAAATGCGCCAGTATCAGAGGGGGCCACAGCTGCATATGTGTTATGGCTCGAACGTGCGAGGATCATTCCGAATAACAGACACAGTGTCCAAGATAACCTTGATGTTCCATGCTCTCACTATACACACTAAACTAGCGAGGCAGTCTACCAATGTAGCATAACAAATTATTCTCATGTGAAGCAAAATACTCAGCCTACTCTAAACCATATCGCAAGTGCGTGTCCTGTGCAAAGCAGAGCAGGAAAGCAAAAATGGCGTTTAAGCTTCTAATAAACCCATGCTAACTTAACACGGTGTGAGTGCAAGGCTCAGCACCACGGCACCATTCCTTGATCGAAGCACGTGATATAAACGTGGGCGAATTATGAATGCAGAGTCCAAGCCTGAAAAGCAGAGTCAAGTTCAAATTTGCAAAAAGAATTATTCGCTGTTTCATAGAAAGCAGCAACTAAATAATAAAGAATAGGTAGACAAATCAAAGACTCTTATTCCAACAGCGTATTAGCACAGTATGTAGCAACAGCCTCCAAGAGGAAGTCATTGTTCTCATCTGAAAACATTTCAGCCATCCAATTCAATAGTGGGAATGAACATACATGTTCCTCAATGACCGGAGCCTCTATCACCATCGGAGGAAAACTCGGGTCATCTTCAATGTAACTGCATGCCAAGAAGTCATGCGCCACTGCAAAAACATTCCAACGTCCCATTATTCCATGTATCGCAGCTAAGGCCATAATCCCACCGCCAGAACAGAGCAAGTCATGAACCACTAAGGGGCTCATCAGCTGGTCATAATCCGCGTTGGGAGACACCGTACTGCAGAGACACAAATCCAGGGCCCAGTCGAAATCGCAGCTCAGGCAATGGAAGACAGGTTGAACGCATGTGAAAAAGGAAAATCGAGACGATAATCCATAAGCTGCACTCAATATAGCCAGAGGCAGCGCTCCGGAATAACTAAGCATTTGGTTGCGGACCAGCAACTGCCGAGAAATATTGTCGTGTGCTGCAGGATGTGCATCCATATTTAAGTAAACAAATCAATAAAAGCACACCAGCAACTAATGCGAGTATTAAGGGAAATCCACCAAAGATGCTGAAAAAAATCGAATGGAAAAATGCTGAGAAGACACCAAATATAGTTTGAAAAGAAGTCACAAGGCCGCTGCTTATAACTTTAAAAAAGTAAGGTAACTCCATAGTCAAGGACGCATTAAAGATAGTCTAAATTAACTCCCCAAAATGCAGGGGCACGTCTGTATTTAATAAAGCATGCACTTCTGTGTGGGTGCTTGCTACATGAAGGAAAAATGTTTCCCTAGCAGATGTACTAGCAACCTCTTTTTGAGACAATAGCGCTCTTATACGGCTCATTTAGTTGACTCTGCTCTCAAGGTCAGAATCGACGGCCAAATAGAAACATCTTGCTTCCCTTGCAGAGGAGTAAACACAACTTTTTTTTATAGCAAACTACACGCTCAGTTGCCGTAATCATGTAAGCGATGCATGCTAACATCGCACAACAATCTGCAAGTAAATAATTCCCATTTGCCAGTAAACTCGACGTTGTTATGATAGCAGGTGTCGGAGTGCCTTTCAAAACTCAGGCCAAATTAGGCGCATCTTGATTACAAGAGCCATGCAATTGTATGTGTCTTCAAATTAGGGAGTGATCTGGTGCTATGTGCCATCCTCGCCATTCAGATAAACTTCTTTTCCCTCCCTCAGGCACCTATATGTAAATGGTAATAACCAATCTTCATGGAGATAAGCGCTGCCTAAAGATCCATATCTGCCTATAGCATAGTATTTCATGCAAACCTCAAACTTAAACAGGCTAAAAGGTAACATTATGATACCGTGGATAAGCCACACAGCTGAATCGGATCTCCAATGAGTGACCACTTGTAACCATTCTCATAGCGCTCCCTGTGCTCTGATTTGACAGCGAGAGAGTGATCGCACCATAGTTTGTACTGCTAATCATTCTCAGCATACGCTACGAATACGCTTTCACATTACGCATCACATCAAAGCTTCCGTGTGACGTCATGTACGGCGCCCCGTACGCGAAAGACGCAAATGTTTTTAAATATTTAAAAATATATATTTATGTATTTAATGAACATACTAACAGAATACATTATATAGGGTAGTTATTAAAATAGTTTTTTAAACATTGAACAATTGTATATTACTTTTAAAAGCAATTACAAAAATCACGGTGGAATGTAATGCGTACTCGGATCGTTAGAGCACCGTAAGCACAGTGTAAGCGTACGCAAAGCCATGCGACTTTAAAAGAAGAGATTTGACTGGTTCATAACACTTCCTATTCCAACTGTTAAAAGTTCCGTCCCATTTTAATCATTCTACTTTGACTTTCTAAGAAGAAGCATCTCATCTGAGACTCTTGTCAAATAGAAGGAAGATTACCATAATAACAGCAATGGACTCATCTTCCAGCCATTCTTCAGAGGAATATTTAATTCCTGAAAAACCTCCAAAGAAGCTCTAATTTGGCAGTTTTTTACTTTTCCAGAAGGGCAAAAAAAGGTTAATGCTCCAAAAGTAACCTGTAAAATTTGCCAAACAACTCTTTCAAGGGGTGATCCGTCTAAACAATATTCCTTTGGCACAGTAAATATGGAGCGACACATGAAGAACTTGCACCCCAACAACTTTGCTCGAGCTGCAACGCGGAGGTTGCAGGACAACCCACCTGCTACTGCACCAAGCACATCAACTGCTGCAGCAGCATTTTCAGCAAGCAGTCCACACCCACATATTGATTCTGATTATGCTAAAGTTAAAATTCTATGCATTTATTGCGATAAACTTTTGTGTTATGGGGAACAGTCTATGGACCTCACCATTATAACAAACTTTGGCAAATGCAAAAAATATTTTTGGTTTTAAAAAACACAAACTTCCACAGTAGTTACTGGCACTGAGCAAAACTACTTTGTGTGCCGATATGCTCCTTGTGAAACTGCATAATGCTCTCACTCACAGTGAAGCAGTCGATAAAAAGACAGAGAGAGAGAGAGAGAGAGAGAGAGAGAGAGAGACAGGAGAGTGGATGAGAGTGGATGAGAAGGGAGAGAGAGAGAGAGAGAGAGAGAGAGAATGAGAGAGAGAGGGAGATGTAATAAACGCAAAAGGTCATGGTTAATGCCAGACCAAATTACGGGCCCAATTATTTAAGAAAGTCGCAAGAGTGCCCCTATACAGCTTTTGTGAATTCCCAAAAATGTACAGAAGTAGGACAAGAAATAGTACCCCTAGAAAATATTTGTGAACTACATTTTATCCTTCCGCAAATTTGCATGTGTAGATTTGCTCATGCGAAAATCTGAGTGTTTTCAAATTCGCTTTTCCTCCAACCCCTTTTTTCCCAACTCAGGAAGAAGGTTTATGTCTGCCATTGTCAGGAAGAAATTTCCAACATTCTTCACTATGAGAAAAGATTACAGAAGAGTTGTTAAAAACCCTTAAAACATGCAAGTTAGTGGGTTTGCAGACTCAAAAGGCCATTCTGACCCTGGAACTATGTTTACTATGTAAATACATATAAAGTTTTTATTTCAAAAAGCTATTCACCTTTAAACAATGCAATATTAATTGCAACTTACTTTTCACTTTCTTCGAATGCAGCAGATGACTCGACCTTTAATCCATAAAAGCAAATGTAAATCATACTTACCTTTTACTGCCTATATATGTAAAAAATGTGTTCATTTTGTTGAGTCTAAACACACCTTTTGGATTAGGACTATGGAATAGTGGTGTAAAAATATCATTCATTCTATTGTCAGATATCTACCCTGGTGATAGTGGAATTACCACTACTTTTTAGACTACCATTGAACAATAATGTGTAGAGGAGCGGTGCTGCTTCTTGACCTTCAAAGAGGAAGATTTAAATTTATATTTCAACAGGTAAACATAATAATTGCTCAATTTCAAAAAGAAAAGTAGGAATGTTAGAGGAAGTCTGGTCCAACTCTATAAGGATTGTGCAAATCATACCAGGTGAAAAAAAGTGTGTCTCAACATTACTTTTTAAGATTATTTGGACACAAGACTAGACTGCAGGAGTGTGCAAATATCTAGTTAGATATCTTGCATGTGGTCATATGTTACTTAAAAACATACTTATGCACTTTTTATGCTGGACAGTATTGCTTCTAAACACCCTTTCACTGCTTTCTTCCATACCTTCACAAAAGATTTCATGGATTTACATGCATAGTCTTTCAGGTCTGTATATCTCTAATGTAAAACAATCATACTTGTTTTTCTTTTGTCACTGACATATATAAACTCATCAGTCACTCCTATGTCAAGCTTTTACAATCCTGAATGCTACGTTTTCTGTGAGAGGATGGCCATGCATAACCATGCTAATTTTTCATTAGCTGGATGCACTAATGTAGTGTAACCTGCCTAACACTTTAAAATGCTACCCTCCCACTAGTTCTAAAGGCGGATGTAGAATTCAACCGTTCTTCACAAAATAGAATTGGACGCCACTAAGTACAAAGTGTTTCTGTATTATGAAAGCTCTAATGTGTCCCTTAAAGATTCCAGCAAAGTCCAGACACATACTAACTGAAACACACCAACCATTAGTAACCTGTTAAATTTACCAAACAACTCTTTCAAGGTGTGATCAATCCAAAATATCCTCCTTTGGCACAACAAATATAGTGCAACATGTTAACAACTTGCACCCCAACAACTTTGTTTCACTGCAACACAGAGATTGCAGAACAACCCACTTGCTGCTGCATGAAGCACACGAACTGCTGCAAACAGCATCTTCAGCAAACAGTCCATACTCACATATTGATCTTCAATTTGGTAAACTTACATTTCTATGCATTTATTGCGAATAACTTTTGTGTTACGCGAAACAGTCTATCAACCTCATCAAAAACAACAAACAGGAGCGTCACTGTCCTTAACATTAGTTATTAGACATTTATCAAACTTTTTTGTTGTAAAAACTACCCCGTCTAAAGACAGTGGAAAATTTGCACACTTGCTGCCTTTCTTGGCTGGGGTTATCATTTATTCTTGAATTTCATATTCTTATTCAAAGTCAGGACCCTTTATCGAGTCTTTTTGTTGTAGCTACTACCCTGCCCGAAGCCAGTGGGAAATCTGCACACTTGCTGCCTTTCTTGGCTGGCATTATCAATTATTCTTGAATTTATTTTCTGATCCAAAGTAAAGGCCCTTTATCAAGCCTTTTTCATGTAGATACTGGCCTGGCAGAAGGCAGTGGGAAATTTGCACAATTACAGCCTTTCTCATTTTTTTACATTATTCATCTTCCACTCAATCAACACATCATCCACACGTACACACACACCTACTTGCTGCCTTTCGTAGCTAAGGTTATCAACTATTCTATTTCATATTCCTATTCAAAGTGCAGGCCCTTTATCAAGCCTTTTTGTTGTAACAACTACCCCAGCTAAAAGGCAGTAAGAAATTTCCACTCTTGCTGCCTTTCTTGGCTGGGGTTATCAATTATTCTTGAATTTTATATTCTGATTCAAAGTCAAGGTCCTTTTTCGAGCCTTTTTGTTGTAGCTACTAACCCAGTCGAAGGCAGTGGGAAATTTGCACATTTGCTGCCTTTCTTGGCTGGGGTTAACAATTATCCTTCTTGTAATACAAATTCAAAGTACAGGCCCTTTATTGAGCCTTCTTGGTAACTACTACCCGTGAATGGCAGTGGGTAATTTGAACACTTTCAGCCTTTCTTATTTTTTTACATTATTCATCTTCCACTCAATCAACACATCATCTACACGTACATACACACCCACTTTCTACCTTTGTTGGCTATGGTTAACAACTATTCTTCTATTTCATATCCATAATCAAAATGCAGGCCCTTTATCGAACCTTTTTGTTGTAGCTACTAACCCAGCCGATGGCAGTGCGAAATGTGCACACTTCCTTCCTTTCTTTGCTGGGATTATCAAATACTCTTGAATTTCATATTCTGATTCAAACCTAAGTCCCTTTATCAAGCCTTTTTCATGTAGATACTGCACTGCCAGAAGGCAGTGGGAAATGTGCGCACTTGCTGCCTTTCTTAGCTGGGCTTATCAATTATTTTTCTTAAAATTCAAATTCAAAGTGCAGGCCCTTTATTGAGCCTTCATCGTAAGTATTACTCATCAATGGCAGTGGGTAATTTGCGCACTTCCTGACGTTCATGTATAATAAAAAGCTTAACAAAAGTCTACCAATATTAAAAAAGAGCCATTTTGGTCTATGGTTATCAAATCTTCTGTTTCTTATCCTAATTCAAAGTATAGACCCTTTATTGAGCCTTCTTGCTAAATACTACTCGTGAATGGCAGTGGATAATTTGCACACTTGCAAACTTTCTTATTTTTTCACATTATTCATCTTCCACTCAATCAACACATCATCTACACGTACACACACCTACGTGTTGCCTTTCTTGGCTATGGTTATCAACTGTTCTTCTATTTCATATTCGTATTGAAAGTGCAGGCCCTTTATCAAGCCTTTTTATTGTAACAACTACCCTGGCCGAAGGCAGTTGGAAATTTGCACACTTGCTACCTTTCTTGGCTGAGATAATCAATTATTGTTCAATTTCATATTCTGATTCAAAGTCGAGGCCCTTTATCGAGCCTTTTTGTTGTAGCTACTACCAAGGCCGAAGGCAGTGGGAAATTTGCACACTTACTGCATTTTTTCACTACGGTTATCAATTATTCTAAAAGTAGCTACAAACTCAGGAACTATATTTTTATTTCCAAACAAATTACAAAGAAATCGTATCTGTAAAACTTCTTTGCCATCTTCAATCATTTTTCCAATTCTTATATCTTGTAGAATAGTTCCAGAATCACCATCATTTACTTGTCACATGTTTGTAATAAATTCCTTTTATTCGAAATATAACCAAATATTAACATTTCCAGTGCTACATTACATAGTTTACTTATACGACCTATGGAGCATGACAACAAATTGTAATACCACAAGCTATCTGGAGAAGCTTGTTGTGAAGACTCTTGAAGAAATTATTGATGACATAAGCATGGTATCAAACTTAATGCTTGCCTTTGTGCATTTAAGAATGCTGCAAACTCTTACAACTGAGTTCAACATATTAGTCTCAATTTATTTAAGGCACAGACATTTGTACTATGTCCTCAGATTCTGTTAACTGTACAAAATAACATTCATCAATGTTTGTGTCGAGTAGCACCTTCAATATACATTGCAGACATCAGGGTTCACAACTTCAATTCAGCTTTGGATCAAAATTTCTCTTCATTATCTGTGCTGAGAACTACCTTCAATATATTCTGCGGTCAGTAGAGTTCAAAACTTGATACCAGAAGCACCAGTATTACAGAAAACATTCAATCCAGCCTTGTTTTATATAAGGTAGAGACTAATGGATTCCATATTTTCTGATTTTGTAAAAGAATGTGACGAATAGTATTCATCTATAACTATGCTCACAAGAGCCTTCAATCTATACTGCAGACAGCAAAGTTCACAACTTCAATTCAGGTTTGGATCTACACTAAGGACACCATTGGATCCAACCTTGCTTTATTTAAGGCAGACACAATTGTACTGTGTCCTCACATTCTGTTAACTGTGAGAAAATAGCATTCATCAATGTTTCTGTCGAATAGTACCTTCGATCTACATTGCAAACAGCACGGTTCACAACTTCAATTCAGCTTTTCATCTACACTAAGCACACCATTCAATCTAGCCTTACTTTATTTAAGGCCGAGACAATTATACTGTGTCCTCAGATTCTGTTAACTGTGACAAAATAGCATTCATCAATCTTTGTGTCAACAACTGCCTTCAATCTACACTGCGCAACGAACATACAAACTCAGCGCCAAACATACTACTTACTCACTGCACCATAAATCATCACCAAGAACACTCAACCGTTTTATATCACAGTGAAACACACTGTCCCTTTTAAATGGAATTAATGCAGAATTCAATGGACTAAAGACATTACTTCAATTCCTGTACCTCCCTCCCGATCACGTATCAACACAGAGTACGTTCAAGCTCAGCGCCAAAGGTATTACTAACTCAGTGCACCAGAAATCATCACCACATGACGGTATTGAATGACATGACTTATTTAGAAAAACAAAATCCTACTTTTTGGAGATGTACTTCAACTTAAATTCTGTGAATGGACAACCAATATTTATTAGAAAACTTAATTTCAAAGACTTTGCTACCAATGCATCCTGCTTCGATCATGGATAATTGCAGACTCCACAAAACGTACTTGCTTCAGGTGCCACTAACTCATTCCACCACTTATCAGCGCTGTATTCACACACACTAAATTACTAATATTGTGCAGCTGTCACACAGACATGAAGTCTTGGTAACCGCTACCTCCTACCATCACCACATGTCCGTATTCATCCAGAATTTAACTGATTCTTCAATCAATCTACACCACAGACAGCAGGGTTCACAACTTCAATTTAGCTTTGAATCTAAATGTGTCTTCACTATCTGTGCCAAGAACTGCCTCCAATGTATTCTGCGGTCACTAGAGTTCAAAACTTCATACCAAGAGCGCCACTACTACAGAAACATTTAATACAACCTTGTTTATTGAAGGTAGAGACTAAAGGATTCTATGTCTTCGATTTTGTAAAAGAATGTGACAAATAGCATTCATCTATAACTGTGCTCATTAGAGCCTTCAAACTACACTACGGACAGCAGGGTTCACAACTTCAATTCAGCTTTCCATCTACACTAAAGACACCATTGAATTCAACCTTGCTTTATTTATAACAGAGACAATTGTACTGTGTCCTCAGATTCAGTTAACTGTAACAAAATACCATTCATCGATCTTTCTGTCAACAACTGCCTTCAATCTGCACTGCAAACACCAGGGTTCACAACTTAAATTCAGCTTTGAATTGAATTCTATCTTCAGTATCTCTGCTGAGAACTTTTTTATGTAGATACTACCCCGACAGAAGACAGTTGAAAATTTTTCACTTGCTGCCATTCTTCGCAGGGGTTATAAATTATTGTTCAATTTCATATCCGTATTCAAAGTGCAGGCCCTTTATCAAGCCTTTTTGTTGTAACAACTACCCCGGCCAAAAGCACATGAAAAATTGGGAACACTTGCTGCATTTCTTAGCTGAGATTATCAATTTTTCTTTCATTTCATATTCTAATTCAAAGTCAAGGCCCTTTATCAAGCCTTTTTGTTGTACCTACGACCCTGGCCGAAGGCAGTATGAAATTTGCACACTTGCTGCCTTTCTTGGCTGGGGTTATCAATTATTCTTATTGTAATACAAATTCAAAGTACAGACCCTTTATTCAGCCTTCTTGGTAACTACTTCCCGTGAATAGCAGTGGTTAATTTCCACGCTTCCATCCTTTCTTGCCACGCACAGTCTGTGTAATGAGCTGGATATCTAAAGATCAACTTCCCTAATAAGGCAGTGGTTACTTTGCACGTCTGCAGCCTTTCTTACTTTTATACCTTATTCATCTTCCAGCCACTCAACACATCATCTACACATAAAAACACCTACTTCCTGCCTTTCTTGCCTGGGTTATCAATTATTCTTCAATTTCATATTCTGATTCAAAGTCGAGGCCCTTTATCGAGCCTTTTTGTTGTAGCTACTACCCCGGCCGAAGGCAGTGGGAAATTTGCACACTTGCTGCCTATCTTGACTAGGGTTATCAATCATTCTAAAAGTAGCTACAAACTCAGGAACAATATTTCCATTTGCAGACAAATTGCAAAGTAATCGTATCTGTAAAACTTCTTTGCCATGTTCAGTCTTTTTTCCAATTCTTATATCTTATAGAATACTTCCATAATTAGTATCATAGGCTTGTCGCATATTTGTAATAAATTCCATATATTCAAAATATGACCAAACATTAACATTTCCAATGCTACATTACATCTTTTACTTAATCTACCTCTGGAGCATGATTACAAATTACAATACCACAAGCTATCTGGAGAAGCTTGTTGTGAAGACTCTTAAAGAAAATTAAACTTGTCAATATTGATGACGTAAGCATGGTATCAAACTTAATGCTTGCCTTAGTGCATTTAAAAATACAACAAATTCTTAAAACAGAGTATGATATGTTACTCTCAATTTATTTAAGACAGAGACAATTGTACTATGTCCTCAGATTCTATTAACTGAACAAAATAGCATACATTGATGTTTGTCAAGTACCACCTTCGATATACATTGAAAACAGAAGACTTCAAAAGTTCAATTCAGCTTTGCATGTAAATTTCTCTTCAGTTTGTGTACTGAGAACTACCTTCAATCAATTCTTCACTCTGTAGAATTGACAATTAGATACCAACAGCGCCAGCACTACAGAAAACATTCAAATCAATCTTCATTTACTTAAAACAGAGACAATTGCACAATGTCCTCAGATTTTCTTAAAGTTTGAACAGTAGGAAATTCAGCCTTCATTTTTTTAATTTAGAGATATTTCTACTGTATGTCTTCAGATTTTGTTTACATAAGTGACAAAAAGCATTCCTCCATGTCAGTGTCAACTACTGCCTTCGATCCACACTATGGACAGCTGGGTTCACAACTTGAATTCAGCTTTCCTTCTACATTAAGGACAGCATTGCATTCAGCCTTGCTTTCCTTAAGACAGAGACAATTATACTGTGTCCTCAGATTCTGTTAACTGTGACAAAAGAGCATTAATCGATCTTTGTGTCAACAACTGCCTTCAATCTACACTGCGGACTGCTGCGTTCACAACTTGAATTCAGCTTTCCTCCTACATTAAGGACAGCATTGTGTTCAGCCTTGCTTTCCTTAAGGCAGAGACAATTATACTGTGTCCTCAGATTCTGTTAACTGTGACAAAATAGCATTCATCGATCTTTGTGTCAACAACTGCCTTTAATCTACACTGCGGACAGCTGGGTTCACAACTCAAACTCAGCTTTCCTTCTACATTAAGGACAGCATTGTATTCAGCCTTGCTTTCCTTAACGCAGAGACAATTGTACTCTGTCCTCAGATTCTGTTAACTGTACAAAATAGCATACATCAATGTTTGTGTCGATTAGTACCTTCGATCTACATTACAGACAACAGGGTTCACAACTTCAATTCAGTTTTCCATGTAAATTTCTCTTCACTATGTATGCTGAGAAGTGCCTTCAATCAATTCTGCGCTCAGTAGGTTTCACAACTAGATACCAACAGCGCCAGCACTACAGAACACATTCAAATCAGCCTTGCTTTATTTAAGGTAGAGACTAATGTATTTTATATCTTCTGATTTTGTAAAAGAATGTCACACATAGCATTCATCTATAACTGTGCTCACTAGAGCCTTCAATTTACAGTGCGGACCGAAGAGTTCACAACTTGAATTCAGCTTTGCAACTAAATTTGTCTTCAATATCTGTGCTAACAATTGCCTTCAATATATTCTGCGGTCAGTAAAAATCAAAACTTGATAGCAAGAGCTCCACTACTACAGAAAACATTCAATTCAGCCTTGCTTTATTTAAGGTAGAGACTAATGGATTTTATGTCTTCCGATTTTGTAAAAGAATGTCACAAATAGCATTCATCTATAACTGTGCTCACTAGAGCTTTCAATCTACACTGCGGACAGCCAGGTTCACAACTTCAATTCAGCTTTCCTTCTAAATTAAGGACAGCATAGAATCCAGCCTTGCATTACTTAAGGCAGAGACAATTGTACTCTGTCCTCAGATTCTGTTAACTGTACAAAATAGCATTCATCAATTTTGTGTCAACAACTGCCTTCAAACTACACTGCAGACAACACGGTTCACAACTTGAATTCAGCTTTGCAACTAAGTTTGTATTCTATATCTGTGCTGACAACTGCCTTCAATCTATTCTGCCGTCAGTAGAGTTCAAAACTTGATACCAGGAGCTCCACTACTACAGAAAACATTCAATCCAGCCTTGCTTTTTTTAAGGTAGAAACTAATGGATTCTATGTCTTCCGATTTTGTAAAAGAATGTCACAAATTGCATTCATCTATAACTGTGCCCACTAGAGCCTTCAATCTTAAACTGCGGACAGCCGGGTTCACAACTTCAATTCAGCTTTCCTTCTACATTAAGGACAGCATTGAATCCAGCCTTGCTTTACTTAAGGCAGACACAATTGTACGCTGTCCTCAGATTCTGTTAACTGTACAAAATAGCATTCATCAATGTCTGCGTCAATTAGTACCTTCGATCTACACTGCGGACAGCCGGGTTCACAACTTCAATTCCGCTTTCCTTCTACATTAAGGACAGCATTGTATTCAGCCTTGCTTTCCTTAAGGCAAAGACAATTGTACTGTGTCCTCACATTCTGTTAACTGTGACAAAATAGCATTCATCGATCTTTCTGTCAACAACTGCCTTCATTCTACACTGCGGACAGCTGGGTTCACAACTTGAATTCAGCTTTCCTTCTACATTGAGGACAGCATTGTATTCAGTCTTGCTTTCCTTAAGGCAGAGACAATTATACTATGTCCTCAGATTCTGTTAACTGTGACAAAAGAGCATTCATCGATCTTTGTGTCAACAACTGCCTTCAATCTACACTGCGGACAGCTGGGTTCACAAATTGAATTCAGCTTTCCTTCTACATTAAGGACAGCATTGTGTTCAGCCTTGCTTTCCTTAAGGCAGAGACAATTATTCTGTGTCCTCAGATTCGGTTAACTGTGACAAAATAGCATTCATCGATCTTTGTGTCAACAACTGCCTTCAATCTACACTGCGGACAGCTGGGTTCCCAACTTAAACTCAGCTTTCCTTCTACATTAAGTACAGCATTGTATACAGCCTTGCTTTCCTTAACGCAGAGACAATTGTACTCTGTCCTCAGATTCTGTTAACTGTACCAAATAGCATACATCAATGTTTGTGTCGATTAGTACCTTCGATCTACATTACAGACAGCAGGGTTCACAACTTCAATTCAGTTTTCCATGTAAATTTCTCTTCACTATGTATGCTGAGAAGTGCCTTCAATAAATTCTGCGCTCAGTAGGTTTCATAACTAGATACCAACAGCGCCAGCATTACAGAACACATTCAAATCAGCCTTGCTTATTTAAGGTAGAGACTAATGGATTTTATATCTTCCGATTTTGTAAAAGAATGTCACAAATAGCATTCATCTATAACTGTGCTCACTAGAGCCTTCAATTTACAGTGCGGACCGAAGAGTTCACAACTTGAATTCAGCTTTGCAACTAAATTTGTCTTCAATATCTGTGCTAACAACTGCCTTCAATATATTTTGCGGTCAGTAAAAATCAAAACTTTATAGCAAGAGCTCCACTACTACAGAAAACATTCAATTCAGCCTTGCTTTATTTAAGGTAGAGACTAATGGATTTTATGTCTTCCGATTTTGTAAAAGAATGTCACAAATAGCATTCATCTATAACTGTGCTCACTAGAGCCTTCAATCTACACTGCGGACAGCCGGGTTCACAACTTCAATTCAGCTTTCCTTCTACATTAAGGACAGCATAGAATCCAGCCTTGCTTTACTTAAGGCAGAGACAATTGTACTCTGTCCTCAGATTCTGTTAACTGTACAAAATAGCATTCATCAATTTTGTGTCAACAACTGCCTTCAAACTACACTGCAGAAAACACGGTTCACAACTTGAAGTCAGCTTTGCAACTAAATTTGTATTCTATATCTGTGCTGACAACTGCCTTCAATCTATTCTGCCGTCAGTAGAGTTCAAAACTTGATACCAGGAACTCCACTACTACAGAAAACATTCAATCCAGCCTTGCTTTTTTTAAGGTAGAAACTAATGGATTCTATGTCTTCCGATTTTGTAAAAGAATGTCACAAATAGCATTCATCTATAACTGTGCTCACTAGAGCCTTCAATCTTAAACTGCGGACAGCCGGGTTCACAACTTCAATTCAGCTTTCCTTCTACATTAAGGACAGCATTGAATCCAGCCTTGCTTTACTTAAGGCAGACACAATTGTACGCTGTCCTCAGATTCTGCTAACTGTACGAAATAGCATTCATCAATGTTTGCGTCAATTAGTACCTTCCATCTACACTGCGGACAGCCGGGTTCACAACTTCAATTCAGCTTTCCTTCTACATTAAGGACAGCATTGTATTCAGCCTTGCTTTCCTTAAGGCAAAGACAATTGTACTGTGTCCTCACATTCTGTTAACTGTGACAAAATAGCATTCATCGATCTTTCTGTCAACAACTGCCTTCATTCTACACTGCGGACAGCTGGGTTCACAACTTGAATTCAGCTTTCCTTCTACATTGAGGACAGCATTGTATTCAGTCTTGCTTTCCTTAAGGCAGAGACAATTATACTATTTCCTCAGATTCTGTTAACTGTGACAAAAGAGCATTCATCGATCTTTGTGTCAACAACTGCCTTCATTCTACACTGCGGACAGCTGGGTTCACAACTTGAATTCAGCTTTCCTTCTACATTAAGGACAGCATTGTGTTCAGCCTTGCTTTCCTTAAGGCAGAGACAATTATACTGTGTCCTCAGATTCGGTTAACTGTGACAAAATAGCATTCATCGATCTTTGTGTCAACAACTGCCTTCAATCTACACTGCGGACAGCTGGGTTTACAACTTAAACTCAGCTTTCCTTCTACATTAAGTACAGCATTGTATACAGCCTTGCTTTCCTTAACGCAGAGACAATTGTACTCTGTCCTCAGATTCTGTTAACTGTACAAAATAGCATACATCAATGTTTGTGTCGATTAGTTCCTTCGATCTACATTACAGACAGCAGGGTTCACAACTTCAATTCAGTTTTCCATGTAAATTTCTCTTCACTATGTATGCTGAGAAGTGCCTTCAATAAATTCTGCGCTCAGTAGGTTTCACAACTAGATACCAACAGCGCCAGCATTACAGAACACATTCAAATCAGCCTTGCTTTATTTAAGGTAGAGACTAATGGATTTTATATCATCCGATTTTGTAAAAGAATGTCACAAATAGCATTCATCTATAACTGTGCTCACTAGAGCCTTCAATTTACAGTGCGGACCGAAGAGTTCACAACTTGAATTCAGCTTTGCAACTAAATTTGTCTTCAATATCTGTGCTAACAACTGCCTTCAATATATTCTGCGGTCAGTAAAAATCAAAACTTGATAGCAAGAGCTCCACTACTACAGAAAACATTCAATTCAGCCTTGCTTTATTTAAGGTAGAGACTAATGGATTTTATGTCTTCCGATTTTGTAAAAGAATGTCACAAATAGCATTCATCTATAACTGTGCTCACTAGAGCCTTCAATCTACACTGCGGACAGCCGGGTTCACAACTTCAATTCAGCTTTCCTTCTACATTAAGGACAGCATAGAATCCAGCCTTGCTTTACTTAAGGCAGAGACAATTGTACTCTGTCCTCAGATTCTGTTAACTGTACAAAATAGCATTCATCAATTTTGTGTCAACAACTGCCTTCAAACTACACTGCAGAAAACACGGTTCACAACTTGAATTCAGCTTTGCAACTTAATTTGTATTCTATATCTGTGCTGACAACTGCCTTCAATCTATTCTGCCGTCAGTAGAGTTCAAAACTTGATACCAGGAACTCCACTACTACAGAAAACATTCAATCCAGCCTTGCTTTTTTTAAGGTAGAAACTAATGGATTCTATGTCTTCCGATTTTGTAAAAGAATGTCACAAATAGCATTCATCTATAACTGTGCTCACTAGAGCCTTCAATCTACACTGCGGACAGCCGGGTTCACAACTTCAAATCAGCTTTCCTTCTACATTAGGGACAGCATTGAATCCAGCCTTGCTTTACTTAAGGCAGACACAATTGTACGCTGTCCTCAGATTCTGTTAACTGTACAAAATAGCATTCATCAATGTTTGTGTCAATTAGTACCTTCGATCGACACTGCGGACAGCCGGGTTCACAACTTCAATTCAGCTTTCCTTTTACATTAAGGACAGCATTGTATTCAGCCTTGCTTTCCTTAAGGCAAAGACAATTGTACTGTGTCCTCACATTCTGTTAACTGTGACAAAAGAGCATTCATCGATCTTTGTGTCAACAACTGCCTTCAATCTACACTGCGGACAGCTGGTTCACAACTGAAATTCAGCTTTCCTTCTACATTAAGGACAGCATTGTATTCAGCCTTGCTTTACTTAAGGCAGAGACAATTTTACTCTGTCCTCAGATTCTGTTAACTGTACAAAATAGCATACATAAATGTTTGCGTCGATTAGTACCTTCGATCTACATTACAGACAGCAGGGTTCACAACTTCAATTCAGTTTTCCATGTACATTTCTCCTCATTATGTGTGCTGAGAAGTGCCTTCAATCAATTCTGCGCTCAGTAGAGTTCACAACTAGATACCAGGAGCGCCAGCCCTACAGAAAACATTTAATACAATCTTGATTTACTTAAAACACAGACAATTGCACAATATCCTCAGATTTTCTTAAACTTTAAACACTAGGAAATTCAGCCTTCATTTATTTAATGCAGACAAAGTTCTACTATATGTGTTTCACATTTTGCTTAAATAAGTGACAAAAACCATTTGTCTATGTCTGTTAACAACTGCCTTCAATCTACACTGCACAGGGAACATACAAGGTCACCGCCAAAGATACTACTTACTCAGCGCACCATAAATCATCACAAACAAGAGTGAACACTTTTATGTCACAGTGAAACATACTGTCCTTTTTAAATGAAATTGATGCAGAATTCAATCAACAAAAGACATTACTACAATTATTGTACCTCACCCCGACCACACATCATCACAGGGTACGTTCAAGCTCAGCGCCAAAGGTATTACTAACTCAATGCACCACAAATCATCACCATGTGACCGTACTGAATGAGATGACTTATTTAGAAAAAAATACATCATACTTTTTGAAAATATACTTCAGCTTACTTCTGTGAATGGACAACCAATATTTATTAGAAAACTTGATTTGAAGGATTTTGCTACCAATCCGTGCTGCTTGGACCACACATCTTCACACACTCCACAGAACCTTGTTGCTTTAGATGCACACTTACTTCCTTTCTTGGCTGGGATTATCAATTATTCCTCAATTTCAATTTCTGATTGAATGTCAAGACCCTTTATCGAGCCTTTTTCTCATTTCTACTACCCCAGAAGAAGGTTAATACTCCAAAACTAAACTGTAAAATTTAGCAAACAACTCTTTCAAGGGATGATCCATTCAAAACAATACTCCTTTGGCACACCAACTATGGTGCGACATGTAAAAACTAGCACCCCAACAACTTCGTTTGAGCTGCAACACAGAGATTGCAGGACAATCCACTTGCTGCTGCACCAAGCACATCAACTGCTGCAACAGCATCTTCGGCAAGCAGTCCATACTCACACATTGATCTTGATTTTGGTAAACTTAAATTTATATGCATTTATTACGATGAACTTTTCTGTTACGTCAAATAGTCTATCAACCTCATCAAAAATAAAAAAAGGAGCATCACTCTCCTCAACATCAGTCACTACACATTTATCAAGCTTTTTTGTTGGGAGAACTACCCCATCCAAAGGCAGTAGGAAGTTTGCACACTTGCTGCCTTTCTTGGATAGGGTTATCAATTATTCTTTAATTTCAACTTCTGATTCAAAGTCAAGGCCCTTTATTAAGACTTTTTGTTATGGAAGTTTCCACACTTGCTGCCTTTCCTAGCTAGGGCTATCAATTATTCTTCTTGAAATTCAAATTCAAAGTGCAGGCCCTTTCATTAGCCCTTCTTGGTAACTACTACCCATGAATAGCAGTGGGTAATTTGCACACTTGCGTCCTTTCTTGCGTCCTTTCTACCGCACAGTCTGTGACCTTTGTGCACTAGCTTGCATCCTTACATGTGGTACCCATTTCTCAGGCTCTCACTGCGGAATCCGACGCCCTGTCTGTGTAATGGACTGGAAAAACAAACACCCACTTCCCTTAGAAGGAAATGGGTAGCTTGCACGTCTTCAGCCTTTCTTATTTTTCACCTTATTCATCTTCCACTCAATCAACACATCATCCACACATACACAAACCTACTTGCTGCCTTTCTTCGCTGTGGTTATCAACTATTCTTCAATTTCATATTCTGATTCAAACTCTAGGCCCTTTATCGAGCCTTTTTGATGTAGCTACGACCCCGGCCGAAGGCAGTACAACATTTGCACAATGGCTGCCTTTCTTGGCTGTGGTTATCAATTATTCTTCTTGTAATACAAATTCAAAGTGCAGACCCTTTATTGAGTCTTCTTGGTAACTACTACCGATGAATAGCAATGCATAATTTGCACACTTACGTCCTTTATTGCGCCTTTTCAACCACACAGTGTATGTCATTTGTACAGTTGCTTCCCTCCTTAGATGTACTGACAGTTTCTCAGGCTCCCACTACGGAATCCGACTCACAGTCTATAATGGCCTGAAAAACAAAACACCCACTTCTTTTACAAGGCAGTGCATAGTTTCAACGTCTGCTGCCTTTCTTAATTTTCACCTTTTTCATCTTCCTCTCAATCAACACATCATCCACAAATATACACACCTACTTGCTGCCTTTTTTGACTGGAGTTATCAATTATTCCTGAATTTCATATTTTGATACAAAGTCAATGCCCTTTATAGAGCCTTTTTATTATAGCTACTACCTCAGCCAAACACAACACAACATAGCAGCACTATAAAAAACATCTAAATCTACAGCACTACATGCCAAAAAGAAATACTTACTGTGCAAGTGACATTTTCCACCTGTAACATATAAGATCTGTTAATAGAAAAGAAACTTGTTCTCAGTCAAGTGAAATTAGTTTTTGTGATATATGTATTCTTATAACACGTGTAGGAAATAGGACCATTCTTGTCCTCCTATATGCAGATGACGCTGTGTTATTACCTCAAACACCTTTAGGTCTCCAGAGGCTCTTGGAAACATTTGGGACCTTTATGAATTCCCTGGATTTGTTGGTAAATATCTCAAAATCCCATGCCTTGACCATGGGACAACGTAAGAATACAACTAAATCTTTTTACTGTAACGGGGCAGAGCTCACTGGAGTAAAAGTTTTCATATAATTGGGCATCCTGTTTGAAGACAGATGCTCTTGGGCCCCCCAGCTTAAAGCCCAAAAATATGCTGTGCTGAAATCGTCATCAGCATTACTAAGCTTTGCACGGCGATTGGGAGCGAAGCCCTGTGAGACTATTCTCGCCATCTATTGGTCAAAATCACTGTCTATTGTCACTCATGGCGCAGCTATTTGGGGATACAAACAAGCGGTGGAGGTCCAGATGGCAGAAAACCCCTTTTTTTGCTCCCTTCTGTCCATCCCCCAATCCACTCCAACATTTGCTATCCACCAGGAAGTAGGGATGGGATATGTGACCGACCTGGTGAGTTTGGCTCCTTTCGTTTGCTGGATAAAAACTTGGCTTAACCCTAAACTCACATTGAACCACCAGATCTTAAGGGATTGCTTTGCCCTAGACAAACTTTAGAAAAATTGAGTGGCTGTCATATGTCAAGACTATGTTTTTTTAAACTCAGGCGCCCAGATATTTACCAAGTTCCAGAAGGAATTAAGAAAACTAATCTAAAATGGATTAAATCACAGTATTTGAGTTTACTGGGGCTGGAATGGGAGGTTGAGGAAATAAAAAAACAACTGGTTAGGGCTCATTACTTATTAATCTTATCACCATCACTAGAACCCTATCTAAGAATCGTGACAAAGCCCCTCCATCGTTGGCTTTTGACCAGGTTTTGCTTCAACCTGATTCATTTCTCGTTGGAAACTTTTTCAGGATGGTGTAAACCGGAAGACTCAGCCCCCTGCAACTGTGATAGTTTCTCAAATCAAAACACTATGCACTTTATAATGTTCTGTGATTTTTGTACTGAAATTAGGAAGAAGACTTTAATTCCGCTTTTGAGGGGCAAGGGCTTTCTTCGGGTTAGACCAGCACTAATGTACCTTCAATTGTTAGACAATACCTGGAACATTTTTAACATTGCTAGTTTTCTTGTTGCTGCTGTTCGCCTTAGGAAACAAATATTCCCACTGATGATTGAACTGTGTATTCCTCCTGAATTTTTAAATACCATGAATTTCTTTTAATTGATATATCTTTCTAGTTTTAAATCATTTATATATATCTGTGTACTAATGATCTACAGTTTTATATCGCCTATGTCTATTGAATTGTCTCGTGTTTTGCATTTGCACTTTTATGATTTTTCCTAATTGAATAAAGTGGTTTGAAAACTGAAGAATATAACATTTCATAACTGAATAGAGCTTCTAAAATAATTTCATCATGTATTTCATATTCCTGATTAACAATTTCAAAAGTCATATGATCATACTCAATGTCATCTAATGCTTCCACAAAATCAGCATCTAAAGTTTAGTCTAGAAAATCACAGCTGATATCTACAGCATTTATATCTTCCTCTTCATTCTCCCTACTTATAAAAATTATGTTTAGCTCTTCTGTGACACTGTTACTAATGTCGAAACCGTCTTTCAAATTGTTTTGTTGATTTTCCATACTGAATTTCTTATGTTGTAGGTCCTTGTACAAAAACATAAACACTTAATTTTATCTTCACTGTAATATCAGCATATGTGGTGATTCATATGAAATATCTTAAATGTTTCTCTTACAATTAAAGCAAAAATATTTTCTACATGAGTGTATATTATTTTCATAATATTCTAAAATTAAATGCAATAAATACAGTGTCACTCTGCATTGTCTCAAGTGCTTTATTTATTTATTTATACAACCTACTGTTTTGCAAACTTATAACAATGACGACAGCACTGCCTTAGTTTGACTCACCCCATTACGTTTTCAATTAAGGTTGAGGGAGGCAAAGGAAAGGAGTAAACTACATGTCTACAGATGTACTCCTATATTTAGAACACTGGATGAAGCACTGAATAAATAAAGTTAGATACAAAAGAACATACACCCAAAAAGGCTGCATAAAAGATACACAAAGGAAAGCAACACAAATAGGACACTGAATCTTGAACACAAACTGGTAAGTCACCAAAAGAACAAAAAGGCTAAGAACACTGCAAAGGACGCTACGCTGTGGAACTCATTGTGAAGAAAGGTAGAAACATACTGTAAATAAAGCGGAATTCAAATAAGGAAAAAGTAAAAAAGATACATGGATGACAAAGTCACTGGAGTAACAACACAAAAAAAGATTTTACAGAAGTTATATGTACGAATGTTTAAGGAGCTGCAAAGGGACTCAATCCCCCGGGACTCAAAAAATAACATTGGGGACGTGGGGAGAATGCCAATGCCCCACGGTCCCAGCCGGCTCCCCGCATCCTTTGAGAGTAACCCTGGGCGAAGCACTACGCTACGCTCGCGGAGTTTGCGAAGTTTTCGCAACTTCGCACTACGCGAGCTGCACGTAGCACAGTGCGAACATGCGTAGTGCGGCGTAGCGTAGTGCAGCGGTCATTTTTTGCTTGTTTGCGGTCCTGAACGTCATGTTCGCGACCGCGAGCAAGCAAAATGACATCCCGGCGAGATTCTCAACGCGAGGAGGTCAGGTTTTTCATTGTGAGTGGTTGCGCCTGCTCACGACCGCTCTCAATGAGAAAATACCTGTTCGCGTTGAGAAAGCTGCCGCTCGAGTAATAATCTACTCGAGCAGCAGAAAACTACAGCTCACACTGTGCAAGATGCCGTTTTCAATGCTTGCACAGTGCCGGATGCTTGTCCGCACTGTGCAATCATTGAAAACGCATCTTGCACAGTGCGAACATGCTACTACGCAGCTCGCGTAGTGCTACGTGAAGTTCGCGTAGTGCGAAGTGCACTTCACGTAGCTTCGCGTAGCGCTACTTCGCGAACTACGCCCACCCTTATTTGAGAGCCGACATTGCTTTCTCAGAGAGAGCAGCTTACATGCTGCTCTGTGTAACGAAAAGCAATCTGCTTTCCTACTTGAAAGAGACAGCAGATTAACTTGCTCTCTCTTTCAAATAGTAAACCAGTTTGCTGTGCTAAAGTGAGAGCCGCGGCGCTCCCGCCCTACCATAGCAAACAGCAGTGTCCCAGAGATAGGCACCCCGAGACACTGCAAAAGCCGATCCTGGAAAATGATGGTCCCAGGGCCATCAAGGGTTCCAGTAAGGGGGCCTGGTGACCCCCTCCCAACATTAAAAAGTCCCGAGAAGTGGAATCCCCGGATCTGGGAAATCCGTGCCATCACAGACCCCCCTATTTTAAATATTACTAACCCAGGAAGGTGGCGGTCCCCAAAGAATGTAGGAGAGCCGTGAGCTCCCCGCATTCTTCAAAATAAACGATGTCTGCCAACACTTGCTAGTTTGGAGTGCTGACAGACAGTTGACAACCAATCAGCATGCACCTCGTGCTCGTAATTGTACGGATTTTGCGTTTTATTTTTATTTAAAAAAATATATATATAGCCTAAACATCCATGTACGACCCCCTGAACAAGCCTATAGGGTCAGAATGTTTCTACCCTGCCCCCTTTCCTTATTTCTCAACTTTGTTTTACTGTTGTCTTGTGACTCGGTTCTAGCGACGAACAAGATGGCTGCCAACACTTCCTGGTTTGGAGTGCTGACAGACAGTTGACAGCCAATCAGCATGCAGCTCCTGCTTGTAATTGTACGGATTTCTGTACGCGTACGCCCCAATTTTTCTTTTTAAAAAAAAAGCCTAAACATCCATGTACGACCCCCTGAGCAAGCCTATAGGGTCAGAATGTTTCTACCCTGCCCCCTTTCATTATTTCTCAACTTTGTTTTACTGTTTTCTTGTGACTCGGTTCTAGCGACGAGCAAGATGGCTGCCAACACTTCCTGGTTTGGAGTGTTGACAGCCAGTCAGCATACAGCTCGTGCTCATATTTGTATGGATTTCCGTACGCGTACGCCGCAATTTTAGAGCCTAAACATCCATGTACGACCCCCTGAGCAAGCCTAGAGGGTCAGAATGTTTCTTGCCTGCCCCTACCATTATTTCTCAACTTTGTTTTACTGTTTTCTTGTGACTCGGTTCTACCGAGCCACAAGATGGCCGCCAACACTTCCTGGTTTTGAGTGTTGACAGACAGTTGACAGCCAATCAGCATGCAGCTCGCGCTCGTAATTGAACGGATCTCCGTCCGCGTGTAGAAATCTGTCTCTAGATATCGCTATGATTTTACCTTAAATTTTCTCAGAAACTACTGAACGGATTTACACCATTTAACAAAAAGCACAATCTGCGAACCGAACTCTACCTCTCTGCCAAATTTGGTGTAATTCTGTTCAGCCGTTCGGGCTGTAGCCCTGGCTAAATGTCCCCATGGAAAATTGCATGGGGAAAACACGTTTTGGGACCCCCCTTTTTTCTCGGCCCCCACTTCACAAATCACCCCCAAACTTTCGGGGAAGGAGCAGAACTGAGCAGGCCATTGTCTTGGAGAAATTCAGGAAGATTAGTCCACCGGCGCCAAAGTTATTAATAGAATGTTGCGGATTTCCTATGGAAAGTAGGTCCTAACTATAATTACCTACTGGCGACCGCCAGTAGGTAATATTACCTACTGGCGGTCGCCAGTAGGTAGTTAATAATAATAATAATAATATTACATTTTATAGAGCGCCTGGTTACACTGAGGCCAGTGTGTCCCCGCGCTATAATGTGGCTAGCAAAAGTTAGTCAGGCATGTCTTCCCCTCTAATTCCTCACATGTGAGCCTCCTCACTCTCTAACCAGAGGGAAGAGGTAAGTTTTCAGTTGTTTCCGGAAAATGCGTTCTGAAGTCTCTAATCGCATTTCGGGTGGGAGTCTGTTCCAGTGTTGAACAGCTTGCACTCGGAAGGAGCGCCCACCCATCCGAGCTCTTCTAAACTTAGGAACCTTCATCAGCCCTTTCCCGGAAGATCTCAACTCGCGCCCTGGGATATGCGGGCTCAGCAGTTCCAAAAGATAAGATGGCCCCTTCCCCCGCATGATGCGATGGCTGATCAGCAGGGTTTTATTTAGCACCCGTTCTTTAATCGGCAGCCAGTGAAGAGATTGCAGGGCTTTCTTAGCTGACGCTCGTTTAGGCAACATCAAGATCATGCGGACAGCCACATTCTGTATACGCTGAACCCTGGTGATACATCTCACATTGGCTCCCTGGTACAGGACGTTCCCATAATCCAACCTAGATGTAACAAGCGCATGGACCAGGGTTTTCCTGGCCGCAGTGGGGAGTAGGTCAAGTGTTTTTCGCATATTTCTCAGGATACCGAAGCACTGTCCTGCCACACGTCTAGTATGGTGCTCGAAGGAGATTTTGCTATCTAGTCAGATACCCAAATTCCTGACTTGTTCGCTGGGAGAAGGTAGAGGCCCCAGTACCTGCGGCCACCATGCCGATGTCCACACAGAAGGTGCATTCCCCACCACCAGCACCTCCGTCTTGTTTCCGTTTAATTTCAAGCAATTATTGGCCATCCAGGCCGCTGTAGCTTGTAAGCACATCGAGAAGTTATTGGCTACTGTCCCATCTGACTGGGCAAGAGACACCACAAATTGGGTGTCATCAGTGTAGGTTACTACTTGCACCCCAAACCTTTCAGTAATCTCTGCTATTGGTGCTACATAGAGATTAAAAAGGGTGGGGCTCAAGCTAGACCCTTGGGGCACTCCCTGATTCAGCTTAATACTCTTCGACCGGTGAGGTCCCTGGGCTACTTGAAAGCTGCGAATCTGGAGGAACGATTCCAGCCACTCCAGAGCTCCCTCTTTTTTCAGACACTGCAGGAAGATGTGATGTGCTACGGTGTCGAAAGCAGCGATTAAATCCAGAAGGATCAGCGCTGTGGTGTGGCCTTAATCCACCAACTTGCGTATGGTTTCTGTTGACAGGAGTAAGGCGGATTCAGTCAAGTAGGATGCCCGGAAGCCTGATTGGGTTGGGTGAAGAAGTTTACATGTTTCGATGTGTTCTGTCAGTTGCTTATTAACAACTTTCTCTGCAATTTTGGAGAAATAGGGGAGGAGAGAGATTGGACGCAGGTTATCTAACTGCTCCGCACTAATGTTATGTTTTTTCTTGAGCGGGAGTACCACTGCCTCTTTCCAGGCTGATGGAACACTCCCCGATCCAAATGATAGATCCAGCAGATGGTGTATGTGAGGTTCCAGCGTATTTATACTTTCCCTAAGTATTCTCGCGGGCGCCGGGTCATTTGGGGAGCCTGATTTAATTTTGGACGCTATGTCAATTAGGATATCCTGCTGGGGAGTACTAAAGGATACTAGTAACTCAGTTTCATTAGATTTTACAGCGGCCTCTTCTGTCGTGCCATCTGTTCTAGCCTCCACCGGAAATGAGGAATACATTTTCCCCACTTTATCCGCGAAGAATTGTGCCACCCGATCACAGGATTCCACAGAGCCTTTCAAAGGTGCGGCGGTGCTGGACAGAGAGGCAACTTCCTTAAACACAGCAAACAGTTCCTTAGCTGAATTATCCGCACCCTCTATTCTGTCCTTATAGTGGGAGGTCCGATATTTCCTAATCAGAGCATGGTAGCCCTTGAGGTTGATTTTATAAGCCACCCTGTCCGCCACGGAAAAGCCTTTCCTCCAGCGTCTCTCGAGGCTTTTACATGCCGCCTTTTCCTTAACAAGCTCAGGCCCAAACCAAGGTGCAGATTTAGTTTGCCTCCAGGGTCTGTTTTTGGTACAGGGGGCTGTGTGGTCCAGCGCTTGTGAGATGTAGCTGTCAAGCGCTTCGCATGGCGCCTCGATCTCTAGACTCCCTGGGGGTCCACCCTGTTCCAGAAGATTGTCAAATTTAACTCTGGAGTTAGGACCTTCTTTCCATAGTAAATCCACAACATTCTATTTGGAATAACTTTGGTGTCGGTGGACGAATCTTCGTGAATTTCTCCAAGAAAATGGCCTGCTCGGTTCCGCTCCTTCCCTAAAAGTTTGGGGTTGATTCGTCAAGTGGGGCTGAGAAAGAAGGGGGGTCCCAAAACGTGTTTTCCCCATGCAATTTTCCATAGGGACGTTTAGCCAGGGCTACAGCCCGAACGGCTGAACGGAATTACACCAAATTTGGCAGAGAGGTAGAGTTCGATTCGCAGATTGTGCTTTTTTTAAATGGTGTAAATCCGTTCAGTAGTTTCGGAGAAAATTACAAGTAAAATCATAGCGATATCTAGAGACATAGTTCTACACGCGGACGGAGATCCGTTCAATTACGAGCGCGAGCTGCATGCTGATTGGCTGTGAACTGTCTGTCAACACTCGAAACCAGGAAGTGTTGGCGGCCATGTTGTGCCTCGGTAGAACCGAGTCACAAGAAAACAGTAAAACAAAGTTGAGAAATAAGGGAAGGGGCAGGCTAGAAACATTCTGACCCTTTACGCTTGCTCAGGGGGTCGTACATGGATGTTTAGGCTCTTTTTTAAAAAAAAGAAAAATCTCGCCGTACGCGTACGGAAATACGTACAATTACGAGCAGGAGCTGCATGCTGATTGGTTGCCAATACTCCAAAACAGGAAATGTTGGCAGCCATCTTGTTTGTCGCGAGAGCCGAGTCACAGGAAAACAGTAAAACAAAGTTGAGAAATGAGGAAAGGGGGCAGGGTCGAAACATTCTGACCGTTTAGTCTTGGTCAGGGAGTTGGTACATGTATCTTTATGCTCAATTTTTTTTTTTAAATAAAAAACGTCGGGGTACTTTTGCAGTACTTGTACGCGGTGGAAAAGGTGAAAAAGAACTAGAAGTCAGTTTTATTCATTAGGTCCCGGGGAGGCATATTACGGGGGCAATTTTTAGAGCTATATTTCTACAACAGTCTGTAAAACTTTCCGTTTTTTTTCCCTGCATCAGTTGTAATCTCTACGCATGCGCAGCCTTGTTTGCATTGCAAGTGCACTTTTTTTCTTTTTCTTCAAGTTCGCCAAGCAAACCTGTCCTGATTTTAGGTATTACATTTGCCACTTTCTTTTCCCAGGTGGTGTGTGTCATCAGGTGCTATACTTTTGTAATATAATATTAAACATATTGTATATTACGAGCACGAGCTGCTTGCTGATTGGATGTCAACTGTCTGTGAACACTGCGAACCAGGAAGTGTTGGCAGCCATTTTGTTCGTCGCTAGAAGCGATTCACAAGAAAAGTGTAAAAAAAAGTTGAGAAATTAGGAAAGGGGGCAGGGTAGAAATATCCTGACTCTCTAGGTTTGCTCAGGGGGTCGACCATGGATTTTTAGGGTCAATTTTTATTTGTTTTTAAATAAAAAATTATGGTGTACCCGTATGGTACTCGTACGCGGTGGAAAAGGGAAAATAAACCAGAAGTCCGTTTTATTCATTAGGTCTCGGTGGGCAAATTGCGGGGCGATTTTTAGAGCTATATTTCCATGACAGTATGTAAAACTTTCCGTTTTTTTTCCTGCATCAGTTGTACTCTCTACGCATGCGCAGCCTTGTTTGCAAGTGCACTTTTTTTCTTTTGCTTCAAGTGCGCCAAGCAAACCTCTCCTGATTTTAGGTATTAAATATGCCGCTTTCTTTTCCCGGGTCATGTGTGTCATCCAGTGGTATACTTTTGTAATATATTAATAAACATATTGTATGTATATTTATTTGAAATGTAGTGTTGAGGTGCCAAACGTCGATTACATACTCCTTCCAACCGCCATTTTAGTGGTTTTCCTCCGTTATTTTTATTATACCTGTTACTTTCATTTTACCCTGCGCATATTTTCTCTGTGATTGATGAGATTTTGTGCCACAGATACCACGGTGTTTGTCCTTGGCCTCCGATCTTATCAGACTTGGTCACACGTATACCTAGAAACTGATTCGAAGGAGGTAAGCCACAGCCTTTACAACACGTGTTGGTCAACAAAAAAACATTATTAAGATTAAGCGTTTATCATGTGTGGTGAATGCATACTAGTTGCAAAAGCAAGTGTGGAAAAGCAATATGCGTGCTAATGGTTTTGTGGTGACGATCACTCGCGCTTATGAACCGGGTCTGGGCGTGGTGGAGTCTAGGGTACCAGGCGGAGGGGCACGCAGCTGCACTCATACAATATAGAAGTAATATAGGATTTTTAAAACTTAAAAAAAATATTCCATAATTATCCTAGATTAAGTCTTCTGTTAGTATGTTCATTAAATAAATGAATATATGTTTTTCAACAATTAAAAACATTTGCGTCTTTCGCGTACGGGGCGCCGTACATGACGTCACACGGAAGCTTTGATGCGACATGTAACGCCAAAGGGTATTCGTAGCGTATGCTGAGAATGATTAGCAGTACAAACTATGGTGCGATCACTCTTTCACTGTCAAATCAGAGCACAGGGCGCGCTATGAGAATGGTTACAAGTGGTCACTCATTGGAGATCCAATTCAGGTGTGTGGCTTATTCACAGTATCATAACGTTATTTTTTAACTTGGTTAAGTTTGAGGTTTGCATGAAATACTATGCTATAGGCAGATATGGATGTTTAGGGAGCGCTTATGTGCATGAAGCTTGGTTATTACCATTTACAAATAGGTGTCTGAGGGAGGGAAAAGCATGTGAATGGCGAGAATTGCACAATAGTACCAGATCACTCCTTAATTTGTAGACACATACAATTGCATGGCTCTTGTATACAAGATGTGCCTAATTTGGACTGAGTTTTGAAAGGTAGTCCGACACCTGCTATCATAACAACATTCAGTTTACTGGAAACGGGAGTTATTTACTTTGAAATAATGGAGATTGTTGTGCAATGTTAGCAGGCATCGCTTACATGATTACGGTAACTGAGCGTGTGGTTTCATTAAAAAAAATTTGTGTTAACTCCTCTGCATGGAAAGCTGGATGTTTCCATCTGGCTGTCAATTTCGACCTTGAAAGCAGAGTCAACCAAATGAGTCGTATAAGAGCGCTATTGTCTCAAAAAGAGGTCGCTCTTATATCAGAAACAAATGTCCTTCATGTAGCAAACACCCGCACAGAAGTGCATGATTTAATAAATACAGACGTGCTCTTGATTTTTGGGGAGTTAATTTAGAGTATCTTTAATGTGTCCTTGACTACGGGGTTACCTTACTTTTTTAAAGTTAGAAGCAGTGGCCTTGTGACTTCTGTAGAAAGTGTATTTGGTGTTTTTTTGGGATTTTTTCATTTGATTTTTTCCAGCATCTTTGGTGGATTGCGCTTAATACTCGCATTAGTTGCTGGTGTGCTTTTATTCATTTGTTTACATAAATATGGATGCACATCCTGCAGCAGACGACAATATATCCCGGCTGTTGATGGTTCGCAACCGAATGATTAGTTATTACGGAGCGCTGCCTTTGGCTACATTGAGTGCAGCTCATGGATTATCGTTTCGATTTTCCTTTTTCACATGCGTTCAACCTGTGTTCCATTACCTGAGCTGCCATTTCGACTGGGCCCTGGATTTGAGTCTCTGCAGTACGGTGTCTCCCAACGCGGATTATGACCAACTGATGAGCCCCTTAGTGGTTCATGACGTGCTCTGTTCTGGTGGCGGGATTATGGCCTTAGCAGCGACACATGGAATAATGGGGCGTTGGAATGTTTTTGCAGCGGCGCTTGAGTTCTTGGCACACAGTTACATTAAATATGACCCGAGTTTTCCTCCGATGGTGATAGACGCTCCGGTCATTTAAGAACATGTATGTTCATTCCCACTATTGAATTGGATAGCTGAAATGTTTTCAGATGAGAACAATGACTTCCTGTTGGAGGCTGTTGCTAGATATTGTGCTAACACACTGTTGGATTAAGACTCTTTGATTTTTCTACGTATTCTTTATTATTTAGCTACTGCTTTCTATCAAAGAGAAAATAACTTTTTTAGAAATGTGAACTTGACTCTTCTTTTTAGGCTTGGACTCTGCGTTCCTAATTCGCCCACGTGGGCATGCTTTATAACCAGCTGGTTGGTATGGTGTTTCCAGTCTAATTTCGATCCCAGGGTTATGCCCAGATAGGAAAAGGCTTGGGTCTGTTCCAGCTGGGCTCCATTCATGACCACCCTCCCTTTTACATGTTTGGACTTATGTAAGACCATGAACTTGGTCTTACTCACATTGATGGAAAGTCCATAGTCCTTGCAGAATACCTCAAATTGATCAATAGCCTTCTGGAGGCCTTGCTGTGTTTTGGAAATTAATAAGTTATCATCTGCAAACATCAGCAGAGGGGTCAGTTTACCATCCAACTTGGGGGCATCAGTTGGATGGTTCTCAAAATACTAAATCACCCTGTTGATGTAAAGTGAAACGAGAGTCGGGGCCAACACGAATCCTTGGCGTACTCCCCTGGAGATCGGAAATTTGTCTGAACTTGGGCAAAATTGTCCTCGTGTAGTTTCATTAGGAAGGCCAGTATATCTAGTGGTATTCCCTGACCTGCAAGGACATTCCACATTTTAGCCCGCGGCACCAAGTCAAATGCTGACTTAAGGTCAACAAATGCCGCATAGAGCGAGCCTCCCCCCAATAATACCACACACCAGTATATTAAAACAAATCTAAAAACTTGATCTATTGTGCTTATATACATCAATACTCACATATACTAGTTAAAAACATATGTACTTACTCATAAAGAAACTATTGAGGCAGTCATTCACTCACTAGCACACCCATACACACATTCACCACCCGTACAGTCCTGCACACATGCTGTCTTCAAAACACATACAAACAGTGAGTCAGTCATTCATGCATCTGTGCCCTAAGTACTACCTGCCACCAAACCATACAGACACTCATTCTGATATTAAAAAAACCAACTAATAACCCATATAGACACTCGTGTAGCTACTCACCAACCCATGCAGCCACTTATACACAAAGTGAGACACTGATACAGATATTTACATATTTAAACATTACTCGCTAATGCATGTATTCACTAAGATACACTTAATCAGTCAGTTATACAATGAAATTTACAAGAAAAACATCCATTTAGACACTTATTTACCCATTTATTCTTCCATCGACCTTTAGATATACATATATAAAAATATTTATTTTTCAGAAAGACACACATTCAGTGGATGATGTCATCAGTGATGTCACTGACCATGTGATGAGTGATGTAATCTGTGACGTCATCAGCAGTGCATTGCGGGCACGCGAGTTATAGTTAGCTGAACTAACTATAACGGGGGAATTTAAATGGTTTTGTATGAGAGAAATGTCCAGCTAACTATAACATGGGTGAAACCTATGTTTTTTTCAGTGAATTTCTAAGGTTTTTAAATGCTAATAGCTCTTAATTCATCTTTAGACACTGACAATCTTGTATGGATGTTTAGGAATGTTAGGTAATGACTGAGTGTTACTATTGAGTGGTATCACCAGGATATAAATGTTTTATTTGGGTGTGTTAATATTTAATGTATAACAGTGATGTTTATGTTTTTTATGTTGTATTATATTGTTAACAAACTGTGGCTGAGAGATATCTTTTTCCTGAAGAAGATGGCAGTGATACTGTGTGGTCCACCCAAACGTGTCGAAGATCTAATGTTGTTTAGGACATTTAGGGCCCGATGTAGGTGGCCCATTACCGGTCGGTAAACCTTGTGCTTTAAGGATTCGTTATTTAGCAACAACTATTAGTTGGTGTTAAATACCGAATACCTCTGAAAATGCAAATCTGTGCATTTTCAATAGTGCCATGTGGCAGACATACATGCCCTTAGGGCATGTATGTCTGCCACATGTGCACACAAGCACTATTTAGGGGTGCAACAGGGTGTCAATGTGACACCCTGCCACCCTTGAAGCTTTCCCTATTTTACCGAATCGGTATTTACCGATTCGGATATTCACATTCATTCCTATGGGCCTCCAGGCCCATAGGAATGAATGGGAATTACCGAATCGGTAAATACCGATTCGTTTTTTAGCTACATAGCATTTACCGATTCTAAAGTACAGAATCTGTAAAATTCGGTATTTTTTGAATCTGTAAATTTCAATTACATACATCTAGCCCTAAATCTCTGGGACATTTGGGAGGCTAAGAGATACTGAAGTTTCAACAAGAAACACATGAACCAACACAGACTAGTGCTGTTTTAATGACAGAATATTTTGTCTGATTTGTTCTCCTACTGTGTTGTTTTTTATGAAGTTGAATTGTTTTTATTTATATGTAACAAATTGTGATGTCTTATGTTTTTGGTCTATTTGGAAAGATTTTTTATGAGCTTGTATTTTTTAGCATGTATACTTGATTTATGTGTTGCATGTGATATTTTAAATTATTCATACCTAATACATTGGTTTTAATAAATTGACTTTTCGTAGCAGTATTGATAACCTTTTGTGTTTTTACTTTTATATTTTGGTGATATGGGATGTATGGTTGTTGACTGATTGAGTTAACTAAAGAGGAATTTACTTGACTTTTGTCCTATTGGGGCCCCACCTCTTTGGTGTTTAAAGAACCCCTCTCTCATTTTTTGAGATGATATATTTGGGTACATAGGTGTTGTTTCCTACACAGATGGACAGGAAGGACACAGTACACATTGTCTGTGTAGGTGTTGTCAGAGCTATTTCATGTTCATGGACAACTAGGTATTGTGTTACAAGTAGTAAATTCATACCACTGCCCACCACAATGTCTGTATTCAGGAGAAGTTGGGTGTCATTGATGGTGTATGGAGTACACAGGTACAACTTTGCACACATCTTGGTTACTGGTATGACTAGTTTCACTTGCTGTGGACATGCTGATGAGTTTACACAGCATCATTTATGTTTTTAAATTGCAATATTTGTACATGGATTGCAATATTAACATTTTAATGCTTACCAGACAGAGATCGAGTCCTTACACACTCTTTCACAGGTGCTCAGATTTATTTACACATCACAATTACAATGACATGCGTAAATTGGTCAAACATAACACAAGGGGACATTGCTCTTGTCACACAAGTTGGTATGCTGCACTCCTGTTTATTTTTTAGTTTTTTTCATAAGGTAGGCATTGTTATTGGCACAATGCTTTGAACTTCACACATGGGGACAAACATGATGGAGGGGCACAGGTGTAACCTGTATGGAGAGGAGATTGTCTCTTGGTGATGTGTGGCAACACTGGAGAGAAAGTTCTCTTTATAAACAACACCTGTGACACTGTGTGATGTCAGTGTTCTGTCTTGCTCTTAAATTGTGTTGCAGTTGAGTCATCTTCGACAGAAGATTCTGCTTGTTGCTCAATGGGCTCAGTATTTGCAGGTTGTGTGTGAGGAGTGTGACCAACAGCTTTGGCGGATGAGGTTTGAGGTACAGCATTTCCCTGTGACAAGATGTTGGGCATTAGCGCATTGATCAATATTTGCTAGTTTCTGAGGACAGCCAATAAATCCCTATGATAGCCAGACTTTGTTGCAAGGTAAGTGTCCTGCTTTTGCTGCATGTCACGTAGGATTTCATAAATACTTTCAAGATGATTTTCCACCTCTCTGCTGCCTATTTGTGTTGGCATTTGTTCATGCCTCAGACTCATTACACCAGATATGTTAGCTAATGATTGTATAAGTCAAGGGGTTAGATTGTTGATGGATTGTTCCTGATCCAGGTTGACAGGTTCAGAGTTCAAGCACCTGAGGATGGCCTGCAGTGTACCACCCACACTGTCCACAGCCACATACACCTCTCTGAGAAGGTCACGCTGTAGTCCAGCAGCTGTTCTTTGGAACTGTAGCTGCATATCCTCAAAGTCAGGGGGTGGATATGTAGTGACAAAGCAGTGCTGGAACTTGTTTGAGTTTCTTCAGGAGCAGCAACAAAATTGGTGTCACTCTCTGGAGGCGGAGAAGGTGACCGTATGGTATAAAGTATGTCATCAAGAGTGTCATGGTCTATTGTGGGCAGATTGTCGTCCATCTTTTGCAAATCATGTGTGTCATCCACATGTTCTGATGTCGTAGGTGCATCTGCTGCAAAAAGATGGAAATGTGTTACTAGTGCTTGCATGTTTAATCTTTGAAATGTTTTATCCAAAGCATCACATGTGTTGTTTCAAAGATGAGCTCTGTGTCACAGTAGTAATCTATGTTGCGATGCAGACCGAGGATCAAGACTTATACCCCCTTGCATCATCTTTGCACCACTTATTATTACACCGGTGCTGCAGTGTAGTGGTACTTATTTATACTGACCCGTGGAGAGACACTGCCCTGCTAATGTTTATCATGATGGTATGTACACTTTTATGCCAACACTGTGAAGGCACTTTTACATTAGTGTGTGATTGCAGTGTGTTGTCCTCATTTGCAGCACCCCATACTGCAACCCTTCTGTATTTTGGCATGCAACATCTTTATGACATTATAGTGCCTGAAGCAATTTCATCCTGCACAGTCACAAAGGCTTTTCTTTTAGGGGCTCATTGCACCCTCAGTGCATCAATTTTAATCAGGTTAACAGTGACACAGAGCCGGCACAATTGGCTTTTTTGATAACCCCCTACATATGTAGGCACATTGCCAACTCAGGCACCCTTGCACCATGGTGCTGGGAGGCCAGCTTGGTGGGTAGATTGTTTCTGTGCATGAAAGGGCACCTTCATTCACATGAACAATCTGTTGGGGTGAATTAATCTTCTGATGCACAATGCCATTTATTGGGCATAAATACGCTGGGCACATATGGACATTCTTCCTTGTTCCTCCTCACTAGGCCAGCCGTTGAGTGGCATAGAATTCAGATGCATTTTCCGATTGACAATTGCTCATTAATCTCTACATGCATCAGTGGACATGGGTGTTGCATGAACATACCCACAACAACACGCATGTCACACCACTGACACGCCAAATGTAGCATTTACAGGGTGATATTCACAGGCACCAGTTAAGACACGCAAGGTGGCTTTGCCTATCCTTGTGAAGATTACACACCAGGGTACACCAACGGTGCCTCATGCAACTTATTGCTCAGGTGGGACAATGGGGTTGTATATCTGCCCCATCAGAAAGAGACATGGCAGGGGTGTTTTGGCATGTGCAAAGTGTGATTGTCATATGTGATTTACTTCCATTATGGATCGGTGGGACTGGGGACAGGTCCCAAGACATCAAGAGGCACACAGCAGACTGTGGTACAGGGACATATCTAGCTGAGATCACCACCATGGCACATTACTCATATATGTTCACTTATTGTGACTTACCCATTGACTGCTCTTGATTTTCTAAGGCTGCACTGTCCTGTCCTGATATTGCAGTGCCCAACTCCTCTGGGATGACAGCTGCCACCCGCTCCTCCAGGGCATCCAGAACCTCCTGTTCTGCTGGGCTACCTCCTCCTGTTAGTAATGTTGCCTTACAGTTTGCCACTTTGTTCTGCGCTTGCTGTCATGACAGTGCTTTTTACAGTAGACAACAGTCCTCTTAGCTTGTCCTACGCTGTTTATCTTCTGGACAATGGTCTGCCATATCACCTCCTTTTTGGCAAGTGGCAACTTGGAACTCACGAAGAGCTGGTGCTGGTAATTGGTCACCTCAATGACCAGTATTTCATTCTCCTCTTGGCTGAAGTTCGATTTGCGCTTCCTCTGTGCCAGGGTCTTTGCTTGGGCAGTAGGGCTTTTTCTGCAAGTGGTTGCTTGAGGGTTCTGACTACTGCAGTGTCCTTCCTGGTCCATTGCAGACTCACCTATCGTCCCCAAAGGCTTTTTTTAGGATCTGTGTTGTTTTCCGGTTGCTTTTTTGCCACTTAATGCAGTGGTGAGTGTTGTAGAGTGCTTGGGCTGGCTTTGTGTGACTCAAAACTCCTTACGTCACTCATTCAGCAGCTGTGTCTGGCTGACTTGCGTCAGTTTTGTGTCACCTACATAATTTCTTCGGACACAGGCACATTTTTATATACGCATCATTGCGTATATAATGTGGCAGTGATGCGTCACTTCTTGTAAATCTACCCCATTGTCTCTAAGTTAAGCCTGACTGATCTGTGGCAAACTACCACAGGGTTGAACACAGGTTCATTTGGCATTTGCTTGTGCCTCACCCTGACAAGTTTTGTGGTTGCTGCTTGAGGAAAGTCCTCCTCCTCCCACCCAACCAGTAACCGAATTTCTCACATTGATGATCAACGGTGAGGATTAGGACTTGTGTCTGTGCAGTTCCATTCAGTGATTTTGTGTTACTCTAAAAATTTGATTAATAATTTGAACCAATTTGAGTGTTAAACTTCTCTTTGAGTGGCCTTTTTGTTTTTTCCAAATTCCTTCTCTGACTGTTCTGTCTGAAACCACACCTGCAAGGATGGATTTTGAGCTGACTAACATGGATGCCTACACTGGGGCCCAGAACAAGGAGTTCTGCAAGGGGAGGGAACTTCCAGCAAAGAGTAACACCAAGAAGGTGGAGCTCGAATAGGAGCTGAGGGTCAGGGTGGGAAACCACCAGTCATTGGTTACAGCCACTGAAGGGGCTTATGAAATGGAAAGGCAGCGAGTGGACTTTCCTGAGATGCAGCATTCAGCTGAGGGGTATATCTTGACCCACGAGTTGAAACTCCCCGCCAGAGCAGAGAGCAGTGTGTCCTCTTGAGATCTGCCCATAGAAACGCAGGCATACATGAAGGCGGAAAGGGAGTTAAGGCTGCAAATGGCCCAGTTGAGAATGGAGGATATAAAATTGGCCATGGTGGCAGAGGAAAGGAAAATGGCTCACAAGAGAAGCCTCAGAGAGCTAGGCAAACAGATTCCAGCAATACCAGTGGCAGCATACCTGCAGTGCTCAATGGAGAGAAGAGGGTCCATATTCCTAAAGGTCTGGTGCCTGACTTTGTTGTAGGGGATGACATTGACAAGTGATTTGAAGCATATGAGGTGGCTTTACAGATACATAGGATCCCGTAGGAATATTGAGGGGCTAGCCTCTGGAAGCATGTCCCTAGTGAGTGGAAGGATGCCCTACTGGCCCAAGCAAAGAGGGACCGGATGAGGTATCCCCCCATGAGGGGAAACCTTTGAAAAGAAATATGCCTCACCCCTGAGAAGTACAGGCAGAGGTTTAGGGAAAGCCAGAAGTTGCCCCAGCAGTCCTGGGCAGATTGTGTGGATTCCTTTTGCAAAGCTCTGGGTGGCTGGGTGAAGAACAGTAGAGTAAAGGATTACCAAGGGCTGTACAATTTGATTGCCGGCAATCACATGTTCAGTTTTTGTTTTCCAGATCTGCACCAATACCTTATTGATAGTAAGCTCACAGAGCCCAGGAGCTTGCTAAGGAGGTGAACTGCTGACTCTGGGGGAACCCTAACAAGTTCTAATGGTCAGGACTCTTAATCCCCACCTGAGCAGAAGAAGAAATGGTTTCCTGCTAATATGTCCTCAGGGAAGGCATCCCTAAGTGCTATGAGTGGCAACAGGTTGGGCACTACGAAGGGCCTCACAAGTGTCCCAAGCGGGCACCCCCCCCAATGGTGGGCAGACACCAGGTTTGGTTAGTGTAGCACATGGGGAGGACTTTGCCTAAGATAGTATGGGGGATAGTGTAGAGGTTACCATAGTATTTCTGGGTGACGGAGAGATGGTGCAGAGAACTCACATACCTAGTAATACTAGGACACACAGGCAGTGGGTCACAATCAATGGTCAGAGGGTGGAGGTTCTGAGAGATACTGGTAGTCCCTAATGCATTCCACAAGGTTATTGAAGCCAATCAATCACCAGTGGTTCAAGTTCCCTTTGAGTGTGTTAGGGGGGGTTGTAGGTTCCTTGAGCTTGAGGGTATCTGTGAGTTAGTTCATCCATGCTTGTAGATTGTCTGCTTGGCAATGACCTAGAGCACACCATCTGGAAGGAGGTAGAGCTCATGTTGCACCTGGAGATGTTAGAGTTGCCTGGGTTGGTGTGCCCAACAACATGGTCCATGGCTACCCAAGAAGTTGGTAAGGAGGACCTGGTGCCTTCTAAAAAGAGGAAGGGCAAGGGGCATGGGAAACCCAGTCCTGATGCTCCCAGTCTGGGAGGAGGCTGAGCCTCAGGGCGAAGCGCCGGAACCTACAAGGGAGGACATTGCCACCCTTGGGAACCTATTTGAACTGCTCAACTGGTAAAGGAAGAGGGTCCCACCAGGGAGGAGTTCTGCAAGGCACAGATGGAGTGCCTTACTATTGAGGGCGAATGGTGGCAGGCCGAGGCCCATGCTGCTGGTGGTACTTTTGGTGATCACCTGATATACTGTGAGAACGGTCTCCTGTATAGCCAGCCTAAGTTCCTGACCCTGGTGCAACTTGTGTGATGCTGGTCCCTCAGTTCTACAGGGCCTTTCTACTGGGGCTGGCTCATGATGTTCCTCTGCTAGGTCATCTAGGATAGGGCAAGAGCTTTGAGAGGCTTGTTACCTACTTTTATTGGCCCCAGATGAGGATGGTCTCGGGTGTGTTCTGTTGCTCATGACCTACCTGCCAGGCTAGCAGCAAGTCAGGAGGGAAGCACAATGCTCCCCTGCAGCCATTCCCTGTTGTTAGCATTCCCTTTGAACAGGAAGGCATCAAAATTGAACAGGTGGGCAGCAACATTGTTGGACCTCTGGACCCCCAAAAAACTGGCTCATCCTGGTCTTGGACCATGCCACCTGGACCCGAAAGCTATACCGCTGAGGTCAGTGACTGACAGCAGGGCCCAGGGCACTGATGTGAACATTTATTCTTGTGGAGTTCCCCCAGGAGAACGTATCTGACCGAGGCACTAACTTCATGTCGGCATACGGAAAGTCCATGTGGAAGGAGTTTGGGCTCCCCAACATATCATCCCTAAACTAATGGGATTATTGAAAGGTTCAACAAGACCTTAAAAGGCATGATCATGGGCCTGCCAAAGCCCTTGAGGGGGAAGTAGAACATACTCTTGCCACGCCTGTTGTTTGCATAATGGTAGGTAACGAAGGGTTTAGGATTCAGCCCCTTTGAACTTCTATGCAGTCACCCTGTGAGAGGACCTCTCAGCCTAGTTAACGAGGGGTGAGAGCAAGCTTCCAAGAATGAGCCCCAAGATGTGGTCAGCTACATGCTGGCACTCCGTACCGAGATGAAGCTCTTTCTGGAAGAAACCCCAAAATATTCTAGAAGCCAGCCAGGTTGTCATGAAACTATGGTATGACCAGCAAGCCACTCTGGTCAAATTTCAACCCGGCCCAAAACTGTGGGTTATGGAGCCTGTGGAGCCTAGGGCCCTGCAAGACCACTGGTCTCGGCCCTATGAGGTGCAAGAGCTCAAGAGTGAGGTCACCTACCTGGTGGATCTCTAGACTCACAGGAACCCTTTGAGGATTTTGCATGCTAATCACCCCAACCCCACTCTGAGAGGTCCAAAGTAACCGTGCTTCTGGAAATTCTGGAGTGGAGGAGGAAAGTGAACCTCCCCCTACCCCCTCTCTTCCAAAGAACAGGATGGGTCTGTGGAGGGTGTCTGCCTCTCTCCTACGCTGACCCTAGCACAACAGAGAGACTGCCACCAGTTGTAAGGACAGTTTGCCTTTCTTTTCTCCCTTCCCTCAGATTCCCTACATGGTGTATCCATGATAATGATACCAGTGACAGTATGCCTGTGAATAGTACAATCTACAGGCTTTCTCATATGGTGAGAGCCAGCATAAAGGAGGAAGTCTCCAAAATGCTTGAGCTAGGGTTCATTGTACCACCCAAGAACTTAGGTTCTGTGTGGATTACCTGGGGCTCAGTGCCATCACCAAGACTGATGCACACCCCGTCTCCCTAGCTGATGAACTCATAAATTGGTTGGAAGCTACTAAGTTCCTCAACATATTTGCCTTAATGTCTGGGTAGTGGCAGATTGCCTTGACCAAGGGGGACAACAAGAGGTCCTTGTTCTCTACTCACAAGGGCACTCCCAGTTCTAGATAATACCCTTTGGGTTGAAGAACGCCCCTGCCACCTTCCAGAGGTTGGTCAACCAGCTCCTTGCTTGGTTGGAGAACTTCAGAGCCGCCTACTAAGATGACATTGCGGTCTTCAGTTCCAGTTGGGAGGACCCTTTGAACCACTTTAAGGAAGTGCTTCAGGCTCTGCAGTGGGTCGGCCTGACCAGCAAGGCCAGTAAGTGACAGATAATGAAGAGTTCAGGGACACCAAGTAGGAAGAGGCAATGTGCGGCCCCACCAGGGCATGATTGCAACCTTTCTGGTTTGGGAACCCCCCTGAGACCCAGGGAGAGGTCAAAGCCTGACCAGATATGACAGGAGATTAATCAAGGGGTATGGCACCATTGTTGCTCCCTTGACGGTGCTGACTTCTATGAAGCAGCCCAGGCAGCTGAACTGGGTGGAGGCATGCCACAACACTTTTGATAACCTGGAGCCCATGTGCACAGCACCTGTGCTCAAGGCACCTCATTTTTCCAAGGAATTAATTCTACAGACAGACGCACAGCTCTCACAGCTGAGCAAAAAGGTTCTTGATCAACCTGTAGACTTCATTAGTAGGAGACTACTTCCCCGGGAGCAGGGAAGCCTTTGCAATGGTTTTGTTACACTGAATAAGCCAAGACCACACCTCTTTGGTGCTCACCTCTGTGTTCAGACAGACCACAGACCCCTCCAATGGTTAATGCAAATGTGGGAGCGAGAATCAAAAACTGTTCAAGTGATCCATCTCTATATGGGGAATGGACCACTCCAATGGTGATGGTCTTTCCAGGTTCCTTAGTACAGAGAATTCCCAAAGGGTTGGCTAGCTCTACCCACTTTCAGCTAGGGGGACACAAGTTATACCTGGCATCCTTGGCATGGTTTCCCCATATCTTTTGCCTTTACTCTCCTGTTTGCTTCCTTCGTTTTTGCTGACTTTAGGATTGTATAAACTTTACCACTGGTAACCAGTGCTAGAGTGCTTGTGCTTTCTCCTTAAAACATGGTAGAATTGGCTTACACCCTATTGGCATATTTAATTTTCTTGTACGTCTCTAGTAAAGCAGCACTACCTGGGCACAGGGCTTGTAAATTAAATGCTACTGGTGGGCCTGCAGCCTGTGTGTGCAGTTGTTAAACTGCCATGTCGACCTGGAAAAATAAACCTTTTGCCAGGCTCAAGACATCCTTTTTATAACATGAAAGTCCCCCCTAGAGTAGGCCCGGAACAGCCCAAAGGGCGGGATGCAGTGTATTTAAAAAGTGGGACATGTACATTTTAGCTTCAAATGTCCTGGTAGTGAAAAACTTACATTTGTTTTTTGCTCCTGCAAGGCCTACCTCTCCCATAGGTTAACACTAGAGTTACCTTATTACTTAAATTACATGATAATTTCCAAAGGGGAGCAGGTGATCAGTTTGTGTTTTGTGTTTTTGAAATTGTAATGAAAGACCCACTCTCATGGTGAAGTCAGATTTTAAATTGCAATTTTGAAAATGGCCTTTTCCTGCCTTATCCATTCAGTGCTTGCAACTTGTCTCTGGGTCACATTACTGAGTTAGGTTGGCAGTTGAGCTTCGTGTATTCCTCCTAAAGAGCCACACACAATAGAGAGCTTATGTGTGCCTGGATGGGCCATCACTGGCAGGATGGGAGGGCGGTGCTGGGCACCGCCCTACTTAACCTGATTAGGATGTGCCCTGCCTCCACACAAAGGGCTGCATACCCCGTGTAGTTAGTCTGGAGCCTGTACAGGGTAGGCAGGATACCTGGGAACTTCAAAGGTAAACCTCTAAAAGCTTCTCCCAGTTTGAAGGAAGGTTCAAGTATAAATATTGGACCCCAGACACCAACTCTTCACTACACTTCTGTACATTTGGATTCGCTGCCAGGAAGAAGGACTACTGTGCTGCTGAATGGACTGATACTCCGTTGGACTGCTGCTCTGAAGGAACTGCTGTCCTGCTGTGCTGACCTGCTTCTTGCTGCCCTGTTAACTCGGTGAAAAGGACTGGACTTTAATCTGTTGAAACCCAGTTCCACAGTGTAACCCCCAGAGTTAGTTGGCTGACTTCCTGACCAGAGCTTCAGGGACAGAAGGATTAAATAACCTTAAACCCAGCACCTGGATGCTACCATTCATGAGTCCCACCCAGTTCTGGACCCTTGCAAGTGGGCCTGAAGATGCTCTGCCACTAGTCTCTAGCAGAACCAATTTGGAGCAATCCCGAGCAATTATGACGCATCACCTCTTCTGCGAGGGTTCTACCAGAGCAGGGAGCCCGCACCGGCCTTGCACTCAGCATGAGAACCGTTACTGTGCGAAGTTCACTGAAGCAGACCCTCGCTTCACAAACCCCTCATCTACGGCAGACTTGACAACAATGCAGGTTATGCATCACTGTGACTGCGCAATGCATCCTTGATGGTGAAGATGCATGACTGCGCATTGCCGCTCCGCAGGTCCTTGGAACTAACACATTTCCTCGGCTGCGTGGGCATCGTCGCTGAGGTACCTCGCAGCGCTCCACAATCAGGATTTAAGGTGCTCTTGTTCAGCTGGCCTAATTGGTTTCCTCTTGCCAGCCCGAACTCCATCGCGCTCACCCTAAACTTGTGACTTTGTCATAGTCTAGCACGACTATCTATCCACAGTTGGAGCTTTATACTTTTTTAGTGCTATTTTCACTTTAATCTTTAAACTTGCATATCTTCAGGCCTTCTGATTAGAATTTTGTCATTTTGGTCTTGCCTTATTTATTAAAGTGTACTCTATTTTTCTAAGTTGGTGTAGGATTTTTCTTGTTTTGTGCTTTCACTTTATTACTGTTTGAAGTGGTGCACTATTTTATTTATTTTTTATTTTATTTTCAAGGTTTTATATAGCGCGAACAAGATCCTTACAGATATCAGAGCGCTTTACATAGATATGAGAAGACAAAAACAATGTAATACAGGGGAAAGAGCAAAAGTTAAATAGAATTTCCAAAGTTTTATGTTCAAATGAATTTAGCCAGGAGGATCGATTTGACTTCCTTTTTGAAGGATGCAGTGGATGAGATAAGTCTTATTTCTGGTGGGAGGGCATTCCAAATCCTGGGAGCCATCCCTGAGAAGGAGCGTTTGTATGTTTTTGTCTTGTGGAATTTTTATGGTTTCAGAAGGAGAGTTTGTGCGCTTCTTGTTGTTCTTGAACCTCCTGAGATTGTCAATTTCTGAGCAATGTAACTGGGCGAAATGTGATGTAAGGCCTTATGAGTAATGCATGCAATTTTCAGGTGTATTCTGGCTTCATAGGGTAACCAGTTCAGAGATTTTATGTCGGGGGAGATGTGTGAGCGTTTTTTTGATCCAGTGATGAGTCTTGCTGCAGCATTGGTAGAGGCTCTTAGTGGTGCGGTTGTAGATAGGGGGAGGCTGCAGAGTGTGGTGCTTCCATAATCAATCCGAGGGATAACTAGCACTTGGACCGCAGTTCGGAAGTCGGTGGCTGGAAGGAAGGGTTTCAGCTTCTTCAAGGTGTTGATTTGGAAATTAGCTCCCTTCGTTGCATTGCTGATATGTCGTTGCATATTGAGATTGGAGTGGAGGGTTATACCTAAAGATTTTGCTGAGTCTACAATGATGGGTTGGACGTTGAATGCATTGAGGTGTTTAAGCCAATACTGAGCAATGTGGATTTTGGCGGGGGAGCTATTAGTAAGAACTCAGTTTTTAGAGCATTAAGTTTGAGATGGTTCTCTGCCAGCCATGTCTATGTGTCCTTAAGCGTTGAGTTGAGAAGTTTGATGTCATCCGGGGATTGTAGTTTGAGGTAGAGTTGGGTGTCGTCAGCATACATGTGGAGTTGCACATTAGAGGCATGAAGCAGAACGGTGAGTGGCTCCATGACTGGATTGAACAGTGTAGGGGATAAGGCTGAACCTTGTGGGACACTAAGTGTTACAGGGGCAGGGCTGGAAAAAGTATTGTTGATTTTGAATTTCTGAGTCCGATTGTGGAGGAAGGAGGTGAACCATTTGAGTACTTTTCCCGAAAGACCCTTCTGGTGTTCAGCAGATCGAGTAAGTTCTCGTGTTTGACCGTGTTTAATGCTGAAGAAAGGTCGAAAAGGATGAGGAGGCAGGTACCATTTTGGTCAAGAATTTGAAGTGCGTCATCAATTATGTGAGTCATGGCTGTTTCTGTGCTGTGGCCTGCGTGGAAGCCAGATTGGTGTCGGTTGAGGAGGTCAAAGTGATCGATGTGTTTTGTCAGTTGGAGGTGAACACATTTTTCTAACAGTTTGGCTAAGGCAGGGATGTTGGAGATAGGGCGATAGTTATTAAGGTCAATAGGGTCAGCTGTGGGTTTCTTGAGTATGGGCGATACTTGTCCAACTTTGAGGGAGTCTGGGATGCATCCTTGTTGGTGAGAGCTGTTAATGATTTTGGTCCAGAGCGGTAGAAGCCATGGGATAAGATCCTTTACAGCGTTTGCGGGTAGAGGGTCCGACAGGTGATTGGAGGGCTTCATGGTACCCAGGATCGTGCCTATGGAATCTTCTGTGTAGGTGTCAAAGGATGACCAGGACGCATTGTTTTTTAGTTTAATGGGTGTTTTGCTGAGGGGGCTAGATTTAGATCAAGGAGGAGATCATTCTTGATGTTGGTTGTTTTTAGATTGAAGAAGGTAGAGAATTCTTCACAGGACGGTAGGGTGCTGGATGTATTCAGTAATTGTTGTGGTTCGTCCTTGGATTGCGATTTGATTAGTTCAAAGAGTTTTTTGGTCGGTTTTTTGCTTGGTCAAGTTGAAGGCTAAAGAAGTCGGCTTTCAATCGTTTGATTTTCCTGAAGTAAGCATTTCTCTTTTTCTTTAGTGCATTAAGGTGAAAAACTGATGAGGTAGATCTCCAATTACGTTCAGCTAGTCTCATAGCTCATCTGTCATCGTTAAGCAGATCGTCGTACCATGGTTTAGAGATTTTGGAGGAGACTCTCTTTAACTGAAGGGGTGCAACTTCGTTGACTATCGTGGTCATTGATTTGAGGTAATGATCGGTGAGCGCCTGAACATCATTATTTCCGGTGGGGGGTAGGAGAAGGTTGTAGCTGGGAGATGGTGAGGAGTTGGGATTGCGTTTCTTCAGGTCTCTTTTCCAGGTCTTGGGTTTGGTGGATTGGGCTGGACAAAGTTTCACATATTCATTGATGAAGAATGTGATAATGTGGTAGTCAGACTAGTCACAGGGTTGGATTGAGTCTACTTGGGTGGCATCACCTTTGGAGATGATGAGGTCCAGGATAGAGCCTTTGTCGTGAGTGGGGCTGTTGCAGATTTGGGTGAGGTCTAGGGTGTTGAGGAAGTTTTTGAGACTGTTAACCATCGAGTCATTGTGATCATTCCAGTGAAGATTGAAATCACCAAGGAATATTTGTGTATTTAATCGACTCGAGTTCGTTGTGATCATGTCCATGAGGTGTTCAGTGAAGGTGAGGTTGTCTCCTGGTGGGTGGTAAATGATATGTAGAGAGCATACTGGATTGCCCTCACTGTTGACGTCGAGGCATATGTGTTCACAAGAGAAAAATGTAGGGGAGTTGGCTCTAGTTACTGAGAGGTTACTCCTGTGAATACATGCTATACCACCTCCTGTCCTGCAGGCCTTGTCTAATCTGATGATGTGATAGTTAGGGGGAACTAAAATGTCAATGAGGGGGGAGGAAGATTATGTTAACCAGGATTCGGTGAGTACGATAAGGTCTAGATCAAGTGCGATAATGAGGTCGGCTATGTCCGATGCGTGTCTGGGGGCAGATCTACAGTTAAGTAGTGTGCATTTGAGCCGTGGGGTGATGATGGAGGTGGAGGGGTCCAGAGTGAGGGTGACTTTTGTGAGATTGCTAGAGATGGTGCCTCTATTATTTTGGGTAGGGGGCCTGTGAGGGTTGGAATGGATAGTAGGGATGGGGAGGTGTGTGGTGGCTGTGCGGGCCACGGAGGTGGAATCGTAGGAGTGTAGGAGGGCACGTATATCATAACGTGTCAGTGTATTGATGGATCGGATAGGTCAGGTGGAAGAGTTATGGGCAGGGATAGAGGTCCAGAGAGGAGGGTTGTGTATGTGTGAGCATGTAGATGTGGTGGGGGGCTGGCGGGGTAGGTGGGTACCGGGTAGAGAAGGGTGTCTAATTTGATTTGTAAATAGCTCTTTGAAAGTTTGTAGCTCGTCTTTAATTTGAAAGAGGGTGGACATAATCTTATCCAGAGTGGAGTTAAGAATGGTAGTGGTGGGGATGGTAGAGCGAAGTATAAGTTGAGGAGATAGGACTCGGTTTGGTGTGAGAACCAATAGAGGTCGGGAAAGAGTATGGGGCGGAGGTGGGGAAAGAGTTGGGTGTGTGTTAGGTGTGGGTATAGAGGAAGTAGGGGAGTGTGAAGGAGGGAGAGGAGATAATGTAGGAGTTTCCATGGTGGGTACTTGTGTGATTACACTGATAGTGTGTGGGAGGAGTGACAAGGTGGGGGGTGGTGTGGGAGGAGGGGGGAATGGGAGTGGTATAGGAGGGGGGCATATTGGTGGTATGGGGGAGGGCGGAGTAGAGGTGAGGGACGTGGGAGTGGTAATGAGGAGAGGGTTAGGTATGAGAGGAGGGGAGTGGTGATGTGTGAAGAGAAGGGGGACTAGGTGTGGGAGGGGGGAGGAGAAGATGTGAGAGGAGGAGGGGGGACTGGGTGTGAGAGGAGGGGGTGGTGACGGGGGAGTGGGGAGTAGGTGTGAGAGGAGGGGAAGTGGTGAAGGCGGTGGGGGAATAGGTATGGAAGGAGGAGGGGTGGTGACAGAGGAGGGGGGCTAGATAAGAGAGGGGGTAGGGTGGTGATGTGAGAGGAGGGGGAGGGCTAGGTGTGGGAGGTGGCAGGGTGGAGATGTAGCAGGAGTAGGGTGGACTAGATGAAAGAGGAGGGGGAGGTGATAGAGGGGGGGCTACATGTGAGGGTCGGCGGGGAGGTGGTAGGGGAGGGGGGCTGGATGTAGCAGGCAGAGGGGTGGTGCAAGAGGAGGGGGCTGGGAGAAAGGAGAGGCGTATTGTAGAGTGGGTTAGAGTGGTTGAGAGGCGTGTGGTTTTGGACGTCTAGGAGTCAAGGGGGTACGGGGTGGGAGGGTGTAGGTCTGAATAGAAGAAGAATTGGTTTGGATGTTGGGAGTGGGGGCAGGTTGGGAAGGAGACATAGGATTGGATACCTGCTCTTTAATAATGGGAAATATGTTATCAAATAGGTTAAGGCTATGATCCGTGGACTGAATGAGGATAGTGCCGTTATTGTAGATAGTGATGGTTGCTGTCGCTTGGAAGAGTTGTGATGATGTAATAGACATCCAAAGACCATGTGTGGACTTCTTCATGGAGGAAGTCATGAGTAAGGATAAGAAGGCTTTCCTCCATTGTGCTCTGCGTTTGGTGTAGAAGATGATGTTGGTAGTCGTGGGTCCAAATCGAGGTGAGAAATAGGGATCTGCAAAGGGGGTTTCTGGGTGGGATTTCAAAAAGTTGTGTTTGAAGGTTTTGGCTGATTTTTTTGTGAGCTTGGGGGGGTAAATGATTTTGTATGTGTGGGTGCCTGTGAGTTCCATTGTGAGAAAAGAGGTGTATGTAGGGTGAATGTGTGGTATTGTAGCGGGGAGGTAGTGGCTGTAGAGAATGTGATTAGGATGCCTGAGGAAGGACTAGCCTAGGACTAGTCAAGACTAGTCTAAGATGGCCGACACCTTAGGGAAGAAAGAGATTGGCTATATAGGGAAGTAATAGCTGAAGGGAATGTATATAGGGCAGTAACAGCCGAAGAGGGTGAGATTCAGAAGCCTGCGGTGGGACTAGTCTAGGACTAGTCTAAGACTAGTCAAAGATGGCCGACACCTTAGGGAGGAAAGAGAGTGGTAGTGTAGACCTTTGTCTGTTTCCATGACAGGAGAGAGGCGGAGTTGTCCTATATCTATTTCTCTAACTTTCGTGGGATGAGGAGAAAAGTCCTGTTTCCATCCTGATGAGAAGGATAGAGGTTGTGAGAGGGGGTGGAGGGTCCTATTTCAGTTTCTTAGTCTCTTTTCACTTGCAGTGGATTTGGGGAATCAGGTCCTGTAACAATTTTGATGGTCCAGTAGGGCAATGTTTTAAACAGGACTGCAAGATTGTCAGTGGATGGGGGATGTGAGTTAGAAGATGTTTATGGCGACAGCCATTTTGAGAGACAAAGCACAAAAGTCATGAAACTACTGGGGATGATTAAAAACACAGCCATTTTGGGATGCAGCAAGGGAAATGTTTCTTCTGTGAGTGTTCAGCAAAAAGAGAGGGGGGAGGAGCAGAAACAGGAGAGGCAGCAGGATAGCAACAAAAGTAAAAATAAAATAAAAAATAAATAAAATATAAAATAAAAATAAAAATGTCAATGTAGATAGTACCTTCGTGAGGAGAGTTCTGCAGTTCCAAGGGTCGCTGCAATGATGGACAGGGAAAGCTGGTGCCAGCCCTGCAGACAATCTCCGTTGTTGAGCTCCAAAAGTGCACGGCTATGAAAACGCGGGACTTCACCTGGAGGGCGGAGTCACACAGCGAGAGCGCTGCTTTTCCGTCTCCTTTAAGCTGAAAATAGGCTCCGCTCCAAGTTAAGCCTGACTGCTCTGTGCCAAGCTACCAGAGGGTTGAACAAAGGGTTAATTTGGGGTTTGCTTGTGCCTCACCCTCGCAAGGATTGTGGCTGTTGCTTGACCAGGGCTCAAACCCCAGTCAACCAGTAATCTAATTTCTTACAAAATCCGACAGGGCAAACTCATAATCAGGTTGTACATTTGCCAAATACCTCTACAGATGACAAAAGGGTCCTTCGTTCAGACGTACAGCATAACACAGTGGTTTCAGTGTTCAGAGTAGGGCAGTCATTTCACATAATCACGGTTTTTACGCATGTACATTTCATCAAGTAATACCTGACTGAAACCCAGAGGAAAGATGGAAAATGTACGGAAGTTAGATTTCAGAACTCTGATTTAGCATGCTTCTCTGATTCCAAGAAGGAAAACTAGGAGTTGTGCAATAATTTCACCTCAGGGAAAAAAACTGCAATGTGTGTTAGCAGTTTTGCTACAGGGTAACATTATAACACATTAAATATAGTATCCTCATAATGATGGCATGAGCTGTTCTTCCGGGCCTCTCCTTTCACAAATCGTTGTTATCCGATGTGATCATTGGATTGATTCAGAAAGCAATGGGAAAGTCTCACAGATTGTGGTGCTTTATTAGACGAACATCCAGTATCAAATTCAAGGACAAAATTCAAGGTGTGTAGCCTCTATGCCACAATCTTAGTTATAGTACGTCTGACAAGGCAGTGGCTATCCTTTGGGAAGTTTAAGATGTGAGCACATAATTTACCTCCATTTGTGCTCCTGATCACTAAAGTAACCCCTAATCTACTTTCTGGCAAATGTATGATTAGAAGTGTGGGAAACAGCTAAATAGGTCTCTGGATATTTTTTGTTCTTTCAAGGTAAACATCATACATTTTTGTAAGGTACTCCTTCAGTAGTTCTCTGTTGCAGCTTGAAACCATTCTCATTTAGTGGTAGCCCTCCTTCCCATGTTCTAAATCTCAAATACAGGGTCATGGCCCCCTCTATTCTGTGCCTGTATGCCATGGCACCCCGTTACTTAAGTTGTCAACTGTCTGCCATGCCCTCTCATCCCCACACAGTACATTCCCCTTACCACAAACCCACGCACGGCAAGGTTCACGTTGAAGGCTCTGGATTCAACAGCTGTTCAAAATCTGACAAGTATTGAGTGGTTCGAGTTTAACTTTGTGTTTGGCACAGCTCACTGGATGTATTTAAAATCAGCTCTGCAAAACCTACTTGCCGTATTATGGGTCAAATATGAGAAGAGAGTCACCTTAAGTAGCGGAAATGGATGCTCACTACTCCAATATCTATAAAATCATATTTGGACAAGTTTAGTAATGGAGCACCCAGCCACATCGTACTCATGCAGCCACGGCTAAAGTCAGGTTGGAGTCATGCATGAAGCAGCTTAGAACTATTAATACATACACAGGCTCCCTCCAATTGAAATACAAAGGAAACAGAAAATTCCACAAAGAAGGACACGGACTCCTCATTCACTTCTTAGTATGTCATCACAAGATACATCAGGTTCTATTTGCCATGAAGAAACATGAACGTTTGATAATAAACTCCAGAAGGTCCCTGTCTCAATGGACTACTTAGCAAAAATTAACATTAAAATGTCAATGTTTCTGGTACTTCGGGCTTCTCAAACGTACAGTGATGCTAATATCAAAAGTGAAAGTATGAAAGAATTCCTCAAATCTGAACTGAGTCAGTTTCTTCACAGCATAGAAGAGGTCAATATGGAGAAGTTGTAATTATTGGCGAGCACACTTAAGGTGGGATGAGGCATGCGAACTTGACAAGAGACCTATGGGGTATGCTCGGCACAGGAAACAGGTGATAGAACCACTAGACATTGAGGGGACAAAGATCCACATAGAGAGGTCAACAGAATGAACAAAAGATATAGCTCCACTTTGAAGGAGAAAGATAATGACGTACATAACAGTGAACAATAAGCGTGAACCGTGGTGATAGTGCATGCCAGCCTTTATGATCAATTTATGTTCTACACGCAAGTTTGCAAACTTTTAGAGTTTTCCTATTATCTATGCTCTATACCTGGAAGAAACCTTAATTTTAAAGATGATTATAAACTCTGAATGAATTACATGATTTTGATGACCCTAGGTGGATTTCTCTGTAGAGACTATGTACAAACAGTTAGGATTGGGCACACCAAAGATTTAACAGTAGGATATAATATCTATTAGAGAAAGCATATTTCATAAAAAATAGAAGCTAAGTTAGCCAGATATAGGGGAAACCAAAACCGGAATACTGATAAAGAGAAACGACTGATGCTACTTCATCAGCGACCGCAAAAGGTGATAGTAAGGAGACTCTGACCAAAGATATTGTCTAGAACCTGCACAAAACCTTCTTCACTCATAATATATGCTACAGATACTGAACAATGATCAGGAAACATGACACTTTCCAAAATAAATAAAGTAAATGTTATTTAGAAAGCAAAGGTGAATAATCACTACTCCAAACTGATAACGATCATTACTAATCTAGTATCAAAATTACCCAACTTGGCGAAAATACAACAAACAAAGCAGGAAACTAAAAGAGGAATGGATACGTGTGGTGGTAAGTAGCTTTTGGGGCAAGGCAAAACAGGACTTATTATGTGTTCACGACAGGAGTATGATGTAGAGTTGTGGAACATTACCATAAGGCTTTCTCTAATAGATTACTGAATGTAGGGTATTTATTTTATTTTATTTATAGAGTTTTGTATAGCGCGGACTTGAACCTTGGGTATCAGAGCGCTTCACAGTTGCATATTGAACATTAGTGATACATTTCGATTGGCCATATCAAACATTTTCTGTACAATCTTTTCTTATCATTTTCAGCACTCGTCATCATTAGTATATAAATATTCCTGTCCAAGACATTCTTATCCGATTCAGCAAGTAACATTCCTGTACGAGATATTCTGATGGACATTTTGTATATGCTACCTTTGCTATTCAGAAAAATGCATTCTTCCTGGGCTGGAGTTACAGCAGGAGACTAACCTAAGGACAGTGATTTGCACCCAATAAATGCCCAACTGCAAAAGTCAGCAGAGCCAGGCAGCAGTTCCTTTGGAGCAGTAGTCTAGTAGAGTGGCAGTCCGTTCAGCAGCACAGCAGTCCTTCTTCTTGGCAGAGTATCCAAAGGTCCACAAGTGTACTGAAGAGTTGGGGTCTGAGGTCCAATTGTTATACCCGGTGCCTACTTTGAAGTTGGAGAAGCTTCTAGAGGTTTCCACCCCCCTGAGGTGTCAGGCACCCCCTTTCTATCTTTCCTGGCCCCAGCTTGTCTTGGGTCACAATAGTCTAGTGACAAAGCTTTTGTGAAAGTGCTCAGGCAGGTCTGTGAAGTTCAATTGTGGTAGGTGACAGCTCATTCCCCTTGTTAACTCAAAGTGGCACATCCTATCAACACCTGTCTTCCCTTTGTCTCACTCTCTGGGAGCAATACACTAAGCCCAACTGCCAGCTACATCTATTCATGTGACCCTGGAACAGGCTGTAGGCACCAACAGGCACATGCATCAACCATTTTTGCGAGCACAAACGGTGTGATTTGCCGTTTGCGCCTGCAAAAAGGTCTTCTGCAATGCATTAACCTGTCAGCCTCTCCCAATTTAAGAATTCGCAAATTATTGAGATTTCTTAAATTGCGATTGCATTTAAGGAATTGCAAATTGCAATTCCTTAAGTGCAATGCATGATAGAATCGCAAATTACGAATTTGCAAATAGGGGGTGCAAATTACCATCAATTTGTACTAAAGTGCATTTTTCAAAGTTGTAGGTTACACACACACACATGCCTTTGGGGCATGTGTGTGCGCAACATGCATGCACAGATCAATTTCAGGGGTACAACAGGGTGTCCTTTTGACACCCTTGCACCCTTGAAATTGCATGCGCAATTTGCAAGTGCCTATTAGTACTCGCAAATTGCGCATGCGATCTCCTGTTCATTCCCATGGGCCTGAGGGCCCCTAGGAATGAATGGGAAGGCATTCCTTAATTGCGACTCGCAATTTGCGAGTAGCAATTAAGGAATGTTTGGGAATTGCTAATTTTATAGCGATTCCTGCATGCTTAGGCTTTTGAAATTCCTTAATTGCGATTTCTTAATAATCGCAATTGAGGAATCGCAAAAGCCTATGTTGATTCATATGCCTGCAAATGATTAGGATAAGAATATGCCAACTTTTTAAAAATGCAATTTTTCAGAATTGTGATAAAAAAATCAGATTTTACCATTAAAGAGGGCTTTTAATTGCAATTCTTTAGACACTAAGCTCAACCTGTCTACCTGTTCGCAATTGGAAGCTACAGCCAATTAAATCGAATAAGGTAACTTCAATGTTATCCTATGGAAGAGGAAACGAATTCAAGAGGGTTTTTTTTACTACCAGGACATGTAAAAATTAAAAGTATATTGTCCAATGTTTTAAATACACTGCACCCCGCCCTTCTGGGCTTTCCAGGGCCTACCCTTAGGAAAAAGGCCAAGTTCACTAGATAACATATTTACCCCACCCACTGAGGCCATACATTGAGGTGAGGAATTATTTGGATGAAATCATTATTGCCTATTTTGACGCAATAAAATAGATTTTGGTGCTTACTGGGCCTTTTCTCGTTGTTAAAAATTGTTGTAATGTTAAACATTTATTAAAGGTTTCGATCTATGAATTCCACACACACACACACCGTTTAGAGAATGCACAGCGTAGAATATTGTGATTATCCGAAACACCTCCATAAATATTTGTCACGTTTTCAATCTGCAAAGTCAAACAAACATTGTTATGAAAGTTCGCGTTTCTGCCAGTTTTGATGAGATAATAAGATATCTCGGAGAACCACTACGGGCAGCCATTAGGCTATGCTTAGTCAAACGAGAAATGCACGAGACGCATGAGAAATGTTAGCACTTATCAGAAATGCAAATGTGGCATTTGTTCACGTTAATGTGAATATGCATGTGCAGACAATAACACCAGACATGTCACTTAGTATTCAGGAATGACTTTGAAAAATGTCCTGGTTTCAGTTGTTATGACATTTATTCGTTGACAAAATGACACGAGTCTACCACCAGCATAGAAATGCCAATTGCACCGCAATTTCTTTTCTTATCGAATGCATTAATTTATTATTGTACCAGCCATTTCAGCTCCAAGTAGCATTACAATTGTTTTTTTTTGCCAATGTAACACACCCGTCCATCAATGGCAGAAATGGCAGCAGGCGTTATCCCCCGGGAGAAAGATTGGCTTGTTAATATTTATTACACATTTCTTTGTGGTGTTATGCGTTGATTTAGATGAATGGAATATCACTGGTGCAGTCATGGATGTAAATAAATAGAATATTAGCGGCAGAGTGGTGTAATCATCATTCTTTATGATTACTCTAAATGGATGCAATCAGTAGAATAGATGAAATATTGCATTACATTTCTGTTACAGACATTATTTCATGCGACTGTACGCACTCTAGAAAAGCCTGCCTTGTGACCGCTCTCTTTATACTGAACGAACGTCCCCTATTCATATCTTTTTTATTAATCGATGACCAATTCATGCGGGCCGCATTTAGTCCTTGCTATATACTGCAGCAAAGAATTCGAAGAGTTCAAAAGTTCATGCAAGGGTGTGTTTTATACCCAAAAGAGCAGACAGATAGTAGTTCGGTGCCCTTATTTAAACCTGAATTTGCATATAAAAGCCTGATGTGAATGTTAAACTATATTTTCATGTCAATCATTTATGTTGCTTAAACTTCTGTGATTGATGAGGACAACCACCAGAAAACATGAAGAAGCTTAAAACACACATAAGCAAGGCACAGATACAGGTACACAGACATTTGCAAAGGAATACAAGTTGCAAAGCAACCTATGCAAAATGTATATAGGTGATTCTTAAAGCAGTAATCTTGACTGCCCCTATACCATTTCGAAGTGGAGAAACTTGAAGTTCAAAAGCATTCTCAAGTATAATTATTCTTGAAAACTGTATAGAATTGAACTTAATCTGTGGAGAATTCACAGGCTTGATGTAAGCTGTCACTGAACTCACAATGAACAAACAGAATAACCAACTGCTTCTTGACAAACGCCGACTGTGCCTCTTGCTGAATCGGACCTTCTGCTTAGAGCTGTGCCCACCTGTTTTGCATTCCATCTGCTCTCCTCCCGCCGCCGCAGCACGTCTCCATCTCCTGCTTGCGGCCGCTGTGGAGAGGAGAGTGCAGGCAGCCAGGACCACAGGCTCCAGCCTGCAGTGTGGCCGGAAGCCGCCAACGTGAAAAAAGTGCCAGGAGGCGCTTTAAATCCACCCTCTTCCTCGGTGGAGCGGGGGTTCTTGACAAACGCCGACTGTGCCTCTTGCTGAATCGGACCTTCTGCTTAGAGCTGTGCCCAACTGTTTTGCATTCCATCTGCTCTCCTCCCGCCGCCGCAGCACGTCTCCATCTCCTGCTTGCGGCCGCTGTGGAGAGGAGAGTGCAGGCAGCCAGGACCACAGGCTCCAGCCTGCAGTGCGGCCGGAAGCCGCCAACGTGAAAACAGCGCCAGGAGGCGCTTTAAATCCAGCCTCTTCCTCGGTGGAGCGGGGGTTCTTGACAAACGCCGACTGTGCCTCTTGCTGAATCGGACCTTCTGCTTAGAGCTGTGCCCACCTGTTTTGCATTCCATCTGCTCTCCTCCCGCCGCCGCAGCACGTCTCCATCTCCTGCTTGCGGCCGCTGTGGAGAGGAGAGTGCAGGCAGCCAGGACCACAGGCTCCAGCCTGCAGTGCGGCCGGAAGCCGCCAACGTGAAAAAAGCGCCAGGAGGCGCTTTAAATCCAGCCTCTTCCTCGGTGGAGCGGGGGTTCTTGACAAACGCCGACTGTGCCTCTTGCTGAATCGGACCTTCTGCTTAGAGCTGTGCCCACCTGTTTTGCATTCCATCTGCTCTCCTCCCGCCGCCACAGCACGTCTCCATCTCCTGCTTGCGGCCGCTGTGGAGAGGAGAGTGCAGGCAGCCAGGACCACAGGCTCCAGCCTGCAGTGCGGCCGGAAGCCGCCAACGTGAAAAAAGCACCAGGAGGCGCTTTAAATCCAGCCTCTTCCTCCGCGTCGCGGGAGCGCGCGGGAGCGCCCGGGGCTAAACCCGGGCAAAGGACGGGCCCTCTACGGCCCTCATCGGCAGGAAGAGACAGTGACAGGGCCCGGAACTCTGCCCAGATTATCTTTTGTAAGTTATCTTTACCATCATTGTCGCCGCATTTGCAGGAAAGCAATCCTGTGCACTAGTATTGTACGGCACTACTTGGGGGTCATCATTTACACAGCCTTTTAATATGTCGAAGGCAAAATCGACTTTAGCTGTCAATACCATTGACAATTACATGGTCCAGGTGGTTGCAAAAATAAACAATGACAGGAGATCCTCACTGGGGCTGAGTCTTTCCCCTGTATTGCCACCTGATAATACGCCTCTGATTACACCTGCTTTTGATATTAGCAATGAGGTATTTCAGACACCTGAGAATAACCCATTAACCCAGCTATTAGTAGCTATAGCAGACTCAGCCTCTGAGAGTATACCTGATGAAGAAATAGTACTGCTAGAAGAGGAGCCTCCAGCACCGGTACCAGCTCCAAGAGCTGCTAAGGGGGGGGGGGAGAGTCTTTCAAAACGGGGCGAGCTCCGCTCAAGTAAAAAACGCCCAGATGTATCCCCATCGAAAAGCATTAGAGAAGATACAAGGGGAATCTCTGGAGGGAAGCTACTCTTGGACGAAGACCAATTTAAGAAATTGTTAAACGCCCTAGATAGTAAGATTAAGACCATAACTAAACCTCTCCTATGTAAAATAGATCACCTCACTGAAGAGGTGAATAGGCTGGGGGGTCTTCTGCAAAAATCATTAGAGGGGGCAGCAAATTTGGCTAAGCAGGAGATACTTAGAGTCGAATCAAAAAATACACAGACAGCCTCTAGGTCAGAATACTTGGAAAATACTCCCCTTATCCCTATGCTGTCTAACGATACAGGTATTAACATCGGTGATTCTGAAGGGCCAAGTCAAAGGGACAGACTGGTAGATTCTAACATAGAGAAGGGACCTGTAGAACTAATTGTGGAGGCATCCCCCCTGGTACTGGTCCTGGCAAATGTTCCCCTCTTAGAATCTGGGCAAGTAGAGAACACATCTTCCCTAATAAATAAATCACTCCACTGGTTATCAAGGAACATGGCCTTTTCCCCGAGAGGTATGGACCAGCTGGCACAAGAAGTTGTGAAAGCTAGAAGAGTAGAATGGATCGGGGGTGGTAACAAAAAATTTAGAGGGGATTGTGTGGTGTTACACTTCTCTGACCCTGAAGTGCTGCCAAACATCCTAGCAAATATATATCCTCCCCAGCGTAGATCCACAGAGATAGTCCCGCTAACGCTAAATTTCTTCTATGCAAAGAAAGGGAATACCCTAAATGCTACAGTACTTAGAACAAAGTGGAACCCTGTGTTAAGAAAAGGCAAACCCCTCGGTATAAGAAGTAATTGGGATATACCGTTGGAGAATAGATTCTCTGCCTTTTCTGGCCTCAATGAGTGTGACTGACTGAATGGGCGGACGAGTATAGTCAAGGGTAATACAGTAGGGATCCAAGAGAAGAGAACAGGCATTGCCTCTAAGTTTACTGATATTAATCTTAGTAATGGTATGATACCCTGCTCTAGTGGGGATTTTTCTTGTATTATGGGGCATTTGGCTCCCATTCCCCGCACTATCGCATACAGCAGGGCAATCAGCCCCCCACCTATTCCGATCCAACCCCTGCATGTAACACCATTGTATGGGAGGGCCACTCAGCCGAAGATAGGTCTTAAACTCCTTTCTTGGAATCTGGCGGGAATTTCCCACAAACTAGAGTCTCCTGAATGGTGCGAATTTGTTGACAGCCATGATGTAATTATGTTCCAGGAAACCTGGGCAGTGATTCCTGTTCATCGTCAGGGTTTGTTAAATTTTTTTGTCCCTGCGAAAAAGAACCCAAAAGGGCGGCCCTCAGGGGGATTAATCACATGGGTACGCCAATCAATACAATGTACTATTAGAGCGAGGCCCGTTAACAACTGTGACTTACTCCCAATTGTGATAACATGGGCTGATGGTCAAGAGATGGCCCTCTACAACATCTATGCCAGAGGAACACAAGGGGGTAAAGCCGCTGAGGTGGTAGTAGCATTAGATAATGATCTAGAGAATCTTCCAACACATATCACCATCCTAGTGGGGGGAGACATGAACACCACATTCGAACCACTAGGCCTAGAGGATAATGAAATGTCCCTAGAGGAAGATACTAAATGGGGAGTCCCTCAATTGGATTTACCTATGGTAAAGAAATGGACTGAGGTAGCAATACAAGTGAAGAGCTTGTGCTTGGCTTGGGGGTTGAGGGCAGCAAATGGCCGCACCCCCTCAGATCTTCAGGGTGTTCACACCTTTGACAATACAAGGTCAAGTAGTCGGATAGATTACATCCTTGTAGATGTCAGAGATTGGCACAAGATAATAGACATGAAAGTGACATCTAGACTGGAGAGCGACCACAATCCGTTGTGCTTGCTCTTCAATCTGGACCAGGGAGTAATTTCGCCTAACCAGGAAAGGGGCGTTATGCCACTAGACATCATTTCAACTAACAACCTCCGTCACATTAAATGGGCAACACTGATGGATAAGCCAGGGGATATGCAGGACTTACTAGAGGCTGTCGCAAAAGAGGTTAGTAGATTGCAGGACCTTTGCAATGAACCAAATTTTAATAAATTAATTGAAGAGTCACATCCTAAGTTCTTTGTTAATTTACAGGGGTTTTTCTTAAAAAAAGTTCATCAGGTAAAGGGTGCTTGCCCCCAGAGAAATCGAGGATGGTATGACCATTCGTGTAGAAAGGCACGGCAGAACCTCAGCCTAGCGTTGAGGACTAAAGAAGGAGTGTTGAAGGCCAGGGACGATTATAGAAAAGCTCAAGCTAGGGCAAAAAGGCTGTGGGATGAAAATCAATGGTTAGATCTTAAAAAAGCCTGTGCTGCTAAACAGCAGAAAGAGTTTTGGGCTATTTTAAAATGGGGCAGGGGGGAATTGCAGAGTGTCCAAAAAATCATGTGGCAAAGGAAGCATGGGTGGATTTTTTTAAACCACAATATGCTGATAATTTGACTTCGGCATTCCACCCGTGCCCCAAAATGGTATTTTACAGTCATGAAATATTCACACTGAGAGATGTAGATGTAGCATTGGATGGGGTGACTAGAGGTAGGGCTCCAGGAATTGATGGAATACCGGCAGATGTATTTCTATCTGACCGGGCTAACTGGTGTCAATATTTTGTATGGCTTGCAAATTCCATCGCACAAGGAGCCATGATACCAGCCTCATGGAAGGGTGCGGAGATTATTCCAGTTTTTAAAAAAGGGGACAAGGCTTTACCAAGTAATTATAGGCCCATCAGCCTTATCGACTCAGCACAAAAACTGATGGGTAGAATGATACAAAATAAAATACAAGCCTGGATAGATGATAAGGATATCCTCTCCCCGTATCAAGCTGGCTTCCGACCCCTAACTAGCTCCGTCGACCAGGTATTCCATTTTTTAACTCTTTATTGGAAAAACGTGACTTTGACAAATGGCCCATTATATGCTGTTTTTGTTGACTTAAAGTCAGCATTTGACTTGGTACCTCATCAAAAACTTTGGATTGTTCTTAACGACCTTGGAATTAGCCCTGAATTATTGACTTTGCTTGTGCGTATGCACGAAAATAACTACGCAAGGATTAGATGGGGTGCACAGGGGGATGTCACAGATTCTTTCCCCGTAGAGCGTGGGGTAAGACAGGGATGCGTCTTGGCCCCCGCCCTATTCTCCCTTTATATTAACGGCGTAGTAGATTTCCTAAAGAAATCGCCAACTGATGCCCCTATGCTAGATGGGGAGCGGGTCCCAGTATTAATGTTTGCTGATGACACTTTACTGGTCTCGCGGACCCCTAGCGGACTACAAAAGACAATTGATGCATTTGGAGATTTCTGTCGGATTCGAGGCCTGGAGTTAAATACTACAAAGACCAAGTTTATGAACTTGAATCCCGCCAAGCAATTCAAGGGATAAATACATTTTAATGGGTCTTTTTTAGAAGAAGTGAACGCTTTCATTTAACTTGGCATCTCCTTGCAGGGTAGTATGAATTGGAAATCTCATATTGATTCCGTGGTTTTAAAGTTCCATCAGATGGCTGGGGCCATAGCACAAAAATATAAATGCTCATTAACAAACCCCATTCAGCCTATAATGGAGATTTATAGTATGAAAGTGCTGGGCGCCTGTCTTTATGGATCAGAGCTATGGGGCTTTACCAATCTGAGTGTCTTGGCTATTGCAGAGAACAAATTCCTCCGCCGGTTGGTTGGTGTCCCGCAGAGTACTCCTTCGATCCCGCTCCTATATGACCTTGGGAGGAAAAATATCGAGGACATGGCTCGATTGCGCCCACTCTTATATTGGAGGCGCATAAAGACTACTCCTGAACTGGGTCATTATGTATCTGCTCTCATGGACATCATTAGCTCTGATCGGTTCCACAAAATAACTTGGCTTAAAGAAATTAGGAACTTGCTTCAAAAACTGCATTTAGACCATTTATGGACTGCTACTGACCCCTCCGCCTTTCCATCTAAGGCGTTGTTGAAAAAAATGTATTGGGACATGGTATATCAATGCGTTCTAATGTCCAATCAACCCTCTATGCTGACATCCCAGTATTTGGAGTCTAAATTAGCCCCAAAATGTGAACTGTACTGGGATCTGATTACAAAACCATTGGACAGAAAGCTGTATTTCCAGTTCAGAGTTGGTTCCCTACCTCTAAATGCTTTTACTTTCAAATGGTCTCCAAGCAATGTTAATACATGTTGTTACTGTAAGGTACGCGTTGAGGACATCCCACATTTTTTGTTCGTTTGCCCCCTGTATGCTGCCCCAAGAAGTAGATGGCTAAAACCAGCTTGCAAGAATTTGGGTGTAAGAAAATATCTAGAAGCTCTAAGAATATTAAGATCAAATTGTGCCCCCAATCTTGCAATCGCCCTAGCCAAATATTTGGGTTGGGCCTGGATTATCCGCACTCGCACTTTAACTGCGATTGATCATGTATGATGATAAATATTTAGTTTTAAGACTAGTCTCATTCTTTATGAACCAGGCACTGTGACTCTGATTTTTAAAAAATTTATAAATTCTTTTAAGACGAAAGAATTCGCCAGCATTTCTGTATCTAATTGTATTTAATGTGTATCTTAACCTGATCTTAAATTTAGCATAGTATTTATATGTGTTTAGAATAGGGATAAAAATGCTTTTATGACAATGCTGTCGAATAAAGTATTGAAACTTGAACTTGAATAACCAACTGCGGTAAGCAGGGTTCTGTGGGGTGGCCTTGACTCACATCTGGTAGCTTAGCAGTAGCATAAAGTGATACCTTCCATCAAAAATAAAAGTAGATGGGGTCTGCATAATATAACGAGAGCTATGCTCCTTTTCCATAGCCAGTAAGTCTTCCTTCAGAACTGACATTGCCCATTCCCCCCAACCCAAGGTGACATTATCCACAGACCCTGACTCAGAAGTAAACTTGCATGGATCCCATGACATTTTCTTACGCACTGTGCCCCACAAACCTTGAATTGTGGCAAAAATCACACATTTTCCACATATTTCTGAACTGGAAATTCCTGGCAGCTTCAGGGATCCACAAAATACCTTCCATTTAGCTTTCACACACTGTTTCCCATATAAACAGTACCACCAAACATTAATCCACTTGTGTGGCTGGGTCTAGCGCCCACAACAGGAACCAGGGACCATGTGAAAACCAAATTGACTTGCCATACTTCTGTTGATAAAATACTACAGCCCTTGTGTGGCTTGGCATCTAACCCATCACCAAAATAGGTCATTTTCTTGACAGGAAATGCCCATGTCGCCACATTTGCCTTTGGGGCCTTTTGTGTCGTGGGTGCTTGACTGAGCCACACTAGTGAGGTAGCACTTTTACAAGATGAGGGGTTTGAAACACTGGATGGAAGACGTTTTGTGGATCACCACAGATCCTGGAAGTTTCTATCACAGACATGTGAGTAAAATGATTGATTTTAGGCAACGTTTGCGGTTTGGGGGAACAATGCAAGAAAGATCACATTTTCAAATGGCCCTCATTCAATAGTATGGATAACCCCAACTTCAGAAACGCTCAGATACCTACAATTCCTGAACTCATTATCCTATCATTTAAAAAATGTATAGGTTTCCTTCATCCCCATTTTTCATTCATAAATGTTATCATAGAAATTATTGCATGGTTGTTACATAATGAAAAAACATTACATGCTGAAGCTCAGATGTTGGGCAGGTTTTTGGACAACCAACTCTGTGACCAGAAGAATCTGATGGACGTAACGGTTTGTTACATCTGTAAATCGCCTATGGGGGTAAGAGATACATATGAACATGTATAGCCAATTGCTATTTTCCCCTACTTATTTTCATTCTTTTTTATTTTAATGATTAGTTTCTTTGGGAAAGACATGAGAAATTTACACGCATGCCTCCTTGCTGAAATTAGAATTTTGTCTCACTTTCAGACATGTATACCTGTCTGGGTTAACCCATGGGTTTCATACCTGACTCCCTGTCCAAAGTGGAAGTAGGTTGACACCGCAAAAATTAGGAAACATGCAGCCAGATTCATGAAGTAAGAATCGGCTCGCAAAGGGCCAGATTCTGCGAATCTGGCCCTTTGCGAGCGCTTTTTTTGCATTTGGGATTCATCATCCCAAATGCAAAAATCGCAAATCCTAAAATCGCTAAATTGCGAGGAATTGCATTTAAGGAATCTCTATTTGAGATTCCTTAAATGCAATTCATGAACAATTTTAGAATTGCGAATTTGCAAATTTTGGCCGCTATTTACCGCTATTTACCGCGAAGTCTGACTTCTGTCACCTTTTATGGGGTGCTACAGGGTGTCCTTTGGCCACCCTGCCACCCTTGAAATCGCTTCCTTATTTGCGATTCGCTAATTGCTGATCACAAATAAGGAATGACTCCCCATTCATTCCTATGGGCCTTTGTTTGGCCCATAGGAATGAATGGGGAGTCATTCCTTATTTGCGATTAGCAATTAGCGAATCGCAAATAAGGAAGCAGTAGAAATCGCTATAAATTTTGCGATTTCTACATGCATCCCGTTTTGCGAGTCTTTAATAGCGATTCCTTAATAATCGCTATTAAGGACTCGCAAAAGAGGAGCATGATGAATCTGGGGATGGACTACTAGTTAGAAAAATCTGTTGTAATTATTATTATTATTATTTTTTTTACAAATCTACTCGTTCCTGAAAGCTGGAAATATGATTTTAGACCAGAACACCTTTGGTTGATGCTATGTGCAGGGGAAAAACATCCACTTTCGTGCACAGCACATTTTCCCATTGTTTCTAAACAAAAAATGTGTCTATATTTTTGCTATTTTTTTGATTCCCTTCCAGGGGGCTTAAGTACACACTTCCACAATCATCTAAAAAAATGGGTCAGCGCTGGTGGGGTGGGAGCCTTAGCTGTCAAATTATTGAAGCAATATCTGGATATCTCCACCCTGGGAAGATGTAGGTGACAATGAAAGAGCTTGGAAAGCAGCAGGAAGCAAGCTCTTGTGTTGAAGTCTGGTTGTGATAATTGTTCATTGTTCAATGAGAGCTTGACCCCCAGGAAACGGTAATTCCTTAGTGAAACCCTGGTGTAAAAAACTTCCACATGAAATCTGCAGAGCAAATAGTGAAAAGGATCAAACATTGGAACAACTGCTGCAAAACTCCACCTAAAGAGAGATTATAAACATAGAGAAAAATATGAATTAGCACCGATTAGGAAGTACATTGAATGTTGCGATGCATGCAACTTAGTATCAGCGCTGTGCATACAGTAAGAAATACCACAGAAGTAAAAAGGGGTAGAACAGAAACCCAGCACCATTGTCTTAAAGTGGGAAAAGGCTAACTGGACGCAGAGAAAGAGACTCTATCTTGTACTGGGGACTATATTAAAATCTAAAATAACACCTGCATGTGTCAGTATGCTGATGCGTTAGTTTCTCCACCACTGCACCCAGTGTTCTAGATGCAAGCTCCCACCACGGACAAAACACACTGACTTGTGGCCTGCTTTTCACAAGTCTCTTCACCTACAAACAGCTCTAATCCTGAACCTAAGGCCCACAGCATGGAAGCCTCCCTAAAAGTTGGAGTTTGAGAATGGATTAAATGAAGGATCCTGTGTAGAGTCTGTGAGTGATATTGGAACAAGAATGAAGTTGTTCAAAGGGCCATTGGTGAATGTGGCTTAAAGGAGAAGCACACCCTTGTCTGATACAAATGAGAATTCGAAAAATCAGTTTTTCTCTACACAGGATGTGGAATGAATCAGAGATTAGGGTGTGGAGCAACTCACTCATAACACATCCTGAATTAATCAAGAGCCAACTTCATTCTTGTACCAATATCGCTCACATCTTGAAGGACAGCTTGTGGACCCCTTCCTCCACCCTGGTGACCAGCTAGGCTGGCCCAGCTCCTGGCATATGCGCTCCGGCAGTTTGTTCCATGTGCCTTTTATTCCCATTAAGCGATACAAAAGGGGGTGGTCCTAGGAAGCTTTTTTCCGGTCCAGGGAAGGCATGGCTTGGCAGTTCGGGCTGGACTGTTCCCATGAGGCACAGGGTCAGACTGATTTGCATATGGCCATGTCTGAACTGGGGTGGCAGAGTGGGCTAAAGAACGGTGATGGATTAAACCCAGATCTGTTGACTGGGTGTGAGTGTTTGATTGGTTCAGATACTCCGTCCATCACCACTCCCTTTTGTACCTCTTTGTTCTCCATAAGTTGGCAGGGTATGCTCAGATGTGAGTCCCTTGCTCACTTTGCCACTGGATTCAAGCAAGCCGGGCTGAAGACGGCTGAAATGCCAGAAACCGGTCCTCGGAAGCTTGTTTCCCGTCCAGGGAAGGCATGGCTTGGCAGTTCGGGCTGGACTGTTCCCATGAGGCACAGGGTCAGACTGATTTGCATATAGCCATGTCTGAACTGGGGTGGCAGAGTTGGCTAAAGAACGGTGATGGATCAAACCCAGATCTTTTGACTGGGTGTGAGTGTTTGATTGGTTCAGATGTTCCGTCCATCACCACCCCCTTTTGTACCGCTTTGGCCGCCATAAGTGTGGCAGGGTATGCTCAGACGTGAGTCCCTTGCTCACTTTGCCACTGGATTCAAGCAAGCCGGGCTGAAGACGGCTGGAATGCCAGAAACCGGTCCTCGGAAGCTTGTTTCCGGCCCAGGGAAGGCATGGCTTGGCAGTTCGGGCTGGACTGTTCCCATGAGGCACAGGGTCAGACTGATCTGCATATGGCCATGTCTGAACTGGGGTGTCAGAGTGGGCTAAAGAACGGTGATGGATTAAACCCAGATCTGTTGACTGGGTGTGAGTGTTTGATTGGTTCAGATGCTTCGTCCATCACCACCCCCTTTTGTACCGCTTTGTTCGCCATAAGTTGGCAGGGTATGCTCAGACGTGAGTCCCTTGCTCACTTTACCACTGTATTCAAGCAAGCCTGGCTGAAGACGGCTGAAATGCCAGCAACCGGTCCTAGGAAGCTTGTTTGCGGTCCAGGGAAGGCATGGCTTGGCAGTTCGGGCTGGACTGTTCCCATGAGGCATAGGGTCAGACTGATTTGCATAGGGCCATGTCTGAACTGGGGTGGCAGAGTGGGCTAAAGAACGGTGATGGATTAAACCCAGATCTGTTGACTGGGTGTGAATGTTTGATTGGTTCAGATGCTTCGTCCATCACCACCCCCTTTTGTACCGCTTTGTTCGCCATAAGTTGGCAGGGTATGCTCAGACGCGAGTCCCTTGCTCACTTTGCCACTGGATTCAAGCAAGCCTGGCTGAAGATGGCTGAAATGCCAGAAACCGGTCCTAGGAAGCTTGTTTCCGGTCCAGGGAAGGCATGGCTTGGCAGTTCGGGCTGGACTGTTCCCATGAGGCACAGGGTCAGACTGATTTGCATATGAGCATGTCTGAACTGGGGTGGCAGAGAAGGCTAAAGAATGGTGATGGATTAAACCCAGATTTGTTGACTGGGTGTGAGTGTTTGATTGGTTCAGATGCTTCGTCCATCACCACCCCCTTTTGTACCGCTTTGTTTGCCATAAGTTGGCAGGGTATGCTCAGACTTGAGTCCCTTGCTCACTTTGCCACTGGATTCAAGCAAACCTGGCTGAAGATGGCTGAAATACCAGAAACCGGTCCTAGGAAGCTTGTTTCCGGTCTAGGGAAGGCATGGCGTGGCAGTTCGGGCTGGATTGTTCCCATGAGGCACAGGGTCAGACTGATTTGCATATGGCTATGTCTGAACTGGGGTGGCAGAGTGGGCTAAAGTACGGTGATGGATTAAACCCAGATCTGTTGACTGGGTGTGAGTGTTTGATTGGTTCAGATGCTTCGTCCATCACCACCCCCTTTTGTACCGCTATGTTCACCATAAGTTGGCAGGGTATGCCCAGACATGAGTCCCTTGCTCACTTTGCCACTGGAATCAAGCAAGCCTGGCTGAAGACGGCTGAAATGCCAGAAACCGGTCCTAGGAAGCCTGTTTCCGGTCCAGGGAAGGCATGGCTTGGCAGTTCAGGCGTGACTGTTCTCATGAGGCACAGGGTCAGACTGATTTGCATATGGCCATGTCTGAACTGGGGTGGCAGAGTGGGCTTAAGATCGGTGACGGATTAAACCAAAATCTGTTGACTGGGTGTGAGTGTTTGATTGGTTCAGATGCTTCGTCCATCACCACCCCCTTTTGTACCGTTAAAAAGGGAAAAGTCTGAGGGTGTGGAAAACCCACCCCAGAATGCACACCCCGTGAGATGGATAGGGCACCTGAAGCGGTCGCCCCGGAGTCCATGGAGGGGGATGTTGCTCCCCTGGGGGACTTGCCTACCCCTGCGGAGTGGCCGAGGGAAGGAGGACCCACCAGGTAGGAGTTTTGTCAGGCACAGAAGGAGTGCCCCACCCTTGAGGGCCTGAGGTGACAGGCCGAAGCCCAGGCAGTAGGCAATGCCTCCGGGAACTATCAAATCTGCTGGGAGGATGGCTTCCGTTACAGTGAGCCTAAGGCTCCTGTGCATGGTTCATCAAGGGCCTTAGTGGTCCCCCAATGCTACTGGGCCTTTCTTTTGGAGTTGCCTCATGAGATCCCCTTGGCAGGACATTTGGGCTAAGACAAAACCTTTGCTAGGTTTGTCCCACATTTCTATTGGCCCAGGATGTGGAACTCTTCAGATACCTTCTGCATGACCTGTGTTACCTCCCAAGCTAGTAGGAAAACAGGGACCAAGCTGAAGGCTTCCCTGGCACCACTACCTGTCATTAGCACCCCCTTTGATAGGGTGGGCATCAACATTGTTGGCCTATGGATCCGCCGACCTCTTCTGGTCACAGGTTTATCCTGGTTCTGGTGGACCACGCCACCTGGTACCCAGAGTCCATCCCTCTGAGGACCATCACTGCACCTACGATGGCCCGGGCCCTGATGGGGATTTTTACCAGAGTGGGTTTCCCCAAAGAAGTTATGTCTGACAGGGGCACCAACTTTATGTCTGCATATATGCTAGCCATGTGGAAGGAGTGTGGGGTTACCTATAAGTTCTCCACCCCTTAACACCCCCAGACAAATGGGCTTGTGGAAAGATTTGACAAGACCCTAAAAGGCATGATGGAGAGTCTGCCTCAGGGCCTGAGGAAAAAGTGGGACGTTCTATCGCCCAGTTTATTGTTTTCCTACAGGGAGGTACGGCAGGAGAGAGTAGACTTCAGCCCCTTTGAGCTTCTGTACGGTCACCCTGTTAGGAGTCCTCTCAGCTTAGTGAAGGATGGGTGGGAGAATACTCCCAGGAGGCTTCCCCAAGATGTAGTGAGCCACATGCTGGCATTCCGTAGCCAAATGGGTAAGTTGTGGAAGCAGGCTTCTGACAACTTGAAGGCCAGTCAGGCGGTAATGAATGAATGGTATTATCAGAATTCTCACCCTGTAGAGCTACAGCCTGGTCGGAAGGTATGGGTCATGGGGCCTGGAGAGCTCAGTGCCCTCCAGGACCACTGGACAGGCCCCTATGAGGTGACTGAAAAGAAGGGCAAGGCCACTTATGTGGTGGTATATATAACAGTAGATATCAGTGGGTCAATTAAGCGCGCATAAACTGTCTATAACAGTGTGTTTCATTAGGGAACAGTCACAAAGTCCATTGATTATGATACGTAGTGACCATCAAATGATTCCCATCAGATACCCATCCTGTGCCGCCCTACATCATTTGGGAACCTTCAACCGAAGGTAGTGATGTTTAACCACGTGAGGATTAGGTGAACTGTAACCTAATCAAACGGAAGGGATCACCAGTAAGGTAAATGGATTAATATGGATTAATATGGCATAAGGAGGGTAAATGACTAGCAGTGCACAAAATATCTAATAAAATGATAGTGTACAGAAAGTGAGTGATATAAAATTGGGTTATGAAAATGGAAAAAATATATTTTAATGGTATCCTATCCACACCCAACACTTATGTGGTGGACCTTAAGACCCACAGGCAACCCCACAGGGTATTAGATGCCAAGGCCTCAAACTCCACCATGAGAGGTCTAAGCTCATCCTACTGATGGTGACTGATGGGGCCAAGGAAGAGGAGTACAAGCCTCTCTCTGACCTCTTTGCTTCCCAAGATAAGGATGGATCAGTGGAGGGAGTGGTCCTCTCCCCATCCTTGAAGCCTGAGGAACAGAGGGACTGCCGCCAGGTCCTGGAAAAGTACTCCTCTGTGTTCTCCCTTATCCCTGGAATTACCCACCTGTGTAGCCACGATGTGGTCACAGAAGACAGCCTCCTTGTCAAGACCAAGTCTTACAGGCTGTCAGATAAGGTGAAGGCCAGCATCCAGAGTGAAGTTGCTAAGATGCTGGAGTTGGGGGTAATAGAGCCCTCAAACAGCCCCTGGTCCAGTCCGGTGGTTCTGGTACCAAAAACTGCCCAACTGGTCACCACACCTGAACGTAGGTTCTGTGTGGACTACAGAGGGCTAAATTCTGTGACCAAGAATGATGCTCATCCCATCCCTAGGGCGGATGAGTTCATTGACCGGCTAGGGGCTGCCCAATACCTGAGTACCTTTGACCTCAAGTCAGGGTACTGGCAGATCGCCCTAACGGATGGAACTAAGGGAAGATCTGCCTTGTCCACCCCAGAGGGCCAGTACCAGTTTAGGGTGATGCCCTTTGGACTAAAAAATGCTCCTGCCACCTTCCAGCAGCTGGTGAACCGTGTACTCTCCGGTTTAGAGGCCTTCTCTGCTGTCTACCTGGACGACATTGCAGTCTTCAGCAGCAGCTGGGAGGACCATCTATGTTACCTCCGGTAAGTGCTTCAGGCCCTGCAGCAGGTAGGCCTGACTATCAAGGCCAGCAAATGCCAGATAGGGCACGGGTCGGTAGTGTACTTGGGACGCTTGGAGGGCGGGGGTAAGGTGCAGCCCCTACCGGCCAAGATGGAAACCATCCCGGCCTGGGAGCCCCTCCAAAACACAGACTGAGGTCAAGGCTTTCCTGGGCCTCACAGGATACTACCGCATATTTGTCAAGGGGTATGGCACCATTGTGGTCCCCTTGACTGAGCTAACCTCCAAGAAGCAACCTCGAAAAGTGATTTGGACAGAGGCTTGCCAGAAAGCCTTTGACTCCCTAAAGCAGGCCATGTGAAGAGCTCCTGTGCTCAGGGCCCCTGACTTCTCCAAAGAATTCATTGTCCAAACGGACGCCTCAGAACATGGCATAAGGGCTGTACTTTCGCAACTCAATGAGGAGGGCCTGGATCAACCGGTGGCCTTCATCTCCAGGAGGCTACTCTCCTGGGAACAGCGGTGGAGTGCGATGGAGAGAGAAGCTTTCATGGTGGTCTGGGCTCTGAAGAAGCTGGGGCCATACCTGTTTGGCTCCAATTTCCTGATTCAGACCGACCACCGGCCCCTCAGGTGGCTCATGCAAATGAGGGATGAAAATCCCAAGTTGTTGAGGTGGTCCATTACTCTACAGGGTATGGACTTCAAGGTGGAACACCGACCTGGAGTAGACCACGCCAATGCTGATGTCTGTCCAGGTTCTTCCACTTAGTGATGAGAACTCCCTAGAAGTTGGGTTGTTCTCCCCACTTTCAGCTGGGGAGAACACGTGTTGGACCTGTCAGCCTTAGGGCGGTCTTCCCCTACATTTTTGCCCTTTTGCCACCCACTTTAACCACCTCTTTTTGTTGGACTTAGGACTCTGGGCACCTTACCACTGCTAAACAGTGCTAAGGTGCAGGTGCTCTCCCCTAAAAACATGGTGACACTGGCATACCTGCCAAAGCCATGTGCTACTGCAGTGAGGCCTACCCCTCCGTAGGTTAAGATTGGGAACCAGCTTATGGGATAACTTCTGAGTGGGACCTAATAAGTATATCATGTTTGGTATAGTTGGAATCATAGCATGGAACCCTCTCTAGTGGTATATGGGGTTTCGGCACTACTGCTTTAGAAATTCCACTTTTAGAAAGTGGACATTTTCCTGCCTGCTCTTAGGTTGTGCACTGCATACTCCCCCCTCCCATCTGCATGCTGATAGCCTTCCTTGGCTGGGAGGAGGGAGTGGTGATTCACACCTTTACACATAAATAGGCTGGGCCGGGCTGCCCCACAATAGGCTTCACAACCCTGCGTTTGTCACTGTAGACAGCCAGGAACCAGGTCACGGAAGGCAGGGAACACCCCAGAATCCTCTAGACCCTTCCAAAAGCTTCTGCCCCTTCTAGTGACTAGGAACCAGGGTATAAAAGGGAGGGTCCCGACCACACATCCTTTTTATACCACTGACTAAGAAGAAACTCTGCTGGAGTGAAGACTGCTAGGCCAGGAGGATTGCCACTGTTGCTGAGGCTGACTGCTACCAGGAACTGCTGCCCCCACTAGCTGAGCTGCCCTGCTGCCTGCTGATCTTGCCCTGCCGCCTGCTGATCTTGCCCTGCCAGAGTGAAACTAGAAATAACATCTCCAGAGAGTCTCCACCATTACTATTCTCTTTTGACTGGCCCCCTGGTTATTGGATATCAGAGATACCAACAATAGTCCCTGCATCGCTGTGCGTGGGGATCCGCACCGTCACTGCTGCTGGCGCGAGTGAGACCTTTCTCTTTTAAGGATTGCCCTGAACTCACTGTCACCACCGCTGGTGAAACACTTTCCTGTTTGAATTGTCCCCAAAACCACTGTCACAGCTGCGGGCGCGAGTGGAGCATTTACAAGTTTGCACATGAAAGCGCTGAGGAGAAAAGCACTGGGAGCCGCTTTCACCGTCGCTGGCCCGAGTTGTCTGCCAAGATCCTGCTCCTCGTGTAGAGGGAGTGCTGTTCCTTTTAAACTACCTCTGTGCTGAGGTGTGCATGTGCCTGTGTCCGGGGGAGCATTTTAACCGACTGCAAGGCCATCACCGCCACTGGCCCGAGAGCCAGTGAAGATCGCCCGGAGAAGGACCCTACGCTGAGCTTCCTGGCTGCGAGGCGTTGCCCGGTAAGCAGGAAAACCCTGGGATGTGCGGCCGTCGGAGAAAGACCCGCCCAGCAGAACGTCGGCTCCCAGTCAGTGAGGGAAGCTGCGCCCAGTCCTAAGAAGGCTGCCCCGTTCCCTCCGAATGGTGCTGTCAAGGAAGCAAGAGGCTCCAGACAGAGGATCACCCAGAAGCGGACCTCCGCACCAGACCCTCCTCCCAGGTAACGCTCCACCCTCACTGCCACTTGTTGTGTTTCCTGGGCGGGCCTGAGGGGGTCAGCGGGATTGCTGTTGTGCGGCTGGAGGGGGGGGACAGGCTCCGATACCACCAGAGTGCTCCCAACCACAGGCAAAGGAGTCAAACATGAAAATAGCTGCATCAGGGGTTTGACCCACAGCTGAGGCTTCCCCCAGCCTTTAGAACAAACTGGAACATGTGCAGTTGGCAAAGGTTCCAAAGGGGTCACCGTCACCTCACCACTATTGCTCACGGAGCCCCTAATCGGCTGGGTGGCCGGAGTTACGCCTCCCGCCGTGGGTAATTACTCAAGGACATCTTGTAGCTGCACTAGGGTCAGTGCTGCAACTTACTGCCCAGAACTGAGCCAAAGAATTAAGGGGCACATTTTCTTTCACCTACTGCTGCTCACAGAACCATAACCAGTCGTGGGGGTTCCGGGCTAAGTAACTCCTTACTCGGGCAAATAGGGATAGTCCCTGCACACTTTTTTTTATTATGCATACCCGAGACTGAACTGGTAATTGCACAATCGTTTGCCTGCCAGAACTTACATGATTATTTCCTCTTACGAAGAACACTTTCAGCAGACACTGGAAGCAAGAACTCATGTTATATGTGGAATTCTCATCGATTTGATCTTAACTAAAGCCTGAGATAAAGATATTTATATTTTTATAAGTAACTGGTGTCCATTTGTGGTGTTTCACTGTGTTATGGTGGGTGGGTGTTACACAAATACTTTACACATCGTCTCCTGAGTTTAGCCTACCTGCTCTGCGCCAAGCTACCAGAGGGTGGTTCTGGGTGCTTTTGGACCTACCTTGTCAGAACCAGTGGTCCCTACTTGGATTAGGGTACATACCTCTGCCAACTAGAGACCCAGTTTTTATCATCCACCATAAAGAATAACAAATGTACAACATGTACTGCCCAAGTAGAAACTCTATCACATGTACTGTTTGCTTGCCCTGCCTACTCTGGTACGCACAAAGCCTGGTTGGCGCTAACATGTGGAAAGATGGGCACCAGATCATGTAGCACAGATCTCCAAATTTTCTGTACAGAGGCACTTAGGTATGCTATCCCGATAGAAAAATTCTTAAGGTGGATGTAGTTCCTTAGTTCACAGCAAATTACGGCTGAATAATGAAATAGGAACCGTAAGTGATGTGTGGGCTCTAATAATCTTTTGTAAGCCTTTTGGGGTCAACTGAGATCATCGGAAACTTATGTTTTTATGGCTGATTTACCATGATCCAATGTCCTGGCATTAATCGAGAAAACTGATGCCTACTTTGCCATTTTGTACCAAAGCTTTTAGCTAAGGTTGAACTTTTTGTATTGTTTTTACCTCTTAATCTGTAACGCTTTTATGATATGTACTGTCGAATAAAGCATTCTTTGATTGATTAATCAAATAAACTCATTAATTTGCCAGGTCAGCAGTGTGGGTTGGGTGTTGTGATTGTAGTCAGTGGTGTTGCATTGTAAATAAGTGAATGGCAATGTGTTTGAGGTATTAAATTAGATTTTAAGGAGCTCTAGTGCCTAAGGGCAATTTTCAGTTTTTGTGTGCTCTGTTAAGGTGGAGATTAAATCCAAGTGGCTGGATATGATCAAATATTAGTAGGTAGGATAAGCAGATTGTGGTTTCCATAAGAGCAATAGCATCAGAGGCATACTGGGAAGTCATATTTGAGACCACATTCCCAACAGCCAAGTTCAGGAGGGTTGTTTTGATGTGCTATGCAGGTGATGATTCAAGAAGCTAATCCTTCTGAGGTTGCTTGATCAGGTTGATATTTGATTATGTTCAGCTCTAGAGATTGTGGAAATTGGATGTGTTGTGGGTTCTGAAAGAATGCACTATTCAGATGTGAGACATTCATTATAAGTAAAATGCATGAAGGAACAGTTGAAAGTGTTGCAATGTGTGTCTGTGTTGTGTTCTTGAGGAGTACGTATTGATCAGCGCTAAGTGAGCACTCCTTTGGAAGAGAGTGTTTATGAGAGATAGATGAACAATGGGGATTATATACTTTGAATCATGTCAATCAGTTTATTTTGAGAGTGGATGCAAAATGTGCATTTTAGTCAGTAGCAAATGGCAAACATAAAGTATTGGGTGAGTTGTCACACTGCTCATATGAATCATGCCAATGCCAAAGGTGGTCAAGTCTTCCAGTGTTCAGTCAGTTTGTGAGCTGCTGTTTTGATGAGCTGAACTGGACCAGAGGGTTGGTTGACTAAGTATGATTGTGAGGAAGGGTGTATTAAGAGATGGTGTTAACTGCAAAGGGGTTGTTTTGGGTTGGTCCTTGACAGTATTTTGGTCTGTGTCTGTGCAGGTGTAGCTCTGATCCTGTTTATGATCTTAACTCTATTGATTTAAGCTGGCATTATTTCTCTATGCCTTTATTTACAAGCAGGGCTTGAGTGAAATTGTATTCATCTAAACCTTAGAAAGCATAGCATTGTGCTGCAAGAACTGTTGATAATTAATAATATTGGCAATAAATGGACTACATGCTTGGAAATAGTTTTACCTGAACAGTTTGCTGTTATTAGAGGCCTTAGAGCTGTGGTCTTCCAACTGTGGGGCATGACACTGTAGCGGGTGCGGGTCCCAGGTCCACTCATGCCTGGGTTTACTTCAATCCCACAACAATGAAACACATTCACAGCTTTCTTTTGTGGATTTTGTAGTCTGTTTTAATGTTGTGTGTTTTAGGGTTAGTTATAAAGGCAATTGGGCTTTTATTGCAGCTCTTTTTTTCTGGATCTGTATGTGGACAGTGCCCAGAGGAAAAAGCAAGGCGGTTATTGAGGCTGCTGCATTATGCTGAGAAAGCACATTGTAATACCATTTACAGATGTAGGCAAATAAATTATTCAATCTGATTTGCAGTCGTTGGAAGTAAGGGCACCGTCTGGGATAACCCTGCTCACCCCCTTAGTAGCTTGGCACGAGCAGCCAGGCTTATCTCCAAGGCATGAGTGTACAGTATGTGCAACCACACTCACAGCAACCCAATGATGTCACCACAAATAGACTCCACACAAGTTTTTATAAAATGAGTATAAGCTTTATATAAGCGATATATATGATATGACCAACCCAATACAAAATCAACTTATAAGAATGGTTAGAATTCCTTCTGGTGGGTTGGTATGTTCTAATCCCAACCACCGATTCTAGCCAACAGTTAAGCTCACTTCTAACTCTTTCCAAACGTTTAGGCAAGTTGTACTGCTAGAATCACACAAGTTGCAAAAGTAAAGAAATTCTGCAATGCGTAACGATATGATGTCTTGTACTGTGCAACAGAGAAACAATGCCATAAGTAGCGCCACAGTCATGTACATTGCAATAGAAGGAATAATGCAATGCGTATCACTACCGGCATGCCCTGTACCAGGAAGAAACAAAGCAATGCGTCACGCTACAATCTTGTACTGTGCGATGAAGAAATAATGCAATGCACCACGTTACAATCATGTACTCTGCAAGGAAAAACTAACGCAGTGCATAGCGCAGCAAGTATCTAGTTTGTCAGGCACAAATGAGATCAGGCATCATACGAAAGTTTGTTAGCAGCAATAATGCAAAGTGTAATACGACAGTGTAGGTGTTCCGTTAACAGTGCCCCCAATATGGATCAATGATGGCACAAAAGTACTGCTTCTCACTCCGGCCCCAGTACTGCCCCTCCTTGGGCCAGCACAGGCCGAGATCCGAACCAAAGCAACAAGCTCACGCAGCTGACAGAAGTGAGAGGCCGAGAGAGTGTCCCTCCGGGCCTGCAACCCACCCCAGCTAGTAATCCACGTTACCTGGGGGGGCACGACCCCACTCTCCTCTCCTCCTTCAGTGACTTGGGCCTTGATTCAGAACTCCGTCAATGGGTACGGTGAGCTTGGGCCGGCAGCCCAGATCCTCCGGGGCTGCCGGTCCGGGCCGCTGCTGTTTCACTCCGAGGCCCCAATGACCTGGCCCTCCTCCTGGCGGTCTCTGTGAACAGTGAGACCCCTATCAGCACTGTGGGGACCTACTTCAAATTTGGTGCACACACTACCCAGGTACTCCTTACCAGTGCCTCAGGTTTCACCTTGACAAGCACTCTGCGTGTCCAAGACTGGCCTCTTCTCTGGTGCTCCCGATGACCCTGCGCTCTTCATCAACGCCTCTGCTTGCACCTTGACACGCATCCTGTGGTTCTGAGTCTCTCCTCATCTGCCGGTGCACTAGCTGTCCAGTCGCTCTTCACCAACGTCTCGGTGGCACCATGACACGCACTCTGCGCGTCTGTGTCTTACTTCTTCACTCGGTGCATACGATGACCAGGCGCTCCTCACCAATGCCCTGGCTGCACCACGATATGCACTCTGCGCGTCCGAGACTCACTTCTTCTTTGGGTGCACACAACGACCAGGCGCTCCTCCCCAACGCCCTGGCATGCACCATGACATGCACTCTGCGCATCCGAGTCTCACCGAGTCTCCCGGTGCATACAACGACCAGGTGCTCCTCACTAACTCCTTGGCCTGCACCATGACACAAACCCTGCGTGTCATTGTGCAGGCCACTCCTACGTGCCCACGATCACAAGGCACAACTTCTGAGGATCTCAATCTGCAAAAGCACACACACCGCGTTGCTCGGTACTTCTCCTGAAACTTTTTTGCTCCTGTGTTTCCAAACAGGGAGCCAGCTCAGCTCGGGCCCTTGGGGTAACAAGACACAGCACTATGCATGGTCTTCTTCAAGCAGGGCGACCCAGCGCCTCCAAGCACAGTCCCAACAGCCTCTTCCTTGGTTAAAACAGCAAACTGCAGACCAGTCCCAGATCACGAAGCAAGAATTGGTCTTTCCACAGCAGTGTCTTCAGTTGCTGCTTCTTTAGCAGAGGTTCCTCTTGACCACAGAATGGGTCCAAGCCTTTTTTAGTCTCAATCCATTTCTGTTTCATTCCCAGGTTCAAGGGTTTCAGCTCTCATAGTTATACCCCTTAATGTCTATGAAGTTCGTTTGTGCTCAGGGGTCCCTGACCCCTCTCTAAATAAGTTCTGGGATTCTCCCTCCCAGTGTCACCTTTTTCCCTCTGATACTGGGGTCTGGATCCTTAATCACTCAGCAGTAGATGGATCAAATGGTTTATAGCACCAGCCCAGGCCTTTTCACCTCCCGGGCTTTTCCTCCCCCTACTCTCCAGATGCAGGTCAGCCTGGTGCCATCTCAACCCCTCCCTGGGTCAAGACCGCTCCCAGCTCCTCTCACCTTCCAGATCCAGCGAGTCAATCCACATTTCAGAAGTGACACACAGAAATGCTTAAAGCACAAAACTCAGCCACTTTCTGAAAGCGTGGCTTCTGAACACACAGTGACAAAACCACCTTCACAGAAAGATGTGCTATGATACTGTGAGTTCATACATACTAAACCTCACCTCTCCATTATAACCTTACAGGAAACTAGGCTAACAAACACAACACCCATCCTCCTCATTCTGTCCTATGGGCAGGATGGCCTTTCAGCAGTGAAAAACAAAATGAAGTTTTTTTCACTGTCAGGACATAACACACACCTTAGTATGTGTCCTGCCATTTACCTACACTGCACCCAGCCCAGGGATTACCCGGGACCTACCACAGGGGTGCCCAATGTGTATGTAAAAGGGAAAGTCAGGCCTGAAAACATGCTAACTTAGCAAATGGCACGCAGGCCCTACACTGCCGGCCTGAGCTCCCATCTCCGTGCGCGTTTGCATTACTAGCCCTGGCACACACAGTGCACATCACTAGGGACTTTACTAGTTAGGCAAACATACTAATGATGGCCAACCAATTACCATTACATTTTACATAGGGAACACTGGTACTTTGACACTGATCAGCAGCGGCAAAGTACCCAAAGTATCTAAATTGGCAACTCTGTGTCAGGTATACGGTCTAGGGGGAAAGCAAAAAGTTTAGGGAACTTTAGCCAAAAAGGCCAAGTCCTACAGTAGTAAAAACACAACTCAGTCCAAAATTAGTGAGAGCATGCAAAAAATCTACTCTGCTTTCTTTATTGTGAGAGACTAATCTGTATGTGAAGTTGAGGTTTGTTAAAGAGGTAATGCAAGGGGCATATTTTGTTTGACCCATGACTCTTTGGAACAGCAAAAATTAGGGGTAACTTATAGATGTTTTCTATGTGTGTTCCAGTGGTTTCCCCAACCCTTTGTGCAATTTTTCCCAAGGATAAAATATTTTTGTAAAATGTCACATTACATAAATCTGCAATGGTTAAGGTCTATTTGTCACAAAGCTTTACCATTAACCGACAAGTGAAAAAATCACATAGTTTCAATGGACTAGGGAAAAAAGACTGGTGCACTGACAATTGAACACATTCCAATTCATCAGTGGGTCCTTACTGCAAATCTAATTTTTGTTCTGGTCAGTTGATTAATTGTTGGTTCAAAAGTATCTGCCAACAGTGTTTTGTTGCAACACCATTGCAAAACTTTATTAAATATGTATAAAAATGTTTAAATGAGACTGTCCGAGTTACAGATTCCAACTTTGCTGATTTGTACCACATATTTTAATGTACATTTAAATTAGACACACCTTTTATTCTCTGCAGTGCATTTTTGAAGAAGCAATCCATGGCGAAAACTCATGACTGTCATGAAAATGTGAACACAAAATTCAGAAATCTTGGAGTGTGTAAAAACAATGTATTCACAAAGGTAATGTTGATGAACAGGTCCTAATAATAATGTTTCCTTCAAATGTGCTTTGTAACATACCTAATTTTTGTTTGAATGGGCAAATCCACTTCTAGTCAGGTACACCTTTATTTCTAATACCAAATGAGTGAAGTGGCATGGTGCATAAGAGCCAGATGAGGGCCAACGAATGGTTAAATGGTGATTGTCGGCCATTTTCTCTACTGATAAATATGCACACTGGAAGACACTGAGGGAGGGGTTCCTATTGTTGCCAGAAAAGAGTGTTATTGAAAAATGTCACTCCTACCAGAATCTGCGAGAAAGGCCTGAATCACTCTAACCCACAGTAAAGTTTCCTTGTTATTGGTATTTCCGTGGCTTATTTATGGTACAGAAATCCTCAAAGACAGAACAAGCCAAATATATAGTCAAACAAAGGAGCTAACTATGAATATACATTTTTTCGGTGGCTTGCTCGTAGGGAATTGATAGTGGGGGAGGATACATGAAGTGTCTCAGTCAATGGCAGCATAGAGCATATTTTCTAGGTAAGGATGCTGCCTAGGCAATAACATCCCAGGGTATCTTTCATGGGGGACTACACTGTTGTGGGCCAGAAACCAGCTGTTGTAATTTAACAGCGATTAGATTGTGCATTAGCGAAAGACATCTTAGTTCTAGCCGTTATCTTGACATTTAACGGACTCCATTTTGTATTTACGGCAACCATTTTGACTGCCGCATGCTACCTCGTGCCGACCATGTGCTATGTCCTATCTTCCTGTTCATGGCACTTGAATCTGCCCAGCAACAAGCTATTATTAGCGTCCCCTTGTTTTGCCGCTGACCGTTAGGGTTCACATCTGGTAGTGATTAGCTCTAGATTGGAATGTGTTAGTCAAACCCCCAAGACTGTTAGCTCCTCCCACTGATCAATTGTGCCTTTCGTTATTACCTTCTATGTACATAAAATGTGCTCTTGTGCCTTGTACCGCCTTCTTTTGAGCCCCTGTGTGGGTATAAATAAACCATGCATTCTTAGCTCGCGGTGCTACTTCTTGCAATGCCGAAGGGTACAGTCTGAACCGTAGCACCACCTCATGAGGTGTAATAAATGTTACATTTTCTATTTCCAGTTTCTGTGCCAACTTCTTTCTATTTGGTCTGAGGACTTCGTGCAGAGAAGGGCGAACCCCTTGCACTAGCGGGTCTGGCTGAGGCCTGCACGACAAATTGGCGCCCGACACGTGGGGCTCATCAGCGACTCGGATGCCCGAAGGATTGGTCGTGATGAAGGTTTGGAACCTCGCTGAGGACGCGATCGCTGGCAGAGAAGACTCGAGTCTTGGCACCCGAGGCGTTTCTTCCCTTCTTTCCGATCTGACCATCCAGGCGGCGCCAGTCCTCGACTGAGATCTCTTCTGTTGGTTAGCCGTGCAGTGACCGTTTGGTCGAATTTAGAACTTGGCAGTTGGAATCTGGACACCCTATGATTGGTAAGAGCCGTTTTGCGGCACCTATTGTGGGTTTTGGATGCCCTTGCATGGTAAGGTAGTTTTAGGAACACTTACTGTGGCATATTTGTATTTGGAAAAGACTAGTCTAATTTGTATTTGGAATTTGGTATATATATGTGTTGCAACCCATACAGGCAGGCAATGTGAAGAGTTTTCTTCAAATATTTGATTTGAACGGCGCAACGTTCTAAAGGTACTTTAAGTGCTACTTTGTGTATAATACTGCATATTTTGAATTATTTCTGGCATGCCTGTTTTTAGCGCACTTCGAAGGTTGTGTTGCTTTTGTAATGGTACCAGTCTACGTCTCGAGGAATCGCAGCCGGCTCCCCCAGAAGGGACGCCTAATAGAACTATGTATGTGAAATTTGGTCTTTCTGCCATAATGTACAGCACGTTGTGGCATAAATATACCAAAAAGGATCCTGAGTTACGGTGGCCACTGAACGGGTCATTTGATGCACGAAAGGTTGAGTATGTGGAGCGATGTATGTTTGAGCGAAGGTCTAGACGTGACATGTTTGAATGTGTGCATATGTGGGAAAAAGAAGTGCGACAACAAGAGAAGCGTGAGCAAGTGTTGATTGAGAAAGAACAGCGAAAGAATGTGTATGAGAAAGCGCTGGAGTTGAGAAAGAAAGACGTGAAAGAGTTAAAAGAGAGAGAGGAGAAAGAACATAGTTTGCAGGTATCTGGCCAATATCCTGTCCGAAAGCCTCTCTAACCTGTCCTTAATAAACCGCAAGATGATTTTTTGTTATTAGATCGACCTCCACCTCCGTATGCTGTTCCGTCCGCTCCGGCCGAAGGCGATGGGGATTCTGACTCAGATCAACAAAAGACGCGGGACACGCGATCCATGTTGACTATTGCGCGTTCATCCGAAATCAAACAAGCTGCTCGTATAGCATTACGTAGTGCTGATTCTGCTCCCGATCTTTTAGTTATTATGAAGGACTGGTCGGAAAAGGAGGAGTTATGTTTTGTTGAGACATTTGCTACTGAAGTTGTAGAATTGTTTCGAAAACACTCTCCAGTGTTAGAGCCTAATGATATAGCAGCTGATCGTAAACAGATACATGATGGTCTTTTTGTTCTTTCTCAGGTGGACGACGCGATTAGACGGTTGGTTAAATTACAAAATGATGCGGTTCACCCGAAGGAGCAGAAAAAGCGTACGGACGCAGCTGCACAGTCCAATCCGTCCGGAGTGTCGCAGTCTCCTATCTTCGGAGCAGATAAGATAATGCCAGCCGAAATGAGGCCTATGCGGAAGCCGCGCCCTTGTTTGTTCCCCCTAAAGGAACGGGTGACGAGGATGATAAAAATTCTGTTAATGCAAAGGGATATTTTATTTATAATTGGGTGTACACTCCTTGGAATAGAGCAGATGTAATGGCGCTTAAAGCAGCGTTACCCGATCCGCGTAAAAATCCAGTTGCTTTCTATGAGGAAGTAGAAGGCGCTTTAAATTCTTGTACTATGACTCTATGTGATTTAGATTTATTTTTCGGTTTAATTTTACCACCAGATATGTGGCGGTCTGTTCGAAAAATTGATGACCGTGCTACTTTTGGTGCCGAATGGAAGGATATAGAACGAGTGGATGTGGATAGAGAGCCAGCCCAAAAGCCACATCGATTAATACTAGATCTCCCTGCAGCAATTTTAACTAAGCTTAAAACAGTTATTCCTCTTAAAAAGATCGATTGGACTGTCTTAACATCATGTAAACAAAAGGCTGACGAATCAGTTTCTGATTTCTTTACGCGCTTTGAGGAAGCTTTTCATGATTTTAGCAGTCCGTCTTTGACGGATGATACCGGCAGACATCTGTTTGTCGACAAATATGTTACGAATATGTTGCCTGGGATAGCTAGTCGTTTAAAAGCAAGTGAAAGTTCTTGAACTACATCCTCTCCAGCATCTGTTTTGACGATGGCTCAATATTATGAGCGTCAAGAATTAGAAGCGAAAGGTAGCGAGGAAAAGAAATCCAAAGATTTGAAAACGAAAATTATGTTATCCCAAGTCTATGACCCGCTCTCTAGAGGCTATGATAGAAGCTATGATAGAGGTTATGACAGAGGCGGACGTGGATCTTTCAATACCCCCTATACTCGTGCGAATTTGTCTATCAATCAATGTGCGTATTGTAAGCAGTTTGGCCATTGGATGGCTGATTGTCCAGTATTGCTTGCTCAAAAGAATTCACGGGGCGGGGACAAATGAGAAATAGGTCACGTTTTTCTGGGCCTAGGGGAAATACGAATGATCGTGCTCGATTTGATACTAATGTACAAACACAGAATGGCCAAAACACTTTTGATAGACGAAATTAGTATCAGATGTCTGATTATGTCCAGTCTGACCTTTACGATTCTGCTCATGCATAGGATTGCCTAGGATGGGGTAAGGAATCAGTTAAAGTTCCAGTAGATCAGATGGGTCCCTATGTTACAGCACATGTTTTGGGTCCTAATGATCGGTTTCTGGTTGATACAGGAGCTACTCATAGCGATTTGTCTAAACAATTGGTTCAGAGGGCTCCCCTGTCTGGCGTAACTATTACTTCGATAGGTTTCGATGGAACACCTTCCCTTAGGCCATTGTCACAACCACTTGCATTCCATGTCGATAAATTTAGTGCTCCATGTCCATTTTTGCTTTCCCCAAACACACCAGATAATATTGTGGGTCTTGACATGCTGAAGTATTTCAGAGCCACAATACGATGTTCCCCTGAAGGAGTGCGTGTCATTTTGAATGATAATCATTCGAGCCTGCCAGAATTTGTTTTGTTAAAGAGGATGTTGCATTGGCTTTGCTTCCTACAACTTTGTGGGCTACCTCAGACACTGATGTGGGTCAAATGGTTATCCCACCAGTACAGATTAGTGTCAAGGAGGGAGCTGTGGTACCTCGTTTGCCACAATATAGGATTTCACTGGAGGGTGAAGAAGCATTCATACGAATTGTACATGATCTCATCCAAGTTGGGGTTGTTGAGGAAGTCCCATTTAATGTATGCAACAGCCCGATTGTTCCAATTCTGAAAAGAGATACTGATATACGAGTCTACAGATTCATCATAGACTTGAGGGAGGTAAACAAGATTGTCGTCCCGCAGTATCCTGTGGTTTCTGACATCACCACACTTCTTACTTTGGTTCCCCCGACTGCTACTAAATTTTCTGTGATAGACTTGAAGTACGCTTTCTTTTTTATCCCTATTCATCCTGACAGCCGATACTTGTCCGGTTTCACTTTGAATAATAGATCGTATAGATTTTGTAGAGTTCCTCAGTGCTATACTGAGAGTCCGAGTATTTACAGTCAAGCATTGAAAAGAGAACTTGATTCTTTTGCATTGCCTGAAGGTGTGGCTCTCATACAATATGTCGATGACATCTTGCTGGCAGCCGACACCCCAGAACAGTGTGAAAAATGTACTCTATCTTTGCTTTCTTTTCTTGCTTCACATCATCACAAAGTGTCTCGAAAGAAGCTGCAATATTGTAGACCAAAGGTAACCTACTTAGGTCACCTTTTGTCTAAGGAGGGACGTGCATTGACATCAGATCGTATACAAGCAATTTTAGACACGCCAGTTCCTACCACACAGAAAGGAGTACGTGCATTTTTGGGTCTTACTTCCTTTTGTAGGCAGTGGATTTTGGGATTTTCATACATTGTTAAGCCTTTGTTAGTGCTTTTGACGAAAGACACTCCAGTACCTCTTCCATGGACAGATGAATGTGAAAGTGCTTTTCGAAAGTTACGACAAGCCCTCTGTTCAGCACCAGTGTTAGGTACACCAGATTATATGAAGCTTTTTACACTTTACGTGCATGAGAAAGATGGATGTGCATTGTCAGTTTTAGTCCAGTTACATGGCGATAAGCAACGTCCTTGAGCTTATTTTTCAGCAGTTCTTGATCCTGCTGCTAGAGCATTACCTGGGTGTTTTCGCTCAGTTGCAGCAACGGCTGTGTCAATACGACAGAGTGAGGAAATAGTTTTGCCACATAAGCTGTTAGTGTTGGTACCCCATGCAGTTGATGCCCTTTTGAATCAGACAAAGATGCAGCACTTAACTAGCGCTCGTCTGACAGGATATGAACTGACATTGCTAGCTCCTCACATTACATTGAAGAGATGTGCAACTTTGAACCCAGCTACTTTGTTGCCGTATCTGGTGGCTCAGCCTCAGTCACAAGAAACGCATGATTGTATATTCCTGACTGAGGAACAGACAAAGGGTCGCATTGATTTGCAGGATACGCCCCTTCCAGATGTGGATGGTGAATTATGGGTTGACAGGTCTTGTTTGAAATTACCAGATGGTACGACCTCAGCCGCATATGCAATCACCACGCTTGAAACAATAGTGGAGACAGCTCGCATACCACAGAAATCGGCCCAAGCAGCTGAATTGATAGCTTTGACACGAGCATGTGAGCTTAGTACTGATTTGTGTGTGAACATTTACACAGATAGCCGCTATGCTTTTGGAGTAGCGCATGATTTTGGCCTACTCTGGAAGGAAAGAGACTTTCTTACATCTCACGGAATGCAAATAATGCATGGAGAATTAGTGCATAATCTTTTGATTGCATTGACATACCCAAAGAAAGTAGCCATAGTGAAGTGTAGCGCACACAAGAAAGTGACAGACAAGATTGGACAAGATAATGCCTTTGCAGACCACGTGGCACGTGAAACTGCGACAAAAAGAAACACTACTCCTATTTATGTAGTTAAGTCACAAGCTGAGAGATGGCATGATGCTAGGCAAGAAGTACGAGAGAGTCAGAGGACAGCGTCTGATAAAGAACGTGAACAGTGGTCTGAAGAAGGAGAGTTAGATGACGAAGGTTGTTGGAGGAATAACCAGATGGATAGATGGAAGCTGCCTACAGCTGTCATACAACCTATGGTTCAGATGGCACATGGGCTAGCACATGTTAGAGCTTCCGCGATAACAAAAATGCTTACACAAGTTTGGGAGCATCCAGAAATTGCTAGCACAGCTAAGAGAGTAGTACAGTCTTGTTTGATCTGTTTACAATATAATCCTGGAAAAGGAATGTGAGTTCCATCTGGAGGTTTTGCTACACCAACTGCACCTTTTGAAGTTTTGCAAATGGACTGCATCCAACTTGAGCGTTGTAATAACTTAAAGTATGTTCTAGTGGTGGTTTGTGCCTTTAGTAAATGGATTGAGGCATACCCCATGAAGGATAATACTGCTATTACTACCGCTAAGGTGCTACTGAAGGAATTCTTCCCGAGGTTCGGCATTTGCAGACTTTTATGGAATGATAACGGACCTCATTTTGTTGGGGAAGTTATCAAGTATGTCTTGAAAGGATTAGGAATTAAACAGAAGTTCCATGCAGTGTTCCATCCACAGTCAGCAGGATTGGTGGAAAGGTATAATGCTACTCTAAAGCTGAACATTGCGAAGATTCAAGCTTCTACGCACTTGACTTGGCCAGTTGCGTTGCCATTGGCATTGTTGTCCATCAGATCAGTACCACATTCTAGAACGGGTCTCACCCCGTACGAGGTGGTATTTGGACGACCCATGAATATTTGGGGAGTTCCAAAACCGAGTTCTGTGTATAATGTACCTTGTGTCTTGGTGAGTGACTATTTGGCACAGTTAACCGACAGTTTGGTTTCTATTCATCAACAGGTTCGAGAAGCACTTCCTGACAGATCTACAGGTGAAGGTCATGAGCTCCGTCCTGGCGACTTTGTGATGGTTAAGGCGTTCGAGAGGTCAAGCAGCTTGGAGCCGAGATGGCGTGGACCAGAACAGGTGCACCTTGCTACGAGAACAGCGGTTCGAGTCACCAACAAGAAAAATTGGGTGCAAAGCACCCATTGTCGGAAGGTATCGTCAACCTTGGTGGAACCTGCTGTGCTGACCGATCATCGAGAGATCTTGACTAAGGAGAAAGGCCCTGCTGTATCACCTGATGAATCTGCGGAGTTCTTCCCGGACCAGACGACTCCTGGAACAACACGATACAACTTGAGACCGAGGAAAGAGTCAACAGTTTTTTGAGAGAGACAGGTTGAGCAACCGCCCTGGGTAGTGGAAACGGAATGCCGATATGACAAGGGAGGGGGATCAGCCCTGTGTAGTGACACTTGTCTTGATCTGCGGTGAAGAAAACAACGTCTACCCACGGGAGAAGAGCTCCTACAATCATTTTTTTTGTTGTTGTTTTGTTCTATTTTAGAGAAAGCTGATTTTGTTGCTATGATAACCACTAAGAAAAAGGTATTAGGGGTTATAGGTGTTTTTGCTGCTTTGACAATTATAGCAGTGATCACCTGGTCTATTGAAATGATGATTCCTGCCCATGAGTTTTTTGTGGTTCCTACTACTCCAGTCCCAGAAGAGCATCAGCATTTCACTCTTCCGTATCATGAGCAAAAGCATCGAGAATCTTATCTTAATAATACGTTTGTCCAAATGCTCCATCACACCCATAATGCTACGAATACCACTAATGGTTGGATATGTGGTATGCTTCCAGCACATCAAAAGAAAGGTGGATCACCTTTTATTCCACTTCCTTTTTCGCATAATGGTTCTTGTCGATCCTGGTACACTCTTCTATTTGCGACCAGGAAACCTACAGTAGGTGGACTTCTTTTTCGTCTGAATAAAGAGTGTTATCAAGATGAACATGGGTATCCTCAAGCAAATGGAACTATATGGGAATGGGAGGAATACCGATCGGACAATGCTTCTACACCATATGTTTTCAGCCATACGAGAGACTCTACCACAAGCAACCAGTCTGTAATCACTGTTACAAGGACTAAAGCAGACTTATGTGTACAAAGTACTGGACGAGTTCCAGTTGGAACTAGTGATTGTGTTACTGTATTAAATATACATGGACTGAATGATAGTTCATTCCTGGCCTCGCATAACACATATTTAGTATGTGGGAGCCATGGATATCATAGACTACCAGTAGGGTGGTCAGGTACATGTTACGTTTCTTTTTTATTGCCTCCTGTTTTCCTGGCACATGCTTCATACCACCGAGATTTTAAATTGTTTCAAAATATTTCAATGAATCGTTATAAGAGGACAATAAGAATAGATGATGTAGACCAGACAGACACTAGTCTGCAGCAATATGTTGATTTTAATTTGGGTTTGTTTCCTTTTGTGGGTGCTGCATTAAATAGCAGGAAAATACGATGATTGACTAGAGTCGTGGAAGCTGTCACTAATCAAACTGCTATAGCCGTTGGCAATATCACTGAGGAATTACAAATTGCTAGAATTGTAACTCTCCAAAATAGGATGGTATTAGATGTTATGTTAGCAGATAGAGGAGGTGCATGTAAAGTTATCGGTAGTAGTTGTTGTGTCTTCATCCCTGATAATTCGTCCTCAGTGTATGATGCAATTCTTAAACTGCATAAGATAGCTGCAGATATACATACTAAAAATGGCACCTGGACTTTTGCTGGTTGGTTTTGGGCTCTAGTTTCTGCCTGGGATTGGAAATTACTGACTATTCTCTGTATTGCAATTGCAGTGATTTTCACCTGCTGTATGTGTATCCACTGTGGCCCAATGCTGTGTTCTATGTGCATACCTGCTTGTATACCATCCAAAAGGAATACTGTGAAAGCACAACGCACGTTGGATAAAGAAGTAGCTGATATGATGCGTATAGATATACGGGATGAGTGTTTAGATTATCCCAAAAGAGCGTATGTCTTTAGCTAATGCTAAAAGGGTAGTCTGTTGTAATTTAACAGCGATTAGATTGAGCATTAGCGAAAGACATCTTAGATCTAGCCGTTATCTTGACATTTAACGGACTCCATTTTGTATTTACGGCAACCATTTTGCATGCTACCTCGGCCGACCATGTGCTCTGTCCTATCTTCCTGTTCATGGCACTTGAATCTGCCCAGTAAAAAGCTATTATTAGCGTCCCCTTGTTTTGCCGCTGACCGTTAGGGTTCACATCTGGTAGTGATTAGCTCTAGATTGGAATGTGTTAGTCAAACCCCCAAGACTGTTAGCTCCTCCCACTGATCGATTGTGCCTTTCGTTATTACCCTATATGTACATAAAATGTGCTCTTGTGCCTTGTACCGCCTTCTTTTGAGCCCCTGTGTCGGTATAAATAAACCATGCATTCTTAGCTCGGGGTGCTACTTCTTGCAATGCCGAAGGGTACTGTTTGAACTGTAGCACCACCTCATGAGGTGTAATAAATGTTACGTTTTCTACTTCCAGTTTCTGTGCCAACTTCTTTCTATTTGGTCTGACGACTTCATGCAGAGAAGGGGGAACCCCTTGCACTAGCGGGTCTGGCTGAAGCCTGCACAACACAGCTGCCTAGAATTTGGTATCAGGACAGGTGTAGGAGTAAGTGTTGCTTCAGGACACCACCCAAGCTCTTCAGTTCTAGCTCCCTTCCCTTCTTTCACCATTCAGTGCCTCTTTCCTCAGCAGTTCCATGGCCCGTCTCTCTGTCACTTTAGCATTCTACACAGCTGGTCATCTACAGTGTCGCTGTTAGATCCTATATATGGAAAATGTTGGTGATACAGTAAAGGTTAGCCCATCTCTCTGCAAACACTGACATTGTCAGCTGAGCCGCACCTTAGAAGCCAGTCTCACCTGTAAGTATATGACCCTTGAATTTGTACCAGGTAGCTGGTTCTGCCTTTCCTATCCCCTTATGGTTGATCTAGTGAATCACAATCCTCCACAAAATTGGGACTATGCAGGCAAACCATACCTCCCTGTCCCAGCCAGCTCAGTCTTCAGCAACCCACTGAGTTTCCAATATAGTTGCAGGTGAAAAGATAATTTTTCATATATGGAGATTGCTATCTGGGTAAGCCAGTTACGATAATAATGGGAGCATTCTAGAATGTAGGATGACAATTGGATGAGGGAGTTGGAAGAGTGCTGTACTCTTGGCAGACGTTACAGTTCGCTCTCTAATAAACCTGGAGTTAATCTTCACTGGTGTCGTCTCATCTCTACAAATTGGTGATGATTGAACTTACATGTGTGTTACTAAGTTACGGATCCTTGTTTCCACGTAGCTGCATTGATTGGCAGACCCGCTGCAGCACTCCAGATCAGATTGACAATCAGCCAAAGCACCATTGACAGGTGGGGTGCTGTGTAGTCTACATTGGCTCTATCTACTGCAATGCCAGATTGGGAGCAAGCAGCCTCTATGGATCGCAGTGAACTGAGGTTTGTGTCCCTCGAACCACCTGCACTGTTGCAACCTCCAGTAGCGTGACCTCACCCATGGCCCTGTTTGATTGGACTGTGTTTCCACGGACATAATGTTGGTGGGTCACGGAGTGTGACCTTAGGTGATTTCCATTTGGGATTGGGCTGTGACAGGTGACTTCTCCTTTGGAAAATCTAACGGTTATACACACACCTTTCCATTCTCAAGCTGCCACTGACAAATCTTACAGTGATACGCACACCTTGTTCTTATTTTATTGGGGAAAATTCCTTGAAAGATTCTACAGATATACGCTCTATTTAGCATGCTCAAGGGAGTGATTTCCTTTTTCTATGGTGAAATGCAAATTTTTTTCTTATTTTATTGGGTATCATTTCTTCAAAGGACAGTCAAGATTTTGAGGTGATCCAGTTGTGACCACCTTGTTATTGCATTCATATTTCTCAGTCTGGGGAGCTATACATTTTTTGCCTGTCTTGTCATGCAGCACAATTATGAACACACACTTTCTCTGTCACTTCTCCTCTACCGTTTCATCTTTTTCCTCATTACTGTCAACCCGCTGTATGTGAGGCTGTTTGCAGATATATATTTTTTCAATGTTTAAAGTTTTATATCAAATTGTCAACACCTTCGTAAAACCAACAGCTTGCGAAAGTGCTGACATGGCTTCACAATCCCTGTGTGATAGTATTTCCTGTTTTTTCTCAGAGAAAATTGATGCCATCTATGATAAAATAAAAGCACTGGGTCCTGACTTAACTAGTCTAGACACTGGGACCTCCACCCTGACAACTTCTACCAACACTTGTGCTTTTAACGAATTCCCTGAAATATCATTGTTGGAAGTTCAGAAACTATTTTCTGATATTAAAAGTGGAAGCCCGGCAGACTTACTACCAGCCAGACTTATGGGTCCGCTGGGGAGCTTACTAGGTCCTGATGTGCTAATACTGGTAAACCTATCACTTGCATCTGGAGTGGTCCCATTGGCCTGGAAAAAAGCCTTAGTTAGACCTATTAGGAAGAATACATCCATTCCTTGGTCTAACATGTCCAACTTGAGGCCCATTTCCCTTCTACCTTTCTTAGGGAAAATCATCGAAAAACACACCAATAAACACCTATCCACCTACCTAGAACACTCTGGTAGTCTAGATCCCTCGCAGTCAGGTTTCAGACCTAAATTCAGTACTGAAACAGCTCTAATGTCGGTAACAGACGATCTTCGGTTGTACCAGGACAGAGGTTATTCTGTTGTCCTGGTGTTACTGGATTTATCGGCAGCGTTCGATACGATTTCCCACACCATCTTGATCGAACGACTGTCTGCGAGTGGAATCGGCGGAAGGGCACTGGACTGGATCAGAAGCTTTCTCTCCAATCGCACCCAATCTGTCATCATGGGTGACTTTAAATCGGAGGAAGTTAACATTTCCAAGGGGGTACCACAGGGCTCATGTTTGAGCCCAACGCTATTTAACACCTATGTGGCCCCCTTGGCAGGTGTTACTAGAGCTTTTGGTTTTTGTCCAGTGTCCTACGCAGACGACACGCAGCTGCTTTTCCCTTTTAAAACTCTTACCCCGGAAATTTTACAATCCTTTTCCGAGGGGATGAAGGCAGTTGCAAGGTGGATGTCTTCCAACTTTTTACAATGCAATGTTGGAAAGACAGAGGTGATGCTCTTTGGTGAAGCCAGGATTCAATGGTCCCCTGAATGGTGGCCCTCTGACCTAGGGCCGGTCCCTGTGCCAAAAACAATAGTCAAGAACTTGGGCGTCAGACTGGAACCAGAGCTAACCATGAAGCAAAACGTTAACATCACTGTAGGTTCTTGCTTTCATGTAATTGGCCTTCTTCGTAAAATCTTCCCTTTCCTCCCTGACTCTCATAGGAAAACCCTTGTTCAGGCTCTGATCATCAGCCGGCTCGACTATTGTAACGGGCTCCTGGCAGGTGCAAGTGAGGAGGTTTTGGACCGTTTGCAGGTGGTGCAAAATACGGCAGCGAGGCTGGTGCTAAATGCACCCCCTAGATCTCCCTCCAGACCGTTACTTTATAAGCTCCACTGGTTGCCAATACGTCAACGAGTGAAGTTTAAGACTTGTTGTACCATCCACAAGGGCCTCAACCAATTGGGACCTGAGTACCTGGCGAACAAATTTATTCCTTATGTTCCCATCCGTGCCCTTAGATCTAGCGACCAACTGCTACTAAATGTTCCAAAAATCACTAAAACCAGGTTGGGTGGTAGAGCCTTATCTGTCGTGGGTCCCAAACTGTGGAACTCGCTTCCGTTGTCATTAAGGCAATGTAATGACCACCGTCAATTCAGAAAACATTTAAAAACGTTTCTGTTTGGTTCTTTTTAATGCTTTCCTGCTCACAGTATTTTAACTACCTGCTCCTTTTTCAGTTCTGTACCTGCAGTTACAGCGCGGAGATACTCCCTTGGGAGTTTATTCATAGCGCTATATAAGCACATAAATAAATAAATAAATAAATAAATAAATAAATGCAAACAGGGCAAGTCTGAACTTGTTCAAGATTAAAAAAGTTAGCAGTGTCATGTAAATTTGGCTCCTTACATGATGAGCTCATCTGCAACCAGGACATAATACACACAATTCTTATATACAGGAGATGTTATGGGTGAGAGGAGCTTCTACTCTCAAGGACATAGTTGCCATTGTAGAGAAGGCTGAATTGTCTAAAAGATGTTCCATGGTAGCAGTGAATACTTCATCTGGCTAATCATTTTTAGCTGTTTGTAAAGTTTAAAATTCCAGGGTTGGTAAAATGGATGGTAATCCCACATTCAGGAATGCAACTATGATGAAACAGAAGGAGAAATGTGGGAATGACAAACTCCCTAGTTGTAGGCAAAGTAGTAAAGAACATTTAGCTAAAGACAAAAACTGTCCAGCTTTGAAGGCCACATGCTCTAATTGTGGGGCATTGGGGCATTTTGCAAAAGAATGTAGGAAGAAAAATGTAGGTGTAAGTCAAACTGTTAAGTGTGTATTTAGAAAACCTGATTTAGAACAGTCAACATATTCCATCAGAATTAGTGGTGTAAACCTCTTAATTGTGGCGATTCTGGGTTGATTTACACTATTGAGGATACATCTGTGTGGGAAGATAAGTATGTGAATGTGTTGGTAAACAGTTTGGTGGAAACTGATATTCATCCTGTGACATTCACAGGATGAAAAATCCCCATGTTAGGATACAGAATCTTAAGCTTTGAGTCCAGGCAAACAAACATTACAGGAAAAAAGTATTTTGCTGAAAATCGACCTTCAGTTCTGGGCTGAATTGATCGAAGAGCTTTGGGTATCACTTCGGACCCCAGTATCAAGAATCATATGTTGTTGTTGGAGGAGTCAGTACTGGAAATAGATGAGAAAATACGGAAGGACTTTCCAGTTGTTTTTTTTCTGGGACTGTTGGCAAATTAGAGCAATTTATGCACAATATTATGCTTAAGGGAGATGCTAAACCTGTTTCTTATAAGTTAAGGAACATTCCATTTAATGTTAAAGAAGAAGAAGTTGCCGAGCAGTTGTATGAATTGGAGCAGAAAGTTGTCATAAAGCCGACTGAGTTTGCAGAATGGCTTGTGCCTCTTGTAATTGCAAGGAAGGCTTGTGGGAAAATAAGATTTTGCATAGATTTACAAGACCTTAGTAAGAACATTGTGGATGAAACATTTCCACTTCCTAAAAAATAAATTAAATGCTGGCAAAGATGAAGGGGGTAAAGTGGTTCTCCACAATTGATTTGACTTTCGCGGATCTGGCCACCGCCGGCAAATCTGCAGGGGCAAGGGCTGTTGCACCTGTGCAGCACAGTGCATTTGTGTATGACCCTCCCTAAAACTAGCTTTGCTAAATTTTTAAGTGGACTTCCCCCTCGACCTCGACTGCATGCAGTTGGGCGTTGGGTGTTGCAAGGGTGTGGATGGATGGTCGTGAGAAGCGTGAGAGTCATGCTTGTGGTAGTGGTGATGCTAGTAATACCTGGCGATGCATGCAGCCCTTACATTCTCTTCTCTCAGCTCCTCCACCCCCTTATTGGATATCGTGGCCTCACCTTCCATGACAGATCGAGAGGCCATTTAAACAGAAGAAGCCTGTGTTTGCATGTTCATGCCTCCCTCCCAAGGTAATCAAGGCCAAACCAAAGGCTACATTCCTTCAGGAGGGGTGAGCAGGGCATAACCATCACAAACATCTAACCAAATTGACAAAAGTTTTTGGTTAGTTTAGGTTCAGGAAAGTAGGAGACTGTGTAATGCTGTATAACACCATGCAATTGCTGTGAGAGATCACATGCACAGTAATTATACCCTCCTTAATAGTAACAATCAATGTCATATGAAGCTAAAACCTACTCTACACCAAAGCCATTGCGGCAACTGCAACCTCCACGGTAAAAGGCTGGATTAACACAGCCGTAATACGCTATACAACCGGCTAAGGGAAAACTAGGGGCCGCAGTAGTGGTAGAGCCCCTAGATCTGCGGAAGAGGCCTACATAAGCGGGTGCAGCTTGGGGTCACGGAGTGCTCCCCCGTGTCAGTGCCAACACTCAAAGCCACACTCAGTGCTAACCAACGACGAAGACAACTTAGAGAGCAATCCACAAAGTCCCCTTGCTGCATGCTTTCACCCCTGCACAGCAAGTGTAATCCAGATATCCAGGATGTGAGGCCGTGCAGCCAGGCTGCTTCAGGCTCACCGAGCCAGACCGAGCCAGACCGCACTCCCACTGGCTCAGAGATAGTCAAGCAATTAAGAAGCTTAGGGCCAGATATAGGTCGCCCAATACCGGTCGGTAACGGCCGAAATTACTGAATTTCGGCCGTTACCGACCGGTATTGGGCTTTTTAGATGTAGGTGGCATTTTTTTAGGATTCGGTATTTTACCGAATCGCTAATTTAAGGATTCGGTAAAATACTGAATTCTTAACATACCGATTCGGTAAATTACCGAATCCAGGATGTAGGGAGCACTCAAGTTGGTGCGTTCCTCAGTTAAGGATTCGTTATTTACCACCAACTACAAGTTGGTGGTAAATAATGAAAACCTTTGGAAAAGCATTTTTTTTGCTTTTCCAACAGTGCGATGTGGCAGACATACATGCCCTTAGGGCATGTATGTGTGCCACATGTGCACCAATACACAATTGAGGGGAGCAACAGGGTGTCAAAGTGACACCCTGCCACCCTTCAATGTTTTCTCCCTTTTACCGAATCGGTATTTACCGATTCGGTAATTGCCATTCATTCCTATGGGCCTCCTATAAAAGGAGTCCCTCCTTCTGCTCCCAAATCGGCGACCAAGGTGGTTTTGGACAAGGGTTCCACTCTGCCCCATCCCATATGTGTCCTCCTTCAAAGAACTCCATCAAATCATATCTTTATAAGGCAACGAAAATAGGTCAAAAGGAATGAAATGTTACTCCAGAAACAGCATTCACAGATTTCTCAGTCAGCAGCCTACTCGGCAAGCCTCAGGCAGCCACAAAACGTTTAGGCAAAGATGAAGCGTGCCGAGGCCTCCAGTTTGCATAGATCACAATCATGCCCCAGCCTAAGATCATGTGACTCACTTATAGACCCAACCATAGATTCTATTCTAGAGTCAGTTCTATTCTCACATGAGCCTAATGATGATCTGGCTGGTGGGCATGAGTAAAGGCAAGAAACACTATCTACTGTCAGCACCAGTCCCTCCCTCAAAATAGGCAACTTTCCATGTACCACATGTGAAGATCCAAATTCAAACAGGACCTTGACTTGGATAGTGCAGGTGGAGTAGAACTTCCCTTGTGGAAAATTACATCTGTGACAAGTCTATTTATTTTCTCTTCAGCAGCTGACCCAGGGTATTTTGAACCTGTTGATGTATGGCCCTCCACTATCTGGTGACCCAGAGAGTCAGTACTGATGTACTCATATGGATCAGGGTATGGTTCTTTGATTGATTATTGCATCTTTGTAAAAGATCCGCTTGATGCATGTGGCCCAAAAGTGTCCTTTTTCACTGGAATTGGGGAATATGACACTACTAGTTTTCCCAGAAGATTTAAGCAATTTTGCCTGCCCATGTTCCGTGTTATTCAGCGGTTGAATCAATTCTTCTGTGACCTGTCTCAAGTTGGCTGTTGGTTCTGCTTCCCATTTTTTGCAGTTTGCAGTTGCATTCAATGAAGTTGTCATATGAGGAGGACTCCGCTTCTTGTGTATATAGACAGTCATTGTCTTCTCTATCGCAGCATCCATGGTTTCCAATTGTAGCTGGTGTTTTGACTTTTTTTAGATTAATTCCTCACCCTCTTTGCTGATGTCAATAGAGACTACGGGGCAGATTTACAAGCCCCCTGCACCACCATTACGTCACTTTTTGTGACGTACTGGTGGCGCAGGGGGCTCCTCAATATTTACATAAGAGGAAAAGCCACCCTGTGACTTTTCCTCTCCTTGTAAATACGGCGCTTTCACATGCAGCACTTTGTGTTGAAGGGGCGTTCCCTGGGTGTTGCTGTGGGTGTTCCCACGCAACCCATGGAACAAAACACATCTCCAGATTTACGAGAAATCGTAAATCTGGAGATGTATCTGAATGCTACGCCACCCTAGGCGCAACGAGAAATGTTTTAATTTCTCCTCGGTTTTTCATCTTTCAATGCGTGCTGCATTCTACAGCATGCATTGAAAGAGGAAAATGCCTTTAGTGATTGTTTTTGTGCAGGAAGGTGCCCCTTCCTGCACAAAAACAATCTCCCCATGACACAGGCATCCTTGCACCATGGTGCAAGGGTGCCCGCGCCAGCCCATGGCTGCAGTATGTGCGTTAGCGCAGGGGAATGCACAGATATGCGATATATTCTTGTAAATATGTTGCATTTCTGTGCTTTGAAAGTGCAGCAGCGTGGCACAGCCAAAGGGCCTGCGGTGCCATGCTGCGTCACTTCCTTGTAGATCTGCCCCGACAGTTTTACTGCCAATGGGTCCACTGTGTGTTGCTGACATTTTATTGGTGGGTGGAAATTACAGTTAATGCAGTGGTGACAGTGGTTGTGTGTGTGGTGATCACAGCCATGGATGTGCTTCAGATAGATGATGTGGATGCTGCATCAGTGTGAATAATGGCAATAATTCCGAAGTAGATAAAACGGTTGCAGTGATAGGGTCTTCAGTCATGTCTCCCTTCTCTTTCTCACTGGAGTCCACATTTTAGTTTGAAATGGCATGATTATTTCTTATCAATTAAAGCAAGTGCACTCTTATCTTATGTGGTGGTAGGGTGGACACACTCTTCTCTGATGTGTTGGGAGCTGTTACAGGACCATGTGTTTTTAGATGTATTATTCACCATTACTAGCCCCCTTTTGGGACATAATTCTGTTACACATGATGACCATGTCTGATAGACCATATTAGCACACACAGTTCAACTCTCATATACTGGTCACAGAATCAGTTACAATCCTTGAACGTCATTGTCTTGGTAAGACTTGCATTGCATTAGTTAATGAGTCTAAGACGGTTATGTATGGTAAGGTGTAAGTAGACATACTGACCTATCTTCCATGTGTGAGTGTTTGGTGATAGACCAAAAGAACTCTAATAATTTCCATGTCCCAAGTAGTCATGGCTTCGGTCATTCTACAACTACTCTGCTGTCCTTTATGAAAGCTCTGGTTTCCAGCAGCAAAATGCCAAGTCTTAACCATTTGTTTCTGCATTAAAGGGGAATCCAAGAATCGTCAGGTACCTTGGCTAGACAATTCCAGTGCAAAACAGTGGTCCCTGAGCATAAACCACTTGAAACATATTTGTCAATCAACTGATCATTTATTCAAAACAACAAATATTATTTGCTATAACCATTTTGCATCAGCCCGCCGGCTCGGTGCTCTTTCAACAACAGTGACACAGACAAGTGACAATGATAATCAAAGCTGCGTATCTAAAAGGCAAGAATAGCATGGCCCATTTTCAATATATATATATATACAATATGAAGAAGGGTCTGCGAGTCAAGTCGATGTTTTGATCCCTAAGTAATGACGGATCGTCATTAGATCTCATGCAGGCACAGCTGAGCCTGAGATTCATACTAAAATAGAAGAATAAAGGGGCATATTAGCAAGAACCTCCTTAAAATTATCGCTGTTTTAGCGGCAGGAAACTGCTGCTAAAATGGCGATAATGGGCTTGCTAATATGTGTTATAGAATTCCAATAGATGCCCTGGTTAGATGTGCAGGACATCTCACCTGGACTTCTATTGGAATTCTATAACGCATATTAGCAAGCCCATTATAGCCGTTTTAGTGGCAGTTACCTGCCGCTAAAACGGCAATCATTTTAACGAGGTTCTTGCTAATATGCCCCAAAGTTAGTAAAAAAATAAAGTACAAAGAAAGTGGTGTAAGGTACAGGTAAGTGACAATAGAACTAAATGGCAGCATTGGCGTGGATTTGAGGAGGCGGATGCCATGCCACATTAAGCTGTTGTCTGAATGTGCTCGCTCCATGAAGTGTCCCACCAAGGGGCAGCAGTGACCTTGCACTAGATCCTGCTGCGATGGTGGCAAATTCGGATCCTTATCCTCTGCATTGTTTGACCTACGTAAAGTTTGCCACAATGGCATGTTATGCTGTATACAATGTGTCAAATGTTACAAATGGAGAAGTCCCTCACGGGTACCGGGTCTCTCTATGTGTAAATGATTTAAATTCAATTAATAAGGAAAAAACACTACAGTTGCCACACTTGAAGTGGCCAACTAAAGCTAGAATACCCCATTGTTCAGTTCAAGTGACTGATGTCCAGTCTGGTGCAATGACTGCCCTAAACAAGTGACCTTTTCAGATCCTTCCCTCTCTTTTTTTTTTTTTTATATCCTCATTTGCCTGGCCCTCCTCTTATTCAGCCTCCAACTGCCATGCGCGTATTAAATCAACATGCAGGACTCCCACTGCACCTGAAAACGCGATTGGTAAGAAGAATCGACAGGAGATGGCCCGAAGAGAAAAAGGGTGATGACTCCAAACTTGGTGTTAAGCCAGTTGAACTAGCCTTGGAACCAGATTGGGGGGGGGGGGGGGGGCTAGCTCTTGGAATTCTAAGACATAATCATTGGACCGGAAAAAAAAAAAAAAAAAAAAACTCCGGTTACTGTCTCCAAAAAGTTCCAGAAAGCCCGGTTGCGTGGACCGCCTGATCTCGACATATCTGTTTTAGAAGTTGCATACAGAGATGATAGCCAATTTGCATGTGTTGGTGCCGAGTTTTCAATCCACACCTTGCATATCTCTCTTCTTGCAAGCAGTATTGCATAAAACAGAAATGTCCTTGCATGACCCTTAATGCTGTTGTCCCATCCGAATATAATCAGGTGAAGTGTGATAGAGATCGAGATGTTAAGAATGGAGTCCAAAGTCGCTTTTACTTCATTCCAGAACTGTAGTATGCTAGGGCATTCTTTAAACATATGAATGTCCGAAGCTGCGATGTAATTACACTTATTACATTTCTTCCCTGGAATGAATTTAGACAGTTTTAGAGGGGTGAAGTAGGCTCGATGTATCGTAAAAAAATGGTTGCGCCTGAGCCATGCAGGTTTAACACACTTGTATAACAAGGTGCAGGATTTCTGCCAGATTTCGATACGCTGGGCGCCGAGTTCTGTACCCCATAGTTGTTCCGGGAGGATAAATTCTCCATCTATCGCTTCTAACAGGCTCCAGTACCACTGCGAGACTTCTTTGCCCCCTCCTGATCGTACTACCAATTTCTCTTCAGTGATGCTGTACTTCCCAAGTGTTACCCCTGACCTGGTCAGTGTTTTGAACCAACTGTCTAATTGTAAAAACTTAAATCTCGAAAGCTCTGAACCCAGTTGGTCCCGTAACTCCTCCCAGGGCCTCAATGATTCGCCTACCAACAAATCTCCCCATGTTAATATTCCTCCTTCTCTCAACGGGATTGCGAGCCTGTCTTCCAGGCAAAGCGGCAATCCTGGAGATACCCAAATGGGTGCAAAGTTAGAGTAGTATGGCAGACCTAGTTTCCTCCTTATATGTGACCAGGCCTTAGCTTGGGACATAAGAATTTTTAATTTTACTTTTTTGAAGTATTTCTGATCTCCATATTTAAACATGTAGCCGTTGGTTGGTAGACCGGCTCCGGTCAGCATGGCATTAAACATGAGACCAATAGATGTATTAGATGGGACTTTTAAGAGCATTCTTGAATGAGACAGTTGAAATGCCCACGCATAATACTGCAAATCAGGCAGAGACAGTCCCCCCTTTTCCCTCCTCCTTCTCAATTTCTTCCATGCCACTCTTGCCGATTTATAGCACCAAACAAAGGAATTAAGCTCTCTCTGACATTTCTCCAAGGCTGTATTATCGAATGCAAGAGGGATGGTATTGAAAATAAAAGTAAATTTAGGAAGGATGGGCATCTTCAGCAGACTTATTCTACCAAAGATAGTCAGTGGAAGATTGGACCAAGATTTTAACAGTTTCTTACTTTCATTAGACACTCTCTGGAGATTGGCTTGAGCGATTTTGCCGACGTCATGTACTACCCGAATACCCAGGTATCTCATTGAGTTTTTTACGTTTAGCTGTAAATCGGGGATGTTCCAAGCCATGATGTCGGTTTTGCTTGGGTTGATCTCATAGCCCGAAATGCGGCCAAACTCTTCGGCTCTCCTTATTACCTCTGGGAATGTAGTCTCCGGGTCTGAAGTAAAAATTAGAATGTCGTCTGCATAGAGAGCTACCCGCTTTTCCCACTCCCCAAATCTGAAAGATGGAATAAGTACATCCCGTCTTAGGACTTACGCAAACGGTTCAATGTACAGATTGAAGAGGAGGGGGGAAAGCGGGCAGCCCTGTCTAGTGACTCTCGAAATCCCAAGTGATTCAGATAATGTACCATTTATTAGGAGCCGTGCAGATGGTGAGTTGTACATAAGTGCTATAGTACGACAACATTTCTCCCAAAAGTTAAACTTCTTCAGTACGTCACTAAGATAGGGCCAATTTACCCTATCAAAGGCTTTGGCCGCGTCTAAGGTGAATGTTGCCAGCAGGAGGGAAAAGGATGAGGCGATGTCAATTGCCCCCACTAGGTCGTACGTTAGATCGGAAAGCTGACGATCTTTGATGAATCCCTTCTGGTCCTGATGTATAATTTCCCTCACTACTGAACCAACTCTAGATGATAAGATGGAAGCAAAAATCTTATAATCGCTGTTCAATAATGATATTGGGCGATATGACCCACATAAAGTTGGGTCTTTGCCAGGTTTGGGAATCAATACTATAGTGACCTCGCTCCATGATCGAGGGGGGTCGTATCCCTCCCTCAAAATGCCATTGAAGAGGGCCGTTAAAGTAGGGAGAATTGCATCAGCCAAGACGCGGTATAGTTCACCAGGGAGTCCATCAGGACCTGCAGCTTTGCCATGTTTAAGTGACAGAATGACCTTCCTTACTTCTGCTTCGGAGATATCCATCTCAATCCCTTCGCGTTGTGCAAGTGAAAGGGATGGTAAAGGTATTTCATTTAACCATGTGTCCCTTGTGTGTTGATTGTCAGGGATATCTTCTCTGTATATCTCCTCAAAGAATTCCCTAAAGGCTGTACTGATTTCTTGGTTCGATGTCCTGAGCTCACTTTCACCTTCAGCCTTGATTCCTCTTATATGGCTTTTGGCTTGATCAGCCTTAACCCTCCAAGCCAAGATCTTGCCCGCTGTTTCTCCATATTCAAAGTTTGAAATTTTACTTGCCTCCCATCTCTTTGTTACTCTCTCTTGTAGTATAGTTTCTAGTTGATTTTTCAGATCAGACATATTCTTTTGGTCTTGAGGTGAACCAATTGAGGCCTCGAGTCTCTGCTCAATTTTCTCTTGTTCCTGTTCAAGGTTTTGAATTTTCGATCTATACATTTTCCTCAAGTGGGAGGGTCTATTTGTAATACAACCTCTCAAGTATGCTTTTAGAGCCTCCCAGACCGTATCAAGAGAGGCTGAGCACAAATTTATATCTAAGAACATGCTTGTTTCAGTCTTCAAATATGTCACTTCCTCCAGCTCCAATAAAATGGTGCGGTCGAATGACCAAGAGGGATGTTTAATTTGATCTGGAAGTTTTAGCATAAATAAGAGAGACGAATGATCCGATAGGTGGGAGGGTATATACTTAATGCTGGATATAGAGTTTTGAAGGCAATAGCTGAATAAGGCAAAATCAGTTCTTGAGGTGTGTTTATATTTTAAGTTCCTATAAGATATCCCTTGTTTGGTGCCCATTTTTTCTCTCCATAGATCTGCCAGACCTATTTGCTCCATAATCCCTTTAAGAGACTGTCTAGCTTTAGAAGGAGGATGACCTCTATATCTGCTGTGGAGAGTGGATTTATCTAGTTTTGGGTTCAATATAACATTGAAGTCCCCTGTCCATATTATAGGATCCGAAGTGGTCATTAAGTTGTTCCTGACTATTTCTAGGAAGGACGGGTCATCTATATTGGGACCATAATATCCAACTAGATTACACACCCACCCATTGATGGACAGCTTAACTAGCAGCCATCTTCCACTATTGTCCTCATTGAAGTTAAGAATCTGGACCTTTGCTGTTTTTTTGCAAATTAGGAGGATTCCTCTTATGTTGGCGTTGTGGTCAGTGCTGATGAATTTGTCTATCCACTTTTGTTTCTTTAGTATTGAGTTGGCCTCACTTTTTAAAAGATGTGATTATTGGATGACGATGATCTGCGCTGGGAAATCTCGTAGGTATTGTAAGATACGTTCTCTTCTCCCTCGCACGCGTAGACCATTGACATTCCAAGATAGGAACTGAACTGAGGTCATCTTTCAACATCCTCCCTGGTGTGCGCTTCCCTACCGCACACTTTTATGTTGTTATCTTTATTAACTTTGTTTGTCCTGGCTGTGGCAGTTGGTCTATTTAATGAAAGAACTTGTTTTGAAGGGCCAGACTCTTGAGGATTTATTTGGATTTTAGTGCCCCCCCCCAGCTCCCAACTTCCCCTCCCCCCCTTGGAGAACCCACCCATACTCACTCCGACCAGATGTAGGGCCGGCTTTGCGCCAAACTGCGCCTCTCCTCCCACACCACGAAGTGCTCGCCTTACAAAAACTGAAGACAAATAGCCTGTGCATTAACCTGTGCAGGGACTTTACATATATTCACTTTCCCCTTTTGTTTTGTTTGTTTATTTTTTTTTATTTTTTTTTTCTCCTTTTTTTCTTTCGCTCTTTCTTTTTCCCTATTCCTTCCTGGAACTTCCTATAACTCCTATAGCCCTATAAATTACCCCCTTATACTGTAGCCTCTCAAACTGCGTTCTCAAAAGTGAGTCAAAAGAAAAGGAAGTAAGTAAGCGAAGGGTATAAAACAGGAGAATATGGTGGAGGATGGGTACTTAATGGTTCTGCTCACTTAAAGTTTGCCCTGGGAGTGATTGCAAATGGATTCCAGAAGTTCATCTGCCTCATGAGGTGATCTGACATTGTGCATCTTATTGTTATACATAATACGCAGAAAAGCCGGAAACCTCATCTGAACTGTTGCACCAGCCGCTCTAAATTTATCCATCTTCTGGCCCAACTCCCACTGCCTATCAAGCGTAGTCTTAGATAGATCGGAGCGGATTTCAAAGGGGAAATCAGGACCTTTTGTCGTTTTTAATTTAAGCGCAACATTAAGAATTTTCTCTTTCAGGGCATACGTCAAGAAATTTATAAGAATTTTCCTAGGTTTAGTCCTGCCGGAGTTTAATCGGAAAGGATCACGGTGTATTCTCTGTATATCTTTATTCAACTCCTCAGCTGACTCCTCGAGGTTTAAAGATTCCTTCAGTAGGTTTACTATGAAGCTCTTAAGGTCTACACCTTCCTTTCCCTCCGGGATCTTCAGGAGACGCAAATTATTTCTGCGTGAGTAATTCTCTAATGATTCCACTCTTTCTTTCATTGCGTCCCCTTCCCTCCGTAAGTTTTGGATTTTTGACTCGGCTGCATCTAGATTGGCTTTCATTGCTCCAACCGAGCTCTCCAATGCTTCTGTTCTTTCCCCCAGGCCATCCACTTTTCTCTCCAATGCTTCACAGGATGACCGAATATCATTCTGATTTGTCTTAGAGACCAAAAAGTCGTTGCAAATTTCTTCTCTCATTGAGGCAATTGAGATTACCAGGGCCTCCAATGCGGACTTGGTGTTAGTAGATCTCTTGTGGCTGTCTCCATCTTCTTCTTCTTTGTCTCTCACCGCCAAGTTTTGTGAATAGTCTGTGGGGATCGAAACCTGCGCCTCACCATCATTTTCCGGGGTATTTACTATTACATTCAATGGTGGTGGGGACAGTGGATCAGCCATTTCAGTACCTGGGGCAAAGATATCAGGGACACCGGTAGGGTTGTAGATGTTCAAATCGGTGTTGGTAGTGGGCAAACTGACAGAGGGGGTATCTAAACCAACACTCTCGTCCAAGTTGCTAACCGGTATCAAGTCTAATACCTGAGGCAATACTTTGAAAAAGGAGCGCTAGGAGGGGGTTACTTTCCCAACACTACAAGTTGAGTTGAGAGTCTTGGACCCCCCTTGGAGACCAGTTTTATTGGTTTTCTTGCTTTTTTTCCCTTTAGGTTTTGGCTTAGGCTTCTGGTTTGGCTTTCCTTTTATTGAGTCCGTGAAAGTAGAAGAAAAGGGCTCAATTGCTGCCAGAGTAAAAGTAGAGGGCTCAATTGCTGCCACTATCCCTGAAACAGGGGATTCTGGGAGTTGTAGTATCTTCTTACTGACCCTTTGTATCTTTTCCAAGTTTTCAATTACGCACTTAAAATTTTTAGAATTCGTGCCCCCTTGGATGATTTCTTTATCCTTCTCGCCCCTCTTGCTAACAGGGCTCCCAGAGCACTCAGTAGCCTCCACCCGACTCCTTTCTCCAATGACAATGTCAAGAACCCCTTCAGTCGTGTCCCCCTGCTCACGTCTGCTTTGGTCGATGAAATTAAATTCACTGCCCCGCTTCTGCAGCAGCTGAACCTCCGCTCCCCCAGAACCAGCACAACCCAACCTACCTCTCAGCTGCCCCCGCGCCGAGCGGCCCCGACGAAGCTCCACGCCTACTCTGTGCCACGAGCCCTGAAGGGGCAGAGAGCTGCTGGGAGGAGGCAGCGAGGCACCGCGGTAACACATCCGCAAAAGACACCGACCTTCGCAAGCCTCAAATAACGCTCCAGAATTGCAGAGACATGATTGCAGCCTGTAAATTACAAGCTCAATGCTTTAACAGCAAAGGACTCCGTGAAAGCACAAGTTCCTGCATAGCAGACCTCAGCAAGGCAAAACGAGGAGAGACGACTCCGTGGTGCTGGAGCTCAGCGTCTGACGCGCGCACCGCACTAGCCTGCGGCCGCCATGTTCTCCCATCTCGATCCTTCCCTCTCTTGTAAGCAAACATAGGTGGTTCTAAGGAATGATTCCCTCTGCCTGAACCCGATCTACACAAAGAAACTAGAGAAGTGCTTGGTTTTAGTGTAAGTGCACACAAATTGGAAGCATTACATGTTTTGCCTAATATTAAATCCAACTATAGTTTGTTTAAAAAATGTAACACAATTACTCAGAAACTAACCTGTAATCTTCCCCACGTTTGAAAGATTGTGGTTAACATAAGCAGCATGCACATGCTGCTAATGAGTGTTTTCTTTAGTGTGCTTAATAGAAAACCTTTTAAAGAACCTCTAATTTTACAAAAGGGATGGCAGACAGTCCCTTTTGTTAAATCTATTGTGGTGGGACACATCCTTGCTGAGTTTTAATCCGACTTTCTATGGAGGTGTGGCCCCATACAAATGAGAGTATAGCTCTACCCATGTGCCTGTGGTGCAGCTCTGAGGAGCTGTACTAAGTGTGAGCCACCAAGGATTTGGCACAGTTTTAGTTCATCATCAGTGCACCCTTTGGGAGGTGACGCAGTGGTTGCCAGAAATCCCTCCTATGGGGGATGCAGTTAAAGACCCCTTTCAAAGGCCATTAATATGCCATCCTTCATAAGCCACTTACTTATTTTTTCAAATAGTCTTTTTGAGAATGCATAGTCTCTTTTCAAATATCATTGCATGTGCTGTCTTTATGTGAACCCAGACCCTATCCATGGGTATTAACAGGCAATTGCTTGTGAACATTGAAGTCACTATATGGTAATTATGTTACAGATTTGCCATTTACTTTTTTTGGTATATCCCAGGCTTAAGTTATTCTGCTCAGTGGCTGCTGGTGACCTTGTAAAGTGATGAGGCGTAATCCTTGACTCAGTATCCAAAGAGATTTTCCTTGAAGGGTTCTCGCACACTTTCTTGCATTAAGTTTACTGTCTCAAGCTGACTCACTGAGTCTCACTTGGTCTCAGTAATTTATACAGTCTTACTCATTCTACTCTGGCCCACTCATTCTCATTCATTCTTAATTACTCAGTCTTACTATGACTCAGTCTCACACACAGTAACACTCAGTTACACTCACGTTCATTCTCCCTCACTCGCTCACATTCATTGTCACACATACTGGTCCTTACTGTCACTCATTCTCACTCTGACTCATTCCTTCACGGACTCTCTCTTCCTTTAACTCACACAAACATGCTTACAGTGCTGGAATGGCTCAGGCACCTTCATGCACATGTGTCAGCAACCAAACAATGTCACTAGCTGCCTCTGTTTGTTGCTGGACTCGACGTGTGGCTGCATTTTATTTTTGCTATGTCACGAATGACTAATTATTCACTCTTGATACGATAAAAATGGACCACAAAACAAGGAGGGTGTAGTGTAGCTTTGGAGCCCATAAAAGAGCTGCCACTGGTTCAGGGACACCTATCCATCAATCCAATTCATCCACTCAATCATCTATCCTTTCACTTATCCATCCACCTATCATTCACCCAGTAATCATCCATTATTCATCCATCCAGCCTTTGGCTCATCCATCCACCCTTTCTCCCCATCTATCAATCATTTCACTCCATCCATCCATCTCCCTTTGGCTCATCAATCTATCCACTGTTTCATTCATCCATCCATCCTTACACCCATCCATTAACCCTTTGTCCCATCCATCCCTACAGTTACCAGTTCCCTCAGCCATCCGTCATTTCACTCACTCATCCATCCATCATTTTCACCCTTTCACTCATCCGTCCATCCATCCTCTCATTCAGACAGGCATCTACTCTGCCTTTCACGCATCCAGCCATTATTTTACTCATCCACCTTTACATAACCCTTTTATTCATTCATCCTTTAACTTATCGATCCATACTTTCACTCCATCCATCCACTAATCCATCCATTTACCCTTCCACTCATCCATCCATCTTTTCACTCAGCCATCAACCCATCCTCCTTTCACTAATACACTCTCCCTGCCTTTCACTCTTTCATTCTTATGTCTATCCTTCATTCATGCCTCTGTCCATCCACCATTTCATCCATCCATTCCTCCATCCACCCACCCATCCATCCATCCATCCATCCATCCATCCATTCATCCACCCATCCTTCCTTTCACTCACCCACCCTTCCAAGTTAATTATGATCCTTTGTCTGCCGAGCTGCAGACAGAAGAGGCCCATCAAGAATCCCACTGCCACTGAAGCTACTAAAAGGATGGGTGAGGGTGTAGCCGACACCCCTGATGCAGGAATAACTTAACTGCACACTTACCTCTTAGTCCACAAGTGCAATTGTTGTCCTCAGCTGGTGACTTCTCACTCTTGACCTTTATTGGCGAGATAAGGCGCACTCTGTTGCACTCAGCTCCATAAAGTTTTTTTCAAAGTGAAACCAAATGCAGTACTAAACTCGTTTTACTGCCAGGAGAGCAGCCCCTGCACCCTTCCTATAGCCTGCCCCTCTGTGATGGGCAACAAATTGTTGCCACCCACTCCATCCTTGTCTCATCTGCCTGCCCCACCCCCAGCCATTAAAGTTGACGGAGTTTTGTTACTCCTCCCAGGGCCACTGTTTATGCAGACCAAAAACAACCAGATCACTTGCTTTCTGAATCACCACTCCCTCTCCAGTGATGCCACTGCTGTAGCTTGTGCCTAAAGGTCGAAGAAAACCTCACCCACCTGGCACTTGTGCAGTAGGACATCTGCAAAGTGCACTAGAGTTCACACAAGAGTTTCAGCCCACTGTCTCAGAGCAGTGATTTTTTTTCAGCTGATCTGTGTTTATTTCTCTATTGTTGCCTCTCCCCAGAGGGTGGCAGGGCAATGCCCCTTTTGTCCATGAACACCAGTCACCCCCGATCCTTCTGTAAACTTTATAAACCATCCAATACACAGCCATGTTGGAAAGAAATTAAGCTACATTGAGTATTAACACATCATGTTCACAATTATTTTGTAAGAGCAAGTTTAAAGATTAAAATATAGTTTACTGACATGTTACTCATACTCAGTCAATTTACAGAACTGCGTAACCCTAATTTTACAGTGATAGTAAGGTGTTTTGAGATAACAAATGGCTTGCAGCACTTCTCAAACATCATAAGGATATTTATGCTCTGCAACCTTGAAATGACCTAACAAACTCAGGGGCATATTATCAAGACTGGCGATAAAATTATCGTCGTTTTAGCTGAAGAAAACTGCTGCTAAAACAGCGATAATGGGCTTGATAATATGCTCTATGGAATTCCAATTGAAGCCCATGTTAAATGTCGTTCACATTTAACATGGGCTTCAATTGTAATTCCATAGAGCATATTATCAAGCCCATTATCGCTGTTTTAGCGGCAGTTTTCTGCTGCTAAAACGGCGATAATTTTATCGCCTGTCTTGATAATATGCCCCACAGTCACTCTCACAAAGTATTCACTGAATCAAAATCAAAAATAATAGGTAGCACACTATATCTAAAAAAACACAGAAAAAGGAAGGTGTAATTACCAGATGCTGGCCAAAGTGCATGAAGCCAATTTTTTATTACGATTTAATTCAAAAGAACAAAGTCACAATTGCCTATCATATTCTTGCTGGAATCCTACACATGTATTGTCAAAAATGACTATCAAGGCTGCAATAAAAGCATAGAGATCAAAGTTTACATTGTGTTGGTGCGGAAGTCTCATTTCATTTGTAGGGGTGCATGTGTAGAGCACATCGGCATGTAATCTTGCAATTATATTAACGTGAAGTGTTGGGATTTTGAAATGTATTAATTCATTTTTGTGACATGTTTCAGGTTACTGACAAGTAGCATGGAAAAATAACATAGGAAATGAATGTAACTGGCAGAAAATGTTAACATGGAGAACTCATGTTGTGAAATTGACATAATTTGTATACTAAACCTGTTTAACAATAAAATGGTTATAAGTTAATAGATGTGTTAGCAAAGCAATAGAATTATGTCGATCTGTAATGCTTAAAGTAAAATGTTCTTATGTTAGCTAAAATCTTTGGCCTGAAATGCAAGTCCCTGAAAACTATTGCTTTTGAGTTATTAGTTGAATTTCATGTGTACTGTAGAATCTGCTCTTTCTCACATTTGCATTACAGGTGGTGAAGCATTCTTTTAGAGAAAATAATGTCTTGGTTTTAGAAGTTAGGCTAGAAGGGAAGAAGTTACAATCATGTGGCGTGGATCGGTAAAAGTAAGAACACTGGATTTCACACAGTAGAAGGCCTGGGAGCCAAGGACAAAATGTTGCCAAGGCTGCACATGGAGGACATAGTGGAAAAGTACATTCAGAACTATAACCAGAGTGGATAGCGTGAACGAGCTGCATATCGGAGAACTACCTGTGGATAATTGATTGTTGGAATTAGGGAAAGTGCCCACTTCTTTCCTGCCCACGGAGAGAGAGCATCTCAGAACAAGCTCTTTCTTTTGCAATAGTGGCTTGATGCTACTTGACCCACAGATGGTGGAGAGGTTTCTTAAGAAGGCTCCCCGTTCTGACACCTTTTCCCTTTTCACTGAAACCCTCGATGCAGGCAAATTTGGACTCATGCCTCCTAATTTTCTATATCCTACTTCTTGAATTAATAGTATTGTTCATGCTGGATCATCTAAACTGGATGCGTAGATTTGGCTTCATGCTAATTCCTTTGTATTTCTATACCCTCATGTTGAGGTGTCTCTATGTTCAGTTATTTTTGGCTTTGTAATAAACGAACTAACTCAATATAATTGTCTGCAAGTCAATATGTATCAAGGAGAGTAATTGTCAAATTAAAAGTGACATTAATGATTTTCTCCCCTTCATACTTCATATTGTAAAAAAGAACCATCAGATTGAGTCTTTAGAGAAGGTCTAGAACAATGGGCCCAGCCATAATATATAAAATAGAGTCATAAATATATTGCCTCTAGGATTCATTGTGCTAGCCCTGGGAATAAAAAAGTGGTAGTGTGGCCCTGGATTAACCTTGAGGAGGCGTAGAAACACCATTCTGTGACAACCATTGGTGAGTGAAATAGGCATGCTATCTTAGTATGTGCTAAGAGGTGGTGAACACACTCAAGAAGATAGATAAAACCACATAGGGATAGAGAAAATCCCATTTCACTAGAGAATAATGACTAATAGGTACACAACATAAAAAGGAGTACTAATTAGAAACTGGAAAACGGTAACATACCATGCTTCATCTCTTTAAGTAGTATACTTTGAGACAAGGCAGACAAATAAAGGGAACAAGCACTGGCAAAGCCAATAGGTCTGGCTTTGAAAATATGTTGAAAGGTAATTAGAGTCATTACAACTAAATGATGTGGGAATGAATATGTATTTACATACGCTTTCCGGAATGAAGACTTGAGGATAAGGGCTCCGACACAGGAGACAGGACATTGTGCCTTAATCGGCACGTGATAGCAACACGGCTTTTATCTAAGTTTTCCCTTCAACCATAAAAAGCAAGGACTACACCGACATAGGAGGGGTTTCGATAAAATATCCGACTATTTAATGAATGAGCGACTTTATGAACTGGGATATACTCGCCCATGCTGGAGAAAATCAATGCAGATACCCCAATTTGGAGACAGTACGTTTCAGTATCAAGGTAACAAATATAACAAAGATAAGCCCTGAAGAAGCCCGTGTTGGGCGAAACGCGTAGGCTGTGGATCTTATGAAACAAAATAAATGCAATTTTGAAAATTACGTCATCGTTTGGAAGATTCATCACTCCTGTCATCTATCCATGTTTAATGTATGGCATTTGAAGCCATGAATATTTATTGATACACTTTGCCTCTCCACATCTGTGTGAATATGTATTTGTTGGAAGCAAGGAACTGCAGAATAATATCAGTGTAGGTTAAAAGGCCAGGTAACAGTTGCACTGTCATGCCAAACCTGAAACTCCATGTAGGTTAATGACTGAACTCCTCCCATCTTTGCGTCTGCCAGAGAAAGATAAGCACCATAAATAATCTATTTATCTTAAGACACTTTAATAGCATTACAGCCACATGGGTGTGTCTCTGAAAGTTTAACCTCAGGCTTCTGGATAACTAAAGAAATGATCACCACTGTAAGGCAGGAAAACACTTTTTTGTGTACGCACACAACTTCTGCTCAATAAAAACATGTACTCCTGGATCGCAACATGCGGATGGAGCAACAGCCCCTCTATAGTGATGCTCTCATAATTGTCTGGTGACAGCTGCACTGTCAAACTAGACCATAAAAAATATGACTCCAAACAGAACTGTCTGGCAATGACATAAGAGGAACAAAAGTGGGACTCAGTGTTTGAAAAGGATTCAAACATAGTGGAGCAGGGTCCATTTAGAAATCAACAATAGGCACTAACTGAAAAAAATAGTGCATCAGCAATTAAAAAGGAAATCTATATTACATCGATATCAAGTAATGAGTCACCCTTAGGGTGTGGGTCTGTGTCTGATAACACTAAACATTATGAAATTGAGAAAGGGATGAAATTGGTAAGCAGGTCACAGGAAAGGTCAGAGAAAAAGAGGCCTGGAAAAGTTAACTGATAATAAGAGAGTGCTTACCTCAAGCATCTTGTGCCATGAGCAAAGTCTGCTACAGTGGTGTTTTGTGTGAATAGTATCATGGTGTCTTGTTATAAATTCATCTGTACCATATGAGAAAGTAAAAATGGAATGCAGACTTTCCATAGCAGGACAATATTTCTGGAAACTATTTCTTGAAACTGCAAAATATGCTGCTGCTTTGGTTAAGGAAAGTCTCATAAAGGGAAAGAAGATAACATAGGAAAGTACTCAAAGTAGCTGTCATGAAATTCTCGGAGGCGTGACATATGACACCATTTATAGTGACAAAAGTCTAATGTCAAGGATACAAGGCAACATTATAGAAGCGTAAAAAAATTAATGACGGTATTTACACTTCATCTGTGATTAAAGATTGAAACTGAGCATTGATACGGTTCATATTATAGTAGGACAAGCATATATATTCTGTAATTATTACATCTAGGTACCCAGGAATGGGGCCATACATATAGTCCTTGTAAAGAATCACAATTAATGATGGTTTAGAGCAGAATCAGAATCATATACATTAATTTATAATCCAGGAGGTTACTCATTAGAGTCTCTTAAGAGTTTCCAAAGTACTCTTTGCTTCACAACTACAGTTACTTGTTACCCATTCTTTCAAAATAACACTCTCTTAAATCCCAGTCTTATTTGGAATGCCCTGCCCTTTGCCATGAGGAACATGACAGATTTGATGGCTTTCAGGAGAGGCATTAAAACCTGGCTGTTTACACAGTAATTCCTATTTTGGCCTGAACTTTTAGGAGTAATCATTTAGCACCAGGACACCCTCGGGTAACAGCGCGCTGCATAAATGCTAAAAATAAATTAAAAAAAATAATAATAAAAAAAAAAATCTTTCTCCACATATGTTGCTTGTATTTTCTTCCCTTAGATCTTGCTCTTTTTCTCCATATTCAAGTACATCTACACCCCTTGGATGGAATTGTCAGAGGGGATTCTGATAGAAATAAAGATGGTGAGGAGGAGTATCCCCAAAGATCAGCAGGTGCCCCCTTATCAATCCACTTGCCTGAAACAAATATAGAGCGGATTAGGAGAATTATGCATATCCCATGTTCCATAGTGCTGCCTTTTGATTGGCGTAATCTGAGCCTTGTCTCAGTGTACATTTCGGAAGCAGATAAAGACATGGCTTTTCAATCAATAAAATTGCTCTTTACTGTCAGTGTATCCATAGCGCCGAGACACCTTCGGGTATTTGTGCGCTCAATAAATCTCTTAAATAAATAAATAAAATAAATATATCCCTCCGGCCCTACACACGTTCACATTCCCAACCCTGGGTAGGTTCCTGCTCGATTGGCCCTCGGGAACTCGTAATAGGGGGCGACTTCAACACCATAATGACTGATGCGTGGGATAGACATCCTCCGAGGGGTCAGGGAGCAGCCGCATCGCCTTTGCAGGACTTCACCGACGCACTTGGCTTGGTGGATGTTTGGTCATTTGGTCATGCGTAACTCCACAGAGCATCAATGTACGCATGTCTCAGGTGCACATAAAAGTCTTTCTCGGATAGACTATTTTCCCACCGCACCAATGGGTTTAGACAAAATGCAAGAGATCAAACACCTCCATAGAAGCATCTCTGATCTATTTTCTCACCGCACCAACGGGTTTAGACAAAATGCAGGAGATGAATCACCTCCCTAGAGGCATGTCCAATCATTCTCCAGTACTACTAACATACACATCGCATCTCACGGGTCAGTGACGTATTTTCCCCATTAACCCTGGGTATGTCAAAGTTCCAAACATAAGGAAAGCCATGCATAAGACATCGGAACAATACTTTCAGGAAAACACGCGTTCAGTGGCCTCTCCAATTGTTCTCTGGGAGGCTTTTACGACGGACCTGCGCGGATAATCCATCTCACAATCTCTGCCCACAAACGCGACATAGCACAAGAGGTATTGGAACTAGAGTGAGCGGTTAACCGGGCAGAGGGCGAACACGCCACGGACCCCAACAATACCAATATCCATGCTCTTAACCTTGCTAAACAAGCTTACAGGGACCATGAATGGGAGGTGACCAGGGCACGAATCATGAAAACGCAACACACAATCTATGAAGTGGGGGACAAGGCTAGCAAAATGCTGGTGTGGTTAGACAAAAAGGAAAGGGCCAGCCGTTGGATAGCACAACTTAGATTACCTAACGGGGAGACAATAATGGGCCCCAACAACATCATCATGGCATTCGCACACCATTATGAAACAGTATACACTCCCGTTGCCACGAGAACAGTTGAGGAGAACTTAGCATTCCTAAGAGACATACATCTTCCAAGACTGACACCGCAAGACGTACAACTACTGGAAGCAGTCCTCACGATAGAGGAAGTCGCTGCAGTCATTAAGGGACTCCAGCCAGAGAAGGCACTGGGGCCCAATGGTGTCCCAGTGGAACTGTTCAAAAGGGAGGCTTACACACTCGTGCTGCACCTCCTGAGAATGTATCAAGCCAGCTTGGCAGTGGGAACACTCCCTCGAGATCAGAGGGTGGCGACACTTATAGCGATACTCAAACCTGGCGACCCCCCCTAAGGAGTGTGCCTCCTATTAATATTATTAAATTATTAAATTAGTTTTGTAACGCGCGCAGTTACCCAAAAAGGGTTTCCCGGCGCCTAGCACACAAATTGCTAGAACAGCAGCAGTCAAGAACCATTTGCTACTAAAAGAGCCTAGTTTTAAAAGATTTCTTCGAAAGCTGAAACAGGACGGGTCCTTCTTCAAGGACACCGGAAGAGAATTCCAGATGTTGGGGCCAAGACAAGAAAAGGAGTGGCCTCCCATTCTTGCAAGTTTAAATCTGGGAATCGCGAGGTCTCCGTGGGCTGTTGAGCGCAGGGGACAAGAAGGAATGTAAGGATGGATGAGCTCTTGCAGATACGCTGGTGCCACACCTTGTTTGATTTTAAAGATGTAACACAGGGTTTTAAATTTAATTCTTTGATCAATTCGAAGCCAGTCAAGGTCACGTAAATACGGCGAGATGGAAGCCTGTCTAGGCACTTCACAAAGAAGGCATACTGCAGAGTTCTGAACTACCTGTAGCTTTCTCAGTACCGTCTGGCAGCTACCAAGAAGGAGAACATTGCGGTAATCGAGGCGAGAGATGATGAGTGCCTGGACTACCGTGCATTGGGTTGAGGCAGGAAGCATCCAAATGATCTTACGAAGCCACCTCAAGATCGTGAAACAGATGGCAGCAACACTCGCCACCTGTTGTCTCATAGAGAGACTATCATCAATAATGATGCCCAGATTATGGACGTGGGTGACAGGTAGGGGAAAGGAACCCATTTCCTGAGGCCAATGGTGAGGGCCCCATAGGTCCTTTTGCTTGCCCAGAATAAGGACCTCAGTCTTATCCCCATTTAACTTCAAAAAGTTAAGGGCAGATGTCTTAGCGTCTTTAGTGGTGGAAAGCGAAAAGACAATCTGCGTATCATCCGCATACGAATATAGGGAAAGACCCGCCTCTTCCACAATCTCTGCCAGAGGTCTGACATAGATGTTGAAGAGCAGGGGGCTTAAAATGGATCCCTGTGGGACTCCATGTGCTGATACGCAGATCTCGGATGATGCCTTAGCAGAAAAGACTTGAAAAGTGCGGCCATCAAGGAATGAAGCAAACCAGGATAGGGCAGTGCCGTCCAGCCTAAGAGACCTAAGGGCGTTAAGCAAGATTCTATGCGACACAGTGTTGAATGCGGCACTCAAATCTAATAGAATGAGTGCCGCAGTTTCCCCTTGATCTAAATGCTGGCGCAGTTTCTCAGTAACCCCAAGCAGAGCGGTTTCAGTTGAAAAGTTGGCTCTGAACCCGGATTGCGAATAATGAAGAAAGCCAACTTTGTCTATGTGTTGTGTTAGTTGAGTATGGATATGTTTCTCCAAAATTTTGGAGAAAGCCGGAAGCAGAGATATAGGTCTAAAGTTAAATAGTACAGAAGGATCTGCTAACGCCTTTTTCAACAAAGGGATGACCATGGCACGCTTCCACTCGGGGGGTACCAAGGCCTCCCGCATAGAGGCATTAAGAAGATCGATAAGGACGCCTTTAGATGTGGTAGAGAGCTGACAACGGATGTTAATAGGCAAAGGATCAAGAGGAGACACAGATTTAATACTGTTTAAACAATTTTGGAAATACGCCTCTTCAAATGGGCGCCGGGAAGAAATCTTGGCTATCTGGTCACAATTACTGTAATATGCAGGGTCAAATGCAGAAGCCATACTACACAAGGAAGGGGAAGGAGCAGAGAGTGACTTGTAAATAAGTTCAACCTTCTGAATAAAGAAGTCAGCAATGTTATCACATTGATTTTCATCAAGGACAGTATGGGGGGATGGTATCAGAGCCAGCTAACTTCTTCACTACCGAAAATAGAGCCCAAGGACGATTAGATGCCTTAGTTATTGTGTTAGCAAAGTAAAAAATGCGTGCCTCTTTAAATGTTGAATGATAACTTTTAAGAGCAGCTTTGTAAGCATCTTTACAAGTTAAAGAGTACGATCTCCTCCATCTTCTTTCAAGTGCTTTACATTTAGACTTAATAACTTTAATATCGTTTGTAAACCATGGGACAGGGGGGTGATGAGTAAAGCTGCGTTTGGGTACAGGGGGCAGACCGATGTCAATGGCATTAGTTAGCCAGTCCGAGACAGCAGTATGTGATGAAAGCAAAGGTAAAGTGACATCAGGTATGCTAGTAGACAGAATAGTATTAAAAGACTCCATATTCAACTTGCCCCAAGATCTGAGACTACCTGAGCTAGTAGGAGGGGCCATTACCCTAGATGTGGAAGGCTGCAGGTTGAATTGAATCATAAAATGGTCGGACCGGTCTAACTGAAGCGCAGGAGTACTACAGTCATAGCAAAGATTGGACAAAATTGGATCCAGAAGGTGTCCCGCCTTATAAGTAGGGCCCTGATTGCATAAACGTCAGCTTAGAGCCTCGAAATCAGATAAAAAAGTGTGGCAGATGTTATTCTGATTATCTTGTAGGTGAAGGTCCAGGTCACCTAGAATTGTAAAATTCACTGCTTTTAAAATAAAGGGAGCAATAAGGTCAGGGAAAGTCGAGACCCAGGGGACGGACTTCCCCGGAGGGCGATAAATTAAAATGCCAGACAAGGTCAGCTGAGGGGATACAGAGAGTTTAAACAAAGCCGCTTCACATTCCGATCTCGCTCCTTAACGCGGAAGCGAAAATACTGGCGAAGGCGCTGGTGGCCAGACTGCAGCCCCCTCTCGCAGCACTCATACACCTAGAAAAATCCGGCTTTATGCAAGTCAGAAACATGACAATTAACCTTCGACGACTGCATGGTGTACTGGCTCGATGACCCTATATCCAAGAGGAGGTGGTCATCCTCTCACTGGATGCCAGTATGGCCTTCGACCAAGTGGAATGGCCATTTCTTTTTGCGGTGCTGCGACATTTTGGTTTTGGACCCAAATTCTGTGCCTGGATACAGCTATTATACACACAGCCACTGGCACAGGTAGTGGTCAATGTGCGATTGTCATTGGACTTTCCGCTGGGGAGAGGTACTAGGTAGGGCTGCCCCTTCTCCCCACTGCTATTCGCTCTGGCATTAGAGCCGCTCACGGCGTGGATACGGAGGGACCCAGTGATACAGGGAATGAACTGGACAGAGGGATGGGAGGACCGTATCTCCCTATATGCAGACAACATATTACTATATATGGCACACCCGACACGGTCCCTCACTTGCCTACTCGACATTTGTGCGTTCTATGGTAGGGTCTCCGGCTACTCAATCAACTGGGCCAAATCGTTGCTATACGTACTTAACGGCCCTCCCCCAGGCTTTCCCCGGGGAGCTGCAATACAATTAGCGCAGGACGGTTTTAAATATCTTGGTATGAACATCACGCCCCACCATACGCAATTCATAGAACGTACCCCTTGAGGAGGCTGAAGAGTGATGTTAAAAGCTGGCACTCCTCCCACTAACACTGCTGGGGAGGGCAGCATTGTTTAAAATGATGGCTCTCCCTCGGTTCCTATACGCACTGCAAAATACACCCATGCCAGTTCCCCACTCATATTTGAAAGCCATCAAGGTGGAGGTAGGCCACCTCCTATGGGAAGGAAAGCTTCACCGTATAGCTGTGTGTAAATTAACATGGAACTGGTACGATGGCAGCACCGCCCTGCCTAAAGTTCAGTTATATTATTGGGCCTCCCAGCTCATAGTGATTAATCAATGACTGTATGCCCCACAGGACGAACCAGCTCTATGCATGGACAAACACATTCTTGGTACGAATGGAATCCTGGGCGCCTTATATGACAAATCAAAGAAAAACACGCTAATCGGCCCCACGGCCCACACCGTGCAGGTCTGGTTCATGGCGCAACACGCGCTAGGCTGGGAAGGGGTGATAACTCAGCATGTGCCACGGTGGGACTCTCCCAGGTTTGGCAATCTATGCATGAGCAAGGGTTTTACAAGATGGGACCTTATAGGCAAATCCAGGGTTGGCGACCTGTGGAAAAAGGGCGAGGTGGTTCCTTTTGTGCAACTACAGGCAACGTATCATATAGCAGGGAAGGAACAATACCGATACACACAAATAAAGCACGCCTTGACGAAACCCATACTTCCGGGAACCGATTTACCTGAGTCCTTTCTGCTCGAGGATCATTTGTTAACAGACTCACTAACCAAAAAGGCAATCTCATTAACATATCAAAAGTTGGTTAACAACCAGAAAGATCCCACACATACCCTAAAGGAGAGATGGCAGGCGGAGTTGGGGGGATGGAAGAACAAGACTGGCAAGAGGCGCTGGCGTCCCCTCGGAGATGGCGACTCCCTCCAGATTTAAGCTTGTGCAACTTAAAATACTGCACAGAACGTACCTCACAGGAACAACACTACACAAAATAGGGAGGGCCACGATCACCCAGGTATGTGGATTCGATGTACCCCTGAACCTCGGAGATGCCTAGTTAATATGTGGGAGCCCACAGATCTCAACCATGCAGTACAGGATTGGGCAACCCTAAGTATCACACTAGCCAAAAGGAATATTGCACATCACCTGGGAGCGCCAATGATCCCCTCCCGTCAGCAGTGGTGTAGCGACCTCGACAGCACCATGGTTGCAGAAAAGGCAGTCTTTATTAATAGGGGATGCCCCCGAAAATGGATACGAGTATGGGGGAAATGGAACACTTTTAGGGAAAACATATGTACCCCTCCACCCGAAGACTCACACCCGGACTTGAGTTACTGACAAACTGAAACTATGCTCACCTTGGGGAATCCCCCATGTAAGACGGTGGAGTTTTTAAATTTTACGGCGGTGGGATGGGCGCAATTGTATCTATAACTATACTTCTTGTGTACAGTGGTATTGCTTGGTGTATCATGTCAACAAACATCTGTAACAGTCAATGATAGTGAACTGCTCTATTCGATGTGTATAATAACATCAAAATTGTTTCAATTAAAAAAAGTATGGTTAAAGGTGAAGGATATGTGTACCATGGGGTCAAAAAGGATCCCTTTTCCGGCCATGTGTGATTGGAATTGTTTGTGTGATGATGGCCTCCTGTTCATCACAGAGGAATCACTACAGTAATGGTAGCGGCCACCATAGATCCAGTTTTCGTAACATGGCATTGGTTGCCGGGTGACTATGATTGTACTGGTACCTATTATACCCGAGAGCTTCCCACTCTTTAAGTATACTTCAATACAGTCTAAGATTTTAAATTTGGTGAACTATGTGCAAAGTAAATTAGTGAAGAAGTCTAGTTCCTACTAAAGCTGTTGAGTGAGATTATTTAAAATGCAAACCTTAAGTCTATTTAATTTAAAGTGCAAACCAATTCTATGTGGATTGAAAGGGAAGTGTACGGCACACACCCAGAAGACCAATGTAGGAGACCTTGATCATGACATAAGATGCTTGCGGTAAGTCCTCCTTAACTGTCAATTTTGTGTAATAGCTCTTTCTTTGACACCTTTCCTGTGATCAACATACCAATTCTGTTCCTTACTAAGTTTCAAAACCATTTCCATTACCATTCCAAATCCAAATGTGTTTCTACATACACTTGGATAGTGCTGGTATAGTGTATATCCTGCCTGAGCACTGATTTAAACAGCGTGGTATCTATGATCATCTCTGAGGATTACATTGGGTTACGAGTCATCTTTTAATCCGGTAATAACATGAGAAACTATAGGTACAGTATATTTATGGATCCCTTTTTTCATAATATGTGAACTTTTATTTCTATGTCTTTGTTGCAACCTTGGATATAGCTATTTTGATGAAACGAGTGCCTCTTACCTGAAACTATATAACAGTACATTGTGACTCCATCTTGTTGGATCCAAATCAGAATACAAATTTGTCTTTATCCACAACAGGCAGCATCTGTGAGAGTGACCGCTTTTGCTTTCTGTGCTTCTGTGGCTTATATACTGTGCTATATATTATTTCAGGGTTTTGCTCTCAGCCCATCTATGACTCTAAACTGCTCCTGGGAATTAGGAGCACTATCTATATTTGGGTCCATTCAAGTGGCAGGTCACTGTGGGTTTAGCTCCTACAAGACACAAAATGTGGTCAGGTGAGTCAGGTTGGGGATGTGTCATGTCTAGGTCAGGGCTGCTGATTCTTTTTGTAACAGTTATTCAGTGAGTCAAATTGAGATGAAAGTATGAATGGAAAGGAATGTTGGCAATCTTGAAGTAAACTTGCGATAAAAAAAGTGATGCAAACAACAATGCTGACCGAATCTTCAAATCAATGAAATTGAAAACTGACATCACAAGGGTCTGCAATCTAAAAGGTGTTGCTTGTTTAATAATTAACATATTGATTGATTATTCAATGCAAGTATATTGGATTTCTACAATGATGTTCTTGCATTTTTATTATTTAATATTTTTGATAATGTTGGCAATTCTGGTGTGTATAACACTCATTGAAGTCATAATGGTTTGCAAGTATCTGTCCTCAACGTATAACGATAATTTGAATATGTAATGCCTTGAAAACAAGGGACGCGGTTTTTGTAAATCAATTTATGCAATGATTCATAATTTCGCTAGGAAATGGGTATGCTTTATCCAGGATGCTGTTGCACTATTATTGTTTTTATCCTAAATAATTGCCGAAGAATGCTTTCAAAGCTTGGTGCTAAACTGATTAAATAAAAATGAATATATTCATGCCCTATTTAACATATGTTTTTACCATTTCCTCTCCTACAGTGCGAATTATATATTCATTTACACTATGTATTAAATTGTGGTCTGTGCTGAAGGGGTCTGATCTTAAAATATGTGAAGCCCAGGGTATAAGTCCCAACAGCAATACAATAAATTATTCAACATGCACTTGAATTAATTATTGCAAAGATGAATGTAGGGTGAATAACATTAAATGAAGCAAATTTTAATCTCAATAAAATGCTTAATGGTGCAATTTGAGACTGCTTGCAATTCTTGAATTATTAACAGTAATTTGTTATGCACTGCAAGTTATTTATTATCCGAATAATCAAGAATGACACAACTATCCATAACATTACAATGTATGTCTTCCTCTTAAATATATTTTATGTATTCCCTATCAAATCTTTGAGGGCGGTCATCAGTACTGCACTATTTGATCATTATAAAGTTTTTGAAAATATGAAGTACTTTTTATTTTCGTGCACAAATCATGTATTTATTCTTTACCAGATTGACGTAGAATACACAACTGATTTTTAACTACTATTCAGAACATGGAAGTTAGATGGAATTGTTTGTTTTTCGTTTTAGCTCTTTTGTGTGCATTGGTGAGTTTTTGTGAGTAAGTGTCTTTAAGCTTGTTGCAAATATTGTAAGATTTGTATGTGTTATGCATGCTTTTATTTTTACATAGCTGAAATTGACATGCTGCACATCATTTGGAGTTGAGTGCCATTATGTTTTTCGTGGTGTAAAATAACATCTTGCCCAGAAAAACTGGTGATATGGTCTTGACTAAAGAGGATAAAGTAAAAGTACTATCTATCCACAGACACGCATTTTCTAACGTTCTTTAAGTATGTAACACATGCTTCTACTCGGGCCTCTGGAATTAGGTCAGTATGTGGCTGTGGTTTTTCACGTCCTTTTTGGTTTTTACTGCACTTCCAACGTAATCCACTATCTGCTGCATCATTTTCAGAATTTCTAAGGGTTGTTTGCTCAAACGGTTGCAGAAACGTGCCACGCAGTGGCAACTCCTTTGCAAAGGTTTCCTGGTCACCTTTCATTTGCAGATTTCTGTATTCAGATGGTAAACAGGTACTAATGAGACAAAACATTTGCCCAGACAGTAATAATTTATGTTGAAAACAATAAAATATTATTAACACAGAAGGTGCCACTTCATGCCACGTATTTGCTTTTTATTGCTGCCTAAATTAATTAACTCTTTTTAATAAGTAGGTCCTCAATTGCCACATATTCCCGTGGCCTGCGTATATGAGACATAAAAACGCATCATTTTGGAATATACATGAATAAGTGGTCACGCCAAGAAGATTGACACATTTCTGAATAACGACATGCAGTGGAATTATGTTGTACACCCACATATCAGTGATTACAAATTCATAGGCGTGTAGGTGCAAGACTTATCTGGTGGGCACTAGACCTAGACCCAATTAGATAGGGTGGAAAATGTGCAGAAAGTACTATGATGTACACCCAGTCAATCAAGTCTTCCCATGTCATACAACAGGATGCTTATAAGACGAGGAAATGAAAGCGAAAACAATACTACCATTTTCGTTACCTTGTTAGTTTCTGATATATATATATATATTCACTGAAAAAACCATAGGTTATAGACCATATATAGTTAGGAATTAGCATTTAGAAAACCTTATTTCACTCACACAAAACCATTGAAATTCCATATATAGTTAGTTGCACTAACTATATATCGCGCACCCGCAATCCACTGCTGATGATGTCACATATTACATCATTCATGACATGGTCAGTGACATCACTGATGACATCACTGATGACAACATCCAGTGATTATGTGTTTCTGTAAAGTTTAAATATGTTTTACATATTGAAGAATGAGTGGATGTATAAGTGTCTGAATGAAGGTTTTAGTAGGTGCGTGATTGACTGTATGAGTGAGTGATTAAATGCGTCTTACTAAATGCACGGGTTAGTGACTAAACTGTCTGAAAGTGTGCATCAGTATGTCTGTTGTTGTGCAAGCTGCTGCATGTGTTGATCAGTAGCTATATAAGTAGCTATATGGGTTATTGATTGGTTGCACAAGTATTTGTATGGGAGACTGAGTGTGTGTATGGCTGGCTGGGAGGTGTGTGACTCTGTGCAGATCAATGTGTACTTGTATCAGTGATTCTATAAGAGAGTAAGTATGTGTTAGTATATGTTTGAAAATGTAAGGTACTCTATGTTTAACTGTGTAGATTAGAAAATGGAAGTGTGATTGATTCTTTACAGGACTGACTAGGTGTGTGAGTAACTCCATGGATGAGTGGCAGAGTGTGAGTGTCTGTATAGGTGTATGAGTGCATATGATAGTGTTGTAAAGATGAGTGATTGTATGTATGAATGATTGTATGGGTGAATGAGTGAATGTGTGTGTAGACGTAGGAATCAGTGAGTGCGTATGTAGTAACTAGTATTGGTGTGTCAATGGTTTCAAAAATTATACTCTGTATTTAACACTGGGTGTAACAGAGGTTATATTAAAGTGTGAGGAGATGCATTGTATTGTCACATTAATGATATCATCATTGATGTGACCATTGATGTCAAAAGAGATATCATCAGTGATGTCATTTGAGATGTCATCAGTGATGTCATCAGTGATGTCACTGACCATGTCATGAATGATGTAATATGTGACATCATCAGCAGTGGATTGCGGGTGCGCGATATATAGTTAGTGCAACTAACTATATATGGAATTTCAATGGTTTTGTGTGAGTGAAATAAGGTTTTCTAAATGCTAATTCCTAACTATATATGGTCTAAAACCTATGGTTTTTTCAGTGAATTTTCAAGGTTTTGTAAATGCTAATTCCTAACTATATATGGTCTATAACCTATGGTTTTTTCAGTGAATTTCATTGGTTTTTTAACAGCTAATATCTGTAGCTGTAAAATGTATTCTTCTTTAAATCCAAAAATATATTTTATATGTTTATTAATAATTTTTTTTAAATATTTTTTTTTCTTCGTTCCCGCTTCGCGAATCGGGAAACTTCCCGTTAGCTGACCTTGATGCCGCGAAATAGACCGCGAGCCGGTAAACGTTTCTTTACCGCAACTGCCGCGTTAGAAAACAACATCGTGACGCCTCCCGTCCACATGACGTTTCGCGTTGTCGCGTGATACGTCATATGACGTGCTACGTTAGCGAACTGGTACGCTTACCGAGTCGCAAAGCACAGGTTTCTGGAAGCAAACCGGGAGGCCCTGCAAAGCGCGTAACGTAAACACAGCAGGTCATGTGACTTGGTAATAACACTTTTCATTGGTTCATTTCACTTTTGGTTTCCTAATGATGTAAGACTAGGTCATATAATCTAAAATGAACACTTTTCATTGGTTGAGAACTATTGTTTTTCCCAAATGATGAAAATCCCTCCTTCTTTCCTCACTCTGACTTTCATCATTGTGAGAGAAAGACCCTTTGTTACCAGTGAGCAATGGCTTCTTTAGTAGCTTCAGCTGGTGCTTCCCCACCACCTCCACCACATCCAAGGAAAAGTGGACCACCTGCTGAAGTTATAATTCAGCAAGAAGAGGAAGAAGAGGAACAGGACGATGAGCACAAAGAGAGGCACTTTTTGCCTGAGGAGCCCAGGACGTCTCACCGGAAAGAAAACTTCATTTGGCAATTTTTTAAAATTCCCAAAGGTCAGAAAAAAGTAAATGCAAGATACGTAACTTGCCTTATATGTCAAGATAGACTGTCCAGAGGGACCGAGAAAAAATACAGTTTCGGAAACTACACAATGCATCGCCATATGACTAGGTGGCATCCTAACAACTACAGTGCTGCACAGTTTCGTAACGACCTAGATAATCTCCCTATTATGGCCAGAAGATCTGTTGTACCGGAAGTAACGGGACCAGAGGGCAGGGAGATGGTGCCAAATATACAAACGAGATTTCGTGAAGTAAAACAAGTCTGCGTACATTGCAGTGGATTCATTTGCTACGGAGAAAGAAGCATCACTCTGATCAACAGAGCTATTGACAATCATGCTCATGTTTGTCCGAAACGCCCCAAACAATAAATTCTTTTTTTTTTTTTGTTGCTCCTGTTGAGCCCTTTACAATGAATCGTTTTCGTTGCCCCCTCCGAAAAAAAACCCAAAAAAATATAAAACTGTTCAGAAAAATTCAAAAAAAGTAAAAAAATGTTCAGAAAAATAATAAAAAAAATATAAAACAACAAAAACAATTAAAAAAAAAGTTCTTTTCAGAACTACCTCCCCGGTATTAAAAAATTGGTACAATATTTGGAACTGTGCCAACCTCTATTTCTCTTAGTTCGCTTCCCAGTTCGCTCGCCGGTACGCGAACCGGAAGCGAACCAAAAAAACAGTAAGTATAAGGGAAGGAAACAGACAGTTATGTTAAAAGAAAGACAGCTATAGGGGAGTAAACTAGAGATACTATTACCCGTAATCCACTGCTGATGATGTCACATATTACATCATTCATGACATGCTCAGTATGTATGGAAAGGGGCAGATTTATATTAACTAGCACTTCCCCAGAGATGCACCAGTTAACGTGCACCGCTGCTCTGCCACCCACGGTCTGCCGCATTTACAATCAGATAGGACAAAGCTGCATCAAAACCCTGCGCCTGCTTGAAGCAGGCATAGATCTTGACGCAGGTAGGCTGAAAGCTAAAGCAACAACTAAGTGTCGTGTGCAGAAGTTGCAAAAAAGGAAAAATGGCGTTTAAACCAGTAATGAGCCCATGCTAACTTAACACAGTGTAAAGATATCCAGGATCTACATCAGTTTGGGGTTCACGAACCTGGCAGGTACAAGGCACTGAGGCTTTGCACCGTGCATATCTCATCCCAAATCATATGTTGTTTGTGAATGAAACAATTTCCCAGACCAAATGCTTTGGATTGGCTACTTCTAAAAAATTAAACACCCCTACTATCCCGGAGTTAGAGGAATATGATGGTTGGAGTAATTTTACTCGGTTGTCCATTAAAAATTTACAGGCCCTACTCCATAATTCTTCCTTTAACATTTCCAGTATAAATCCAAAAGGTTGGCTGCTTTGGCAACGTGCCTTATCCACGGTTTAATAACGCTGCCTTTTGCTTTATATAAGTTTTCAAATTGTATGAAATATATACCAATAGGTCGCTATGCACCTTTAGGTAGTGGTTTTCTTCATGAGGTCTGGTCGCTTCCATACACATACAGATGTTTCAAAGATGATCAAGAAGTTTATCTGAATGGAGAGGAATGCACTGAGACGCCAGATCATTCACTAATGTGTAGGCACATACAGTTACACGGTTCATGCAACAAACACCGACCAAATATGGCTTGCGTGTTGCAAGGCACGCCAGTTCCTGCTATCATCCCTACGTTCAAGTTGTTGGAAAATGGTAGTTATTTGATGCTCAATAATGAAGATTGTTCTGGGTTAATTAAAAGTATTCATTTTATCGTAACAGTAAGTGAACGGGTTATTTGCTGCAGAAATGTTCTATTTCCTCCCACACATGAACATAGGGAGTTTTCAATATGGCCACAAATACCAACCTTGGGAGCAGATTTCAACGGCATGGCAAGAATAAGAGCTCTTTTGTCTCAGAGAGAGGTGGCCTTGAGTTCGGCCCGTGAAACTTTCGTGCTTCACATAGCGAACACCCGTACAGAGGTGCAGACCCTTTTAAATACAGATTTGCCTTTCCATTTCAGCAAGATGGTTCGGACTATCTTTAACGCGTCCTCCACAAAGGGCCTGGCGCACTTTTTTAAAGTTGTTACCAGTGGTCTCGTGACTTCATTTGAGAAAATCTTTGGAGTCATCCCTGCTTTCTTTCATTCTATTTTTTCCACTGTGCTTGGTGGATTCCCATTTTTACTTGCATTACCAGCGGACGCTCTTGTGCTTTTTTACATTTTTAAATATGGATGTCCCTCCTGTGCAAGCTCCCGCCCTGCAGCTGCTGACGCTGTTCCGCAATCGCATGCTTGAATATTATGGCACAATGCCGTTGGCGATATTAAGCACGGCATATGGATTATCTTTTCGATTCTCCTACTTCACCTGTGTCCAGCCTGTATTTCACTGCCTGACCTGTGATTTCGATTGGGCCATTGATTTGTGTCTCTGCGGACCGGTTTCTCCTGACGTCGACTTTAATCAGCTGATGACTCCTATCATTACTCACGAGTTGGTTTGTCCTGGCGAAAGGATTATGGCTGTGGCATTGATGCATGGACTAATTGGTCCCTGGAATTTACTGGCGGCAACACAGTCTTTCTTGGAACAGAGCTTTCTTGAAAACCCACCGAGCTGTCCTCTGATGGTGATAAAGGATCCGGTGCTGGGAGAGCACGTATGTTCTTTTCCGCTTTTAAATTGGATGGCTGAACTCTTTTCGGATGAAGACGGTGACTTCCTATTGGAGGCTGTTGCAGCTTTTTTTGCATACACAGTTATGTCATAGACCTTTTTCATGTTTGATATGCTGAGTACTAGCATTTCATTGACAATTCATTGACTTATTTGTCAAGTTTTTATTATTTAGCTTGCCTATTGGCTTAAGCCTCGATAAAGTAATTGGCTGTTTTATTTTTCTTTAGCATTACATTTTCCTAGTTTTTAATGTTTTACCTTGCGGACCGTCCACATATAAAGTTGCAATCTGCTCTCATGAGATGTCACTTCTATTATCTTATTCAGTTCGTTTCCGGATCATGGGGAGGTGTCATCTAGATCCTGGATATCTTTACACCGTGTTAAGTTAGCATGGGCTCATTACCGGTTTAAACGCCATTTTTCCTTTTTTGCAACTTCTGCACACGACACTTAGTTGTTGCTTTAGCTTTCAACCTAGTAGTTCATCGTGGTTTACATGAGAATAATATGTTATTGCTCTACTATCTGCTTTGCTTGTTAAACTATATCTGTACAGCGACTGCTGAAGTTTCAAGAACAACACGATACAGAATTGTTATGAGGTCTGATCTCCACGACATAAGGCGGGTTTTATATTGCTTTGCCGAACACACATACACAACACTTGATGCGGTTCACATGAAGAGAGAGCTGGTGTATGCTGATGTGATTCCTTCAAATCTAAGAGACTAAAGTATGGGCACGCCCTAAACCAACACAAAGAGACCTTCTTAGCAAATAATATAATATGTGTATTAGGGAGGGTCAGATATAAGCAGCCGCGGGCCGTGGAGGGAGTTACGGTGGGGCAGGGAGGCGGGGAGGGGGAGGGGCAGGGTGGAGCCCTCTCCACCCTGCCCCTCCCCCTCCCCGCCTCCCTGCCCCACCGTAACTCCCTCCACGGCCCGCGGCTGCTTATAAGTGTTGCTAACTCTTATTCATTTACAGCATGTTAACATACTGTCACCATTCGCTTTTTATGTACTAGTAACTATGCTGGTAATTTTGCTACTGATAATATGTGTACTTGTATTATCTAAGATACTACGCCTGAGAAGACGGCATTAGTAAATAAACATTTCAAATACACATGTGTTCTTCTTAACTCCATGTTCTGGTTTCTAAGAAATATATAACGACCGACTCTTCATGAGTTCCACGTATCCTGAGGTACTATAAGTTCATATTCTGGATTGTCTAAACATTGAGAGTTTGTTATATCCAATGTGACACTGTACCTAGCTTGCTAAGGGGTTTTTGATTACTAAGGTGAGTTTTGGGGCACCCTAATTCGCCGAGGTTCCAATCCTCTGTCCACAGTTCTGTGTGAGAACAGAAACCCTGCGACAGGGGCACCCCTGAGCCTTGCTGGAGCTTCATCACACTTGCGATACAACTCCAGCAATGCGCCACCTTTACGGCACAGATACGTCACGCATCTGTGCTGTTTTTGCCCCATGATGCGCCGCATTGTAAATGCAGCACACCATAGGTGACGGAACAGCGGCACAGAATGACTAACACATCCCTGGTGATGCGCCAGTCATCATAAATCTATCCCTATGCTTCTTATCTTGTTAGAGATGAACCGCCATATGTATCATCAAAGTTTTTTGCATTTCCTAAATAGCGAACTTTAAGGAATAAATAGCGATTCTTTACCATTCCTAGTTTGCGATGAGCTATTTGCTAATTACAAATTACCCATTCATTTCCATGCAGCAGGAGGCCCATAGGAATGAAGGTGCAATTTGCGATTAGCAATTACCTCATCGCAAATTACGAATTTTTCTGAGGGTGCAGGGGTGTCTCAAGAACACCCTGCTGCACCCCTGAAAAAGAAATTTGGGGGCATATGGCGCACATAAATTTTGAAAACATTCCTTTACCTCAAAAACGATTTTCAACTCATAATTTGAAAACACTGCACATGGGGAAATGACTTAAAATGTCCTTAAGACACATAAAAGCGTTTTTTGATTGCCTTTGCAGCATGTTTCAGTCACCTTTAACATGCCTATGTAATGCAAACATTCAAAATCTAAATTTGCCATGCACAGGTGGGAGCATATTTACAAGCAATTTGCTCCACAGACAAACTTCTTACATTGAAATGGGAAAAATAACATCAGAGACTCTCAATTACCTTATAAAGAAGCAGACACCATTATGTCCTTGTCATCAATATTAAAACCATTGCTTTTTCTCAAAAACGATTTACAAGTCATAATTTGAAAACACTCCACAGCTCCTATGCACATAAAAACCCTGTCAGTACTAATACTTCACATTTTCTCCAATTACAATTTCTCAAAGAAACAAAATCTATTTGTAAAACACTTGAGACAAAGCAACATTTGAAAAACACAACTTTCTTCATAATTTTCTCCTTAAAGCACACTATTTTCTATCTAAATTAAAGAAATCTTTTCTCACCTTAGCAAATACTTTGAGTTTCAAAACAGTCTCAGAAACACACCAATTTGTCTTCAGCAGAGCAAAAGGTATGCACTCCAGAGTCTGCAGCTATCAAAAGCACAGAAATGCTGTAATTCTTCACACATATCTCTCATGTCACCCAATCAAAACTCTTCCCTCACTTTTTTTCAAATCAAAACCCTTCCCCCCTCTGCCCCCTCTCTGCTTTTTCTGCATAGCAACCACCTCTTGCAAGACCTCTGGTGTTTCCAAGTTCACACAACAATGTTGCAATTGAACTCTGAACTCTCAGTGCACCTGCATATCCAATGCAATCTTTCATTTAATGATTTTTTCTTCGCCACTCAAAATACATCTTTCAACGAACTCATCCATGCACCCTAACTTTCTGTTTTCAGCAATCAAAATCCACCAATCACTCTTACTGCTTCATTAACACAGAAACTCCTCAGTTTTTTTCATTTTACACTCTCATTTTTTCAACTGCCATTTCATTGCCACACTTCATCTGACTGCAGGAGAACCTTCTCTCGCCATGTTTTCTGTCTGGATTGTTGGACATAGTTACATCTATTGGGCTCAGAGGTACGCTGAAAACAGGAATTTACCTAACCTCAATTTACAAGATGTGGAAATTAAGTGGTTTGGCCACAGAGGATTAAAATGTCACCAATTGATACTATTGGTGAAAACCTTTATGCATTTGCCAAAACCTGACCTGTTAATTGTGCACTGTGGAGGTAATGATTTGGGCACTTTGACTGGGGTAGGTCTGGAAATGCTTTTAAAGGACACCTTTGAGCAATTGATGGCACTTTTTCCTCAGACTGCCTTGGTATATTCAAATATATGCCAAAGACAAAAATGGAGGTGGTCGAACCAATTTTGTCCACAAATTGAGAAATCGAGGAAGCATGTAAACAAATCTGTTTCAGCTTACATGAGAGACCATGGAATGGGCTCCCTGTACAACAATAACTTGCGTTACTACATGCAAGATATCTACAGAGGAGATGGAGTTCACTTCTCAGATGAGGGCAACAGAATTTTCACTCTGAATTTAAGACTGTGCATTGGTACCTACTTATAAGTACCTAAATGTACCATAAACCCAAAAGCTCTTCTCAGAGCTACCCTACATCTATTCACTCACAATTATTATTTTACTCTAACTTTTTTCACTAATTTTCAAGAAAGTACGCTCCCCAGAACGCTTCCCGGTTCGCGAACCGGGCGCACTCCACGCAAAAAAACGAAAAAAAAGATATATTTTTTTTTTGCCCTGCAAGACCCTTTTAAAGCCTCCACATCAAACCTAGGGGGTCAGCGAGAATCTACTATGCCCCCTTATGGTCATTTGCCCCTTCGCTTTGGCCTCCTCTAGTCTCTCGATCCTACCGAGAGATAAGATGGCGGCCGCTACGGACTGTTTGGAATGTTTACAGACGCCGGAGAACCAATCAGCTTCGCTTCACAAAGCTCCGTTGCGCGAAAAGTACGCGAACTGGAGCGCTGCCCGGTCCGCTGTTACAGATATATATCTTTTTTTGAACGTTAATTTCTCAAAATCCACTGAAGCACATATATTGAGACCTACAAAAGGCACATCGGGCTACCAGTCCCTATAATTTTGCCAAGTTTCGTGCAAATCCATTCAGCCCTTCGAGCTAAAAGTGAGGCCCCCCCTTGACGAACCCCCCCCAAATTTTCAAGGGCTGCTCAGAAACAAAATGTGCCATTTTCCTGAAAATGTCAGCCAATTCCGTCCACAAACGCCAAAGTTATTAGACATAGAATTTTCAAAAATCCCATAGGGAAAAAATCCTAACTATATATACCTACTTCAGTGCTATTGAAAGTTTATTCACAGCCCAGCAAAGCCGCCATTAAGCGTTTCGATCCTCATGGGACCTTGATCACATGACACGCTGCCTGGCATTTTCCACCATTTTAAAGTGACAGTGCAACATTTTTTGTAATGGACATAAAAAACATACTTTGTAACTGTTGATTTGCGATAGAATACTCAACAAATACATGCATGAAATGAAATTGCGAATAGTGCCTTAATCACATAATAATAAATACATGATAATAATTTATAATTTATGTGCAAAACCTTCCAATATAAATCCCAAGGGTCAAATTTGATTACTAGTCAAGTCTATACTCACATATCAAACATCATTGTGTTGCTTATGTCTGATATTGGAACTCTAGGAATACAATGTCCATCCTCATAGATAATCATATAAAGATAAGTATATATATATATATATATATATATATATATATATATATATATATATATATATATGTCCAAAATATCCACAAAGTGAGTGTCTTGCGCTCTCAGGCAAAAAGGCAAAGGGGATCCCAAGTATCAAGAAAGCAGTTTATTACACAACGCGTTTCAGCAAAGAAGCCTTGTTCACGTGTAACCTCACATAGAGAACACCAGTTTTAAATAAAGTTTTCCGTACTACAAACTAATAGTCAACATCAAGGTTGGACTAACAAAGATTAATGGCAGACATATTGGAGTGGTCAACAATAAGTGATTCTTAACTTAGTACCACAGAGAAGGTTGCCTACGTTGTTGTTCGTTGCACCTTGGCCCCAAATAAATGACAATGCATGAAAATCAATGCATGAATGCATAAACAATTAAATTAAATTAAACAAATTTAAAACATCCCTGTCAAATACATGTGGAGTCGGCATATATCATTATCAATTATCGTGTCCTTAAACAACATCATTATTTACCCGCGGTGAATTGCGAGCTGTTATCCTTTAGAAAATTATATATATCTGTGACATATTCATAGGCGATGTTATTATAAACCACTTATTAGAAAACAATTATTGTGAATCAATTTAAGTAGCACGAAGGGCCATACAGTGAACGTGATAGGTAGGCAATAGTTCAGCAAAATTTCCTGATGTACAATTCTGGGTATGTCTGATCAAGTATATTCAGTTATAAGTTACGATCTAGATACACTTATAGAAAATATCTATATACAAGCCCCATACTTGAATGAATCAAGGTACTCATGGTCAGATATAACAAGTAAAATACATTGTTGTGGATGACATAAATCTTTTCAAAGAGTATATATATATATACGCCCCATGTTACGGTGAATCGACAATGCTCTATGTCAGGTTTAGTTTGTAAAAAGTAAAGTATATTGTGATAGATAACGTAAGGCATGGTGAAGTACCCAAAGCTAACTAGCATCATACTACATGTAAGATGTACAGAGTCCCAGGTGGTTCCCTTGGATAATTCTCATGGGGCAACACAAGTGCCATCCCAGCTGTTGATCATGTAAGTACTTGGGTATCAAATCTACCTAGTAGTATGTTAGTTCAGAATTTGCCAGTATGTCTTGTACGTGGAAAAGTCAAACCTTGGTGGTTGGTGTCTCAGAATGTGATACAACCTCGAGCAGTGATTCCTGGAGTGCAAAGGTTGGGTACGCCCGTGCAGGTGAAGTCCAGTGGTGGGCCCCCTCCTTTCCTCCTACGGAGTGAAAAAACAAAATCAAGATGTGAGTTAAAAACAATGTTACAAAAATTAAATTAAAAGAACAGATGAAAAATATAATCATTGAAAGAACATCATAATAGAAAAAACATCATACTTGGAAATGTCAGAAGAGGATCTGAAGAGTCAGAACATATTTTACAGAACATATTTTTGATGTCAGCGGACAATTGCTGGATCATAGATAATCATTATTCTCTTAGATGAATTGCTAGTTCCTCATCCATGTTGAGGCCTCCCGGGAATATGGTTTGAAACTCAATTATGAGTTTAGATTCTCGTTTTCTCAAATTCAGTACCCTATCACCCCCTCTCGGATGCCTGGGGACCTGTTCCAATATGAAGAAATTTAAATCAGCAATATTGGAATAGTGTTTTTGTTCGAAATGGCGTGCAACAGGGTATTTGGGGTCTTTGTTGGTAATGGCCCTAAGATGTTCTAGGATTCTTTTTTTGGCAGCGCAACTGGTGCTGCCAATGTACCACAGTTTGCAGGAGCATTCAATGACATATATTACAAAAGTGGTACTACAGGTAAAGAAAGAAGTCAGATTCTTGGTGATGTCATTGTATTCTACAGATCCCCTGTATTTACTATGTTTGCAGGCTTTACAATGGCCACAGGGGTAGAAGCCTATTAGACCATGTTCAGAATTATTTTTGGTATATTGGGTGATGTCATTTCTAACCACTAGGTCACGTATATTCCTGCATCTCTTGTAGGTAATAGTCGGTCGATCTGGAATACTGTTACCTAGAATGGAATCGGTTTTAAGAATCTCCCAATTTTTTGTGAGAAATTTTTTGACTTGTTTGACCTCAGGACTGAAAGTCAAAATGAGTCTGGTGGACTCGTCATTCTCAGTCGTGTCTGATAACCGATTGTTTTCCAGTGTTTCAGATCTTCCTATTTCATCTGCTCTTTCTTTGGCCTTTTTGAGGACCCAACTGGGGTAACCTCTGCTTTTGAACCTAGTTATGATGGTTTCCTGCTCCCTTAGATAAGAGTCATTGGTGTTACAATTTCTTTTCGCCCTCAGCAGCTCTCCGTAGGGAATGCTCCATTTCAGAGCTTCAGGATGGCTGCTTTGTGCGTGAAGCACACTGTTCCCTGCCGTGGCCTTGCGATACAATGAGGTACACATTTTTTGATCTCTAATCTCCAGTTTGACATCCAAAAATTCAGTTTGGCTGTTGCTGATGTTACCCGATAGACAAATATTATAGCTAGGTTCAAAAGCAGAGGTTAAGTCAAAAAACTTCTCACAAAAAATTGGGAGATTCTTAAAACCGATTCCATTCTAGGTAACAGTATTCCAGATCGACCGACTATTACCTACAAGAGATGCAGGAATATACGTGACCTAGTGGTTAGAAATGACATCACCCAATATACCAAAAATAATTCTGAACATGGTCTAATAGGCTTCTACCCCTGTGGCCATTGTAAAGCCTGCAAACATAGTAAATACAGGGGATCTGTAGAATACAATGACATCACCAAGAATCTGACTTCTTTCTTTACCTGTAGTACCACTTTTGTAATATATGTCATTGAATGCTCCTGCAAACTGTGGTACATTGGCAGCACCAGTTGCGCTGCCAAAAAAAGAATCCTAGAACATCTTAGGGCCATTACCAACAAAGACCCCAAATAACCTGTTGCACGCCATTTCGAACAAAAACACTATTCCAATATTGCTGATTTAAATTTCTTCATATTGGAACAGGTCCCCAGGCATCCGAGAGGGGGTGATAGGGTACTGAATTTGAGAAAACGAGAATCTAAACTCATAATTGAGTTTCAAACCAGATTCCCGGGAGGCCTCAACATGGATGAGGAACTAGCAATTCATCTAAGAGAATAATGATTATCTATGATCCAGCAATTGTCCGCTGACATCAAAAATATGTTCTGTAAAATATGTTCTGACTCTTCATATCCTCTTCTGACATTTCCAAGTATGATGTTTTTTCTATTATGATGTTCTTTCAATGATTATATTTTTCATCTGTTCTTTTAATTTAATTTTTGTAACATTGTTTTTAACTCACATCTTGATTTTGTTCTTTCACTCCGTAGGAGGAAAGGAGGGGGCCCACCACTGGACTTCACCTGCACGGGCGTACCCAACCTTTGCACTCCAGGAATCACTGCTCGAGGTTGTATCACATTCTGAGACACCAACCACCAAGGTTTGACTTTTCCACGTACAAGACATACTGGCAAATTCTGAACTAACATACTACTAGGTAGATTTGATACCCAAGTACTTACATGATCAACAGCTGGGATGGCACTTGTGTTGCCCCATGAGAATTATCCAAGGGAACCACCTGGGACTCTGTACATCTTACATGTAGTATGATGCTAGTTAGCTTTGGGTACTTCACTATGCCTTACGTTATCTATCACAATATACTTTACTTTTTACAAACTAAACCTGACATAGAGCATTGTCGATTCACCGTAACATGGGGCGTATATATATATATATACTCTTTGAAAAGATTTATGTCATCCACAACAATGTATTTTACTTGTTATATCTGACCATGAGTACCTTGATTCATTCAAGTATGGGGCTTGTATATAGATATTTTCTATAAGTGTATCTAGACCGTAACTTATAACTGAATATACTTGAACAGACATACCCAGAATTGTACATCAGGAAATTTTGCTGAACTATTGCCTACCTATCACGTTCACTGTATGGCCCTTCGTGCTACTTAAATTGATTCACAATAATTGTTTTCTAATAAGTGGTTTATAATAACATCGCCTATGAATATGTCACAGATATATATATAATTTTCTAAAGGATAACAGCTCGCAATTCACCGCGGGTAAATATTGATGTTGTTTAAGGACACGATAATTGATAATGATATATGCCGACTCCACATGTATTTGACAGGGATGTTTTAAATTTGTTTAATTTAATTTAATTGTTTATGCATTCATGCATTGATTTTCATGCATTGTCATTTATTTGGGGCCAAGGTGCAACGAACAACAACGTAGGCAACCTTCTCTGTGGTACTAAGTTAAGAATCACTTATTGTTGACCACTCCAATATGTCTGCCATTAATCTTTGTTAGTCCAACCTTGATGTTGACTATTAGTTTGTAGTACGGAAAACTTTATTTAAAACTGGTGTTCTCTATGTGAGGTTACACGTGAACAAGGCTTCTTTGCTGAAACGCGTTGTGTAATAAACTGCTTTCTTGATACTTGGGATCCCCTTTGCCTTTTTGCCTGAGAGCGCAAGACACTCACTTTGTGGATATTTTGGACATATATATATATATATATATATATATATATATATATATATATATATATATATATATATATATATACTTATCTTTATATGATTATCTATGAGGATGGACATTGTATTCCTAGAGTTCCAATATCAGACATAAGCAACACAATGATGTTTGATATGTGAGTATAGACTTGACTAGTAATCAAATTTGACCCTTGGGATTTATATTGGAAGGTTTTGCACATAAATTATAAATTATTATCATGTATTTATTATTATGTGATTAAGGCACTATTCGCAATTTCAGAGCATTTATGCATGTATTTGTTGAGTATTCTATCGCAAATCAACAGTTACAAAGTATGTTTTTTATGTCCATTACAAAAAATGTTGCACTGTCACTTTAAAATGGTGGAAAATGCCAGGCAGCGTGTCATGTGATCAAGGTCCCATGAGGATCGAAACGCTTAATGGCGGCTTTGCTGGGCTGTGAATAAACTTTCAATAGCACTGAAATATTGGGTTCGCTTAGTCTATTTTCCGAGAAAGAAGTGGAGTGTTGGACAAATACGATATATATATATATATATATTCACTGAAAAAACCATAGGTTATAGACCATATATAGTTAGGAATTAGCATTTAAAAAACCTTATTTTACTCACACAAAACCATTGAAATTCCATATATAGTTAGTTGCACTAACTATATATCGCGCACCCGCAATCCACTGCTGATCATGTCACATATTACATCATTCATGACATGGTCAGTGACATCACTGATGACATCACTGATGACAACATCCAGTGATTATGTGTTTCTGTAAAGTTTAAATATGTTTTACATATTGAAGAATGAGTGGATGTATAAGTGTCTGAATAAAGGTTTTAGTAGGTGCGTGATTGACTGTATGAGTGAGTGATTAAATGCGTCTTACTGAATGCACGGGTTAGTGACTAAACTGTCTAAAAGTGTGCATCAGTATGTCTGTTGTTGTGCAAGCTGCTGCACGTGTTAATCAGTAGCTATATAAGTAGCTATATGGGTTATTGATTGGTTGCACAAGTATTTGTATGGGAGACTGAGTGTGTGTATGGCTGGCTGGGAGGTGTGTGACTCTGTGCAGATCAATGTGTACTTGTATCAGTGATTCTATAAGAGAGTAACTATGTGTTAGTATATGTTTCAAAAATGTAAGGTGTTCTGTGTTTAACTGTATAGATGAGAAAATGGAAGTGTGATTGATTCTTTTCAGGACTGACTAGGTGTGTGAGTAACTCCATGGATGAGTGGCAGAGTGTGAGTGTCTGTATAGGTGTATGAGTGCATATGATAGTGTTGTAAAGATGAGTGATTGTATGTATGAATGATTGTATGAGTGAATGTGTGTGTAGATATAGGAATCAGTGAGTGCGTATGTAGTAACTAGTATTGGTGTGTCAATGGTTTCAAAAATGATACTCTCTATTTAACACTGGGTGTAACGGAGGTTATATTAGAGTGTGAGGAGATGCATTGTATTATCACATGAATGATATCATCAGTGATGTGATCATTGATGTCAAGTGAGATGTCATCAGTGATGTCATTTGAGATGTCATCAGTGATGTCATCAGTGATGTCACTGACCATGTCATGAATGATGTAATATGTGACATGATCAGCAGTGGATTGCGGGTGCGCGATATATAGTTAGTGCAACTAACTATATATGGAATTTCAATGGTTTTGTGTGAGTAAAATAAGGTTTTTTAAATGCTAATTCCTAACTATATATGGTCTATAACCTATGGTTTTTTCAGTGAATTTTCAAGGTTTTGTAAATGCTAATTCCTAACTATATATGGTCTATAACCTATGGTTTTTTCAGTGAATTTCATTGGTTTTTTAACAGCTAATATCTGTAGCTGTAAAATGTATTCTTCTTTAAATCCAAAAATATATTTTATATGTTTATTAATAACTTTTTTTTTTATATATTTTTTTCTTCGTTCCCGCTTCGCGAATCGGGAAGCTTCCCGTTAGCTGACCTTGATGCCGCGAAATAGACCGCGAGCCGGTAAACGTTTCTTTACCGCAACTGCCGCGTTAGAAAACAACATCGTGACGCCTCCCGTCCGCATGACGTTTCGCGTTGTCGCGTGATACGTCATATGACGTGCTACGTTAGCGAACTCGTACGCTTACCGAGTCGCAAAGCACAGGTTTCTGGAAGCAAACCGGGAGGCCCTGCAAAGCGCGTAACATACACACAGCAGGTCATGTGACTTGGTAATAACACTTTTCATTGGTTCATTTCACTTTCGGTTTCCTAATGATGTAAGACTAGGTCATATGATCTAAAATGAACACTTTTCATTGGTTGAGAACTATTTTTTTTCCCAAATGGTGAAAATCCCTCCTTCTTTCCTCACTCTGACTTTCATCATTGTGAGAGAAAGACCCTTTGTTACCAGTGAGCAATGGCTTCTTTACTAGCTTCAGCTGGTGCTTCCCCACCACCTCCACCACATCCAAGGAAGAGTGGACCACCTGCTAAAGTTATAATTCAGCAAGAAGAGGAAGAAGAGGAACAGGACGACCTAGATAATCTCCCTATTATGGCCAGAAGATCTGTTGTACCGGAAGTAACGGGACCAGAGGGCAGGGAGATGGTGCCAAATATACAAACGAGATTTCGTGAAGTAAAACAAGTCTGCGTACATTGCAGTGGATTCATTTGCTACGCAGAAAGTAGCATCACTCTGATCAATAGAGCTATTGACAATCATGCTCATGTTTGTCCGAAACTCCCCAAACAATAAATTCTTTTTTTTTGTTTTCTTGCTCCTGTTGAGCCCTTTACAATGAATCGTTTTCGTTGCCCCCTCCGAAAAAAAAACAAAAAAAATATAAAACTGTTCAGAAAAATTCAAAAAAAGTAAAAAAATGTTCAGAAAAATAATAAAAAAAATATAAAACAACAAAAACAATTTAAAAAAAAGTTCTTTTCAGAACTACCTCCCCGTTATTAAAAAATTGGTACAATATTTGCAACTGTGCCAACCTCTATTTCTCTTAGTTCGCTTCCCAGTTCGCTCCCCGGTACGCGAACCGGAAGCGAACCCAAACATTTTTTTTAAAAAAAAGAACAGTAAGTATAAGGGAAGGAAACAGACACTTATGTTAAAAGAAAGACAGCTATAAGGGAGTAAACTAGAGATACTATTACCCGTAATCCACTGCTGATGATGTCACATATTACATCATTCATGACATGCTCAGTGACATCATCAGCAGAGGATTGCGGGTAACAGTATCCCTAGTTTATTCCCTATAGCTGTGTTTCTTTTAACATAACTGTCTGTTTCCTTCCCTTATCCTTACTGTTCTTTTTAAAAATTTTTTTTTAGATCAGTCAGAAACAGTGAAAGTAATGAAATATAAAAGACTACGTAGAATATGAGCACTGTATGCAACAACTTTGACACTTACAGAAGCCTCACCTTCTCCATGCCTCCTACACAGTTCTACATGTACATCATAAATGCAAACAGAACAGAATTAATTATACATGTTAAATGGTTTATTTTTGCTGTTCTCAGAATGTATCAAATTTCACTAAAACAGTGACTTGAAGGTATTCATCATATAACAGCGGGGAAAAAAAAACACAATCAAAATGATTGTGTTTAAAAAACCCATACAACATTAGAAATCAGAATTCAGAACTCCTTAAAGTTAACTTACTTTCCATGACGGCCAAGGATGTCCTATGAACAGCTTACACTCTGTTGTGCTGTTATTACTTTCAACCCGCCACTTTCTGAAAGAAAACCTCCATCGTTTTCAAAAACATGTTACATACAATAAATGACTTCTTGCTCTCTACCACAAGATTCCACAAGGCCAAATCTTGTCAGAGCCATGTATAACTCTTGGATTTCTTGTTAGCCAATCCCGTCTTTTCGCATTTCCACAACTTTCAGAATTAAAATGTTGAAGATCATTTACACAATCCTGGACTAGTAATATCTTCCCCTTCTTGCTCAATCATGTTCTACATTTCCTATCACACTGATACTGCTTACTATGAAGCAGACTTACACTACCTTTATGACTAGTACAATTATTTAATTCTCTACATCACTTTTAATCACAAAGCAATGTAAAACAGTAGACAGCATTGCAGACTTACATTCCCTCTACTCCATGTTTTGATTCGCTGCTTCAATTAGCTTATAAAAAGAAATAGTTTTTCTGAACTCATTCAAAGTGCACATATTTCTCAATAACGTCCAGTGTTATGGTAAAAAGTTATGTCTCTGTACTACACTTATCTTCAAGGCCAAATAGTGTAGGAGCCATGAGAACTTCTTGAAATTCCTCAGAGCAATCCCGAGATTCTTTCCCTAAAATTTTGGTTTTAAAAACACCAGGTAAGAGTTTTTAAGGTCATATGGCAATTTTTTTTTGAAAATTAAAACAGAATCATTGCAGAATGACCAGCCATTTCTACACTTTAAATAAGCTGTATAATGTCCTGATGTTATTGAAGAACCATCATGATATATAATTGCTACAGTTACAAAAGTCCTTCCTGATATTGACAACTGTGAAGCCACAAAATTTTTAATTAAAGTTGTCAATTTTGTTCCATCAGGCCTACATCGTTGGAACATTAAAATGACATACTGGCCATATGTTCGTATAAATAATGTGGACATCATTTCAGATTTACATTGCCTACACTCCATATTGTGATCAGCTGCTTTTACTAGCTTATTAAAAGAGACTGATTTACTGTCTGGCAAAGTTAAATATATAAATCTTTCTGAGTCTACACTAGTACTACTTGATACCCTACAGTTCTCGCAGTCATGCTGCCATTGATAAGAAAGCCCAAACAGATGATCTACATCTACACCTTCAGCATACAATACATCAAGCATATACATTAAAAACTCCTGACAATCTTGCTGACTATTTTGAGAGAATTGTGTTTGGCCTGAACATCTGTCTAACAGATTTCGAATTTCAGACACACTTTCTATGTTTGTTCTATCAGTGCTACATTTCTCTAACACAGAATTTAACAAACTGCAAAATCTTTGATCAGAATTGACCACAATCTCTTCTTTTACATTTTGTAGAGAAAACAAAACATTAATCACTACATTAGCATAGCAGTTGACACCAGAACTGTTTTCAAATTGAAAACCAACAACATCTTCAACAGAATCCTTTTTGTTTCTGCTTATAATTTCAGGTTCATCGACTTTTCGTCTTTTTGCTACAACCTCCCCAGTATTGGTCACATTTCTTCGTTTCCGGCCTACCACACGTTTCTCAAACAAAGGATACTGAGGCAAATGTGGCGCATACTCTCTTCTCAACCTATTGTATTCCTTAACACAATCTAGATCCGCACAAATGTTTGTGACATCACACTCAATCAAGTACAATCCCGATAAAGTCCTAACTCGTGACAATGCCACATATGCCATACCCTCCTTGAACACAGAACTGCCAATATTCACCAATGCACAGTCTACACTTAAACCTTGCGATTTATGGATTGTCACCGCATATGCCAAGCAAACAGGAAACTGCTTACGACGAACATATAAGTCTTTTACAAGCAAAAATCTAGCAGAACAACGAGCAATTAGCTGTACTTCCTCAATGCCATCAAATTTAATTTTTAAAAATTCAATTCCATCTCTATTTCTGTATTTCACAAAATCAACAACATTACCCATTGATCCATTTACCAGACCTCTTTCAACATGTAAATTCCTTCTTAAAATTATACGGCAGTTCAAGCACACATTCAGAGTCTTTTCAAAACCCGCAGTTTTAGATATACTCTTCTCTAATGAATCCAATTTTGTTTTCAGATTCTCAGACAAAATAATTGTTGATCCCATATGCTCTACTCTGTCAATAGCTTCCAATTTCACAATCTCTTGCTTTTCTAAATGCAACATTTTGTTGTTGAATTTGGCACATTCTGCAAGAGTTGGCATCAAACATATTCCAGATTTTTTCTCAGTAACTTTCTGAAAAATATTCTCAGGCACAACATCTTCGTCTGGATATAAATTTGTCAGTAATCGTGCATGTAAAGCTTCTTTCCCATGCTCGGTCACTTTTCCAATTCTAACATCTTGTAGAATAGTCTTGTAAACTTCATCCTTTGCCTGACGCATATTTTCATGCAGTTCAGCATAATTGAAGTTTAACCATATATTGACGTTGCCAATACTCCCTAAGCACTTCCTGGTATCTTCATGCGTGAGCATTTTGAACACAGGTTGCCCTTTCACTGGTGTCAGCTGCAGAAGATCTCCGAAAACAATGATGTGTTTGCCACCAAATAACACATCATACTCTGTTTTGAGAACTTCTTGCATTCTCAAATGCACAAAGGCAAGCATGACATTGGAAACCATGCTTACTTCGTCAATGATAAGAAGTTTCATTTTCCTCAAGACTCTTGAAACTTCAAAACAAGCATCTCCAGATAGCTTGTGATATTCTAATTTGTTGTCATGCTCCACTGGCAGCATCAGTAAACGATGTAAAGTAATCCCTTTAATGTTATGTGCTGCCAGTCCAGTTGGAGCGGTGACAACACAAGACAGCGATGACTCTGTCCTTTCCTGCAAATAACATGAAATTGCTTTAATAAGGAAACTTTTTCCAGTTCCCGCTTCTCCACTCACGTACAGTCGGACAGGCTTCAACGACGTACATGAGCACTCTTTCTTGTCATGACTTAATCCATGATCAATTTGCATGGTAAGTTCGTCATATATTTTCCTCTGCTCAACGTTGAGTTGTCTTTCCAACTCTTCTAAGTTAACCGCATCCTCCTGAGCATGTGCCATGGCTCTTTCCACTTCATTCATAGCAGTGGCAGCTTCATTTTCGATAAGAGGTCCTCCTAGTGGATCCTGACTCAATGAAGCAGAACTCTGACTGTCCTGAGAACTGTCTCTGACAATCTCGGCTGCAATCGTTGCTTCCTGCTCAATTTCCACATTCAACATTTCTACATATTTGGGAAAAGCAGGACATTCTATGGTCTCCTTGGCAGCATTGAATGAGTCTTCGTAACAAAGGAAATCTCCAAGCAGTTCCTCTTCTGCACGCCAAGGCTTAAAAAGTTGCAAAAGTGCTAAATAGAAAAACTCCTTTTTTTCAGGAGATTCGCCACTCAATTTTCGATGGTTTATCAAGTGGCATTTTCTTTGCTTGACCAGACATCCCTCACTTCCTATTACAGTATACACTCCTTTCTCAGTATCTTCTTTGATGTTCCTCTTGAATATGTAATTTTGCAGAACCTCATACAGACAAACATTCTCGAGGTGACTGCTTCGATTTGGATAATATGTATCCAACATGTTGCTCTTCAAAATGTCAGTACTGTTTGGCTCCTTTTCCGCCAAATACTCAATTTCCCGCACAGGTTTCAGAACTCGATTACGCGTTGCAGCAAGACCAACACTCGCCCAAACGATACTCCTGGACTTGGCATAGAGACTTGCTGAAGACAACCGGTCAGAACATTCGTAAGCTCCGATTTCTCAATGCGACAACATCTTCAGACTGAAACTGTACAACTTCTTGCTGAGGCTCTTTTCATGGGAAATGTCCTCCCACATATCCTTCAATTCTGTCTTCTCTTTTTTGGTGATGTAAGATGTCACATACCGAGCCACAGCCATACAGTTATCAGCCACAAACTGTATATCCATGTTAGCATTCCACATGGACAAAATCACCGGGTTGTAGTCGTTAATGTACTTAGACTCTTCGTTCCTCTTCAAATTGTATGTGTTTTTAGGTGATTTCTTCATCACATTATGTCGCAGCGAAGACATCAAACTGTTCACTCTTCCTTTAGAAATCACCGATCGTGGAAAGCCGAAACGACATTTGGTGTAGAACTTGTCTTTGTTCCGGAATTTACGACGACAGTACTTTCCACATCGATGGCTTTGGAAACGTAGAACTTTTTCTCTTAGGCTTTTTTTCTCCTTTGCGTTTGGAACAGCACACGTAGAATACTGTTCTATGAAACTCATCACTGAGTCGTCTGCATCCGTTCCAAATTTAGGTGCATCCTTGATCCACAGCAACATATGTATATGAGGAGCACCTCTTGCTTGGTACTCCTTCCTCCAGAAGAAATCCAACACCTCTCCAAGAGGTGGATTCTTCTTATTCATGATGAAAGACATCATACCTTCAAATCTATGATTGAAGTACCTACATACATTGACTGGATCCAAAGAGCACAGTTCTCCGGGTGTCTTGAATTCGATGTTTTCTACGTTAGCATTTGCCTCTCGTAGAAATTCAAGTAAGTCTTCCCAGCCATACTCAGCACAGCTCAAAGTGAGGAACCATGTGGGAGTTCCTAAGTTCCTCAGCATACATTTTAAATCACCATGACGACGGTACCAGTACTCATTAGTACCACGCTGACACGCCATGAGATTAATCAGGTGAGAATCCAAAATACTGTCTTGGACATTGACTTTATCCATAAAGTCACTTGCCGAGATGTTTTGCATGTGTATACCACTTTTCAAGATGTGGTTCACTGCATATGACAGTCCAGACAGATCGCTTTCAAACAGGAGATGAAACAAATAAGGAATGCATTGTCGAAACCTAGGATCTCCTGCATACAATCGCAAAGTCCGGTATTCAGAAGCAGGAATTTGATGAGGTCGCTCATCATATCTTCCTCCCTGACCTGTTGGAAAAAGCTGTGGGAAACACCGAGCTTCCAAACTTTCCTCCCAAACACTAATGGGACTCCCTTTCGCTTGTTTCATTTGAAACAACTCAATAGCATTCCCCATGACTTCCTTGGAATGCAAAGGATGAACACTATAATGTTCATATATTTCTTCACTAGTACAGGGTTCTACTTTCTCAATTTGACCAGCACACAAATCGCTATCCTCTTCCTCACTTACTTCCTCTTCTGCAACATATACATTTTTATAGTATTTATTATATTTTTTCAAATACAATGTTGCCCTTTTGACTTTCCTAACATCTACTAAATCTTGCCATATTTTCTTATTCTTTGTCGGAACCCCATTAACTAAGATAACAAGAGGTTCCTCTTCCACTTTTTCTACTCCAATTGTGTTAATGTTTTTCTTTAAATCTAGAGGCAAATAAATAACTCTTCCCTTTAATCCTCTCTGTAAATCTGATGGAGGCAATTTCCCTGTCTTTGGCTCCATTCTTACAATAGCCTGAAAGGGATGGATACTTTGAATCAAAATAGATTCATAAGTATTTAAATCCTTCAATTCAGAAGGAATCTCAACCAATTCCAGATTATTATGAACTGCTCTAGCAGGCATCTGGTTTTGATTTAATTTGTTACAACAATAAGTACACACACGTTGATCCAATCCCAAATCAAAACAATTTTCTACCATCAAGTATGTTGTAAAATCCTTCCATTCACTATTATTTTCCCTTTCACTTTTTCCATATAAATCCACTAACTTAGTCTGATTCTTATAATAAGTGCGTCGACAACACACACAAGTGAAATTTGGCCTCTCACTTGATTTCACCTCAAATGTCGCAATTTCCCTCTGGAAATTATCTGTACTGGAAACCTGTACACTATCTTCCACATTACTCTCTTCTTCTTGGTCAATTTCAACATTCTCCTCTTTACTTCCAAAGTAACAAAACTCAATTTCTTCACATATATTCTTCACATCTATTTCAGAACCATGCAAAAGAGCAGCGCATAATTGTTTAAGCATAATTGCTGGACTCTTAGCATAATACAACATTCTAACTAATTTCCTCACTTTATTATGATGCACTGCTAGCATCCTGAAATGATGAAAAACACTCTGGCATACTCTCCTGGAAAGACAAGCCAGTGAATGACCATGCAAACCTATCACTTCTCTCACTCTGCAAGGATCTAATTCTTGCAACAACTTCATTTTCTGCTTCAAACTTTTCTTACTAAATGACCGTATAAAATCACAAAGCAAATTGATGGAATCCTGTCGTACACTGCAAATACTACTACACTTCCAGGTGTACACAGGACCCTTAGGACGTCTCCCTAAAACCTCATTACCTAACACCTCTTCTATCTCTGTTCTCACAAGTTTTTCTTTTTCAACTGGACAACCATCTTTCACTTCATAAGCTCGACCACTGGTGTCAACTGCATGCACCAAATCATTATCCTGGAAATAACTCTCCTCATTAAAAAATGCCTCAGAGCTTGAACTATGCATCCATTCTCCAGAAAAAACTTCACAAAAATTACTACGATTAACTATTCTCTTCCATCTACTATTTCTTTTGAAATCATAAATTACCTTGTTTAGCTTCCTAATTCTATTGATTGTCAAAATAAATAACTTACGTTTAATTTCAAATGCCTGATCAATAACTTTCTCAACTATTTTTTTTCTCTTATAAAAAACCACTTTCTGCTGACCTTTCTTAATATTTTTTAACAAATTCCCAATTATCCTGTTGCGGAACATTCGTTTACGAATATCCCTAAACTGTTGTTTCCTTCTACTTTCATGCATAGAGTTATCTCTTACTCTAGCAGTAACATTTCTCATTGGCCTTTCCTTACCATTTGAATTCTTTCTCCTTTTCTGGACTGAAACATTTTCTGTAGTAATATTTTTTTTGACTACACATATTTCTTATGACTGTTTTTCGACTCTTACCCGGTGCTTTCTTGGTGACTTGACAAATCTTTTTGTTAGAGGACTGCTGCATTATTCCATGGTCCTGCGGTCTTTGACGTTTTGCAGCCTTTCTTACTCTTTCTTTTCTAGGCATCCTAAAATCTTGAAATAATCTGCAGTTGAATCTGTGGTAAAATATAATAAAAAATGTTATTAACCACTATTACCCAACAGTAAATTAATAACAGTCATCAAAAACTTAACACACTACTTAAGTATATAATATACTGAAGCCTATCTCCAATTTTTCACTGAACAGGACTCATCTCTTCTTAACCTTGGATAAACCTCACCTACTCTGTGTCCCCTGCACATAATTAAATGTAAAGGGGCAGATTTATATTAACTAGCACATCCCCAGGGATGCACCAGTTAACGTGCACCGCTGCTCTGCCACCCACGGTGTGCCGCATTTACAATCAGATAGGACAAAGCTACATCAAAACCCTGCGCCTGCTTGAAGCAGGCATAGATCTTGACGCAGGTAGGCTGAAAGCTAAAGCAACAACTAAGTGTCGTGTGCAGAAGTTACAAAAAAGGAAAAATGGCGTTTAAACCAGTAATGAGACCATGCTAACGTAATACAGAGTAAAAATATCCAGGATCTACATCAGTTTGGGGTTCACGAACCTGGCAGGTACAAGGCACTGAGGCTTTCCACCGTGCATGTCTCATCCCAAAACATATGTGGTTTGTGAATGAAACAATTTCCCAGACCAAATGCTTTGGATTGGCTACTTCTAAAAAATTAAACACCCCTACTATCCCGGAGTTAGAGGAATATGATGGTTGGAGTAATTTTACTCGTTGTCTATTAAAGATTTACAGGCCCTACTCCGTAACTCTTCCTTTAATATTTCCAGTATAAATCCAAAAGGTTGACTGCTTTGGCAACGTGCCTTATCCACGGTTTAATAACGCTGCCTTTTGCTTTATATAAGTTTTCAAATTGTATGAAATATATACCAATAGGTCGTTATTAACCTTTAGGTAGTGGTTTTCTTCATGAAGTCTGGTCGCTTCCATACACATACAGATTTTCAAAGATGATCAAGAACTTTATCTGAATGGAGAGGAATGCACTGAGACGCCAGATCATTCACTAATGTGTAGGCACATACAGTTACACGGTTCATGCAACAAACACCGATCAAATATGGCTTGCGTGTTGCAAGGCACACCAGTTCCTGCTATCATCCCCACGTTCAAGTTCTTGGACAATGGTAGTTATTTGATGCTCAATAATGAAGATTGTTCTGGGTTAATTAAAAGTATTCATTTTATCGTAACAGTAAATGAACGGGTTATTTGCTGCAGAAATGTTCTATTTCCTCCCACACATGAACATAGGGAGTTTTCAATCTGGCCACAAATACCAACCTTGGCAGCACATTTCAACGGCATGGCAAGAATAAGAGCTATTTTGTCTCAGAGAGAGGTGGCCTTGAGTTCGGCCCGTGAAACTTTCGTGCTTCACACAGCGAACACCCGTACAGAGGTGCAGACCCTTTTAAATACAGATTCGCCTTTCCATTTCAGCAAGATGGTTCGGACTATCTCTAACGCGTCCTCCACAAAGTGCCTGGCGCACTTTTTTAAAGTTGTTACTAGTGGTCTCGTGACTTCATTTGAGAAAATCTTTGGAGTCATCCCTGCTTTCTTACATTCTATTTTTTCCACTCTGCTTCGTGGATTCCCATTTTTACTTGCATTACCAGCGGACGCTCTTGTGCTTTTTTACATTTTTAAATATGGATGTCCCTCCTGTGCAAGCTCCCGCCCTGCAGCTGCTGACACTGTTCCGCAATCGCATGCTAGAATATTATGGCACAATGCCGTTGGCGATATTAAGCACGGCATATAGATTATCTTTTCTATGCTGATGTGATTCCTTCAAATCTAAGACACTAAAGTATCGGCACGCCCTAAACCAACACAAAGAGACCTTCTTAGCAAATAATATATTATGTGTATTAGGGAGGGTGAGATATAAGCAGCCGCGGGCCGTGGAGGGAGTTACGGTGGGGCAGGGAGGCGGGGAGGGGGAGGGGCAGGGTGGAGCCCTCTCCACCCTGCCCCTCCCCCTCCCCGCCTCCCTGCCCCACCGTAACTTCCTCCACGGCCCGCGGCTGCTTATAAGTGTTGCTAACTCTTATTCATTTACAGCATGTTAACATACTGTCACCATTCGCTTTTTATGTACTATTGACTATGCTGGTAATTTTGCTACTGATAATATGTGTACTTGTATAATCTAAGATACTACGCCTGAGAAGACGGCATTAGTAAATAAACATTTCAAATACACATGTGTTCTTCTTAACTCCATGTTCTCGTTTCTAAGAAATATATAACGACCGACTGTTCATGAGTTCCACGTATCCTGAGGTACTATAAGTTCATATTCTGGATTGTCTAAACATTGAGAGTTTGTTATATCCAATGTGACACTGTACCTAGCTTGCTAAGGGGTTTTGATTACTAACGTGAGTTTTGGGACACCCTAATTCGCCGAGGTTCCAATCCTCTGTCCACAGTTCTGTGTCAGAACAGAAACCCTGCGACAGGGGCACCCCTCAACCTTACTGGAGCTTCATCACACTTGCGATACAACTCCAGCAATGCGCCAACTTTACGGCACAAATACGTCACGCATCTGTGCTGTTTTTGCCCCATGATGCGCCGCATTGTAAATGCAGCACACCATAGGTGACGGAACAGCGGCACAGAATGACTAACACATCCCTGGTGATGCGCCAGTCATCATAAATCTATCCCTATGCTTCTTATCTTGTTAGAGATAAACCGCCATATGTATCATCAAAGTTTTTTGCATTTCCTAAATAGCAAACTTTAAGGAATAAATAGCGATTCTTTACCATTCCTAGTTTGCGATGACCTATTTGCTAATTACAAATTACCCATTCATTTCCATGCAGCAGGAGGCCCATAGGAATGAAGGTGCAATTTGCGATTAGCAATTACCTCATCGCAAATTACGAATTTTTCCGACGGTGCAGGGGTGTCTCAAGAACACCCTGCTGCACCCCTGAAAAAGAAATTTGGGGTCATATGGCGCACATAAATTTTGAAAACATTCCTTTACCTCAAAAACGATTTTCAACTCATAATTTGAAAACACTGCACATGGGGAAATGACTTAAAATGTCCTTAAGACACATAAAAGCATTTTTTGATTGCCTTTGCAGCATGTTTCAGTCACCTTTAACATGCCTATGTAACGGAAACATTCAAAATCTAAATTTGCCATGCACAGGTGGGAGCATATTTACAAGCAATTTGCTCCACAGACAAACTTCTTACATTGAAATGGGAAAAATAACATCAGAGACTCTCAATTACCTTATAAAGAAGCAGACACCATTATATCCTTCTCATCAATATTAAAACCATTGCTTTTTCTCAAAAACGATTTACAAGTCATAATTTGAAAACACTCCACAGCTCCTATGCACATAAAAGCCCTGTCAGTACTAATACTTCACATTTTCTCCAATTACAATTTCTCAAAGAAACAAAATCTATTTGTGAAACACTTGAGTCAAAGCAACATTTGAAAAACACAACTTTCTTCATAATTTTCTCCTTAAAGCACACTATTTTCTATCTAAATTAAAGAAATCTTTTCTCACCTTAGGAAATACTTTGAGTTTCAAAACAGTCTCAGAAACACACCAATTTGTCTTCAGCAGAGCAAAAGGTATGCACTCCAGAGTCTGCAGCTATCAAAAGCACAGAAATGCTTTAATTCCTCACACATATCTCTCATGTCACCCAATCAAAACTCTTCCCTCACTTTTTTTCAAAGCAAAACCCTTCCCCCCTCTGCCCCCTCTCTGCTTTTTCTGCATAGCAACCACCTCTTGCAAGACCTCTCACACAACAATGTTGCAATTGAACTCTGAACTCTCAGTGCACCTGCATATCCAGAGCATTCTTTCATTTAATGATTTTTTCTTCGCCACTCAAAATACATCTTTCAACGAACTCATCCATGCACACTAACTTTCTGTTTTCAGCAATCAAAATCCACCAATCACTCTTACTGCTTTATTAACACAGAAACTCCTCAGTTTTTTTCATTTTACACTCTCATTTTTTCAACTGCCATTTCATTGCCACACTTCATCTGACTGCAGGAGAACCTTCTCTCGCCATGTTTTCTGTCTGGATTGTTGGACATAGCTACATCTATTGGGCTCAAAGGTACGCTGAAAACAGGAATTTACCTAACCTCAATTTACAAGATGTGGAAATTAAGTGGTTTGGCCACAGAGGATTAAAATGTCACCAATTGATACCATTGGTGAAAACCTTTATGCATTTGCCCAAACCTGACCTGTTAATTGTGCACTGTGGAGGTAATGATTTGGGCACTTTGACTGGGGTAGGTCTGGAAATGCTTTTAAAGGACACCTTTGAGCAATTGATGGCACTTTTTCCTCAGACTGCCTTGGTATATTCAAATATATGCCAAAGACAGAAATGGAGGTGGTCGAACCAATTTTGTCCACAAATTGAGAAATCGAGGAAGCATGTAAACAAATCTGTTTCAGCTTACATGAGAGACCATGGAATGGGCTCCCTGTACAACAATAACTTGCGTTACTACATGCAAGATATCTACAGAGGAGATGGAGTTCACTTCTCAGATGAGGGCAACAGAGTTTTCACTCTGAATTTAAGAATGTGCATTGGTACCTACTTATAAGTACCTAAATGTACCATAAACCCAAAAGCTCTTCTCAGAGCTACCCTACATCTGATCACTCACAATTATTATTTTACTCTAACTTTTTTCACTAATTTTCAAGAAAGTACGCTCCCCAGAACGCTTCCCGGTTCGCGAACCGAGCGCACTCCACGCAAAAAAACTAAAAAAACGGTATATATTTTTTTGCCCTGCGAGACCCTTTCAAAGCCTCCACATCAAACCTAGGGGGTCAGGGACGATCTACTATGCCCCCTTATGGTCATTTGCCCCTTCGCTTTGGCCTCCTCTTGTCTCTCGATCCTACCGAGAGACAAGATGGCGGCCGCTACGGACTGTTTGGAATGTTTACAGACGCCGAAAAACCAATCAGCTTCGCAAACCTCCGTAACGCGAAAAGTACGCGAAGCGGAGCGCTGTTACAGATATATATCTTTTTTTGAACGTTAATTTCTCAAAATCCACTGGAGCACATATATTGAGACCTAGCAAAGGCACATCGGGCTACCAGTCCCTACAATTTTGCCAAGTTTCGTGCAAATCCATTCAGCCGTTCGATTATTATTATTTTATTTTTTTTTGCCCCGCGGGGCCCTTTTAAAACCTCCACATCAAACGTAGGGGGTCAGCGAGGATCTACTATTCCCCCTTATGGTCATTTGCCCCTTCGCTTTGGCCTCCTCTTGTCTCTCGATCCTACCGAGAGACAAGATGGCGGCCGCTACGGACTGTTTGGAATGTTGACAGACGCCGGAGAACCAATCAGCTTCGCTTCACAAAGCTCCGTTGCGCGACAAGTACGCGTCCTGGGCCGCTGCCCGGTCCGCTGTTACAGATATATATCTTTTTTTAAACGTTAATTTCTCAAAATCCACTGGAGCACATATATTGAGACCTACAAAAGGCACATCGGGCTACCAGTCCCTACAATTTTGCCAAGTTTCGTGCAAATCCATTCAGCCGTTCGGGCTAAAAGTGAGGCCAACAGCCCTATGGAAATTAACATGGGAAAATTGGGACCCCCCTTTTTTCTCGGCCCCCCCTTGACGAACCCCCCCAAAATTTTCAGGGGCTGCTCAGAAACAAAATGTGCCATTTTCCTGAAAATGTCAGCCAATTCCGTCCACAAACGCCAAAGTTATTAGACATAGAATTTTCAAAAATCCCATAGAGAAAAAATCCTAACTATATATACCTACTGGCGACCGCCAGTAGGTAATATATGGCAAAAGACTTTTCTATCTCGATGTGGATAGCACTGTGCTAATCCTATGCTTAAGGACTTTGATAGAAAAACAGACATTTGAGGTGAGTAGATCTAGAGTGTCGCTGGTGTTGAGAGTGCTCGAACAGGAGCTGCTTTCCACCTAAACTTGAGAACTACCCAGAGTTCTCTCCTTCTTTTTTGCATATATATATATAAACACTGTGTCAGAGGTTGCTTTTAATCATTTCAGGTTGGCTTGAGTTGGTATTTTACCAATTCAAAGCTGTAATATTGTGCCTGGAGTGATAAATGGCTTTTGTTATTTGACAGCTCGGCAAGGACTGCACTGTACTAGTCCTATGCTTAAAGACTTTGCTGTTTAAATGGCGAAAGACTTTGTCATTTTCTATCTCGGCATGGATAGCACTGTCTAATCCTATGCTTAAAAACTTTGATAGAAAAACAGACATTTGAGGTGAGCAGATCTAGAGTGTCGCTGGTGTTGAGAGTGCTCTAACAGGAACTGCTTTCCACCTAAACTGAGACCTACCCAGAGTTCTCTCCTTCTTTTTTGCATAATTTATGCGTCACTCTATGCCTGAAAGGGTTTTGTTTTGACTTAATACTGGGTGCTCCCTTGTGTCTGGACAAAGCTATACCTCTCTGAAGAGCTCTAATTAGAGCGAAACACTGTGTCAGAGGTTGCTTTTAATCATTTCAGGTTGGCTTGAGTTGGTATTTTACCAATTCAAAGCTGTAATATTGTGCCTGGAGTGATAAATGGCTTTTGTTATTTGACAGCTCGGCAAGGACTGCACTGTACTAGTCCTATGCTTAAAGACTTTGCTGTTTAAATGGCGAAAGACTTTGTCATTTTCTATCTCGGCATGGATAGCACTGTCTAATCCTATGCTTAAAAACTTTGATAGAAAAACAGACATTTGAGGTGAGCAGATCTAGAGTGTCGCTGGTGTTGAGAGTGCTCTAACAGGAACTGCTTTCCACCTAAACTGAGACCTACCCAGAGTTCTCTCCTTCTTTTTTGCATAATTTATGCGTCACTCTATGCCTGAAAGGGTTTTGTTTTGACTTAATACTGGGTGCTCCCTTGTGTCTGGACAAAGCTATACCTCTCTGAAGAGCTCTAATTAGAGCGAAACACTGTGTCAGAGGTTGCTTTTAATCATTTCAGGTTGGCTTGAGTTGGTATTTTACCAATTCAAAGCTGTAATATTGTGCCTGGAGTGATAAATGGCTTTTGTTATTTGACAGCTCGGCAAGGACTGCACTGTACTAGTCCTATGCTTAAAGACTTTGCTGTTTAAATGGCGAAAGACTTTGTCATTTTCTATCTCGGCATGGATAGCACTGTCTAATCCTATGCTTAAAAACTTTGATAGAAAAACAGACATTTGAGGTGAGCAGATCTAGAGTGTCGCTGGTGTTGAGAGTGCTCTAACAGGAACTGCTTTCCACCTAAACTGAGACCTACCCAGAGTTCTCTCCTTCTTTTTTGCATAATTTATGCGTCACTCTATGCCTGAAAGGGTTTTGTTTTGACTTAATACTGGGTGCTCCCTTGTGTCTGGACAAAGCTATACCTCTCTGAAGAGCTCTAATTAGAGCGAAACACTGTGTCAGAGGTTGCTTTTAATCATTTCAGGTTGGCTTGAGTTGGTATTTTACCAATTCAAAGCTGTAATATTGTGCCTGGAGTGATAAATGGCTTTTGTTATTTGACAGCTCGGCAAGGACTGCACTGTACTAGTCCTATGCTTAAAGACTTTGCTGTTTAAATGGCGAAAGACTTTGTCATTTTCTATCTCGGCATGGATAGCACTGTCTAATCCTATGCTTAAAAACTTTGATAGAAAAACAGACATTTGAGGTGAGCAGATCTAGAGTGTCGCTGGTGTTGAGAGTGCTCTAACAGGAACTGCTTTCCACCTAAACTGAGACCTACCCAGAGTTCTCTCCTTCTTTTTTGCATAATTTATGCGTCACTCTATGCCTGAAAGGGTTTTGTTTTGACTTAATACTGGGTGCTCCCTTGTGTCTGGACAAAGCTATACCTCTCTGAAGAGCTCTAATTAGAGCGAAACACTGTGTCAGAGGTTGCTTTTAATCATTTCAGGTTGGCTTGAGTTGGTATTTTACCAATTCAAAGCTGTAATATTGTGCCTGGAGTGATAAATGGCTTTTGTTATTTGACAGCTCGGCAAGGACTGCACTGTACTAGTCCTATGCTTAAAGACTTTGCTGTTTAAATGGCGAAAGACTTTGTCATTTTCTATCTCGGCATGGATAGCACTGTCTAATCCTATGCTTAAAAACTTTGATAGAAAAACAGACATTTGAGGTGAGCAGATCTAGAGTGTCGCTGGTGTTGAGAGTGCTCTAACAGGAACTGCTTTCCACCTAAACTGAGACCTACCCAGAGTTCTCTCCTTCTTTTTTGCATAATTTATGCGTCACTCTATGCCTGAAAGGGTTTTGTTTTGACTTAATACTGGGTGCTCCCTTGTGTCTGGACAAAGCTATACCTCTCTGAAGAGCTCTAATTAGAGCGAAACACTGTGTCAGAGGTTGCTTTTAATCATTTCAGGTTGGCTTGAGTTGGTATTTTACCAATTCAAAGCTGTAATATTGTGCCTGGAGTGATAAATGGCTTTTGTTATTTGACAGCTCGGCAAGGACTGCACTGTACTAGTCCTATGCTTAAAGACTTTGCTGTTTAAATGGCGAAAGACTTTGTCATTTTCTATCTCGGCATGGATAGCACTGTCTAATCCTATGCTTAAAAACTTTGATAGAAAAACAGACATTTGAGGTGAGCAGATCTAGAGTGTCGCTGGTGTTGAGAGTGCTCTAACAGGAACTGCTTTCCACCTAAACTGAGACCTACCCAGAGTTCTCTCCTTCTTTTTTGCATAATTTATGCGTCACTCTATGCCTGAAAGGGTTTTGTTTTGACTTAATACTGGGTGCTCCCTTGTGTCTGGACAAAGCTATACCTCTCTGAAGAGCTCTAATTAGAGCGAAACACTGTGTCAGAGGTTGCTTTTAATCATTTCAGGTTGGCTTGAGTTGGTATTTTACCAATTCAAAGCTGTAATATTGTGCCTGGAGTGATAAATGGCTTTTGTTATTTGACAGCTCGGCAAGGACTGCACTGTACTAGTCCTATGCTTAAAGACTTTGCTGTTTAAATGGCGAAAGACTTTGTCATTTTCTATCTCGGCATGGATAGCACTGTCTAATCCTATGCTTAAAAACTTTGATAGAAAAACAGACATTTGAGGTGAGCAGATCTAGAGTGTCGCTGGTGTTGAGAGTGCTCTAACAGGAACTGCTTTCCACCTAAACTGAGACCTACCCAGAGTTCTCTCCTTCTTTTTTGCATATATATATATATATATATATATATATATATATATATATATATATATATATATATATATATATGTTTATGCAAAGCTCTGGAGCTCGGGCGAGCACACAACCAATTCCCGCCATCCAGCTCTGTTAGTGCAGCCTTCCGATTGCCATCAGTTTTAGGTTAAGATTGCCAACGCGTTTCTGGGCTCGCTGGCCCCTTCTTCCTGGGCAGGGAAAACACAAGAATGAAACCTTCATTGTTCGTTCACTAGCTTTTTTTTTCCGGCATTTTCCCTCCCATGGGCGTGTCCTCACATCATATGCCCATGGTGCATGTTGGAAAGTGAAGTTCCTAATGCAGGTAAGAATATTCTCTTAGTGAAGGTTCAATTTTGTGCTGTCCCAGTTGATTCTAATCATTATGTTTTGTTCATACTCTGAGTGAGTTTACCGATGTCAGCAGGCGGGCTCCGTCAGCACTTCGGAAAAGGTGCCGTTTCTGTCATGAGAAGTTCAGACTACAGCCAGCTTTCTGTTGATGGAAGTATTCAGCAGCACGCTGTGGTGCCTCTACCCCACGGCCAGGCGCTGTGTTAGAAAATGTTTATGTAAAGCTCTGGAGCTCGGGCGAGCACACAACCAATTCCCGCCATCCAGCTCTGTTAGTGCAGCCTTCCGATTGCCATCAGTTTTAGGTTAAGATTGCCAACGCGTTTCTGGGCTCGCTGGCCCCTTCTTCCTGGGCAGGCAAAACACAAGAATGAAACCTTCATTGTTCGTTCACTAGCTTTTTATTTCCGGCATTTTCCCTCCCATGGGCGTGTCCTCACATCATATGCCCATGGTGCATGTTGGGAAGTGAAGTTCCTAATGCAGGTAAGAATATTCTCTTAGTGAAGGTTCAATTTTGTGCTGTCCCAGTTGATTCTAATCATTATGTTTTGTTCATACTCTGAGTGAGTTTACCGATGTCAGCAGGCGGGCTCCGTCAGCACTTCGGAAAAGGTGCCGTTTCTGTCATGAGAAGTTCAGACTACAGCCAGCTTTCTGTTGATGGAAGTATTCAGCAGCACGCTGTGGTGCCTCTACCCCACGGCCAGGCGCCGTGTTAGAAAATGTTTATGCAAAGCTCTGGAGCTCGGGCGAGCACACAACCAATTCCCGCCATCCAGCTCTGTTAGTGCAGCCTTCCGATTGCCATCAGTTTTAGGTTAAGATTGCCAACGCGTTTCTGGGCTCGCTGGCCCCTTCTTCCTGGGCAGGGAAAACACAAGAATGAAACCTTCATTGTTCGTTCACTAGCTTTTTATTTCCGGCATTTTCCCTCCCATGGGCGTGTCCTCACATCATATGCCCATGGTGCATGTTGGGAAGTGAAGTTCCTAATGCAGGTAAGAATATTCTCTTAGTGAAGGTTCAATTTTGTGCTGTCCCAGTTGATTCTAATCATTATGTTTTGTTCATACTCTGAGTGAGTTTACCGATGTCAGCAGGCGGGCTCCGTCAGCACTTCGGAAAAGGTGCCGTTTCTGTCATGAGAAGTTCAGACTACAGCCAGCTTTCTGTTGATGGAAGTATTCAGCAGCACGCTGTGGTGCCTCTACCCCACGGCCAGGCGCCGTGTTAGAAAATGTTTATGCAAAGCTCTGGAGCTCGGGCGAGCACACAACCAATTCCCGCCATCCAGCTCTGTTAGTGCAGCCTTCCGATTGCCATCAGTTTTAGGTTAAGATTGCCAACGCGTTTCTGGGCTCGCTGGCCCCTTCTTCCTGGGCAGGGAAAACACAAGAATGAAACCTTCATTGTTCGTTCACTAGCTTTTTATTTCCGGCATTTTCCCTCCCATGGGCGTGTCCTCACATCATATGCCCATGGTGCATGTTGGGAAGTGAAGTTCCTAATGCAGGTAAGAATATTCTCTTAGTGAAGGTTCAATTTTGTGCTGTCCCAGTTGATTCTAATCATTATGTTTTGTTCATACTCTGAGTGAGTTTACCGATGTCAGCAGGCGGGCTCCGTCAGCACTTCGGAAAAGGTGCAGTTTCTGTCATGAGAAGTTCAGACTACAGCCAGCTTTCTGTTGATGGAAGTATTCAGCAGCACGCTGTGGTGCCTCTACCCCACGGCCAGGCGCCGTGTTAGAAAATGTTTATGCAAAGCTCTGGAGCTCGGGCGAGCACACAACCAAAACACACACACACTCAGTCTTCCATACATCCACTCATTCTTCAATATGTAAAACATATTTAAACTTTACAAAAACACACAGACACTAGATGATGTCATCAGTGATGTCATTTGAGATGTCATCAGTGATGTCATCAGTGATGTCATTTGAGATGTCATCAGTGATGTCATCAGTGATGTCACTGACCATGTCATGAATGATGTAATATGTGACATCATCAGCAGTGGATTGCGGGTGCGCGATATATAGTTAGTGCAACTAACTATATATGGAATTTCATTGGTTTTATGTCAATAAAATGTCCAGCTAACTATATATGGTCTCTAACCTATGGTTTTTTCAGTGAATTTTCAAGGTTTTGTAAATGCAAATTCCTAACTATATATGGTCTATAACCTATGGTTTTTTCAGTGAATTTCATTGGTTTTTTAAAAGCTAATATCTATAGCTGTAAAATATATTCTTTATTACGTGACGTATCACGTAGCCACGTGAGACGCCTCATGACGCGTCGCATAACCGTGATGTATCGGCTCTGCAGCGCAAACAAAACCCGTAACGTAAGCGTGCCGGAGCACGCTTACAGATATATATATTTTTTTTAACCTTAATTAGACAAAATCCACATGTGCACATATCTTGAGGCCTTGCAAAGGCACATCAAACAAACAGTCCCTACAATTTTGCCAAGTTTGCTGGAAATCTATTCCCTTAATTTTTTTTTTACTATTTCTCTTGGTTTTCCCCTTGTTACGCTTACCGGGACGCGAACCGGACGCTCCAAAAACACAAGATGGCGGACTCCCGTTACGCTGCCGGTTAGCTGCCCGGTTCGCGTACCGGGAAGCGCCTCTACCGCGAAAAATCGCGGGGGACTTTAATATCCCCCTCATCAATCTTAGGGGGTCAGGAGGGGTTTACCTTGCCCCCTTTCCTTCATTTCCCCCTTCTTTTTTCACCACATCTTGTCTCTCGAACCTACCGAGAGACAAGATGGCGGCCGCTCCGGACTGTTTACAATGTTGACAGCTACGCTGCCGGTTAGCTGCCCGGTTAGCTGCCCGGTGAGCTGCCCGGTGAGCTGCCCGGTGAGCTGCCCGGTTCGCGTACCGGGACGCGCCTCTACGGCGTAAAATCGCAAAAAACATTTTTTTTAAATTTTTTGCCCCGCGGGGCACTTTAATATCCCCCTCATCAATCCTAGGGGGTCAGGAGTGGTCTACCTTGCCCCCTTTCCTTCATTTCCCCCTTCGTTTTTCACCACATCTTGTCTCTCGATCGTACCGAGAGACAAGATGGCGGCCGCTCCGGACTGTTTAGAATGTTGACAGACACCGGAGAGCCAATCAGCTTCGCTTCGCGAAGTTCCGTTACGCGTCAGGTACGCGAACCGGGGCGCTAACCGGAGCGCTGTCACAGATATATATATTTTTTTAAACGTTAATTTCTCAAAATCCACTGGAGCACATATATTGAGACATAGCAAAGGCACGTCGGGCAAACCATATCTACAATTTTGCCAAGTTTCATGTAAATCTATTCAGCCGTTCGAGCTAAAAGTGAGTCCAACCGCCCTATGGAAAAATGAATGGGAAAAACGCGTTCTGGGACCCCCCTTTTTTCTCGGCCCCCCCTTGACGAAACCCCCCCAAATTTCAGGGGCTGCTCAGAAACAAAATGTGCCATTTTCCTGAAAATGTCAGCCAATTCCGTCCACAAACGCCAAAGTTATTAGACATAGAATTTTCAGAAATCCCATAGAGAAAAAATCCTAACTATATATACCCACTGGCTATCGCCAGTAGGTAATATACATATGTAAACATATATAATCTGCATATCTATATAAATATAAATGCATGCATACATATACATATATGCATACATATGCATGTTATTTACATGAAAGTTTTAAAAACACTAATAAAAGCAAAGCTAAAAAGCCACCTCATTACAAACAGAATGGCTTTAACTTAAACGAGGGCGAGATCTATTGCATTTTCAATGCTTGTTTACTTTGGTTCTATCAAGAAGGCATTCAGATGTGTCACACATTTGCCATAAATTCTGAATGTTAGCACTCTAGTTGCTCATTAGATCACGGTAGTAAAGCTAGTGCTCACCAGGGAAGTCTGCTGCTAATCATGGTTTGCAGCCATTTTCCCGCATTTTTTATCCCGCAGACTTTCAGTCCGCATACCATTATCCCGCAAGGTCATTGACCTCGCATACCATTATCCCGCATTTTTTCAAAACGCATGTGCATTTATCGCGCATGCCTTTACAAAGAATTACGTTTTAAAGGCATGTATGGTAAATGCATTTGCGTTGTGAAAACCACGATGACGAGAGAGGTAAGTGGGTTTGTGTTAATTTTTTCGTGGGTTAGTGATTGTGTAGTGTAGTGTAGTGTTGTGTAGTGTAGTGTTGTGTTAGTGTAGTGTAGAGTTGTGGTGGTTGTTTAGTGTAGGGTCATGCTAGGGGTAGTGTTTTAGGGTTTAGGGTTGTGTTGTAGTGTTTGCGTAGTGTAGGGTCATGCTGGGGGTAGTGTTTTAGGGTTTAGGGTAGTGTTGTAGTGTTTGCGTAGTGTAGGGTCATGCTGGGGGTAGTGTTTTAGGGTTTAGGGTTGTGTTGTAGTGTTTGCGTAGTGTAGGGTCATGCTGGGGCTAGTGTTTTAGGGTTTAGGGTAGTGTTGTAGTGTTTGCGTAGTGTAGGGTCATGCTGGGCGTAGTGTTTTAGGGTTTAGGATAGTGTTGTAGTGTTTGCGTAGTGTAGGGTCATGCTGGGGGTAGTGTTTTAGGGTTTTGGGTAGTGTTGTAGTGTTTGCGTAGTGTAGGGTCATGCTGGGGTGTAGTATTTTAGGGTTTAGGGTAGTGTTGTAGTGTTTGCGTAGTGTAGGGTCATGCTGGGGGTAGTGTTTTAGGGTTTTGGGTAGTGTTGTAGTGTTTGCGTAGTGTAGGGTCATGCTGGGGGTAGTGTTTTAGGGTTTTGGGTAGTGTTGTAGCGTTTGCGTAGTGTAGGGTCATGCTGGGGTGTAGTGTTTTAGGGTTTTGGGTAGTGTTGTAGTGTTTGCGTAGTGTAGGGTCATGCTGGGGTGTAGTGTTTTAGGGTTTTGGGTAGTGTTGTAGTGTTTGCGTAGTGTAGGGTCATGCTTGGGGTAGTGTTTTAGGGTTTTGGGTAGTGTTGTAGTGTTTGCGTAGTGTAGGGTCATGCTGGGGGTAGTGTTTTAGGGTTTTGGGTAGTGTTGTAGTGTTTGCGTAGTGTAGGGTCATGCTGGGGGGTAGTGTTTTAAGGTTTTGGGTAGTGTTGTAGTGTTTGCGTAGTGTAGGGTCATGCTGGGGGTAGTGTTTTAGGGTTTTGGGTAGTGTTGTAGTGTTTGCGTTGTGTAGGGTCATGCTGGGGGTAGTGTTTTAGGGTTTAGGGTAGTGTTGTAGTGTTTGCGTAGTGTAGGGTCATGCTGGGGGTAGTGTTTTAGGGTTTAGGGTAGTGTTGTAGTGTTTGCGTAGTGTAGGGTCATGCTGGGGGTAGTGTTTTAGGGTTTAGGGTAGTGTTGTAGTGTTTGCGTAGTGTAGGGTCATGCTGGGGGTAGTGTTTTAGGGTTTAGGGTAGTGTTGTAGTGTTTGCGTAGTGTAGGGTCATGCTGGGGTGTAGTGTTTTAGGGTTTGGGGTAGTGTTGTAGTGTTTGCGTAGTGTAGGGTCATGCTGGGGGTAGTGTTTTAGGGTTTAGGGTAGTGTTGTAGTGTTTGCGTAGTGTAGGGTCATGCTGGGGTGTAGTGTTTTAGGGTTTTGGGTAGTGTTGTAGTGTTTGCGTAGTGTAGGATCATGCTGGGGGTAGTGTTTTAGGGTTTAGGGTAGTGTTGTAGTGTTTGCGTAGTGTAGGGTCATGCTGGGGGTAGTGTTTTAGGGTTTAGGGTTGTGTTGTAGTGTTTGCGTAGTGTAGGGTCATGCTGGGGGTAGTGTTTTAGTGTTTAGGGTTGTGTTGTAGTGTTTGTGTAGTGTAGGGTCATGCTGGGGGTAGTGTTTTAGGGTTTAGGGTAGTGTTGTAGTGTTTGCGTAGTGTAGGGTCATGCTGGGGTGTAGTGTTTTAGGGTTTTGGGTAGTGTTGTAGTGTTTGCGTAGTGTAGGGTCATGCTGGGGGTAGTGTTTTAGGGTTTAGGGTAGTGTTGTAGTGTTTGTGTAGTGTAGGGTCATGCTGGGGGTAGTGTTTTAAGGTTTAGGGTAGTGCTGTACTGTTTGTGTAGTGTAGGGTCATGCTGGGGGTAGTGTTTTAGGGTTTAGGGTAGTTTAGTTGTTTAGTGTATGCTAAAGGCATATTCGTTCTAAAAGTTTTCGTTATTTTAATTTGCGGCCTAATAGTACATGCAGGATTTTTTTTGCGGACTGATGGTATGCGGGATTTCGTCATATATTCGCTAATCATACTTTCTATGGCAAAATGAACCCCCTCATTTTGTTCCTTTTTAAATTAAATGTTTTAAGAGTTACCACTTTATTCCAATCAAGATGGCTTCAGGTGTGCCATACCTTTGTAATAAGTAGGACTGTTAGCACTCTAGTTGTTCTTTAGAACACTCTGGGACATTCTGTCATTGGGCTATAGTTGGGCTACATCTGGCTGATATTTGGGCTACATTTGTTTTTTTTGTCTCTGGTGGCCATCTTTGGGCTACATTGGGCTACATTGGGCTACATTGGGCTACATTTGGGCTCCAACATATATATAGCCCAATGTAGCCCAATATATATTTTTCAAAGTCAATTTTCGTAAAAACCACTGGAGCCTATATCTTGAGACATAGCAAAGGCACATCAGGCTACCAGTCCCTACAATTTTGCCAAGTTTGGTGTAAATCCATTCAGCCGTTCAGGCTAAAAGTGAGGCCAACCGCCCTATGGAAAATTGCATGGGAAAAACACGTTTTGGGACCCCCCTTTTTTCTCGGCCCCCCCTTGACGAAACCCCCCCATATTTTCAGGGGCTGCTCAGAAACAAAATGTTCCATTTTCCTGAACATTTCAGCCAATTCTGTCCTCAAACGCCAAAGTTATTCGACATAGAATTTTCAAAAATCCCATAGGAAAAAAATTCTAACTATATATACCTACTGGCTAGGTAATATATATATATATATATATTCACTGAAAAAACCATAGGTTATAGACCATATATAGTTAGGAATTAGCATTTACAAAACCTTGAAAATTCACTGAAAAAACCATAGGTTATAGACCATATATAGTTAGGAATTAGCATTTAAAAAACCTTATTTTACTCACACAAAACCATTGAAATTCCATATATAGTTAGTTGCACTAACTATATATCGCGCACCTGCAATCCACTGCTGATGATGTCACATATTACATCATTCATGACATGGTCAGTGACATCACTGATGACATCACTGATGACATCTCAAATGACATCACTGATGACATCACTGATGACATCTCATTTGACATCAATGACCACATCACTGATGATATCATTCATGTGACAATACAATGCATCTCCTCACATTTTAATATAACCTCTGTTTCACCCAGTGTTAAATACAGAATATAATTTTTGAAACCATTGACACACCAATACTAGTTACTACATACGCACTCACTGATTCCTACGTCTACACACACCTTCACTCATTCACCCATACTATCATTCATACATACAATCACTCATCTTTACAACACTATCATATGCACTCATACACCTATACAGACACTCACAGTCTGCCACTCATCCATGGAGTTACTCACACACCTAGTCAGTCCTGTAAAGAATCAATGACACTTCCATTTTCTTGTCTATACAGTTAAACATAGAGCACCTTACATTTTCAAACATATACTAACACATACTTACCTTGTTATACAATCATTGATACAAGTACACATTGATCTGCACAGAGTCACACACCTCCCAGCCAGCCACACACACACTCAGTCTCCCATACAAATACTTGGACAATCAATCAGTAACCCATATAGTTAATCATATAGCTACTGATCAAAACATGCAGCAGTTTACAGAACAACAGACATAATGATGCACAAATTAAGACACTTTAGTCACTAACCCATGCACTCAGTGAGACACATTTAATCACTCACTCATGCATTCAGTCATGCACCTACTAAATCCTTTGTCCAGACACTTATACTTCCACTCATTCTTCAATATGTAAGACACATTTTAACTTTACAGAAACATACAGTCACTGGATGTTGTCATCAGTGATGTCATCAGTGATGTCATTTGAGATGTCATCAGTGATGTCATCAGTGATGTCACTGACCATGTCATGAATGATGTAATATGTGACATCATCAGCAGTGGATTGCAGGTGCGCGATATATAGTTAGTGCAACTAACTATATATGGAATTTCAATGGTTTTGTGTGAGTAAAATAAGGTTTTTTAAATGCTAATTCCTAACTATATATGGTCTATAACCTATGGTTTTTTCAGTGAATTTTCAAGGTTTTGTAAATGCTAATTCCTAACTATATATGGTCTATAACCTATGGTTTTTTCAGTGAATTTCAATGGTTTTTTAATAGCAAATATCATAAGCTGTCGAATGTCAAGTACGTGGTAAGTGAAAACATTTTCGTGTTTATGCACACTGATCTGCTTTGAATGGTGCCCCCCCCCCCTCATTTCTATTAGGAGTACTCTCTCTTTGCAGATAGTGAAAGGTAGTTAACGCAGGTCTTTGCCCCCATTGTAATCCGTCGTGCCTGCTTCTCTCTCCATTTGATTCATTGTTATCCAAGTATTTACTGTTTTAGAATTAGTTCTCTTTGGTTCATTCTCTATTTACAAACAAACACAGAGTCGCAATACTCTGTTTAGTCTTTGCAGATAACGAAAAATCGTGTAAAAAAAAAAGAAAAGGAATCGAGCAAAATCAGTAGGCCACTAATGGGATCTCTTTTTGACCTCGCTAAAATAGAAACATTAGGAACAACCCCTCATGACAAATACAAAACTAGTGAGATGAACTGAACTCCACACAATGATGGCTGCAAAACAGCTCTGCTCCGCCACCCACCCCGCCCAAAATAACGATAAAGAACGGCTGCCATGATTGGTTGCGGAATGACCACGACGGAGCTACGAAATGGTGCTGCTCTCATGCTAACCCCAGCTTCAGTCTGAAACATCCAGAAACACTGTAGACTACCAATTCGATCAGTTCCGGTAGCGCCCCAATGTAACCCGGTAGAGAAGAACTAGCCCTCCCCTCTTTGACTGATGGTTCTTGTTGCCTGTCCCTTCTGTTGTCATTTAACAGAACTATTTAGCCTGCTGAAAGGGGTTGTGTTCCGACCGCTGGTTGGTGGAGACATTTTGACTATATTCTGTACCTGCGTTGTCGCGTAATGCGTCATATGACGCGCCGCGTTAGCGCATCCGGAAGTCATCCGGGGCGCGCAGCGCGTAACGTAAGCATAACAAGTCATGTGACTTGTTAATAAAACTTTTCATTGGTTCATTTTACTTTTCTTATTGTAATGATGAAAGGCTTGATCATATGACCTAAAAATTACGCTTTTCATTACTTCCGAACATTATTTTTTCTTAAATATATGTTATAATGTTCCAGGCTAATGTACTTTCCCGGAAATTTTACAACTGTCCTGCAAGTAAAATATATTCTTTTTTCGAGAAAAAGAGCGTTTCTTCGTCCCATGACGGAGCCGTTGAGCAAAAGAGGGTCGACCTGCTGTCTTAGTCGCCGATACGCCTGAATATGAGATTCTTATCGATCACTTTATGTTGCAGGAATAGAAAACACAACAGCCCTTGACCATTTATCTTTACTGCGTTCCTTCGTATTATACCTTTTACCCTTCATGTAATTGGTCTGCTTTATTTCACTTGCCTTTTAATGATTCTAAAACAGTGACTATTATTAAAAACTTTACCAATGTATATACTACTACCATGTTTTCTTTTAAAAACCTTTATTGTGAAAATTTCATTATACAAATACGAGCCTATAACCACGTGGGCCGGCCACGGAGCAAACTGTAATCGTATATGATAAATAGACATTTACACTGTAGAGGAACGTAACGGGCGGGCCATTAGGTTGCAAGAACTAAGGTGTCTAACAGTTACGGAATCGGTGGACGTACATTTTATAATTAAAATACGACAGGGCCAGTTACAATAAAATTATCTAGATATACATTTGCGGGCAAGTACCATGGGTGACGTTAATTCGAACTTTCAACAGTACAGTAATCAATAACACATCAGAACTTAATATCAATAGGGATGTCGAAATATTCAATCAATTCTCGTCCCCGCCCGCCATGTGCTTCAAAACTGCATACGTATCTCGTGATTTCAAGGTTCTGCAACCAGTACACAACAAGGAGTTACGAGTCCCATTTATTCTGGCGCCATTTTGGGCGAGGACGGGCAGGTCCAGGATATAGTCAAAATGTCTCTACCAACCATCGACTATGATGATGTTCATATGCTGTATTTATTAGAGTAACACTCAGATGTCCACATGAAATAAATTTGCCACAATCTAAACATGTCATTTTAATCTTTCCAAATTTCTTCTAAATATTTGGGACCGTTTCCCTTGCCTCTGAAGCTCTCAGTGCCACTTCTTTGATGAATGTACTAGCAGGTCAGGGGTTCTCCTCCAAATCTCTCTTTTATGCAGCACTATAATTAATTGTTGCCACCTCTCCATATGACGATGCATGGTATAGTTACCACAACTATATTTTTTTTCGGTTCCTCTAGAGAGTTCATCGTGGCAGATGAAGCGTGTAACGTACCGGGCATTTACCTTTTTTTGCATGTACAGGAAAGGAAAAAAAAATCGAGCGTCCGAGTTCTAAGGTGTCCCAGGGCCATTTTAGTGGACCAGGCCCAAATCCAAAGAACAGGCCGCCATTTTGAGAGTCCTGTTGCAGCCGCCTGTCGCTGTAGCATCAAGAGCAGCCGAAACTCAGCTGAATGGCAACTGAAACGGTAAAGGGGCGCCCCACTACAGCAGACGAGCCAGGCCCAAATCCAAAGAACTGCTGTCTCACAGGCTAATGGGGCGACCCACGCCGAGTTTCAGCATTGTAGGATGACCACACAAGTACAGCAACTTGCTAGACATCACCTCGGTGCCATCCGGATCTCGGCGCCCCACTGCAGATGAAGTGCCTCTCAACTATGAAACCACCACGGTGACATCCGGATCTTGGCGCGTTGTGCTGCCTTCGGCCTATTCGCACATCGGTCCGCTACTGACGCCATCTCACAGGCTAATGGGGCGACCCACGCCGAGTTTCAGCATTGTAGGATGACCACACCAGTACAGCAACTTGCTAGACATCACCTCGGTGCCATCCGGATCTCGGCGCCCCACTGCAGATGAAGTGCCTCTCAACTATGAAACCACCACGGTGACATCCGGATCTTGGCGCGTTGTGCTGCCTTCGGCCTATTCGCACATCGGTCCGCTACTGACGCCATCTCACAGGCTAATGGGGCGACCCACGCCGAGTTTCAGCATTGTAGAATAACCACACCAGTACAGCAACTTGCTAGACATCACCTCGGTGCCATCCGGATCTCGGCGCCCCACTGCAGATGAAGTGCCTCTCAACTATGAAACCACCACGGTGACATCCGGATCTTGGCGCGTTGTGCTGCCTTCGGCCTATTCGCACATCGGTCCGCTACTGACGCCATCTCACAGGCTAATGGGGCGACCCACGCCGAGTTTCAGCATTGTAGGATGACCACACCAGTACAGCAACTTGCTAGACATCACCTCGGTGCCATCCGGATCTCGGCGCCCCACTGCAGATGAAGTGCCTCTCAACTATGAAACCACCACGGTGACATCCGGATCTTGGCGCGTTGTGCTGCCTTCGGCCTATTCGCACATCGGTCCGCTACTGACGCCATCTCACAGGCTAATGGGGCGACCCACGCCGAGTTTCAGCATTGTAGGATGACCACACCAGTACAGCAACTTGCTAGACATCACCTCGGTGCCATCCGGATCTCGGCGCCCCACTGCAGATGAAGTGCCTCTCAACTATGAAACCACCACGGTGACATCCGGATCTTGGCGCGTTGTGCTGCCTTCGGCCTATTCGCACATCGGTCCGCTACTGACGCCATCTCACAGGCTAATGGGGTGACCCACGCCGAGTTTCAGCATTGTAGGATGACCACACCAACTTGCTAGACATCACCTCAGTGCCATCCGAATCTTGGCATCTCAACGCCTAGTGGTATCTTCCATACAAAAAATATTGTTACGCTGCCTTTGGCCCCATTCGCACATCAGTCCGCAACTTAGACATCACCTCGGTGCCATCCGGATCTTGGCATCTCAGCGCCTTGTGGTGTCAGTCAGAAAATATTGTTGTGCTGCCTTCGGCCTATTCGCACATCGGTCCGCTACTGACGCCATCTCACAGGCCAACGGGGCGCCCCACGCCGACTTTCAGCATTGTAGGATGGCCACACCAGTACCACAACTTGCAAGACACCACCTCGGTGCCATCCGGATCTTGGCATCTCAGCGCCTTGTGGTCTCTTCTACACCGGAAATATAGTAGAAAATATTGTTGCGCTGCCTTTGGCCCCATTCACACATCAGTCCGCTACTGACACCATCTCACAGGCCAACGGGGCGCCCCACGCCGACTTTCAACATTGTAGGATGGCCACAGAAGTGCGACAACTTACTAGACACCACCTCGGTGCCATCCGGATCTTGGCGCGTTGTGCTGCCTTCGGCCTATTCGCACATCGGTCCGCTACTGACGCAAACTCACAGGCCAACGGGGCGCCCCACGCCGACTTTCAGCATTGTAGGATGGCCACACCAGTGCGGCAACTTCCTACACACCACCTCGGTGCCATCCGGATCTTGGCGCGTAGTGAAGCTGCAGCAGCTGCAAATAAGCTTCAGACAGTGTTACAACCGCTGCTCAGAACTCTCAACTATGACACCACCTCGATGCCATCCGGATCTTGGCGCGTTGTATTGCCTTCGGCCTATTCGCACATCGGTCCGCTACTGACGCCGCCTCACGTGCCAACGTATTTTCTCCGCATTTTATACCCTATGCCGCATAACAGGTCATGTGACTTGTTTATAAAACTTTTCATTGGTTCATTTTACTTTTGGTTTCCTAATGATGGAAGGCTTGATCATATGACCTAAAAACAACACTTTTCATTGGATGAAAACTTTTTTTTTCCCCCAAACGATGAAAGCCCCACCTTGTTTCTGGATGTTTCAGACTGAAGCTGGCGTCACCATGAGAGCACCACCATCTCGTAGCTCCGTCGTGGTCATTCCGCGAGCAATCATGGCAGCCGCTCCCCACCAGAAGCCTGCAGGAGTCGGGGCCCCCAAAACTTTTGATGAATTCTCAAGGCGGAGGGGACGCTTTCGAGAATGGGGTCCAAGACCTAGCAGACAAGCGTCCGATTTCCAAGGTGTCCCAGGGCCATTTCAGTGGACCAGGCCCAAAAAGGAAACAGCCTGCCGCCATTTTGAGAGTCCTGTGACAGCCGCCTATCGCTGCACCGCAAGAGTGGGCGCAACTCAGCTGAATGGCGGATTTTGACACAGTGGACCAAAAGCGGACGGAATGGCAACTGAAACGGTAAAGGGGCGCCCCACTACAACAGACGAGACTCCACCTGGAGAGGCCCGTTCACGCCGCCTCCCCCGGGGCGCTCCACGCCGTTATTCGGAGCAGCATTGTAGGATACCAAAACCAGTGCGGCAACTTACTGGACATCACCTTGGTGCCATCGTTCTGCTGCCTTGGAACTATTCGCACAACAGTTTGCTACTGATGACCCACCCCCCGCGACGCCCCACGCCGTTATTTGCTGGGTGGCAACTTACTAGACATCACTTTTGTGTCATCTAGATTTCGGCGCGTTCTGCTGCCTTGGAACTATTCGCACAACAGTTTGCTACTGATCACCCACCCCCCGCGACGCCCCACGCCGGAAATCTGGACGTTGTGCTGCGTTGGGACTATTCGCACAGCCGACCGCTACTTCGTTGTTTTTCTCTAAAAATGTTTATATGTTATTACTATTTTTGTTTTCTTGTATATATTTATAAATTATTAAAGTTTTATAATCTTACTACTTTGTCGGAGTGCTATATATTTTTAATGTGACACATAATTGTAAAAACTTTGATGTACAAAGAGTCATCCCTGGAATCTTCCGCTTCACGCTCGGTCCCCTCCCCAATCACAATACAGAATGGTTTTCAGATAATAGCAACGCTTCTGCTGTGACGGATCTCATCGAGTGTGGGCCTTGATCTACTATAACTCCTTTGAAGACGGGTGATTCTTTACAGCTGTGGCCATAAACTACATCTGCAGGGCTAGCTGATAGCCTAGGACCGGCCTGGACAATCGGACACAGAGGAAAAGGAGTGTCAGAGGGTGCGGTAGTGAATAGGGCGAAAGGGAGGTGTCGGGCGGGCACAGGGTGTGATTCTCAGGGAAGAACAGCGCAGATGGGGGGAGGTTTATTACCCATGCATAAAACAGAGAGCGGGGGTGACCACTGCCTGGGGGAGATGCTTGCGAGGGTGGGGAGCCATGCTAAGGATCGACAGCGTTCACAGAGTGGATCTGGTCAAGGCATCTAAAATGGCTGCCGTGCACGACAAAAGTGTGGCATTTGAAAAAAGACAAGATGGCGCACACAATGTTTTTCAACAATTCCTGATTTCCTTCGAATCGAACGTTAACAGACGTTGGGGCATATTACCAAAGTTAAGCGATATTTATCCCTAACGATGCATTGCAAAGATTTTTTTACCGTCAGAAATTATCGCAGATAAACCTTGCTATTATCAAGGTTTATCGCAAATACGATAAAAAACGAGCGCAATGCATTAATGTCGCTGAAAACTCCGCGATATTCATGCATTACCGAGCTAATGCTCTTAGCCATGTTATCCACCTCCCATTGGATAACATGGCTAAGAACTGCTCAGGGCAGCTGTTACTTTTTGGAGATATTCGCGCTTATCTCGAATATTTCCAAAAGTTGATAATAGGAGATAGCGATGTTAGCGACTGTTTCCAGTCGCTAACATCTTGGCATGCCCACTTTGCATGTCATTAGTGATAAATATCACTCACATGCAAAGTGGGACCCAAGATGGTCGCTATCTCCTACTAGCCGTCGCTAACTGGTGTTAGCAACAGCTAGGTAATACACATATAATTTTATCTCCGCGAAGCGGAGCGCTGTTACAGATATATATCTTGTTTTTGAACGTTAATTTCTCAAAATGCACTGAAGCACATATATTGAGACATAGCAAAGGCACATCGGGCTACCAGTCCCTAATATTTTACCAAGTTTCGTGCAAATCCATTCAGCCGTTCGATTATTATTATTATTATTTTTTTTTGCCCCGCGGGGCCCTTTTAAAACCTCCACATCAAACCTAGGGGGTCAGCGAGGATCTACTATGCCCCCTTATGGTCATCAGCCGTTCGATTATTATTATTATTTTTTTTTTTGCCCCGCGGGGCCCTTTTAAAACCTCCACATCAAACCTAGGGGGTCAGCGAGGATCTACTATGCCCCCTTATGGTCATTTGCCCCTTCGCTTTGGCCTCCTCTTGTCTCTCGATCCTACCGAGAGACAAGATGGCGGCCGCTACGTACTGTTTGGAATGTTTACAGACACCGGAGAGCCAATCAGCTTCGCTTCGCAAAGCTCCGTAACGCGAAAAGTACGCGAAGCGGTGCGCTGTTACAGATATATATCTTTTTTTGAACGTTAATTTCTCAAAATCCACTGAAGCACATATATTGAGACCTAGCAAAGGCACATCGGGCTACCAGTCCCTACAATTTTGCCAAGTTTCGTGCAAATCCATTCAGCCGTTCGATTATTATTATTATTATTTTTTTTTGCCCCGCGGGGCCCTTTTAAAACCTCCACATCAAACCTAGGGGGTCAGCGAGGATCTACTATGCCCCCTTATAGTTATTTCCCCCTTTGTTTTGACCTCCTCTTGTCTCTCGATCCTACCGAGAGACAAGATGGCGGCCGCTACGGACTGTTTGGAATGTTGACAGACGCCGGAGAACCAATCAGCTTCGCTTCACAAAGCTCCGTTGCGCGAAAAGTCCGCGAACCAGAGCGCTAACCGGTCCGCTGTTACAGATATATATCTTTTTTTAAACGTTAATTTCTCAAAATCCACTGGAGCACATATATTGAGACCTACAAAAGGCACATCGGGCTACCAGTCCCTACAATTTTGCCAAGTTTCGTGCAAATCCATTCAGCCGTTCGGGCTAAAAGTGAGGCCAACCGCCCTATGGAAAACTCAATGTTAAAAACACGTTTTGGGACCCCCCTTTTTTCTCGGCCCCCACTGGACGAACCCCCCCCAAATTTTCAAGGGCTGCTCAGAAACAAAATGTGCCATTTTCCTGAAAATTTCAGCCGATTCCGTCCACAAACGCCAAAGTTATTAGACATAGAATTTTCAAAAAACCCATAGAGAAAAAATCCTAACTATATATACCTACTGGCGACCGCCAGTAGGTAATATATATATTTTCACCAAAACGATCCTAAGGCAATAGGAGCGCTCGACAGTGTGTGCTTGCCCCAGGGCTGGATCAGAGCCCGAATTTCAATTATAAACACAAAGATGGGCAGCACAACCGGATACTTTTAAGAAGCTTTATTTCTCTTTACAACATCCCACCTTAATATATATATATATATATTACCTACTGGCGGTCGCCAGTAGGTATATATAGTTAGGGTTTTTTTCCTATGGGATTTTTGAAAATTCTATGTCGAATAACTTTGGCGTTTGAGGGTGGAATTGGCTGAAATTTTCAGGAAAATGGAACATTTTGTTTCTGAGCAGCCCCGGAAAATTTGGGGGTGTTTTGTCAAGGGGGGGCCGAGAAAAAAGGGGGGTCCCAAAATGCGTTTTTCCCATGCAATTTTCCATAGGGCGGTTGGACTCACTTTTAGCTCGAACGGCTGAATGGATTTACACGAAACTTGGCAAAATTGTAGATATTGTTTGGCCGATGTGCCTTTGCTAGGTCTCAATATATGTTCTCCAGTGGATTTTGATAAATTAACGTTCAAAAAAATATATATATCTGTAACAGCGCTCCGGTTAGCGCGCCGGTTCGCGTACCTGACGCGTAACGGAACTTCGCGAAGCGAAGCTGATTGGCTCTCCGGTGTCTGTCAACATTCTAAACAGTCCGGAGCGGCCACCATCTTGTCTCTCGGTAGGATCGAGAGACAAGAGGTGAAGAAAAACGAAGGGGGAAATTAATGAAAGGGGGCAAGGTAGACCACTCCTGACCCCCTAGGATTGATGAGGGGGCAATAAAAGTTCCCGCGAGGCAAAAAATAAAAAAAATAAAAATGTCAGTTTTTTCGCGGTAGAGGCGCGCCCCGGTTCGCGGACCGGGAAGCTAACCGATAGCGTAACGGGAGTCCGCCATCTTGTGTTTCGGATGAATTTAGACACAAAATGGAGGATAAAGAATGTTGGGAAAGGGTATGAGGGGGCACAGGAGACGTATCCTGACCCCCTAGGTTTTCTAAGGGTGGCTGAGGAGGCTCATATATGTCGAAAAAGAAAAAAAAAATTTTCGCGAGGTTAGCTGCCGGTACGCGAACCGGGTAGCGCACCGGGAAGCGAACAAAAGTGAAAATTTGTGAAAAAAGGTACATTTGAAATTTTTAAAGAGTAATCATAGTTAAGGTAGCTCTGAAAAGAGCTTTTGGGTTCTGTGTAAGTTCTAGGTACTTATAAGTAGGTACCAATACATAGTCTTAAATTCAGGATGAAAATTCTGTTCCCCTCATCTGAGAAGTGAACTCCATCTGCTCTGTAGATATCTTGCATGTAGTAACGCAAGTTATTGTTGTAGATGGAGCCCATTCCATGGTCTCTCATGTAAGCTGAAACAGACTTATTTACATGCTTCCTCGATTTCTCAATTTGTGGACAAAATTGGTTGGACCACCTCCATTTCTGTCTTTGGCATATATTTGAATATACCAAGGCAGTTTGAGGAAAAAGTGCCATCAATTGCTCAAAGGTGTCCTTTAAAAGCATTTCCAGACCTACCCCAGTCAAAGTGCCCAAGTCATTTCCTCCACAGTGCACAATTAACAGGTCAGGTTCTGGCAAATGCAAAAAGGTTTTCACCAATGGTATCAATTGGTGACATCTTAATCCTCTGTGGCCAATCCAGTTGATTTCCACATTTTGTAAATTGAGGTTGTGTAAATTTCTGTTATCAGCATACCTTTGAGCCCAGTGGATGTAACTATGTCCAACAATCCAGACAGAAAACATGGTGAGAGGAGGTTATGCTGCAGTCAGATGAAGTGTGGGTATGAAATGGCAGTTGAAACAGTAGGAGTTTATAATGAAAAAAACTGTGGAGTTTCTGTGCTAATGATTCAGTAGCAGTGATTGGTGGATTTTGATTGCTGAAAACAGAAAGTTAGGGTGCATGGATGAGTTCTTTGAAAGATGTAATTTGAATGGTCAAGAAAAAATAATTTTATGAAAGATTGCACTGGATATGCAGGTGTACTGACAGTTCAGAGTTCAATTGAAACATTGTTGTGTGAACTTGTAAACATGAGAGGTCTTTCAGGAGGTGGTTGCTATGGAAAAAAGGCAGAAAGGGCAGAGGGGGAAGGGTGTTGATTTGAAAAAAGTGAGGGAAGAGTTTTGATTGGGTGACATGAGAGATATGTGTGATGAATTACAGCATTTCTGTGCCATTGTTGGTTGCAGCCTCTGGAGTGCATACCCTTTGCTCTGCTAAAGAAAAATTGGTGTGTGTCTGAGACTGTTTTGAAACTCAAAAAGTATTTGCTAAGGTGAGAAAAGATTCATTTAATTTAGATAGAGAATAGTATGCTTTAGGGAGAAAATTATGAAGAAAGTTGTGTATTTAAAATGTTGCTTTGTGTCAAGTGTTTTACAAATAGATTTTGTTTCTTTGAGTTACATAGCCATGTTAAAAGTGACGCAAAAATGGTGCAAGGGCCTTAAAAATACGCTTTCATGTGTGTTAGGGCATTTTAAGTCACTTCCCCATGAATGTGGGTGAATAATTGGTTTACTTGATGTGTTTAAAAACGTTTCTTGAAGTCAATTAGGTTTCTTGATATGTACTGCTAGAGTTTCATAGGCTGCTTGGGGCATATTTACAAGCCCTTTGAGTCACTTTGATGTTATTTTCCCCATGTTAATTTAAGTCATTTCCCCATGGTGCAAGGTCCTTGTAAATGCGCCCCCATGTGTGCTTGGCAAATTTAGATTTTGTTTCTTTGAGTTACATAGCCATGTTAAAAGTGACGCAAAAATGGTGCAAGGACCTTAAAAATACGCTTTCATGTGTGTTAGGGCATTTTAAGTCACTTCCCCATGAATGTGGGTGAATAATTGGTTTACTTGATGTGTTTAAAAACGTTTCTTGAAGTCAATTAGGTTTCTTGATATGTACTGCTAGAGTTTCATAAGCTGCTTGGGGCATATTTACAAGGCCTTTGAGTCACTTTGATGTTATTTTCCCCATTTTAATTTAAGTCATTTCCCCGTGGTGCAAGGTCCTTGTAAATACGCACCCATGTGTGCTTGGCAAATTTAAGTACTGACAGGGTGTGCTTCTACATAGGAGCTGTGTTGTGTTTTCAAATTATGACCAGAAAATCGTTTTTTTTTTAAAAGAAATGCTTTTCACATTTATGAGAAGGTCATAATGGTGTCTGCTTCTTTAAATAAATATTTTGCTTTCCACCATGAATATGTGAGAATAATTTTCCTTGTTTGCCGGTTTAAAAACACGTTTCTTGAAGTCATTAAGGTTTCACAATATGTTCTGCAAGAGTTTCATAGTGACTATGATGATAATGATATACATTTAGAACTGTGTAGGAGGCATGGAGAAACTGAGGCTTCTGTAAGTGTCAAGGGAGGTGAGTAATGTACATTGCTCTGTTGCATACAGTCCTCATCTTCTGCGTACTCTTGGATATGCTAGACTACATCTGCACAATGAGATACCTAAGCTGAGGAAACACAGGTGATGTGATTGTGAATTGAGCATAAATATTTGCACGTTTTTCAATTATATCACCTCTGTTTTCTAACATTACGAATCACATTGTGCAGATGAGGTTTAGGTCTGTCCAGGGAGACAGAGGAGGTCTGGCCTTTGTTCAAGAGTGCAGTGGACATGACTCACTTCATTGGTAGGCCTGCACATGTATTATCTCCTCTGTACTCTTCAACAAGCCTAAATTTCATCTGCAACCCTGAGTAGGCCTCACCTCAAACAAACCTCTGGATAGGCCACACCTTATCGTCATCCTGAATCAATCATTTAAAATGTTAGGGGCAAATTTATGATGGCCGTGCGCCTCTTTTGCGCCGCTGTTGCGTCACTTTTCTGACGCAGCAGTGGTGCAAAAGATGCACCATGTTGCAAGATAGGCCTCACTTCATCTGCAACAAGATACCGTCAGTTTAAACTGTATACATTTAGGACTGTGTAGGGGGCATGGAGAAGCTGAATCTTCTGTAAGTGTCAAAATTGTTGCATACAGTGCTCACCTTCTGCGTACTCTTTGATATGCTAGACTACATCTGCACAATGAGATACCTAAGCAAAGGAAACACAAGTGATGTGATTGTGAAATGAGCATAAGAAATAGCACGTTTTTCAATTACATCACCTGTGTTTCCTAACATTACGAATCACATTGTGCAGATCAGGTTTAGGCCTGTCCAGGGAGACAGAGGAGGTCTGGCCTTTGTTAAAGAGTGCAGTGGACATGACTCACTTCATTGGTAGGCATGCACATGTATTATCTCCTCTGTACTCTTCAACAAGCCTAAATTTCATCTGTAACCCTGAGTAGGCCTCACCTCAAACAAACCCCTGGATAGGCCACACCTTATCGGCATCCTGAACCAATCATTTAAAATGTTTGGGGCAGATTTATGATGGCCGTGTGCCTCTTTTGCGCCACTGTGCGTCACTTTTGTGATGCAGCGGCGGCGCAAAAGATGCGCTATGTTGCGACATATTTACAACTTGATGCATCTAGGCAGATGTGTCACGGTGTAAAGTCCTGTGCCACATGAAACCTGCGTCAGGTTTCATGTGGGCGTTTTGTTGCAGGGTGGGCATTCATTTGCATGAAATCCCTGTAAAACTAACACAGTGAAATTTAGAAGATTTCTCAGAGTCAGCTTTATGGCATTGCTGAATCAAATCCTTACGCCTGTTTGAAACAGGCATAAGGAGTGATGCACCATGCAATGTGTGGCTTGCCCCTGTGCATTGCAGTAGACATGTCGCGCTTACGACGTGATTCCTGCAATACGCCGCTTTTGCGGCACAGATGCGTGACGCATCTGTGCTGTTTTTGCTCAATGGTGCTCCACATTGTAAATGCGGCACATCATGGGTGGCAGAGCAGCGGCGCACGTTAACTGGTGCATCCCTGGGGATGCGCCAGTTAACATAAATCTGCCCCTTTACATTTAAGTATGAGCAGGGGACACAGAGTTGGTGAGGCTTATCCAAGGTTAAGAAGAGATGAGTCCTGTTCACTGAAAACTTGGACATAGGCCTCACCTCCTCAGCATCGCTGGACATGGTTAAATAATATCTGGAAAATGTTACTCTTGTTAAACAATTTTACTATTATAGTCTCTGAGATTTGTCTCTTACTCTGCAACCTCTCATTGTTGTTCTCTTTCTTTAAAGATAACGACAACATCAAGCATGAGTGATAATGAGCAATCTGTTGATCTCAATCTTATCATTGAACTTGTCATTGAAACATCAGTGGAAGTAGATCCCTTGGATGATTTAAATCCTGTGGATGATGAAGAATATGATGAGGATGCCGATTTGTCAGAATTGTATGACATATGGTGGGAAGCTGACCTGCTCGAGCCTATGGAACTATAAAGACTTATTTTTAAAAGTTACTGGAAATGAAAAGTAACCATGTTAACCATTTCATTTAAAATTAAATACAACTTCAAAAACAGCTTGTGTGAAGTGTCTTTAATAAAATAGTGAAATATGCTAATAAAATTAGTTCAGATTCACATATAAAAGAGCAAAGGTCAAATGTAGAAGCATTCCATTTCTTTGCTACTATTTGTGAGTTTTAAATTTGCCAATGCACTAAAAATTATTGTATGTAGAATTGACAAGTAGTGTGTTCATTTTTTGACGACTGTTATTGATTTACTGTTTGGTAATAGTGGTTAATAACATTTTTTATTATATTTGACCACAGATTCAACTGCAGATCATTTCAAAATTACACAATGCCTTCGAAGCAAAGAAGGAGAAAGGCTATAAAACGTCAAACACAGCAGCTTACTACATGCTTGCAGCAGTCCTCTACAATAAAAACTTGTCAAGTCACCAAAAAAGCTCCGGGTAAGAGAACAAAATCTTTCCTAAGAAACATTTCCAGAAAAAAAAGTATCACTACAGAACATGTTTTAGTCCAGAAAAAGAGAGCCAATTTAAACGGAAAGGAAAGGCCACTCAAAAATGTTACTGCTAGAGCAGGAGATAACTCTGTGCATGGTAGTAGAAGGAAAAATCAGTTTAGGGACATTCGTAGATGAATGTTCCTCAACAGGATATTTGGCAATTTGTTAAAAAATATTAAGAAACGTCAACAGAAAGTGGCTTTTTATAAGAGAAAGAGAAACATTGAGAAAATTATTGATCAGGCATTCGAAATTAAGCGAAAGTTATTTATTTTGATAATCAATAGAATTAGGAAACTAAACAAGGTAATTTATGATTTCAAAACAAATAGTAGATAGAAGAGAACAGTTAATCGTAGTAATTTTTGTGAAGTTTTTTCAGGAGAATGGATGCATAGTTCAAGTTGTGAGGCATTTTTTAATGAGGAGAGTTATTTCCAGGATAATGATTTGGTGCATGCAGTTGACACCAGTGGTCGAGCATATGAGGTGAAAGATGGTTGTCCGGTTGAAAAAGAAAAACTTGTGTCAACAGAGGCAGAAGAGGTGTTAGGTAATGAGGTTTTAGGAAGACGTCCTAAGGGACCAGTGTACACCTGGAAGTGTAGTAGTATTTGCAGTGTGCGACAGGATTCCATCAATTTGCTTTGTGATTTTGTACGGACATTTAATAAGAAAACTTTAAAACAGAAAATGAAGTTGTTGCAAGAATTAGATCCTTGCAGAGTGAGAGAAGTGACAGGTTTGCATGGTCATTCACTGGCTTGTCTTTCCAGGAGAGTATGCCAGAGTGTTTTTCATCATTTCAGGATGCTAGCAGTGCATCATAATAAAGTGAGGAAATTAGTTGGAATGTTGTATTATGCTAAGAGTCCAGCAATTATGCTTAAACAATTATGCACTGCTCTTTTGCATGGTTCTGAAGTAGATGTGAAGAATATTTGTGAAGAAATTGAGTTTTGTTACTTTGCAAGTAAAGAGAAGAATGTTGAAATTGACCCAGAAGAAGAAGGTAACGTGGAAGAGAGTGTACAGGTTTCCAGTACAGATAATTTTCAGAAGGAAATTGCCACGTTTCAGGTGAAATCAAGTGAGAGGCCTAATTTCACTTGTGTGTGTTGTCGACGCACTTATTATAAGAATCAGACTTAGTTAGTGGATTTATATGCAAAAAGTGAAAGGGAAAATAATAGTGAATGGAAGGATTTCGCAACATACTTGATGGTAGAAAATTGTTTTGATTTGGGATCGGATCAACGTGTGTGTACTTATTGTTGTAACAAATTAAATCAAAACCAGATGCCTGCTAGAGCGGTTCATAATAATCTGGAATTGGTTGACATTCCTTCTGAATTGAAGGATTTAAATACTTATGAATCTATTTTGATTCAAAGTGTCCATCCCTTTCAGGCTATTGTACGAATGGAGCCAAAGACAGGGAAATTGCCTCCATCAGATTTACAGAGAGGATTAAAGGGAAGAGTTGTTTATTTGCCTCTAGATTTGAAAAGGAAGAGGAACCTCTGGTTATCTTAGTTAATGGGGTTCCAACAAAGAGTAAGAACATCTGGCAAGATTTAGTGGATGTTAGGAAAGTCAAAAAGGCAACATTGTATTTGATGAAAAACAATAAGTACTACAAGAATGTATATGTTGCAGAAGAGGAAGTAAGTGAAGAAGAGGACAGCGATTTGTGTGCTGGACAAATTGAGAAAGTAGAAGCCTCTAAAAATGAAGAAATATATGAACATTATAGTGTTCATTCTTTGCATTCCAAGGAAGTCATGGGGAATGCTATTGAGTTGTTGCAAAATGAAACAAGCCAAAGGGAGTCCCATTAGTGTTTGGGAGGAAAGTTTGGAAGATCGGTGTTTTCCACAACTATTTCCAACAGGTCAAGGAGGAAGATATGATGAGCGACCTGATCAAATTCCTGCTTCTGAATACCGGACTTTACGATTGTATGCAGAAGATCCTAGGTTTCGTCAATGCATTCCCTATTTGTTTCATCTACTGTTTGAATGCGATCTGTCTGGACTGTCATATGCAGTGAACCACATCTTGAAAAGTGGTATACAGATGCAAAATATCTCAGCAAGGGACTTTATGGATAAAGTCAATGTACAAGACAGTATTTTGGATTCTCACCTGATTAATCTCATGGCATGTCAGCGTGGTACTAATGAGTACTGGTACCGTCGACATGGAGATTTAAAATATATGCTGAGGAACTTAGGAACTCCCACATGGTTCCTCACTCTCAGCTGTGCCGAGTATGGCTGGGAAGACTTACTTGAATTTCTACGAGAGGCAAATGGAAACATTGAAAATATCGAATTCAAGACACCTGGAGAACTGTGCTCTTTGGATCCAGTGAATGTATGCAGGTACTTCAATCATAGATTTGAAGCTATGATGTCTTTCATCATGAACAAGAAAAATCCACCTCTTGGAGAGGTGTTGGATTTCTTCTGGAGAAAGGAGTATCAAGCAAGAGGTGCTCCTCATATACATATGCTGCTATGCATCAAAGATGCACCCAAATTTGGAACAGATCCGGATGACTTAGTGATGAGTTTCATAGAACAGTATTCTACATGTGCTGTTCCAAAGACAAAGGAAGACAAAAGCCTAAGAGAACAAGTTTTACGCTTTCAAAGCCATTGTTGTGGAAAGTACTGTCGTCGTAAATTCAGAAACAAGGACAAGTTCTACACAAAATGTCGTTTCAGCTTCCACGACCGGTGATTTCTAAAGGAAGAGTGAACAGTTTGATGTCTTCGCTGCGACATAATGTGACGAGGAAATCACCCAAAAATACATACAATTTGAAAAGAAACGAAGAGTCCAAGTACATCAACGACTACAACCCAGTGATTTTGTCCATGTGGAATGCTAACATGGATATACAGTTTGTGGCTGATAACTGTATGGCTGTGGCTCGGTATGTGACATCTTACATCACAAAAAAAGAAAAGACAGAATTGAAGGATATGTGGGAGGACATGTCCCATGAAAAGAGCCTCAGTAAGAAGTTGTACAGTTTCAGTTTGAAGATGTTGCCGCATCGAGAAATCAGAGCTTACGAATGTTCTGACCGGTTATCTTCAGCAAGTCTCTATGCCAAATCTAGGAGTATCATTTGGGCGAGTCTTGGTCTTGCTGCAACAATGTTGGATACATATTATCCAAATAGAAGCAGTCACCTCAAGAATGTTTGTCTGTTTGAGGTTCTACAAAATTACATATTCAAGAGGAACATCAAAGAAGATATTGATATAGGAGTGTATGCTGTAATTGGAACTGAGGGATGTCTGGTCAAGCAAAGAAAATGCCAATTGGTAAATCATCGAAAATTGAGTGGCGAATCTCCTGAAAGAAAAGAGTTTTTCTATTTAGCTCTTTTGCAACTTTTCAAGCCTTGGTGTGCAGAAGAGGAACTGCTTGGAGATTTCCTCTGTTACAAAGACTCTTTCAATGCAGCCAAGGACACCATAGAATGTCCTGTTTTTCCAAAATATCTAGAAATGTTGAATGCGGAAATCGAGCAGGAAGCAACAATTGCAGCCGAGATTGCTAGAGACAGTTCTCAGGACAGTCAGAGTTCTGTTTCATTGAGTCAGGATCCACTAGGAGGACCAGTTATCGAAAATGAAGCTGCCACTGCCATGATTGAAGTGGAAAGAGCCATGGCACATGCTCAGGAGGATGCGGTTAACTTAGAAGATTTGGAAAGACAACTCAACGTTGAGCAGAGGAAAATATATGACGAAGTTACCAACCAAATTGATCATGGATTAAGTCATGAGAAGAAAGAGTGCTCATGTATGTCGTTGAAGCCTGTCCGACTGTACGTGAGTGGAGAAGCAGGAACTGGAAAAAGTTTCCTCATTAAAGCAATTTCATGTTATTTGCAGAAAAGAACTGAGTCATCGCTGTCTTGTGTTGTCACCGCTCCAACTGGACTGGCAGCACATACCATTAAAGGTATTACTTTGCATCGTCTACTGATGCTGCCAGTGGAGCACGATAAAAAATTACAATACCACAAGTTATCTGGAGATGCTTGTTGTGAAGTTTCAAGAGTCTTGAGGAAAATGAAACTTCTTATCATTGACGAAGTAAGCATGGTTTCCAATGTCATGCTTGCCTTTGTGCATTTGAGAATGCAAGAAGTTCTTAAAACAGAGTATGATGTGTTATTTGGTGGCAAACACATCATTGTTTTCGGTGATCTTCTGCAGCTGACACCAGTGAAAGGACAACCAGTGTTTAAACTACTTACACATGAAGATACCAGGAAGTGCCTAGGGAGCATTGGCAACGTTAATATATGGTTAAACTTCAATTATGCTGAACTGCGTGAAAATATGCGTCAAGCGAAAGATGAAGATTATAAGAATATTCTACAAGATGTTAGAATCGTAAAAGTGACCGAGCATGGGAAAGAAGCTTTACATGCACGATTACTGTCAAATTTGTATCCAGAAGAAGACGTTGTGCCAGAGAATATTTTTCGGAAAATTACTGAGAAGAAATCTGGAATATGTTTGATGCCAACTCTTGCAGAATGTGCCATCTTCAACAACAAAATGTTGAATTTAGAAAACCAAGAGATTGTAAAACTGGAAGCTATTGACAGAATAGAGCATATGGGAGCAACAATTATTTTGTCTGAGAATTTGAAATCAAAATTGGATTCATTAGAGAAGACTATATCTAAAACTGCTGGTTTTGAAAAGACTCTGAATGTGTGCTTAAATTGCCGTATCATTTTGAGAAGGAATTTACATGTTGAAAGAGGTCTGGTAAATGGATCAATGGGTAATGTTGTTGATTTTGAGAAATTCAGAAATAGAGATGGAATTGAATTTTTAAAAATTAAATTTGATGGCATTGAGGAAGTACAGTTAATTGGTCGTTGCTCTGCTAGATTTTTGCTTGTAAAAGACATATATGTTCGCTGTAAGCAGTTTCCTGTTTGCTTGGCATATGCGGTGACAATCCATAAATCGCAAGGTTTAAGTGTAGACAGTGCATTGGTGAATATTGGCAGTTCAGTGTTCAAGGAGGGAATGCCATATGTGGCATTGTCACGAGTCAGAACTTTATCGGGATTATACTTGATTGAGTGTGATGTCAAAAACATTTGTGCGGATCTAGATTGTGTTAAGGAATACAATAGGTTAAGAAGAGAGTATGCACCACATTTGCCTCAATATCCTTTGTTTGAGAAACGTATGGTAGGCCGGAAACGAAGAAATGTGACCAATAGTAGGGAGGTTGTAGCAAAAAGACGAAAAGTCGATGAACCCGAAATTATAAGCAGAAAGAAAATGGATTCTGTTGAAGATGTAGTTGGTTTTCAATTTGAAAATAGTTCTGGTGTCAACTGCTATGCTAATGTAGTGGTTAATGTTGTATTTTCTCTAGAAACTTTAAAATAACAGATTGTGATCAATTCGGATCAAAGTTTTTGCTGTTTACTGAACTCTGTGTTAGAGAAATGTAGCACTGATAGAACAAAAATAGAAAGTGTGTCTGAAATTCGAAATCTGTAAGACAAATGTTCAGGTCAAACGCAATTCTCTCAAAATATTCAGCAAGATTGTCAGGAGTTTTTAATGTATATTCTTGATGTATTGCAAGATGAAGGTGTAGATGTAGATCATCTGTTTGGCCTTTCTTATCAATGGCAGCTGGACTGTGAGAACTGTAGGGTATCAAGTACTACTAGTGTAGACTCAGAAAGATTTATATATTTAACTTTGCCAGACAGTAAATCAGTGTCCTTTAATAAGCTAATAAAAGCAGCCGATCACAACATGGAGTGTAGCCAATGTAAGTCTGCAATGCTGTCCACATTATTTATACGAACATATGGCCAGTATGTCATTTTAATGTTCCAACGATGTAGGCCTGATGGATCAAAATTGACAACTTTACTTAAAAATTTTGTGGCTTCGCAGTTGTCAATATCAGGAAGGACTTTTGTAACTACAGCAATTATATATCATGACGGTCCTTCAACAACATCAGGACATTACACAGCTTATTTGAAGTCTAGAAACTGCTGGTCATTCTGCAATGATTCTGTTTTAACTTTAAAAAAAAATTGCCTTTTGACCTTAAAAATTCTTACCTGGTGTTTTTACAACCAAAAATTTAGGGAAAGAATCTCGGGATTTGCTCTGAGGAATTTTAAGAGGTTCTAATGGCTCCTACACTATTTGGCCTTGAGGATAAGTGTAGTACAGAGTAAAAAGTTATTTTTGAGTTTTAAGTAGTTCCTGAAAAAAAAGAAGGTTTTCTTACAGAAAGTGGTGGGCACGGATTAGTTAAAGGACATCAGAGTATTTACCAAAGCAAACGGTGTTCTTACCATAACACTTGACGTCATGGAAAAATAACTGCACTTTGAATGAGTTCAGAAAAACTGTTTCTTTTAATAAGCTAATTCAAGCAGCCAATCAAAACATGGAGTAGAGGTAATGTAAGTCTGCAATGCTGTACACATTATTTGTACAAACTTTTGGTTATAATGTCATTTTAAAATTCCAACTATATAAACCTGATGAAAGTAAGTTTTCAACTTTAATTACAAATGTTGTGGCTACACAGTCGTTGATTTTAGGAAGAACATTTGTAACTGCAGCTATTATATGACATAATGGTCCTTTGACAACATCCGCTTATTACACAGCTTATTTAAAATGTAAAAAAAGCTGATGTTTCGGAAATGATTCACATTTGACTATGAAACAATGTTGCCTTTTGACTTAAAAATATTCTTACTTTCTGTTTTCAGAAGAGAGAATTTTGGATAGGTAACTGGCCTATAATGATTCTAGGATTGATATGATTTTATGTACTGTTTTAAATTGCTTTGTGATTAAAAGTGATGTAGAGAATTAAATAATTGTAGTAGTCATAGACGTAGTGTAAGTGTGCCTCATAGTAAGCAGTATCCGTGTCATAGGAAATGTGGAACATGAGTGAGCAAGAAGGGTGAGATATTACTAGTACAGGATTGTGAAAGTGATCTTGAATGTTTTCTTTCTGAAAGTTGCGGAAAAAGAAAATGACGGGATTTGCTTAGAAGAATTCCAAGAGTTATAAATGGCTCTTACACGATTTGGCCTTGAGGAGAAGTGCGATAGAGAGCGGGAAGTCATTTATTGTATGTAACATATTTGTCAAAACGATGGAGCTTTTCTTTCAGAAAGTGGCGGGCTGAAAATAATAACAGCACAACAGAGTATAAGCTGTTCATAGGACATCCTTCGACGTCATGGAAAGTAAGTTACTTTTAAGGAGTTCTGATTTCTGATTGGTTATGTTATATGGGTTTTTTAAACACAATCATTTTGATTGTGTTTTTTTTCCCCGCTGTTATATGATGAATACCTTCAACTCACTGTTTTTAGTGAAATTTGATATATTCTGAGAACAGCAAAAATAAACCATTTAACATGTATAATTAATTCTGTACTTTGTATAGTGAATTTTAATTTGTACTCGTCTTATCTCATGCTCACTTATCTTTTACTACCTTCTATCAATCCTCCTTACATACTCACAATGCCTTTTGTTTTATTCTCTTTCACCCTTGCTATCTAACTCCACTTATCTTTCAACCTTTGTTTCCCTAATCCAACTCTGCTTTTTTCTTTTCTCCCTTGCACCATTTTTAAGCTTTTAGACCTTCTGCTTCGCTTGTCTTTTCCATCATTCCCCCCTTTGTTTTCTAAATTAAATATTTTTGGGTTCTCCTTTTTTGGTGCAATCAGTTAGTATAACTCACCCTCACTCATTTATCTTTCTTTGTTGCCTCACTCAGTCTGTATCTGACACTCTTTCCTTCACTTCCTCTGTCTCCTCTCTCCCTCACTCTCTTTTCCTTATTCACCCTTTCCTTATATAGTTTACCTTACTCACTTTCTTTTAGTTGCTTACACAACTTCAATTTAGTTTTCTCTTTTATCCTTCTTTTCTGTCACTGAAAGTATCTTCCTTTTTTTTCTCTTACTAATTTACTCTATTACAATTTCTTTTTGTCTCTGACTGTCTATCACCGTTTCTTTCTCTTTTTTCTGCATGTTTATCTCTAACTTTATTTCTTTGTAAAATTGGGTGATTTTCAATCTTTTCCCTTGTCTTTTCTAATTTTTAAATACATGTTTTAATATTTTTCAAATTTTTGTTCTTTCTTTCACAGATTGAAAGTATAAAAATAACAAGTGACTAAGTTAACAACAATTATAAGGTAAGTGTTTTGTACTCTTTTCGTTACATTTCTATCACATTTAACTTCTATTAGTTCCACTGCTTCATTTCTTTAACCCTCAGTTTCCTGCCTTTGCTACTTCCCTCATTCCTTTCTCTATTACTTACTTACTCTACTCCTTCCACTCCTTTTCTCAGTCCCTCTGTTCTCATAGTTCCTCACTCCTGTTCACTCACTCTGTCTCTATTACTCTTACTGTCTCTGACTGATCACTCTTTCACTACTTGTTCATTATGCTTTCTCCCTGTAGTTCAAGCACACTATGTTATTTACATTTCTTTGCTGTTTCAATTATTCCTTTTCTCTCACTTCTTCTTTTCTGCTTTCTGTTTTTTCTCTCTGTTATTCCACATGTTTTAACCTTAGTCACTGTCATACATCTTGTTTTATTCCTATTTACTTTCACTCACTCTTTTCCTAACACTTTCCCTCAGGGTTGTTCTTTTAGTCCTGTTCTATCCCTACCTCTCATTCCACATCCTTTACTGTTTTTCTTCTTAATTTGAACATTCACTCATATTCTCCAAGAAACTCTTGTTTATTATTCTTCTACTCTCCTTTTTTTCTTTCACTTCCTTATCTATTTTGTGTTTCTCAATTATACCCTCTTACATCTTTTAGTTGGTAAATAGATGTATTAAACAGTATCTCTGTGTTACTCCCTCTAGCTGTCTTTCTTTTAACATTACTCTCTGTTTCCTTCCCTTATACTCACTCTTCATTTTTTTTTTTTGTTTCGCTTCCGGTTCGCGTACCGGCGCGCGAACCGGGAAGCGAATCAAAAGAAATAGAGGTTGCCAGAGTGCTAAACATTCTAGCAATTTTTTATAAAGGGGAGGTAGTTCTGAAAAGAACTTTTTTTATTGTTTTTGTTGTTTTATATTTTTTTAATTATTTTTCTGAACATTTTTTTACTTTTTTTGTATTTTTTGAACGGTTTTATATTTTTTTTGTTTTTTTGGGGGGGAAACGAAAATCATGGATTATAACGGGCTCAACAGGAGCAACAAAAAAAAAAGATAATTTACTTTCTGGGGCGTTTTGGACATTTATGATTTTCAATTGCTACGTTGATCAAATTTATGCTACTCTCCCTGTAGCAAATTAATTGGCCGCAATAAATGCACACATGCTTCACTTCCCCGAACGTCAACTGGATGTTGGGGACCGTCTCCCTCGCCTCTGGTCCCGTCACTGCCTCTCCAGATGATGTACTGGCCACAGGAGGGGGTTTTTCCTGCAGGTGACGTACCTGCGCAGCACTATAATTTAGAGGGTGCCACCTCTCCATATGCCGATGCATAGTGTAATTGCCATAGCTGTACTTCTTATCAGTCCCTCTGGACAGATTGTTTTTACAGATGAGACAGGTAACGTAGCGGGCATTAACTTTTTTTGGCCCTGGGGAAATGAGTAAAATTGCCAGATGTAATCTTCTTTTACATGGGACCTCCTTGGTTCTTCAGGCAAAAACTGCCTCCCCCCTTGCTCCTCTTCCTCTTCTTCCTCTTCTTCCTCCTCTTGATTGAGGATTACCTGAGGAGGTGGTCCTCTCTTCCTAGGAGGTGGTGGTGGTGGTGGGGGTGCACCAGCTGCAGCTACTAATGAAGCCATTGCTTATTAGTCAAAATAGGTCTTCCTCTCACAAAGTTGAAAGTCAGAGTGAGAAAAAAGGTGGGGGCTTTCATCATTTGGGGAAAAAAAATGTTCTAAACCAATGAAAAGTGTTATTTTTAGGTCACATGACCTAGCCTTACATCATTAGGAAACCAAAAGTGAAATGAACCAATGAAAAGTTTTATTAACAAGTCACATGACCTGTTACGCTTACGTTACGCGCTGCGCGCCGCGCCCCGGATCGCTTCCGGGGAGCTGCGCTTCGTGCCTCGGTTCGCGCTCCGGAGCACTTCCGGGTGCGCTAACGCGGCGCGTCATAAGACGCATTACGCGAGAACGCCATACGTCGCGCTTACCCGACGCGTCACGATGTTGTTTTCTAACGCAGCAGTTTGCGCAAACGGAATGTTTACCGGTTCGCGGACCGGGTCGCGGCACCAAATTGAGCTAACGGGAAGCTACCCGGTTCGCGGACCAGGAGCGAAACAAAAAAAAATCATTAAAAAAAATACATACAAAAATTGTATTAAAAACATAGAAAATATATTTTTCGATTTAAAGAAGAATACATTTTAAAGCTTTTGATATTTGCTATTAAAAAACCATTGAAATTCACTGAAAAAACCATAGGTTATAGACCATATATAGTTAGGAATTAGCATTTACAAAACCTTGAAAATTCACTGAAAAAACCATAGGTTATAGACCATATATAGTTAGGAATTAGCATTTACAAAACCTTATTTTACTCACACAAAACCATTGAAATTCCATATATAGTTAGTTGTACTAACTATATATCGCGCACTCGCAATCCACTGCTGATCATGTCACATATTACATCATTCATGATATGGTCAGTGACATCACTGATGACATCACTGATGACATCTCAAATGACATCACTGATGACATCACTGATGACATCTCAAATGACATCACTGATGACATCACTGATGACATTACTGAGCACATCACTGATGACATTATTCATGTGATAATACGATGAACCTCTTCAGACTCTAATATAACCTTAGATACACTCACTGTAAACAGACACCCACAGACTGTCACTCATCCATGGAGTTACTCACACACCTACTCAGTCATGCAAAGAATCAATCACACCTCCATTTTCTCAACTATACAGTTATACACACCTTACTTATTCAAACATATACTAACACATATTTACTCTCTTATACAATCCCTGATACAAGTTCACAATGATCCATACAGCCACTCACACATTCACTAGCTCTTTATGCACAGTTATTTATATATGTCAACTCTCACATGTACTGTGTTTTACATATGTACTTACTTTGACATGTAGCACTGAGATATCCATTCACTCACCAATACACTCATGCACACAGTCAACCCCCCATACAGCTGTTTCCACATGCACTTTTGAACCCATACATCTAGTGAATCAACTGCTCACACATCTATGCACAGAGTCATACACCTCCCAGCCACCCACACACACACTCAGTCTCCCATACAAATACTTGGGCAACCAATCAATAACCCATATAGTTACTCATATAGCTACTGATCAACACATGCAGCAGTTTACAGAACAACAGACATAATGATGCACAAATTAAGACAGTTTAGTCACTAACCCATGCACTCAGTGAGACACATTTAATCACTCACTCATACAGTCAGTCATGCACCTACTAAATCCTTCATCCAGACACTTATACATCCACTCATTCTTCAATATGTAAGACATATTTTAACTTTACAGAAATACACAGTCACTGGATGTTGTCATCAGTGATGTCATTTGAGATGTCATCAGTGATGTCATCAGTGATGTCATTTGAGATGTCATCAGTGATGTCATCAGTGATGTCACTGACCATGTCATGAATGATGTAATATGTGACATGATCAGCAGTGGATTGCGGGTGCGCGATATATAGTTAGTACAACTAACTATATATGCGAATTTCAATGGTTTTGTGTGAGTAAAATAAGGTTTTGTAAATGCTAATTCCTAACTATATATGGTCTATAACCTATGGTTTTTCCAGTGAATATATATATATAAATTCACTGAAAAAACCATAGGTTTCAGGCCTTATATAGTTAGGAATTAGCATTTAAAAAACCTTTAAAATTCACTCAAAAAACTATAAGTTTTAGGGGTGTTATAGTTAGCTGGACATTTCACTCATACAAAACCATTGAAATTGCTCCTATATAGTTAGTTGTACTAACTATATTTCGCGCACCCGCAATCCACTGCTGATGATGTCACATATTACATCATTCATGACATGGTCAGTGACATCACTGATGACATCTCAAATGAGATGAATGATGACATCACTGATGACACCATCCAGTGAATGTGGTTTACTTCGTTATTTAAATATGCATTATATATATAGCAATTTGCATTGAAGAATGAGTGGATATATAAAAATAAATATCTGGATGGAGGATTTAGTAGCAGTGTAATTGACTGTTTACTTGACCAATTTATAGTGTCTCACTAAATATAGTGGATAGTGACTAAACTGTTTGAATATCTGTATCACTTTGTCAGTTGTTGTGTAAACTGGTTCTCCAGTTGGTTACTGTTGGTTACTAGCTATGTGAAAGTCTATATTAGTTATTGATTAGTTAACTGAGTATTTGTATGGGAGAGTGAATGTGTGTGCGGTTCGGTGGGGGGTGTGTGACTGCCCAAAGATGTGTGAATAGTTGATTCACTAGATATATGAAGTTAAAACTACATGTTCTAACAGTTTTTTGGGTCAGTGAATATCTTTAGGGGTGTGGTGATGAGCAAATATATTTCTCAATGGCAGTGTATGTGTCAGTTGTTGTATATAAATAAGTATACATAAGGAATGTCTGACAAAATATCGAGATTCACAATATCGACGTACAAAAATATCGGAGCAAAAATATCGAAATCAAAAATATCGGGTTCCTATACTTAACTAGATATATACACAAATATCGATTTTTTAATATCGATATACGAAAACATTGTTTACTTTTATATCGACTACATTAACATCGGAAAACAAAAATATCGCTATCTACAAAAAATAATGACATTAACTATAATATCGACATCAAAAATATCGTGCACTTCAATATCGGATTATCAGCTATATCGACTTTTTATATGCATCTGTTTGCATAATTAATTAACGTTTTATATGTGTTCACATCTAAATAAACACACAATACTTAAATTAATACTATAGACACACTATTAATTTGTCAAAAATATCCTATTGGTATAATTATATCACCTACACATATAAAAATATTCTATACTACTTTGTATAATTTTATAATTTGTTTTTGTTTTTCACTTCTATTACAAAGTAATCACAACTGAAATTCAAATATACTAACTAACCAATCACAAACCTAATTTTTTAAATAAACCAATAGCAAAGTAATTACTACTGACACTCCCCTATATAAACAATTAAAATCTAAGCACAAACTACTTGCCAAAAGTCACTGAAGGAGATTCATCTCTATCCGAATTGCTGCACAACAACTAGAAGAACCAGACTATCAACCTACTATCACATCTTCTAAGTAAGTAAATAAAATAGAAAGTGCATTATTTGCTAATACTACTTACTTACCTGCTAAATACCCAGTGCCCCTTTGCTATTCCTACTACTTAACATGCTAAATAATTATATGAAACTATTTTTTTTAGATACAACGAGTACTGAATATTCTACTCAAAATAACTGTGAAAAAACCCTAGGAATACAGATTCTAATAACTATGTAAGTAATTTCACATTGATTCATTATGTGCACATAAATCTAAACACACAGAAATAATGACTTTTGCCCCACATATTTCTTTTTTTCTGTAGATTCTACTACTGAAAACTGCACTACTAATGAACTAAGGACATCAGTACTATTTCTCCAATACATTTTACTACGTAAGTATTATGCAACTGAAATAAATGTGGAAAAACAATACTAACATTTAGAACTGTTCTAATTATGTTCTATTATATATTGTTTATTTACAGAGCAAACACAACAAATAGATATACAGACATAATACAGAACTCCACATTCTGAATAATACAGATAATAATCACAAAGTAAGTATATTAAAGAACATAATTACCAGATAATCTATTAAAAACATACCAACATGGTGATTATTCTAATACATATGTTCCTTTTTTATTTAAGATAACACTACAAACTACTCTCCAGAAGCTGAAGAAACAACTATACTGGCAAAGACCAACCTAAAAAAATATGTAAGTATCTTCACAATGTGAATCATGAAGATACACTTTTGTAGTAGAAATGAGCTCTAACATTGCAAATGTACCAAAACATTAATTAATAATATACTACTTTCATGTTTTTCATAACAGCTACAACAACATCACAAACAATTATCCCCAACTAAAGAAGCAAGCAGCTCCTAATTTTGCTGTAAATTCAAAAACACGTAAGTATAAACATTCCTACTTATCACTAACATAGATTATTTATCACATTTAATTTGACATTAACTATTATATATACATTTTATAGATATACAAAGTACAAAATGACCGAAGGAGCCGAATTTGTGACCAGCCAGAAAGGAAAACTATTACTATGCTACATGGGTTACACTTATACACAAGAAAAGCAATATGGCATGCAAGTTAATTGGAAATGTTGTAAATATTATTCTAACAAGTGCTATGGCAGAGCAACAACTAAAGAAGCTACAGTACTGTATACTAGGGAACACAATCATCCACCTAATGTTACTGAAATAGAAGTTAGAACAGCTTTGGAAAATATAAAAGAAGCTAGTACAGGTTCCCAAAAGCAAACAAATGTCATTTTAAAAGAAGCCATTCCTAAAATCCCAAAAACTGCCACAACTCAAATGCCAAATATCCTCTCCTTAAAAAGAACTATAGCACGAACTAAAAAAGCTACTACTTCTACAACACCATCTCCCAGAACATATCAGGATATAAATTTAACTGCTAACTAAATAATAACTTTAAATAAACAACCATTTATAGTTTACGACAACGAAAACAATGACAAAAGGCTTATAATTTTTGGTACCAGTATGAATTTAGTTAAACTGCAGCAACGCCAATATTGGATGATGGATGGAACATTTAACATCTGTCCCAAACCATTTTTCCAATTATACACAATACATGGCCTCTACCACAACTGCAACATACCTTTGCTAAATGCACTATTACCAAACAAAAATAATTCCACATATATGGAGTTAATAAATATAATTAAACAAAAAACTAATGATTTTTCCCCTGAAAGTATCATTCTTGATTTTGAGCAAGCAATGCTCTCAACTATCATAAAAATCCACCCCCATACCTGCATTCAAGGCTGCTATTATCATTTAAACCAGTGTTTATGGAGACACCTTCAAAAAACTACCCTAAGTGTCGAATATGCTACAAACTCATCTTTTGCTTTCCAAATTAAAAAACTCATTGCACTTGCTTATGTACCTGAAACAGACGTAGCTGAACACTACAACATTCTTATAGACAGCCCCTTCTACAAACAAAATGAAGCTAAATTAAGTCCATTTCTGGACTACTTTGAAGACACCTGGGTAGGCAGACTCCACAGATCTGGCCACAGACGAAATCCCAAATTCCTCATACCCTGAGTGGAACGTTTACAGAAGTACCCTTAACGGAGATTCAAAAACTAACAATGCAGTGGAAGGTTGGCACAATGCATTTGTACAATCAACTGGCAGAACCAAACCTACTCTAGAACATTTCATTAAATGCCTACAGAAAGAACAGAGCTACCAGGAATTTAGAATGGACCAATCTGTAACTGAACTTGTCCCTAAAACATCAAAGCAAAATAAACAAATGCACAAGTACCTGAAAGAACAAGTTAAACTTTACCCTAGTACAAAAGGCATAGAATACCTAAATATCATTGCCAAAACACTACTCTAATTAATTCCCAAAATGTTATAAAACACTAAAAGTATCACCTAAGTATGGAAAAATATGTAGCGTGAGCTTCTAAAGTATTTAATGTATGCAATATATAGAGATATTATTATAATATATGCACACATTAAAACTAAATAACAAGTAAAAAACTATTCCATAATAAAAATAACATTACCCACCCACACAAAATAAGAAAGCAAGGACTTACCAATCATGTTGTCAATCCAATAACCTCCTTGTCCACCAAAGTAATCCAGGTAGTGCCAAATTAACCCAAAAAAAATGTAAAAATACAACTGTTCCAAAATTAAGACATCCACGTTATCCAGAGCCATCGAATAAGCATAAAAAACCCGAAAGAATTGAAAAATAGAAAGAATCGCTCCAGCAAAACCGAAAAATGTAAAGAAGTGTTTGTAAAGCAGTGTTGAATTAAACAAACAAACACTTCCTTTAAAAAACAAAACGGAACTTCCGATGTAGCGTACACCTATGACAAAAACATAGAAAACAGACATTCCCACCCACATTAATTAGCTAGTAATTAGGTACAAACATATTAAAATAGATTATTTCACTTGTAGATATACCGTAAAAGACTAAAATTCACTCTATATATAATGAGTTAACTAACTAACACTACGTGTATATACCATAAGTAATTATCTGTTATCGAAATCTAAAACATACCTCCCTCACATTCAACAACACAAAATATAAGGTCACTAATCTCAAAACATCATTAAAATACACATAAAACATATAAAATAAACCTTACCTGAAGCGACGTGAAGTGTCTCCCAACCGCGATCAGCCCTTCTTCCAAATAACCCAAAACGACCTAACCCGGTTACAAAATAAAGCACCCAAATGCAATAAAATAGTCCCAAGTATAAAATATAATATATATACTTCACTAAATATGCAAAAATGAACATTAAGTTTCTATTATTGTAAAGAAATATTTACTTTAATCCTACAATGATTTGATTAACAAATATGTAAATTAATGTAATAAATAAATATTATGAAAAGAATAATATTTATATTAACAATGTCTAGAAATATAACTACATTGTCAAAAATTATAATAATAGAAAAATGTGTTAAAAATATATGACTTACATAATAAATATTTTATGTATTGAAATAAAGTGTAAAAAATACTTTTGTTATTTCTACATTTCTTTATGAAATTACAATATGTAAAAGAGATAATAAATAATATTCATTTTTGTACAAAAAGTATGAAAATAATAATGCTTCTGTATAGTTGCTTATCATTGTGTTTATAAAATATGTTTATAAAACCAAATGTAATAAAAAGAATTTTGTAATGAAATAACATTTTATTTGTGAAACATAAATAAAAATAATGTTTCTACAATCATGTTGAACTATTTGTATCATTATCTTACTATAATGTAACAATCTTATCAGAAATTTTGCACTGTATATTAAATGTGAGTATATGTTGGTCTCTAATAATTTAATTATTACTATACCAAATCCAGCGTACATTAAATTAAAACTGACCCTGAACCCAAAAAATACCCCTTTACCCAAAAACCCAAAACTGACCCTGAACCCTAAAAATACCCCTTTACCCAAAAACTGAAAACTGACCCTGAACCCTAAAAATACCCCTTTACCCAAAAACCCAAAACTGACCCTGAACCCTAAAAATACCCCTTTACCCAAAAACTGAAAACTGACCCTGAACCCAAAAAATACCCCTTTACCCAAAAACCCAAAAATGACCCTGAACCCTAAAAATACCCCTTTACCCAAAAACCCAAAACTGACCCTGAACCCTAAAAATACCCCTTTACCCAAAAACCCAAAACTGACCCTGAACCCTAAAAATACCCCTTTACCCAAAAACCCAAAACTGACCCTGAACCCTAAAAATACCCCTTTACCCAAAAACTGAAAACTGACCCTGACCCCAAAAAATACCCCTTTACCCAAAAACCCAAAACTGACCCTGAACCCTAAAAATACCCCTTAACCCAAAAACTGAAAACTGACCCTGAACCCAAAAAATACCCCTTTACCCAAAAACTGAAAACGGACCCTGACCCCTAAAAATACCCCTTTACCCAAAAACTAAAAACTGACCCAGAACCCAAAAAATACCCCTTTACCCAAAAACTGAAAACTGACCCTGAACCCTAGAAATATCCCTTTACCCAAAAACTGAAAACTGACCCTGAACCCTAAAAATACCCCTTTACCCAAAAACTGAAAACTGACCCTGAACCCAAGAAATACCCCTTTACCCAAAAACTGAAAACTGACCATGAACCCAAGAAATACCCCTTTACCCAAAAACTGAAAACTGACCCTGAACCCAAGAAATACCCCTTTACCCAAAAACTGAAAACTGACCCTGAACCCAAAAACTACACCTTTACCCAAAAACTGTAAACTAACCCTGAACCCAAGAAATACCCCTTTACCCAAAAACTGAAAACTGACCATAAACCCTAAAAATACCCCTTTAACCAAGAACTGAAAACTGACCCTGAACTCTAACATACTCCTTTACCCAAAAATAATTATTATTATGTAATTACAAAAAAATTATTAATTAACAATAACAATAAAGTTAATATATTAGCACATTAGCTGTAAAGAAATAAATTTAATTATTAATATTATTTTTTCCAAATTAATTTACAATAAGTAAAAAATATATATTAAACTAAATGAAGCTAATTAATATAATTAACTAATTTATATTAATTAATTACCAATTAATTATTATTTAAAAATATGAAAAAAATTATATTAATTAATTAACTAATTAATAATAATTAATTAACACATATTTATTATTTAAAAATATATACAAAATTATATTAATTAATTAACTAGTTAATATTAATTAATTACCAATTAATTATTATTATGTAATTACCACTTATTTATTATTTAAAATTATGTCCAAAATTATATTAATTAATTTACTAATTAATAATAATTAATTACCAATTATTAATTTTGTACTATTATGTACGATATTATATTAATTAATTAACTGATTAATATTCATTAATTACCAATTAATTATTATATAAAATAATGTACTAAATTATATTAATTAATTAACTAATTAATATTAATTATTTACCAATTAATTATTAATAAAAAGTTTTTTACAAATATATATTAATTTATTATTTATTTTTAAATTACTTCCCACCCTTATCCCCTATAAACCCAATAACCCGCTCCTAAAACTATATATGTTTTTTAAAACTATTTTTATATTAAATATATTGTAATTTTTTAATATAGACCTTTTTATCAAATTTTTATTTACAATTATTATATTTTTTCCTACACTATTTATTTTTTCCATTACTACACGATATTTTGTATTGTCGATATTTTGTCATACGATATTATTTTTTTTCGACATTTCTACTTACTTACCTATTACGATATTTTTGTATCCGATATATTTGCTTCCCAATATTTTTTACCTTCGATATTTTAACTTCGATATTTTGTCTTTCCGATATTTTATTTTCGATATTTTGTCTGTGTACCATACATAAGACTCAATGATTGTGTGAGTGACTGTATGGATAACTTTATACTTGTAATAATTATTTTATAATTCACTAAGTATGACTTACTATCTAAATGAATAGATGAAGTTGTGTTTGTATAAGTGTGTAGCTAAGTAAATATGTAAGTATGATCCATTGTTTGCATAAGTGAGTAGGATGACTTCATATGTGAATAGGATGTGTGCTGGTGTGTAATGTCGATTTAGGTGTATAAGTATTTTTGATAGTGTTCTATTGTTCATTGACAGCATGTATGAGTGAATCTACAGGTAAGTGATTAGATGTGTGTACACATCTATGAATCACTGAAAGGGTTTTTAGATACTTGTATTGCTGTAACAATGGATTCAAATATGATACTCTGTATTTTACAAAGAGTGATGAAAGATTTTACTAGTGTATGAAAAGGTGTATGTGATTGTCACGTGGATGATGTCATCATTGGTGTCATCAGTGATGTCATTTGAGATGTCATCAATGATGTCACTGACCAAGTCATGAATGATGTAATATGTGACATCATCAGCAGTGGATTGCGGGTGCGCGAAATATAGTTAGTACAACTAACTATATAGGAGCAATTTCAATGGTTTTTTATGAGTGAAATGTCCCGCTAACTATAACACCCCTGAAACCTATGGTTTTTCAGTGAATTTACAAGGTTTTTTAAATGCTAATTCCTAACTATATAAGGCCTGAAACCTATCTTTTTTTCAGTGAATTTCAAATGTTTTTTTAATACTAATTCCTAACTATATGAGACCTGAAAGCCCACCAGGAATCTCCAGTATGCGCCAGGGGACTGCATTGCAGAGACATCTCAAATGTCATCAGTGATGTCATTTGAGATGTCATCAGTGATGTCATCAATGATGTCACTGACCATGTCATGAATGATGTAATATGTGACATCATCAGCAGTGGATTGCGGGCGCGCGAGTTATAGTGAGTCCAACTAACTATAACGGGGGAATTTCAATGGTTTTGTATGAGTAAAATGTTCAGCTAACTATAACTGGTGTGAAACCTATGGTTTTTTCAGTGAATTTCAAAGGTTTTTGAAAAGCTAATTCCTTACTATAACGAGTTTGTAATCTACGATTTTTAAAGTAAATTATTAAGTTTTTTTATTGCTGTTTTTTATAACTATTAATTATTATATTTTTTATAAAATTATTTAAATAATGTATATTTTTCTAAAATTAATTTTTCAATGTATTTTTCCTGTGTTCATTTTACCTCGGAGCGCTCAGGGTACGCGCACCCGTAAACGCACCCGTAAACATAGTGTAAGCGCTATTCCCGCGTGCGAAAAAATATATCAGTATGTATTTAAAGTAAATAATAATGCAAGACATTCAGTGGCATACTTATAAAAGTAGTATTTTTGATTTTAAATAACCGTATTTTTACTTTAAACGCATTTCCGAAAATCTAGCAAAACGTCATTCAGACGAGAAGCACCTACGTACGTGCCGTGTAAGCGCCCCCGGAAGCGCTCCGGAAGCGCTCCGGAGCGCATAGCGTAAGCGCGTCAAGTCATGTGACCTTAAAATAACCCTTTTCATTGGTTGTTCACAGTTTTTTTTACAACTAATGAAAACCCCACCCATTTCGTTCACTACCTCTTTCACTTTGGAGAGAGCAAGACCTGTTCCCTGTTTCTCCTCTTGAATTCTTTGAAAAGAATGGCTGGAAGAGCACCAAGCAGCAGTGACTCTGATGAGTTTCTACATGAGGACCCTCCTCAGCCAAAAATTAAGGAGCACTTCATCTGGAAGTTTTTTACCATTCCAGAAGGTGAGAAAAAAGTCAATGCAGCAAAGGTGGAATGCAAAATATGTCACATAATTCTATCACGTGGTGACCCAAGAAAGAAATACAGTTTTGCCAACGCCACTATGATTCGACATGTACAAAGAAGGCACCCCCAGAACTATGCCCAGGAGAGTGTCAGCGACCTGGCACGCAATCCCCCAAGAGATGGCGGCAGTACCTCGACTGGTGGACCAACACATTCTGGAAGTCAAGCTGCAAGATTAATACCTGTTGTGCAACCGGACTTTGCAGACCTGAAATTTGTGTGCAAGTACTGCGATGAATTGCTTTGTTATGGGGAGCAAAGCATAGAATGAATTATTAGGAAAAAAAAGGAGCACTGCTGCGCCCCTATCCCTAAATTTTCCCTTTTTTTTTTTGCTCCTGTTGAGTGAGCCATTTTGCATTCCCTAGTTTTGTTTTTGTTCTGTAAAAATAAAAATAAAAAGCGTTCAGAAAATTTACAAAAAAAAATTAAAAACTAAAAAAGAAGAAAAAAAGAGTTCTTGTCAGAACTATCTCCAATTCTCCAAAAAGACCTATATTCCTTACACATTGTGTCGTTCTCTTTTTTTCAATTTATTTATTTATTTATTTATTTATTAACAGTTTTCTATATCGCGAACAAGACCCATGGGTATCAGATCGCTTAACATCACATGGCATGGGTTGGAACAACAATGTGTAGAAGTCAACACGATCTTAGCAACAAAAAGCTTAATTGGTATTACTTTAGACCTAGTCTATAAGTAGCTAATATACAGTTTTCTTTAAGGTTCTAACAAATCCATTCCTATGGTAAGTATCTGGAGATCACCATGTGATAAGTCTTAGATGGTGATATGTCGCACCTATGGAAGGAACTTACTCATAAGAAAGAACTTAGTTTCCCTCTTAAATATGACAGAGTTAGTGATTTTTCTGATGTTTGCGGGAAGGGAGTTCCAAATTCTGGGGGCCACGCCTGAAAACGAATGAATGTGTACTGCATAATTGTTTGGATGAAATGACTAAATGAAGGGGAGAAAGTGACTCATGGAACAAATGATAGAAGGGGAGTGAGTAAAGGTGAGTTGATGACAGTGAGGAATGCAAGGTGAGTGAGGGTGAGTGAAGGGGGAATGACAGAGTGAGGGGATGGAGAGAGTGAGGGTAAGACAGAGGGAGTGAGGGAAGGGGAGTGAGGAAGTGAAAGGACAGGGAGAGTGAGAGAAGGAGTGAGTGAAGTGGAGTAAGGCGAGTAAGGGAAGGGAAATTACTGAGGGAGCAAAAGATAGAAAGAAGGGGAAGGGGACTGAAGTCGAGGGACTGAGAGCTGGTAAGTGGTGGAGGGGAGAGAGGGGAAGGGGAGTGAAGGAATGGGGAATGAGAGGTAATGAGGGAAGTGGAGTAAGGAAACGGGGGTAAAGGAGAGTGAGAGAAGGGCAGTGAGGGTGAGTAAAGAGGGGTAATAGAGGGTGGATGAAGGCAAGTGAGCATGAGACAAGGGGAGTGAGGGAGTGAGGAGACAGAGGGACTGAAGGAAAGAGTAAGAGAAGAGGACTGAGTGAGGGAGCATGGAAAGCTAAGTGAGGGAGTGTAGGAGAGTTATAGGGAGTGAGCGTGACGGAAGAGGAGTGAGAGAGTGAGGGGACAGAGGTAGTAAAGCTAAGAGAGAGGGAGTGAGGGAAGGAGAATGAGGATGTGGCAGGACAGAGGGAGTGAGAGAAAGAGTGAGTAAAGTGGAGCAAGGTGAGTGAGGGAAAGGGAATGAGTGAGTGAGCGAAGGGAGAGAATAGAGGGGAGGAAGACTGAAGCATAGGTACTGAGAGAAGGTGAGTGGGGGATGAAAGTAAATGGCAAGGGAGAGAAAGATAGGGAATGAGGGGTAGTGAGGGAACCAGACTAAGCGAACGGGGGTGAAGGAGGGTGAAAGAACGGCAGAGAACACGAGTAAAGAGGGATGAAAGAGGGTGGATAAAAGTGAGTGAGGGTAAGACAAGGGGAGTAAGGAAGTGAGGAGATAGAGGTAGTGAAGGAAAGAGTGACAGAAAGGGACTGAGTGAGGGAGCAAAGAAAGATAAGTGAGGGAGTGTGGCTGAGTTATAGGGAGTGAGCGTGACAGAAGAGGAGTGAGAGACTAAGAGGACGGTGAGAATGAGGCTAAGAGAGAGAGAGTGAGGGAAGGGGAGTGAGGAAGTAAGAGGACAGAGGGAGTGAGAGAAGGAGTTAGTGAAGTGGAGTAAGGAGAGTAAGGGAAGGGAAAAGAGTGAAGGAGCGAAGGAAGGGAAGAGAGAGGAAGGAAAGTAAAGCAGGAGGTATGAAAGAAGGTGAGTGTGGGAGGGGAGTGAGGGAAAGGGGAGTAAACATGGGGATTGAGAATAAGTGAGGGAAGCGCAGTAAGGAAACGGGGGTGTGGGTGGGTGAGAGAAGAGTAGTGAGGATAAGGAAAAGAGTGATGAGAAAGTAAATTTTGTATGTCAAACTTATCTTATAATGTAAACTTAATTACATATTTTTACTAAATTTAATATCTGTGGGAAAAAAAAGTAAGTTATAATATTTACAATATATATTTCACAATACAAGAGACAAGGCAGGAGATTAAAAGTCATAAAAGGGTAGTAAGAGATAACGTAGGAGTGAAGGACACAGAAAGGGAAACAAAGGAATGGTGAAGGTTAGAGAGAGTGAAAAAGAAATAGAGGGAGAGCAAATACTAAGAGGATAATGAGATGGATACATTCAGTGACAGAGAGGAAGAGAAGGAGAGAGAAATGAAGTGATGGTGAGTAAGATACTAAAGGAATGTGAGTTAGGAAAACTAAAGGAAGAAAGGGGAGTAAGGAAAGGGGAGTGAGTGACAGGGAAGGAGGAGTGAGTGAGGGTGGGTTCATGACAACGAGGGATGGAAGGTGAGTGAGAGTGAGTGTAGAGGCGTAAGACAGTGAGGGGACAATGGGAGTGAGGGTAACAGAGAGGGAGTGAGGGAAGAGGAGTGAGAATATGGGAGAACAGAGGCAGTGAGAGAAGGAGTGAGTAAGGAGGAGTAAGGTGAGTGAGGGAAGGGGAATGACTGAGGGAGCAAAGGAAGGAAAGAAGGGGAAGGGGAGTGAAGCAAAGGGACTGGGAAAAGGTGAGTGCGTGAGGAGAGAAAGGGGAAGGGGAGTTAAGGATGGGGAATGAGGATAAGTGAGGGAACCGGAGTAAGGGAACAGGAGTAAAGGAGGGTGATAGAAGGCAGTGAGGTTGAGGAAAGAGGGATGATAGAGGGTGGATAAAGGCGAGTGAGTGTAAGACAAGGGGACTGAAGGAGTGAGGACATAGAGGTAGTAAGGGAAAAAGAGTGAGAGAAAAGGACTGCATAAGAGAGCAAAGAAAGGTAAGTGAAAGAGTGTGGGTGAGTTATACGGTGTGAGCGTGACAGAGCGTGAGAGACTGAAGGGACGGAGACAGTAAGGCTAAGAGAAAAGGAGTGAGGGAAGGGGAGTGACGAAGTAAGAGAACAGAGGGAGTGAGAGAAGGAGTTAGTGAAGTGGAGTAAGGTGAGTAAAGGAAGGGAAAAGAGTGAAGGAGCGAAGGAAGGGAAGAGAGAGGAAGGGAAGTAAAGCAGGAGGTCTGAAAGAAGGTGAGTGTGGGAGGGGAGTTAGGGAAAGGGGAGTAAACATGCGGATTGAGAATAAGTGAGGGAAGCGCAGTAAGGGAACAGGGGTGTGGGTGGGTGAGAGTAGAGTAGTAAGGTTAGGGAAAAGAGTGATGAGAAAGTAAATTTTGTATGTCAAACTTATCTTATAAGTAATGTAAAGTTAATTACATATTTTTACTAAATTTAATATCTGTGGAAGAGAAAAAAAAGTTATAATATTTACAATATATATTTCACAATACAAGAGACAAGGCAGGAGATTAAAAGTCATAAAAGGGTAGTAAGAGATAAAGTGGGAGTGAAGGACACGGAAAGGGAAACAAAGGAATGGTGAAGGTTAGAGAGAGTGAAAAAGAAATAGAGGGAGAGCAAATTACTAAGAGGATAATGAGATGGATACATTCAGGGACAGAGAGGAAGAGAAGGAGAGACAAATGAAGGGAAGGTGAGTAAGATACTATAGGAATGTGAGTTAGGAAAACTAAAGAAGGAAAGGGGACTAAGGAAAGGGGAGTGAGTGACAGGGAAGGAGGAGTGAGTGAGGGTGGATTCATGACAATGAGGGATGGAAGGTGAGTGAGGGTGAATGTAGGGGCGTAAGACAGTGAGGGGACAATGGGAGTGAGGGTAACAGAGAGGGAGGGAGGGAAGAGGAGTGAGAATATGAGAGAATAGAGGGAGTGAGAGAAGGAGTGAGTAAAGTGGAGTAAGTTGAGTAAGGGAAGGAGAATGACTGAGGGAGTAAAGAAAGAAATGAAGGGGAAGGGGAGTGAAGCAGAGGTACTGTCAAAAGGTGACTGCGGGAGCAGAGTGAGGGGAAAGGCAGTTTAGGATGGGGAATGGGGATAAGTGAGGGAAGTGGAGTAGGGGAGCGGGGGTGAGGGAGGGTGAGAGAAGGGCAGTGAGGGTGAGTTAGGAGGGGTGATAGAGGGTGGAAAATGTGAGTGAGCGTGAGACCAGGGGAGTATAATATATATTTCATAATACAAAAAACAAAATAACTTGTACAACATGTTATATGGTTTATTTTTGCTGTTCTCAGAATATATTGAATTTCACTTAAAACAGTGAGTTCAATACTACTCATCATATGACAGCGGGCAAAAAAAACCACAATCAAAAAGATTGTGTTTAAAAAACCCATACAACGTTTCAATACATAATGTAAAATTTAGAAAAAACATATCTTAACTCACTTTTGATCCACGTACTTTTCCACGAGGCCAAATAGTATATGGAAAGTCCTTTTCTTTGGAAATTACTCAATAGTATTCTTAAACTTCCATTAACCCGAGTTTCTGAAAGAAAAGCTTCAACATCTTTTACATCATGAAACAATAGTTATATTTCCACCTCTGACTCACTCATGATTAACATTTCCTATAATACTGATATCACTTACTATGTCATACACTTACACTACCTCTATGACAACTACAAGTTTTTTAATATCTTAATCAATCTCACTCGCAAAGTAATTTTGAACAGCAGACTAAGTTTTATTAACTGCTCCAATCTTCATAGGCCTATTACCTATTCCGGACGCTGCGCCTAGTCGACCCCAGCTGAGCTGTTGCTCTCCCAGCATGGAAGCTTTGGCGGTCTACTCCAGTCGACCCCAGCTTTGTTGCTTCCCCAGCCCGTCCTACGAGGAGTTCTGCAAATTGGCACTAACTGTGTCATCGGGTTCCCCCTTGGACCCACTGCCTCCTAAGTTCTGGAAGGTGTTCCAAGATGAAGTTTTCCAGCCCTTGCATTCCATCTGCCTCCAGTCCTTTGACACTGCAATCGTTCCTGAGTGCTGGAAGCTGGCAGTGGTGTCACCTCTTTTAAAGAAACCCACATTGGACCCTGCCTGCCTGTCTAATTATAGACCCATCTCCTTGCTGCCGTTCCCTATCAAAATCATGGAGAAGCTAGTGACCCGCGCCCTGTCCGGTTTCCTGGAAGAGAACACCTGGTTTGTTGAGGCACAATTTGGCTTCCGTCCAGCGCATGGGACTGAATCTGCGCTGGTGGCCGTGTTGGACAACCTTCGTTCGCGGGTTGACATGGGTCGGGCAGCCTTCTTAGTGCTGCTCGACATGTCGGCCGCGTTCGACACGGTCTGCCACTCTACCCTCATCAGGAGACTGGAAGAGTGCGGGGTCACCGGGCTGGTAAGGGATTGGTTGGTCTCTTATTTGAACAACCGACGGCAGGTGGTGGCGCTGCCCCCATTTAGATCGGAGGTGAGGAATGTGGGGCAGGTGGTACCACAGGGCTCGGCCATCAGCCCCATACTTTTCAACCTTTACCTTCGCCCTCTGGTCCATCTGATAAAATCATTCGGTATCTCAGCATTCAATTATGCTGATGATACCCAATTGATCTTTTCACTGGAAGGATACAACTTGGTCCCGTTGGAAACATTCCATCGCTGTATGTCAGCTACAGCTGACTGGCTTCGATCTAACTCCCTTCAGTTCAACAGCAAAAAAACTGAGGTGCTTTACTGTTCTTTTGATAAAATACCGCGTTCACTCCCCGACAACTTTTGGCCCTCGACCTTTCCTGAGACAGTGTCAGCCGCTGAGTCTGCACGTAACTTAGGGGTTACTTTTGGGCCTAACTTGCAGCTGGATATACATGTAAATAAGACCACGGCTACGTGCATGATGCTGTTGCGCATGCACCGTAAAGTTTTGCCCCTTCTACCTGAACAGTCTAGACCAGAAGTAGTGCGTGGGACCATCCTAAGTCGTTTAGACTATTGCAACGCTCTACTTCTGGAAGCCCCTAAAACGTTGCTATGTAAACTGCAACGGGTGCAGAATATGGCGGCCAAGCTGGCCCTCTCTCACCCTAACTTCAGCTCCTCCACCGCTGCTCTCCGGGACTTACATTGGTTGCCGGTCCATCTACGTGTTCAGTACAAAGCTGCCTGCCTGGTGTTCAGGGCCTTGCACGGACAGGGCCCAGTCCCACTGCAGAATATGTTTTCATGGTATTCGTCCACGCGATGTTTGCGCTCTTCTTCTGCGTGGCTGGTGGTGGTACCGAGATTCCAGAGAGTGAGGATGGGTGGACGCTCGTTTAGTGTCGCAGCGGCTAAACTCTGGAATTCTCTGCCACTCCTTTTACGAGGTCAAAGGGACCTTCTACCATTTAAAAAAGCGTTGAAGACCCACTTGTTCCCTAGGGCAGTGTAAGATGTTGTTTCTGTTGCTGACAGTGATCTCAAGCGCCAGGATGCCCTTGGGGTGACAGTAAAGCGCTATACAAATACACAATACAATACAATACCTTTCCTAAAATTTCGGTTGTAAGAATACAAGGTAAGAATTTGGTAAGTCAAAAGGCAAACATTGTTTGAAAGTCAATTGAGTATCATTACAATTAGTCCAGCCTTTTTGACATTTTAAATAAGCTGTGTAATGTCCTGATGTTGTCGAAGGACCATCATGGAAAATAATTGCTGCAGTTGCAAAGGTTCTTCCTGAAATTGATAATTGAGAAGTCATAACATTTTTAATTAAAGTTGTCAATGTAGTTCCATCAGGTCTACATCGTTGGAACATTAAAATGACATACTGTCCATATCTTTGTATAAATAATGTTGATAGCATTGCAGATTTACATTGAGTACAGACCATGTTTTGATTTGCTTCTCTAACTAGATTATTAAAAGACACTGATTTGCAGTCTGGTGAAGTCAAATATATAAATCTTTCAGTGTCTATTGTAGTAGTACTTGAAAAGGAGCAATTGTCGCAGTTATGCTGCCATTTATAAGAAAGGCCAAAAAGATTTTCTACATCTACACCTTCATCTTGCAATACAACAAGCATATACATTAGAAATTCCTGACAATCTTGCTGAATATTCTGTGAAAATTGATTTAGACCAGAACATATGTCTAAAACATTTCGAATTTCAGAAACACTTTGTATTTTTGTTCTATCACTGCTACATTTCTCAAACACAGAATTCAACAAACAACAAAATCTTTGATCACGATTTTCAACAATCTGTTCTTGTACAGTTTGGAGAAAAAAAAACATTAACCAATACATTAGCATAGCAGTTGACACCAGAACTGTTTTCAAACTGAAATCCAACAACATCTTTAACTGAATCCTTTTCCTTTCTGCTTACAATTACTGGTTCATCTACTTTTTTTCTTTTTGCCACAACTTCACTACAATTTTTCTCATTTCTTCTTTTTCGGCCTACTACACACTTTTCAAATAGAGGATATTGAGGTAAATTTGGAGCATACTCTCTTCTTAACCTATTATATTCTTTTACACAATTTAGATCTGCACTAATCTTTGTCTCATCAAAATCAATCAAGTACAATCCAGATAAAGTTCTGACTCGAGATAAAGCAACATATGCCATACCCTCCTTGAACACAGAACTTCCAATATTTACCAAAGCACTATCTACACTTAAACCTTGAGATTTATGAATAGTCACTGCATATGCCAAAGAAACAGGAAACTGTTTTCGGCAGACATATAAATCTTTCACAAGCAAAAATCGAGCAGAACAACGACTGATTTGTTGTACTTCTTCAATACCATTAAATTTAATTTTTAGAAATTCAATTCCATCTCTATTTCGGTAATTCACAAAATCAACAACATGACCATTGCTTCATTTACTAAACCTCTTTCCACATGTAAATTACGTCGTAAAATTATATGACAATTTAAAGATGCATACAGAGTCTTTTCCAAACCAGCAGTTTTAGATATTGTCTTCTCTAAAGAATCCAATTTTGATTTCAACTTTTCGGACAAAATTATAGTTGCTCCTTCATGCTCTATTTTATCAATAGCTTCCAGTTTCACAATCTCTTGATTTTCTAACTTTAACATTTTGTTGAAGATTGAACATTCTTGCAGAGTTGGCATCAAGCATATGACAGATTTGTTTTCAGGAATTTTCTTAAAAATATTCTTTCGGAGAATGTTTTCGTTTGGAAACAAATTTGAAATTAATCGTGCCTGTAAAGCTTCTTTGCCATGCGCACTTACTTTTCCAATTCTTATATCTTGTAGAATATTTTTATAATCTTCATCCGTTGCCTGTCGCATATTTTGAAGCAGTTCTGCATATTTGAAATTTAACCATGTGTCAACATTTCCAATGCTTCCTAGGCACTTCCTGGTATCTTCATGTGTAAGCATTTTAAACACTGGTTGTCCTTTCACTGGAGTTAGCTGGGGTAGATCTCCCAAAAAAGTATGTGTTTGCCTCCAAATAACACATCATACTATGATTTAAGAATGTCTTGCATTCTTAAATGCACAAAAGCAAGCATTACATTTGATACCATGCTTACCTCATCAATGATAAGAAGTTTCATTTTCTTTAGGACTCTTGAAACTTCACAACAAGCTTCTCCAGATAGCTTGTGGTATTGTAATTTATTATCATGCTCTACTGGCAGCATCAATAAGCGATGTAAAGTAATCCCTTTAATGTTATGTGCTGCCAACCCAGTTGGAGCGGTAACAACACAAGACAGCGATGACTCCATTGTTTTCTGCAGATAAGTTGCAATTGCTTTAATCAGAAAACTTTTTCCAGTTCCTGCTTCTCCACTCACGTACAGTCGGTCAGGTATAAATGATGTACATGAGCACTCTTTTTTCTCATGAGATAAACCATGCTCAATCTGTTCTGTGACTTCGTCATATATTTGTCTCTGCTCAACGTTTAGTTCTTTTTCCAAATCTTCTAAGTTAACTACATCCTCCTGAGCTTGTTCCAAGGCTCTTTCCACTTCATTCATGGCAGTGGCAGCTTCATTTTGGATAATTGGTCCTCCTAGTGGATCCTGACTCAATGAAGCTGAACTCTGACTGTCTTGAGAACTGTCTCTAGCAATCTCTGCTGCAATTGTAGCTTCTTGCTGTATTTCCTCATTCAACATTTGCAGATAATTTGAAAAAACAGGACATTCTATGGTATCCTTGGTTGCATTGAACGAATCTTCATAACTGAGAAAATCTCCAAGTAGTTCCTCTTCTGTACGCCATGGCTTAAAGAGTTGCAAAAGAGCTAAATAGTAAAATTCCCTTTTGTCTGGAGATTCACAACTCAATTTTCAATGATTAATCAAATGGCTTTTTCTTTGTTTCACCAGACAGCCTTCACATCGCATTACAGCATATACACCTTTATTGATATCTTCTGTGATGTTCCTCTTAAAAGTATAGGTTTGCAGAACTTCATAGAGACAAACGTTCTCAAGATGACTACTTCTATTTGGATAGTATGCATCCAACATGTTTGTCTTCCAAATATCTGTACTGTTTGGTTCTTTCTCTGCCAAATACTCTATTTCTTGTACAGATTTCAAAACTCGGTTTCGTGTTGCAGCAAGACCTAGACTCACCCAAATGATTGTTCTAGATTTGGCATATAGACTTGCTGATGATAACCGATCAGAACATTCATATGCTCCAATTTCTCGATGCGACAACATCTTCAGACTGTTACTGTATAATTTCTTACTTAGACTCTTTTCATGTGAAATTTCCTCCCACATTTCCTTCAGTTCCGTCTTTTCTGATTTTGTGATGTAAGACGTCACATATCGAGCCACAGCAATAGAGTTGTCAGCAACATATTGAATATCCATGTTAGCATTCCACATGGACAAAATGACTGGGTTGTTATCATTTATGTATTTGGACTCTTCATTTCTTCTTAGGTTGTATGTATTTTTCGGTGATTTTCTTGTCACAGTATGTCGCAGAGAAGACATAAAATTGTTTACTCTTCCTTTCGATGTTACTAGATGTGGAAATGAAAACGAAATTTTGTGTAGAACTTGTCTTTGAATTTGTATTTTCTACGACAGTATTTTCCACAACGATGGGTTTGAAAGCGTAAAACTTGTTGTCTTAAATTGTTTTCTTCTGTACTTTTCGGAACAGCACATGTAGAATACTGTTCAATGAAACTCATCACTTTCTCATCTGAATCTGTTCCAAATTTGGGTGCATCTTTGATCCATAACAGCATATGTCTGTGAGGAGCACCTCTTGCTTGATACTCCTTTCTCCAACAGAAATCCAAAACCTCTCCAAGCGGAGGATTTTTTTTGTTTGTGATAAAAGACATCATAGCTTCAAACCTATGATTGAAATACCTGCATACATTAACTGGATCCAAAGAGCACAGTTCTCCAGGTGTCTTGTATTCAATATTTTCACTGTTTTTATTTGCCTCTCGTAGAAATTGAAGTAAGTCTTCCCAAGCATACTCAGCACAGCTAAGAGTGAGGAACCATGTAGGAGTTCCTAAGTTTCTTAGCATACTTTTCAATTCCCCATGACGACGGTACCAATACTCGTTAGCACCATGCTGACATGCCATGAGATTAATTAGCTGAGATTCCAAAACACTGTCTTGCAGTTTGACTTTATCCATAAAGTCCCTTGCCGAAACATTTTGCAGATGTACTCCACTTTTCAGTATATGGTTCACTGCATAAGAAAGTCCAGACAAGTTACTCTCAAACAGTAGATGGAACAAATATGGAATGCATTGACGAAACCTTGGATCTTCTGCATATAATCTTAAAGTCCGGTATTCAGATGCAGGAATTTGAACTGGTCGGTCGTCATATCGTCCACCTTGGCCTGTTGGAAATAACTGTGGAAAACAACAAACTTCCAAACTTTCTTCCCATACACTAATGGGACTTCCTTTTGCTTCTTTCATTTGAAACAAGTCAATAGCATTCCCCATTACTTCTTTGGAATGCAATGGATGAACACTATAATGTTCATAAATTTCTTCACTTCTAGAGACATCAACTTTTTCAATTTGCCCAGCTGAGAAATCACTGTCCTCTTCTACAGTTGTTTACTCTTCTCCAACATATACATTTTGGTAGTAGTGATTGTTTTTTACCAAATACAACGTTGCCTTTTTGACTTTCCTAACATCCACTAATTCTTGCCAGATTTTCTTACTCTTTCTCGGAACACCATTAACTAGAATAACCAGAGGTTCCTCTTCTACTTTTTCTACACCAATTGTATCAATATTTTTCTTAAAATGATCCTTGACCAAAATTTAAAAGCCAGACATTTTACCAGAAAACATTTACCAGACTGACATGAGACACAGGCACAGAGTACCCTTTAAGCTAAGAGAGGCAAACTGTCAGCAAACACAGGTGACATTATTGAAAAATTTGAAAATATAACTCATTATTTCACACAGACACTCAGTGTGATCCTTGACCAAAATTTAAAAGCCAGACATTTTACCAGAAAACATTTACCACAGTGACATGAGACACAGGCACAGAGTGCCCTTTAAGCTAAGCGAGGCAAACGGTGAGCAGACACAGGTGACATTATTGAAAAATGTGAAAATATAATTCCTTATTTCACACAGACACTCAGTGTGATCCTTGACCAAAATTTAAAAGCCAGACATTTTACCAGAAAACATTTACCACAGTGACATGACACACAGGCACAGAGTACCCTTTAAGCTAAGAGAGGCAAACTGTCAGCAGACACAGGTGACATTATTGAAAAATTTGAAAATATAATTCCGTATTTCACACAGACACTCAGTGTGATCCTTGACCAAAATTTAAAAGCCAGACATTTTACCAGAAAACATTTACCAGGGTGACATGAGACACAGGCACAGAGTACCCTTTAAGCTAAGAGAGGCAAACTGTCAGCAGACACAGGTGACATTATTGAAAAATGTGAAAATATAATTCCTTATTTCACACAGACACTCAGTGTGATCCTTGACCAAAATTTAAAAGCCAGACATTTTACCAGAAAACATTTACCACAGTGACATGAGACACAGGCACAGAGTACCCTTTAAGCTAAGAGAGGCAAACTGTCAGCAGACACAGGTGACATTATTGAAAAATGTGAAAATATAATTCCTTATTTCACACAGACACTCCCTGTGATCCTTGACCAAAATTTAAAAGCCAGACATTTTACCCAAAAACATTTTCCATAGTACATCGTTTTTGACACACAGCACAGCCCTTTTAAATGACCACTACATAACAAGGCAGAAACCTAACTCATTTCCAAAATACATTTCCATACTCATTTTTTCTACAACCAGCTGATCTGTTTTAACACTAGTCCACCTTAGCCTGCGTAAATCATTGGTTGGCACAATCATTGGGGGTAAAGGATCAGCAAAAATACTAGGTGCAATAACATCAAACAGACCCAGTTTATGGAGAACACATAGGGGGTTATGGTCACTCTCAGGCCTTTCCTTGACCTCCATATCAATAATAGATGACCATAAGGACATACTGCATATAACGTAGTCAATGCGGCTCTCGGATCTGCCATTATTAAAAGTCATGGCTGGCGCTCTGTCTGACTTAGTACGACCATTCAAAGCCCTTAACCCGTGTTCGAGGCACATAGCATTTAAACCTAGAACATCCTCAGTCCAACGAGTTATTGGGATTGAATCAAGTGCGGGGATGTCCCAGATCTTATCTTCCTCCGCACCTAAAAAAGCCTCACCAGTATCAAGGGGTTCAAAGGTACGATTTAGGTCACCCGCCAGTATAATATTATTCCCAGAGGAGTGAGTGTCTAGGAGATTATACAGAGACGATAGGACTTCAGATTTACCTCCTCTAGCATATATATTATAAATGTCAATGGAGGTGGATGAGTCCCTCGTAAGTCTAATAAGCTGTATATCTTTAAAGTTAAGCTCCAGGTTTTTTACTACAATCCTCAGGGACTGGCGGACCCATATAGTGAGACCCCCCATCGGTCTCCCTTTGGGGCCCTTGGAAGCTGGTACGTAAAAGTTCAAGTACCCCAAAGCAAAGACAGGATCACAGGCCCATGTTTCTTGAAAAATGCAAACATCGTACTTACTGACAAACCCAAACCATTCTCCACAGTCCATTTTGGAACTAAGCCCAGCTATATTCCAGGATAATAAATTCCCGGAGGCTCGTACCGTACTTATTACAGAACTGTAATCAGACCCATTCAACTCTGCATCAACAGTAGCATTAACATTTTTGTTTGCAGGAAGTAGACCTACTGCAGCATCAAGGTTACATAGCTGATTTGGTGCACCTGTAACTCGACTATGCCCCCCGGTTATACAAGCATCTGAACAAATTTCTAGCAGGGGCAAACAGCTAATTGTTTGTCAATCACAAGCATCTAAATTGGAAAGGGCAGAAAATCTGTTTTCCAGACCTAGACCCCACTCAACGGAGCCAAAATTCTTACTGCCCCTTTTGGGTATAACATTCCATTTTGTTCTTAGAGTGCTTGGATTGGGGCCTCTGCCTTTTCGGGGATAGAAAAAGTCTAGAGTCAATGGAACAATAGAAGTAGATCGTCTCTGCGGCGGAAAAATATGAGGCAAGATGTTAGGTAGAACCTCAGGCTCAGAAAGATTGAGGACTACACAGTCTCCCTTGAACTTTTTTTCCTTATTCCTGATCCACTCAACTCTTCTTGCATTTACCAGTTCCTCTGCTAGGTGCTGTTTGCCCCACGGAGATATGGACATGTTATCAGATAGCCAAGATAAGGATTTATTAAGAAGTGATGATGTTGATTCAACTTCACCAGAAACTAAAGGAGGCACATTAGCTAGTACAAGAACTAATGGTGAGGCTTCCACCACCAGCTCAAATGACCCTTGCGCAGTATTGGGTTCACCAATAAGAGGGACAGAGGGTACAGCACCATGGGTATCATCCGTTGTATTTATCAATGGGGCCATTAGGAGGTTTGGGACAGCAGTAGAAGCCAGTCCATTAGATTTGATCGATTGAATTTCGCTCACCAAGGGTTGAACACTAGAGGTAATAACTTCTGGGAGTTTTCCCACCTCTCCCAGGGTTTTTCCAAGTAAACCTTCCATTTTGGATACCTCTGCGGATAGTTTATCAATTTTACTTATCAAAGGTTTAACTATCCCTTTGATTTTTGTGTCCATCAAACTGCAAAATTTCTGGAATTGAGCATTGGAGAAGGTCACGTAAGTTTCATCAGACGAATCGTCCGCCTCCTCATCAAAATTTTTCCTTGGTGGCGTAGCAATTTTATTTTTGTCTGACCTTAGTCCCCCCCGTTTTTGTATAACTTTCCTTTTGCCCCCAGTAACCCTCGGTGCTGGAATAGGAACAGATTTTACGATGCTGGACTCACTGGTTGAAGGGGTCACAGTCACTGCTTCATGTTCATTGTTATCTGCAGTACTGGCTACTATACCACTGGGCTGGATGGTAACAGAGTCCTGAGCAGAAGCATGAGCCACACCAGAAAGGCTACTGTTTAGCAGATCAAAGGAATCCTCAGTCTCTTTGTCTGGTAGTGGAGATTGTGTGGATGAATCTAAGCCCAAAGAAGACCTTCGGTCGCTATTTATCCTAGTCACTACTTGGACAAGGTAGTTCTCCATGGTGTTTGTAACAGGGGTTAACTTTCTACCAGGCATGTGTGCAATGATGTAAAAACGTAGTGCAGAATCAAGGCTCAAAACAATATTAGGGGTAATAATTATACCTGTGGGTCGATGGATCAGGAACGCAGCAATCCTCTGCGGGCCTATAGGAAGTTGTGCAGAGTCCCTGGCCCAACCCAACCTTGGCCGACCTCGGACGGCCTCAGACGGCCCGCCCTTTGCCCGGGCTTCTCCCGCGCGCGACTCGCGTGTGCGAGAGGCGTTCCCTGCTAGTGAGGCGCCTCCTGGCGCGTAGCCGTCGTCACACCCGCCGCGTCCACCCCCGGGGAAAATACATTTCCAATATGCACCATTACATTTTTTACCAGCATTGCAAAAAAACATGACACACAATGCAAGAATAAAGAAGCACAATATGCTTCTTAATCTTCCCCATAGTGCATACAGTAGTCTATCTTTATTAAATGAATCATTACTCACCTTTAAAAATGCTTTAGAAGATTTAGAACAGTGTCAGTCACACACATCAGATTTTCTTAAGCAGAATCTCTGAAATGCACCTCCAACACTGCAACCACAAATGGCCCTGATTTCCTGTAATTCTTCACACATATCCCTGGACTTAACCAATAAAAATTCTTCCCACACTATTTCAAAACCAAACTGACATTTTAATAGGTTCTACATTTCAACACTTTTAAACTCACATAATATTCACCCATCCCCCCAGTGCTTATTCACCCTGTTACCAGGGTAACTCCCACCTAACTCAGCACACAGTTGAAAAGTTCATCATACTATGTTGCAAATGATTCTAGCAAGGGTGTTTGACCTCTCAATGTACTAGCTAATCATGTGCAATGTTTCTTTCAATGACTTTTTCCTCAACCATTAGAATTCCTTCTTTGAAAAAACAAAAGCATGCACCCTAATTTTCAGTGGAGGATTTTAAAAATCACCAATCATTTCTTCTCTTTCAAGGGCACTGAACCTCAACCACTTTTTTTTTTACATAACTCCTATTTTCAAACTGCCATTTGATTTCCACAACTCATCTGAATACAACCACATCTACCTTGAAGATGCCAAAAGTCTGGATTGTGGGTCATAGCTTTGTTCACTGGAGTGAAAAATATGCAAGTAACAGTGGTATTTCCAACCTTGATTTACCAAATGTGGACATTATGTGGATTGGCCAGAAAGGATTGAGATGTCACCAATTGATACCATTGGTAAAATCCTTTATGCATCTACCACAATCTGACCTCATAATTGTGCACTGTGGTGGAAATGACCTGGGCACTTTGACTGGGGTAGATCTGGAAATGCTTTTAAAGGGCAATTGATGACACTTTTTCCAAAAACTGCCTTTGTATATTCTAATATATGCCAAAGGCAAAAATGGAACTGGTCCAACCAATTTGTCCACAAATTGAGAAAGCAAGGAAACATGTGAATAAATCTGTTTCTGATTTTCTCAGAGACTATGGTATGGGTTCCATATACCACAACAACTTGCGTTACAACATGCAAGTTATCTATAGGAGAGATGGTGTACATTTTACAGATGAGGGGAATAGAGTCTTCCTCTTGAATTTTAGACTCTGCATTGGTACCTACTTGTAGGTACAAAAAACACCCACATAACACAACAGCTCTTTTCAGAGCTACCCTACCTCTAAGCACTCTAAATTCTTTTTTTGCTCTAATTTTTTACTCTGTTTTTCCCCGTGGTGCGCTCAGGGTATGCGTACCGGGAAGCGTACATGGGAACGCACCCAGCGCTTACCCCGCGAAAATTTCAATTTTTAAAAAAAACTTTTTTTGCCCTTCAGGGTCCTTCTAGGCCCCCCTCAGAAAACCTAGGGGGTCAGGGGATGTCTACCCTGCCCCCTTTTAAACATTTCCCCCTTTTTTTTAACACCTCTTGTGTCTCGATTCTACCGAGACACAAGATGGCAGACTCTCTGGACTGTTTGGAATGTTGACAGACATCCGAGAACCAATAAACTTTCCGCTCGCGCACTCCCGTGGCGCGCCGGGTGCGCTCCCCGGTACGCGTACCGGTAAGCGCTCGAAGCGCGCATATTGATATATATGTGTTTTTGAAGTTGCTTTTCATAAAAACCACTGAAGCAATTTTAAACAAATATGGAAAAGGCCCTACTACCTAGCAGTCCCTACCATTTTGCCAAGTTTGGTGTAATTCCGTTCAGCCATTCAGGCTGTAGCTGTGTCTAAATGTCCTATGGAAAATTGCATGGGGAAAACACATTTGAAAGTGTTGAAATTTAGAACCAATTAAAATGTTACTTTGGTTTTGTATTTGTGTGTGATGAAGTTTGATTGGTTATGTATATATCTAAAATGAGAGGAAAACACGGCCATTTTGTGATACTACTGTCTGAGGTACATTTGTGAGGAATTTTTGGTGCTCAATTTCTGGTGTTTGATTTACACACTACTAACTCTTCTCCTACTTTCAAAAAGGTGAGTTGTTAATTTGTAAGGGGAACTATGTTGTACACTTTAACACTATCAGTGCTTCAGCAATTCATCCTCTGTGCTGCAGCTCCATGATTCCGATTGCTCATGACAAACAGCTCGTCATGAGCACACAAGCAGTGTACTGCATGACGGGCTGAGTTTGTCATGAGCATGGAAGGGGTTAAGATAATTTGAAAAATGTTTTCTGTTAGTTATTTACAGTCCTTCTGTTGTAGTTATGGATTAAGATAGGCTTCATCACATGCAGTGCTTTATATTTCTAGTTCCTGCCTGATACTATACACTGCCCAATTAATTTTAAAGAACTAAATACTTGATAAAGTTAGTTTTATATTATGTATTACTAAAAACGATAAATGAAAGTGATTTTTTTTCTGCAATTTACAGCAAGAAATTTCAAAATAAAATGGATCACAATGATGAGACCGTGGAAATTTCTTTTGAATTATCCACTACATTTATTGAAATTGACAGCACCAATAATGAAATATTTTCACAAGGAGGAGATGACTTGAATAATTTTTTTGATCAATCTCTTGACGGCGAATTTATCGAATGTTTGGAGACCATAGAGTTACAAGAATCATCATTGCAGACTTTTCATGAGGAGATTCCTGAATATGATTGAAGACGAAATTCCTGATGAGGATATGTTACTAGTTCTTTTAAATTATGAAAATTCAGAAGAATAAATTTATATTTAGAAATAAAAAATTGTTTGAGACATTATTCATTTTTATTTTTAATTTATGAGGTTGTAGCGAAGTGATTGTAGTATAAAATGAGACTTATAGTATAGAGTGCAACATTTTTATGTTACATAGTGAGTTTACTTATATTTACTTCCCTTCTCTAACTATATCATCTCCAATGTGTATTTGACATCTCTTCTTCTTCTCCGGCCTCCTTTCTCTCACTGTCTGTCTCTGATGCACCCTATCACAGCCATTTTGTGTAGTTACAGACGAGAGTGAAATATAATAGTTCAGAACGTGAAAAGGGGGAGGGTAGAGTACCCCTCACCCACTAGGCCTTCTCAGGCGGTCCCAAAAGGATCTGTTCCTGCTTTCCATATACCACAATAACTTGCATTACAACATGCAAGATATCTACAGAGGAGACGGTGTACATTTCTCAGATGAGGGGAACAGAGTCTTTCTCTTGAATTTTAGACTCTGCATCATTACCTACTTATAAGTACTTAAATCACCCACATAACACAACAGCTCTTTTTAGAGCTACCCTACCTCTAAGCACTCCAAATTCTTATTTTACACTATTTTCTTTCACTGTTTTTCCCTGTGCTCCGCTCACGGTACGCGTACCTGGAAGCTTACATGGGAACGCACCCAGAGTTTACCCCGCAAAAATTTCAACAAAACAAATAGTTGTTTTGCCCTTCAGGGTCCTTCTAGGCCCCCCTCAGAAAACCTAGGGGGTCAGGGGGGTCTACCCTGCCCCCTTTTAATCATTTCCCCCTTTTTTTATTTTCACCTCTTGTGTCTCGATTCTACCGAGACACAAGATGGCGGACTCTCCGGACTGTTTAGAATGTTAACAGACACCCGAGAGCCAATCAGCTTTCCGCTCGCGCACTCCCATAGCGCGCCGGGTGCCTGTAAGCGCTTGAAGCGCACATATAGATATATAATTTTTTTAAAGTTAATTTTCGGAAAAAACACTGGAGAAATTTTCACCAAATATAGAAAAGGCACTTCTGCTGACCAGTCCCTACAATTTTGCAAAGTTTGGTGTAATTCCGTTGAGCGGTTCGGGCTGTAGCCTTGTCTATTCGTCCTATGGAAATTAACATGGGGAAAACACGTTTTGGGAACCCCCTTTTTTCTCGGCCCCCACTTCACGAATCCCCCCGAAATTTCCAGGGAAGGAGCGCAGCGGAGTTGGCCTAAATTTTGGAAAATTACACGCAAATTCCTCAACCGGCGCCAAAGTGATTCCAAATAGAATGTTGCGGATTTCCTATGGTAGCTAGGTCCTAACTATAACTACCTACTGACGACTGCCAGTAGGTAATATATATATATATATATATATATTCCTTGGAATCTTCTCGCCTCCCCACCTCCTCGGCAGAAGTCACGGCACCACAGCAGGTCAGTTTATAAATTATAATTTATTGATACACCATCGTGCAAAAAGAGCAAAAGAGGACGGCCTACGCGTTTCGGCTACGATTAGCCTTCAACTGGACTATTATATCTATATATATATATATATATATATATATATATATATATGTGCGCTCGCGTGTAAAGACACGGTCACACTCGCGGGGAGAAACTTGAACTCGCCTTTCTTGCCACAGTGTGCTTGAATAGCTGAGGAGCTCAAGAGAAAGTGATTCAATCCCATTTCGCTGTGGAATTCCTGACGCGTTTCGAAGGCTCCCGCCTTCTCTTCAGAGGATTTGGCGAACTGATGATGGGAATGCAGGTACCAGCCCTGATAATGATCATGGCACGCCCCTGATGGGCAGTCCAAATGTCCCAGTGCCTGCTGGGACTGGTAGTCCTGTTTAGTCTTGGCGCCCCATGTGTGGATCAAGGCGGACGAGTGGTCTCCCCTCGCCAACCAGGCGACCTCACGATATCGGAGTAGCAGACGGATATATGCCCGTCAAACTAGCAAGCTGGATGCTTGCCCTAGTCGGCTCCTACCCTGAGGCTGCTTGGCGGTGCTCAGCGTGTATGCAGGGGCTCTGCTCGCTCGTTACCATCATGGCGCTGCTGCACTCTTCTGGCGGGTGCGGTAAAAGGATGGTGATGGTTCCATCCACATATGTGCGCTCGCGTGTAAAGACACGGTCACATTCGCGGGGAGAAACTTGAACTCGCCTTTCTTGCCACAGCGTGCTTGAATAGCTGAGGAGCTCAAGAGAAAGTGATTCAATCCCATTTCGCCGTGGAATTCCTGATGCGTTTCGAAGGCTTCAGCCTTCTCTTCAGAGGATTTGGCGAACTGATGATGGGAATGCAGGTACCAGCCCTGATAATGATCATGGCACGCCCCTGATGGGCAGTCCAAATGTCCCAGTGCCTGCTGGGACTGGTAGTCCTGTTTAGTCTTGGCGCCCCATGTGTGGATCAAGGCGGACGAGTGGTATCCCCTCGCCAACCAGGCGACCTCACGATATCGGAGTAGCAGACGGATATATGCCCGTCAAACTAGCAAGCTGGATGCTTGCCCTAGTCGGCTCCTACCCTGAGGCTGCTTGGCGGTGCTCAGCGTGTATGCAGGGGCTCTGCTCGCTCGTTACCATCATGGCGCTGCTGCACTCTTCTGGCGGGTGCGGTAAAAGGATGGTGATGGTTCCATCCACATATGTGCGCTCGCGTGTAAAGACACGGTCACACTCGCGGGGAGAAACTTGAACTCGCCTTTCTTGCCACAGCGTGCTTGAATAGCTGAGGAGCTCAAGAGAAAGTGATTCAATCCCATTTCGCCGTGGAATTCCTGACGCGTTTCGAAGGCTCCCGCCTTCTCTTCAGAGGATTTGGCGAACTGATGATGGGAATGCAGGTACCAGCCCTGATAATGATCATGGCACGCCCCTGATGGGCAGTCCAAATGTCCCAGTGCCTGCTGGGACTGGTAGTCCTGTTTAGTCTTGGCGCCCCATGTGTGGATCAAGGCGGACGAGTGGTCTCCCCTCGCCAACCAGGCGACCTCACGATATCGGAGTAGCAGACGGATATATGCCCGTCAAACTAGCAAGCTGGATGCTTGCCCTAGTCGGCTCCTACCCTGAGGCTGCTTGGCGGTGCTCAGCGTGTATGCAGGGGCTCTGCTCGCTCGTTACCATCATGGCGCTGCTGCACTCTTCTGGCGGGTGCGGTAAAAGGATGGTGATGGTTCCATCCACATATGTGCGCTCGCGTGTAAAGACACGGTCACACTCGCTGGGAGAAACTTGAACTCGCCTTTCTTGCCACAGCGTGCTTGAATAGCTGAGGAGCTCACGAGAAAGTGATTCAATCCCATTTCGCCGTGGAATTCCTGACGCGTTTCGAAGGCTCCCGCCTTCTCTTCAGAGGATTTGGCGAACTGATGATGGGAATGCAGGTACCAGCCCTGATAATGATCATGGCACGCCCCTGATGGGCAGTCCAAATGTCCCAGTGCCTGCTGGGACTGGTAGTCCTGTTTAGTCTTGGCGCCCCATGTGTGGATCAAGGCAGACGAGTGGTCTCCCCTCGCCAACCAGGCGACCTCACGATATCGGAGTAGCAGACGGATATATGCCCGTCAAACTAGCAAGCTGGATGCTTGCCCTAGTCGGCTCCTACCCTGAGGCTGCTTGGCGGTGCTCAGCATGTATGCAGGGGCTCTGCTCGCTCGTTACCATCATGGCGCTGCTGCACTCTTCTGGCGGGTGCGGTAAAAGGATGGTGATGGTTCCATCCACATATGTGCGCTCGCGTGTAAAGACACGGTCACACTCGCGGGGAGAAACTTGAACTCGCCTTTCTTGCCACAGCGTGCTTGAATAGCTGAGGAGGTCAAGAGAAAATGATTCAATCCCATTTCGCCGTGGATACATATATATATATATATACTACATTAGTTGATCACAGAGTTAAATAAAGACTTTTAGACATCATAGAGTAACAAATCAACAATTGTGTACATTACAGCGTCTGCTAGATATTTTTTCCCTGGAAGTCAGTAGTGAAGCATGAAGCACTTTAGCTCCTGATATAGTGAAATAGATAGGAAGGCCTTTTTTTAAATTTGATAAATTAGGTTTTAATCAATTACATATTTATATTTCTCAATAGGTATTCCTAGGATTAGGAATCTTAGTGGTTCATATGTAATCAATAACACTATTAATGGGATTGCAGAGTTCATCGTTGAATTAGAAATGGAATAAAAACTCAGGGCAAAAATGGAAATGGTATAAAAACAAATCAGAATGGTAATAAATGTAGATTGAACTTAGAAAATGACCCACCCTTAATGAAATGAAACATTAGGATGCTGAATATGATTGCAATTTTGTATTTGTACAGATATGAAAACAGATTATAGAACCGCCCCTCTGCCCCTCACAAATCCCTCTTTTTTATAGATAAAAAATAGTTTTTAACAAAGTGGTAACAACAATTGGATACTTCCGGCTGGAAGTATTGCAAATCTACCAATTTTTATAATACATTTTTCCACTTTATGAGCACATGTGCACACAATGGGTGGAGCTATTGGTTAGAAATATATTTATGAAAACCGAACTGATTTAATAATTAGACCAGTGAATGTATAGCACATATCTATGTACAGTAGTATTTTTTGAGGCACTCTCTTTGATTAGAGGTATGATGTGAGTAATTACGGTTAAGAATACATATTCTCTTGTTTTAAGAAAATGATGAAATTCAAGTGATTTGTAAACGTATAAGGTATATGCAACAGTTTTAATTGTTGATATTTAATGAATATTAACATCATGGTGACTAAATGAATGCCCAGAACTGTATGGTGTAGTATGTCTTCGGTTTTCATGAACTGATACTGACCAATCACGTAGCACTTTAGAAAATAAAAAATGGAGGGAACCTTACAATCACTACCAGCGAGCAAGGCGTCAGGAACGCCGAAACGTGTTTGGTTTGGCACGGCAATGCACTACAATTAACTGAAAAAAATAAAGATTCTCAGCGGCTGCTGAATTGGAAAAGAGTCTGTCTCTCTCGTCTTTTGTGAACGCCATAGGGAAGCCGGCGTTGAGAGTGGAATCAGGATATATATATATATATATATATATATTTTGTTACAGCAAATGCGCACCTGCGCTTTTCAACAGGCACACGCAGCGCTCCTTAGCTGTCCAGCCTGCATGCCTCTCACACCTCGCAGCTCACCTCCTCTCCTTAATTGTACACATGTGCCCGACGCGTTTCGAGGCTGGCCGCCTCTTCTTCATGGGGCATAATTCAAAAAGACAGGCAAGGCTCTCATGCTCGTTTGGCACTAGCTTTATTTCACTAGTAGGGGAACGCCCTGAGTGGGCGTGGCTACATCGTCTTGTCACCACCAGGAGTGATGGTAGTTGTAGTCCAGAATGAGAGTCCATGTAAAAAACCTTAGTTCGGTGGCCTGAAGTGTTGAATAATGATTAGCCAATGTTTATAAACCCTTGAGTAGCACGGAGAGGCCGGTCCTCGCACGAAGCAAGGTTCCTGGTGCAGCGTTCCCATGGACAAAAATTGCCTTGCAGTTCGCCATTTCTCCCCCTACTCAAGGGTTTATAAACATTGGCTAATCATTATTCAACACTTCAGGCCACCGAACTAAGGTTTTTTACATGGACTCTCATTCTGGACTACAACTACCATCACTCCTGGTGGTGACAAGACGATGTAGCCACGCCCACTCAGGGCGTTCCCCTACTAGTGAAATAAAGCTAGTGCCAAACGAGCATGAGAGCCTTGCCTGTCTTTTTGAATTATGCCCCATGAAGAAGAGGCGGCCAGCCTCGAAACGCGTCGGGCACATGTGTACAATTAAGGAGAGGAGGTGAGCTGCGAGGTGTGAGAGGCATGCAGGCTGGACAGCTAAGGAGCGCTGCGTGTGCCTGTTGAAAAGCGCAGGTGCGCATTTGCTGTAACAAAATTTCCTCACGGCTGCCCCTGGCCGTGCAACAGAGCACCATCACCGGCTGCAGTTTCCTACTGCCACACAGCACGGAGAGGCCGGTCCTCGCACGAAGCAAGGTTCCTGGTGCAGCGTTCCCATGGACAAAAATTGCCTTGCAGTTCGCCATTTCTCCCCCTACTCAAGGGTTTATAAACATTGGCTAATCATTATTCAACACTTCAGGCCACCGAACTAAGGTTTTTTACATGGACTCTCATTCTGGACTACAACTACCATCACTCCTGGTGGTGACAAGACGATGTAGCCACGCCCACTCAGGGCGTTCCCCTACTAGTGAAATAAAGCTAGTGCCAAACGAGCATGAGAGCCTTGCCTGTCTTTTTGAATTATGCCCCATGAAGAAGAGGCGGCCAGCCTCGAAACGCGTCGGGCACATGTGTACAATTAAGGAGAGGAGGTGAGCTGCGAGGTGTGAGAGGCATGCAGGCTGGACAGCTAAGGAGCGCTGCGTGTGCCTGTTGAAAAGCGCAGGTGCGCATTTGCTGTAACAAAATTTCCTCACGGCTGCCCCTGGCCGTGCAACAGAGCACCATCACCGGCTGCAGTTTCCTACTGCCACACAGCACGGAGAGGCCGGTCCTCGCACGAAGCAAGGTTCCTGGTGCAGCGTTCCCATGGACAAAAATTGCCTTGCAGTTCGCCATTTCTCCCCCTACTCAAGGGTTTATAAACATTGGCTAATCATTATTCAACACTTCAGGCCACCGAACTAAGGTTTTTTACATGGACTCTCATTCTGGACTACAACTACCATCACTCCTGGTGGTGACAAGACGATGTAGCCACGCCCACTCAGGGCGTTCCCCTACTAGTGAAATAAAGCTAGTGCCAAACGAGCATGAGAGCCTTGCCTGTCTTTTTGAATTATGCCCCATGAAGAAGAGGCGGCCAGCCTCGAAACGCGTCGGGCACATGTGTACAATTAAGGAGAGGAGGTGAGCTGCGAGGTGTGAGAGGCATGCAGGCTGGACAGCTAAGGAGCGCTGCGTGTGCCTGTTGAAAAGCGCAGGTGCGCATTTGCTGTAACAAAATTTCCTCACGGCTGCCCCTGGCCGTGCAACAGAGCACCATCACCGGCTGCAGTTTCCTACTGCCACACAGCACGGAGAGGCCGGTCCTCGCACGAAGCAAGGTTCCTGGTGCAGCGTTCCCATGGACAAAAATTGCCTTGCAGTTCGCCATTTCTCCCCCTACTCAAGGGTTTATAAACATTGGCTAATCATTATTCAACACTTCAGGCCACCGAACTAAGGTTTTTTACATGGACTCTCATTCTGGACTACAACTACCATCACTCCTGGTGGTGACAAGACGATGTAGCCACGCCCACTCAGGGCGTTCCCCTACTAGTGAAATAAAGCTAGTGCCAAACGAGCATGAGAGCCTTGCCTGTCTTTTTGAATTATGCCCCATGAAGAAGAGGCGGCCAGCCTCGAAACGCGTCGGGCACATGTGTACAATTAAGGAGAGGAGGTGAGCTGCGAGGTGTGAGAGGCATGCAGGCTGGACAGCTAAGGAGCGCTGCGTGTGCCTGTTGAAAAGCGCAGGTGCGCATTTGCTGTAACAAAATTTCCTCACGGCTGCCCCTGGCCGTGCAACAGAGCACCATCACCGGCTGCAGTTTCCTACTGCCACACAGCACGGAGAGGCCGGTCCTCGCACGAAGCAAGGTTCCTGGTGCAGCGTTCCCATGGACAAAAATTGCCTTGCAGTTCGCCATTTCTCCCCCTACTCAAGGGTTTATAAACATTGGCTAATCATTATTCAACACTTCAGGCCACCGAACTAAGGTTTTTTACATGGACTCTCATTCTGGACTACAACTACCATCACTCCTGGTGGTGACAAGACGATGTAGCCACGCCCACTCAGGGCGTTCCCCTACTAGTGAAATAAAGCTAGTGCCAAACGAGCATGAGAGCCTTGCCTGTCTTTTTGAATTATGCCCCATGAAGAAGAGGCGGCCAGCCTCGAAACGCGTCGGGCACATGTGTACAATTAAGGAGAGGAGGTGAGCTGCGAGGTGTGAGAGGCATGCAGGCTGGACAGCTAAGGAGCGCTGCGTGTGCCTGTTGAAAAGCGCAGGTGCGCATTTGCTGTAACAAAATTTCCTCACGGCTGCCCCTGGCCGTGCAACAGAGCACCATCACCGGCTGCAGTTTCCTACTGCCACACAGCACGGAGAGGCCGGTCCTCGCACGAAGCAAGGTTCCTGGTGCAGCGTTCCCATGGACAAAAATTGCCTTGCAGTTCGCCATTTCTCCCCCTACTCAAGGGTTTATAAACATTGGCTAATCATTATTCAACACTTCAGGCCACCGAACTAAGGTTTTTTACATGGACTCTCATTCTGGACTACAACTACCATCACTCCTGGTGGTGACAAGACGATGTAGCCACGCCCACTCAGGGCGTTCCCCTACTAGTGAAATAAAGCTAGTGCCAAACGAGCATGAGAGCCTTGCCTGTCTTTTTGAATTATGCCCCATGAAGAAGAGGCGGCCAGCCTCGAAACGCGTCGGGCACATGTGTACAATTAAGGAGAGGAGGTGAGCTGCGAGGTGTGAGAGGCATGCAGGCTGGACAGCTAAGGAGCGCTGCGTGTGCCTGTTGAAAAGCGCAGGTGCGCATTTGCTGTAACAAAATTTCCTCACGGCTGCCCCTGGCCGTGCAACAGAGCACCATCACCGGCTGCAGTTTCCTACTGCCACACAGCACGGAGAGGCCGGTCCTCGCACGAAGCAAGGTTCCTGGTGCAGCGTTCCCATGGACAAAAATTGCCTTGCAGTTCGCCATTTCTCCCCCTACTCAAGGGTTTATAAACATTGGCTAATCATTATTCAACACTTCAGGCCACCGAACTAAGGTTTTTTACATGGACTCTCATTCTGGACTACAACTACCATCACTCCTGGTGGTGACAAGACGATGTAGCCACGCCCACTCAGGGCGTTCCCCTACTAGTGAAATAAAGCTAGTGCCAAACGAGCATGAGAGCCTTGCCTGTCTTTTTGAATTATGCCCCATGAAGAAGAGGCGGCCAGCCTCGAAACGCGTCGGGCACATGTGTACAATTAAGGAGAGGAGGTGAGCTGCGAGGTGTGAGAGGCATGCAGGCTGGACAGCTAAGGAGCGCTGCGTGTGCCTGTTGAAAAGCGCAGGTGCGCATTTGCTGTAACAAAATTTCCTCACGGCTGCCCCTGGCCGTGCAACAGAGCACCATCACCGGCTGCAGTTTCCTACTGCCACACAGCACGGAGAGGCCGGTCCTCGCACGAAGCAAGGTTCCTGGTGCAGCGTTCCCATGGACAAAAATTGCCTTGCAGTTCGCCATTTCTCCCCCTACTCAAGGGTTTATAAACATTGGCTAATCATTATTCAACACTTCAGGCCACCGAACTAAGGTTTTTTACATGGACTCTCATTCTGGACTACAACTACCATCACTCCTGGTGGTGACAAGACGATGTAGCCACGCCCACTCAGGGCGTTCCCCTACTAGTGAAATAAAGCTAGTGCCAAACGAGCATGAGAGCCTTGCCTGTCTTTTTGAATTATGCCCCATGAAGAAGAGGCGGCCAGCCTCGAAACGCGTCGGGCACATGTGTACAATTAAGGAGAGGAGGTGAGCTGCGAGGTGTGAGAGGCATGCAGGCTGGACAGCTAAGGAGCGCTGCGTGTGCCTGTTGAAAAGCGCAGGTGCGCATTTGCTGTAACAAAATTTCCTCACGGCTGCCCCTGGCCGTGCAACAGAGCACCATCACCGGCTGCAGTTTCCTACTGCCACACAGCACGGAGAGGCCGGTCCTCGCACGAAGCAAGGTTCCTGGTGCAGCGTTCCCATGGACAAAAATTGCCTTGCAGTTCGCCATTTCTCCCCCTACTCAAGGGTTTATAAACATTGGCTAATCATTATTCAACACTTCAGGCCACCGAACTAAGGTTTTTTACATGGACTCTCATTCTGGACTACAACTACCATCACTCCTGGTGGTGACAAGACGATGTAGCCACGCCCACTCAGGGCGTTCCCCTACTAGTGAAATAAAGCTAGTGCCAAACGAGCATGAGAGCCTTGCCTGTCTTTTTGAATTATGCCCCATGAAGAAGAGGCGGCCAGCCTCGAAACGCGTCGGGCACATGTGTACAATTAAGGAGAGGAGGTGAGCTGCGAGGTGTGAGAGGCATGCAGGCTGGACAGCTAAGGAGCGCTGCGTGTGCCTGTTGAAAAGCGCAGGTGCGCATTTGCTGTAACAAAATTTCCTCACGGCTGCCCCTGGCCGTGCAACAGAGCACCATCACCGGCTGCAGTTTCCTACTGCCACACAGCACGGAGAGGCCGGTCCTCGCACGAAGCAAGGTTCCTGGTGCAGCGTTCCCATGGACAAAAATTGCCTTGCAGTTCGCCATTTCTCCCCCTACTCAAGGGTTTATAAACATTGGCTAATCATTATTCAACACTTCAGGCCACCGAACTAAGGTTTTTTACATGGACTCTCATTCTGGACTACAACTACCATCACTCCTGGTGGTGACAAGACGATGTAGCCACGCCCACTCAGGGCGTTCCCCTACTAGTGAAATAAAGCTAGTGCCAAACGAGCATGAGAGCCTTGCCTGTCTTTTTGAATTATGCCCCATGAAGAAGAGGCGGCCAGCCTCGAAACGCGTCGGGCACATGTGTACAATTAAGGAGAGGAGGTGAGCTGCGAGGTGTGAGAGGCATGCAGGCTGGACAGCTAAGGAGCGCTGCGTGTGCCTGTTGAAAAGCGCAGGTGCGCATTTGCTGTAACAAAAATATATATATATATATATATATATATACTACATTAGTTAATCACAGGGTTAAATAAAGACTTTTAGACATCATAGAGTAACAAATCAACAATTGTGTACATTACAGCGTCTGCTAGATATTTTTTTATGTATATGGATGGTCTCGACCTTACCACTAATTACCTTAGATCCTATGTTATGGTGGTGGGTCTCCAGAATACTAGATTGAAAAGTTATTCAGTCAATGGCCATTCAATTTCCAGAGTTGAGCACTTTTCGTATTTAGGGATCCATTTGGATTTCAAACTCACCTGGCAACCTCTTCTGACAATTGCCAAGAGGTTTAAATCGACCATCAACCGAGTTGGTGTTATGGCAAGGCGTGTGGGTCATACCAATGTTGTTCATGCTACATTGTCTAAACTGGATGCATAGATTTGGCTTCATGCTAATTCCTTTGTATTTCTATACCCTAGTGTCCATGCCTATTGTTTTTAGGGCCATGTGCATTTGGCCTGTGAAAGCTGTGAAATTTGGGGCTATATGGCCTGTCAAGAGCTCCAGGCTGCAGAAAATGTTTTCTTGAGAAGCTTTCTCAAAGTACCAGCAAGTACCCCCTCTGAGATGCTTTATGAGGAAGTAGGACTAGTGTACATAACAGGTTTAATTGCCTTGTGTCCCCTGTTATATTTGTTGTCCTTCTGGCTGAAAGAGGATTTGTATGGCCTTGGACGGCATGTTGAGCATTCCCTGGTTTGCTTATATTAAGCGCACTTTAATTCTCTGGGCCGTGCGAGTTGTTTATTGATTCAAAAGGAAAAGTTAAGGAAGATATACCAGGGTTAAAACAGACATTTTACGAAAGGGCGGCTGCAGAACGTGAGGCCACAGCACTTCAGAAACGCTTTTTGCATCATTTTATCATCGCAAAAATTGTCCCTGGAATGAAGCCCTATTTGCTCCTAGAAATGGCTAACCATCATCGCATATGTTAACATATTTTAGGTTTAACATGCTTTATCAGCTTTTGTTATCCAAGGGGTCTTGGTGGACAGTTTCAGACCATCTGCTCTGTTATCTACATTGTCATGATATGCCCTAGATTTAATCACTTACATTATAAGTTCATACGCCCACTTCTTTTGTCAGTAGATTTCAAAGAAGTTAAGCCATCTTTTCTTTTTCTGCAATTGCTAAAATAATCTATCATCTGTTTTTGTTTGACTCATTTTTTATCCAGGGCAATTAATGGGCGGTGAATGTCAGTGTTTGTTCTTTTTTTATATAATGTTTGAGCTTGTCCCTTTTAGCTTTTTCATTTTGTGATTTCATGAGTTTGTCATAGAAGAACTGTTACCTTTTTATCAATTCCTTTATAAATTGTAGTAGAATCATGTCTATAAATTCCTAAACTATGCATTTTATCTGTATACTTTTGTGATTTTCGAGAAACATCAAATAAAGCTTTTACTTACTCCCATTACACAGTGTTCCACTGAAATGCACTGAAATTTGAAAAAAGATTTACATACCAATGAATAAATGTAATATACACATTTATTTCCTTTATTCGCCTTATCACGAGGAATGTGTCAGTTTTTGTCATTTCTGGTGGCCAGTGAGCAATATCTAAATTAAGACTGTGTGTGAGACAAGCATGTAGAGGGAGAGGCTGTTGTTGAACAGCATAGGGGAACTAGAGGGAAGCAGTCCATCTATACCTCTCATTAGGCAAATAACACGAAGCTGGTTCTCTTCCAAAAATGACCTTCATTTACAAGCACAAATTCACATTAGTGATGTACAAAGTATACATTTGTGCACGCCAGCCGGTTTAATTAGAAGTAAAATTATACAACTTTGGGTATGTATTATTACGGCTAATTGTTCTCAAAGGGTGGGTTGTGGGTGTCACAAGTTTCACAAACTATTTTCCAAGTTTTTTACATACCCTGAAAACCGTCACAAGTTTACTCCTGTCAACAGAAAGAGTAAAATGGTATCTGGGGCAAAGGGGGCATGAAAGCTGAAAAAAGTTGGAGCAGGTGTAGGCAAAGGGGATTTTCCTTGGGATAAATATGTTCACTGTTGAGAAAAAAACGTTTTTCATTACAAATTCCCTGCAGTGATTACTTAGGGGAAAATTTACAAATCTTACATTTCGAATTGTTTGAGCACTTTTCTCCAAATGTAGCAACTACTTCAGTAGCAAATTCCGGTCTATGTGGATCAGTCCCAAGAAGTTGGCACATTCCTTTTGAAAGCAACCCTTCAATGTACTTTGAGAATCAGGTTATTATTGATAGGAAGGGAACAGCCGTGGTGTGTGCAAGAGGAAGTTAAAGAAGTGTAATATGTCTGAAGCTGACTTTAGCTGCACACCTGAACAAACATTGGCAAAGCCAATATGTCTGGCATAAATTTTGAGTCCTGACAAAACTCAACACAAACTTTTTTTTATACACAAGAATTTATTGTGTGATGATTCCGTGTAATTTTGAGATATAAAGCATCCCTTAATGCATTTCAACGTAATTGATTCATAGGAAGTGGAATAATAATCCAAAAGCCAATGGCATGAAACAAAAATACATCTGACCAAAGCCCACTCTATAGACCTGGTAACAATAGGTCTCAAGATGAACTACACTTTAAGGCAGATCCAATAAATAGGGCCAACGATAGTTCAGGGAACGTCACTCTAAGGTTATAAAGCAGGCATAGAAGTGATAACGTCCAACTCATTGCGAGTGATTGCAGATGCTAGTGTGGGGGAAATGTGCCCATGCATTCTTTTCGGAGTCATCACATTGGTAGGCAGAATTGCGCTTTCTGGAAAACACTTAGGCGAGGCAGAAATGTATTGAATATGGCAAGACAGACATGGCCAGTGAATGATTTAAATTGAAAAAATCAATTCCCCAACACTAATGTCGTATTTCGGTGTTTTTTGTGAGTGTTGAACTGTGGTTTCAATTTGACATTTGCTGTCATGGACATCTACAAGAGCGTTTGTCTCCGGAAAAACGAAAACAGAAATTAGATATGCCATCCCTCCAGTCATTCATTCGGTTAAAATGTCAATTTTTTTTATTGCTTTGCACAGGAAAAATATATTGCACATAAATGAAAATAGCATTTTGCTCTAAAGCCATAATGTCAAGTAGGAAATCTTATACGTCAATTGATATAAATGCATACCTTTTTCTAATTGGGACACATGCTTAGGTAATTAAACATTGCTGAATGGGTTTGCTTCTTGTAGTAGACAGAACTCTGAATTATCATAAAAAAGCAGCCATGTTGTCATTCTTCCAGTGACCCGTACAAAGAATTGGGAAAGAAAATGCAACGATGCCCCCTTTTTCAAAAAGTATGTTACACACATTGATGTGCTTAAGGGCATAATGCAAATAAGTATTTAATTGAGTGAAATTATAGCAGGCACATGTTATCAACTCTGATTTTTCAGACATATTTTATTGTGATTTCAGAGAGAATTATTATGGCCTGTGCTTATGTAAATGCAATGCCACATGGCAGACATATTATAAGTATCAGCAAAGAGATCTAAAATAAGGAATTGAAGATGGAGACAGTGAATCAATAATAATATTTGCAGATAACTATAGCCAGAGCTATCAAATTAGCTGATTGATTACAAAAAGCAAAGCAATTTAAATGATCTTAGGCAATAACCGAAAGGGATTAGGTGTATTTCAGAGGGACGAGCAGGTATGTCAGGAGCAGCTGCTTGGCAGAGTATGCGTATTGATTTGGATCAGAAAAAACGCAAATTACCTAAAATATGAGTGTCTTTATGTTGCTGGCACTTACACTTCTCTAACTACTCCCCTCATTCTTCCTCTTGTAAATAGTAGTTTAAAACTTGCTATACTAAAATAATAACATACTATGTAGAATGTGTATTTTAATAACAACATTTGTATATGGGAATTTTTTTATTTCTATTTAAGATTGTGTTGAGTAGGTGGAACACAATATCACCCTGTGAAGTGCAGTCGTTTTTTCTTCTTATAACAGGCACCTTTAGATGTCAAAATGAGCCCATAATGAGAACACGATGTCTCTAATCACTTGTAACATTCTATTACAAGTGACCAGTAACTACATGGCACTACCTTCTCTGAAAGCTTTGGCTACTTGCTTTGAGGGCTCGTCCTCCCCAAGGAGAGAAAGGAGTCCTGTAATCCAGCTATAATGAAAGTGAATTGGGCACTGTTCGAAATGGAGTCTCCAGTTGACAGTGGTTTGCACTCTGTCCAAGTAGGGACCCTCACGCTAGTCAGGGTAAAAGAGTTGCACCTCTAAGATAACACCTGCTCGCCCCCTTGGTAGCCTGGCATGAGCAGTCAGGCTTATCTCAGAGGCAATGTGTTAAGCACCTGTATACACACAGTGACACAGTGAAACCACTACACAAGGAGTCCACGCCAGTTTGGAAAAATATGCAATATTTATCTGAATAAAACAAGACCGAAATGAGAAAAATCCAACATACACAAGTCAAAATATCACTTTTAAAACATTCAGTAAGTTTAGTCCATAAAGTCAATAGATGTGTTCGTTTCAGCCCAAAGTTACTAAGATGCATCAAAAATCAAAGCTGATCTTAGCGGGGGGATTAGAGATTTGCTAAGAAAGACGTTGTCTAGTCTTGAGTATATGCGGTGTGTGTGTCAATAGAAAGTGTAATCGTTAGTAGTGGGGTGTAGGGCCCTCGAGGCATCCACGAGTCTCAAGTCTTGCACTGCCGATTTTAAGCTCTTCAGGAAACTAATGGTAGGGGATTTGTGTGGGTGTGTACTGTCCGTTTGGGAAAGCCATATCAGATTAAAGTCTCCCATTAAAATGATTTTACCATCCGCAACCCCCCCAGAACTGTCAAGAGGGAGTGGAGATAGGTCACCTAATTGAAGTTTGGTGCATAGATGGATACAAAAGTGCATTGTTGCCCTCAGAGCCAACCCCTCAACACACCCATCTACCCTCCCTGTCTGTCATGTAGCTCTCTGGCTGGAATTTTAAGATGGAACAGAACATTAATGCCACCCAGTTGTGCTAGATTGATGCTGAGTATCGATAGATCAGGAGATAGAGCTTGTGCTTAAACAAATGGTCCTCTGATCATTTGAGGCGAGTCTCTTGTATAGCTATAATGTCGATGTGAGAATCTAGTGATGGAGAAGAGTTTCACAAAAATAACCCTGCTCAGATTGACACCCCCATAATACATACTATCAGTGTGCAGTGAAAGAAATTAACATACACATCACATGAACACGAGCGAAATAATGCATGAAATAACTAAACCGTATTTACATTGTGCTTCAAAAGAAACAAGAAATAATGTATGACTTGGCTTTAAATAATGAATAATGCCGCTTTTGCCTTAAACTTCTGCTGGGAAAACACTAAACGTAAGATAATGTAAAGGTGGGTGGTAAACAGTGAAAAGTGCATTTCTGTGTAATTAATGAATGTTTATGTTCCATTTGCCATAGTGAGTCAAATGGGCCTCCATTACTCTTAAGTTGACCATATAGATGAGGGTTTGGAGATGTGATTAAGAATGACATTGCTAGACAGACAGAAGCGCTGAGCGCAGCAGAGAAAGAACAAGAGTTCAAGGATGCTCAGCACAGAGTGCATTGTTCGCCTGTCAACAGATGAGACTGGCCGTGGGACCCGAGACATCGTTCAGGGACGTTGCTGAAAAAGTTACGTGAAAATGTTGAAATGTATCATGAATTAAATTGTGTGAACCAGTCAAATATTATGTAATGTGAAAGGATGTAAAACAAAAAGCATGCACAAATTATGAATGAAGTCACAGTGGTGTGACGGACCACCTCCCAAACTGACCAATGGAAAGTCAGATCCTAAGAACTGTTTCAACTTATGTGGGTTGCACATATAGATTTTAGGGTATAACTGGGGTGCCTTAGGGGGTGTGGTTTAGATCATCTTGCAAGGAAAGAGAAGAGAGGGGTGATGCGTCTCTGTTCGTTGGTTTGCAGAGAGGCCTAGCTGAACCTGTCCCTGTCTTGCTCTTGGGTCCTGAAGTTTTTGTTCCCTGACTCTGTTTCAGGAGACCCCCACCATCTCTTTGGGCAGGGGGTGGTATTTATCTGATTCCTTGGGTTAGTATTATCTTTCTGACTCGTACTTTGCATATTCATTTGCAAATGTATATTATCTCCGAACCTTATGTCTCTTCACCTATCCACTCCGTCATAAGTATATTGTTTCCCATTATTTTTGCTCAAACTGATGTCTCTTAATCTATCCAGTCCTTTTTGCTCCACTCCACTGTTTGCATTTGCTGATGTTTTTCTCTCCCTCTTGTTAATTTCTATTGGCTTCTATTAACTTTACCGAGAGTCTCTGATTATTTAGCTGACTAAATAATTAGTTAGATAGTACTATCATTAACATCAACTATTCAACTAATTGGTCCGTCAACCAAGAGGAAAAAGAGTTGATGTATAGGTTTAGTTAGGTGTTTAGAGATGCAAAATATGAATCTATTAATAACGAATGTTGACGTCATTAAAACTTGACCCCAGCGCATCAGGGATTTGGGTGAATGTGTATGGGCCATTGTATTGTGATGTTATTGAGTATTGATCCCTGATTAATTGTTAGCGCTGGATCACTAGCAAATATTTCCAAATGGTTGAGTGGGGAATTGAGTCACAACACATTCCAAGATAAGGCATTAATCATCTGATCTTGTGGGGGTGCCTTTAAATCCTTTCTCCGCAATGATCTTTCCCCTTCATTTTATCTCCCCCATCTCTGGCCTCCCCTATGTTGCCATTATATACTCTCCAGCATGTGACTATAATATTGTCCTCTCACATTTAAATTAGTTAAGTTCCATGTGGTGTCTGAGTGGAAAAGCAAGTAAAACACTATCACCCACCCAAAAAACTTAAAGACAACCATGTCCCAACATATGTAACTGTGTAAAGAAGAATACATTATATGAGGCGAGCCGGTCAGGGACCACCACCATCGTATAGCTGTGAGTTGAATTATTGGTCGATTGTGCTGTTACTGCTGAACTCGTGTGGGCATTACTTCCAGCATTTTGTCCCCCAGGAGCATAGTCTCTTCCTGTGGAATGTTTCATTTTGCAGCTAGTCCATCACGTTTCCCTTCCTAACTGGTTAGCATCTCTTGTGGGACTTTGCATTCCTCTGAGAGAGCCATAGATCCTCTCCCTCGTGTACCGGGATGTCCCGGCTCGAAGAGCCCTGCGTCATTCTTGGCTGCTGCCCTTTCGGGGGTCGAATCTCCAGCAACGTCATGGCGTCTGTCAGGTCCAACACATGGTGGGCCTTATTACGGTACTCAAATGCTAGGCAAAGGGCAAATTTCCAGTGATACTGGATGCTTTCTTTGTTAAGTTTGTCCGTCACTTGGTGAAACGTTTGGTGACAAGCTAGCTTTATTTGCGACAAGTCTTGAAACAAGGCGCACAAGGAGCCCTGAAATACCACCCTGTATCCCTTCCATGCAGCTTGTAGGATGGCCTCTTTTACTTTGAATAAGATGAGCTTTACCAATATATCCCTTGGTTACTTGTTGTCTTCCGTCAGGGGCCTCCCTACTCTATGTACTCTTTCCACCTTGATTTTCAGTTATGTTTCTTCGAGTAGCTCCCCAAACAATCCCACCGGAAAAAGCCTCCAGGTCAGGACTCTCCACTCCTTCCTCAAGGTCCTTAATTCTGATGTTGTTGCAGCGTGATCTGTTTTCCAAATCTCTATTTTTCAAGATTGTGGTTGAAGTTGAGCATTGAGCCACTGTATTTGCTCCTCTGCACATTGCGTGTGTTACTCCCAGTCCATCATCTTAGTTTCTAAGTCCACTATTCTTGTGACCACTGAATTGACATCCTGTTGAAGAGTGGATAACCTCTCATGTAATTCTGTTTTGAGCGCCTCCAGGGATGATGTGATGCCTTGAGTTCCTCCCCTAATTCAAGTTTGAAGTCTCTCAGGGATGTAAGTAGGTTGTGCTTTGTCAGTACTATGGCCTCCTTCTTCCCAGGCTCACTCTGCATCTCCTGTACGTCTGTCTTGGCAAAGTAGTTCGAGAACCTATTAGATCGTGGTTGAGATTTGTTTGGCGTCATTAAGGTGAATTCACAGGGCTTGAGTTATAAATCAAGGTGAGTACTGCACTGTGTGGCCAGTTTTTCACCTGTACTCAATGTAGGCCAACTGATCTTGGCAATCTCCCCCGTGGGGGATGTTCTCGCTGAGTGGCTCTGTGCTCATTTCCTCAGACCCAGTCACTGGAGAGTCTCACTCGTTCCCTCGTGTCTCTTCTGCCACTTACAGGGCATCTCTGCTTGGCTCCTGCTGTTGTGCTGCTTGTTTGTGGCCCTCAGCACTGCATACTTTTCAGAGGATCAGCTCTAATCCTTTGCCTAGATTAATGCCTCCCACCACGGTTGTTCACAACAACATCTCAGAGTCAGGCATGGATCCCCAGGTGCAGACGCCCCCAGACCTCTCCTCAACCCTGCGGTGGCTTCCACCCTTGTGTGCTGGACTGGGGCCATGTGGTCAGTATCTGCATAAGCCCTTTTCTTACAGGCTCAGTTTGTGGGAATTTGATCACACGGCTGCCATGCCGAAGTCAGGCAGCTGCTCTGGTGGCCATCCGGTGTCCCCAGCATTATTCTTCCAAATCTCAACCTGGCCTCTCCCACTTGCACAACGTTTCTCCACACCTTTCCACTTGTTGGACTATTGTGCTGGTGCCCCAGCTCATCTTTGTGGCTCATGGCTTGCAAGGAGGGGCTGGCCGCCTACACCTCAGTCTACATTTACCGTTTCACCGCCGCCTGGACCTGCCCGAGCTCTGGCCCGACCATGCCCCTCCTCCTAGAGCTCTGGTGATTCAGTCGGCCCTTTGAAGGTCTTTTCTGGGCCCCGGACCTCCTTAAGGCCAGACTATCGCCCACACCACCAATTTGTCCTTGGCCCCCCTGCAACAATCCGGAGGCATCTGGTGAGTCCCCCCCTCCTTAAAATCACTTTCCTTTGCTACGCTATCTGGCTGTGGGCAGCCCCTTCATCACAATGTCAAATTCACTGTCATTTAAGGCATTAGGCCAGTCATTCTTGAGTGATGGTGGCAGAGTCTCCTTGGATCACATCCACTCGGCCATCTTGGCTGGCCACGCCCCCCCCCCCCCCATTGATGTAATCGTAAGACCTTGAATTTTCTGGAGTCCTCACATGGTAGATAGAGGGATCCTGTGATACAGTCCATTTTCACAATAGATGTTTGATAAAATGATAATACTGCTTGAATATTTTGAGGAAATCCAAGATGGGGAAAAATGATGACTATCTTTTCATAGTGTAGAAGCTATCTTGGTTAGTTTGCTCAGTGTGAAGTTAATGACAATTCCAAAGTTTCTTTCTTCTTTTTATGCATTTGGTGATGCTTCTAGTTCATCAATCCAGAGTTGTTGGACCTAGGGTTACCAGATCACTAAGGTAGCTTGGCACAGAGTGGAAAAGACTTTCCATAGGCCAAAGTGTTATGCTTGCGTCACTCCCTCACAGTAACCCAGCGTCCATCCACTCAAAAATGACACTACCCGTATTTTATAAAAGTAGGAAAAGCTTTATCTTTCCTTAAATTAGTTTAGTAGTTATGCCTAATTTAATAAATCAACATCTAGACTGTTTTCCTGTTATATTTGCATTTGTAAACACATGTTGAAGCATAGAAACCCAATTCAAGAACAATTCTTCCTCTGCATTTAGATTATCATGGCGTAAATTACTCATAAATTCATTACGTTTCCTCATAGGAAGGAAATAAGCTCTGGTGTTAATTCTGCACACTGGTACCTTGCTAAAGAAATTAAACAGCTGTCTGCCTAGTATGCCAACTGAAGGTGAAAATAGTACATAATTTTCCTTACACTACATTCATTTTATATTCGTTTAAGAACACAGTTCAGATGTTCCTTTTCATACAGGCTTTGGAATTTCTGGAAGGAACTACCCCCCTTTAATGAAGGCCACTCCTGAATTAAATCAATCACTCGGGGGACATTTCCTCAATGAATTCTGGTATCTCCTTTATCTCAACGTAAACTTTGGTTCCCCTTGACTGTCTATCTATTTTTTTTAGTACACGTCTCAGATTTGCCCAGGTCTAATCGGTGTGGCTCCTGAGCTCTTAATTCGATCAGTAGCTCTCTCTGGCTTTCCTGTCACTCCTCCTATTTAAGTCTTAGGGACCGATCTCCTCACGTTCCCGCTGGAGACCTAGGGCACTGCCTGGCCTCCCACAAGCTCAATTACCCACCTTACTTGTTGCGGTGAATGGTAATCGAGGACCTCGGGAACTCTAGTAGTCAGGGGCACAAGATCCCCACATCCGACGTTTCCTTTAGCTGGAAGGGCCCTTAGCGGCTGGCGCACGGAGGAGAATTTCCTCTGACTCCGTCTGCCAGAAGCCAGCCCCTGGTGTTGCTCTTGTTCACCACACCAAAATCGAGGCGCCTCTTCCTGCTGCGCCGATCCGCCCCAACGGAACAGAAGTTCCGGCGCTCACCAGACCGGAATCCCGGGCTTCAACGGGCCCGAATCCCAGACAGCGTCACTCCACAACTGGGGCTCCAAGTGGCCTGCTACAGCCCATTCAGGTACGCTCCGACTCAGTCAGGGTCTGACAAGCTTGGAACCCACACCGGAGAGGGGGGGGGGGAATTCCGTGAAGTTCCGACAGTTTATTCCAGAGTCGGTAAACTGGAAACCTCCAGGCAACTCAGCGAGGGCAGACGGGGGATCAATTTAAAGCAAATCCCGACCCCTATAGGTGGAGGCTGATCTCTCCTTACCTCCTACCGACTTGTATGCCCACTCACCCCAAAATAAGTCCAGGACTTCTCTCACAAGGGCGTTAAGAGAAAAAGGGGTGGATGTGGTCTTCTGACCTAAAACAGCAGGGCCAGGTCCACACGCAGGGGAATTGTCAACAGTGAGGGGTAGCAGCCCCGGGGGACAATCAACCCTTCTTAAGTGCACTAGACTCCCTGCCCAGCAGCCTAGACTCCTAACTGGACTCTCCGTTTTTCACACTTCTAAAATGGCCGCCCTGGTACTGACCCTTTTATAGGCTAAACTCAGGCTTCCAGAACCAGTTGGAAGGTTCTGGAGTTTTCCTATATTGTCCTATGGGTCCATCCCCTGAGGTAAACAGTTATGGCAGTTACTAGCCACCATTTTGTGTGACTGGGTTTCCACCACTTTTAGGAGTCACCTAGGCCTAAAAAAAAAACTATAGGGTCAAGGAGTACCTAACCCCTAGGACAACACCTAAAAACTCTAGTGTACAAAAAAAAATTAAAGGAATTGAGAGGCAGAAAGGGGACAAAAATAAATAAATATTAGGAGGGACAGGTCTAACAAGAGTGTTACAATGTCATAATGTTTTCATTCACCACAAATATGTATTTTTTTTTTTTTAATGCATTTAGTTTAAGAAACTTCCATGTCATCCATGCTCAGTGGCTTTGAGGCTGTTTTTGAGTTTTTTACTGTCCATATTTTTTAATCATTTGCATACTTGTAGCAGGTAACGTCACAATTATTTAATAGCTCTAGTAATGGTTTAATGTATTTGTTGAAGAGTAGAGGCGAGATGATGGATCATTGGGGAACTCCTGTTTTTATATTTTAATGTGTCAAGGAGAATGGTTGCATATCTAGCATGTTATTCCTATCATGAAGATGCACTAATTGTACCATCATTACCATTGTCTTTGAGTCTGAAAATTAGAGTCTGATAGTGAACTGTGTTAAGACCTCCAGGAGAGCATGTAGAAAGTGTGCGGTAAATATTATTTTGTAACCCTAAACAGCAATTAGGGAAGATCTTGTGATTCTTCCTTAGTGGAATCCTGTTGGTAGTCCAAGAGTAAAGGGTTGTCTTCTAGGAATTGATAGACATGTAGACATGGCCGCTCTTTTGATAAGCTTGCCAAGGAATGACCATTAGAATCTGCCATGTTATTTGGGCCTTCTGGGTCCTGATGGCTCATCTTTAGTAATGTTCATATGTATGCATTCTTTGAGGTCTGCGGACAGAGGATAGATGATTATTCTGTTCATTGTTTGTATATGCCCAACTGTTGATAGTGGAATTTTGATGAATATTTGTGGCTGGCATGGATCCAAAGGGGCAAATAGCTGAGCTTCTTCCTTTAACAAGATTCTGAAATTCTTTCTTTGTATTACTCACATGGATGATACAGATGCATGCATCAAAACTTCCCAGATTGCAGAGACTCCCCTGGCTCTCAGTCAAAGAGAGGCAAAGTTTTCAATCTCTTACCACAATCCACACAGTGGTTCACAAATGGTGACTGGTATATTGGGGCATAATTAGGGGCGGCTCCTCTGCTAAGATGAGGAGCGTCGCCCCACTGTTCACAGAGCAGGAGAAAGGAAAAATAAAATGATAATAACCTTGTTATTATCATTTGATTTTTAACTATGGGCTGAGTTAGGGTGGGGCGGGCTGGTGGCAGAGAGGGAGGAGTGGTTTGCCCACTCCAAGTTTGCATGACTACTTGGCTGGCTGTCTTGGGCCGGCCAAACACAGACGGCCAAACAGTCATGCACACTTTGCATGTTCCCCACCAAGCTGCAATGCCTAGCATTGTGAGGAACATGCACAGGCTCCCTGTCTCTGTCTGCGCACTGAAACACGGCGCTCAGACCAATCACAATGCTGCATTTCAGCATTGTGATTAGCTTAGAGGATGAAGCCTGGGTGCTTTCTGTTTCTGCAATCGAAGCTGGGGAGAGACGGCGGCATTGGAATGGACCAGAGCTGAGGAGAGACTGGCAAAAGGTAAGTATTCTTTTTTAAATTTTTGGTCCCACACCACCCTGCCACCCGTTCCTTCCCAGCTGCCACTGGGCATTAGCATAAAGCAGGTGGACAACTTAGATTTAAGGAAAAGGGGTGGCCAGGAACTCCCATGGTTAGATGCATTAATTTATTCTTAGTTTTAGTTTGAATGTAAAAAAGTTACATGTGTAGTTCACGCTTGAACATATTATTGCACATCTGCCTTTTTATTAACTTTGTCACAATTTACTCATGATTTTGCCTAGAGGTATTACTTTTGTGAATCGACTGACTTGTCCTCATTACTCCTATGCAAATAAAGGAATGCTTTTGTTTTGCACAATCTCTGTATTATGAATGTGGTGTGCCGGCCTAGGAAGTTCTTGAGAGATGCGGTAACTGCACACCTCTTAGGAAGCGGTGCACAGTCAGTGTACCCCCAGCAGGCTCTCTTAAACAGATTGCACAGACGGCCTTGAGGTTACCCAAAGGGCTGTCCTGCAGGTTGGTGCAGTCTGTGTCTTCTGCCCCCTGTAGGGGGTGTAGGAAGTTCCCTACCTTTATTTTAGATGTGGGCCAGGTCTACCACCTGGATGCAAAGAGAATGATAGTTCAACAACCAAATTCGTGCACTAGCTATGGAGCAAGCAAAGTTGGTTGCAATGGACAGGTGGTCTGTGCCCAGGCCTTCAAGTGATGATGCTGACTGGTATAGGTTAGAAGACATTTCTTATATGGAAACAGGAACTTGTGAATAAATGGTTGATTTATTACAACTTAAGCACATTTTATTTTGCAATAGAAGGATTGCGCTAATGCAGAACCCACCCTCATTTGCACCCTGTACTCAATGCCCAATGACAATGCAAAAACTGTTTCTACTGTCGGCCTCTCATTTAACAAATAGAAATGTGGTGACCTTTTCTGTGACATCGATACTAATTATTGATATAATCTATTTATGCATTTCAGCACAGCTAAATTGACCATTTCTGCAAAACCCACAGTTATCTTTTTCAGCACGTTCATGTATTAACCTAGGTGGTTCACTACTTACATAGTTTAAAACTATTCCTTACCTCAAATGTTTGTACTGGGGTACGGGACATTATATTCGTGTATGTGTGTCTATAAAATGTATTCCTATTATTTCCCTACGTCAAGCCTTAGTTTGGTCTTTGCCCAAATATTTTGCCTTCCTCCTCCATTATTACTTATGTTGTTTTTGCTGGCTTTAGGACTCTGTGCACTTTACCAGTGCTAACCAGTGCTAAAGTGCTTGTGCTTTCTCCTGTAAATATGGTATCATCAGCTTATACCCACATGATATGATTAGTTTACTTATAAGTCCCTAGTAAAGTGGCACTGCCCAGGTCCTGTAAATCAAATGCTACTAGTAGGTCTTCAGCACTGATTGTGCCCCCCATTTAAGTAGCCCTTAAACGTATCTCAGATCTGCCATGGCAGCCTGTGTGTGTGCTGTTTTAACCGCCATTTCAACCTGGCAAAAATAAAAAAGTTTGCAATGCCCAAACCTTCCTTTTTATTACATATAAGTTACTCCTTGGGTAGTCCCGGAACAGCCCAGAGGTGAGGGTGCAATGTGTTTAAAAAGTAGGACATGTACTTTTATACTTTACATGTCCTAGTAGTGAAAAACTCTTTTCACTACTGCAAGGCCTATCTCTCCTATAGAATAACATTGGAGTTGACTTATTACATTGTATGTGCCATTTCCAAATGGGAAGAGATAACTAGTTCATCTCTGGAATCACAATTTTGAATCCTAACATGGTGAAATAAGATTTTACAATGAAATTCTGAAAATAACACTTTTAGAAAGTTGGCATTTTCTTGCCTTGGCCATTAAGGGCTAGATATACGTAGGTTTTTTGAGATTGCAAACTGCCAGATTTGCAGAATCGGGCCATTTATGACAGCAAAAAAGCATTTGTTATATGTACAGAACCCTACTTTGGGATTTGGTAACCTATTACAGAACCACAAAATGGGTTTGCGATTCGGTATGAAGAAGGGGCATGTTCAGGAAATACCTTTCTAACAGAGATTCACAGTGGAATGTGTGAATGTTTTGCAATCAAAATGCGGTCGTAAAACATTCACCTATTACCTCCTTCTTCAAGTATGCGGTAACGTATTTGCAAACGGAAAGGGGTCCCTTTGTGAATGGTTGTAAAAACATTTTTGACGAGCAAGCAATAGTCCCTCAGACACTGCCTACTCTTAAAGAAGTAAAAGAAAACGTCATTTATGTTTTGAAACACATCTTGCATTTATAAAAAAAGATTGCCTCATTAAAAAGAATCAGAGACATGGTGGTCTGCTGACCTCAGCAAGAGTCCTTCCCTATCATTTTAGCGATTCCCAATGGGTCGCAAATTACGGCCTACTTCATGAATATTAATGAGGTAGGTTTATGTGCGAACCACTGTGAATCACAAACAGTGTACATCACACAGTAGTACATCGCTATTTTGCGATTATCTAATAGTAATTCACAAAAATGGGCTATTAGGTAATCACACTGGCCACGAGTACCTATAGCCAGTCTCAGGTCACCTCACTGGATGTAGCTTTGTGTATCCCTCCTAGACAGTCACACACAAAAGGGAGCTTAGGTATACCTGGATGGGCCATCACTGGCAGAATGATAAGGGGGAGCAGGGAACAGCCCCACTTACAGCTAAATAGGATGTGTCCTGCCTTCACACAAAGGATTGCATGCCCCCTGTAGTAAGTCTGGAGCCAGGACAGGGAAGTCAGGATACCTGGGAACTTCAAAGGGAAACCTCTAGAAGCTTCTCCCCCGCTTCAAAGGCCCAACTGGCTATAAATACTGGACGTAACACACCATCTCTACACTACACATCCTGACCTGTGGATACTCTGCCAGGAAAAAGGACTGCTGTTCTGCTACAAGGATTGCCATTCTGATGAACTATTGCTCTATAAATTAATATTTTAATGTAATTTTCATGAGTACCATTGCTAAGCAGCTCCTTTGATTGATAGAAATGCAATATAAACTATGCTCATACCAGTAGAATTGACACTTCTCTCACAAGCCTGAGGCATATAAGTCCTGTCGCGACCTTGCACTAATAGTGCACTAATGATGCCCACAGCGTATTTAACCTATGCATAAATGAACACATACTGTGTATGTAACTGTCATCATGTCTGTTTAAAGTGCTTAAAAGCTCCTTATATTATACATTTTCACATTAAATTATAGAAATGATTTCACATTTTTAGCAGAGAATAAACTTAATAACATATTTTGTTTATTTTATGTATCTCTTATTGTGCAACTAGATTAGCCAGGAAAAAAACTCAAAACAGGTTTGCACTGCATTTTGCTTTGGAACATATATTAAATAATAACATGCACCATTCCATGAATTTATTCCATGAACAATGTTGCATGTATTTAACAAAGACTGTCTTTTAGATATGACTTTCATGGTGTCATTTCTGATCTACGAGAAGCCACTCAGTTACAGTAGGTACAATTAGAACAAATACGTGTTCAGCTTGATTAAAAAATATCTACAAAACATTTAATGTTAAACATCTAAAATGTGCCTTCAGATGACTTAATTAACATTTCCCACCCCTTGACGGATTCACTATAAAAAATCTGTATGTGGGTAATGATTTTTTTAATTGTATCAATGATTTCAATTTGGAGTTTCGATCATCTGTTTGGGATTTAATATTTTATGTGCTGCTGTTTGGCAGGTTTAACCCCGAATTAGCTAATTGTGGTGATAGTACAGATACATTTAAGCGATGAGGTGAAAGTGGTGTTATAAGCAGGTTATGTGGGCGACGCAAGATAGGTGACAGACTTTTAGAGTGAAAGATAACGCCATCATACCACATAGGTGATATCCATGTTCACGGATACAGGGAGTAAAAGGAATCATAAGGTTGAGCCAACAAGGAGGGCAAATTGAGTGGGAAAAGAAAGAAATCTAGGTGTGCCACGTAGAAGAGGAACTAGGCAACCTCTTGAGCTCCAAACTGAGAAAAACGGTGACCACAAGAGTTATTCGATATTTGTGGTCATATAGAATACACTGATGTTGGTGATTTCAGACTTGTGCAAATTCTGCACACTAATCCTCCTCAAATAAATCACATACATTGACAAATCATATTAGTAATCTTGTTCATTAACCATTGTGCTACTCAAAGGAAGTTCGGGATAATTTTTTTTCTAATTTCATTACTTACACATAAGGTTTAGGATTTGCTGAAAGTGATCACTTTCACACGTCTGCTGCAGTGAACGTTGAAAGTAGCATCACCGATCCTTCTCCCTTTAGAAGGTGCCGTACATTTTAGAATCATTCACTACTGAACATGTAGTAAGAGCTCTGTACATTTTTCCAGATTAATGAAAAAAGAGTTCTCCTGTCCAGTACAAACCTGTATAATAGTGTATGAGGAAGGCAAGATTGATGAGTCCACACCATATGTCTAGGATCTGTGGAAGCCTTACTATTATCTTTGCTTTGAAAACCCCACAAGGAATAAAACAATTTTCCCAAAAAGATTCGAAAATAAAAACGAACTTCATTCAAATTCAGTTAACTTAGTAGTGCACTTAGAATTATATGTTGTCATATAGACCATGGTTACATCAGTATTCTTTAATTTCAGGCATCCTACAGGGCCCTATTCTCAAAAACAAATTCACATGAGTAGGTGTACTTTTGTGTATCACTACTCCTACACCTAGGTATACATCTCCCTTTTTTTGCTATTCTACTTTATGGAGTAGAGCCTTGAAGCCCTCAAATGAAGGAGTGGGCACTCTTGCATTCCATTTTATGATCGTAAAGTTACTATTTGTAACTTTCGGGCTCTTTGTGGAGATCAACCCCACTGGAGGAAAGAGCTCTGCATTGGGAAATCCAGGGACAGTCAATACATTGTAGTTATAGTTAGGATAGTATTTCCATGGGAAAATAAGTTGTTGGTGTGCTAATAGCTTTGATGCCGTTTAACAAAACTTAATAAAACTTTCAAAAACGAAAGCTCATTGACCTCAGATCCTCCCTGGAGAGTTTTGGTGGGTCTGTGAAGTGGGGGCTGAGTAAATGGGCAGTCCCAAATTATTTTCCGCATGCAAGAGACAACAGAGATACAGCATAAACTGCTGAAAGGTATTACACCAAATTTGTAGGAAAGGTAGATAATAACACAAAAAGTGTGCTTTTTGTGATTCGGTGTAAACCTGTTCAGTAGTTTTTGAGAAATTAAGGTTCATCATATATGTATATATAGAGACACAGAAGTACTGCAGCTCCAAGAGGTCAAAAGATTACATTTGAATGGCTGCCTCACATCAACAAAGTTGTTTGACGGCCATTGTGGGGCTTGGAGACTCAGTATCAGAGTCCTGAAAAAAAGCATTTAGGAGAACAGGGTAAGGATACCCTGAACCCTATGCCTGGTGGGTGGTAGCAGAGAGATACCTCTGGGGCACAAAAAATCTTTGTAAAATATAATTTACCACAGATCTGCATTCTTTTTATTTAAACCACCCCACGAGGTGGACCAGAGCCCAGGGGTCAGCGCATTCTTTATTATTTGGGAGGGGGAGCATGCGGCCCTCCTCCCTGAGCCATTTTAACACCCTGGGAACCCCATCCCCATTAGCTAAATATATTTTTGGCGGGAAGGGTTCCATGCAGTCACCCTCCCGTTGTCATTTGAAGGCCCCAACAATAACAATCTAGAAAAGCATTGTAGGGAGCTACAAGGAAAGTAGCAGCCCCTAGAAAACTCTTAAAAAGAAATATAAGTCTCTTGTGTCATTGAATGCATGACTCCAGGAGAGTGTATCATTATTTTTAAAGTACTCTGAACTGGAGCTGTATGCTCTTCAGCAAAAGCGGGGGAAACTCTTGTGGTTGGTACTATTGCTGCATTTGTGGCCTGAAGAGTGCTAAAGAAAGAGTCACATACATATTTAGAATAGCTTGGAATAAATATTTTAAATATTTTTGGGACAATAATTATCATGCCATGCCATGTGTGTATTTTTAAGGATTGCTTTGGATTATATTTATTGATACATGATTGTGGTGACTTTTTGACAAAGCCAATACATCTGTTTTATATAGATTACTGTACTTACCCATTGCTAAAGCCGTACTTAAAATGACATCTCTTTATATTATTACTTCACGCATTTTTGATTTTTCCCAGAAAAAAACAAGAGTTAAAGTGATCTTATAGAACATTGAAAATGTCAGATAAAAAATAATATTTTAATCTAAACAAAACTGAAATCCACAGGTCCTAGTTAACTGAAGTAACTATAACTCACCTTGTCATCCATTGCTTATGACCTCACATTACAACACTCATGACATGTTCTTTGACATCATGAAAAACGTCATTAATGACAACTGAAATTAAATCATTGCTGCCAACACTGTGCGTGGCAAGTGTGCAAGCCCTCCGGGGACCGAAAGCCTACTAGACCCCAGGGAGTTAATTTGGAGGAGGGGAATAGCCCCCCTAGTGATGGGATAGTGCTCCTCCCCTCCCTGGGTGAAAAAAAGTCTTTCTGCTGATTTGGCAGCAGATATGCAGTTATTACCTACGATCAGTACAATGGGGTGCAGAAAGCCCACTAGACCACAGGGAGTTATTTTATTTGAAGAAGGGGTGGTGTGGCTCTCAGGCATTGGTCAAAGGCCGCAGGCTCAAATGACCCCTTCAATCTACCCCCCCTGAGAGGTGGCAGAAACCCCACTAGACTGCAGAGAATTATTTTGAAGTGGGAGGAGAACCCCTGCCTACAGTAATGGGCTAGAGCTCCACCAGGCCAAAAAACTCTCCCCCTCAGTCAGATAGAAGGTATTTGCTTCCAAAATGTCCCCAGAGTAGTCAGCAAAAACTCACTAGACCCCAAGAAGTTGTTTTGAAAAGGTTGCAGCAGTCCCCCTGGCAATGGACTAGTGCTCCCTCAAGGACTTATTGAAGTGTATATGGGAGGCATTAACTCCAACCTGCACCCTGAGGGGTGGCTGAAAGCTCCCCAGACCGCAGAGAGTTTTTTAAATAATAAAAATGAAAAATGGGTGGGATAACCCTAGTGGATCAAAGCTTGGTGACTGCTGCAGAAGAGTGATCCCCAATCAGTGATCCATCCACTAGACATCTAGGATTACTTTTTGAGGGGTGAGCACATGCCTGGCAATGAGTTAGTGCTCCCCCCTCCCTGGGACAAAAAAGTAATTACCATTAATCTGTCACCCAGGTGTCCCAGAAAGCCCATTAGACCTCTGGGAGTTGTTTTCAAGGTAGGGAGAAGCCCCCCGGCGATGAGCTAGTGCTTTCTGGGCATTTAGGAAGTCTTTACCTCCAATGTGCTTTCTGGGGGGTGAAAGCCCACTAGGCCCCCAGGGAGTTATTTTATAATAATATAGAGGGGTGAGGGTTGACTGTACAGGCATTGAGCCAAGCCCCAACCCCATATTAATAAATAAGCCTTTCTGCCTGCTCTCATACCTGCCTCCATTGGGGGATGGAAAGTCCATTAGACACCAGAGGGTTAATTTTTATTACAAAAGGTTGGTGGGGGGACCATGCCCACGCATAGGGTAATGCCCCACCCTCAAAGTTTCAAAACAGTCTTTCTGCCCTCGGGTTGCAGAAAGCCCAAAAGGCACCAGAAAAAATAGGACAATAATAATGGGACAGATAGAAGCTGCTCGACCAGGCATTGGGATTGTTTACCCAAAATCTACCCCCCAGGGTAACAAAAAGCCCACTAGACACTAAGGATTTCAACATGGTGCCAAAACAAACAAATGAAGGGGGTCGGCCTACCCCAGCATTGATCCATATCCCCACTGTAAAAGAGGTAATACAGTATTTTATCACCCTCTAGGTCAGATAGGAGGTTTATCCCAATTCAGGAGGTTGCCCCAAATCCCCCCACCAGGGACCATAAAACCTATTAGACAACAAGGATTTTACATTTGGACAAAGCAAAGCGGAGCAGGCCTTCCACCCTGGCATTGGGCCTTACCCCCACCCCACGTGGTTCAAACCAGACTTTCGGTCCCCACAGGGGGCCGAGATGGTGTTTGCTCTAATTTTTCCCATGTAGGAGGGGCATAAGGTCTCTGGATATCAGCAAAAATTTTAATGAAATAATGGGATGGCGTCTGGCGAGTATGACATCAAGCTCCACCCCCATTTCTAAAGCCTCAACAGCCTTTCTGAAATCCTGGAGACTAAAACGTCCCCATCTCTCTGGCAAGAAAGACGTGCCTTCAAAAGTTTTGGGAGATGTTCTTTCATGCGGGCCAGCGGGGAGTGGCTAAATCCCAATATCGTCCTACTTGTCATGCAGAATGGCTGCACTTATAATGCTCGGGTCAACCACCCCCTTGGGAAATCTTGGATAAACTAGACACCTGGGGTAGATGCTCAGACATTTCCTACCCGGAAAGCCCAGCAAACCTCAAACTATGCCTAAAATCTTTCATTTTCCTTGCATTTTTGTGACATTAAGTTCCGGAATCTGTAGGGATCCACAAAATTCCTACCACCCAGCGTTTCCTCTCTTGGCCTGATGTAAACGCTACCCCACTTGTGTGACTTCTAATAGCGCCCACAAAACCAAAGGCCCCAAAATGCAACATGGAAGAAAGAACTCAGCAGTAGGGTAGCGGCAGTTTTTTGGACTGGGCATGGTGGCCACCCAGGGAAACCTACTAAACCTAGACATTTCTGTAATCTATACAGCTGAGGGAGTCTATGATGGTGTACCTTGCATGGATCCCACAGCATTTCTTATCCATAATGCCCTGCAGACTTCAACTTAGCCTAAAGTAGCAAATTTTCCTTGCCTTTCGGTTGATGTAACCTTCCAAAATAAATAGAGATTCACAAAATCCCCTACAACCAGCATTTCCCCACTTGTCTGAATAAAAATGCACCCCAATTATGTGGCTGGGCCTAGTGCCCGCAACATGCACGGATCTCTGTCTTCCCTCATGTCAGGAGACATGAGACTTGGTAGGAAATGTGTGACTTCCTACATAGTCCATAACTTTCCCTTACAGAAAGGTGGCAAACATGTTTGTGGTTTGCAAGGGCTTTTGTGTTAGAAAGCATGGTGGGACCCCCACAAGTCCTGCTACACAACACTCCTGTCTAGTTTTGAGGAATGTGTGGGTTTGGTAGGTTTCCCTAGATCTCTGCTGCGTAAGGACCCATAATCCACAGCTACCCAAACTGCAAAACAAGCATTGACTGAGCAAATAAGTCTGGCTTATAAATGAAAGTGCTTTTTTATATACAAAAGGATCCAAGTAGAAAAATGAAAACGTGCTGCTGTTTAAACACAAGGGATATTTTCTTGTAATACCACAACTAAACATAGCAGCGGGTGTCCATCTTGCAAAGGCATTGTAAATAGTCTATTGGTATTGTAAAGTTCCAACAGGACCACCACATTTAGAATCAGTGTATTGGGCATCGTAGAATGGTAAAACAATGATATAGTATAGACAATAGCATTCCATAGTGTTCTCCTGGTTTAGAGGAAAATGTCAAGTGGGATGCATTACAAAGCAGATGAAATGAGAAGCAAACAAGTGACCCATTAGCATTGCTTGGAAAGCTGTAGTATTATCTTAAGAAATATTAAAATAAAATTAGGAGAAGCAAAAAATTGAGAAGGCAACTATACATGGAGAATATTAAACACTAATGGACTGGCCAAGCAACTCTAACCATTGAAGTGTTCTCATTTTCAGATGGATGTACACATATGATCAGAGAATTCTGTTATTCACAGGGCAAGAGTGCCAATGACTGACGTGGACGGAATCTTTACCCCATGTACTAAATGATGGAAGCAGATTGTAAATGACAAACAGACCAATTCACTTCAACAATTAAAGGTTAGATGAACTTCATAATTAGGAAATCATAGTTCGGAAATAGAATTAAAAAACCTTAGAAATTCATTGCATTTTTTTGTTTACAGGGATATTGTGATTAGGCTCACATTTCAATTGCACAAAGCCGGAGAAATGGAGCAATTATAGTTAACTGAGTAACTTTTTCCCCCGCAATGCGCTACTTATGAACTCACAGTGTAATAATGTGTAGCAGTTCGGGCTGCAGGCATGTCTAAATGTCCTATGGGAATTAACATGATAAAAGGCTCTTTTTTTTATACCCTTTTTTCTTAGCCCTCACTTGACAGATCACCCTGAAACTTTTCATGCACAATAAGGCCTAACTTGATGCTGTTTTTGGAAACTTTTGTGAAGATTCATCATCAACGCTAAAGTTATAGGCAAGCCAAAAATGCGTTCTCTATGCTACATGGTCCTACCTATAACTGCCCACTGGTGACTGCCAGTAGGTAATATATATGTATTATATATTCAGTGAATATATACATTCACTAAAAAAAACAAAGATGAAAGGGGCATTATAGTTAGGCAATAGGAGAAAGAAACCTTATAAATTCAGAAAAAAACCTCAAAGGTTTCAGGGATGTTATAGTTAGGTACACATTTTACACACAGAAAACCTCAGAAATTCAGCCAGTTAGAGTTTTACTTATTTCATGAACTATAACTCGTGCCCTAAGGTAAATATAATTAACTCCCCCTGCCATGCAGTTTTCTCATCAATAATTCTATTGGAAATATTACAGGGATATTATCAATGATGTCATAGAAGTTGTCATGACTGATGTGGGATAATTAGCAGGGCATGGCGAGGGCGCAAGTTATAGTTACCTTGGGGCTTGAGTTATAGTTTCTTGAAATAAGTATAACTATAACTTCTGAATTTCTATGGTTTTATGTGCCTGCGGTCAGGCCCTGTGGCCATTGCACTGCAGGCACCTAACCCCGTTCCATGCACGGCCAAAGACTGTGCGTAGAGGTGGTTCAGCTGCAGGGCCTGGCCGGTGGCTGGCCCCTGCAGCCAACCCCCTACTGGCAACCACCCTTTGGCCATGCGAGGCAGGGGGTCGACCGCAGGGCATGGCCTGTGGCCAGGTCCTGTGACCCACCCTGCATATATAAGCAACCCAGGAGGGGGGAACGCATCCCCACTCCCCAGGTTAATTACGGCCCAGGGGACCCCATCCCCTGGGCAACCCAATTACTAAGAGGGACGAGTGCCATTTGAACCCCCCTCCCAGGGCCGATTTTTGCCCAAAGACACCATTCCCTGGGGCCCAGCCAATTAGCAGAAGGGGAGGAGGCCACGTGGGCCCCTTCCCCGGGCCAATTTCGTCCCTGCGGACCCCATCGCCCAGGGCCTGGCCAATTAGTTTAAGGGGGCTGCGCACCCTCCCTCCCTGGGCCCATAATAGCCCTGGGGCCTGACCAATTAGTTCAAGGTGAGGGGGGCCACACGGCCCTCCTCCCAGGCTGATTTTGGTCCCAGGGATCCCATCCCCCCAGGGTCCAGTCAATTAGTTAAAGGGGAGGGGGCTAAATGGACCCCTCCCAGCACTAAGTTGGGTCTCAGGGACCCCATCCCCCAGGCTCTGAGTAGAGTAAGGGGGCCACGAGGTCCCCTGCCTAGGGCTCATTTGGCCCCAGGGTGCCTATACCCCTGGACATGGCAAATTACTAAATGCTCCCGTGGTTCCTGCTTCAGTACACAGGGAGCAGCAAAAAATGCTGCTCTCTGTGCCTGGGAGCAGTTCTTCAATCTGTTTTCCTGCCTGCTTGACAGTGGGCAGGAAAACAGATGAAAAGCCTGCTTCTAGCTGGCGGGTGCTCCCGCCCATGGACAGTGGATTTACTGTTTGCTCTTGCTTGGCGGGAGCTGTCAAAGCTCTCACCAAGTGAAAGCAAACAACTATGTGCTGAGGATGGGCACCTAGGGACATAGGGAGGGTGTCCTGGGGTGGTGGTGCGCTCCCCAGGGCCATAAATTGCCTCAGGAGGGGGGTAGCACAGACCCCCCCTTTCTTTTTGCAGAGCCTGTCTTGGGAAAGTGGTGGTCCCTAGGGCCTAAACAGTCCAGGAGGGGCACCACTCTGATATCTTCGTCTTCCCTGGGGAGGTGGCAGTCCCCGGGTCTGTAAACGGCCTGGTGAGAAGGGCCGCATGGCCCCCTCCTCTTCATTTAACATTGGCCTGACCCCGAGGTGGGGGCAGTCTCTGGGGCTGACATAGGCCATGGGGAGGGGGGCTGTTTGCGACCCCCCTCAAAATTAAAAATCACGTTTGTCCCTGGAACTTGGCATCCAGGGGCTCATATATAAACAAGCGGATTTTTGCGAGCATTTTCTTTTTTTCAATGCTTTTCGGCCCTGGTGGTGTCCCTAGGGGACCCCACCACCAAGCCTAGGGGATCAGGGTATACCTACCCTGCCCCGTTCTCATTGTTTTTGCTGCCAACACTTCCTAGCTGAAGTATTGGCTGCCAATCAGATCTCAGCATCAGATCTGTTGGATCCACTGAGGATTTGCGTCCTTAGATATCTATCTATATCTATATTTATTTTTTCCTAAATAACTCCAAAACTACTGAAGGGATTTGCACCAAATTACAGAAAGAGATCTATCTGTACCAAGATCTAGCTTTCTGGCAAATTTTTAGTCATTCCGTACAGCGGATCGGCTGTAGTTGTGTCTAAAATCTATATGGGGATTAATGCTGGAAACACACTTTTTTTACTCCCCTTTTTTCACAGCCCCCGCTAGACGAATCTCCCCAAAACATTCCATGTAAGACATAGTAGGACACTTCTTTGGGAATGTTTTGTGAAGATTTGTCAAACGACGCCAAAGTTATAAGCAAATCAAGCAATGCTTTTCCTATGCAAACTAGGTCTACCGCCACCAGTAGGTCATATAGATTACTTAAAGACAGAATTTTAGCAAGAATTATTGCAGTGCAAACCTTCTGCCTTTTGTCAGAGGAGGTACCCACAACCAAAATCCTTACCTACAAAGGCAGTCTGTTACAATTCATTTAGAAAAATACCTTTCTGTAGGAGTTAATACTGAGGAATACTAATCCTTTTACATATACTTTTTATAATGAATATGTGAGACCTACTGTGTTTATCATAACTTTCCATAATAAACAGGCCTCTAGCCCTTATAGCTGGATTGTCACTATAACTAACCCAGACCTACTATGTTGGTGATAAGACTTCCCACATGGCAACCATCAGGTGTACCATAATATAATTGCAAATATGTGCACAATTAAGTTGTCAAAACAATATACAATTCCTACTAATAGAGCCTAATAAGGATTACCATAATGAAAATCGTCTATGCTTGTGGTTTGTTCAGGTGGGTGACAACATCATAACCTTTGCCTACCAAGGTAATTTGCTCTGCAAGATTCCATTTAACAAAATAACTGTCTGCAGGATTTAGCACAGTGTAATACCAATTGAGTCTTAAAAGCCTATTGCCTTTTAAACATATTTATTGCAGTAAGTAAATAAGATGTACTTGGTTTTTCATAACTTCGCCCTCTTAACAGATCATACTTAAGAAATTTGACATAACTTTCCCCATTGTATTGATAAGGCCTCTGGGTTTTTCCTGTGGCTTGACACTGTATATACAACACAGGCCTATTGAGGTGTGTATGAACTGCAACCAATTACAAATATGTATGAAATTAAATTTACAAAACAAAATGCAGTCCCTCTCAATAGGCCCAATAAGAATCATCACAGGAAATCCTACTCCAGGGTTTGACTGACTGGGTCACCAACACCAAAACCTTTGCCTACTGTGGTAATCTCTGAGATGACATGTAACATAATGTAAAAAGCTACTGGCAGAGACCTATAGGATTAGCATATGCATTTCATAATAAATAAGCCAAGCTCGACTGCATTTGTAATAACTATTCATAATAAACAGACCAGACCTGTGGCATCTGGTATAACTGGGAACCAATAAAGCCTAAAGCTGATATCATTGGGTTGTCATCATAACCAACTCTGGTCTGCCGTACTGAGCATACATTTTCCCACAAGGCATCCATCAGACATACAGTCATCAAATTGCAAATGTAAACAAAATTACAGTTGGAATGGCAACATACTACCTCTACCTCTTCTAACAAGGCTTCACAAGGATCCTCACAGTGCAAATGTTCTATGCCCATGGTTTGTCAGGGGGGCTAACCAAATCCTACCCTACTGAAGTCTTCTGTGAAATTTCATGTAAAAAAACTGTAGGTTTTAAATCAGAGGTACAGCAATACACCTTTAAATGCCTATTGACTTTAACCTATGCTTTTCACAATCAATATGCAAGGCCTACTGCCTTCATCATAACTTTTCACAATAAGAAATCAGGCCTATAGCCTTTATCATGTACAAGTGACCAAAATCAACTCAATCCTACTGTACTGATCATTAACTTTCTACAAGTCAACCATTCAACATAATGATAAAATAACAAATGTATACAAATTTATAGCTGGCAAAACAAAGTGCAATCCCTTCAAAGAGATCATAACAAAGATTATTGTAGTGCAGAATTTCTAACCCTGCAGTTTTTAGGGGTGAATCACCAGCACTAAACCCCTTACCTACTAACCCCTTGTCTTTAACACATACTTTTCACAATAAGTAGATCTGGCCTACTAGTTTTATTACACCTTTTGTCATGACTTTTCCCAATGACCATATGAAGCTTTCCCCATTGTTAATGGCTGTACACCATACCCAACACAGGTCTATTCAAGTACATATAAACTGGCATCCATCATGCATATAGTATATTGCAAATATGTAGAGTTGTACAACTCACAAAACAATATCTACTTCAACAGGGAACCACTAGAGAGACCACAGCAAGTTGGCCACAAATTAGTGTTGCTCTGCCAGTGGGGAATTATAATCCGTCAAATATCCGACTTATTGGCTGCCATCCATCCCCAGAAAGATGGGCAAGCCATGCCTGAGAAGTGGAGGACACTATAAACAACAGCAGCGGTATCTGAGAGGAGTGCAGGGCCCATGAGAACCATGGGTGCCGGCTTGCTGCATGACCAGGGCCGACAGAACATGGCGGCGACCGTCCGGCACTAGGTGAACATTGTAGACAATGAGTCCTCCCGATCACAAGCCTGTGCATTGAGGGGGCTGATGCTGTGCCAGTAACTGGATCGCATCAGCAGTGAGATACTTGAATTGCCGGAAACAAGCAGATTGTGGGGAGAGGCTTTGTGGTCTGGTGCCCCTGGCTGGTGGTGAGTGGCAGAGGACGCTGTGGCCCGGGGGCCCTAACCAACCCTCAGTGAAATCTGATAAGCTGAGGGACCTGGCCACAGCAGGGCACTACTGCAGGAACACCCCCTCCACTGATATCAAGCAGAGCAGGGCGGGTGGCCCAGCGGGCCTGCTGAATTAGCCACAGGGCCCTGGATGTGAGCAGTGCCAGAGTAGGGGCTGAAGAGTGGACAACTTCACCAGGTACATTGGGCTGGGAACGGTGAGGGGAGGAGGGCCTGCTGCTGTGCACTGTACCTTGATGCATCAGCCACCCCATAGTTAAAAAAATCAAGAGTTTTATATAGTGAAAACTAGACCCGAGACATCGGTTATCAGAGCGCGTTACATGAGCACCAGTTGAATTACAGAAGGACACATTCATTTTTGGTAGGCACGGGGGGATTACGTGATTTGCCCAGAATCACAGGATGTTGAGCGTCTTTGCCGAGACTTGAACCCAGTTCCCCAGCTTCGTGGTCGACCGCTCTTGACGTGAGGCTACATCCTCTATGGGAAACGCATCCTCTGTGGCAAATATGCACAACATAATATAAATGCCGCCAAGAACCCTGAACGAAATTAATTAGAGCGTAGGAGCTGCTGACTGACCTGCGCCACACAGGCCTGTGGTCGGGTCTTCATCTTGAGCCTCAGCGTTGACATCAGGCAACAGAGTTGGACACAGTGAAGGCCGAACTAGAGCCGAGAGGGCATAGAAGGATCATGGCAGCATGTGGGAACCATGGCAACAGAGAGACCACAAGGCTAAAATTAGTTTTACCCCCAGTTAAATGATCCCGCTGTTCTACTGGAGGTGGTGCTGGGAGAACTGCATGGGGCCACAAAGTGAAGCGAACTGGGAGCAGGGAGACCGGTGAGCCGAGCTTATGCATACATCCTGACACAGGGATTTGCCGTTGCCCCCTGAGGGCATTTTAAGTGTGCTGCCTCAGCCCTATATCTGCACATGCGCTTGCCAGCTTGTTTGATGTCTGCTGGGCTAGCGGAGTGCGCATTGTATTGTAGTGTAGCTCCTATATTCCCAATAGGCTCTGCGCATTGAAATAATATATCCTATAGATTAGATGTAGGACTGAGGTCAATTACGTCTCTATCGATTATACTAAACTTAATTTTGTGTGTGCCAGCTAACTCAGAGGTCACTAGAAACATTCTTGAATACACAAGAAAGGATTTGTTTCTGACAACCGCATAAACATGACAACTTTGTTTCCCAACAATAAGAATATATCTCTCAGAGTCGCGGACACAATAGATAAGTATTTAACTCAGTCAATCGTGCATGCTTCGTTTCTACGGAGTTGCAGAGAAATAGTGAGACGGGAGTTTTCAATAAAAGGGTTTATTGAACAGTCTTCTTTCTCATGCAAGAGAAGTGAACTGCTACAATCGTTATGCAGACTGAAAAGTATAATGCGTACAGCGTAAACAGTATTATGAAATAATACTGTAAGAGCATTGTATGGTTTCTAAGCCATATAAAAATACATACATAAATAACATTGAGTAAAATACTCAACTGGTAATTCTAAAATACGCCTACCCCAATGTAGCTAACCTAAGTCTAGTACGCGGGAAGAAGTAAGTATTTTTTTAGCATAGGTTTGCAAGAATCTACCAAAGGTTTCTCTGGTTTCTAATCAATTCCATACCTTGATTAGAATGAAGGAGGTCTGGTATCTCTGTCTCGGGACTCGATTTCCCAACACCCCGCAAGGGGAGCCGGAAACACTGGAGCTGGATTCTCGGCAGGAGAAAGGCTGCTTCCTGAGCAGTGCATCAGCTGGAGAGTCGGCTTCCTTCTGCAATTGCTGTAGCGAGCTGTGTTGGGCAAGTAGGTCTTTGAACTGCTCCGAACCACCGTATCTTGCTAGAGCAAGTGTAGGTTTATTTATACCTTGAAGGTGTTTAGTAGTGCCATAGTTTGATGTAAAGTCAGGCAGATGAACGTCAGGAAAGAACCCCTAGGGAATAGTTGTTCTTTGTAAAGTAAGTGAGTTCTTGGACAAATCAATATTCAAGCAAGGGAAAGTTCCCTAACTGCTTAAGCTGGTTTTCCAAGAAATCGTTGTGATGTTTGGTACGGGTAGAAGTAGCCATGCCTGTATTTGGGTAGCATGGGCTATGCCTAAAAAAATTGCTTGATTTTTATGCCTATAAAAGGGCAATGTGAATTGCACCTATAGGTACTTGTGTGCCGCTTTCCTCTCGTACCTCACCGCCAGCATTTTGCATCTGTGAGTTCTCAATGAATGCCGTCATCAGAATTGGTAGCCGCTGAGGACAACACAGTGCATGAGCCGTCACTGGTCCAAGCAAAGTATCAACATCCATTGGCATGACTGATGGGAGTGTCAGACAGATGTCTAGCATGCATTCTTCTCTGCATAGCAGGCATCGTAGAGCAGGTAAGATGCAATCTTGCCAGATTGGTCTGAATGACATAAACCATGTGGTATTCAATTCTCTTAAACAAGTTAATCCCAAAATTTGGACTATGCGCTTAGGACACTTGATCACCAGTAGAGTATTCTCCACGGTGAACTGGGTATCGTTGGTGACTTGGCTTGCCATATCGAAGCATTAGGAGCAAAAATAGTATCCCTGCAGCGGGTCCCAAAATGAGAGGCAGTTCGCCAAACACAGAGTGCACGAAGTTTGGAAATATGCCTAGGACTGCTTTAAAAGGTGCTGTCTCTGAACATATGTTGGATCTGGCCTAGTGAATGTGAACCCTTGCGTCTTATTCAGGAATCTATCTTGACAGTTGTTTGTGTCTGTGGGCCAGATTAACAATTTTTTCCAATCTGGATCTGTTCTGTTGTGAAGCAAAATAGTATGTACGTCGACCTCCCCCTCTGAAGTGTTATTGATATCAGGTGTAGGTGTAAGTATGGACGGTTTGTTTAACTCCTTGATCTTGGCTAATCCAAGATAAGATGTCTGTTGGACAGTGTCATTCAAAAAATTTTTTTGCTCTGGGATGATGCAGGCTCTAAATAAGGCTTCCAATCCCTGCACCTGCCAGTCTTTTGTGCCCCAGACAGTTTTTGTCTCAATGATGTATCTCCAAAAGTCGAAACCTAATGAAGACAGCTGAGCATAAAAGGCCGCAGAATAAATTTGCTTGGTATTTGTCAACATACTTTTCATTCCTGTCCTATTAACATTTTTAAATTACAATGATTCTGGATTTGAAACATTAAAACCTAAAAAGTATTGGAAAGTTCACATAAAATGTTTTGGAGCTACTCTTTGGTGGCATAGGACAATGTTCCCAGTGGTTATATTTAAGTACATTTCTAGGATTTGCAGATCTGTTCAAGAAATGATGACCATAGTGATTACAACAATACATTTGTTCATAATCTGATGAACCTTCTACGTATTCATGATTTGTGAATTTTGCAGACATTTCTAAGTCTGACATCATATTATTAATAGTCTCGAAGTCCCAAACATCAGAAAAGGTCCCAGATGAAACAAAGTCATTCAAGGAAATCTTGAACTGGTGTAGAATCTTCAACAGCCCTGCTGGACCAAAAATGTCATAATCAGTTCTGTCCCAGGCTATACCACCAGGTATAGGAACGGCTGTGATGTTCACTGATGACAAGTCTCTTTGTTCACTATGGGATGTTTTGTGTGGCTTGAGGAGTAAGTTGATGTTCTTACTTGCTGTGTCCTTTTTAACATATATTCCATTTATCAGAATTCCCAAAGTTATTACAGGAGTCAACCAAAGTAGAAGAAAAAGTACACCCAACACCATTCAAAATTAAATCCATGGTGAAACCAGATAAGTCTTTTCCAGGTGTTGAAAAAGTTCTGTTGCTTGTTCTTTCAAAGTTCTTTTTACTGGTGTCGTCTCAGGTTCACTGGGATCCTCGGACAACGTATCAAAGTTAATGAAATAGCCAGAGGCAGTTCTGTCGCTGGAACCACTTGATCACTTGTTACATTTGTATAATCAGATGCTATTTCATTGTAGACAGGTGTTTCTTGACGAACTGTTATTTGGGTCTCAAGAGGTACAAGTTCCATGTCTTTGTTGCATAGTCCTTTTTTCGCACTGCAGATTCTTCAAAGATGATGATTCTCTCAGTTTGAACCTCTTGGGTAGGAGCCAGATTAGGGCGTCTGCAACATCTTTGGAGTCCACTTGGCCTACTGCTTATGATCGGCCACATGATGTGGTTTGACCAGGTCGATTGACACAAACCTGTTCTCCTTTTAACCAGCAAGGGGCAGCAGTAATACTGTTCTTGATCCGTGGATTGCTAGGACAGGTACTGGTTGTCTGTAAGAAGGCCCAAATTCCTTCTTGTCCACGATCTTTTCTCTGACTAGATCCCCAATTTTTGGAATTCAGACAGGTCTTGCTGGGATGGTTGGTTTTTCTTCAGTGGTGGTGGGCTTCAGGAACACGTTACTTTGGCATTTTCTTATTTTAGTTAAGTCCTGCAAAACAGCCAAACGGTCTTTGATATCAAAGGGTTTTTGTTCTACCACTGAAGTCTGATAATCAAGATCCGAAATAATCATTCTTGTTCCAAAAAGAATTTCATATGGGGTGATACCCCCTAGAGAAGTTCTTGGCAGATTGTTAAAACTACGTTGGACACTTATTAGATGCTTGACCCACCCTTCACCCATGCCTAATACCCTAGCTGTCATAGATTGCGTTATGTCCCGTTTTTTTCTCTCCACTACCGAATTTCCCTCAGGATGGAATTGACTAGTATACCGCAATGCAACGCCCAATTTGGCCATGGCTCCTTGTAAGCTCGAGAGCTAAACACAGGACCCTGGTCAGAAGGTAGGGTGCCGACTGCGTATGTGCTGATAAAGACTCGCAAATCTTTTATAACAGTTTGAGCGCCAGCCGAGCACTGAGGCCACATCCAAATGAACCTTGAGCACGAATCCACTGCAACCATGATATGTTTATAGTTCCCATCCCTCTGTAAGGGACCGCAGTGGTCCAGGTAAACGCAAACTAATGGTTTGCCTGAAATTAATAGGGGCGTCTGCACAGGACGTTTCACTGTAGACACTTTCATCTTTTGGCAGATTTCACATTCCAAAACATAGTTTCTGGTCTGTTTCCTCATGCGCGGCCACCAGTATCTCTTAATAATGGCACTGTAGCGGAAACACCTGCGTGTGCAGAGGCAAGCCCTTATTGTGCTGCTAAGATTAGTCCTAATCTATGTTCCATGTTTGGAATTACTCTATCCCCCATCCCAGGGATTCGAGCAAATGGAACATTATTCGCATCAGTTATGTATGAGTATGTGAGAGGAAAGCCTTTTGGTAATGTTTTACCACTGTCTTTGCTTGAAGCATTGACAGCTAGCATTATTTCACCATCTATTTTCGTTTTTGAACGAGTGGTTGCAGCTACGGAAGCCATTTGCACAGCTGCCTTCGCGGCTTCATCAGCCAATGAATTCCCTGCTATTTCAAAGAACAATGGTCCCCAACAAGTAAATGATGGTTGGCGGAAAATAAATATAGATCAAGATTCGAATCTATATTATCTGTCCAGCCGGACAGGGTTTAATAACATATATTCAAGCATAGTCAGTCAGTCTGTACAATATCAAGAGGGACACGACCTGTGTCCTACTACTGCATAAAGACAATTGTGACATACAAGAAAGGTGTGAGGCAAGAACGGGCAGTCTGTATATATTCCAAGTTTCGCAGACGAATAATTCAAGAAGTACACTATTGTGATTTAACATATATTACAATCAAATCATCAAGTGTAAGGTGTCGACGGCGTTTCGATCCCCATTTAGACATAACGGAATCATCATCAGGACATTTGGATTCATGCCTTTACATACTGAAACCAGAATCAAGCCCAAACATGTAAGTAAAATGTAGAAACATTAGTACAAAACAGTGGGAAAAAAGTGATGGGTAGTTGGGAGGAAGAGAGATACGTACATGGGTTATAGAAGATTGTCGTATAAAAGAACAAGGAACAACTAACTTTTTGGCATGTCTAATTTGTGAGTGCATAACTGCAGTGCCCAACCAGACCAACCTGCAGCGTGGCACGGAAGTGCTGTGAGGAGAGGGTCGGGCGGTGTGGAACAGGAATGGTGGAGTGAAGGCTAAAAAACCGCGATGGCTGAAATAAAGTCCGAGGCGGTAACGGTTGTGCCTGCGAAAGGATGGACCCATGAAATGTAAGTGAGAAATGATCGTGTAGGGGAAAGGATTCTTGAGATTTACATGAACTACCGAGGAAGTGGTGCCTGGAAGGAGGGTCGTGAGCGGTGGAAGAGTGATTCGAAGCCATCAGCTCGGCTTACCTCGAAGTGGTAAGATGTGTCCAGGTCTGAGAAGATGAGACCTTGGAAATTTATGAATTAAAATAGACCTGTAATAAAAGAGTAAAGAGTACGTCAAGCGTTCCTAATGAACGGAGTATCGCGGCGGGAGAAGGCTTAAACGCTTACCGCAGATACGGTCCTGCTGTGGAGCAGAGGACACAAGTATAGCCCCTGTTAAAGGAAAGGAGAAACAAGGGGGGGTTGGTATAATGGAAGCTGGTAAGTACAGATTGCTTACTCCAGGTAAGCATTGGGGTAAAAAGCGCTTACCGGTGATGTGTATCCGTCCAGTTCCTCAATGGGGTTCCTGGTACAGCATGGAGCCGTTGCTCGTGTTGACTGTTTGGACACGGGGGAGAAGCCTCCATTAAGGAAGCCAGGTGGCCATGTGATTGAAGTCATGTGACTTCATGGGGCCGATGGATGCACTGGAGTGTGCGACCACGGCGGCCATCTTAAAAGGTGCAAGTGAATGAATGGGGAAATTGCCCGTGTGAAGTGAAAAGGGGCATTAAGCATACACAGCGATTGAACAGAATGTTAAAGTTACAATTTCGGTATTTACAGATTAGAAAAGACACTAAACAGCCGTTTATAAAAACACGAGTAGGGTTACAAGAACCATTGTATACGCAAGCCAAAGTTCAGTCGACAGTTCGCTCAGTGTCATGGATTATAGCAACGAGGTCCAGTCCTCTAGGCTGTTGAGGCCAGTATGGATACTTTTAGTCCCTAATATCCATTTCAACTCCTCTGTGTTCAACAACGCACTTAGATCTCCTTCTCTTGGTGGGCTTTTGACTACGTCAATAATTGTCCATTTCAAGTCAAGTTCGCTGTGATCCTTCTCAATAAAGTGATCAACTAGGGGCGCGTTGGGTGTTCTACACCGGATTCTGCTCTTGTGTTGGCCAATTCGTAGACGAGCCTTTTGGGTAGTCTGTCCTATATATATCAGGTCGCAAGGACAGAAAATCGCATAAATTACATTTGCACTATTGCAGTTAGCGAAGTGCTGTCCGTGAAAGGTGGTTTGTGCAAAAATAAAATCTTTTCCCTCAATCCTACAGTCACACACACTGCATGATCCACATTTTACATGCCCAGTTAACCGTGGGAGCCCCCACAGTTCATGAATTCTTCCTTTGGCATTTTCTGAGGGCAAGGCGGCTCTCACTAGATGTTCCTTTATGTTTTTTTATTTTTATAAAGCAAAAAGGGGGCGTTCAAGGTTGAGGGTGCCTACGTTGAGTGTGGACCAATGGCTAGTGATGCTTTTTTTGGTTGGCATTAGAGACCGGTGTGAAAGTAGTAACACATACTAGCCGGTTCTGGGCTTTTTTCTCTTTGGGTTCAAATAAGGTTTCACTAGGGCAGTACCATGCCCTTTTTAAGGAACTGCGGATACGTTTTCTGGGATAGCCCCTTGCAAAGAGTTTATTACTCAAAGTCCCTGCCTCCGTAAAGTAGTCTTTTTTGTGAAAACAATTCCTTCTGATTTGGAGAAACTGTGAGTAGGGAAGGGAATCCCTTATTGCCCACGGATGATGACTTTGGTAGCTAAGCAACGTGTTACGTTCCGTGGGCTTACGATACAGGCTAGTGACCAGTTTTCCTTCATTGTGTAAGATGTTGAGATCAAGAAAAGGAATTTGCTGTTTGTCAGTAGAAAGAGTGAATTGGAGACCGTTACAGTTGTTGTTTAACCAATGTTGGAATTGTAAAAGGAGATCATGAGATTCCCGCCAGATGAGGAAGATGTCATCTATATATCTCTTCCACAGGGAGATGCCACTGTGGAAGGGATTTATGGAGGACAAGATGTGGTGGCATTTGAGGTGGTTCATATAGAGAATAGCCAGATTGGGAGCAAAAATGGCTCCCATAGATGTGCCTCTCACCTGCCCGTAGTACTGGTCATTGAACAAAAAGAAGTTCTTGGTGAGACAGATCTCGAGCAGTTGTAAAATAAACAGTGTGGGAACTGCGTGGGGGCACGGACGTGTGTCCAACATTTTTTATATGACCAGCAAGGACTCCACCTGCGGGATATTGGTGTAGAGGGACTCAACATCCAAGGTACAAAGTATCTCGGATGTGGAGTCCAAAGGGTACTCCTCAATCACGTTGATCATAGCCATACTATCCTGTATGTAGCATTTTGTGCCGTGTACAAATTCCTTTATGAAATGATCCACATAGTGTCCTAAGGGCTCGAGGACAGACCCACACCCTGAGACAATCGGCCTTCCAGGTGGGTTTTCAGTGTTTTTATGAACCTTTGGTAAGGTGTAAATTACCTGGGTTCTGGGTGATTTCATATTAAGAAATTAAAATTCCTTTTTAGTGAGGTATCCTGCATTCACAGCCTCGGTGGTGACAATTGTTATCAATTCTTGTATCTCTTTTGTGGGGTTCATTGGCAGCCTACTGTAGTGGGCTGTATTGCCTAGTTGGCATAAAATCTCTGTTTGATATTTATCTTTCTCTTGCATTACGATTCCACCCCCCTTATCAGCTGGTTTAATGATTATGGAGTTGTTGACTTTGAGATCAGCCAATGCTTGTTTCTCTGCTGATGAGATGTTGTAGGGGATGAAAACTCATGCTATTTTCTATTTTGGTTAAGTCTTTCAGTACCAATTTTTGAAAGGTTATAATTTCGCTAGGTATCATACTCCCTGTGGGGGAGAAGGTAGATGGAGGTCTAAACAGGGTATTGGCAGTGTGGGTGGTAGTAGGCGGATCGAAGAAGCTGTGCAGTTTAATCTTTCTACAGAATCTAATAATCTCAGTTTGTAATTCTAGAAAATTAGGGTGGGTAGTGGGGACAAACGAGAGCCCTTTGTTGAGAATGGATAGTTTGTAGGGAGAAAGACAGTGCTTGGTAAGGTTGAAGATAGGCAGCATGTTAATGTTGGGTCCCTCAGTATTAGTATTGGACATAGTAGCTATGGTGTTGTCAGGTAATGCTGTAGCTATGATGTTGTCAGGTAATATTGTAGTGTTGTCTCGTAGTGTTGTCACCATTGGTAGTGCTGGCGGCGTGTGAAAAGTTCTCCTGATGGGCTCGGGTTCGGCCAATGTTGTGGCTGTTTTCCTTTTCCCCTTTTGGGTTGTTCTGTCTGGCCTCACTCTAAAAAAGGCAGTCTGCGAGGAGTGTTCTGTCCCTCACTATGGTCAGAGTTGTCTGAAGATTCTGCCAAAGTGTCAGAGAATCCAACAATGTTCTGTCTCCTGTTGAAGCGGCCCCACGGATGTTGGTTTTGAGGGCCGTTGTAGGATCTATTGGTGTAATAGTCCTTGGAAAGTTAGGGGTAGGCTCGTTCTAAGGTAAATGTTTTTATGTCTTCACCTTGATAGTTTTTTTATTTTGTTCAATTCTGTTAAATTCATCGACTGTTTTTTTAACCTCCTCTAGGAGTTTCTTTCCTTCTGTCGCAGGGACTTGGTCTCTAATTTGTTTCTCTAGGTCCTGTATCTCTAGAGTGGTTTTCTTGAGTTCTTCAGTTGCAATATCGATTCCAAGCACCATCCAGTGCCTGGAACATGTAGTGCTGATGTAACTGAATCCTGTAGTGTATTTAGGGTTGTCAGTGAAAACCCCCGGAATGTTGCGCACTTGTAGACAAAGTGGGATTATCTTTGCTCGTAAATATTCTGTGAGAAACCGTATCATTAATTCTAGTCTGACTGATTTCTTCTTGCTTTTTTTCCAATTGTTCCCCTAGTGTGCTGTTAACTGGTGATGGGGTATCTGTGGTTTCTGAGAGAAGAGAAGGGCCTGCAAGGATTTTCTGAATTTAGTCCTTGGAGTATAAGGGTGTAGGTCAGACATGTCAATTGGAGAGGGAAAGTGTGGGCAAACAAACAGTACAGTGAAGGTACAAGGGTAGGGAGTGTACCCACTTGAAAACAAGTGGTAGGGGTGCTAGACCCTTGCAATCCAGCGATTGCGCAACATATTGTTATAAAGTACAAGGGATACCCAAAGGAGCAATAGGTAAGGGACCTTGGGTGCATATACTATTTCAAAGAACAATGGTCCCCAACAAGTAAATGATGATTGGCGGAAAATAAATATAGATCAAGATTGGAATCTATATTATCTGTCAAGCCGGACGGGGTTTAATAACATATATTCAAGTATAGTCAGTCAGTCTGTACAATATCAAGTGGGACACGGCCTGTGTCCTACTACTGCATAAAGACAATTGTGCAAGAACGGGCAGTCTGCATATATTCCAAGTTTCGCAGACGAATAATTCAAGAAGTAAACTATTGTGATTTAACATATAATACAATCAAATCATCAAGTGTAAGGTGTCGACGGCGTTTCGATCCCCATTTAGACATAACGGTATCATCATCAGGACATTTGGATTCATGCCTTTACATACTGAAACCAGAATCAAGCCCAAACATGTAAGTAAAACGTAGAAACATTAGCATAAAACAGTGGGAAAAACGGGATGGGTAGTTGGGAGGAAGAGAGATACATACATGGGTCATGGAACATTGTCGTATAAAAGACCAAGCAACAACTAACTTTTTGACATGTCTAATTTGTGAGTGCATAACTGCAGTGCCCAACAAGACAATTCCCTGCAGCATGAACGCCATCACGTTGATAACTCAGTGTATGTATCACATGAGACTTTTGTAGTTCTTGTTGTAACTGAATTTCTTGTTCCCAAAACAATTTAGGCTTGATTGTGCCACCTTTTGCATCTTTGTAACCGTTTTGAATCTAGTTTTGCAAGTATTCATTGTAAGATTGAACACAATAATACGAATTGCACACTATGAGTGTGGGGAATTCGCGATCAGTATTTTCAAGCGCCATCTTGAATGCTTGTAGTTCAGCTCGCTGAGCTGTACAATCTCCTAGAGATTGTGTTTTAGTGACCTTTAACGATCCTGCACGCAGCACTCTAAGCTTGTTTACCCCCCGTAGCGGGTTGGGCTGATCCGTCAGTATAAATTATACATTCATACCGCTCTAGAGGCAGAATCTCAGTAGGCAGAGGGCATGCTTGTTCATATTGTAGAAATGCTTGTGTTTTCAAATACGGGTCAAAAACGTATTTAACGTCTTTTGCAGCAACAGAATTAACCCATTGTATCCATCTCGGAAGTAAAGCTTTAGCATTCGGAATGCTTGTTTTTATCACTGCCTCTGAGGCAGGTACAGGAGTAACGACCATTATGCGATTCCCCTGTGCGAGGGCTCTCTCTTTTGCTACTACAGTTTGAACCGCTGTCAGAATTTTTTCTGTTGAAGTGAATTTCATTTCTGCTTGTGTGTACAAATGTGATTTGTAAGCTATTGGTACTTTTTCACCTTTGTTAAAGTTAAGTATGTGAATCCGCATTGTCCTGGAATGATTCGGATCACCAAGTTGCATACGTTTACGCATGTTTATAAATGTTTTGTTGCTAACATGTCTGTTTGCAATGAACACAAAATTCCTGTGTGTTTTTGAGTCCAATTAACTGTTTTGAAATCAGGTTCTTAGAGAGGTTTAACCCCTTCTGCGTAGTTTAGAATGTACGTTTTTCCGAATTTCAGGAAACCTAGAATCAACTGTAAGTTTTTCAGCGTTTTTGGAGGTTGGAGCAGCGCACATTTCTCAAGAAAGTTTGCTGCCAGGATTTTGCCTTCACTTGATAACTTGTATCCTAGAAAAAGGACGTTGAGGTGGCCAATTCTCGATTTCTTTAAATTGAATTTACACCCTTCAGAGGCGAAGTCCAATATTATGGTATTCACCCTGTTCAAGTGCCTATCCAAGTCATCGTCTGTCAGATAGATGTCATCGACATATGATAATGCCTCATCATCATAGGTTTGTAGTAACTCTTGGCTGAAAATAACCCTGGACTATTCTTGAATCCCTGAGGGAGACGACAGAAGTGACAATGTGTCCCCATAATTGAGAAAGCGGTCAAGTACCTACTTTATGGTGCAATGTTTTGAAAGAAGAAACCGTTAAAAATTTCTAATGTGGTTTTATATTTTTTACGCTCAATGTTATTCATTAATGCTGCACTGTGTGCATTTTGTACTGCAAAAGTTTTGCAACAAGAGTTTAAATGTCTGTAATCCAATACTAGACGATATGTATTGTATTATCACCCCTTGGTATTCAAGTTGATCTAATATTTCAGATTCTTGCTTAACTGGGTACTGCCTTTGTGCAGTTGGTCGATTTTTTAACTGGATTTTATGGTGAGGAGAATCCTCATCCTATCCTTCATGATTTTTATATAATGCAGGAGCCTGGGCTACTGCCCATTACCTGGCATAGGTATATTTTAAATTAATTGGAATGTGGTTGGAGAAAGCTGGCATAATGATGTCTTCGCCATGTGACACTCCCTGACAAATTCAGGTGGTCAGTCTTGTTTAGCTAGAAGAATGTCATAACCCTGAGTGATCCTCTCCCAAAAGAGTGCTCTTATTTTTCTAGTTATGTCCCCCTCCATCTGGAGTGTTACTTCATATAAATTATGTAGGACACTAACCCTGGTATCTGCAGTTTCAACTTGGATGTACTCATTCAAGTCCACTGTCTCCAGATGATCCTTCAAGTTCTTGCGAACTATGGTGACTTCTGGTGCGCTGTCCAACATCGTTTGAGCCCATTCCCTGTTCTTGAGTTGTAACCCCAAGATCCTCAGCATGTCTGAATTTTAGACCTGCTACCTTCATTTTGGTGAATTGAGTTTTCTTATTTTTCTGAACGTGTTGATCGTCTTTGGACGTCACACGTTCGGCCTTTTGTTCTGACTGTCCCCTTCTTTCGGATTTCTATGAACAAATCTGAAAGGTACGAGAGGACCGTGTATCAGTATCTTGATATCTATCAGGTTTTCTCAAATTATCCCTGCGCTTATACCTCCTTTCACAGGGCTCCTTTTGAGGAGACCTACCTCTGGATTGAGAACGCTTCTCTTCAGAAGTTTGTTTAGTGTTCTCCAACTTCTTTTTAGGAGGAGTAGGAGTGTTTTTAATAAAGACCTTTAACTTCATGATTCAATTACATTTTGAATATTACTAAGTAATTCATCATCTGACATTGCTTCAATGTCAGGGTCAGGTCTGTAGTTGGCTAAAGCTATCCATGTTGCTCCTGGTCTACCTAGTGGACCGAGCTTGGTAATGCGATGTATATGTTTTAGGGCGCCTTTAAACCAGAGCGCATGCTCTTGGTATGTTAGTGGAATTTCAATATCCTCGAAAGGAATGTATTCCTCTAGTGGTTCATCTTCTTTGTAGAAGTGAAACACTTTTCTTCTTGGATCTGCTTCAGGGAAGACTATCCATGAATAGAATACCTCTGTCTGGTGATATTCATGTGCCTCTATCTCAAAAACTACCCTACCACCTCTTGCTGATAGGCCATTTCGTATGAGTTTTATAGTGATGGCTTTCCTTAAATTTTCTGGAATGCTTATAGATTTCTCGTTGGTCTCTTGGAGACCTGCAAAGTTTAAGGATTGCACGGCGTTGTCGCCTGTAGCTCCACCAGCGTTGGTATTATTATCGAGGGACATTTTTGTTGACTGATAGTTTTGCAAAGCAAGTTTCAAGAAAAAAAGATAAGGTGCACAATATTTTGGAACACTGTATCCTTCAACATTGATAAAAACCGAAAACCAATACATAGGATTTTCCGTCCTACTGAGCTATGGTGGATATTATCCCTTTACCCACTCCAGACATCTATTGGAGCATAATGGAAAAAGGGGTCTCTGAGAAAAGCACAACTCAGTACTTTAGTATCTAGCGTTAAAGTAGTGCCTTACCAAACATTAGGCACCCTGTAGTGTAGTTCCTATATTCCCAATAGGCTCTGCGCATTGGAATAATATATCCTATAGATTAGACGTAGGACTGAGGTCAAATAGGTCTCTATAGAATATACTAAAACTTAATTGCGTGTGTGCCAGATAACTCAGAGGTCACTAGAAACTTTCTCGAATACACAAGAAGGGATTAGTTTCTGACAACCGCATAAACATGACAACTTTGTTTCCCAAGAATAAGAACATATCTCTCAGAGTCGCGGCAACAATAGATAAGTATTTCACTTAGTCAATCGTGCATGCTTCGTTTCTACAGAGTTGGAGAGAAATAGTGAGATGGGCGTTTTCAATAAAAGGGTTTATTGACCAGTCTTCTTTCTCATGCAAGAAAAGTGAACTGCTACAATCGTTATGCAGACTGCAAAGTATAATGTGTACAGCATAAACAGTAATATGAAATAAAACTGTAATAGCATTGTATGCTTTCTAAGCCATATAAAAATACATACATAAATAACATTGACTAAAATACTCAACTGGTACTTCTAAAATACGCCTACCCCAATGTACCTAACCTAAGTCTAGTACGCGGGAAGAAGTAAGTATTGTGTAGGTTTAGTTTTTGCCAGGAATCTACCAAAGATTTCTCTAGGTTCTAATCAGCTCCATACCTTGGTTATCTCTGTCTTGGGACTCGATTTCCCAACACCCCGCAAGGGGAGGCGGAATCACTGGAGGTGGATTCTTGGCAGGAGAAAGGCAGCTTCCTGATCAGTGCATCAGCTGCAGAGTCGGCTTCCTTCTGCACTTGCTGTAGCGAGCTGCGTCTGGAAAGTAGGTCATCAAACTGCTCAGAACCACCGTATCTTGCTAGAGCAAGTGTAGGTATATTTATACCTTGAAGGTGTTTAGGAATGCCATAGTTTGACGTAAAGTTGGATATATGAATGTCAGGAAAGAACCCCTAGGGAATAGTTGTTTTTTGTAAAGTAACTGAGTTCTTGGACAAATCAATATTCAAGCAAGGGAAAGTTCCCTAACTGCTTAAGCTGGTTTTCCAAGAAATCTTTGTGACGTTTGATACCGATGGAAGTAGCCATGCCTGTATTTGGGTAGCATGGGCTATGCCTAAATAAGGGCTTGATTATGCCTGTACAAGGGCAATGTGAATTGTACCTATATAAGGACATCGAATCGGAAAAATTCACTCGGAGCTTAAAACGCCACACAACAGTATAGTATAGTATTTTGGCATAGTGGGTGCTGGATTCAGCCTTTTGGTACCCCGGCATACCTCCTCTACTGATAACGCTGCCCAGCGACACTTGATGGTGTTGCGCCAAGGATATTTTGCTGTATAACTAAATACTTATAAGGTCCCAAAAGCGAGACCTATTGGCTATGCCAATGCTTGTTTTTTTAAGCAGGGGTTTTCAGTATCTTTCTAGAGACCTGCTCTGTCTGCAGGCATTGCAAAAAAGGTATTAAGGAAACGGCTACCAAGTACACACAACAAGCATCAATACAGCCAGCCATGAGACAGTAGCAGTTAAGAGACAGGAAGGCGTACCTGCATTAAATTGTACATGGTGTATTGGTAGGGGCACAATGGCAGACGGCAAATAGAGTGCACAATTAAGTAATGTACAAACTACCTCGGTCGTCCTACTGGAAGATATTTTTTGTCAGTGTCAGTTCCATTTGTATACAAATGAATTTCCTTTTAAAAAATCGGTATGGATTTCATGATTTGTGAAAATGTGCAAATATGGGTATCCGCGGTGTAGAAAAATATAATTTAGTAATTTATTTAATGTTGGGGGGAGCTAAAACGTTTGTGATACAGATAGAAGGGGAGATGGTACCGTTTTATTGATTTTACGTATTCGCACTTGTACAGAAGTAAGAAAAACCAAAACCACAATAGGCATGGTTAATAAAAAATTCGACACAGGTGGGGCAAAAACGTCCACGGAGCATATTGTGTGCTGGCAAAGTAACAACAGGGCAAGAACAGTTATATCTCCAGGACAGCACTGTCCACCCGGCATGTCACAATTGTCCAGGATTAAAGTGAGCATACAAGCAGCTCACTTTAAACAGCTGCTTGATCCACTACGGAACAGTAGTGTACCATGGATTTGGTCTACAGCCAAGATCAGAAGAAAGAGCCAGTCAATGCAGAGTGTGAGAGCGTGTGCGTTGTATGTAGCATGTGTGGTAATATTAAAACGTATCTGGTGAGAAATTTGCAAAACGAACTCTACATAGAAGAAACAGAGGTGATTTACCATTTCTAGCACACAATGTTTTAATATCAGAATTGTTTTGTGTCAATAAAGAGAAAAGTATTCTTCTTTTGATGTTAGAGGCCAGCGTCTTTTTTTTAAGCAGTTCTTGGTGTCTTTCAGTCACTTTGCTACAAATGAGGCACCATGTGAAATTACCTTTTTAATCCATAATAAACGGGAATAAAAAAACAGTGAATAACATATTTCCTCTAGTGAATTTGAGCCACAGCAGGGTGTCTACAGAAGAAAAGGTATGTGGAGACATTTAGGTGGACCAGCTGGAAACAGATTTGCTTGGCCACAAAAACATCACCCAACATAGACTTTAAGTCAAAACGCACAGAGCTAGTGGTAGGGACACTATGGAGACGTGGAGTGAGGATCCAAGCAAGCGCTTGTGGCATGAGGCAGTCACCATGTTGTTTATTTTTACTTGACGTTCACTTTGACAGATAAAAAAAAAAGTCTACAAAGTATGGGGCATATTATCAAGGACGGGCTTTAAAATTATCGCCGCTTTAGCGGCAGAAAACTGCAGCTAACGCGGCGATAATGGGCTTATATCCGCTTTAGCGGTTGTTTTCTGCTGCTTAAGCGGCGATAATTTGAACGCCAGTCCTTGTTAATATGCCCCTATGTTCCATAAGAGGAGTAGTCTGACAACAAATAGCAGCTGCCCGGACCTCCAAAAAAGTGTATATTGTTAAAAATGTGTTTCTTTAAGAACCGAGATGGGAGGAGTGGGGAACAATAGAAAGGAGGTGTGGAGAAGTCAAGGAAGTCGGGTGAGAGCAACAGGAAGTTGCTGCGAGCCATGCAAAAGTGGGGGGGGGTAAAAAATACACATTAAAAAAGGGGGCAATATTAAATGCAAGGGAGTTATTTGACAGGGAAGCTGTACAAAAAGAAGTGAACAAGAAAGCACGGACTCACTGCACTGCTGAAAGAAACAAGAGTGAAACGCTAGTCATTCCGGACAGACAACAGCCACCAGGGCATTAAAGGGGATAACAAATGTTGGGCTTTTGCGAAGAGGGGGGGAGAACGGTAAAGGTAGACGGGGGCATTGTAAAAGCGATCGCACGTGTGTGCTTAATGAGCCTTGACAGAAAGCTCGATAGCAAGTGCGATCACGATCACAGAGAAATATTGTTAAAAAAATGTGTTTCTTTAAGAACCGAAATGGGAAGGGGTGGGGACAATAGAGAGGAGATGAGGAGAAGTCAAGGAAGTTGGGTGAGAGCAACAGGAAGTGGCTGCGAGCCACGCAAAAGCGGGGGGGATACAAAAATACACATTAAAAAAGGGGGCAAAATTAAACGCAAGGGAGTTATTTGACGGGGAAGCTGTACAAAAGGAAAAGAGCAAGAAAGCACGGACTCACTGCACTGCTAAAAGAAACAAGAGTTAAACGCTAGTCATTCCGGACAGCCAACAGCCACCAGGGCATTAACGGGGATAACAAATGTTGGGCTTTGCGAAGAGGGGGGGGAGAACAGTAAAGGCAGAAGGGGCATTTTCCGTAAAAGCCGCAAAAGCGATCGCGGCCGCACACACAAGGAAGCTATCGGCTTCAGGAATATGAAAGAAAGCTCGTAAAAGTGATCGCGCATGTGTGCTTAATGAGCCTTGACAGAAAGCGCGATCGCAAGTGCGATTGCGATAAAAGAGAAAGACATGCGGCCGAGTGGTGCTAATGACCCGTGAAAGACAGATGGCGGATGCACGTTTGCGCACTTGCGTGAACGCAAGCACTAGGCCTGCCAATAGCACTTTGAAAACTCACCTACTAAATGTCTCTCCGAGTAGTGCATGTGCTGGCTCAGCGAGACCTAAAAAGGGACTAGTGTCACTCTCGTAATGGGCAAAACCGAAAAACAACAGCCCTGCCTCACTGGATCACTGTTAAACTACAAAATTATCGAGACTGCAACATGTTACTCCCCCTTTCCAGGGAAAAACATGCTTTTCAGTATCAAGGCAACAATATTGCCTTCTTCCCGGATTGCACTGTGGTGGTGCAGTCAGCTCAAAGAGAATTCCTCCAAGTCAACAAACAACTGCAAGATGCAAATAAAGAGGAGGCCATGATATATCCTGCCCACCCATGATTGGAACATGGAGGCACGCAGAAAATCTTCACTTCTCCAAAACCAGCAATGGCCTTCGCTAAATCAATAACCTGAGAACATCGTAGCCTGGTGAGGTCTCACTCAGTGGCAAAATCTTGGCAGCAAGAATTTAACCCCTTATTGACCTGCTGATATTACCGGATTAAGTAGACTTTATTCCTGCATGCTGCACCTCACACAACCCCTAGCATGCATAAGACAGAAGCACATGAATACTGCACTATGCTTCCGCAACGCTAACTTGCCATATCCTTATACACAAATGATATGATGCTTCATGTTCGCGACCTGGCTGAGCAACGGGCACTGCGCTCCGGGAATATGTTAAATATGAACGATACTCTGGGCTGAATATTAATGGTCCAATTCGACCATTTTTCCCCTCACACAGCACACTAAGCCTTGAACACTGGATTTCTCTTTGGAGTGGAGCACGGAACATGCCAAATACCTCAGTATATGGATGCATAGAGATCTAGAGATAGTCGTAAGACAAAATTGCAAATGGCGATCTAAAAGCTGGCAGATCAGATAGTCAGGTAGTCAGGTAGTCATGACTGCCCCATCCCTTACCAATAGAATAGCAATCATGAAGATGAATGTATTGTCCACGTTTCTATACCTGTTCAACAACATCCCCATCATTTCCATCATTTTAATGAAGGCCTTCTTCACCACTCTCACATCCCATATGGTTGTATTAGCATGGGTGGACAACCAACACAAGATGCTCACACGGTGATAGACATGGGCATTTGGTGCCCCAGATTTGCATTTATACTACCTATGTGCACAAGCACAATTCACTCACTACTGGTACTTCCCACCTAAATACATTCTCCATGTAGCTTTAGACTCTGATGACACCCCCCCACCTCTCTGTGCCATCCTATCACACAAGCGCAAAGATGTTGCTGTGCTGGAAATAAGCACTATAAATAGCTCTACGAAGGCACGGCGCATACTTAGTGTGGCACACTCCTTGTCTCCAAAGCTCACAGTGAACTGCAGGCCATATTAAACCAATTTAAATCGTTTTATGATGTAAAGGGGCTAGAAATAAACACTAGCAAGACAAAACTAATGATGCTCAATCCACACAAATCTTTTAGAGTTTTTATTTTCTCTAAATAACATTGGACTGGAGAGGGTATGTAGTTTTGAATATTTGGGTGTAAAGCTGGCTCAGGGAATGTCCTGGAAGCCCCATATGACTAAGACAACTTAAAGTTTAGACAGATAGTAGGAGCCCTGAGAAAGGAATACTCGGTATCCTACACTAAAGTGGTCACTCCAGCATTGGATATTTATAAATCCAAAACAGTAAGTAGTACTCTGTATGGTGCAGAGCTGTAGGGGGTTGATGAACTTAGTTGGGTGAGACTCTGCTCAACCCCAGACCTGCAGCCTTATGCCCTGGCAAGGTGGGAAGTACATACTTTAGATATTAACTAGAAGATAGGTTGGATAAGGGACTTAAACATCTTATTAAAAAATATTGCTGTAACAGCAATATTCTCCCCACAAAAAAATCAATTTTAAATCTATGTGCTGGGATTTGGTATTTATAAAAGAGATCAGGAACAGCAATTTAGGAAGACTAATGGGGGAATTCCTAGATTTTAAACCACAGTGTTCGTTGGAGAGTTTCCATGACGTGGTAAAGGTCCCCGCTGACAGAAAGCTTGATATCCAATTTCGTTATGGTACAATTCCTCTAAACATTTACAAGCTCTTGGGTAAGAAATTCTACTGCCAGTAGGTGCTGTCCATGCTGCTCTGCCCCCAGATAAACCATAGTTCATGCCTTGAAGTAGGGGCTGTCCAGCATATTCAGTCCCTAAGAGCAGATATCTGGCTCCCATACGCAAAGAACTGACCCCTAGGAACTATAGTGAGGCACTTCGTATCTTAAAAACGGATACCAGACCGTTATTTGTTTGTGCAACTGCTAAGTTTTCAAGTCATATGTGGTGTATCAGAAGGAAGGCACGATCAAAACCATCCACTCTGATAATTTGATTCAATATCTTTAGAAAGTAAACAGTAATCTCCACTATCTCAAAGCACATAGGGGCATATGTAGCAAGCCCTTTGCCTGTTCGCAAATGGGCCAATTCTCAGAATCAGCCCGTTTGCGAACAGGAAAAAGCCTTTTGTGATGTTTCATCCCAAAAGGTCCTTGCAAAATAGGGAATCACACAATTTGCATTTCCCTATTTTGCGAATGCATTTAAGGAATCGCAAATTGCGATTCCTTAAATGCAATGTGGGAAGCACCCAAGTTGTGCGATTTTGGCTTAAGAAATCACAAATTACCACCAACTTCAGGTTCGTGGCAATTTGCGATTTCTTTGAAAAATTAACTTTTTTGCATTTGCCAAAGTGCCATTTAAGTTCAAGTTCAAGTTTGGGCATTTGTATAGCGCACTACTCACCCATAGGGTCTCAAGGCGCTTGGGGAAGGGGTTCATTATTTGTCGAATAGCCAGGTTTTAAGTTCTTTTCTGAAGGAGATGTGGTTTTGAGTAAGGCGGAGGTGGGTGGGGAGTGAGTTCCAGGTCTTGGCAGCTAGGAAGGAGAAGGATCTGCCACCCATGGTGGATTTTCGGATGCGCGGGACTGCGGCGAGGGCTTGATTTGACGATCTTAGTTGGCGGGTGGGTGTGTAGAAGGACAGTCGAGTGTTGAGGCATTCGGGTCCTAGATTGTAGAGTGCCTTGTGTGCGTGGGTGAGAAGACGGAACGTAATTCTCTTGTTGACGGGAATCCAGTGGAGGTCTTTTAGGTGTCCGGTGATGTGATCTTGGCGAGGGATGTCCAATATGAGTCTCGCTGATGCGTTTTGGATGCATTGGAGTTTTTTCTGTAATTTTGCTGTGATTCCGGCGTATAGTGTGTTACCATAATCCAGTCGACTCGTGACCAGTGCGTGGGTGACAGTCTTTCTAGTCTCTAGGGGGATCCAGCGGAAGATCTTTTTGAGAATGCGAAGTACGTTGAAGCAGGAGGATGAGACTGCGTTGACTTGTCTGGACATCGAGAGAGAGGAGTCTAGGATGAAGCCAAGGTTACGTGCGTGGTCTGTGGGTGTGGGTGCTGTGCCCAGGGTGGAAGGCCACCAAGAGTCGTCCCAGGCAGAGGGGTAAGATCCTAGAATGAGCACCTCCATTTTGTCTGAGTTGAGTTTTAGGCGGCTATGTTTCATCCATTCGGCTACTTCTTTTATGCCTTCGTGAAGATTGGTTTTGGCGGTGTTAGGGTCTTTGGTGAGGGAAAGGATTAACTGGGTGTCGTCGGCGAAAGAGATGATGTTGAGGTTGTGTTGGCGCGCGATGGATGCGAGTGGGCTCATGTAAACGTTGAAGAGGGTGGGACTGAGTGATGATCCTTGTGGTACTCCAGAGATGACTTCAGTGGCCTCTGAGTTGAATGGGGGAAGTCGGACTCTTTGAGTTCTTCCGGCGAGGAATGAGATGATCCAGCTCAAGGCTTTTCCTTGTATGCCGATGTTGCTGAGGCATTGTATAAGGGTGCTGTGGCAGACTGTGTCGAAAGCGGCGGAGAGGTCGAGTAGAATGAGGGCTGCTGTTTCTCCGTTATCTAGTAGTGTTCGGATGTCGTCTGTCGCTGCAATGAGGGCGGTTTCGGTGCTGTGTTTGGCTCGAAATCCGGATTGAGAGGGATCGAGGGAGTTGTTGGATTCAAGGAAGGCGGCGAGCTGGCTGTTGACGGCTTTCTCAATAACTTTGGCGGGGAAAGGGAGGAGGGATATGGGTCAGTAGTTTTTATGTTCAGAGGGGTCTGCTGTGGGTTTTTTCAGGAGGGCGCTGAGTTCGGCGTGTTTCCAGCTTTCTGGGAAGGTGGCAGAGTTGAACGAACAGTTGATGACATCACGGAGATGGGGTGCGATGATGGAGTCAGCTTTGTTGAAGATGTGGTGGGGGCAGGGGTCGGTTGGTGAGCCAGAGTGGATTGAGTTCATTAGGCGGATGGTGTCTTCAGTAGTGATTGGGTTCCAGGCGCTGAGGTTGTTAGTTAGCGGTGTGGGATCTGAGGGGGGTGGGGAGGGTTGATCGCTGGGAGTGTTCTTGAAGCTGTTGTGAATGTCGGCAATTTTGTTGTAGAAGAAGGAGGATAACGCATCGCAGAGGTCTTGGGAGGGAGTGATGTCGTTAGATGCTGCGGTGGGGTTGGTCAATTCCTTGACGATGTTGAAAAGTTCCTTGCTGTTGTGGGTGTTGTTGTCTAGTCGATCCTTGAATGCTGATTTCCTGGCGGATCGAATCAGTTGGTGGTGTTTGCGGTGGCTGCCTTGAGGGTGGCCATGTTGTCGGTGGTTGGGCTTTTTCTCCATGTTTTCTCCAGGGTGCGGCATAGCTTCTTGGATTTTTTAAGGTCATCATTGAACCAGGGAGCCTTTTTGCTGCCTGATTTGATCCGGTGCTTTTTCAGGGGTGCTAATTCGTCAGCACTGTGGGTGATCCATTGCTTGAGATTGGTGGCCACTTGATTTGGGTCCAATGAGGGTGTGGGAGGGTTTTGGTTGAGTGATGTGAGGAGTTGGTCGGAGGTGATTTTGTTCCAGTTTCTCCGAGGAATAGGTTGTGGGTGGTTGTGGGTCAGGGTCGTTTTGTAGCTGAAGTGAACACAACTGTGGTCCGTCCAATGGAGAGCTGTGGTGCGATCGAAGGAAATGTGCTTGCTGGAAGTGAAGATAGGGTCGAGCGTGTGTCCGGCTAAATGGTTGGGGGTGTTAACAAGTTGTTTGAGTCCGAGATTGGCCAGGTTGTCCAGAAGGGTGGTGGTGTTGCTGTCGTGTTTGTTTTCAAGGTGGTAGTTGAGATCTCCTAAGAGAATGTAGTTCTCGGTGGCGAGGGCATGTGGGCTGACGAAGTCAGTGATGTCATCGCTGAATTGAGTGCGGGGTCCTGGAGGCCTGTAGATGAGGGTACCTCTAAGTGTGGTCCTAGGGTCGGTGTGGATCTGGAAGTGGAGATGTTCGGCGGTTGCAAGATTATCGTCGGAGCTTGTCGTTATTTTGATGGTGTTCCTATGGATGATGGCGATGCCTCCTCCTGTTTGATTGGTACGGTCTTTTCGGATAATCTTGTAAGCGTTTGGTATGGCTATGGCGATGTCGGGTGCTGATGATGTGTTCATCCATGTTTCAGTAAGGAAGGCGATGTCCGGTGACGCAGTGTCGAGTAGGTTCCAGAGTTCAGTTGCGTGTCTGTGGACCGAGCGGGTGTTCAGCAGGAAGCACTTCAGGTGGTTAGAGTCGGAGCTGTGTATGGAGGAAGTTGATTTGGTGAGGGTCCTGAAGCAGTTGAACTTGCAGGAGAGGCAAGCGAATGGGCCGTGGGTACGTCCAGGGGTGGCCGCGCAGCATTGTGGTGTGCGTCCGGGGTTGAGGGCGAGGAGAGTTGCGGCATCATATGTGACTCTAGTTGGTTGGGAGTAGCGGGGACCAGGGGGACTGGCGCTGGGCGCGGTCCAGGCGCGGACGGGCGTAGACGGGCTTACCTTTGGCGCACCTTTGGCGCGATCGCTGCGCACATACATGCCTTATGGCATGTATGTGCGCCACATGTGCACGCATACATATTTCAGGGGTGATTCAGGGTGTCCTTTTGACACCCTTGCACCCTTGAAATTGCATTCGCAATTTGCGAGTACCTAATGTGTACTCGTAAATTGCGAATGTCTTCCCATTCATTCCTATGGGCCTTTAGGCCCATAGAAATGAATGGGACGTTATTCCCTAATTGCGAATCGCAATTTGCGATTCACAATTAAGAAATATGTAGGGATCGCAATTATTATTGCGATTACTACATACATAGCATTTTGCGAGTCCTTAATAGGGATTCGCTAAAAAGCGCTATTAAGGACTGGCAAAATGGCTTTTTCATACATATGCCCCATAAAGTACTAATGTATCAAAAGCAGAAGGTTTGGGGCAAATTGATCTACCATCTTATATGCAATTAACATCAATAAGTGTTTATGCACGTGGGCAGTTTTAAGATGTGTTGTAAAGGAGCAGAAGGGAGTTAAGATTGATAGTATTTACCCTGAGGTCTTATAACCCTGGATAGTGAGTAGGTGCTTGGACTATCCATAAGCACATAATGCATTAACACTTAACAATAGAAAGTCTAAGATCTAATAATTCAGTGTTTTATACATTTTTCTTGTTTAGCTAATCGATTATAATGGATGTAGTTTTTCTTTTATCTATTTTAACATATGTGTAAATTGTATATGTTTTAATGAGATTTTTGAAGTATCTAAAGAACTAGAAACATGTAATTAGTAATAAATCATGTATATTGATGTTGGTGCTTTTAAGGTCTGCTTGACCAAAATAAAGTAATATTAAGCTTATTGTGTGGGCAGGTAAACACCCTATCTATGCCCCTGACCTGCTCTATCACCCTCCTATCTCAGTCTCACAGGAATCTAAGGCACTATCCATTCTTGCAAAGGCAGGGTGAGGACATTGGGGGACTTTTACCCATGAGGGATGTTTGTTACACTGGACGAGATGTCCTGGTGCTGAATGTCATTGTTGATATTCACCTATCATCGACTGCTGGAAGCTGTGAGGGTGTTATATCACACAATACACATAAGAATCTGATCACCAGGCTATACAATGCTTCACAGGCAGACAGGCAAACAGCTCCTGGCGCCGCACTTGAAAAATGTTACACCCTATAGGGAACCCCACTCACGCTGGAGGACTGGAATTTTTGCTGATCGCAAACATGGTTTTCACCTCCAACTGCAAACGTAGAATTATCCACTAAACCTTCAACAAGTATACTACCCTGCTCTTGAACCGCACAAATACAGGCTCTGTATTGGCCCAACATGGACCAGGTGCCATGACACAGATGCAGTCTTTTTATATTTAGCCTGGGCAATCACGAGTTTACATCACTTCTAGTTTCAGGTAACTAAGGCTCTGTGGAACATGGTGATGGAGGAGGTGACGTGCTCCTCACATGGGCCTCCTTGACCTAGTCAAGCTACTATACCTGGCCAACTGCAGGTTGTTGGCGATAGCCCTGCTGCTGGAGAAAAGGCAGGTAGCCAGCCATTGGGGTAAAAAAATACCCCCTAAATCTGAACAGTGGCTAAAAGATATAACATACTGAAGAGAGAAACTTGATCTGCATGCTGAGGAACTTCCACAGGCCTGCATACCAAAAGATATTTGGCATCCATTTACTGCTATTTTCCAGAATTGTCTGATGAATCCTAAATTGATATGTATATTCTGTATTGAAGTTATTTAGTGATAACACATAATGCTTCAAATTGTATTATATTTACTGATTCATGATGACAGTGATGTACAAACTTTATTGCTGATGTGTCGGCACTGGTGTTGCCTGTTTTTGTAATGCTGAAAATATTATTTAAAAGGAAATTGCCTTAACACCTTCTGCCACATTGCTGAAAAAAATGACTCATGCGTGGATCTGATGCCCCCCGGCTGTCCTCCTTGGATGCCCACCGCAACGTTGGACGGCCGGGGGCCATCCGACGCTTGGAAGGGGTTAAGAATGTTGCCAGCTGAACTGCTGGCTTTGGGTAAATGCATATTGATCATCAATTGAATAAATATGAACGTCTAATCTCCCACTTGCCTACTACAGTAATCAGTCAGATTATATGCAACAAAATACCTATTGGTAGGCTTTAATATATAGTATCAACAATCCACACTTGAATGCCTGTTGAATTTAACATAGTGTTTTGGCAATAAATATGTCAGGTCTAGTGCAGTTATCACAACATGTAATAATAAACAGAACAGTCATATAGCCATGATCTTTGCTTTGCCACATAACAACGGTCTGCTTTTTAAAGTATGAGCTTTCCCACAAACATAAGAAAGGTCCAAATAAGCAATCTTTTTAGTGAAAGCATACAAATTCAGCCCAATCAAATTCTGTAAACAGGTGAACCAACATGTGGATGGAGTCTAAGCCCCTCCCTCCGAAAGTTACTTTTTGTTGCTAACATAAATTCAACCAGCAGTTGCAGTGTCAGGCCAGACCTATATTCTATGTAGATTAATGTAGTCCTTAGCATCCCATACTGCTCTTAACCACAAATCTCCTCGCTCAATGCTAAATTTAGTGCTAGAAGTGAAGGGTGCTGGCACTGCAATACATTCCTTTAGGATGCCCTGTTCCTATCTGTGCTGCTGCCCACGAAGACAAACACAATAAATGATCTAGGTATCTAAGACACTTTAAAAGCATTGCAATGTCATGAGTGCCCCTGAAAGTTCAAGCTCAGGCAGCTGAATCAATACAAAAAAATGGTCACAGCTGCATGGAGGGACAAGCGTTTTATGTGGAAGCACACAACTTCTGCCCAATCACAACATTTATTCCGGGCTACCAACATGTGGGTGGAGCCAAAGCCTGTCTCTTGCTGATTCTCACATAATTGTCTGGTGACAGCTGCACTGTCTAGACCATAAGAAGATTTGCTTTTCAGTGGAAAAAATTAATTGATCTGGCCATGTAGATTTTCAGGCCCTTTAATGTTGTGGGTGCTAAGCCCACGCACACAAGTGAGGTACCATTTTTATCAGGAGATGTGGGGAGCATTCGGTGGTGAGAAATATGTGGCTCCCCACAGATTCCAGAACTTTCCCTCAAAGAAATGTGAGCGAAATGTGTGTTTTAGTTAAAGTTTGAGGTTTGCTAGGATTTCTGGGTAAGAAATCCTGGTCAGAGTCACACACATAACAGTGCCCTGGACTCCCCTGTTTTTTTTTTTCATAAATGTGTGGGTTTGTTAGGTTTCTAAATTACTATATTTTGGCTCTTTTCTTTTTCCCCTTCATGGGAATTCACAAACTTGGGTATTGTTAGAATCCCTATGATGTTGGGAAAAAAGGATGCAGAGTTGGCATAGATACCTTGGGCCTCATTTATGAAAGCCTTGCGCCACCAGTGCGTCACTTTTTCCCATGTTAAAAGTGACGCACCGGCGGCGCAAGGCCTTCATAAATAAGGCCCCTTGTGTGGAAAAACAGTTATGAAGCCGCACGTTCAAAGTACCCTAAATAGCCAAAAGGGGACCTAAACTGGGGTGTAAAAACATCAGAAGTTACAGTAAAACATTTTATTTGTATTTATCTGCGGAAAATCCCATTGCTTTGTGACATAGCAATCAGGGGTATTTACCTAACTATTTACCTAACAAGGCACGGCGTTGCGAACATTGTGGAAAGACCAAGATTCCTCTCCTTAGGTTAATAATCCAGGATATCACAATGATAGTGAACTGTCTTAGGCTCTGATCGTCATAAAAGAAATCAGCATCACAAGAACATCAGTTTTGTAACATATTTTTTATGTACCTCCATAGCTACTACTAATGAAAGTTGTACAGCTGCAGTGAAGCCGATGTAAGAACAAAGGGAACAAACACATGAAAAGAAATTACTTATTACCAATAAGACAGGATATAAATAATACAAAATTCAATCAAGACTAGGAGTGCATGTCTGGTACTAAAATTGCTACCAGATCACTGAAATCCTCAGTGTATTCTGGCATTTGTTGATATAGTAGCTTCTATGCCGGCAGACAAATAAATATGCTATTTCAGGTACTTTTAGTTTTCAGTAGGAACAGAAATTCAGGGTTTTACTCGACCTCTGGAACAAACTACTTGTAAATCTGACAGAAATATCTACGAGAATGAATTACTGTCAGGTGGCATATTCTTCCCTAGCAACAGGAAGAACTATTAGTATGATACCTTCAGTAACGTTCCCTAATGGCTATAGTTGGTTATTTTGTCCTTCCCAAGCAGTGCCTCTGTATTGCGGGAGACAGAGTATATGATGAATGCAATTATTTTATGAATACACATGAATGATGGAATTTTGTTTCATGAATCAAAAATGCTAAACAGGCTGGCTAAGTTTCATGTGCAGCTTCATCCAACGTGGTCAATGGATAGTATCATTTAGTTGCTAATGTCTCCAGCTTGGCCTCAAGTGCCCTTGGCACTGTCCTTGCTAACCATAGTCCAAAGGTTGATTAAATCTGGGACAAGATCAAAAGGTTACATGTCTCAAAGCCCCATTTATGTCCTGTAGTTTCCAATAGCTGGCCTTTTGCAAATCTACAGCAGGAACTAGGAGGATGTTGATTCACCTTGGGCGGGAGTCCCACGAGGGACCTAATTGTGGTCAAAGGGCAGATGGCATAATTTCCTCTCCTATTGCATTTTTTTATGTATTGACTTAATTCGAAATTTGTCGTCAGAGGAATGTCTGGTTAAGCACAGCCTTAGAGAAGGATGAAATCAACCTACTAGTTCACAATGGAAGTCACTTAGGGATTTCTTTAGAAGCCCTCACTCACCACCCTGGGTGGTGACATGCTTCATCATCGGGCCCACCAGGAGAAGCCGAATGCTTCCCTGGTGTGCTACAACGCCAGATTACTGCGGAGCTGGTTTTTCGTGACAATAGTGTGAAAAAATAAGTGGATTAAAAATGCCAAAAAGCTGTACCGTACAAAAAACGTTATTCTGTGGTCAGCCAGCCATTAATTAAAATATATGTGTCTGGAAATTTACCAACTAATGTGTTGGGTATTTCCACTTAAAGTGGGGTCGACATGTTTCTGCCCGTCTATGTGTAAATTTTACTGGGCTTTCATCAGGACAGTGTAACAATGTACCTCAGTGGTGTAGGCGCGCTAAGGCCCACCCTTACCAGAGGACGTGAAAGTTAAAATTCTGTGTAATAATAGGTGCAAAAAGAACAAACCAGAAAAAGTGAGTGTTCCTTCGGATTTGAGGAACCTGTGGTCTGAAGGAAAATGACAAACACACAAAGAAGACAACAACATGAAATTAATATGGTAGGTCTGGAACGTATTTTGCAACAACTGATCTCTGTACACTGTGCTTGGGCCAGTCAATATGCGTGCCCGTGGTGCCATATAATGCTATATTAGTGCCTGAAACGCTGTCCTGGAATACAGGCAGTCTCGGGGCATGCACTGAGGCAAAGAGAGATCGCCGACTGACAGGATAGTTAATTTAGCATCACTCGTGGTTCAGCGATCAATGTGCCCGAATGCGGGGCTGGTGGTGATGTAATGAAGGATTAACTGTAAACAAAAGATTAAAATAAGTAGAGGAATTCTCACTTGTTATTTAAAAGATCCACACCCCATGGGTCTTGGGAGGGGGGTGGTGGCGACAATGGCACACCCTGGAAAAGGATATAGAGGTTAGATGCACGGAGAAAAAAAGAACACAGGTTATAGGTTACTTAGCTGAACGCTGATCTGAGAGATGGTCTTACGCCCGCAACGCCAAACACCCGCTCGGCACCTAGCGACTCCTTCTACTGGACCCCGTGGATGGGGTCCTGGAAGCGGAGTAGTGGTAATAAGGAGTGTCGGCGGGCGTGGCTTGGCCATGTGAGCGGCCAATTGGTGAGAGCGTGGCGAGGCAAGCGTGAGGTGTCGCTCGAGTGTGGGCCTCCAATCACCGGGAAGATTAAAAGCGAGGCTTGGAATACAAGCCCTCACATGGTTGTCACCGCAACCGCGAAATGCTAGCACGGATGAGGTGTGGAAAGAGGCTGTGTTGTCCTGTGGGTACAGCGTTGGCCAGAATAAGATAGTGAGCCAATGGTCGGTTTTATGTACTAGGAGAAATGAGAGACCGAGAGTGAGGGTAAATGGTACTCATTTTAGCAGGGAGGTATATCTGTGTTATATTTAGTACTTTACAACCGTTGGAGTTCCATTGTGGATTGAGGAAACTACTAAAATGATGGCGTTGAATACATCAGAGGCTAAAGCTATTCCACCGTGGAGGTTGGGAGTTACAGTTCTTGAGGAAGGGGGGATTTTGCAGAACTCATTCGGGGGATCATTATCGTTTGAGCACTGAAGACCAAGGTATTTTTTTCGAAAGAACACTGGCAGTATTTCTTTCCGTGGTGATCTGTTCGATGATTGTCCAGCGAAGATCATTAGGTGTATGGTTCTGTTGGAGGAAATGTTCGCTCATCTTAGTTGTTGACTTGCGGCACATGATATTACTACGGTGTTCGCAGATGCGCTGTTTTACCTTGTGTGTTGTCATTCCTATGTATCTCTTCTGACAAGGACATGTTATCAGGTAGACTACATTTGTAGAGTTGCAGTTGGTGTGTCTCCTCTGTGTCCATATTTTCCCTGGTTCCAATGAGAGTTGTTTCGTATGCGTTGTCAAGTGGCATACGCTGCAATTTGAGCAGGGAAAATGTCCAGTCACTGGGGGTAGACCCCAAGCATTTGTGACGGACCTCTCATTGAGGGTGTTCAGCACATCCGTTTTAGGGCGTGTATGTACCAAGGAGTCTTCCAGGCTCATACCTTTTTTGAAAGAAAAAAGGAGTTTCTCCCAGGTCTTTTTGTTACTTGTTATAATTTTCCAGTGTCTGTTCACAGATTTTTTCATGGCATCTGAGATGGAACTATATGTGGTCACACACGTTAACAGTATGCTAGAGAGTTCTTTGACAGTGTCTTCAAGGAGTGCTTCAAGGGGTTGCTTTCTGGCGCGTTTATTTCCTTTGTCCAGGATCTTTGTCGGGTAACCTCGTGATTTTAGTCTTTCAGTGAGGTCTGCTGCTTGGGTTTTGTAGTCCTTGATGTATTCCAAGCCTCGCTTTCAATCTGCCCGGTGATTGGAGGCCCACACTCGAGCATCACCTCACGCTTGCCTCGCCTCGCTCTCACCAATTGGCCGCTCACATGGCCAAGCCACGCCCGCAGCCCCGCCGACACTCCTTATTACCACTACTCCGCTTCGGGACCCCATCCACGGGGTCCGGTAGAAGGAGTCGCTAGGTGCCGAGCGGGTGTTTGGCGTTGCGGGCGTGAGACCATCTCTCAGATCAGCGTTCAGCTAAGTAACCTATAACCTGTGTTCTTTTTTTCTCCGTGCATCTAACCTCTATATCCTTTTCCAGGGTGTACCATTGTCGCCACCACCCCCCTCCCAAGACCCATGGGGTGTGGATCTTTTAAATAACAAGTGAGAATTCCTCTACTTATTTTAATCTTTTGTTTACAGTTAATCCTTCATTACATCACCACCAGCCGCGCATTCGGGCACATTGATCGCTGAACCACGAGTGAGGTTAAATTAACTATCCTGTCAGTCGGCGAACTCTCTTTGCCTCAGTGCATGCCCCGAGACTGCCTGTATTCCAGGACAGCGTTTCAGGCACTAATATAGCATTATATGGCACCACGGGCACGCATATTGACTAGCCCAAGCACAGTGTACAGAGATCAGTTTTTGCAAAATACGTTCCAGACCTACCATATTAATTTCATGTTGTTGTCTTCTTTGTGTGTTTGTCATTTACCTTCAGACCACAGGTTCCTCAAATCCGAAGGAACACTCACTTTTTCTGATTTGTTCTTTTTGCACCTATTTTTACACAGAATTTTAACTTTCACGTCCTCTGGTAAGGGTGGGCCTTAGCGCGCCCACACCACCGAGGTACATTGTTACACGGTCTTGATGAAAGCCAGGTAAAATTTACACATAGACGGGCAGAAACATGTCGACCCCACTTTAAGTGGAAATACCCAACACATTAGTTGGTAAATTTCCCGACACATATATTTTAATTAATGTCTGGCTGACCACAGAATAAAGTTATTTGTACGGTACAGCTTTTTGGCATTTTTAATCCACTTATTTGTTCACACTATTGTCACGAAAAACCAGCTCCGCTGTAATCTGGCGTTTTAGCACACCAGGGAAGCATTCGGCTTCTCCTGGTGGGGCCGATGATGAAGCATGTCACCACCCAGGGTGGTGAGTGAGGGCTTCTAATGAAATCCCTAAGTGACTTCCATTGTGAACTAGTAGGTTGATTTCATCCTTCTCTAAGGCTGTGCTTAACCAGACATTCCTCTTACGACACTCTTCTGTTGTTTGACATAACTTATCTGGGGGACTGAGAGTGTCTTGTCTCTTCCCTCTCTCTCTAGTTGTTGAATTTTTTTTTTTTATTCGAAATTTAACATCATTATTATAGGGCCATCCAGAGGCCCCAAATTGTTCTTTCCTGAAGGTAATACTGTCTACTGCAATATACAAGTAAAGAAAGCATGCTGTGAGATAGACCAGGAAAGAGAGCAAAAAGCTGGGATGTAAAGCAGGCCAGGCGGCGCGGGGGGGGGGAATCTCAACCCTCCAGGGGGTCCCCATCCCTTAAAGGTGCCACATTCAGTCCAAGGTCAATGAATATCTGTGAGATATGGTACCCAGGGGCCCCTGACCACAATATGTAGGGGGCAATATTTTGCTCAGTGTAAGGACAACCCAGGGCAGGCTTGAGACTGGGCCCCTCGTGAGCGGTATCTCTGGGATGGGGAGAGCACCTGGACCATAGTAGATTTGCGGTGCTCGCTGACCTCGGCGGATGGGGGACAGCCAGTTTGCCCAGAAGACAATGCACTTGATGAGCGAGAAGATAGTACTGAGACGGGGCAAGGACCCCACTCTTCTCAGAGGAAGATCACTGAAAACACTGAACACGAGTGGGGAATTATCTATATTGGAATGCTATTTCAGGATATCTCACAGGCTAAGAGGTGTCAGTGCACAATTGCTGTGGAAGTTGCAACTTAGTGGGACTACTGCATTGAAATGTTGTCCTGAGGTCCAGAGTTTCATTCAACACGTAGGAAAGTTGATACTGTGAATTGGGATGACAGGCAGTTTGAAGTCTGTATTGCAGTGGGGCAGAGTTGGGGGTGGTTGGGAGGGACAACTTTAAATTGTTATGTTCATAGCACGTAGTAATACCATCATCTTGGACTAAGCTCTGGCATACTGAGGGTACACAGTTCACCTTAGGTAGATAAGGGAACAAATTAACTTGATATCCTGGAATGTTAACCGCTTATAGAGCAAACTCAAGCGAGGGATTGTGATGCGATACCTAGGTCGCCACACCATTAATATTGAAATAAAACCAGAAATCCATTTGAAAGGGACTGAGATAAAGATGCTCAATAGACAGGGGTTTAAGATGACTGCACATGCGGGTTTTACCCCGGACTCCAGGGGTGTGGGGATTATAATGTAAAACACCCATGACATTCACTTTCAACCGTATCTGGGTGGATGACCAAGGGAGATACGTATCAAAAACTGGTACCTAGAATTGGTGGACTCATAATTTGTGAGCCCCATACTTACTTCCCATCCACACTGAAAGCCCCAAAACTGAAAGATCTAGGAGAGCTGCTCCTGCAGTTTCCAGATGGAATCCTCCTACATGGGATGATTTTAACCACATCCAGGACATAGAATTTGACCAGCACCTCCTGTGCGAGGGAGGAGCTCAAAGGCAGTGATTATTGGCCTTCTTGGAGGTCATGGAGCTAGGAGACATTTGTCAAACTCTCATCCCAGGGACAAAGCAATTCACATACTACTTGAGAACACATCAGGCCTAAACATGCCTTGATTATCTCCTTGCCCAAAATACATCACTAGTGCACTTCCGCAACGCTAGGATAATGGCACGGGGGATGTCTTGGGTGGACCTGCAGGGTCCTTGCACAAGCGTCAGAGAAGGGTGGAAGTTAGACCCCCTCTGGTATCTTAGAAATAAGAGAATCATGGATGCTGTAAGGGAGGGCACTAAGCTCTACATCCAAGAAATCATGGAAGTCGCCAACCACACTATTGGAGGCCTATAAGTCGGTTATTCGGAGCCAATCAATGTCACTAATCACTAGGGAGAAGCGAAGGAAACAAGATACCCCCACCACGATGGAGCAGCGTGACAAAATCCGGCTTAAACAGCAGGAATGTACGGCCTTTGCAGAAAATAAGGCACATAGTATCCCCTTGCCTCCCAAAGGAGAGTAAATGAGGTAGGCGATAAGGCTGGATAATAACTGTCTTGGCAGCAGTGAAATAGAAAGATGTTGGGTACATGTGCTGCGGACAAAGGAAGGTGAAGCCTAGGATGCTTGATTCCGGTCCCGGAAAGACATGGCTTGGCAGCTCGGACTGGACTGTTCCCATGAGGCACAGGGTCAAGACTGATTTGCATAGGGCCATGTCTGAACTTGGGTGGCTTGGTGAGCAAAATAACAATGGATTAAACCCAGATCTGTGACTGGGGGTGAATGTTTTGCCATTGTGTAACATTCCGTCCATCATCTTGTGTGTTTTGTTGTTAGTGATAAATACATAAACATGAATAAACAAACTCAAATGTGACCTCTGCTAATGAACTGACTTGTATATTTTTTATATAATAAAATATAATATTAAGTTTTTATAGGTGGAGAAAATAATTAGGAGAAGTTATGATACACTTGATCAATGCTTATATCGAACACCCAAGAGAACAATGAGTTTTGAATTGGCCTAGTCAAGTAGTGTTGGCATCTAGCAGTGTTCACAGGGCAATGGATGTTTCACAGGTATGTGTTAAAACACAATTGTTTTTCTTGTATCTATTTTAAACATTTCCATTGTACAGTCTGTAAATTAAGCACAAAGCAACCAGAGCATTATATTAGCTTGTTTATTTATAAAGAAGTCATCAAAAAGATACAATAACCCAAATAAAGACATTTGAAGCTATAAAAGTTAAAATGTTTAGTAGTGCAGACCAGTAAAAATGGCAGAGCAACAACAGATAACCACAAGATTTTTGCCCTCATTTTGATGTTGGTCAGAAGCCTCTGAACTCCGGTTGGAGGCATTCCAACCAACATCTTTATCAAAATGACTGCGGTCAGAAGTGAAACTGGCCGACATGAAAAGCCTGGCGGAAAGCACATTTGAGGGCCCCTAGCTGTGCCCCCTTGCAACAGTGGCCCCAGTTAGGTGTCTGGGGGGCACATATGGTGCCCCCTATCAATCCCTGCACCAAGTAGCAGGCACCATGTGGTTCCTGCCAAACAGTGCAGGGATTAACAAAAACTCCAATTTCTCCATGGGAGCTTGTCCTGCGGCCGGTTTCCGACTGCAGCATCAGCTCCCATAGAGAAATGAGAGTATGTAACCGCACTAAGTGCGGTCACATCCTAATACTGCGGTTAGGACCACCGACCAGAGGTCCGTCAGTCCAATTCTGCAACGGTGCACCCAACATCATAATGAGGCATTAAGTTGGCAGGTTGATATGATAGTTAATGTATTTCATGAACCATAGAAAGAGAACAATTAAGAAACCTTTTACTTCATGTTGTGGCTTGTCCCTAAAGCTACACTCTTTGAATTCATATGGCTAGGTTGTTGGAATCTGAAATAGTTGAATACATCAAGGCCGAGGGTTAAAAACATTGTGTGCCCTTAAATATAATAGGATGATAATTTAGGCTAGACTAATAGGTACAAAGGTTTTAGTATGTGATAAAAGAAATGTTACTGTATAATCCAGATGGGGTTAATACATGTAATCTGGCAGTAGTTGATGGAGATTGTGGGAGCAACACATGTATCCCAAACATTTTAGGACACCAGAAAAATGTAAAAACCCTAAAATTGTGCCTCATGCCGCTCTCCAATGGAAAATAAGTGTATAAAATGGCACCTTACCCGACATCAGTTTAGCAGAGTATCGAAATAGGGAAACAGTACCACCTAATAATTGAGTTCTAGATCACAAGTAAAGGTTAAAGGTTTTTTTTTGCAAAATACTCTAAATCAAGTGCTATAGAATGAGTGCCATAAAGCATCATATGCCAAGTTATTACAGTATAGTCAACAATCAGAAATCATTATAAGTCCCAATTAAGCAGCAAAATCTGAGGTGTCAGGCAGCATCCATACTAGAACAGGAAATATTTCTCTGGCTCTCACCAAATAAAGAGGTTCATATACCCAATGCTTGGATAACAAATTAACTAAATTGCAGATTCATCATAGCAAGATCACATGAATTAAATCTTTAGCAAATCACTAGCCCATACTAAAAAAAGCATCTTGTATCTTTCCATGCCATTGTCATCCAGAGATGCTCAAACAAAATATGGAACATCTTATTAATATTTCACACAAATCTATATGACTCGTTTATCCAACAGAACTACGACCGAAAGACCTTGGATGTATCAACATATCAGGAACACTTGAAATTTTATTAATAAGCATTGTATTCATTACAATGAGAAAGCATTCTATCAGCTGTTTTTTGCTTTCACAGAGCCTGTAGGGAGAGCAGATGTGTGGGGAAGCCTGATTGAAGGAGTGAATGTAGAAGTGAATGACAGTACCAGCATACATTTGATCCAAAATAGAGCTTTCACCAAAATGTGGCACAACTAATTTATGTTAACAAACACACTTAAACTTCATATTAAACATGTCTTAACTATAATCATATTAATGTATCCATTGCATATTAGATCCAACATAAAAAATCATGCACACACACTATAATTTACTACACAGAAATATACATTTTAAAATGCTTTCAAAGTTTGATTCAACTGCATTACAACTATTAACTAAAACATTGCTTCAAAGTCAGCATTAGGCTTGGAGGACTTCACTGTATTTTAAATTAAAATTAAAGCTGACTAATGAAGGATAGAACAGCCTATTCACAAAGGTGAATTTGGTCACAAACAGAATCTTAAGTAAAGTTACGTTTCTGACTGAATATACCTTACTTTTACTTGCTAGACATTCACAAAGGCATCCCTTGAAGTGTTAGCCCTTTAACAGGTGCAGTGACCACAACTACGAGTAGAGAGATCTCTGACCCACGAATCAAGTAGTGGGAGTTTAGACATGCATGGGTTTTCCTAAGCGTGTTAGCCCTTGGATGTTTGTGAGCACCACAAACTACTACACTTGTTGACTGTCACAAATTTCTCACATTTTCCTTTGGAGCTTGAAAATGGCCACACATATACTTCAGAAAGCATTTTCTCTTCTAAATTTTTTGAGGGCATTTACACAGAGAATTCCATTTTCATTCCCCTTTGTGGACTTCTCTGGCACATTCATCTCAGCACAAAGTGAATAGTATCCTGATATGCAATTTAATGGTGACAAAACGGAGGTGCTGTATTGCACCGCGGAAAGAGTTCCTCGTGGGTTGCCTAGCAATTTTTGGCCTTTAGACACTTTGACCCAATTGGAACCTGTAAAGACAGTCCGTAACCTAGGCGTTATCTTTGACTGTCAGCTATTGCTAGAAGCGCAGGTGACCAAAATAGTGGGCTGTTGTCCTGCCATCATTAGGTCACTGAGGAAGATTTTTCCCCTGCTACCCTCCATGGCTCGCACAGTGATAGTGCGTAGTACTATCCTCAGTGGATTAGACTACTGCAACGCCCTATTGCTGGAAGCTCCCAATTTCCTATTGGATAGGCTACAGAGAATACAATCTATGGCAGCCAAATTGGCCCTGGGTTGGCCTAGAAGGTCTTCTTCCTCACAGGCTTTAGCAGAACTACACTGGCTGCCGCTAAGGCAAAGAGTTCAATTTAAATCTCTCTGCCTGGTGTTTAAGGCCCTCAATGGGATGGGGTCGGTCTCCTTTCAAAAGAAATTTTCCTGGTATGCACCTATGAGAACCCTGCGCTCCTCAGGGGCAAAGCTGGTGAAAGTACCTACATTTAGGAAGGTGAGATCAGGTGGCAGATCTTTTGAGGTGGCGGCAGCAAGGCTCTGGAATGCCCTGCCTCTGGAACTCAGACAAATTAATGAGATTCTGCCGTTTAGGAAAAAGCTAAAAACATGGCTCTTCCCAAAGACATGTTGTAGTGTGGCCTCGTAGTGCATATTTCTGAAAGGTTTAGCGCCAGGATTCCTGCAAGGTGACAGATGCGCTTTAGAAGAACAATAAATAAATAAATATGGAAAACATTTGATTTTCAAAGGAATCCAGATGGAACCCTGTGCCAGGTGCAATTTACACTTACAGATTTTATATGTAATTTGTGAATTCCTGGAAGTAGTAAATGCATTCTTGGATGTAGATGTAAATCTTTGTGTGTAGATGTATTACTTTCTTTGTGAATTGTCCCCTTATTGTTTTTTGTCAGTGTGTTAATTTAAAAGGAAACAAAGACAAACCCCAATGGCTTACTGAAATAGACCAGACAAAAGTACATTTCAGTAAATGAAAACTCTGTGTGAATTCTGAATAGTTAATTTAACTAAACTAGGGATTAATGAATTAAATATGTTGCAGCAGGGTTCTTTTTGATAAAATTCGAAGACAGTTTGCCCTTTACAGCAACAAGTCATTTTTTTAAGGAGCAAAATGTTGCCTAGTCATATTTTTTTTAAATACATTGAGTTACTTTGGGGGACTTTTATACATCGCTATTGTCCCAAACTGATCTCCCATGTGTTTCTTAATAGACTAAAACCATTAGTTAGACGATCTATTTATTCCCAACATAAGTGGAAGAGATGGTACTGTGGTATTTGAAGTTGATATTTTCAGTTCTGCTCAACACAAAGTAGAAAACCTTTCAAAAGATCTTACTATCCATAAGCTACAGGGGTCCGTGTATCAACGAAAACTATCACCATGATACCACCGTATTTACAAGTTGTTGCTACAAGGTGATAGGAACAGCTTGTGGTGGCGATTGTTGCCTCAAAGACTAGCGTCACAGTGACAAAAGTATTGCCGTTAATGTGAAAAAAGTGACATCTGGCCAATTAGTGGCAAGAAAGCTCATGTTAGTCAGACTCACATCACTTTTTTCATGTTTCGCTGGAACCCCCCCCGCACAAAAAGCCCACAAAATACGTCCGTGGCGATCTGCGGATAGTCTGTGGTTGAAGTAGAGGGACAGGACAGTGCTGACTATGACCACCTACATCATCAACAAGGTAACAGCCAGGGACATGGGGGTTGGAGGTGGGGGATTAATGTTGCCTGCGTACATCAGTTATGTCTCAGTGCCCACCCACACTTTGTGCAGATTTAAAATCCAGATAAATAAGTACTTGCGTGTACATTCACATGTCCCTTGCGCTGTTGGCATCATTAACAAATACATAGAAAGGCACATCCAGTACTGAAGCATATAAATATTGACAAGTGACCACTTATTTGTCCCAGAAATCTTGGCTATATTAAGAAGCAATGGGGCATATACACAAGGGAAATGGCGGAGCGTGGCATTAGCCTCCTTTGCTTAACATCACACTCCCCTAACTCTGAAACCCAGGGCTGCACCATATTTACAACAATATAATGCAGCCCTGCGCTTCCCCTTGCGCTGGTGCCAACGTTAGCAGCCTATCACCAACACAGGTACCCTTGCACTAGCGTGCAAGGGTGTCTATGTTGAGGAGAAGATTGTTCATGTGCAGGAATGTCTCCCGGCTCTGGACATTAAGAACCAATGGCCCTTTGCTGGTACAATTGTATGCTGCCACAACGCAGCACACATGGAAACAGCAAAAACAAGGAGAAATGAAGCATTTATACTTGATTAGCCTGTTTAAGCCCCTGTTTTCCCTGGCCTTAATTTTGGCGTTGACGCTGCCCTTATAAATAGGAGCCATTGTTAAAAAAAAGGTTTCTGAGATGAAACACACATTGCCACATGTTTGTAGCATCCTTTTAAAAGACAACACAGGAGTCAAATATGTCTGTGTAGCAGAACATTGTATCACACCAATCTTGGAACTCTGTCCTGTCGGACGGATAAAAGAAATACTGAAAAGTTACACACAAAATCAATGTGACACTTTTCAAACACTCATGACAATCAAGTTTGAATATGAGCTCTTCATCTTGAGGTATCTAGTAGGGAGTATTTCCTGAGTAATCTCCAACATTATAAGATTGGCGTATAACCTTTTACACACAGCTCCAGATTCTTTAAGACATATGCTAAAACGGGAGACTTTTAGAGAGGAAGCACCTCAGCATACTTTTAATAGGAATCTGCTAAAAGCCCTTGAGGTATCACAATGCACTGTCGCACTTTAACAGGTTTGATCTCCAGTGCATTTGAAGTTCTTTCAAAAACATATGGCCCAGAGAATCAGCTATGAAAGGGATAAAGAATACTGTATCCAACTAAAGCACTTTAAAACGTTTGCAGTAAACATAGCATTGAAAAACCCCTGCTCCTTACTTACAGTTTCAGTTAGAACATGGGGTAAGGCGTTGTATCCTTCCATTAGGCCTGGGTATTCTCCCATTAACAACATTCACAGCTAGATGGGATGGCACAAATAACTCTAAAGGCATTTGTGATCTGTGCAAAGGTGGATAACAAGATCCGCATCATGTTTTATTAATTTGTCGTAACCAGAGATTGGTAGAGGTCCGACGACAATATATATTACCAATTTGCTTTAAACATAATGCTATTTTAGCTCAAGATTTAATCATGTTCTGTTTCTCTCCCACTAATTAATTTGTTTGTCATAATTTGTATACGTTTTAAAAAAGTTTCTTGAAGTTATTTTTAAGGAAAAGTGTACAATCTTAACATTTTTATTAAGCGTATGTTGTACATGTGGATCAGGCAAAATTACTTATAAAGCACTTTAAACGTTTTATTATCATACTCTAACAATACTAAATTTATGTATCTGTATTTGTAAACCTCAGGTGAGGTTTGAATCAAATAAATAGTAATAGATTATGAGATACATAGGGTGTGAATAATTCACACACCATTATGGGTTGATGATTGAGATAAGTCTGAACTTGTGCAATCAACTTACTTCTGCCCAGTGTGAATATTTGGTATGCATGTTTAAAAACAATATGTTTAAAATCATGCAGCTTAGCACCAACACAGGTACCCTTGCACTAGAGTGCAAGGGTGTCTATGTTGTGGAGAAGATTGTTCATGTGCAGGAATGTCTCCCGGCCCTGGACATAAAGAACCAATGGCCCTTTGCTGGTACAATTGTATGCTGCCACAACGCAGCACACATGGAAACAGCAAAAACAAGGAGAAATGAAGCATTTATACTTGATTAGCCTGTTTAAGCCCCTGTTTTCCCTGGCCTTAATTTTGGCGTTGACGCTGCCCTTATAAATTGGAGCCATTGTTAAAAAAAAGGTTTCTGAGATGAAACACACATTGCCACATGTTTGTAGCAACCTTTTAAAAGACAATACAGGAGTCAAATATGTCTGTGTAGCAGAACATTGTATCACACCAATCTTGGAACTCTGTCCTGTCGGACGGATAAAAGAAATACTGAAAAGTTACACACAAAATCAATGTGACACTTTTCAAACACTCATGACAATCAAGTTTGAATATGAGCTCTTCATCTTGAGTTATCACTCTCAGTCTCCACCATCTCTCCCACTGCCTGCGTCATCTTACTCCGTGCTGGCGCCATCTCTCCCTCTGCCTGCGCTATCTGCTGTGTGCCTGCATTATTTATACCCTCTGTCTGCACCATGTCTCTTTTGCCTGCACCATCTCTCTCTTTGCATGTGTCATCTCACTTTCTGCCTGCACCATCTCTCTCTTTGCGTGTGTCATCTCACTCTCTGCCTGCTGCACCATCTCCCCTCTGCCTGCATCATGTCTCCCTCCACCTGCGTCATCTCTCTCTTTGCGTGTGTCATCTCACTCTCTGCCTGCACCATCTCTCTCTTTGGGTGTGTCATCTTACTCTCTGCCTGCACCATCTCTCTCTTTGAGTGTGTCATCTCACTCTCTGCCCGTGCCATCTCACCCTCTGCCTGCATCATGTCTCTCTCCACCAGCGTCATCTCTCTCTTTCCGTGTGTCATCTCCCCTCTGCCTGCATCATGTCTCCCTCCACCTGCGCAATCTCTCTCTTTGCGAGTGTCATCTCACTCTCTGCCTGCACCATCTCTCTCTTTGAGTGTGTCATCTCACTCTCTGCCTACGCCATCTCATCCTCTGCCTGATGTCTCCCTCCACCTGCGCCATCTCTCTCTTTACGTGTGTCATCTCACTCTCTGCCTGCACCATCTCTCTCTTTGAGTGTGACATCTCACTCGCTGCCTGTGCCATCTCTCTCTTTGCCTGCATCATGTCTCCCTCTGCCTGCATCATGTCTACCTCCACCTGCGCCATCTCTCTCTTTGCGTGTGTCATCTCATTCTCTGCCTGCACCATCTCTCTCTTTGAGTGTGTCATCTCACTCTCTGCCTGCGCCATCTCTCTCTTTGCCAGCATCATGTCTCTCTCCACCAGCGACATCTCTTTCTTTGCGTGTGTCATCTCCCCTCTGCCTGCATCATGTCTCCCTCCACCTGCTCCATCTCTCTCTTTGCCTGCATCATGTCTCCCCTCTGCCTGCATCATGTCTCCCTCCACCTGCGCCATCTCTCTCTTTGAGTGTGTCATCTCCCCTCTGCCTGCATCATGTTTCCCCCTGCCTGCATCATGTCTCTCTCCACCAGCGTCATCTCACTCTCTGCCTGCGCCATCTCTCTCTTTGCATGTGTCATCTCACTCTCTGCCTGCACCATCTCTCTTTTTGAGTGTGTCATCTCACTCTTTGCCTGCATCATGTCTCTCTCCACCAGCGTCATCTCTCTCTTTGTCATCAGTGATATCATTTGAGATGTCATCAGTAATGTCATGAGTGATGTCACTGACCATGTCATGAATGATGCAATATGTGACGTCATCAGCAGTGCATTGCGGGCACGCGATTTATAGTTAGCTGAACGAACTATAACGGGGGAATTTCAATGGTTTTGTATGAGTGAAATGTCCAGCTAACTATAACATGTGTGAAACCTCTGTTTTTTTAGTGAATTTGCAAGGTTTTTTAAATGCTAATTCCTGACTATAACAGGTGTGAGACCTATGGTTTTGTCAGTGAATTTCTAAGGTTTTTTAAATGCGAATTCCTAACTATAACGTATGTGAAACCTATGGTTTTTGTCAGTCAATATATATATATATATATTTTGCTGGCTTGCTGAAGGGTTCCTGTGCGCATATATATATATATTTATATATATATATATATATATATATATATATATATATATATATATATATATATATATATATATATATATATATATATATATATATATATATATATATATATATTACCTACTGGCGGTCGCCAGTAGGTATATATAGTTAGGATTTTTTCTCTATGGGATTTTTGAAAATTCTATGTCTAATAACTTTGGCGTTTGTGGACGGAATTGGCTGAAATTTTCAGGAAAATGGCACATTTTGTTTCTGAGCAGCCCTTGAAAATGTGGGGGGGGGGGTTCGTCAAGGGGGGGCCGAGAAAAAAGTGGGGTCCCAAAACGTGTTTTTAACATTGAGTTTTCCATAGGGCGGTTGGCCTCACTTTTAGCCCGAACGGCTGAATGGATTTGCACGAAACTTGGCAAAATTGTAGGGACTGGTAGCCCGATGTGCCTTTTGTAGGTCTCAATATATGTGCTCCAGTGGATTTTGAGAAATTAACGTTTAAAAAAAGATATATATCTGTAACAGCGGACCTGGCAGCGTCCCAGGACGCGTACTTTTCGCGCAACTGAGCTTTGTGAAGCGAAGCTGATTGGTTCTCCGGCGTCTGTCAACATTCCAAAAAGTCCGTAGTGGCCGCCATCTTGTCTCTCGGTAGGATCGAGAGACAAGAGGAGGTCAAAACAAAGGGGGAAATACCTATAAGGGGGCATAGTAGATCCTCGCTGACCCCCTAGGTTTGATGTGGAGGTTTTAAAAGGGCCCCGCGGGGCAAAAAAAAAAAATAATAATAATAATCGAACGGCTGAATGGATTTGCACGAAACTTGGCAAAATATTAGGGACTGGTAGCCCGATGTGCCTTTGCTAGGTCTCAATATATGTGCTCCAGTGGATTTTGAGAAATTAACGTTCAAAAAAAGATATATATCTGTAACAGCGCTCCGCTTCGCGTAACGGAGGTTTGCGAAGCTGATTGGTCATTCTGTCACTGGGCTATAGTTGGGCTACATCTGGCTGATATTTGGGCTACATTTGTTTTTTTGTGTGTCTGGCGGCCATCTTTGGGCTACATTGGGCTACATTGGGCTTCATTGGGCTACATTGGGCTACATTTGGGCTCCAACATATATATAGGCCAATGTAGCCCAATATATATTTTTCAAAGTTAATTTTCGTAAAAACCACTGGAGCATATATCTTGAGACATTGCAAAGGCACATCGGGCTACCAGTCCCTACAATTTTGCCAAGTTTCGTGGAAATCCATTCAGCCGTTCGAGCTAAAAGTGAGTCCAACCGCCCTATGGAAATGAAGGAAATGAATGGGTAATTTGTAATTAGCAAATAGCTAATCGCAAACTAGGAATGGTAAAGAATCGCTATTTATTCCTTAAAGTTCGCTATTTAGGAAATGCAAAAAACTTTGATGATACATATGGCGGTTCATCTCTAACAAGATAAGAAGCATAGGGATACATTTATGATGACTGGCGCATCACCAGGGATGTGTTAGTCATTCTGTGCCGCTGTTCCGTCACCTATGGTGTGCTGCATTTACAATGCGGCGCATCATGGGGCAAAAACAGCACAGATGCGTGATGTATCTGTGCCGTAAAGGTGGCGCATTGCTGGAGTTGTATCGCAAGTGTGATGAAGCTCCAGCAAGGGTCGGGGGTGCCCCTGTCGCAGGGTTTCTGTTCTCACACAGAACTGTGGACAGAGGATTGGAACCTCGGCGAATTAGGGTGTCCCAAAACTCACGTTAGTAATCAAAAACTCCTTAGTAAGCTAGGTACAGTGTCACATTGGATATAACAAACTCTCAATGTTTAGACAATCCAGAATATGAACTTATAGTACCTCAGGATACGTGGAACTCATGAACAGTCGGTCGTTATATATTTCTTAGAAACCAGAACATGGAGTTAAGAAGAACACATGTGTATTTGAAATGTTTATTTACTAATGCCGTCTTCTCAGGCGTAGTATCTTAGATAATACAAGTACACATATTATCAGTAGCAAAATTACCAGCATAGTTACTAGTTCATAAAAAGCGAATGGTGATAGTATGTTAACATGCTGTAAATGAATAAGAGTTAGCAACACTTATAAGCAGCCGCGGGCCGTGGAGGGAGTTACGGTGGGGCAGGGAGGCGGGGAGGGGGAGGGGCAAGGTAGAGAGGGCTCCACCCTGCTTCTCCCCCTCCCCGCCTCCCTGCCTCACCCTAACTCCCTCCACGGCCCGCGGCTGCTTATATCTCACCCTCCCTAATACACATATTATATTATTTGCTAAGAAGGTCTCTTTGTGTTGGTTTAGGGCGTGCCCATACTTTAGTGTCTTAGATTTGAAGGAATCACATCAGCATACACCAGCTCTCTCTTCATGTGAACCGCATCAACTGTTGTGTATGTGTGTTCGGCAAAGCAATATAAAACCCGCCTCATGCCCAGAATTGGCAGAAGTTGCACTTATGTTATGAGTATGAAGTCGTGGAGATCAGACCTCATAACAATTCTGTATCGTGTTGTTCTTGAAACTTTAGCACTCGCTGTACAGATATAGTTTAACAAGCAAAGCAGATAGTAGAGCAATAACATATTATTCTCATGTAAACCACGATGAACTACTAGGTGGAAAGCTAAAGCAACAACTAAGTGTCGTGTGCAGAAGTTGCAAAAAAGGAAAAATGGCGTTTAAACCGGTAATGAGCCCATGCTAACTTAACACGGTGTAAAGATATCCAGGACCTAGATGACACCTCCCCATGATCCGGAAACGAACTGAATAAGATAATAGAAGTGCCATCTCATGAGAGCAGATTGCAAGTTTATATGTGGACGGTCCGCAAGGTAAAGCATTAAAAACTAGGAAAATTTAATGCTAAAGAAAAATAAAACAGCCAAGTACTTTATCGAGTCTTAAGCCAATAGGCAAGGTAAATAATAAAAACTTGACAAATAAGTCAATGAATTGTCAATGAAATGCTAGTACTCAGCATATCAAACATGAAAAAGGTCTATGACATAACTGTGTATGCAAAATAAGCTGCAACAGCCTCCAATAGGAAGTCACCGTCTTCATCCGAAAACAGTTCAGCCATCCAATTTAAAAGCGGAAAAGAACATACGTGCTCTCCCAGCACCGGATCCTCTATCTATCACCATCAGAGGACAGCTCGGTGGGTTTTCAAGAAAGCTCTGTTCCAAGAAAGACTGTGCTGCCGCCAGTAAATTCCAGGGACCAAGTAGTCCATGCATCAATGCCACAGCCATAATCCTTTCGCCAGGACAAACCAACTCGTGAGTAATGATAGGAGTCATCAGCTGATTAAAGTCGACGTCAGGAGAAACCGGTCCGCAGAGACACAAATCAATGGCCCAATCGAAATCACAGGTCAGGCAGTGAAATACAGGCTGGACACAGGTGAAGTAGGAGAATCGAAAAGATAATCCATATGCCGTGCTTAATATCGCCAACGGCATTGTGCCATAATATTCTAACATGCGATTGCGGAACAGTGTCAGCAGCTGCAGGGTGGGAGGTTGCATAGGAGGGACATCCATATTTAAAAATGTAAAAAAGCACAAGAGCGTCCGCTGGTAATGCAAGTAAAAATGCCAATCCACGAACCAGAGTGGAGAAAATAGAATGAAAGGAAGCAGGGATGACTCCAAAGATTTTCTCAAATGAAGTCACGAGACCACTGGTAACAACTTTAAAAAAGTGCGCCAGGGCCTTTGTGGAGGATGCGTTAAAGATAGTCGGAACCATCTTGCTGAAATTGAAAGGCAAATCTGAATTAAAAAGGGTCTGCACCTCTGTACGGGTGTTCGCTATGTGAAGCACGAAAGTTTCACGGGCCGAACTCAAGGCTCTCTCTGAGACAAAAGAGCTCTTATTCTTGCCATGCCGTTGAAATCTGTCCCAAGGTTGGTATTTGTGGCCAGATTGAAAACTCCCTATGTTCATGTGTGGGAGTAAATAGAACATTTCTGCAGCAAATAACCCGTTCACTTACTGTTACGATAAAAGGAATACTTTTAATTAACTCAGAACAATCTTCATTATTGAGCATCAAATAACTACCATTTTCCAACAACTTGAACGTGGGGATGATAGCAGGAACTGGCGTGCCTTGCAACACGCAAGCCATATTTGGTCGGTGTTTGTTGCATGAACCGTGTAACTGTATGTGCCTACACATTAGTGAATGATCTGGCGTCTCAGTGCATTCCTCTCCATTCAGATAAACTTCTTGATCATCTTTGAAACATCTGTATGTGTATGGAAGCGACCAGACCTCATGAAGAAAAGCACTACCTAAAGGTTCATAACGACCTATTGGTATATATTTCATACAATTTGAAAACTTATATAAAGCAAAAGGCAGCGTTATTAAACCGTGGATAAGGCACGTTGCCAAAAAACCCGCAATCCTCTGCTGATGATGTCACTGAGCATGTCATGAATGATGTAATATGTGACATCATCAGCAGTGGATTACGGGTAATAGTATCTCTAGTTTACTCCCCTATAGCTGTCTTTCTTTTAACATAAGTGTCTGTTTCCTTCCCTTATACTTACTGTTTTTGGTTCGCTTCCGGTTCGCGTACCGGCGAGCGAACTGGGAAGCGAACTAAGAGAAATAGAGGTTGGCACAGTTCCAAATATTGTACCAAGTTTTTTAATAACGGGGAGGTAGTTCTGAAAAGAACTTTTTTTTTATTGTTTTTGTTGTTTTATATTTTTTTTATTATTTTTCGGAACATTTTTTTACTTTTTTTGAATTTTTCTGAACAGTTTTATATTTTTTTGGGTTTTTCTTGGAGGGGGCAATGAAAACGATTCATTGTAAAGGGCTCAACAGGAGCAACAAAACAAAAAAAGAAGTATTTATTATTTTGGGCGTTTCGTACAAACTTGCATATGATAGTCAATAGCTCTGTTGATCAGAGTGATGCTTCTTTCTCCGTAGGAAATGAATCCATCGCAAAATACGCAGATGTGTTTTACTTCACCAAATTTCATTTGTACATTTGGCACCATCTCCCTGCCCTCTGGTCCCGTTACTTCCAGTACAACAGATCTTCTGGCCATAATAGGGAGATTATCTAGGTCGTTCCGAAACTGTGCAGCACTGTAGTTGTTAGGATGCCACCTAGTCATATGGCGATGCATTGTGTAGTTTCCGAAACTGTATTTTTTCTCGGTTCCTCTGGACAGTCTATCTTGACATATAAGGCAAGTTACGTATCTTGCATTTACTTTTTTCTGACCTTTGGGAATTTTAAAAAATTGCCAAATGAAGTTTTCTTTCCGGTGAGACGTCCTGGGCTGCTCAGGCAAAAACTGCCTCTCTTCGTGCTCGTCGTCCTGTTCCTCTTCTTCCTCTTCTTGTTGAATTATAACTTGAGCAGGTGGTCCACTCTTCCTTGGATGTGGTGGAGGTGGTGGGGAAGCACCAGCTGAAGCTACTAAAGAAGCCATTGCTCAGTGATCACAAAGGGTCTTTCTCTCACAATGATGAAAGTCAGAGTGAGGAAAGAAGGAGGGATTTTCATCATTTGGGAAAAACAAGAGTTCTCAACCAATCAAAAGTGTTCATTTTAGATTATATGACCTAGTCTTACATCATTAGGAAACCAAAAGTGAAATGAACCAATGAAAAGTGTTATTACCAAGTCACATGACTTGCTGTGTTTACGTTAAGCGCTTTGCAGGGCCTCCCGGTTTGCTTCCAGAAACCTGCGCTTTGCGACTCGCTTCGCGTACCAGTTCGCTAACGTAGCACGTCATATGACGTATCACGCGACAACGTGAAACGTCATGCGGACGGGAGGCGTCACGATGTTGTTTTCTAACGCGGCACTTGCGGTAAAGAAACGTTTACCGGCTCGCGGTCTATTTCGCGGCATCAAGGTCAGCTAACGGGAAGCTTCCCGATTCGCGAAGCGGGAACGAAGAAAAAAAAATATTAAAAAAAAAAATTATTCATAAACATATAAAATATATTTTTGGATTTAAAGAAGAATACATTTTACAGCTACAGATATTAGCTGTCAAAAAACCAATGAAATTCACAGAAAAAACCATAGGTTATAGACCATATATAGTTAGGAATTAGCATTTACAAAACCTTGAAAATTCACTGAAAAAACCATAGGTTATAGACCATATATAGTTAGGAATTAGCATTTAGAAAACCTTATTTTACTCACACAAAACCATTGAAATTCCATATATAGTTAGTTGCACTAACTATATATCGCGCACCCACAATCCACTGCTGATGATGTCACATATTACATCATTCATGACATGGTCAGTGACATCACTGATGACATCACTGATGACATCTCAAATGACATCACTGATGACATCATCTAGTGTCTGTGTGTTTTTGTAAAGTTTAAATACGTTTTACATATTGAAGAATGAGTGGATGTATGGAAGACTGAGTGTGTGTGTGGCTGGCTGGGAGGTGTGTGACTCTGTGCATATCAATGTGTACTTGTATCAGTGATTGTATAAGAGAGTAAGTATGTGTTAGTATATGTGTGAAAAGTATGGTGTTCTGTGTTTAACTATAGATGAGGAAATCGAAGTGTGATTGATTCTTCACAGGACTGACTAGGTGTATGAGTGCATATGATAGTGTTCTAATAATAACTGACTGTATGTATGAGTAATTGTATGGGTGAATGAGTGAATGTGTGTGTAGACGTACGAATCAGTGAGTGCGTATGTAGTAACTGGTATTGGTGTGTCATGATGTCATCAGTGATGTCATTTGAGATGTCATCAGTGATGTCATTTCAGATGTCATTAGTGATGTCATCAGTGATGTCACTGAAGTATGGTGTTCTGTGTTTAACTGTATAGATGAAGAAATGGAAGTGTGATTGATTCTTTACAGGACTGACTTGGTGTGTGAGTAACTCCATGGATGAGTGGCAGTGTGTGACTGTCTGCATAGGTGTATGAGTGCATATGATAGTGTTGTAATAATGAGTGACTGTATGTATGAGTGATTGTATGGGTGAATGAGTGAATGTGTGTGTAGACGTAGGAATCAGTGAGTGCGTATGTAGTAACTGGTATTGGTGTGTCATGATGTCATCAGTGATGTCATTTGAGATGTCATCAGTGATGTCATCAGTGATGTCATTTGAGATGTCATCAGTGATGTCATCAGTGATGTCACTGACCATGTCATGAATGATGTAATATGTGACATCATCAGCAGTGGATTGCGGGTGCGCGATATATAGTTAGTGCAACTAACTATACATGGAATTTCAATGGTTTTGTGTGAGTAAAATAAGGTTTTCTAAATGCTAATTCCTAACTATATATGGTCTATAACCTATGGTTTTTTCAGTGAATTTTCAAGGTTTTGTAAATGCTAATTCCTAACTATATATGGTCTATAACCTATGGTTTTTTCTGTGAATATATATATATATATGCGTGTGACGCTCCCCAGAAGCACCGAACAAACAGCACTGCCAGGCAGAGAAACGGACACCACTCCGGTAATTTCTGCAGCAAATTCTTTTTTATTTTTTCATTTTAATGCAGTGTCAAGGGTGCCGCGATCCGACGCGTTTCGGCGATCCTGTCGCCTTGCTCACCAGATAAAAAGCGTTTCTTAGTGCAAACAATTTAAATATGCCACTACCAATCACCGCACTTGCTAAGATGGGTCACATGGTCATTGTACATAGTAATGGACATAGATAACAGACTCACTGGAAGTTACTCTGATTTCTATAAATCCATATAACAATTTTTAGATAGTACCTGTTTAAATACATACAATATATATATATATACAGTTTTTTTATTTTTACCGGATAATGAAAATTGCAACGTACTTTGAATTGATGTAAGGTAAATTCAAAATAAATGCTAAAACCATAAATATTATGCTAAATTTTAAAAACATAACATTCCCTTGCAATCAATGGTATGTATAGAATAACTGCTTAAATGCACTGATGTTTATAACATGACAGAACTATCTCATATATATGATTTAAGCTTTCCAACTATTTGACCATATCTACAATTTTATTTCAAACATTCCAAAAAAGTGCTTAAGTGCAAAAAGTGCAAAAAGTGAATAAAGTGCAATTATAGTCAAAATACAAAAATGTTCCCAGCCGGGAACATTCAAATACAAGCTCGTCCGAGAGAGAATCAGCATGAAAATTTACACCCATATATCCGGTCAGTTTCATCAAAAAGCTAGTGGTGAAATGTAAATATACAGTCCATGGCTCACAGATAATGATACATGTCTTCACACATGTTCAATCCATGCGGGTTCTTGGTGTTGAGTTCTAAAATGTAGCGAGTTTCCAACTGCCGCAACAGTTTATCTCTATTGCCGCCTCTTTTGTTAATAGGGACAATGTCAATGACAAAATAAGAGAGTACATTCAAATTATTGCCATGTTCTGATTTGACGTGTCTGGCGACAGGATAAGTTTGGTCTGAATTAACAGTGGCTCGCAGATGTTGTAAAATACGTGCTTGCACTGGAAGTTTTGTACTTCCAACATAGCTAAGACCACATACACAATTTAAAACATATACTGCATATTCCGTTTTACAGTTGAAATTGCCCCTGATCTCACACAATTCTTCAGAAAATGCAGTTTTGTACGTTTTAGTGTTTGATCCAAACTTACAGGCTCTACAACTGCTGCATTTATAGAAACCCTTTTTAGGAGAGAACCAATTGTCTTTGTTGAGCAATTCTGGACTATTTTTTACCAAATCTGATCTCATGGAGTATGCTTTCCGATAAGTGATATTAGGCTTTACCGGTAGAACTCCCATTAAGACACTGTCTGTTAAGACAATGGGCCACTGTGTATTTATGATTTTCCTTATGGCATGTGATTGCTTGCTGTACGTAGTGATAAATCTACATTCGGAGTTTTGTTTGTTAATAACATCCGAAGTTTGCTCAGTTTCAGTGTTATTCGCAGCTGGTTGTAATAAGTGACGTCTGTCCAATTGATTGACTTTTCTTAAAGCTGCTTTGATTTTACCTGTTCCATAACCACGTGATGTAAGTCTAGCTATAGCAATTTCTTGGGAAGTATTCCAAGCTTCCTCAGTACTACATGCCCTTCTGATTCTTAGGAGTTCTCCATATGGGAGACTTTCTATAGTGTGACGCGGATGAAAACTGGATGCATGTAATAGAGTGTTGCCTGCAGTTGGTTTTTGATACAGACTAGTTGTGATCATATTGTCCTGAATTACAACCTCTATATCCAGAAGATTTGTAGTGGTACTGTGAATGTGACTGGTAAAGACTAAATTAAGATCATTGTTGTTGATACTACTCACAAAATCATTTGCTTGATCTACATCGCCCTTCCACACAATAAAAACATCATCGATGAGTAATAGGAGCAATATGAGTATCGAATATCGCTTTATGGTGTGTCCTGAGGACATGCTCCTCCCACCAGCCTACATGTAAACATGCATAGCTGGGGGAGAAGCATGCCCCCATAGCCACCCCTCTTTTCTGTCTATAGATCTTTCCATCGAACAAAATGTATATATATATATATATATATATATATATATATATATATATATATATATATATATATATATATATATATATATATATATGTGCACAGGAAAACTAAACAGGCACTTCCCTTACAAAGAAGTACAAAGTTTGCATGTTTGCAGCCTTTCTTATTTTACACCTTATTAATTTTCTGCTCAATCAACACATGATCCACACATACACACACCTACTTGCTCCCTTTCTTGGCTGGGATTATCAATCATTCTTCTTTAATTACAATTCAAAGTACAAACAACTACCCCGGCCGAAGGCACTATGAAATTTGCAAACTTGCTCTCTTTCTTGACTGCACTTATCAATTGTTCTTCAATTTCACATTTTGATTCAAACTCAAGGCCCTTTGTCGAGCCTTTTTGTTGTAACTACTGTTGCAGTGATTCTGCTCCTACACACAACTGTGCAGAAAGACTTACGACCTCAGTGAATTACGGTGTTCCAAACCCCACCTTAGTACCCAAACCCCCTAACAGACTAGCAAACAGTGACTCATTGGTTCTTCCTCCTATAGCAAAAACACCAATTATTAGTCAACCCACAACATGCTACTTAAGCTACCTCGTTACATTCTTACAGCAGTCTAAACAAGCACTTAATAAACACACCTGCAACTTTGAAATGTTTATTTCTAACACTGTAATCTCATGCCCAGTACCTTACATAATACAAGCAAACATATTATCAGAAACAAAGTTGTCAGCATTGTTACTATTCCATAAAATACAAAGGGAGAAAGCATACTATAATGCAAAAGGGAAAAAGATTTAAAATATACCTAAATTTCACCCTCCCTACTTAGCAGGTTAGTTTATAACTACAGAAGATCTCATACGACTACATAGGCAGACCTATACCTCTGTTACTCAGCAGTAGTGGATCACATTGAGTTCTGCACAAACTGTCAAGATACAAATGTTCTCAAACTGTGTGTAATCATGCCTGCACACTTCATTACTAAACGTGCAAGTATAAGAGATCCCACAGCTGCCTATCTCTTATGGCTCCAATGTGCGAACATCATTCCGAATAACACACACAGTATCCAACATAACCTTGATGTTTCATGCTCTCACTATACACACTAAAGTAGCGAGGCAGTCTACAAATGTAGTATATCAAATTATTCTCATATGAAGCAAAATACTCACCCTGCTCTAAACAATATTGCAAGTGCGTGTTGTGTGCAAAGCAGAGCAGGAAAACAAAAATGGCGTTTAAGCTTCTAATAAACCCATGCTAACTTAACACGGTGTGAGTGCAAGGCTCAGCCCACGACACATTTCCTTGACCAAAGCACATAATATAAACGTGGGCAAATAACGAACGCAGAGTCCAAGCCTAAAAAGCAGAGACAAGTTAAAAAAATATTTATTCGATCTGTGATAAAAAGCAGTAACTAAATAATATAGAATATAAATTCCCATAGCAGCCCAGGTTCTGGTGTTAACCTGGGCTGCTATGGGAATTCACAAGGGCATATTATCAAGGCCATTATCACTGCTTTATCAGCAGTTTCCTGCCGATAAAACCGGCGATAATGTTTCATCCTATGTTGTTGATAATATGACCCAAAACTCGTTTTTATTAATTTCGTTGTTTACTTACCTACAATCATCCAGATTCCGTTGTTTATCACCCCCACCCTGCCCCTCCCCCACCCCGCCTGTCCCACCGCAACTCCCTCCATGGGCCGTGTCTGGGCTTGATAATACACCCTTGTTAATTCCCTTAGAAGCCCATGGGCTTCTATGGGAATTAACAAGGGCGTATTATCAAGACCATTTTCGCCGTTTTATCGGCAGTTTCCTGCCCATAAAACGTCGATAATTTTAACACCGGTCCTTGATAATATGCCCGTCAGTGCCATATTACCAGTAAAGCGGCGATAATGGGCTTGATAATAGGTCCTTGTAAATTCCCATAGCAGCCCAGGTTCTAGTGTTAATATGGGCTTCTATGGCAATTCACAAGGACATATCATCAAGACCATTATCACCGCTTTACCGGCAGTTTCCTGCCGATAAAAGCGGCGATAATGTATCTCCCTTTATTGATAATATGGCCCATAATCCCTTAATGTACAGAGGCGCACAAACTGATATTAAACAAAAAACATAACAGCATGCATTATAGCAAAACACATTTACTACTATAAAACGTTTAACAACGGACGAATGTAGGGGCATATTATCAAGACAGGCGATAACATTATTGCCGCTTTATCGGCAGTTTTCTACCCATAAAGCGGCAATAATATTATCGCCTGTCTTGATATACCCCATAATTCCTTAATGTACAAAGATGCACCGCACACACTCCCATACAACTTATCAACTCACCTTTCAAATTGATTCGTAGATCAAGAAGAATAACACTCACACAGTGGATATTCTTGTACAGAATCTCTCTAGTTCCGTGTTTGCAGCAGAACCGTCAAATGGAACATTTTCTCCTCTCATTTTACACATACATACATATCACTAACCAATTAAAATCCTGCACACATTAATTCAAAACAAAACACACATTTCTATTGATTTAACATTCCAAACCTTTCCAACTGACATAACCTTCCACCCTACTCCCAACAGATCATGCAAAACTCAACTGTCAACAGAGGTCAAAAAGTTGAGCACTGTATAAAACACTGCTCCACAACAAATTTAGACTATGGATAAGCACTTACTGATAAGTACCAATAAAGCAAAAACGTCTCATTACAAGCAACAAAGATATAAACACATAAACTTGATAAATATCTGTAAAAGATTAATTTTTCATTCATTTTTCTTGCTTACATACGCTTATGGAACAACTTCCAAAATTGGCACTGTACGCGCAAAATTAATATATCGTAAAAAAAAAAAGAAAATAGCATACATCACTCATTTTTTTCAATCACTGGGCACCCCATCCACCAAACCTCAAATATAACGTTCAAGACCGTAGGTAGAGCCCCAAATCCACCACGGTACCAGCCGGCTCCCTGCATCATTCGGGAGCCAGAATTGCTTTTGGTCAGAGAAACTACCTTACATACTGCTCTCTCAGATGAAAAACAATCTGCTTTCCTACTTCAAAGAGAACTCTCGCCCAACCATAGAAAACAACAGACTCCACGAATAGGCACCCTATAACACTACAAGAGCCGACCCTCGGAGACGGTGCTCCCCAGGGCCATCAAAGGCTCAACAAAGGCCATCAAAGATTTTGAAATTGCACATCATTTCCGATCAAACTACACACTCAATCTACACACATATACAAATAAATAAAAAATCACATTTATTCTCACATTAAATATTAAATTCAAAACAAAATACATTTATATTGCTTGAACTTTTGCACCCTTTCCAACTGACAAAACTTTCAACCCTTCCTCCATTCCACAATCTACCAGTTACCATAGAAACACTTCAGGGAACACCTAACTCAGCACACAGGTGAAAAGTTCATCATATATTGTTGCAAATTAAAACAGCAAGTATGCTTCGCTTGAGAAGATACCAGCTTACGTTATGTAACGTTCTTTGCTAACACTTATTCTTAACCAATAAAAATCAGCCTTTTAAAACACAGAAACATTCATCGTAGCTTAGTGCAGAATATTCTCAAACAACTAATCAATCCTTTTCTTTTTTCAAAACTGCATGTTGTCCACCATTTTAGAAAAAAATCTCACTTTTCAAACTGCCACTTCATTTACAGAGACCTTCATAGTGCATCCAGACCTCTCTTCAAGATGCTTACAGTGTGGATTCCGAGCACCCCATCCCCCGGGGCTCAAATCTAACGTTGCGGACCGTGGGAACAGCCGCAAGGCCTCCACGATCCCAGCCGGCTCCCCTCTTCCTGCGGGAGCCGGCATTGCTATTCCTCACAGAGAGCAGCTTACATGCTTCCATTCTAATTTCAAACATGATTTCAACACTTTGTTATACATTTTATAAAATAATATAGTACTGCACGCTAAAGCAGAAAAGTCAGCACAATTATGATAGAATACAAAATAGAAAAAAATATATATACTTCAACACTCAACAAACTCGTAACCAGAGTACACAGTTTAATTTAAAAAAACACCCTACCACAACTAGTTTTTCAAACCCATTGTACAATAAAATGCGTCACAAAATAGGTCACATACATGGTGACTCTATAACATCACATAGAAAAAAGAAGGCCACTCTTGCGCTACCAGGAAAACACAACAAAAGTAGAAGGCCCAAACTTCCATTGTAGTGATATCTTAGTTGCAGGTCTAGTTGTCAGATCGACACACACACTCCCTCATGGCTGGTATACACCCACACCACACCCATTCAGCGCATCCGTCACTACACACGTGATCCTATCTATAAAAAAGACGGAGCGCACGTGTTGTACGCCATTTTAGACTTGTTCCCAAAGCACCAAACAAAGGACCCACTACCACATGAGCGGCCTCTTTGGTCACTGAGTTAGTAGTGCCCGAAGCAGTGAGCGGGTGAAGAACCTACGATAATGATGATGATGGGAGCACGAGTATGTCGTAAACCAAAGAGGTATCAAGACTCGGCAACACGTATAAGACTTCTTTGTTGGAGATCGTGACTACATCATGAAGAAACTCGTTTCCACAAAAGGTGAGCAGTGACACTTGAGTACGCATCAGAAGGAGTCAAAGGGTTGTAGTTAACTACATACAAAAATGCGACTTAATATTTTAGACGAACGCACTCCTATATAATGTATTATCTGACATATTGAATTTTTTTTCCCAATAGCAGTAACGTTTTTATAATCGCTGAAATGTCTGGAATATATTCACGCAACTCAGTTTATGATGACTAATCAAAATGTCCTTTTGTTTCCTTCAGCAAACATCCTTCAGAAACAACCACGGCCTATCGAGCAACAGCAATGGAATTGTCTGCAACAAATTGAATATACTTTAACGTATAGAAGCAGAGTTCAAGTTGAGTGGTGAACTCCGGTGGACGCACTGTTTATACAAGGTAAGCACAGCAGCCTACATTTACAATGCCTTCATAGCAATGCATTAGAAATAAATCGGCATATTTACAATGCCGTTATGCCACTTTTGCGTCAGTAACGCAGTAGGCACTTCCATATAGACACCACTTGAACGCGGCACTATAACAAGTGAAATGTTACAGGTACACTGCACTCGTAAAACTGTAGTGTTACCTTTATTTGTGAAAGGAGAGATGTCCATATTATCAAGCCTTGGCGACAAAATTATCGCCACTTTATCGGCAGGAAAGTGCCGCTAAAGTGGCGATAGTGGGTTTGATAATATGCTCTATGGAATTCCAATCGAAGCTCATGTTAGATGTGAAGGACATCTAACATGAGCTTTGATTGGAATTCCATAGAGCATATTACCTAACCCATTATCGCCACTTTAGCTGCACTTTCCTGCCGATAAAGTGGCGATAATTCTGTCGCCCAGGCTTGATATTTTGGCCCAGAGTGGTAGTGTAGAGCAGCTTCTCTGTAAAATCTATAATTACCTCCGAGCAGTGACAACAGATTGGTTACAACAGTCTGACAAACAGATCCACACTTTTAACATGGGTAAAGTGATGCAAGGAGCTAAAATGTCAACTCCAGACTCTGCGAGACAGTTTTAATATTCTTTTCTCTCTGTTTCTCTCTCTCTCTGTGACATCATTTCTCTTTCTCTCTTAAACTTATAGACACTGCTGTCTGCTTGGACGTGTAGAAGAACAGCCCAACTCAAGTTGTGAAACCAAGTGGCCGAAGCGTTTGGCCGCACTGTTTATAAAACAGTAAGCACAGAGGCCTAGATCTACAAAGCCTTCATTGCAAACCATTAGAAATAAGTCGGCATAACGGGCGTCAGTAACGCAGTAGGCACTTCCATATAGACACCACTTGAACGCGGCACTATAACAAGTGAAATGTACCGAGTACACTGCGCTCGTAAAACTGTAGTGTTACCTTTATTTGTGAAAGGAGAGAATGAGTAGTGTACAGCAGCTTCTCTGTGTAAAATCTATAATTACCTCCAAGCAGTGACAACAGATAGATTACAACAGTCTGACAAACAGATCTACAAGCTTATTATGCCACTTTTGAGTCACTTTTAACTTGGGTAAAGTGACGCAAGGAGCTTGTAAATCTACGTCTGACTTTTCAAGAAAAAATCTCAACTCCAGACACTGCGACATAGTTTTAATTTTGTTTTCTCTCTCTTTCTCTCTCTCACTCTCTGTGACATCATTTCTCTTTCTCTCTTAAACTTATAGACACTGCTGTCTGCTTGGACGTGTAGAAGAACAGCCCAACTCAAGTTGTGAAACCAAGTGGCCGAAGCGTTTGGCCGCACTGTTTATACAACGGTAAGCACAGAGGCCTAGATCTACAAAGCCTTCATTGCAACGCATTAGAAATAAGTCGGCATAATGGGCGTCAGTAACGTAGTAGGAACTTCCATATAGACACCACTTGAACACGACACTATAACAAGTGAAATGTACCGAGTACACTGCGCTCGTAAAACTGTAGTGTTACCTTTATTTGTGAAAGGAGAGAGTGCGTAGTGTACAGCAGCTTCTCTGTGTAAAATCTATAATTACCTCCGAGCAGTGACAACAGATAGATTACAACAGTCTGACAAACAGATCTACAATCTTATTACGCCACTTTTCTGTCACTTTTAACATGGGTAAAGTGACGCAAGGTGCTTGTAAATCTACGTCTGACATTTCAAGAAAAAATCTCAACTCCAGACTCTGCAAGAGAGTTTTAATGTTTTTTTCTCTCTCTTTCTCTCTCTCACTCTCTGTGACATCATTTCTCTTTCTCTCTTAAACTTATAGACACTGCTGTCTGCTTGGACGTGTAGAAGAACAGCCCAACTCAAGTTGTGAAACCAAGTGGCCGAAGCATTTGGCCGCACTGTTTATACAACGGTAAGGACAGAGGCCTAGATCTACAAAGCCTTCATTGCAAACCATTAGAAATAAGTCGGCATACCGGGCATCAGTAACGCAGTAGGCACTTCCATATAGACACCACTTGAACGCGGCACTATAACAAGTGAAATGTACCGAGCACACTGCGCTCGTAAAACTGTAGTGTTACCTTTATTTGTGAAAGGAGAGAGTGCGTAGTGTACAGCAGCTTCTCTGTGTAAAATCTATAATTACCTCCGAGCAGTGACAACAGATAGATTACACCAGTCTGACAAACAAATCTACAATCTTATTACGCCACTTTTCTGTCACTTTTAACATGGGTAAAGTGACGCAAGGTGCTTGTAAATCTACGTCTGACTTTTCAAGAAAAAATCTCAACTCCAGACTCTGCAAGAGAGTTTTAACGTTTTTTTCTCTCTCTCTCTTTCTCTCTCTCACTCTCTGTGACATCATTTCTCTTTCTCTCTTAAACTTATAGACACTGCTGTCTGCTTGGACGTGTAGAAGAACAGCCCAACTCAAGTTGTGAAACCAAGTGGCCGAAGCATTTGGCCGCACTGTTTATACAACGGTAAGGACAGAGGCCTAGATCTACAAAGCCTTCATTGCAACGCATTAGAAATAAGTCGGCATAATGGGCGTCAGTAACGTAGTAGGAACTTCCATATAGACACCACTTGAACACGACACTATAACAAGTGAAATGTACCGAGTACACTGCGCTCGTAAAACTGTAGTGTTACCTTTATTTGTGAAAGGAGAGAGTGCGTAGTGTACAGCAGCTTCTCTGTGTAAAATCTATAATTACCTCCGAGCAGTGACAACAGATAGATTACAACAGTCTGACAAACAGATCTACAATCTTATTACGCCACTTTTCTGTCACTTTTAACATGGGTAAAGTGACGCAAGGTGCTTGTAAATCTACGTCTGACATTTCAAGAAAAAATCTCAACTCCAGACTCTGCAAGAGAGTTTTAATGTTTTTTTCTCTCTCTTTCTCTCTCTCACTCTCTGTGACATCATTTCTCTTTCTCTCTTAAACTTATAGACACTGCTGTCTGCTTGGACGTGTAGAAGAACAGCCCAACTCAAGTTGTGAAACCAAGTGGCCGAAGCATTTGGCCGCACTGTTTATACAACGGTAAGGACAGAGGCCTAGATCTACAAAGCCTTCATTGCAAACCATTAGAAATAAGTCGGCATACCGGGCATCAGTAACGCAGTAGGCACTTCCATATAGACACCACTTGAACGCGGCACTATAACAAGTGAAATGTACCGAGCACACTGCGCTCGTAAAACTGTAGTGTTACCTTTATTTGTGAAAGGAGAGAGTGCGTAGTGTACAGCAGCTTCTCTGTGTAAAATCTATAATTACCTCCGAGCAGTGACAACAGATAGATTACACCAGTCTGACAAACAAATCTACAATCTTATTACGCCACTTTTCTGTCACTTTTAACATGGGTAAAGTGACGCAAGGTGCTTGTAAATCTACGTCTGACTTTTCAAGAAAAAATCTCAACTCCAGACTCTGCAAGAGAGTTTTAACGTTTTTTTCTCTCTCTCTCTTTCTCTCTCTCACTCTCTGTGACATCATTTCTCTTTCTCTCTTAAACTTATAGACACTGCTGTCTGCTTGGACGTGTAGAAGAACAGCCCAACTCAAGTTGTGAAACCAAGTAGCTGAAGCGTTTGGCCGCACTGTTTATACAACAGTAAGCACAGAGGCCTAGATCTACAAAGCCTTCATTGCAAACCATTAGAAATATGTCAGCCTAACGGGCATCAGTAACACAGTAGGCACTTCCATATAGACACCGCTTGAGCGCGGCACTATAACAAATGAAATGTACCAAGTACACTGCACTCGTAAAACTGTAGTGTTACCTTTATTTGTGAAAGGAGAGAGTGCGTGGTGTACAGCAGCTTCTCTGTGTAAAATCTATAATTACCTACGAGCAGTGGCAACAGATAGGTTATAACAGTCTGACAAACAGATCTACAAGCTTATTATGCCACTTTTCTGTCACTTTTAACATGGGTAAAGTGACGCAAGGGACTTGTAAATCTACGTCTGACTTTTCAAGAAAAAATCTCAACTCCGGACTCTGCGACACAGTTTTAATTTTCTTTTCTCTCTCTCTCTTTCTCTCTCTCACTCTCTCTGACATCATTTCTCTTTCTCTCTTAAACTTATAGACACTGCTGTCTGCTTGGACATGTAGAAGAACAGCCCAACTCAAGTTGTGAAACCAAGTGGCCGAAGCGTTTGGCCGCACTGTTTATACAACGGTAAGCACAGAGGCATAGATCTACAAAGCCTTCTTTGCAAACCATTAGAAATAAGTCGGCATAACGGGCGTCAGTAACCCAGTAGGCACTTCCATATAGACACCACTTGAACGCGGCACTATAACAAGTGAAATGTACCGAGTACACTGCGCTCGTAAAACTGTAGTGTTACCTTTATTTGTGAAAGGAGAGAATGCGTAGTGTACAGCAGCTTCTCTGTGTAAAATCTATAATTACCTCCGAGCAGTGACAACAGATAGATTACAACAGTCTGACATACAGATCTACAAGCCTATTACGCCAATTTTCTGTCACTTTTAACATGGGTAAAGTGACGCAAGGTGCTTGTAAATCTACGTCTGACTTTTCAAGAAAAAATCTCAACTCCAGACTCTGCAAGACAGTTTTAATGTTCTTTCTCTCTCTTTCTCTCTCTCTCTCTCTCTGTGACATAATTTCTCTTTCTCTCTTAAACTTATAGACACTGCTGTCTGCTTGGACGTGTAGAAGAACAGCCCAACTCAAGTTATGAAACCAAGTGGCCGAAGCATTTGGCCGCACTGTTTATATAATGGTAAGCACAGAGGCCTAGATCTACAAAGCCTTCATTGCAACGCATTAGAAATAAGTCGGCATAATGGGCGTCAGTAATGCAGTAGGCACTTCCATATAGACAACACTTGATTGCGACACTATAACAAGTGAAATGTACCGAGTACACTGCGCTCGTAAAACTGTAGTGTTACCTTTATTTGTGAAAGGAGAGAGTGCGTAGTGTACAGCAGCTTCTCTGTGTAAAATCTATAATTACCTCCGAGCAGTGACAACAGATAGATTACAACAGTCTGATAAACAGATCTACAATCTTATTACGCCACTTTTCTGTCACTTTTAACATGGGTAAAGTGACGCAAGGTGCTTGTAAATCTACGTCTGACATTTCAAGAAAAAATCTCAACTCCAGACTCTGCAAGAGAGTTTTAATGTTTTTTTCTCTCTCTTTTTCTCTCTCACTCTCTGTGACATCATTTCTCTTTCTCTCTTAAACTTATAGACACTGCTGTCTGCTTGGACGTGTAGAAGAACAGCCCAACTCAAGTTGTGAAACCAAGTAGCCGAAGCGTTTGGCCGCACTGTTCATACAACAGTAAGCACAGAGGCCTAGATCTACAAAACCTTCATTGCAAACCATTAGAAATATGTCAGCATAACGGGCGTCAGTAACGCAGTAGGCACTTCCATATAGACACCACTTGAACGCGGCACTATAACAAATGAAATGTACCAAGTACACTGCACTCGTAAAACTGTAGTGTTACCTTTATTTGTGAAAGGAGAGAGTGCACGGTGTACAGCAGCTTCTCTGTGTAAAATCTATAATTACCTATGAGCAGTGACAACAGATAGGTTACAACAGTCTGACAAACAGATCTACAAGCTTATTATGCCACTTTTCTGTCACTTTTAACATGGGTTAAGTGACGTAAGGGGCTTGTAAATCTACGTCTGACTTTTCAAGAAAAAATCTCAACTCCAGACTCTGCGACACAGTTTTAATTTTGTTTTCTCTCTCTCTCTTTCTCTCTCTCACTCCCTCTGACATCATTTCTCTTTCTCTATTAAACTTATAGACACTGCTGTCTGCTTGGACGTGTAGAAGAACAGCCCAACTCAAGTTGTGAAACCAAGTGGCCGAAGCGTTTGGCCGCACTGTTTATACAACGGTAAGCACAGAGGCCTAGATCTACAAAGCCTTCATTGCAAACCATTAGAAATAAGTTGGCATAACGGGCGTCAGTAACGCAGTAGGCACTTCAATATAGACACCACTTGAACGCGGCACTATAACAAGTGAAATGTACCGAGTACACTGCGCTCGTAAAACTGTAGTGTTACCTTTATTTGTGAAAGGAGAGAATGCGTAGTGTACAGCAGGTTCTCTGTGTAAAATCTATAATTACCTCCGAGCAGTGACAACAGATAGATTACAACAGTCTGACAAACAGATCTACAAGCTTATTACGCCACTTTTCTGTCACTTTTAACATGGGTAAAGTGACGCAAGGTGCTTGTAAATCTACGTCTGACTTTTCAAGAAAAAATCTCAACTCCAGACTCTGCAAGACAGTTTTAATGTTCTTTTCTCTCTCTTTCTCTCTCTCTCTCTCTGTGACATCATTTCTCTTTCTCTCTTAAACTTATAGACACTGCTGTCTGCTTGGACGTGTAGAAGAACAGCCCAACTCAAGTTGTGAAACCAAGTGGCCGAAGCATTTGGCCGCACTGTTTATATAATGGTAAGCACAGAGGCCTAGATCTACAAAGCCTTCATTGCAAACCATTAAAAATATGTCAGCATAACGGGCGTCAGTAACGCAGTAGGCACTTCCATATAGACACCACTTGAACGCGGCACTATAACAAATGAAATGTACCAAGTACACTACACTCGTAAAACTGTAGTGTTACCTTTATTTGTGAAAGGAGAGAATGCGTGGTGTACAGCAGCTTCTCTGTGTAAAATCTATAATTACCTATGAGCAGTGACAACAGATAGGTTACAACAGTCTGACAAAATGATCTACAAACTTATTATGCCACTTTTCTGTCACTTTTAACATGGGTAAAGTGACGCAAGGGGCTTGTAAATCTACGTCTGACTTTTCAAGAAAATATCTCAACTCCAGACTCTGAGAGACAGTTTTAATGTTCTTTTCTCTCTCTTTCTCTCACTCTCTGTGACATCATTTCTCTTTCTCTCTTAAACTTATAGACACTGCTGTCTGCTTGGACGTGTAGAAGAACAGCCCAACTCAAGTTGTGAAACCAAGTGGCCGAAGCGTTTGGCCGCACTGTTTATACAACGGTAAGCACAGAGGCCTAGATCTACAAAGCCTTCATTGCAAACCATTAGAAATAAGTCGGCATAACGGGCATCAGTAACGCAGTAGGCACTTCCATATAGAGACCACTTGAACGCGGCACTATAACAAGTGAAATGTACCAAGTACACTGCACTCGTAAAGCTGTAGTTTTACTTTTATTTGTGAAAGGAGAGAGTGCGTAGTGTACAGCAGCTTCTCTGTGTAAAATCTATAATTACCTCCGAGCAGTGACAACAGATAGGTTACAACAGTCTGACAAACAGATCTACAAGCTTATTACGCCACTTTTCTGTCACTTTTAACATGGGTAAAGTGACGCAAGGAGCTTGTAAATCTACGTCTGACTTTTCAAGAAAAAATCTCAACTCCGGACTCTGCAAGACAGTTTTAATGTTCTTTTCTCTCTCTTTCTCTCTCTCACTCTCTGTGACATCATTTCTCTTTCTCTCTTAAACGTATAGACACTGCTGCTTGCTTGCACATGTAGAAGAACAGCCCAACTCAAGTTGTGAATTCCACTGGCTGAAGTGTTCGGCCGAAAGGTTTATACAACGGTAAGCACAGAGGCCTAGATCTACAAAGCCTTCATTGCAATGCATTACAAATGAGTCGGCATAACGTGCATCAGTAACGCAGTAGGCACTTCCATATAGACACCACTTGAACGCGGCAGTATAACAGAACTGAAATGTAAGAGGCACACTGCACACGTAAAACCGTAGAGTTACCAAAACTTGTAATGCTTCAGCTCATTTACTCACATCTACATAATTCTAAACTTTAGATTACCAATCGGACATCTTTTGAAGTCCATTTAACAATTTGTTTATAATATTGTTTGTTGTTAAAGTTATTTTTCTAGTTGCTTCTATTATAGTTATAATTGAGTTTCGTTTACATTTATTGTTTTAATAAAAGTTAATTAAGAAAAACTACATACTTCTTTTATTTTGTGGGGGGGTATGACGGTCCCCAATAAAAATAATGTTGAAATACTATAGTAAGATATTCAAGAGTAGGATTGAAAACTACTGAGTTGTAAGTAACAGACATAATAAAAATAACAGTGAAAAACTACTAAAATGGCGGTGGACGGAGTATGTAATCAACGTTTGGCGCCTTGGCACTACCTTTCAAATAAATATAGAAAAAATATGATTAACAATATATATCACAAAAGTACAGTAGCGGATGACACACACGACCCGGGAAAAGAAAGCGACAAATTTACTACCTGAAATAAAGAAAGGTATGCTTGTTGAACTTGAAGAAAAAGAAAAAAATGTGGTCTTCAAAACGAGTCTGCGCATGCGTGGAGAGTACAACTGGTACAAAAAAAAGGGAAACTTTTACATACTATAATAGAAATGAAGGGGCATATTATCAACAAAAGGCGATACATTATCGCCGCTTTTATCGGCAGGAAACTGCCGATAAAGCGGCGATAATGGTCTTGATAATATGCCCATGTGAATCACCAGAGCAGCCCAGGTTAACATCAGAACCTGGGTTGCTATGGGAATTTTACTAGGGCCATTTGCTCTTTTTTTTTAGCAGTAAACTTAGGTGCATAATACCAAGTACCGGTGTTAAAATTATCGCCGTTTTATTGGCAGTAAACTGCCGCTAAAACGGCGATAATGAGCTTGATAATACAGCCTTGTTATTTCCCATAGAAGCCCATGTTAACACCAGAACATAGGCTTCTATGGGAATTAACAAGGACATATTATCAAGCCCACCCTCCCAACATTAATATAAAAAAACAGACAATGCAGGTACCCGAACCTTGAAGGTCATTTTACATATTACTGCCCTAGAAAGGTGGCGTTCCCCGCGGCGTGGACGGGGAGAGAGAGAGAGAGAGACCTCAAAACATTTTTTTTTTTTAAAAACACGAGGGGTGCGGCTCCCCGAGACTGCGGGGAGCAGGACCGTAACCCCCCCGCATACTTCAAAATAAGACCAGAGGAGTGCTGTTCCCCAGTGCTCGGGGCACCTTACAAGCCCCCATTATGCAAACAAATTGCCCCCGTCATTTGTCCCCCCGGGACCTATTGAATAAAACGGACTTCTAGTTTTTTTCACCTTTTCCACCGCGTACAAATACTGCACGAGTACCCCACCATTTTTTATTTTAAAAAAAAATACAAATTGAGCCTAAACATCCATGTACCACCCCCTGACCAAGACTGTAGGGTCAGAATATTTCTACTTATGGCGGCCAAAAGCGGTAGAAAAGGGGGTGGTGATGGACGGAGCATCTGAATCAATCAAACACTCACACCCAGTCAAAAGATCTGGGTTTAATCCATCACCGTTCTTTAGCCCACTCTGCCACCCCAGTTCAGACATGGCTATATGCAAATCAGTCTGACCCTGTGCCTCATGGGAACAGTCCAGCCCGAACTGCCAAGCCATGTCTTCCCTGGACCGGAAACAAGCTTCCGAGGACCGGTTTCTGGCATTCCAGCCGTCTTCAGCCCGGCTTGCTTGAATCCAGTGGCAAAGTGAGCAAGGGACTTACGTCTGAGCATACCCTGCCACACTTATGGCGGCCAAAAGCGGTACAAAAGGGGGTGGTGATGGACGGAGCATCTGAATCAATCAAACACTCACACCCAGTCAAAAGATCTGGGTTTAATCCATCACCGTTCTTTAGCCCACTCTGCCACCCCAGTTCAGACATGGCTATATGCAAATCAGTCTGACCCTGTGCCTCATGGGAACAGTCCAGCCCGAACTGCCAAGCCATGTCTTCCCTGGACCGGAAACAAGCTTCTGAGGACCGGTTTCTGGCATTCCAGCCGTCTTCAGCCCGGCTTGCTTGAATCCAGTGGCAAAGTGAGAAAGGGACTCACGTCTGAGCATACCCTGCCACACTTATGGCGGCCAAAAGCGGTACAAAAGGGTGTGGTTATGGACGGAGCATCTGAATCAATCAAACACTCACACCCAGTCAAAAGATCTGGGTTTAATCGATCACCGTTCTTTAGCCCACTCTGCCACCCCAGTTCAGACATGGCTATATGGAAATCAGTCTGACCCTGTGCCTCATGGGAACAGTCCAGCCCGAACTGCCAAGCCATGTCTTCCCTGGACCGAAAACAAGCTTCCGAGGACTGGTTTCTGGCATTCCATCACCCCCCCCCTTTTGTACCGCGTGTAATTCCGTTCAGGCGTTCGGGCAGTAGCCCTGGCTAAAGGTCCCTATGGAAAATTGCAAGGGGAAAACACGTTTTGGGACCCCCTTTTTTCTCGGCCCCCTACTTGACGAATCACCTCCAAACTTTCAGGGATGGAGCGGAAGCAAGCAGGCCATTTTCTTGGAGAAATTCACGAAGATTCGGCCACCGGCGCCAAAGTTATTCCAAATAGAATGTTGTGGATTTCCTATGGAAACTAGGTCCTAACTATAACTACCTACTGGCGACCGCCAGTAGGTAATGTGTGTGTGTATTTGTATCTATGTTTAAATCTGTATGTATGTATTATTTACAGCCCTGTTGAAGGTCAAGACACCTTGAACGAATTGCATTGGCTGGATGTTTTTATTTATCGGATTTCCCCACTTTGAATAATGGATCTGAATAAAGCAGGAATTTGCATAATGGACCAAGAGACTCATTAATTATTCTGTTTATGGGTGCACGATTCCACTCTTTGTTCTGTCAAGATTTCTTCTTGATTTGCAATAGTGCCATACAACGGCAGCTATTTGAAGAGGAGTGCACCGTGCCATACAATTTTGAATTATATGTGAGGTGCAGTAGGGAGATCCGCCATTGATTTTTTGCTTTTCTCTAAATATGTACATTTACCCCCCCACCCAAAGGAAAAGGAAACTTAGCCCATAACACTCCATAAATTGCATTAAATACCAACAATCTTACCTTCACCTAACACTAACTCATAACTACTCTCAAACTACACTTAAGAACATCTAAAGTAAGTAAATGAAAAATATGCAACAATGAATAGAGGGACTATACAAGTGGTGAAGATCATTACATTTGGGGGCTCAGAAGGGGAGCCCCAGAGCACCCTAGCTCTGGGGCTGGGTGGGTGTTCATCTCCGAAATGTCACTTTCAACTTGAGCCAATCTAACATTGAGGTGCAAAAGACATCTACGGACCCTGTTGGTGTACCCAAGGACCTGTGTCCGTGGTGCAGCTAGCAGTGATGCAGTGCCTAGGGGGGGCCAGGTTGTGAGGGGGCATCTGGTTGCATACCTGAGGCTGGTGCAGCAGGATGGACCGGTGGTGTTTGTCTGGGAGCAGCAGTTTGGTGATGACGTTTGGAACCATGACTGACACCTGAAGGGCCTGGCATTTCTTCTGTGTCCCTCTGATGAGTTGAAGATGCAGGCAGGGCATAATTACAACCTGATAGTAATACTGACATGTCAATGTATGGCATTGGACATAGCAAGGGCGGAGTAGAGTCACAACATTAGCAGATTAGCAGAGTTCAATGGTGGTGTGGACACAGACTCCGAGACAAGGAGACAGCTTGACAGGTCCATTGCAGAGCCAGGCCAAAACTTTCCAACAAAGACATAGGGTACACATGTTGAAATAGTGGCAAACCACTAAGCACAACTGTGTCACTCATGTATAACACTATAACAAATCAATGTACATCAATTCACCAACAAGCTGGATGTGTCTACAGAGCTACACATCCATGATTCATGCTGTATACATCAACTATAGACATCTGAACAAATGTAGATCAGAAAATCTGCTTATTTTGAGACAATGGGGAATATTTACCAGGAAGTGTTGCAGCACCTTGTTAGCCAGCTTGGCATCATGCTATGCTCTGCCACTATGCAAAAGCAGAGCTGCCATTAAGGAGATCATAGTGTGGCAGCACTGCATTTCCCCTTGGCGGGTGCAAAAGACATCAGGCTACCACCAACACAGGCACAATAGTGCAAGGGTGTCTGCGTTGACCCAACAATTGTTTCTGTGCTGTAAGGCTCACCTTCGTGTACATGGAGAATCAATAGTCTTTTGCTGTTTCCATGTACGCTGCACAAAGCAGTACACATAGGAACAACAGAGATGATGAGAAAAAACTGTCCTCAGAATTGCGCATTTTTACGTACTTTTTTGCCAGGGTCTTACAAATTACGCAGTCCACCATATTCATGCTGGGTTTGTAGATAGGGGCCATACTACTCAAAAATGGACTTTGCAGGGTGACATTGCCCACCACTTGCACCCAACATATGGTATTAAAGGGGGTCTTAAGCACATGTGGGCGTTAATCAGAGGTAAGTGGCTTAACACTGCCTTGTGACTAAGGCTAAGCTAATCTTGCTACCACAATGTTGTGCCAACTAATGTTGCGGAGGCAATGGTGTCCTTGTAATACATACCAACATGTCAAAGATACACTAGATTTGAAGCAAGACAGTAACTATTGTCCAGAATCGAATGTGGGCACCTAACTATCTCTTACAGTTATGATGACTCATCCAAAGAAGGTATGACTCTGGCTCATGCTACATATCCTAATTTCTCACTTACACCAGTTCTCATCTTGTGTATGAGACTGACTCTTTGGACTAATACCTGTCAAGGACCAGTGGTGCTCCAATGAACTGATCATCAGTGACAGCTATCTTAGTCCACGGTGTACATGAATTCCATGTCTACTCATACCTACCACCAACATCATTCACGTTTCCTTCTCTGTATGTATACTCTGGAATCCACCTGCATGGGCTGGAGTGACATACCTCTTTTGAAGTTCTGGACTCAGTGAAAGTGTTAGTGTAACTTCACAAATTTCAATGACTATATTAGTCAGTCGAGACTCACAAATATCATTTCAGGTAGCTGTAGCCATGCAATGTGTGCCTAAGCTGCCACATACACATGATGCAATACAAACACGGCATCTACACTTTTGCAATTGGACATGAATTCACACCTGATATCATGATATTATGCAAATTGCTGGCCCATTGTGTGACAGTTGCATACAGCATTTATCTTGGCATGAGCATCCACAGCCACAGCATTTAAATAAAAAGAACATTTGGAACACAATAGATACCCTAGGATCAAACAGCTGATGAAATATATTTCAGATGGGCACCCTTTGAAAATGAATGTTGTAGGTATCGACATACAAAAATCTTGGCAAATCGGCTCTGACATGTTGCTAATGTATTTTGGCTAAAAAGGTGCCATGATGATGTGCAAACCCTAGTTTTCATGCACAACAGTATCCTTTTGCTTTGGCTATCACCATCGCAGGCCCCCTTGCACATTTGTGGCAGAGTGCCTACATGTTTGGGATGCTTTGAAAATGCTCAATGACAAGGTGAAACCCAGTAATAAGCAGGGTATTTGCTAATACTGTGTAGTGATGAATTGAACAGACTGAGGATGTACAACATTAAGCCAAGAAGGCAAATACTGTGCTCCATCACAACATCATAAATATGTGCATACATCTTAATTTACTGCTGCCTCATCACACGAGAGGTGAGCTCCATGTATTACACACCCCGACTGTGTTCAACTATATACAGGAGCATTCCCAATACAACTTCACTTCTTACAAAAATCAACTTAGATGAGGAAGGCACTCACTAGTGGCATGTGGGTCCATGAAGTTATCTATGTCCCCCAGAGTTATCAATTGTCTTACAGCTATGAGACAAGTAAAAACATGAATTTGTATTAGACATGAGGTTTCACAGGTATCATGTTCATTGTCGAATTCATCTACATTCAGTTGGATGGGCTGTAACAGTTCTGTCTCTGTTCATGTTGCATGCATGAAGGGATCTGCTTTGCCTGTCTGACACACAACAGATGCCCATTGCAGCCCTGTGGACTACAAGACAATCCTGGAGTTATACATGATCATTTTGCACACACAACTTGAGTGACACATTCACAAGGCACCATTTCCAGCCACAACGTTATTTTCAAGAAGTTGGGTAGTCAATATGTGCTTAGCGTATTTCACAATGGTGTGTTCAGTCAATTAACGTGGTTTGATCCCGCATTGTGCATAAGGCCGACATTGGGAACTGTTAACAAAATGCTTAGAGCCTTGGGCAATGGGATAGATCAGTTAGTCCATCAGGTTGAGTGTTTTGCCATATGTGCTGCATTCTGCTGCTCAAATAGGCCCTTAGTGCACATTGCAAGTCTTCATACACAAATCTCCTTATCCACTATCTTTGTATACTGCACTGCGCAGCACACCGCGAAACCTGATACAGCACATCATGATTTTTTATGTTCAGGAGTGAACGCATTTCTGCACATGGTCAATCATTCACATCAACAAAGGCACACTTGCACAATGGTGCAAGTGTGATTGTGTTGGAGCTAGACAGCTTTGCATTAGTAAAAAATAGATGGCATCCTCCTTTAGCCTTTATTACATTCCGTCACTGACTACAATTGTTGACAGAGAAAACACACTGGGGCCGATTCACATAACTAATCTGGGATAAAATCCTAAACCTACTACTTTTGGTATTCACAGAAGGCATTTAGTAGTAGTAAAGATATGATTTTGCCTTAAGTTAGGATTTTGTCTTAAGTTAGGATTTTTTCTTAAATTAGGGTTTTGTCTTAAGACCAAAACTTAAGACAAACTTAAGTTTAACTTAAGTTTAATTTAAAGAAAAAATCCTAACTTAAGACAAAATCCTAACTTTACTACTACTAAATGTCTTCTGTGAATATCAAAAGTCGTATGTCTCAGATTAGTTCTGTGAATCGGCCCCAGTGAGATTAAATGAATATTTGTCATACACATATCACCTTTCCTGCCAACTATGATTCCCAGGTGATCCAAGAGGTCTCTCTCACGTCCCACACAATCCTGACATCTTGTGTTTCCATTGGTGGACAGTGCTGTCCACCCCGAAGATCTGCATTATGTGGTTGCATAAGTGCTCCCACCTCACTTTCCAGACCTGGACATCATAGCCTTGCAGGACCCGTCCGACACTTCTCAACATCAGTGGTAAGAAAAACTTAACAAGCCGGAGGAAATCCCCCAATGTGCCCTCTGACATCCTGCCCTCCCTACTCACACCCAGCCTCTCCAGACACATAATTAAACCTATTATAGCAAAATAAAGCCAAGTACAATTCCCAAAAACCTTAAGAACACAAATATAGCCCTTGGACAGACACCCTGCAAGATCAACAAGGCACATACAATGCGTAAAGACTAAGACACAACACTTAACAGGGAGACTAGGGACAGTATGCCAGACAGAAAACCATTCTCTTCCACAACAACACCAGCACACAACTCCAAACACCTCCACTACTCTCCACAGACACTGACAGTGTGGTTCAAAGAGAAAGTGAAAGTGTACAGTACTCCTCCATGACAAAGGATGCAGACTGACATCACTTGCTGGGCATTTGCGGCACCTTTTTAGACTCAGTGAAAAAATGTATCGCTTAAGTGTTGATGTGGCAAATCTTTTAACGCTAAGTGCTAGTTGATCATCAGATGTACCATATTTCATGATATTGCATGACTAATAACACCGTATGGTTATGGGATGTGATATGTGTTTTGTAGGTGACTTCAGTCATTCTGGAATGTCATTATATCAGTAATCCAGAGCTATCATCATGCACTTGTTCTTCACATTGATGCCTATCCACATCTAGTCATGTGTGATTGTAAATACATGCATCAGTGGGAGTCATAATGGTTAGCATAGGTTGTATGTGTGACTACATATGTGAGTGTCACATTACAGATTGCTGTGATGCATGTACCTGTTTAACGGGCTTGCAACACACATGAACATGAGCAACAGGCATTCACTAATTAAATTGCTGATTTATGATGCAGCATACAATTTGAAGGCTTGATGACAGATTCACATTTGAGGATTTGCTTAGATGGAGGTAAAGATGTGCGCATGTACGACAGGCTGTGCAAAAGCATCCATGGGCATGATTTTATGAGATTGTGGTACGCATTTGAGAGGTTGCAAAGCTAAAAATATTTTTGGACCGTGTCTATCAACCAAACCCATTGTCATGTTAGCGACGTATGTACAATATGTACGGATCAGCTTGTGTCAGACACATTTGCCGATCAGTCCAGCGTGACAGTGAGGCACATCTTGAAGCTAGGAGGGAAAATGATATGACAGCTGGACAGGTAGCCGACAAAATAGTTGATGTGAGTAAGTACTGCATCACTTTCCAGCTTCTGAAGGCTACAAGAGCTCATAGAGACACTTCTGATGATGTTACAAGAAATGTATGCACCAGAATGCAGAATGGAGCAGCCATGACCAAAATATGCAGAGGTCAGCAAGCCACACAAAGTCATGTACAAACATGTTGAAGACCCAGAGTCCCAGGTTGACAGGACATTGTTGGCTGAAAACAGCAATGCAGCACTTTACTCAGGGCACTCCTTGCAACAGCATGGCATCCAATGCCAGGAAGCACAGACAGTTCACATGGACTGGAGACCATAAGGTGCTTTAGTATGGGACCCGGAATGGTTGACACAGGTACTGCAGAGTTACTGTAGAATGATAAAGGTGGTGCCTGCATCATGCACAAGCCTGTGGGCCCTGGCTATAGACATTGATGCATCAGCAATAAGCCTTACCTGGTGGCAACGTCTGACATGTCATATGTAGACACATTGCTGACATTAGAAGCCCGCATTGTGCACCTTGTAGTGGTGGACAATCAAGGTGCTCCTGATCGGGAACAAAGGGTAGTCTGCATTGCATGATACTCACCAACACTACACTGGGGTGACAGGGGAGACATCCTATTTTGTGCTGTGCCTCTCAACATCATTGTGCCAGAATAGGTTGTTCTGCCCATTAGCTGCAGAGGGTAATGCCCATGACCTTGAAACGTTTTGTGTGGCAAGGGGACCTGTGACTACGCAACTAAGAGATGGTTGGGTCTGGAGCAAAGGAGGCACAGGGGTGGTATCTGGTCAAACGCTCTGGCCACACTGCTTGTGCCACCCAGATTTCCATGAGCAATGTGGAACATGTAATCTACTTGCTAAAGTTGGCATTCAGGCGGCAACCGGGAGGTGCAGCCTTTCCTCACCCCATGTTTATGAGCTCCTGGGTATACAGTGGATTTCCTTGGTGCTATCCAGATGAGGCTTTCTGTCTAGCATACACTTGACTGGAGGAGAGGGGCTGGTTGGCCACACTGGACTGCAACACATGTCATGCATGGTGCCTGGTCTTCTAGTGCAACAATGTGTGTTAAATAGTATTTTGTACATTCCTTGAAAGCTACAACCATATGTGACATGGCCAATTCATTTTAGATGTATGGTAGTATTTGTGTTCAACAGTACCTGCAGATGTTGGGATATTTGGCATGGTGGAGTTGTGATTAATCCCTAGGTTACACGCATCATGCAATTGGCATTTGTAAAATTATAGTGGCTGTCCAGTGAGAGGCGATGCAACTTCATGGTGCTACCATTTCTTTGTGGTCTGTCTTACCCAATACAGTGACCATTCCTAATGTAATTGTTTGTATGTTACTTGCATGTTTTGGCTGTCCATATTGTTTTCCCTGTTGCACTTCACTCATGAGTATGTCGTAGCTATGTCTTGGGTGTGTCAAAACAGAATAAGTGTAATGGGATGAGGATATAGACAGTGCTCCACATTCATTGCCAAGCCATACTCATGTTGTTGTACATGTGTCATCACATCAACACTTTCTGACCATTGCATTGCCATGTCTACACTCCTCCATACACGTAATTGATTGCTGATGCCTTGCTAGATGTCCCATGGCTGACCTATGTGTAATTGTTTGTGGGTATGAAACTACAGCATTGTTAGAACAGTGTTCGTGATGCAAGACGTGCGTATTTGTCATTACAGTGACAAATGTGTCAGCTAGCAAATTAGTGTCACTTGCTAATATTGAACGGATGGGTATGTTTGTTGTTGAAAGCATTCCCGCCACTGTATTGTTACATCCATAAGTCTGGCTGTACGATCCTTTATATCTTCATCCTCCACACCTGCAAGTTGATCCAGTCCCCTACTGTAATGTAATTTTGTGACTTTTGCCTTTTACCTTTTTTTCCCGTGGCACAGAATACACAGGGATGTTGTGTTAACAAAATTTAGATTGATTAGGACTGTGTGGCCCCAGCTACACTGATGCATCAGACACACATTGTATGTTCTTCTACGCTCTTGTGTAGAAACGGATCTGAGTGTGCTGAGGAGAACACACAACATGCCCTTTTTAAGTTTCAGTGAGAAAACATATGCAGTCAGAAGTTCAGATGCTTCAAATTTTGTTCCATTCACAGTCTTACTTTATTTGGTATCATATTCCCTGCTAGGTAAGTGATCTGAGTCACACTGTTGTTTTGCTGATGTTACTTTACATGATTGTTCCTCTTCTGAAGTCACAAACCAAGCCTACAATACATTGTTGTAGTGATATAATTCTGGATGATGGCATCCTTCCTTGAGGTTGCAGCTGTAGAAGCTGTGGGTTATCTTGCATCGCCTTCTTCATCCTGCCCATCCTTCGGATTGTCCAGCTCTCCCTGGTCTTCTGGCAGAGGCGTGTTGGTCTGTAGATATTGCACCAAATACAGCACACCAGTATTATTTTGCAGACCAGTTCAGGCCTATACAGGAGTCTTTCCCCCGAAATGTCACGGCAACGGAACCTGGATTTGAGGACTCCAAAGTTCTGTTCCACGATGGCCCTTGTGCATCCCAGTGTCACATTATAGTCTCTCTGGGCCTGTGTGTGGGGCATTTTTATGGGGGTTATTGCCCATGGTGACAGTGCATATCCTTGATCAGCTTGAACGGAAAATGAAGAGAGGTGTCTATTAGTATTTTGGCCTGATGTGTTTGCAGGGAAGGTGTTTTTATTTTGTGTCCATTGTGCCGCTTTGTACTTTCTACTTCAACGTGTTGTGGTACATGCAATTGACCTACATCGCTGAGATTGAATTGCCTATAATTCACAGCCTACACTTCACTATGATGCCATTGGTCAGGTCCTATGTAATACCTCCATGCTGTAACTGTCAGGATGTATGGGTACCTCAGTACACCTTGTGGGTTGTTTACAAGCGCCTTGCACCAATGGTATATCACTTTTGCACATATTGTTAATGATGCACCGGTGGTGCAAGAGCTTGTGAAAGAGCCCCCTTGACTTTTTGCACATTAGTATGTATGTGCAGCAGCAATATCCATCATTGTGAGTTATTGTACAGAGGACTGCTGGCTTCTGGAAGTACTTGAATGCTAAATGTTGTACTTTTTGTTGATTAATTGCAACCCCCATACAGCCCAGGTTGGGTACTGTTTGAGACGCAGAAGCAAGATGATGCATTCAACCCAGATCTGTGACTGGGGGTGAGTGTCTGAAAAGTTTCAGTGCTCTGTCCATCATCTCTTCGTGTTTGCTTTGTTTGCCCTAAGTTGGCCAGGTATGCCCGGACATGGGTCCCTTGCTCACTTTGACACTGGATTCAAGCTAGCCTGGCTGATGAAGAGTGTTACCCTGAAACTGGTCACAGGATACTTATTTCCGGTCCAGGGAAGACATGGCTTGGCAGTTCGGGCTGGACTGTTCCCTTGAGGCAAAGCGTCAAGACTGATTTGCATATAGCCAGGTCATATAGCCAGGTCTGAACTGGAGTGATGAAGTGAGCTAAAGAACAATGATGGATTCAACCCAGATCTGTGACTGGGGGTGAGTGTCTGAAACTTTTCAGTGCTCTGTCCATCATCTCCTTGTGTTTGCTTTGTTTGCCATAAGTTGGCAGGATATGCCCAGACGTGGGTCCCTTTCTCACTTTGCCACCGGATTCAAGCTAGCCTGGCTGATGAAGGGTGTTTCCCCCAAACCAGCCCCAGGATGGTTGTTTCCGGTCCAGGGTAGACATGAATTGGCAGTTCGGGGTGGACGATTCCCGCAGCGTTAAGATTGATTTGCAATCTGAACTGGGCGGCAAGGTTATCTAAAGAACGATGATGGATTCAACTCAGATCTGTGACTGGGGGTGAGTGTATGAAAAGCTTCAGCGCTCTGTCCATCATCTCCTTGTGTTTGCTTTGTTTGCCCCAAGTTGGCAGGGTATGCCCAGACGTGGGTCCCTTGCTCACTTTACCACTGGATTTAAGCTAGCCTGGCTGATGAAGGATGTTACCCTGAAACCGGTCCCAGGGTGCTTGTTTCCATTCCAGGGAAGATATGGCTTTTTCAGTTTGGGCTGGACTGTACTCATGAGGCACAGGGTCAAGACTGATTTGCATATAGCCAGGTCTGAACTGGAGTGGCGAAGTGAGCTAATGAACAACGATGGATCCAACCTAGATCTGTGACTGGGAGTGAGTGTCAGAAAAGTTTATGCGCTCTGTCCATCATCTCCTTGTGTTTGCTTTCTTCGCCCTAAGTTGGCAGGGTATGCCCAGACGTAGGTCCCTTTCTCACTTTGCCACTGGTCCAAGCTAGCCTGGCTGATGAAGGGTGTTACCCCAAAACCGGTCCCAGGATGCTTGTTTTCGGTCCAGGGAAGACATGGCTTGGTAGTCCGGGCTCGACTGTTCCCATGAGGCACAGTGTCAAGACTGATTTGCATATAGCCAGGACTGAACTGGAGTGTGGAAGTGAGCTAAAGAATGATGATGGATTCAACCCAAATCTGTGACTGGGAGTGAGTGTCTGAAAAGTTTCAGTGCTCCGTCCCTCATGTTTTTGTGTTTGCTCAGAAGCGCTGCTACCTGGTGCACTCTACTTACTGGTACATGTCAAGCCAACGCACATGACAAGCCAACGCACATGACACATTCATGTCCTTGGGCATATGGTAACTTTGAATCCGCTTGAATGCGTGCTGGGGGCTGCACATGTAAATTGCCATGTGTGGTCCCACACAACACACATGTATTTGTCTACATTTGTGCAACTGGTATTAATTTTGCACCCGAGTACAATGTGCTACATGTGCATTCTCACATAGTTTGCTGCATGATTGGGTAACTTGACGTGTGTGGTGTGTTCATTTTGTACTTACCAACAAGCAGTCCATTCTATAGATGCCATTGTGGAATGGCTGGTTGATGACAGATTGGCCAAAAATGTAAGAATCATGCACACTGCCTGGATACTTGGCGACAACATTGATGAACACTCGTAGATGGCCAAAAATGTACTGCGCATTCATCGAGTATGTGTGCTTCCTGTTATGGTATATGAGTGTAGAGTCCACAGAAGCCAAAAGTTGTACATGGGGGCAGTCGATTGCCCCCAACACATGCAGAAAGCCAGCAATGGCACAGAAGCCTTGCTTGCGCAGTGTTGGGAAAGCATAGATGCTGTGGCGTCATGCTGATAATGGCATCCAAGACAGTGGTGAGGAACCTGGAGAAGGATTGTTGGGATATTCCGGCTACTCCTGCATCAGTGGGTTGCAAGGTACCTGAGGCCAACATGTGCATCAGAGCAAGTAGCTTTGCCTGCGAAGGGATGTTACAGTGCACTGGGATGTGGCCAGCAACCTTGCCGCTATCTGGTTGAGTAGGCGTCGAATGGAGAACATTTTAGCCTGTAATGAGCTATCACCTCCTCTGGCCGGAGGTGTATGAGGGTGATCCTTTGGTGGTAGACCCGCTCTCTTCTGCAGTGCTGCCTCTGTGGTGGTGGTGTTGGTCTTCTTGAGGCTCCAAGTTGCAAGAGTAGTACCTCCATGGCGTCATTGAGGTTGCCAAAGAGGGTCTGGGATTGTCTTCCTTATATACAGGTGTGTTTCCACCATTTTTAAGACCAGGCAAGCCTTGATGTTAAACAATTGCTTCTAACTGCACTTAGCAGCAGTTTTGGGGGGTTGTTGACATATGGGAATTTCATTATAAATATAGCAAAGTGTGTTTAGCTGCAGTTTTTTAACGGGAACGCCTGCCTTGTATCTAATTTTCATTAAGTACCGCTAACAGAAGTGGTGATCCTGAAAATTCATGTTTACGCTGGAAAAGTGCAGCTAACTGAAGTTAGTGGCAACTTGTAAATAAGGCAATAAAAAAAGCCACCAATATGGCAAAAAAATTACTCTACAGCTGCGTTAAGAACTTGTAAATATGCCCCAGAGTTTTGGGAATGGAACATATTTTTTCCATTTAAATATTCAGAAAATGCTAACAGTTTGATCAAGCAGCAAATATTCCATCATAAAATAATCCTTAAAAACGTGTATTGCAAAACATTTGCCTTTTTATTTTCTAATTTACCTATCATTTGGGTAGCCAGCATTTCCCTCTTTGTGAAGCAGACATTTTGTTAATTTCCCTTTTCCAACTTTAGATTGTGACACCATAAATGTAGGCCTATGTTCATCAACCTTTCTCAGATTCCCCTTTCATTTTTCTACTTCCTATTTTTCCAGGAATACTTATTCATCTAATTCTCCAACTTCTTTCCCATGCTCTCCAGCACCGCATTGCATAAGAAATAAAACATACCTATTTTTGAACTGGGGTGTGTTGCTTTGCCAACAGCTTAACATTTAATACCTGATCTATTGATAACATAATCAATAGATTTTTTTGCTTGATATTGATCAGCGCATTTCAGAAACCTCTGATGCCAACGTTTTTATGAATGACAAAATTAGCTTGTTAAAGAAACTGAACTGTAAACTTCCTTTCAGTCAATTTTATATAAGTGCATTATTATTCTGAATTGTCACACTTGGAAGTCTCAGAAAAAACATTTTAAACCAAAAAGGAAATTGTGTGATTCTATGCTTTTCTGCCACTCTCCAAAATATACTGTTGCAGACTTAGACATTTTGTTCAATCCCTTTCATTGACCCTCGAACTAAAACTTCATACATTTTGTTAGATTTCTTTTTTTAGATTTCTTTAAAAATATATATTTTTATAATGATTTCTACTGTTGATTGCATTATTTTACACTAGTGCACTTCTCATCATCAAATATTACTTCCTTTACATATGCATTTAAAGACCTCCAAAGGAGATTCCAAAATGCTGAAACGTATTCAGAAATAGGCCTTTTATCTCACTTGTATGAGTTGTTTATTGAATTGCATCTCCAAATGCAGCACGATCTGTGATCCTAAATACCCAATGTTCTTATCCTCAGACTAGGCATTCTCATTACCATTGAGATTTTTCTATTATTAGGAACACAGTGCCTTTATAGTTAGCCCAGAAGATCAGCTTCATGTTGAAATCTTCAATGAGAACTGTAACTGTTTGGCACACCCCCAAACAAAGCAATTCTACCTGCATCCTTGACACAAAATAAGAATTTGTCACTTTTGTCTTGAGTGTATCTATTGCTGGACTCATTTCATGGTCCAAGAATCCAATCATTTTGTGTGATAGTTCTTGTATTGCCATAGAACCTCCTATTCTATTTGATCAGTTATTTAGAGTATAAGGTGCAACGTGTTGCTTTTTCAAACACCTGTGTGATGTAAGACAACTTGGAGTTTCCTGTGCTCTATACCTGGTAACGTATAGCAGGTTTCCCAAGGACTTTTTTTGTGAGCTTACCAAATTCTCACACTTACGAACCAGGAGTCCGCAAAGTGAAAAAAACACTTGAGAGGATATAGTCATGAAAAGGATGGTACATTTATGATAATTCAATAGGAAGGATGTGCCTGTGATGTGTTTACTTAGAGAAGAGGAACAGCATTTAACACTTTTTAGAGCTAATTATAAGGTCTGGTCTTTACATCCCTTTAACACAGGCTGACCTTCTTTGATATACTGAACAGGACACCATCTGATTACTAGAACACCACTGAAATATACAAAGAGGCAGCTTGTTTTTTATGTCTGCGATAAAGCAATAAAAGCTGTAGGACTTGGCCTTTTTGGCTAAAGCTCCCTAAACATTTTGCTTTCCCCTAGACTGTTTTCCTGACATAGAGTTGCCAATTTAAATGCTTTGTGCACTCTGCCACTGCTCATCAGTGTCAAAGTACAAGTGTTCCCTGTGTAAAGTGTAATGGTAATTGGTTGGCCATGAGCTGTATGTTTGCCTTACTAGTAAAGTCCCTAGTGATGTGCACTGTATGTGCCAGGGCTAGTAATGCAAAGGCGCCCGAAGAAGGAAACTCAGGCCTGTAGTGTAGGGCCTGCACGCAGTTTGTTAAGTTAGCATGTTGTCCTTACAAGTGCAACCACTTGTTAGGCCTTACTTCCCATTTTTCATACACATTGAGCACCCCTGTGGTAGGTCCTGGGTAACCCCTGGGCAGGGTGCAGTGTAAGTAAATGGCAGGACATGTACTAAGGTGTCTGTTATGTCTTGGCAGTGTAAAACACTCCCTTTTGTTTTTCATGCTGAAAGGCCATCCTGCCCAGAGGACAGAATGGGGAGGCTAGGTGTTGTGTTTGGTTTGTTAGCCTAGTATCCTATAAGGTTAAAATGGAGAGGTGAGGTTTAGTATGTATAAACTCACAGTGTCATAACACATCTTTCTGTGAATGTGGTTTTGTCACTGTGTTCAGAAACCATTCTTTTAGAAAGTGGCTGGGTTTTGTGCTTTAAGCGTTTCTGTGAGGCTCTGCTGAATGTGGATTGACTGTCTGGATCTGAAAGGTGAGAGAAGCTGGGAGAGGTCTTGACCCAGCGAAGGGTTGAGATGGGTTGAGATGGCACCAGGCTGTCCTACATCTGGAGAGTAGGGGGAGGAGAAGCCTGGGAGGTGAAAAGGTCTTATCTGGTTCTATAAACCAATTGAGCCATCTCCTGTTGAGAGATTAAGGATCTAGAACCCCAGTGTCAAAGGGAAGAAGGTGACACTGGGTGGGAGATACCCTGAACTGATTAGGGCAGCGATCAGGGACCCCTGAGCACAAAGAACTTCAAAGACATGAAGAGGTACAACTAAGAGAACGTGAAATGCCTAGAATTTGGTGTTGTTTTGAATGGCGAAATGGACAGGTCGATACTGCAAAGGCTTTGACAGCTTTCGTGGCCAAGAAGAACCTTTGCCATGGAAAAAGTTGCTAAAGAGACTGCTGGATGGAACTGACCCTTGCTTCGTGATCTGGCGCTGGCCTGCAGTTTGTAGCTTTTACTAAGAAAGAGGCTGAAAGGAGATTGCAGTGGGTGTTGTGCCCCCCTTCTTGAACAGGACTGTGCTCCCTCTTTGGAAACAGAGGAACATGAGAGTTTCCAGAGAAGTCCCAAGCAACGTGGTGTGCGCTTGCTGTTGCAGTTTGAGACCCTCCGAAGTTGTGCCTTGTGATCGTGGGCACACCGAAGTAAGCTGAGTCTCAGACACGCAGGGTGTGTGTCGTGGTGCAAGCCAAGGCGTTGGTGAAGAACACCTGGTCATTGTGTGTACCGTGAGAAGAGAGGAGCCTTGGACGCGCAGGGTGTGTGTCATGTTGCAGCCGAGGCGTTGGTGAAGAGCGCCTGGTCATTGTATACACCGGGAAAAGAGAGGAGTCTCGGATGCGCAGGGTGCGTGTCGTGGTGCAGCCAAGGCGTTGGTGAAAAGCGCCTGGTCATCGTGCGCACCGGTAGAAGAGGTGAGACTCGGACGCACAAGGTGTGTGCCGAGCTGTAAGCCGAGGCATTGGTAAATAGTGCCTGGTCATCGTGTGCACAGAGAGAAGAGGCAAGTCTTGGATGCACAGAGTGCATGTTCAGGTGCAACCAGAGGCGCTGGTGAGGACTACCTGGGTAGTGTGAGCACCGAAATTGAAGTAAGTCTCCACAGCGCTGGAAGGAGGGCCAAGTCATTGGGCTTGCGTAGTGAAACTGTAGCGGCCCAGACGGGCAGCCCCGGAGGAGCTGAGCCGCCGGCCCGAGCTCGCTGTGCCCATTGACAGAGTTCTGGATCAAGGCCTAAGTCGCTGAAGGAGGAGAGGAGAGTAGGGTTGTGCCCCCCATGTAACGTGGATCACCACCTGGGGTGGGGTGCGGGCTCGGAGGGACACTCTCTCAGCCTCTCGCTTAAGATAGCTGTGTGAGCCTGTTGCTTTGGCTCAGATCAAGCCCGTGCTGGCCCAAGGAGGGGCAGTACTGGGGCCGCAGTGAGAAGCAGGACTTTTGTGTCATCATTGTTCCAGGTTGGGGGCAACTGTTACCGGAGCACATGAACTGTCGTATTACACTTTGCATTATTGCTGCTAACGAACTATCGAACTGTCGTATGACGCCTGACATTATTTGCGTCTGACAAATTGTATGCTTGGTGCGCTACGCACTGCATTATTTTTCCCTTGCAAAGTACGATTGTAACATGGCGCATTGCATTATTTCTTCATTGCACAGTACATGATTATAACGTGACGCATTGCATTATTTCTTCATTGCACGGTACATGATTGTAACGTGACGCATTGCTTTGTTTCTTCCTTGCACAGGGCATGCTGGTAGTGATACGCATTGCATTAATACTTCTATTGCAAAGTACATGACTGTGGCGCTACGTATTACATTGTTTATGTATTGCACAGTACAGGAGTATATCGCTACATATTGCTGTATTTTTTTTTTGCAACATGTGTGATTCTAGCAATATGACCTGCCTAACCTTTTGCAAACGGTTAGAAGTAAGCTTAACTGTTGGTTACAAGTAGTGGTTGGGATTAGAACCTACCAATCCACCGGAAGAAATACTACCCATTTTTATATGTTGGTTTTGTATCGTGTGGTCATATTGTATATCTACTTATATAAAGATTATACTTGTTTTATAAAAACTAGTGTGGGGTCCATTTGTGGTGACATCACTGGGTAGCTGTGAGTGGGGTTGCACATACTGTACACTTGGGCCTTGGAGATAAGCCTGGCTGCTCGTGCCAAGCTACTAAGGGGGTGAGCAGGGCTATCTCAGAGAGCTTTTGAGGGAATTTGCACTCAGATAGGCCATGATTTATGTATAAAAACTAAAATGAGATAAATGAGATCTAAGTGTGGCCCTAAGTGGTTTGATGAGAAATGCTCACAAGCTCACCGCTCTTTAATGTTAGCCTTGAAAAAACAACCACGGGAAAGGGATTTGATAGCCGTGAGGAGGAAGGGGTATAAGCAAGTACTGCACAGTTGGAAAAAAGAAATCAAGTATGAGGTGAGGAATTCACTGTTGTCCATGAAGGTGTTAAGGGATAGTTCCAGGTTCTGGACTATCATAAACACCCCCTTTTTTAGGGGGGAGTATAATGAGGCACAGGAGTGTAATATTACAGAAGCCCAATGGCTTTCTCATTTTGAAGCGATTCATGAGACGACGGGGACCTCGGAATGCATTCCCTGGTCCTCATTTCATCAAGATAGTACGACACTTGAGTTTAATGAGGGGAAAATTGATAAAGCCATAAGAGATACTGCTAGTAATAAAGCGCCGGGACCAGATGGTGTTCCGGCAGACCTCTATAAAAGTAACCCACATTTCTGGCTAAAATCCTTGCTAATGTCTTTAGTGCTGTGGGCACAGCTGGCTTCCCGGCCTCCTGGTCAAAATCAATTATTATTCCCATCTTCAAAAAGGGGCAGCGAGGGGATCCTGAGTGTTATAGGCCGATATCTCTTATTGATTCCTGTGTGAAAATTCTAGGAAAGGTAATTTTAACTAACATCACTGAGTGGGTACATGAGAGGGGGATCTTGTCTAATATGCAATATGGTTTTAGATGTGGGAGGAGCACCATGGACTAGTGTTTAAATTTGCATTTATTAGTAGGCAAATACACCATGGCCAAAGAGGGCTGCCTCACGATGGCCTTTATGGATTTGTCCAGCGCGTTTGACTTGGTCAACAGGTCAAACCTCTGGAATATTTTATTGGAAAAGGGTCTTTACCCCTGTCTACTTTATTTCTTAGCTAACCTTCATCAAGATCTTACAGCTTTATTCAGGATAACCCAGGCTGGTGATTGCACCAGATCTTTTAACTCTGGCAGGGGCGTCCGACAGGGATGTATTTTAGCACCCCTACTTTTTACCCTTTACATTATTGATCTGGACAAAAGGCTTGTGGAGGCGGCTTTGGATATTCCGCATGTGGGAGACTGTTTTATCCCTGTACTCCTATACGTGGATGATGCTGTACTGTTATCCCATAATGCGGTGGGCCTCCAGCGGCTCCTAGATGCTTTCGGGATGTTCATGCACTCACTGGACTTAATCGTGAATAATGGAAAGTCACACACCATGACAGTAGGTCACAGAGCTAGAAAACATTTTATTGTAATGGAGTGGAAGTTTCCCCTGTGTCCTCATTCACTTACTTGGGTGTCCTATTTGATGATAGGTCATCCTGGGTCCGCAACAAAAAGTTAATAAGAATGCAGTTATACAAGCTTCCTCATCTCTCTTAGGGTTTGCACAGCGTTTGGGGGCCAGGCCGATAGAGGCTATTCTAAATGTTTATAAAGCCAAGTGCTTGGCCATTGCGGCCTATTGATCCTCTATCTGGGGCTATAAAGATCAGGCTGGGATACAGATAGTTGAAAATAAATTCCTTCGGACTCTTCTGTCTCTACCACAATCTACCCCAACGTATGCTATTCACCAGGAGTTAGTGCTAGACTATGTCACTGATATTTTGAATACAGCTCCGTTGCTTTGCTGGCTCAAAACTTGGCTGAACCCTGACTTAACCGTGAACCATATGATTTTATGGTACTGTGGTAAATTAGATAAGTCCTCAAAAATGAAATGGCTGTCTTAGGTGAAATGTATGTTTTTTAAAATAGGACGGACAGAACTTTATGAGGAACCTGATAAGATCAGGAAGGAGGATGTGTTGTGGGTAAAACTGAATTTTAATAAAGTTTTGATGATGGGGCGAGAAGAACAGGAGCTAAGTAAACCTCTAGTTAGGGCCTATTACCTGTTAAAAACATCAATTAACATGGAACCTTCTTTATCAATTGTTAACAAGTACTACCAACATTGGCTCCTAACTAGGCTCCGTTTTAACTTGATTCATCTCACATTGGGGTATTATCGGGAATGGTGTAACCCTGTTGACGCTGAATTCTGCCAATGTGATAATTTTACAACCCAGGACACCTTACATTTTATGATGTTCTGTGACTTTTATTCCAATATTCGCATGAGATTTCTGGTTCCTTTCCTGAGAGGAAACGGTTTCACTCAGGTTAGACCAGCTCTAGTTTTTTTACAGTCTATGTGTAACCCTGGGGATATTTTTAACATTGCTTCTTTTTTGGTAGCGGCGGTGAGGCTTAAGAACAAGAGAAATTTGAAGATGATTTCTTCATAAGTAAGATTGTAAGGCTCATCATTAATTTATTAGGACAAAGGGTGCGACCCGGTGATATTGTTTTATTTAATTAATTGAAATATTGCCTGCGTATTTTAATCATTATGTTATATTACTTGTAATAGTGTTTATGTTTGTGGTTTGTGTCTGTACTTTTATGATTTTAACTAATCAAATAAAGTGGATTGACTGACTGACTGACTCCCGCCTCCAGCATTTGGTGGCAGCGGTGAGGGATATGGACCCCCACTTTCAACAAAAGCATTTAATCTTTTTGTTTGCTTCAGATTAAGGAACATGATACAAAGTTAAACAGGGAGTTCTATTCAGTGAATGGGTGCAAGTGGGGAATATAGGCAAGACAGAATTAATAGGAGGGTGCAGCGACTCCTTGTAATATGGCTGAAAAGAAATAAAATAAGCAAATCACAATAATGGAGCACTGACAACCAAAAACAGTAGCTTTCATTTTAAAAAGTGAAAATGTATTGTTAAATAATATTTTTTTAAACATATTTTAGATGGAAGATAAAAGTTTTATGACCATATCTATTAAAAAGCAATGTTGGAAATCAAATGTTTCATAAATGCACCAGTACCTTGATCTAAAGTTGGGAATAGGAGATGGATACAGTAGTTGTTTTGCAATGCATAAGTAACACTATCCAGATCAAGAATTGAAAGGACTGAAAGAATGACCCCACGTTTTTCAATTTGGTTTGTCCTAAGTTGACCAACCAACAAAGAAATGGGTTAGAGATTTAATACTGCAATAAAAGGTGTAAGCTGACATTGTGCAGGACTTGAGTAGGTGATAACTTTATGGATCAGCTAGCAAAACAATATGATCGCCTTAAAATGCTGACTCTGGATATACCGGAAGTAAATTTCAAGACCCAGCAAAAGTTCTTCTCATGTCTAGCCTGAGATTCTGGAATAGTTCTCCTGAAGACCTATGCGCTAATGGCAACTGTCTACAATTAGGAGGAGCCAGAAATTACACTTGTTCACAACTGTAAAATATCTGGTCACATCCCTTGTAGTGTAGTTCCTATATCCCTCTGCACATTGGAATAATATACACTATAGTTTTGACAGAGGACTGAGGTCAGTTTGTCTCTATCGAGTACATTAAATTTAATTACTTGTGTGTGCCAGCTAACTCAGAGGTCACTAGAAACTTCTCGAATGAACAAGAATAGATTAGTTTCTGACAACCGCATAAACATGACAACTTGATTCCCTTAGAGTCGGAACAATCTCAGAATCGTGGAAACAATAGATAACTGTTTCACTCAATCAATCGTGCATGCTTCGTTTCTAAAGAGTTTACACTGAAATAGGGAGACGGACTTTTCAATAAAAAAGGGTTTATTGAACAGTCTTATTTCTCATGCAAGAGATATGAACTGCTACAATCGTAAGACAGAATGCGAAGTACAATACGTACAGCGTTTGCAGTAGGATAAAATAATACTGTAATAGCATGGTTTGTAGCAATGCCATATATCCATAAAAATACATGCATAAATAACACAGGCTAAAATACTCATATGGTGCTTCTAAATAATCCTACCCCAGTAAACCTAACCTAAGTGTAGTATGAGGGAAGAAGTAGGTGCTGTTTAGCTATATTCTAGTTTACATATAGGTGCCAAGATTTGCCAAAGGTTTCTCTAGGTTCTAGTCCACTCTGTGCCTTAGAATGAGTGAGGTTGGAATCTCTTTCCCAGTCTCGATCTCTAACACCCAGCAAGGGGAGTCAGAAACACTGAAGCTGGATTCTCTGCGAGGAGGATGATAGCGTCTGGTCAGTCCATCAGTTGAACTTGCTGTGGCAAACCGCGTTGTGCAAGTAGGCAGCTGAACCATACCATACCATGGTTTGCCATGGCAAGTGAAGCTATATTTATATCTTGAAGGTGTTTAGGAATGCCAGTATTGGAGTAAAAGTCAGGCATAAGAACGTCATGAATGAGCCCCTAAGGAATAGATGTTCATGCATAATAAATGAGTTCTTGGAGAAATCAATATCCAAGCAAGGAGAATTCATAAAGGCTTTAGAGTCTGGTTTTCCAAGAACTCGTTGTGACGTAGATGAACGGATGTAGGTTGCCATGCCTTGATTGGTTAGCATGAGCAATGCCTAAATAAGGGCTGGTTTTTTATGCCTAAATAAGGGCAATGTGAATTGTACCTATATAAGGGCATGAATCGGGGAATCTATATACAGTATCTAAATCAACACACAACACCCACTCCACTTTCATATGAACGACATTACTAAATCCTAAACATGTTAAACATATCTAAAACATAGATTCACGTGATTTGCTTAAAACATGTCCAAAAACATATGTTTAAAAAATTGCATTTAAAAGTGTTGCTGTACACATTAAAAGCAATGCTTCATTCTCAGCATATGTAGACGTTTGTACGCAACATGAATGAATCATAAACATATATACATGATGAAATGGCGTGTAAATACAGAAGAAAATGGGCCGAAACCATTTCATTTCAGATTACATAATTATTTTGTTGTGTACAAGGTCATATATTGTCTCTGGAAGTTTTCTAAGAATTCTTGTTCTCTATGAATACTTCGACGATAAGCAGATTACTTGTACCAAAAAAATGAAAAATATAAATTTTGAAGAAAAAAATGTATCATAGGAAAAAGTTCCGAAGTTAGTGCCTTGTTTTAAAAAAATGAAGGTCAAATTCAAAATCTCTCAGAACACTGTGTGCCCAAATCCATAGTCAGTGTTAGGGCCTGGAGAACACATGAACTCTTCTATGTCTGTAGACAAAATTTTGTCTACCATTGTAGGTGAAAGTTGGATTACCTCGTTTAGAAGACTAACCGCACATAGATGAGAAGCATCGCCTTCAGCATTGGTCGCATCAGCAATGTTCGTATTTGATGTTACCTGCGTGCCTGTTGTTTCCTCTCATACCTCAGCAGTAGCAATTTGCATCTGTGAGATCTCAATGAATGCCGTCATCAGGATTGGTAACCGCTGGGGACAACACAGAGCATGGGCCGTTACGGGTCCAGCAGAGTATCGATATCCGTAGGCATGACTGATGAGAGTGTTAGACAGATGTCTAGCATGCTTTCTTTACCGCAAAGCAGGCAGCGTAGAACAGGTAAGGTGCAATCTTGCCAAATTGGTCTAAATGACAGAAACCATGTGGTATTTAATTCTCGTAGACGAGGTAAACCTAAAATTCGGACGATGCGCTCACGACACTTCATCTCCAATAGAGCTCTCTCTATAGTGCTTGAAGTGACGTTGGTGATTTGGCTTGCCATATCGTAGCAGTAGGAGCAAAAATAAGATCCCTGCAATGAGTCCAAAAAGTAGTGGCAGTCCATCAAACACAGAGTGCACGAAGTTGGGAAGTATTCCGAGTTATGCTTGAAAAGGTCCTAACAGTCCTGAACACACAGTCTTCGTATTAGACATGTTTAAGATACTTTCCAACATTTCTGAGAAATGTATAGGGCCGTTTGTATTCAAAAGGGCATGTATCTCTGCAGAAGTCCTTGCGACTTGTAGATCATAGGTTTCTTTGGCCGAGGTCAGTGGCACAGTGTGTTGCAAAAGAATGGCTTTCATTCTCCTTAAAGTATCAATTCGTATAGAAGAGATGTTCAGTGAAGGCCATAGAGGTGTCTCCCTGGCTGTCTTGGTTTGTGGAAACAATACTTGCATACAGCAAGTAACCCTGGATGAAACAGTCACTAGATATGGGATACCAGGCAAAATGCCACAGCAGCTGTGATCATTCAACATGAGGTAACTTCCATTAGAAAGTAGTCCAAAAATTGGATTAACCCCTGCAGCTGGTGAACCTTGCTGGTAACAGGATAAGTTTACAGTGAAATCATTGCAGGCCCCATGTAAATTAATACCCTGACAAAGGAGAGAACCACTTAGTGTGTTTTCACAGTTAGAACAGCTAAGAAACACTTCATACCCCCCACTCCAACATCTGTGTGTGTATGGTAAATCCCAGGATGTCTTGATGTATTCTTTACCCAACCTTTCATATTTGCCTGCTGGTATATGTTTTAGGCAATACTGAAAATGGAAAATTGTAACACGCAGAGTAATTTAACCATGTATAATCCACTCAGTAGCTGGTTTCTCTGCCACTGTGAATGGTATTTTTTCCAGTTTTTCAATGCTCAGTACCGTACAGTCTGCTCCCCTTTGTGACAGTTTCAGCTGTTTATCAGTGAGATTGAATTCTGAAAACAGTGACGTAGTGTTGATTAAACGCCAAGGCACATAGCCTACACACAAGTTTTGTAGCGTCCAGCCTAATAGGAAGATAGAACGTAGCTGAGACTGACCATGTTGCAGCATGCCAATTCTTGTTCCATGAAGTCCATGGCAGAAGACACAATGCTGTCCAATGAATATATCCTGGACAACAGAGTTGCTAACCCATTGTCTACTACAGAAAGAGATTTCTCTAAATTAATACAATCAATTTCTCATATTCGTTCTGCAGTCTCTGCTTGGGTAATCTTCCATATTTCGTGATAAGCAGCATAGATATTGGCATATATGTATGTATGTATGTATGTATTTTGTTTTTATAGAGCGCACATATCACCATTCGGTCTCATAGCGCTGACAGAGGTTTAGGAGATAATGAAGAGAGGTATTACATCATTGCCTTGAATAGTAGAGTTTTGAGTTCTCTCCGAAAGATTATGTGATTCTGGTTAGATCTTAAGGCCGTAGGTAGGGCGTTCCATGCCATAGGGCCAACCTTCGAGAAACTCCTATCTCCATTTCTAACCGTTCGAACTCTTGGTATTTTTAGGAGATATTTGTTTGAGGAGCGCAATGTTCTTTCTGGGCAATATCCCTGAAGCTTATTTTTTAGATATTTGGGGCCCAGTCCGTTTATTGATTTATGCACTAGGCAGCAGATCTTGAACCTTATACGCTTTCTGACTGGGAGCCAGTGCAATTTCTTCAAACACGGGGCGGAAGGGGTGCGAGGGGGCAGGTCAAGGGTCAGTCTGGCAGCTGCGTTCTGGAGTGTCTGTAACTTAGTTAATGTACCTTCATTCACATCAGCCAGAAGTGCATTGCCATAATCAAGGCGACTGGTGATGAAAAGTTTTTGACACGGTTTTCTTGGTCCTAGCAAGAATTCCCTAAGGTCTGCGCCACCTTTAAGTAAAGATAAGTGTTGTTTTACATCCTCAAGTGTAGATTTCTGTAGCCAATCAAGGCATAGTTTCCCTACACTGTATGCTGTTACTATCCTGGAATGCTGTCTTTGAACATATTTTTGATCTGGCCTATTGATATTGAAATCCTGTGTTTTGCTCAGGAATCGATCTTGACAGTTGTTTGTGACTGTGGGACTGAGCAACCATTTTTCCCATTCTGGATCTGATCTGTTGTGATGCAAAATATTATGTCTGTCAACCTCCCCCCGTGTAGTGCTATTACTTGCAGGTATACGTATGGTCGGTGTGTTCATGTCTTTGATCGTGGCTAACCCAAGGCAAGACGTTTGTTGGACAGAGTCATTCAAAAACATAATTTGCTCAGGGATGATACAGGCTCTAAACATAGCTTCTACCCCCTGCACTTGCCAATCTTTTGTACCTCAGACAGTTTTTGTCTCAATGTTGTCTTTCCAGAAGTCGAAACCTTGTCTAGACAGTTGAGTAATGAAGGCTACAGAATAAATCTGTTTTCTAATGGTTAATATATTTTTCGTTGCTGTCTTGTTCACATTTTTAAAATAAAATGATTCAGCGTTGGATATATTGAACCCTGAAAAATATGGAAATTTCATTGAAAACGTTTTTGAGCAACCCTTTGGAGGTGTAGGACAATGTTACCATTGGTTATACATATATACATTTCTAGGCATTGCAGATTTGTGCAAGAAATTATGGCCATAATGGTTATAACAATACATTTGTTCATAGTCTGATGAACCTTCTAAATATTCATGACTTGTGAATACTGAAGACATTTCTAGACCAGATATCATGTTATTAACAAGTCCCAATCATCAGAAAAGGTACTAGAGGTAATAAAGGCACTTAATGAAATGTTGAATTAGTGTGAAATCTTCAAAAGCTCCGACGGGGCAAAAATGTCATATTCAGTTCCGTCCCAAACTATACCGTCTGGTATAGGAACGGCTGTGATGTTCACTGCTGACAAGTCTCTTTGTTCACGATGGGATGATTTGTGTGGCTGGAGAAGTAAGTTCACTTTTTTACTTGCTGTGTCCATTTGAATATATCTTCCATTCATCAGCATACCCGAGTTATTACCAGAGCTAACAAAAGTAGAAAGAAGAATATTCCCAGAACAATCCATAGTTCAATCCATGGTGAAACCAGATCAGTCTTTTTCAGGAGAAGAAAAAAGTCTGTTGCTTGTTCTTTGAAAGTTCTTTATACTGGCGTCGTTTCAGGTTCGTTGAAATCCTCAGAAAACGTATCAAAGTTAATGAAATAGCCAGAGGCAGTTCTGTCAATAGTTAGAATTGCATCCCGATTCGTTAAAATCGCTGGAACCAGTTGATCACTTGTTACTTTATTGTAGACAGGTGTGTCAGGACGAACTGTTAGTTGGATCTCAAGAGGGACGAGTTCCATAGCTTTGTTGCATGTAGAATCTTCAAAGGTGATGAGTCTCTCAGTTTGAACCTCATCAATTGTAGCTAGAGGAGTGCGGCTGCTACATTGTCAGAGTCCACTTGGCCTACTGCTTAGTATCGGCCACATAGTGTGGTTTGATCAGATCGATGGACACAAATCTTTTCTCCTTTTTACCAGCAAGGGTCGGCAGTAGTACTGTTCTAGATCACCAAGCTTTGGGATCCAGACAGGCCTTGCTGGGATGGTTGGTTTTTCCTCAGTGGTGGTTGGCTTCAGGAACACGTTGCTTTGTTTCAATCTTAGTTTATTTCAGTCCTGTAAAACAGCCAAACGATCTTTGATATCAAATTTCTTATTTTCCGCCAATGTTCCATGTCAATCAAGATCCGGAACCAACATTCTTGTCCCAAATAGGACCTCATATGGAGGGACACACCCTGGAGAACTTCTTGTCAAATTGTTTAAAGCACGTTGGACCCCATAAAGATGTTTGACCCACCCATCACCCGAACCTAATACCCTAGCTGCTATAGACTGCTTTATGCCCCTTTTTATTTCTTTCCACAACAGAATTTCCCTCAGGATGGAATGGAGAAGAGTACTGCAATTCGACGCCCAAACTGGCTATGGCTTCTTTCTAAGCTCGAGAGCTAAATGCAGGGCCCTGGTATAGTGTGCCTATTGTGTATGTACCGATAAAGACTCGCAAATCTTTTATAACAGTTCGAGCGTCAGCCGAGCGCTGAGGCCACATCCAAAGGAACCTTGATTTAGTGTTTGTGGGACTGCATTCGTCCATAAGGAAGTCTACATGTAGATAGTCTAATGCAGTCAAACAATGGTGTCTGTACTGGGCTGGCTACGATGAAGTCAGATATCTGGTGGCGTTCTGTTCTGCGATCTCTATTGCAGTTTATGCAGTTAATGATGAAGATGTAAATATATGTACATTCGTCCCTGGCCACCAGTACATCTCTTTTAATGCTAATATTGTTTTAGAGATCCCCTGATGTATCAGACCCTCTCCCAGGTGTTCTTCGTAAATCAAATGCCATCCTACGTTCCATGTTTGGAATTACCCTCTCCCCCACTCCAGGGATTCGAGCAAATGGAACGCTGTACACATCAATTATATATGAGTATTTGAGTGGAAACTTTTTAGGTAACGCTGCACCGCTGCCTTTGCTTGAAGCATTGACAGCCAGTATTATTTCACTGTCTATTTTTGTTTTTAAATGAGTGATTGCAGCTACGGAAGCCGTTTGCACAGCCCCCTTCAAGGCTTCATCAGCCAATGAATTCCCTTCAATGTGAACGCCATCATGTTGATGACTCAGTGTGTGTTTCACATGAGTGTTTTGTAGTCCGTTTCGCAACTGAACTACTTGCTCGCAAAGCGTTTTATGTTTGATTGTGCCACGTTTTGCAACTTTGAAACCATTTTGAAGCCAGTTTTGCAAATATTCAGTGTAAGATTGAACACAGTAAAAGGAATCGCACACTATGAGTGTGGGGAATTCGCTATCCGTATTTTCAAGTCCCATTTTGAAAGCTTGTAATTCAGCTCGCTGAGCTGTACAATCTCGTAGAGATTGCGTTTTTGTGACCATAGGCCTAAATTTGCCATCACGCATACGACTTTGAAGATTGCGCATGCCGCACTATAAGCTTGCTTACCCCTCGTAGCGGGTTGTGCAGATCCGTCAGTATAAAATATACATTCATACTGATCTAGAGGCAGAATTTCAGTAGGCAGAGGACATTCGTGTTCGTATTGCAGGAATGCTTGTGTTTTCAAATAAGAATCAAAAACATATTCAACATCAGTTGCAGCAAGAAAATGTATCCATTATATCCATCTTGGATGTAAAGCTTTTGTATTCAGAATGCTAGCTTTTATAACTACATCTAAGGCTGGTACAGGAGTTATGACCATAATGCATTTCCCCTGTGCTAGGGCTCTTTCTTTTGCTACAGCGGTTGGAACTGCTGTCAAAAAATTTTCTGTTGAAGTAAATTCAATTTCTGCTTGTGTGTACATGAGTGATTTGTATGCAGTTGGTACTTTTTCACCTTCATTAAAAGTGAAGCATGTGAATCCGCATTAACTTGGAATGATTCGGATCACTAAGTTGTGTACGTTTGCGTGTGTTTGTAAATGTTTTGTTGATAACATGTCTGTTTGTAGTGAACGCAAAATTTCTGTGTGTTCTTTAGTCCAATTTATTGTTTTAAAATCAGGTTTGATTAATTCGTACAGAGGTTTAACCGTTTCTGCGTAGTTTACAATGTAAGTTCTTCCAAAATTCAGGAAACCTAGAATTGACTGTAAGTGTTTCTGCGTTTTTGGAGGTTGGAGCAGCGCACACTTTTCTTAAAAGTTGGCTGCCAGGTTTTTGCCTTCACTTGAAAGTTCATATCCTAGAAAAAGGACGTTGAGATGGGCAATTCTTGATTTTTTTAAATTGAATTTAGAACCCTCAGAGGCAAAGCCCAATATAATGGTGTTCACCCTGTTCAAGTGTCTCTTCAGGTCATCGTCTGTCAGATAGATATCATCGACATATGACAATGCCTCGTCATCATAAGTTTAAAGTAACTCTGTTACCCTTGCTGAGAATAACCCCGGACTATTCTTGAATCCTTGAGGGAGAGGACAGAAGTGACGCTGTTTCCCCATTATTGAGAAAGCAGTCAAATGAACAAAAGAAACTGTTAGAAATATCTAATGTGGTTTTATATTTTTTTACGCACAATGTTATTCATTAATACTGTACTTTGCATTTTGCACTGCAAATGTTTTACAACAAGAGTTTAGGTGTCTGTAATCCAAAACTAGACAATATGTATTGTCTGATTTAGAAAAAGGAAACACATGATTGTTCATCAATGGGGTGCATGTTTCAGTTACCCCTTGGTATCCAAGTTGATCTAAGATCTCCCTGACATGTTTTGCTAGCTCCTTGTTTAATTGGATACTGCCTTTGTGCAGTTGGTTGATTTTTTAACTGGATTGTGTGGTGAGGTGAGTCCTCATTCCATCCTACATAATTTTTGTATAATGCTGGGGCTTAGGCAACTGCCCATTTCCTGGCATAAGTATGTTTTAAAAGTACTGGAACATGGTTGGAGAAGGCTGGCATAATGATGTCTTCACCATGTGCGCACTCCCTGACAAATTCTGGCGACCAGTCCCGTTCTGCTAGAAGTATATCATAGCCCCTTGAAAGTTGCTCCCAAAAGAGTGCTTTCACTTTTCTTGGTATGTCTCCCTCCATCCGGAGCGTTATTTCATATAACCTATGTGAAGCACTAACCCTGGTGTCTGCAGTCTCAACTTGAATGTCCTCATTCAGCTGCACTGTCTCCAGAAGCCCCTTCAGGTTCTGGCGAGCTATTGATGCTTCTGCTGCGCTGTCCAACATTGTCTGAGCCCATTCTCCGTTCTTGAGCTGTGTTCTCAGAATCCTCGGCATGTCTGATCTTTAGACACACTACTTTCTTCTTGGAGAATTTAGGTTTTGTTTTGTTTTTTTGAACGTGTTGATCGTCTTTGGACTTCACGCGTTCTTCTTTTTGATCTGACCGTCCTCTTTTGGATGTCTATGACCATATCTGAAAGGTACGAGAGGGACATGTATCAGTATCTTGATACCTGTCAGGTTTTCTCAAATTATCCCCATTCCTGACGTTATACCTCCTTTCAGAGGGCTCCTTTTGAGGAGACCTACCTTGGGCTTGAGAATCTTTCTCTTTCGAATGTTGTTTGTTATTTTTCCACTTCTATTTAGAAGATGTAGGATTGTTTTTAGTAAAGGCCTTATCAGGACTTTCAGACAGTTGTGGTTTAACTAGTTTTCCACCCAACTGTCTCTGCCTAATTCTTCATAGGATGTTTTAATTATTCTGGCTAGTTCTTGTGGTTTTTCTGTTACATCAAAATCCCTTAATTTCTGGTGGATTGACACTCATGCTGCTTCTCCTTTAATATTAGATAATATTATTTTTGAGACCTGGTTAACATTTTTCAGTAATTTCATACCTAAATTCAGAGCAGGCTCTGCCCTGTATTCATTTAGAATCTGTTTCATGATGTCAGGTATTACCGCCATAGACGGAACACCATGTGTTTTCGTGTAGATAGCAGCAAAGACTGTGCCACAAGTGGTGCAGTCTTCCAGATGTGGTGTTATACACATTGGCAAACAGATTGTTAGAATTCTATGTTTCTCATAAGGGCTGGTATTGGGATTGCGATTTGATTAATTTTTTGAGTTATCAAGAATGGAATTTGTTCTCGTTTTGTGTGCAATTTACCCATGAGTGTGTGTAAAGTTTGTGGTGTGATTTTTAGTGTATTCCCCTGGTGAGAGGTTTGTTGTGGAATAACTAATGCTGTTTGGAGTGTGAGAGTCCGCATGACATATTGGACTAATTGTCTGTAGATCTTGATTAACTCTTTGAGTTGAGCAAATAATTCTACGTCTATCATGTCCTCAATTTCAGGATGAGGTGTGTAACCTGCTAAAACCGGCCATGTTGCTCATGGTCTACCTAGTGGTCGAGCCTGGTAATGTGATTTAAATGTTTTAGGGCGCCTTTAAACCAGAGATTGTGGTCCTGGTATGTGAGTTGAATATATTCCTCAGGTGGTTCATCTTCTTTGTATAAGTGAAACACGTGTGTTACTAGATTTGAATAGAATACCTCTGTCTGATGATATTTGTGCGCTTCTATCACGAAAACTGCTCTACCACCTCTTGGTGTTAGGCCATGTTTTATAAGTTTTAGAGTGATGGCTCTCCTTAAATTTGAAGAAATTATTATTTCATTCTCATCGGTTTGATTAAAACCTGTATTTTCAAAACTTCTGCGACTTGTTCGGGTACAGCCTCGGTGTTATTATCCCCGTTTAGAGACATTTTTTATTGAAAGTTGCAGAGCAAGTTTCAAGGGAACAAAGATAAGATGTACAATATTTTGGAACACTGTATCCTTTTTTGTTGAACAAACCAAACAGCTAATACATAGGATTTTCGTCCCTACCCACTCCAGACGTCTTATGGAGTTTTATGTTGAGGGTCTCTGAGAAAAGCACGACTGAGTTACTTCAGTATCTAGCGCTAAATTAGTGCCGTACCAAACTGTTGGGTGCCATGTAGTGTAGTTCCTATATCCCTGATAGGATCTGCGCATTGGAATAATATACACTATAGTTTTGACATTGGACTGAGGTCAGTATGTCTCTATTGAGTACATTAAATTTAGTTACTTGTGTGTGCCAGCTAACTCAGAGGTCACTAGAAACTTCTCGAATGAACAAACAGGGATTAGTTTCTGACAACCGCATAAACATGACAACTTTGTTTCCCTTAGAGTCGGAACAATCTCAGAATCGTGGAAACAATAGATAATCGTTTCACTCAGTCAATCGTGCATGCTTCGTTTCTACAGAGTTTGCACAGAAATAGGGAGACAAGCGTTTCAATGAAAAGGGTTTATTGAACAGACTTATTTCGCATGCAAGAGATATGAACTGCTATAAGACAGAATGCGAAGTATAATACGTACAGCGTTTGCAGTAAGATCAAATAATACTGTAATAGCATGGTTTGTAGCTATGACATATATTCATAAAAATACATACATAAATAACACAGGCTAAATTACTCATCTGGTGCTTCTAAAATAATCCTACCCGAGTATACCTAACCTAAGTGTAGTATGAGGGAAGAAGTAGGTGCCTTTTAGCTATATTCTAGTTTAGTTATAATTGCCAACATTTGCCAAAGTTTTCTCTAGGTTCTAGTCCGCTCCACACCTTAGAATGAGTGAGGTTGGAATCTCTTTCCCGGTCTCGAGCTCTAACACCCCGCAAGGGGAGTCAGAAACACTGGAGCTGGATTCTCTGCGAGGAGGATGACAGCGTCTGTTCAGTGTGTCAGTTGGGACTCGACTTCCTTCCGAACTTGCCATGGCGAACCGCGTCGTGCAAGTAGGCAGCTGAACCGCACCGTACCGTACCGTGGTTTGCCAGGGCAAGTGAAGGTATATTTATACCTTGAAGGTGTTTAGGAATGCCTGTATTGACATAAAAGTCGGGCATAAGAACATCATGAATGAACCCCTAAGCAATAGATGTTCATGCATAATAAATGAGTTCTTGGAGAAATCAATATCCAAGCAAGGGGAAGTCCTAAAGGCTTAAGAGTCTGGTTTTCCAAGAACTCGTTGTGACGTAGATAAACGGATGTAGGTGGCCATGCTTGTATTTGGTTAGCATGAGCAATGCCTAAATAAGGGCTGGATTTCTTTGCCTAAATAAGGGCAATGTGAATTGTGCCTATATAAGGGCATGAATTGGTAAATCTATATACGGTATCTAAATTGACACACCACACCCTGAGCACCTCAGTTTCACTTCAGTCTCCTATTTCTTTTAAATTCTTTTCCCTCATTATTCTTTTTCTTTTTTAATATATTTCTGTTTATCTGTAAAGTGATCTGCTGCTTGTGTAGCCTGTCTGCACTACATGAATACTAACATTAAAATAATACGAAAAGGAAATAACTAACTAAAGGATGATAGTGGGTGTTAGACCTGTCAGGCCCTTTGCGTAGTCCCTCCAATTTATTATTTATTTTGTTCCCTTTTTGCCCCTCATACCCTTATTCATTTTTGTGTCCACTAGATTTTTCAAGGTGTTGGTCTAGGGGATAGGTGCTCTTTCGCCCTCATAGTTTTTTACCTCAGGCCTAGAGGCCTTTCCTGACAGGAATTTCCTTGGAGTCATAAAATGGTGGCTACCAACTGTCACAACTGTCATACCTGGAACCTGTCCCATAGGATAGAGTAGGGCATTCCAGAACCTTCTGGTCCCTTCTGGACCTCTGAGGGTCAGCCTATATAAGGCGGAATGTTGGTCAGCCATTTTGTCTTGCAGTGTAAGCTGGCTGGAGTTAAGGCTGGAGTATAAGACGGGGGTAGGATCATCAGAGGGTTGACCTCCCATTGTAGGGACGCTCCTTACTGGTTCACCACCCTTCTACCCTTATAGTCGTTGTCCTGACCCTGCCTGTAGGGGATCCTGAAGACACTGGGTACCTGTACTCATCTGGTCCCAGCGAAAGGCGTGGGTGAGGGAGGTTGTACCTGTGGGAAGCCCCCTAACCAGTGAGGAAAGAGGCTCTAGTGCAGAGTTTGAGGAAAGGGACTCCTGGATACTTCCATCGGTGACCAAGGGGACTGTGAGCAAAAGAGAAGTCATCAGACATTTTGATCAAACCTTTCTTCCCCCAACTCCCCGTTACCTGGGGTAGCCCTTGTCAAGGAGTAGTCGGATTGACTGGATTGGGGCTAAAATTGTGTGCCTGGCGAGGCGTCACCGAGTGTACTGGCCGCCTGGTAAAGTCCGCTCTCATCGCCCTGGGTCCGGTGACTGTGGCGGTGACATCGTGTGAGGAGAATCACCCTTTCCTTCCCTGTCTCTGATCAGCGCCGGCCCTGCTGTCTGAGCTCGTCAGTTGGCGCGTGTGGGCGGGACCAAAGGAGGTAGTCCTGCGAAGTCGAGCAGGCTCTGGCCTGAGCCGCTACTCTCCCACGCATGCCCGGTCGAGCCGCTTCCCTCAAGGAAGGCGGAGGCGGAACCGGACAGGGAAGCGCCTGGAGTGTAGCAGCGGCTCGTGTTCATTGTTGTGCCTTCTTTCCCCCGCTTGAGCGCCACACGGAGGAGCTGGCTTGAACGGGAGGGGAGAGCCGAGGAGCCCCCAGAGGCTGGTGAGCCACAGTGTGATTCGGTTCCTTTTCCGTGCCGCCCCCGGCGATCAAAGACACCAGCCCAGCAGATTCTCTACAAGTAAGGAGGAAGTCGAGAGGGGGAAGTTGTCCTCTTTAAGTAAACAAAAACAAAGGCAGAGAAGCAAGGCCTAGTATTTATTTAAACAAAGGATGAAGCCTAAAACGTGCAGCGCCCATAAAGACTTCCATAGGGGTCTACACAGATTGTTGTTTCCTACTGGCTATATAAATATTGGTACAGTGCCTGCCTCGTGACAGTTCTCCAGAAGAGCAAGTCCTTAAATAAGGGAAGTGTGGAGGGTTAGCCAGTACTTCCTGATGGTGGTGGTGGAGTGGGAGTAAATGTGTTAACCATTCTTTTAGAGGAGTGCAGTCATTGCTCCCTGGGAACTTCTGTAATGTGATGTAAAGTTAAAAAGCCAAATAATGAAAGAGTTTTGGCAACTTTGAGGAACTTAATAATCTCATGATTAAATGTAATGTACTGAGCTGTAATTTCTGAAGTCAAGGAAGCAAAGAATATTTTTATAAACAAGCTCCTATTTTTCCAAACAGTGGTGTAGTGTCATTTTTGGGTGATATTGCATTGAATTACTGCGGGGTGGCTTGCAACCTTTACACAAGTGCCTCTGTTGAATTTGCCTTACTCTAGGCCAGGCTACCCTAGGTGACCTGACATTTAGGTTCCAACAAGTTGGTGTCTAGCGGTGGGATGTTGACTGTGGTTGCAACTACTCTGCAGTAATTGAGTGTAATCCACTAACCTACACCTGGAGTTTTCTCATAGCGGCCCTCCTAATTTTTATTTTTGCTTTTTCCAAATTTATTCCTGGTGGTGGGGTGAAGGTAGCTTCAGGTTGCCCCTGCAACTCTATTCTTTTTGTGTGCTTAACCTTGTGTTGCCTGTTGCAAAATGGAATTTGCACTGGAAAAACTGGACACTTATTCATTGGCCCAGCTAAAAGATTTCTGTCAACAAATGGGAGTGTTCTTTAAGCGTGGCGCCAAGAAGGGGGAACTCCAGACCAGTTTGAGGGCTTGGGTGGAAGCGCGCAATGAAGAGGGAACGGTGGAGGAGGAGGAATCGGACAGAGGTACTGTCATTGATAGGACTGCGGAATGTCCCCCGGGGGTGGGTGAGATGTCAATCAGCCCCAAGGCAACCTCACGGGAGGGCAGCAGTGTGTCATCAAGAGGGTTGTCAGAAACCGAGTTAGCTGACAGGAGAGAGGAAAGACTGTTCAGGTGGGAAATAGCAAAAATGGAGTTGGAAGAAAAGAGGGAGGGGAGGAGGTTAGAACAGGAGAAAGAAGAGCGGAGAATGGCTCATGAATTCAAACTAAAAGAGTTAGAACTCCAGGCCCTGCAATGGGGACCCTTTCCAACTCCGAATGGTGGCAGCGAAACCAGAGAACCAACCAGGGAGTCCAGACCCTACCTGCCTAAGGATATAATTGCCAGCTATAGTCAGGGGGATGACATAGCCAAGTGGCTGGCAGCCTATGAGGTCTCCTTAAGAGCCCATGGGATCCAGGAGAAGCACTGGGGGGGTGGGTTGTACAAGTACATGCCTCCTACCGGTCGGGACACTTTGCTAGCCTTAGAACCGGAGGAGCAGACCAACTACCCCACCATGAAGCTAGCATTGATCAGGAAGTTTGGGTTAACCCCAGAAAAGTATCGCCAGAAGTTCAGGGGGAGCTACAAGTTAAGCACCCAGAACTGGGTGGACTTCCTAGATTATGCGAGGAAGGCATTGGAGGGCTGGGTACAGGGCAGTGAGGTGAAGGATTATGAGGGGTTGTATGATCTTTTTTTGAAAGAGCCTCTACTCGAGAAAAGTTTTCCCGAGCTGCGCCAACACCTGGTGGACAGCAAGCTGACTAATCCCCGGAAGCTTGCAGAGGAGGCGGACATCTGGGCAAGTACCCGGGTGTCCTCAAAGGGGACTGGAGGGGATTCCCAAAAGGCCGGACAGGGCGCCCCTCAGAAGAAGGAGGGGGAAGATAAAAAGCGGGAGTTCTCTAAAGGTCCCCAAAACAGTTTCCAGGGAAAGGGAACAGGTTTCACCCCTAAGGCTAACCCGCCCAGAAACCCTCATCCTGGCCAAAGCCAGCATCCAAGGGTTGTCCACTGCTTCGAGTGTGGTGGTGTTGGACATTATAAGGGAGATGTCAGATGCCCAAAGAGACCACCCCCTCCCACCGGAGGAAAAGCCCCGGGAGTAGCTAGTGTAGCGCTTGGGGAGGAGTTGCCCTTAGATAAGGGGGGTGAGTGGGCGGGCGTCACCTTAGTGTCCCTGGGAGAACAGGAGATGGTTCCTAAGATCCAGGTGCCCCCAAATACTGTTAAGTATGGACAATGGATCACCATCAATGGCCAGAGAGGGGAGGCTCTGAGAGATACAGAAGCCAGTATGATTATGGTGAGAAGTCAGCTGGTGTCTCCAGAGCAGGTGGTTCCCAATGTACTCCACCCCGCCGCGATGGCTGACGGCAGAATGGGCCACTATCCAGTGGCTGAGGTTCCCTTTGAGTGGGAAGGGGTTGCAGGTTCACTTCGAGTTGCCGTAAGCCCTGCCGTGCCAGTTGATTGTCTGCTGGGGAATGATATGGAGCACAATGCTTGGAGAGAGGTGGAATACCGGACGCATTCTGCGATGCTGGGTACACCTGACTGGGCCTGTGTAAGCACAAGGTCTGCGACTGCCCGGAGAGGGAGTTCGCCTGGGTTGGAGCCTGGAACAATGGCCCAACCCGCTGCCAAAAAGGGACAGACCCGAAGACAGGAAGAGCCTACTTCGGCTTCCACACCCCATGTGACAGATCGGCCACCTGTGATGGTGGACCAGGAGTCCGTGGAGGGGGAAGTAGTTTCTCTGGAGGACCTGCCCATCCCTGCTGAGTGGCATGTGGAGGGAGGGCCTACCAGAGAGGAGTTCTGTAAGGGCCAAAAGGAGTGCCCTACCCTTGAGGGACTGAGGCGACAGGCTGAAGCCCAGGCAGCAGGGGACGTTGCGGGACACTACCACATTTACTGGGAGGATGGACTCCTCTACAGTGAACCCAAGGTACCCTTACCTGGTTCATCAAGGGCCTTGGTAGTCCCGCAACGATACCGAGCCTTTCTGCTGGAATTGGCTCATGCAATACCCTTGGCAGGACACTTAGGTCAGGACAAGACCTTTGCTCGGCTTGTCCCCCACTTTTACTGGCCTCAGATGAAAGTGGCGTCCAACACTTACTGTCGGACATGTGTATCCTGCCAGGCCAGTGGGAAAACAGGGGTGAAGCTGAAAGCTCCCCTGGAACAACTTCCAGTCGTTAGCACCCCCTTTGAAAGGGTGGGCATCGACATTGTAGGGCCATTGGATCCACCAACAACAGCTGGTCACAGGTTTATCCTGGTTCTGGTGGATCATGCCACACGGTACCCAGAGGCAATTCCTCTGAGGACTGTCACTGCACCTGTGGTGGCTAGGGCCCTAATGGGGATCTTTACCCGAGTGGGTTTCCCCAAAGAAGTTGTGTCTGACAGGGGGACCAACTTTATGTCAGCATACATGCGGGCAATGTGGAAGGAGTGTAGAGTGACCTACCGGTTCACCACTCCCTATCACCCCCAGTCTAATGGACTGGTAGAAAGGTTCAACAAGACCTTGAAGGGCATGATCAGAAGTCTGCCTGAAAGCCTGCAGAGGAAATGGGACGTCCTCCTACCCTGTTTGCTATTCTCCTACAGGGAAGTGCCACAGAAGGGAGTGGGCTTCAGCCCCTTCGAACTTCTGTATGGGCACCCTGTACGCGGTCCTCTCAGCCTGGTGAAGGATAGTTGGGAAAAGTCTCCCAGGAAACCCCCCCAGGATGTGGTGAGCTACATGCTGGCCTTCAGGAGCCAAATGGCGAAGTTGTGGAAGCAAGCTTCTGACAACTTGGAGGCCAGCCGGGCAGTCATGAAAGAGTGGTATGACCACAATGCTCACCAGGTGGAGTTGGAGCCTGGCCAGAAAGTGTGGGTGATGGAGCCTGGAGAGCTTAGTGCCCTCCAGGATCGCTGGACAGGCCCCTTTGAGGTGTTGGAGAAGAAGGGTAAGGCCACATACCTGGTGGACCTTCAGACCCCACGACAGCCCCTACGGGTGCTTCATGCCAACCGACTCAAACCCCACCATGAGAGGCCCGAGGTCATCTTAATGATGGTGACTGATGGGGGAGAGGAAGCGGAAAGTGAACCTCTCCCCGACTTGTTCTCGTCTCAAGAAAAGGATGGGTCAGTGGAGGGAGTGATTCTCTCTCCCACCCTAACTCCTGAACAGCGGGAAGACTGTCGCCAGATACTGGAGCAGTACTCTACCTTGTTCTCCCTTGTCCCGGGAAGGACTCACCTGTGTACCCATGATGTGGACACAGGGGACAGCCCACCAGTGAAGTCAAAGACCTACCGGCTGTCCGACAAGGTGAAGGCTAGCATCCATGGAGAGGTTGCCAAGATGCTAGAGCTAGGAGTTATAGAACCTTCCAACAGCCCCTGGTCCAGCCCGGTGGTGCTAGTGCCAAAAGCCGCTCCACCAGGCACCACGCCAGAACTGAGGTTCTGTGTGGATTACCGGGGACTGAACTCAGTTACAAAAACTGATGCCCATCCGATCCCTAGGGCGGATGAGTTAATTGACCCGCTAGGAGCTGCCCAATACCTAAGTACCTTTGACCTCACTTCAGGGTACTGGCAGATCTCCTTGACAGATGGAGCAAAGGAAAGGTCAGCCTTCTCCACGCCTGAGGGACACTTCCAATTTTGTGTGATGCCCTTTGGGCTCAAAAATGCCCCTGCCACTTTTCAGCGGCTGGTGAATCAGGTCCTCTCCGGAATGGAGGGTTTCTCCGCTGCCTATCTGGATGACATTGCTGTCTTCAGTAGCAGTTGGGAGGACCATTTGCAATATTTGCAAGCAGTTCTCCAGGCCCTGAAACAAGCTGGATTGACAATCAAGGCCAGCAAATGTCAGATTGGGCAGGGGTCGGTTGTGTACCTTGGACACTTGGTGGGCAGGGGGACAGTGCAGCCCCTGCAGGCAAAGATTGAGGCAATCATGGCCTGGGAACCCCCCAAGACACAGACTGAGGTCCGAGCTTTCCTGGGTCTCACAGGCTACTACCGTGGCTTTGTGAAGGGGTATGGCACTATTGTAGCGCCCCTCACAGAGCTCACCTCAAAGAAACAACCTCGACGGGTAGTTTGGACGGAGGCTTGTCAGCAAGCCTTTGAAAAGTTGAAGCAGGCAATGTGTGCAGCACCGGTCCTGAGGGCCCCAGACTTCTCCAAGGAATTCATTGTCCAGACAGATGCATCAGAACATGGCATTGGAGCAGTGTTATCGCAACTGAATGAAGAGGGCCTGGATCAGCCTGTGGTTTTCCTATCTAGGAGACTGCTTCCCCGGGAACAGAAGTGGAGTGCAATTGAGAGGGAAGCTTTTGCGGTGGTGTGGGCTCTGAAGAAGCTGCGGCCATACCTGTTTGGCTCACACTTCCTGGTTTAGACTGACCACCGACCCCTTCGTTGGCTAATGCAGATGAAGGGGGAGAATCCCAAGTTGCTGAGATGGTCCATCTCCCTACAGGGAATGGACTTCCGGGTGGAACATCGGCCTGGAGTGGACCACGCCAATGCAGACGGTCTCTCCAGGTATTTCCGCCTTAGTGATGAGGACTCCCAAGGGGTTGGGTAGCTCTCCCCACTTTCAGCTGGGGTGGACGCATGTTAGACCTGTCTGGCCCTTTGCGTAGTCCCTCCAATTTATTATTTATTTTGTTCCCTTTTTGCCCCTCATACCCTTATTCATTTTTGTGTCCACTAGATTTTCCAAGGTGTTGGTCTAGGGGATAGATGCTCTTTCGCCCTCATAGTTTTTCACCTCAGGCCTAGAGGCCTTTCCTGACAGGAATTTCCTTGGAGTCATAAAATGGTGGCTACCAACTGTCACAACTGTCATACCTGGAACCTGTCCCATAGGATAGAGTAGGGCATTCCAGAACCTTCTGGTCCCTTCTGGACCTCTGAGGGTCAGCCTATATAAGGCGGAATGTTGGTCAGCCATTTTGTCTTGCAGTGTAAGCTGGCTGGAGTTAAGGCTGGAGTATAAGACGGGGGTAGGATCATCAGAGGGTTGACCTCCCATTGTAGGGACGCTCCTTACTGGTTCACCACCCTTCTACCCTTATAGTCGTTGTCCTGACCCTGCCTGTAGGGGATCCTGAAGACCCTGGGTACCTGTACTCATCTGGTCCCAGCGAAAGGCGTGGGTGAGGGAGGTTGTACCTGTGGGAAGCCCCCTAACCAGTGAGGAAAGAGGCTCTAGTGCAGAGTTTGAGGAAAGGGACTCCTGGATACTTCCATCGGTGACCAAGGGGACTGTGAGCAAAAGAGAAGTCATCAGACATTTTAATCAAACCTTTCTTCCCCCAACTCCCCGTTACCTGGGGTAGCCCTTGTCAAGGAGTAGTCGGATTGACTGGATTGGGGCTAAAATTGTGTGCCTGGCGAGGCGTCACCGAGTGTACTGGCCGCCTGGTAAAGTCCGCTCTCATCGCCCTGGGTCCGGTGACTGTGGCGGTGACATCGTGTGAGGAGAATCACCCTTTCCTTCCCTGTCTCTGATCAGCGCCGGCCCTGCTGTCTGAGCGCGTCAGTCGGCACGTGTGGGCGGGACCGGAGGAGGTAGTCCTGCGAAGTCGAGCAGGCTCTGGCCTGAGCCGCTACTCTCCCACGCATGCCCGGTCGAGCCGCTTCCCTCAAGGAAGGCGGAGGCGGAACCGGACAGGGAAGCGCCTGGAGTGTAGCAGCGGCTCGTGTTTGTTGTTGTGCCTTCTTTCCCCCGCTTCAGCGCCACACGGAGGAGCTGGCTTGAGCGGGAGGGGAGAGCCGAGGAGCCCCCAGAGGCTGGTGAGCCACAGTGTGATTCGGTTCCTTTTCCGTGCCGCCCCCGGCGATCAAAGACACCAGCCCAGTAGATTCTCTACAAGTAAGGAGGAAGTCGAGAGGGGGAAGTTGTCCTCTTTAAGTAAACAAAAACAAAGGCAGAGAAGCAAGGCCTAGTATTTATTTAAACAAAGGATCAAGCCTAAAACGTGCAGCGCCCATAAAGACTTCCATAGGGGTCTACACAGATTGTTGTTTCCTACTGGCTATATAAATATTGGTACAGTGCCTGCCTCGTGACATTTCTCCAGAAGAGCAAGTCCTTAAATAAGGGAAGTGTGGAGGGTTAGCCAGTACTTCCTGATGTTGGTGGTGGAGTGGGAGTAAATGTGTTAACCATTCTTTTAGAGGAGTGCAGTCATTGCTCCCTGGGAACTTCTGTAATGTGATGTAAAGTTAAAAAGCCAAATAGTGAAAGAGTTTTGGCAACTTTGAGGAACTTAATAATCTCATGATTAAATGTAATGTACTGAGCTGTAATTTCTGAAGTCAAGGAAGCAAAGAATATTTTTATAAACAAGCTCGTATTTTTCCAAACAGTGGTGTAGTGTCATTTTTGGGTGATATTGCATTGAATTACTGCGGGGTGGCTTGCAACCTTTACACAAGTGCCTCTGTTGAATTTGCCTTACCCTAGGCCAGGCTACCCTAGGAGACCTGACATATTTAGGTTCCAACAGTGGGGCTTCCAGTATTATACGATTATCTGTCAATTATTAATTAGGGAAATAGTCCTAGAATTAAAACCTAGACTCAATGGTCTGCAGGAAATATAGTATGCGACCCACACTATAACGCATTTACTTTTGTGACATTCTACGTTTTCTTAACCAACCTATACCTCTCTCCCGTATTATGTAGAATATTAGCCGTACTTTTTACATGTTTTAAGTTAACATCATTAATTGCCCAATACTTAAGTTTGTAAGTATCTGTGTTTGCATAACTGCTTGGCACCAAAGACTCTTTCCAGGTGACTCATCAGTGACAAATCACTTCCAAAACAAAATACCAACGTGTCCATATGTTTCAAGGCCCACTGGAGCACCAATGGATCAGTGAATGAGGTATCCAGAACTACCAGTCATAACAGGGACACTTTTGTCTTCTCTAAGTCCTTGTACTATCCGTCCATAACAACTATTCCAAAAGTGCTGTATATTTAGGAAAGACAGTTACATTTATAACAGGGACCGTCCGTGAAATGTAATAAAGTTCTTCTAGCATTCTTTGCTTACATACCTAAGGTTCATTGACAGTCTTGAAAGAGCATCTGGCCTTGGGAAGCAGATAGCAGTAGACATTCTATATGTAAGGCCATACTTCTTCATACCCATTATATTAAATGCCAAAGCAAGCACTTCTTCAAACAAAATATTCTCGTGTGTATAAATGGGACTGTCAAACTAGACAATACATGGATGTGTTTTGTGCAAGAGTTGTTATATGTGTTGTAAACTCTAAGCAAGAGAACATATCTTGCAAATGCACTTCCTTTTCGCCTGAGGGTGTCAGAACTTATTGATATAACACCTGTTCAATTTGCCAAATCGAGTCACTCATTGCTGCATAGCAAATGAAAGAAAAACAGCTGAATTATAAAAAGTTTGGCATAAGGCAATCCATTATTTGAGATTTCCATCTGCGTTACCGTTTTTAGGCCGTAATTCAAAAAGGAGGAGAACAAGCCAATTTACAAAGGAGCAGTCAACAAATTGAAAATATTGTCAACTTGGTCAGAGGCAAGCTAACCAAAATGGAACGCATTACTCTGGGGCGCTCATCACTGTTGATGTCCACAGTATGTGAATTGTGTTCGTTCTTGGACTTTAGGTAGATTGCTTTTCAGAAAAATATCTCAGGAACGCGCTTTCAATTCCAGCCTAACCTATTTACTGTCAGAGAGCAAAATGATGAATGTTAGATTTTCAAACAGGTATTCGGTGCATCTTAAAATCTCTCATATTTATGTTTTTCGTACCTTTTGCAAAAATATTACATTAAGGAAAACGAGGAAGAATCACATCCAAAAAAAACGAAACTTGGTTGTCACCATGCATAATGTTTGCATGTTTAACTTTTTGCTAAAAAGGTAGAAACAATGAAATGCCCAAAAGCATTTTTTATCATGAAGTAAGCAATGGAAATATAATCAAGAAGAGGCTTTCATGGTTAGGTCGGAGACTCATCTCCTGCATGCAAAGCGGACAAGGGTTGAGGTCTCTTGCCATGGTTTGTGAAGAATACCTAATGCATAACCTGAGTCGGTAGTTGCCGGTGGCACTTATTTTCGGGGACCGACGCGTATTTCTGTCCTTAGATAATTACTGAGAGCAAGAGAGGGAAAACGCACAAATCGTAAATAAGGAGGAACATAAAGACAGCAAATCCGTCTTACAGGGAGAAAGGAGGAACCTACAAGATAGATAAACAGGCAGTGAATGTCTGGTAGCAGATTGCAAGGGGCATGAGGTGGATTTAAGCCTACTGGTCTTGGTATTAGGTACACCAATATATAATTGCACTTGATGAGGGCTTTTGAGCAGAATTTCAGGCATTTGCGCTCTTACTTTTAGAAATAAGGCATTGAGTGTACTCTAGGGTAGTCTAAGGTCGTGGTCACTCATTTACGTGTCATGAATGTTCTATCTGGACATCTTGTATGTTATATACTCTCTTAAAGTGGCATTTTCAAAAACACAATTTAAAAACCATCTTTACTAAAAGATGTGTTATTAAATTCTGAGTTCGGAGAGCCTAAACTTTATTTCTCTCTCTTATCCCAAAGGGAAGTTGTTAGAAATGGGGGTCACTAGTTGGCAGAGGTAGGCACTTTTGTCCAAATAGGGACCCTTGCTTCTTGTCAGAGTAAGGGGGATACACTTCTAAAATACCCCCTGCTCACCCCCTTGGTAGCTTGGCAGGAGCAGACAGGCTTATCTCAGAGGCAGAGTGTAAAGCAATTGTGAACACATACAGTAATAGAGTGAAAACACTACCAATGGACACCACACCAGTTTAGAGAAATAAGTAATCTTTATCTTAACCAAAACAACCCCAAAAAACAAAATCCACAGTACAGTAATAAAATGCTGACTTTTAGATGGTAGAAATAGTTCCGTTCAAAGAAAATTGCAGAAACAGCACTTTGCACACTTACGGCCACATGCATCATTGTTGCCGTTTGCGATTTCTTAATTGCGAAAATTAAGGAATCGCAATTAAGAAATCGCAAACGGCTATGCATCAAGAAATCGCAATTTTTTCTGCGATTTCTTAAATTTCCTTAATTGCGATTCACAATTTGCGAATCGCAATTAAGGAATCCCTTCCCATTGATTCCTATGGGCCTAGAGGCCCATAGGAATGAATGGGAAGCCATTCTCATTTTGCGATGCGCAATTAAGGAATCGCAAAATGAGAATGCCATTTCAAAGGTGTAGAGGGGGTCCAAAGGACCCCCCCCGCACCTCTGAAATTTAACTTTAAGAACATGGGCATGTGTGTGTGTAAAATGAAACTTTGAAAAATGCACTTTTGTGCATTTTTCAAAGTTTTCGCAAATTACCATCAAGGTGAACTTCATGGTAATTTACCTCTCCTTATTCACAATTTCTAAAGTGTGATGCATTGCATTTGCGATGCGATGCATTGCATTTAAGAAATCAAAAATTGCGATTTCTTAACTGCAATCGCAATTTAAGAAATCGCAACATAATTGCGATTCCTTAAATTGCGACAAAATAAAAAAACATGATGCATCCCAAAAAAGGAAATTGCATTCGCAAACGGCCGAATTTTGCGATTCGCACCGTTTGTGAATGCAATTTACCTTGATGCATGTGGCCGATAGTACCTTGGATGCGTCACGCAAACAAACAAAACGGGCCGCAGTGAAGGTGATGCGTCAGTTCCTCACACTCAGAGAAGTTGATGGATCGGTTCCTTGCTCCGGGGAACATGATGCCTCAGTTCCTTACTGCAGCACAGAGGATTTGAGGATTCTGTTCCATACCGGAGATGAGTTGATGCGTCGATTTCTTATTGCGTGGGGAGTTGATGCATCTGTTTCTTACTACGTCCCCTAATGATGCGACAGACTTGGTGCCTCGATGCGATGCGATGATCCAGGATGCGTGGATTCTTGCAGCCACACAGCAGGGCTTGCAGCTGAATCAGTGCAGTGATCTCTGACTTCGGAGACCGTTGCACTTGATGCGGCGTGCAGCGATATCTCGAACCATGGCAGGCACTGCAACAGTTTCTTCAGTGATGTGTGGGAAACAGGTACAAACGCATCACGCTTCTTCGATGTTGAGTTGATTTTCCAGCTCCCAATGGAAAACAGTTCTTTAGAAGTCCAAGACAACAGCAGGCACCTCTTGCAGATCAGAAATCCCAGCAAGGAAGTTCAGTGGAGCTGGTGGTGAAGTCTTTGTGTCCCTCTGACTTCAGAACGGGGGGCAAGTTAAGTTTCAAGCCCCTTGTAGATCTTTTACTCAAGCAGGTGACAAAGCAAACAGCAAAGTCCTTTTCTCCTTTCCTTGGCAGCAAGTAGCCACTGCAGGCCAACTCTAGACAGCAAACAGCACATGGGCAGTATTCCTCCCAAGCTTCTCCAGCTCTTCTCCTTGGCAAATTTCCTCTTGATTTCCTAGATGTGATCTAAATGTCCGGGGTCTGGGGTTCACTTTTTATACACAACAATTCTTTGTTCTCTGAAGGCAGAGAGTTTCTGTACCCAGCCAAAACCAGTTCTGTCCTCACTGGTACAGCTTCCTGGCAAGAGGTGGATTCAGCATTGTTGAAGGCAGACCAGGCCCATTCAGGTGAAAGGAAATCTCCTCCCCTACTCTAAATGCAGTCCAGGTCTATTCAGCCCAGCCCTGAATCATCAGGCACTCTGGAGCCACTGCTCCCCCTGTCATTCAAAACCCAGACATGCAATACACAAACCTAGCAGAGGCATACTGGATGGTTAAGCAAGAAAATACCTACTTTCTGAAAGTGGTATTTTCAAACACAGAATGTAAAAGTCACCCTCACTAAAAGATGTATTTTAATATTCAGGCATGTCAAACTTTATTTTCGTACCTTGTTCCCAGGGGCAGATATGTTTACAGGATGTTATAAACAAACTCCTCATTCTATCCTATGGGAGCAGGTAGCCTTGCAATAGTGAAACACGACTTTGGCAGTAATTCACTATCAGGACATGCTACACACAACAGGGTTTGTGCTACCTTTTACATACAATGCACCCTGCTCACAGGGGTACATCGGGCCTACCTTAGGGGTGCCTAACATCTAAGAAAAGGAAAGGTTAGGGACTGGCAAGTGTGTGCACTTCCCAAGTCGACATGGCAGTCCCAGACTGCACACAGGCTCTTCAATGGCTGGCCAGAGTTACATTTTACAGACTGCTTCTGTGGGTGGCACAATCAGCGCTGCAGCCCACTAGCAGCATTTGATTTACAGGCCCCGTCACCCACAGTGCACTGGACTAGGGTCTGACTAGTAAATCAAACATGCCAATCATGGAATCACTAATCCATAATAACAATTTACAAAGGGAGCACTTGCACTTTGGCACTGAACAGCAGTGGCAAAGTGCCCAAAGCATCTAGACAAGCAAAATATAGTCCAACACACAGCAAAAACACAGGAGGCATAGGCAAATAATACAAGGAGACCCACTCTAATGGTGCCAGGTCTAACAGAAGTTATAGACAGGCATGGTGCGTCCATTGGGGCGTTGGGGCGTAGCCCCACTAAGCCACATGGACGCACTGTCACTCAAGCGCAATCTTGCTGAATTAATTATTATACGCGTGTCCCGGTACTAGTAGTACCAGGACACGCCCGACTGAAAATGCGCTGCTGATGCCAGGGGGTGGGGCAGGGGCTGGGATGCAGCAGCTGAGAGACAGTCCAGACTCAGCTGCCTGCAGCAGTACAGACAGTACGCATGTGAAATTTTTGGGCTAGGACCAGCCCGAACATGCGCGCCAGGGACCCAAGGAGGTGCTGCTTCATACAGCAGTGCCAGAACCGCAGCCCCTGGGTCTCATTACAGATGAAGAGTAACTGTGCCCCCCTAGCCAATCCTGGCGCTGCATGCAGCGACAGGATTGGCTGGTCCACCTCGCAGAAGGGCAGGCAAAATGAGGCAATCCATTTATTGGGTGCCCTGAAGCGGGGTGGTGGCACTGCAGCAGCCGCACTTATGTATGGCCAATCCCTGTGTGACTTCATGTGAAGCCATGCAGTGATTGGCCATTTTCGGGTGGTGACATCCAGGCTGAGGCTCCCAGCGCAGCAGGCCGGCTCAACATCGACGACTCCCTCACGTTTTTGCCAGTGAGTGATCATTTAAGCCCTACTTTTTGTTGCCTCGGAATCGGATGCCCAGCTCTGCTTCTGTTATCTAATTGTGACTGGCGATTGTGTCTTCTCTACTCATGTATGTAGTAGGTATCTATGCTGTGCTTTTGTTTTAACGCCTGCAAACTTTTTTATAAAGTACAAAGCAAGTTGGGGGGGCGCTGTATACCATGGACCAGTAGTGAGCCATGAGGAAAAGAGTGTTGCCCGTGCTACAAAACACCAGTTGCTTTACTGTGACATGGCTCTTGCAGAGTTGGGGGCTTCGTGTTGTTTCAAGCAGCAGATACATCCTAAGTCCATGTATCTCCGAACAGGGGAAGCCGCCCTCGGACGGTCCTCGTAATAGCTCCCAGCCTCCCACCCCAGGGTGTGACACGCACAGTCAGTGGACAGCGGCGCCACAGAATCTGCACCCGGTAAATACTGCAGCTGCTGGTATCACGCACTGTTTATTATCATACCCAATTTTACAAATATAGAAATAAAAGTGCGTGTTTCTTTTTGTCACATTTGGAGAAAAAGGGGGTCTGTAAGAGTACGTGTTAACTACAATCATGCATTAACAGGGGTGACGAACAGACAGGGAGAAGGACAGAGAACGAGAGATCAACTACACAGGAAATTTGCAACACAAAAAAACGACAAACGTGGCTGGAATAGACTTAACGCAGGGTTGGATTTATGAAAAGTGGAAATATCGCTTTTTAGCAAAAAAGGGAAAAATAGTAGTCCCCTCCACTGCTAGGCCAATTAAAAGAATTACAGTGCAATTACTCATAACCTCTGCTAAAGACCACAAGAAAGCGAAATAACAAAACACGTGATAATTAATTCAATCACAAAGTCATGCGTCATTGGTCCGCATAAAGCATTCCCAACAAACAAGGATTTATGAATTGAAAATGAACTCTAGGTAAAATAAAAAAATACCAATAATACACGTTTGTCATTTCATACTCGCAGGATCATACCTAATGACAAGGAAAATGAATTTTAGTTCGTATTGTGTGACTTTATCTGAATTAACAATTCGAACAACCCGGCCATGATGTCAATCCGTTGCTTTCACTGCACCAATCAGTGACTTCTGGGACCTGGAGGCACCAGCTCCACAGAACGCTTGTTTGGGGTTTCGAGGTGTAGTGCTCGTCACTTGCTGAACAGGCCATTCTGCCGCTCATGTCAGGGTTTGATGCTCTGTGTGGAATGCTGTGCTCATGTTTGTGAACACTTCTAAACAATTCATCCCCTGCAATCATGTTCTTGTCTGACTCTACTCGGGCCACCACTGTCTGTTCTGCTCAGTTGTTCACTCCTTCCTTTGTCCGCCTGCGCCCTCACACAAGTCTCTCTCTCGCTGTTCATGTCAGTCTTTCTGCTTATTTTAGAGGTTTCAGAAGTGATGGCTAGAGAAGCCTGAATTGACGTTACCCCTTGCTAAAGACAATGGGCACAGCACATCTTCTCACTGCACCGTTACAGAAGAACAAGATGTAAAGCAGCTCCCCCTCATAAAGAGACAGTCTTGGAAATAAACATAAGCAGCTTCACATGTGTTGGCCTTATTAGGTTTCTGTCTCTGGGATAGAGCTCATGTTTGTATGGCACGGCGACTCTGGGGCTCGTCTCAGGACACCCACACCATTTGGGGTGGCTCGCGTAGCACAAATGTGATGAGTGAAGTGCTTGTGTCGATTTAAGTCAGTGGCAGTAACTCTGGATGCATTCCATTCCATTGTTTTAGCTGACAATTTTGGGGCTGGCCTAGTTTAATCAGGTGAGCACGTCTCTGGTGGGCAGTCTGTTGCACTCTTAGTTAGTTGAGGCCTCCATCTCTATCGCTGTGGTGGAAGACCGCCTGCCATAAGTAAAGATCTCAGTCCGCCTGGCAGAGATCTAGATGTCTGCTGAAGGTGCCTCCACTGATTAGGCGGTTAAGCTGTTGGCAGAGCTGAATGATGTGTGTTGTGCGGGCATCATATTTTATTTCACCCACTGACTATTTAAACAGGTATTACCTTCTCTTTCCTTGTTTTGTTTATTTGCTCCCTTGTGAAATGGATCCAAAAAAGAAAAACACTTGCTGGAAACGTAGGGGCAGATTTACAATAACTGGCGCATCCCTGCATATCAGCAGGGATGCGCCAGTTATTGTGCGCCGCAGCTCCGCCACCCTGGATGCGCCGCATTTACATTGCGGCGCACCATGGGGCAAAAACAGGACAGATGCGTCACGCATCTGTGCCATAAAAGCGGTGCATTGCTGGAGTTGCGTCCCAAGCGCAACGCAGCTCCAGCAATGCTTTGGGGGGCCCTATCTCCACAATGCTGTGTCAATTCTTACGCCTGCTCCAAGCAGGCGCAGGGTTTTAACGCAGCATGGGCCTAAAAGTGACTGAGTGAAATCTTGTAGATTTCAGTCAGCCACTTTTGGGAAGCGTTCCTGCGCCGAAACGCCCCCCCCTCCCTGCAATGGAACGCCTCCTTCTGGCGCAGGGCTTTACAACGTGACGCATCTGGGAGATGTATCACGTTGAAAATACCCCGCACCATGGCGCATGTTTTGCACCACCGCTGCCTCACGTTTGGTGACGCAACTGCGGCGTAAAAGAGGTGCAGGGGGCTTTTAAATCTGCCACCTAGTCTTTTTCTTTACAACAAGGGGTGGTGATGGACAGAGTCTCTGAATTAAGCAGAGTACTCTCACCCAGTCAAGAGATCAGGGCTAGATCCAACACCGTTTTTTAGCTCATTGCACCATCCCAGTTTCAGAACCTGGCTGTATGCAAATTAGTCTGTCCCTGGCCCAGTGCATCATGGGAACAGGGCAGACCAGACTACAAAAGCCAATTCTTACACTGGGAAGGAAACAAGCTTCCGGGGACCGGTTTCTGGCATTACAGCCGTCTTCGGCCCGGCTTGCTTGAATCCTGATGGTGCAATGAGCAAGGGACTCACATCTGAGTATACCCTTCCACGCTTAGGGTGGACAAAATTATTTACAACAAGGGGTGGTGATGGACAGAGTCTCTGAATTAAGCAGAGTACTCTCACCCAGTCAAGAGATCAGGGCTAGATCCAACACCGTTTTTTAGCTCATTGCACCATCCCAGTTTCAGAACCTGGCTGTATGCAAATTAGTCTGTCCCTGGCCCAGTGCATCATGGGAACAGGGCAGACCAGACTACAAAAGCCAATTCTTACAGTGGGAAGGAAACAAGCTTCCGGGGACCGGTTTCTGGCATTACAGCCGTCTTCAGCCCGGCTTGCTTGAATCCTGATGGTGCAATGAGCAAGGGACTCACATCTGAGTATACCCTTCCACGCTTAGGGTGGACAAAATTATTTACAACAAGGGGTGGTGATGGATAGTCTTTTTCTGACATTTTTCCATTTCTAAGTGCAGCCTCAGGGTAGAGAGAAACAAAACATTAAAAATATGAAAAATAACTAACTAACTAAAGCAAGGTGGCCAGATTGATTTATTCACACCTAAACACATTAGTGCCACATTACAGTGTTTGCCAGTGAAGCCCTACTTTTGTTGCCGCCTCGCTCTTTGAACAACCATATTTTCCCTAGGTGGGAAAGCACACTATTCCTGGAGGTACTGAAATACCTGCTCGTTGAGTGCATTGGAAAATAAAATGGGTTCGGGCTTGCTCGCTACGCTGGCTTGCAACAATGCAGTATGCTAATCATTTTACACCTCACCACTTTCAAATGTGACCAGCCGCCCCTGGTTATAGATAAGAGATAGGCTAAGGTTGCATTACGCGGGAGAGAGCTCAAGAGCTCTATGCCCACCTGGACGACAGGCTTGCAATGTGGTTACATGTGAGGATCTAATAAAATCAGATTACTCACAATGCCTGGGATGCAACATATAAATGCAAAAGCCCTTAAATCTGACATTAAATTCACACAATGAAGCTACTTCTTCAAGCTCAGTGCTTAGTGAACTACAGCTAGCTCTTATTAATACCAGGCCCCTTATAAAACATAGTTATGGAGTCGCCTATCTGATCACTGACAACAAAATCGATATACTGTTCATAACAGAAACTTGGGGCAATGTTACCTCTGATCCTGATTTTAACATTGCAGTCCCTCATGGCTATAAAGTATTTAGACACAACAGACAATTGAATATAGGTGGTGGACTTTCTCTAATACATAGAATTGAACTAAACTCCCACCGCTCAATTATCTGTTCATCTGACTGCAAGACTTTCCTTTTTAAAATTTCAACACAGGGACAAGACACAATCACTGGTCTATTGATTTACCGCCCTCCCGGTCCCAGAACAAACTTTCTGGCTAACTTAAACTCACTACTAGAGCTAAGTGTTCAATCCAATTTAGTTTGTAGGAGACTTGAACTTCCATTTAGAAGCACAGGAAGATAAAGAAACTAAGGAGCTTCTAGAAATGACATCAGAACTAGGTCTCAGACAGCTTATCCAAAAACCTACGCATCTAGCAGGGTATATTCTAGCTGGTCTTTTTTCTAACAATCCCGCCATCTTTAACATATCTACTCTTCCACTAACTTGGTCTGACCATCATGCCATTCTCTTTAGATATAAGCTCCTTCGATCCAACACCACTAGATAGCCCACACCAAGACCACTGGTAGATCTTGGCAAAAAAATGATCCTTTGTCGCTCGTTGACCATTTAGCCCAAACCCATCCGAACTTGGAACTAGTTGCCGAATCCTCGGTCATAAACTATACTACATGGCTAGAGTCTAATTGTTCGAAACTTACTCCTATTATGATGACTAATAAAAATAGAAAAACACCTTCAGCTCTGTGGTTTTTGGAAGCCCTGAGACTAGACAAACAAGCTTGCAGAAGGCAGGAAAGAAGCTGGCGAAAACATTACAAAGCACCAGAAAAAGATAGGTACAAAGCTATGCTTTCAGACTTTAAAAGAAAGTTGATTTCCGAGAAAAGACACTATTACACATCACAAATAGAAAAGCTGGTAATTCCAGTAAATAACTCTTTCAGGCTGTAAAATATCTAACCTCAGGTACGAAAGAGGACTCTGCCAATCATAGTCAAGAGTTTTTTTGATGCACTTGCTCACACATTTAAATCTAAGGTGGATCAAATCTTTAACCAGTTTGCCCACTCTAAGTCACACATTAATTCTATAGAGCAAGAAGACATTGCAAAACCGTCTTTTCATAATTTTAATCCTGCATCTTCAACTCAAATAGCTAAACTTATTCCTATGGCCAAATCAGGATCACCAGAAGATCCTTGCCCCCCTAGATTCTTACATAGCATCGGCCAATTCATAGGACCTTTTTTGTCCAAGCTGTTTAATCAGATGAGGTCAGAAGGATCTTCTCCCACTGTGTGGAAACAGGCTTGTATCTTGCCTCTTTTAAAAAAAACTAATTTGAACTCGACCGACCCAGTCAACTATTGACCTATCGCAAGAATTCCTTTGCCTGCAAAGATAATAGAGAAAACTATAAATACTGAACTTTCTACCTTTATCGCGGACAGCCAGGTTTTAGATCATAGCCATTTTAGTTTCAGAACCAATCATAGCACTGAAACGGCTTTGATAAAAACCACGGAAGAAATTCGGTCCTCTCAAGATGGCGGTGGGTCAGCAGTTCTTATACTGCTCGACCTATCCGCAGCATTTGATACTGTGGATCATGCTCTTCTGGTACAGTGATTAAAACCAATAGGGATAGGAGGAGAAGCCCTCTCCCTACTGACATCATTTTTATGAGAAAGAACGCAAACAGTCCACCTAGGCAAATTCAAGTCGGCAACTTTTACACTGCCGTGCAGATTCCCTCAGGGCTCCTCGTTGAGTCCTACATTCTTTAACATTTATGTGGCTGAATTGGCACCACTGATCAGAAGTTTTAATTTGATTCCTACCTCCTACGCCGATGATACCCAGTTGGTAATCTCGACAGTGTATAAGGATATCAATCATTCTCTTAAACTTCACGATTGTATGATTAAGTTAAGTAAATGGTTGAGCAATCATTGCCTGAAAATTAATTCAAGCAAAACGAGTGATCATGTTTGGTAATTTCTTTCCACCCTGGTCCCTAGAGTGGTGGCCAGACAATCTCGGCCCCCCTCCTACACCTGTAGTCAAAGCCAAGAACCTTGGCATTATTATAGATGACAAATTGAGCTTGAAGCCCCAAGTATCCAAGGTGGTGTCTTCTGCATACTTTATGATTAAAACCTTAAGAAAAATACTCCCTTTCATTCCCAAAAAATCCAGAAAGATGGTTTGGACGCTCTAGTCTTATCAAAACTTGACTACTGTAATGGCCTATACATCAATATCCAATCCACTCTTCTCATAAAGTTGCAAAAGGTAAAAAACGCAGCTGAGAGACTCATACTGGTTATCCCCAAACATCAGTCTACTAGAAAAGGGATTTAGGACCTGCATTGGCTGCCAGTCGGTCAGCGGGTACAATTCAAGGCGCTTTGTATCGCTCACAAGGCACTCCAAAAAGAAGGTCCAACATTTTTATGGGACCTTTTCAGATAGTATTCACCCAACAGACCACTATGATCGGACGATACTAATCTGATGCCTACTGTAAGAATCAAAAAAATCAACTGGGGTGGGAGGAATTTTAGTTAAAATACCACAAAGGAATGGAACTCCCTTCCACTACATGTTAGGAAGATTCCCTCTCTCCTTGAGTTCAGAGAGCAACTAAAGACATGGCTCTTTTAGGAATAGCGGTCTGAAACACAGTGTGGAGAACCAGAAGCGCCAAGACTCCTATGGGTATATGTGCGCTCTACAAGTAACATAACAAATAAGTAACATAACAAATAACATAACATAACGTAACATATAAAGCATTTCCCATTCTATCCTATGGGGCAAGGTAGCCTTTCAATAGTGAAAAACAAAATTGGCAGTAGTTCACTATCAAGACATGTAACACCCACCAGTACATGTCCTACCTTTCATGTATACAGCACCCAGCCGAGGGGGGTACCTTGGGCGTTCCATAGGGGTGCCTTATATGTAAGAAAAGAGAAGCTGAGGGCCTGGCAGGTGGGTGCACTTGCCAGGTTGACATGGCAGTTAACAACTGCGCACAGACACTACAGTGGCAGGTCTGAGTTACCTTTTCAGGGCTACTCGTGTGAGTGGCACAATCAGCGCTGCATGCCCACTAGTAGCATTTGATGTACAGGCCCTGCCACACTTCAGTGCACTTTACTAGGCATTTACCAGTAAGTAAAATATGCCAATCAGGAAGAACCAATTGTAACAACAATTTACACAGGGAGCACTTGCACTTTAACACTGATCAGCAGTGGCAAAGTGTCCAAAGACTCTAAGCAAGGAAAAATGAAAGCCAGCACAGCTTCAAAAAAACAGGAGGTAGAGGCAAAATGTCAGGGGAAACCACACCAAAGATGCCAAGTCTAACACTCCCCATCCTGAAGCCCATCCTGTGGTCAGTGATTAGCATTGATCATTGTCTGAGGGATATTATTTCCTAAACCAGTGCTGTAAAATGCATATTCAAAACTGTGAATACAATCCAACATATTAACTATTTTTTGACTGAAAGTATCAACAGTGCTAGGAAGACTACATAAGGTAATGGTTGTATTCAATATATTAATTGTTATCTTCTATGTTAATGCATAAACACTTTGTGAATGCTGAAACTGAGGTTCTTGAACATCAATAACGGCTGTCATTCAAGAGAAAATCTGAAGATAAAGAAGAATGAATGAGAATGCTGGAATATTCAGCAACAAAAAAATAACCATTTAAGACGTCTACAGCTATCAGCTCATTTCGAATCTTTCACAACTGGGAACATTTTCAAGCTTCTGCTTCTGGCTCACTTGCAATTCAATTGATCACAAAATTATACAGTTCTTCTAAGTAATCTGAATATTCTGGGTGATAACGTATTACTTGGATGAGATTTCTTTTAAATTTGATTAATCACAACCAGGACACTCAGGGGCATATTCACAAGGAGTTAACTCTGATTTATCTCCACCTTAACACAGCAAAAGTGGAGATTGATTTAACACCCTATTCACAAGCTGGTGCAAACTGCAGACAACACCAGTATTCTCGCGATAACTGTCCCCAAATTTATCTCCACGGTGGACATCACCAACTAACACTAATGAGATGCAAAGTAGGTGTTTCCGTGCAAAAACACAAGAGAAAACCACATCACCACTTTCACTACAACCTGCCAGATCTGTGAAGCAAAAACAGGGGATAAACCGCGGTTGCACCAGGGATTTTACACCTGCCTTTTGCTGGTGCTAGGCAGGATGACTACCCACAACATGAAAGGGAGCCCAGCAAGGAGCCACACCTGAAGACCCACAGATGCCATGGAGGCAATGATCATGCAGCTCCGATATCCATGAGGGTCACAACACCCACCGTCATCACCCCCACCCGACCCCGCCTTATTTTTTTAATAACCTGCCAACCCCTCAGCATTCACCCGTGAATGCATTTCAATCTATCAGTTGTAGGTGCTGGCTGGCAGGGTCTTTCAATAGAGTGGGGGCACTGAGGTGGGGGAAGGGCCTTTGTTGACACAGCAGTCTTTCAGGCTGCATGCCAAATGTTAAATGAACCAGACAACGTCTCCTGCATTTGTTATTCACTTGACATCCTAACCCTCACATCCTAATATTTGTAGGGCCATGTTCGCAATGCGATATCGCTTGGGTTGAGAAAGCTGAGTTATCTGGCGCTGAAGTGCCGATCCACAGCTAACGCCTGCTAACGCAGGAATAACTATCGCCATTGCGATGTTGTTGTCGCCTGTTTTCTCCGCCATTCGCTGTAATTATCGCCATGTAGCGCGGGCCAGGGCCGGACTGTACATAGAGGGCACCGGGCATTTCCCCGGTGGGCTGGAGGGGTGGGGGCCGGTTTTGTGGCCGCAGGGGGCCGCTTTTCTTACAGGGTGCCGGTTTTGCCGCAGTGCTGCAAAATCGGCCCTCTGTAAGAAAAGCAGAAGCAGTGCTTAGTGGCTAACAATCCCCTCCCCTCCGTTCCCAGGGCCGGTGGAGAAGCAACCTGCCAGGGCTGGTTGCTGTTCTCAGTCCGGCCCTGGTGCGGGCTTGTGAATATCATGCTATCAGGGCGAAAGAAATCGGGGTTAGGCAGTGTAACTTTTCTGCCGATAAATTACTTTGGCAATATTTATCATACGTTCTTGTGAATATACCCCTCAGTGTTACCAATCAGTTGAAAATCAATCATCCAAAACTGTCTGTTTGAAGGGTCAGGGCGCTGATGTCTTGCAAACACCACTCTTTGGAGAAGAAACACGCCTAGGTGTGGATTGCAGTTTTTTTCTGAAGCACTGAGTTGATTAGGTGCATTCTGATGAAGATATATCACCAAATTAGAAAATGTTTGTATTTTACACTTTAAATAATGTGGGACCCAAAATCGCCAGCCACCAATTCTCAATATCCAGGAAGATCATGTAGGACAATTCATTCCTCCTTGGATTGTTGCTTGTTCGTTGAAGAGAAAAACAAAATGCTCTGTTAAGTTTCAGATATAGTTTGTTGCACTAAGTTGGGATTATATTTCATGAATTTGGGTCACTGACTTTTCACAAGATGATAGAACCCCTTTTCAGAAATTAGTTGTTTGGTTTAGTTGCCTAGCATTGCTTTTCCAGTGTTTCAGAATAGAAGCTTCTGGGCTTTGTGGCAGTGATATAACAGACAATATATGGCTGAAATGGAAGCTTTGTCCAGGTGTCAATTCAATGAGAAATCACTTCAGCAAGGTTCCAGAACCTAATTTAATGACACGTAGTATGCCTTTGTTCACCTTTTGTAAAAATGTGGTGTTCAAAACAGATTACCTGGCACCAACCTCAACTCTTGTTCAAAAGTCTAAAACTTTTAGACAGTGCATTGTAAATGGCATTCTAAACCCGTTTCTAACCCCGAAACATCAGCAGAGTAATAGTTTGGTCCCCAAAAAACCCCTCTTGACTTGCACATAAGAATGGCCAGGCACTCATTTTATGTTCACAGGCTGTTGAAAATGGACGCTCACACATGCATAATGCAAGAATTTATGAATAATGTAGTTCAGCATCATACGTAAAGTGCATGCACATCTGGGTGCCTGTAAAATAACTCCTTTATATATGTACACAATATTTTGCATCTTTTCTTAATAGATGTTCCCTGTGTCTTACCTCTATGCTTGTCCCTTAAAAGTATATTTTGAAGCATAATTTTGCAGGTAACAAGGGAATAGATTTCCTTGAATGAGAACTATTGCAAAGCAAATGGATTAATATACGCAGACCCAAAATCAACCTAAGATCTGAAAACGTCTAGCACTTTCTGCATATGTCACAATTAATGCTGGTTAACTGTAGCGCGTGACCTGAACCCTCTCCTTTAATTGCAGAGACTTGATGTTATTCATTGTTTGTTTCATAGTTCATGGCTCTGTCTGATTTTGCATTTCTGTTGGTATTGATTGCTTTTGCAGGATTCACTGCTAGACTATGAAAGGAGAAGAGGAATGCTCACTGTTGCAATTGAACTGAAAACAGATTATTTTGCAAAGTATTTTTTGTTGTGGATATTATTTTTCAGTATGTAGGAATTTGTAAAGAACAATGTTTAGAATGCTTTTGTAGCAAATATTTAACAGGCAATGGCCTTTCAAGCAAAATATGAATGCCCCTGACCTGTTGTTTGTAAGTGTGGAGGGTGAGGTTTCTAAGAGAAGTGTTAGATTTGGGGGTCTATAGTTGACACAGGTAGGTACTTGTGACAAATAGGGACCCTCTCCTCTAGTCAGAGTAAGGGGGTTACACTCCTCCTTGGGGCTCTGTACCCTGCCACCTGGAGCGGTCCCCCTTCCAGAATTGTCAGGGCACCTGTGGCAGGTGTCCTTCACAATTCGCCCACCAGTTCAGGGGTTCTATCCTGCAACTAGGCAACCAGGTCAGGGGGGACACCCTGAACATGGCCTTCCAACCCAGGGTCTAGACCCTTGGGTTGCACCGGGGTCAGAGGCGAGGACTCCCTCCCTCTGCACCCCCTTCCAGAGCATGGCACCCTCCCAACTGGAGTGGTACACCTATAAGACCAACCGGTCAGGACACTGTTTACAGTTGTCCCTCCCTCTAGGTCAGACAACACCTGAACCTGGCTCTCCAACCTAGGGTCTAAACCCTGAGGCTGCACCGGGGTCAGGGGCGAGGACTCTCTCCCTCTGTACCCCCTTTCAGATGGCTGTAGCCTCCCACCTGAGTGGTACATCAAGAAGACAGACTGGTAGGGGCACTTATTACAGATGTCCCTCCCTCCAGGTCAGGTAACCCCTGTACCCGGCTTCCCAACTCAGGGACCAAACCCTGCAGTTAAACACTTGCCTGGCGCACCAGGACTTCCTTGGGAACACGCATGCCCCCCTGAGGGTAACACATAACTCCTGTGTTGTGTGATAGTCTGCCTGGCGCAGATCTCCCATCCCCTGTCCATCTGACAGTGCGCGAAGATCCCTCAGGACAGAAGTGGTGTCACCATGGTGGTCATTCACTGGTGATGCAGTCCTTCTGGCTGACCCCTGACCCACTGGTTCTTCCACTGGGGACTCTCTACCCTCTCACCCCTCCATCTGGACTTCTGCACCCTTCCAACTGGAGCGGTACTGCCAGACACCAGAACTACTGGAGCTCTGCCTACAGAGGCTCCACGTTCTCTAGACACTGGGAGATCCTCCTCAAATGGCCTACAAGTACAAGCTAGTCCCCCGACCTGATGTTTGCCTAAGAAACCATCCAGGCCCTGAGACTGGGTTTCGGGTACCTTGGGACAGAACTCACACTCACTCCTCCTCCTCTGAGAAAGGACGTGAGCCCCTAAACCCCTCCCACTACACTGGGACCTAACTGGGCTACACTGAACCTCTTCCATCGCACAGGACTGGAAGATACCTGAGCCACTCTTGTTGGACTCACTCCTCAATGCTTCTTCAGACCCTCTGGAATCCACCACAAGGTCTGCCTCCTATGTGAGTTCCCTGGGGTCAGAGAACTCACTCTCCAACAGGTGTTGGCATAGCACTGGAAAACAGGGACTTAAAATATGCTCTCCCACAATTGGATCACATAGCCCCCTACAAGGGTTAACCAAACTATCCTTCACCTCACCATCCAGTGCCTCACACACGTACTCCACACCATTCTCCTGAGATTGGCAAGACAGTATCTGACTGTCTTTATCACACAACCCACGCTCTTCTGGGCGGTCTCCACACTCACATACCAGGACTTCAACTTTGGGGGAACCCCTCTCCCTGCACCTCTCATCTAGAGTCAATAGAGTGTCCCTCCCACTGCTAGGACCATGAACCTCTACGCCAGTTACCCTATTCCCTTCAGGGACACTGCGCACTACTGGAGCTACCTCACGTCCATGAACCTCCTGGTGTATGTTAACCCCCTCCAAGTCAGGTGCCTAATCTCTGGATGTGGGTACTACTCCCTCAGCAGTAGAAAATTCAATTTGGCTGCTTCCATCTGAGCTGGACTCTACCTCCAACTCAGCAAATCTCAAACTCTGAGCTACACACATTTCTTGTTGCTGGGCTGAGACACTCTTGGCCTCAAGCCCCTCGAGCTCTAAATCAAGCTCCCTCATTATCAACTTATGCTCCATTTGCATTCTCTGTTCCTCCAGGGCCAATTTCCTATTCTCTAACTCCAGTTGTACACTCAACTGGAGCTTGGCCATCTCCATTTCATGCATCCTGTTTTCTCTCCTGTCTGCCAACTCTTCTGGGGACAGGCCTCGGGCAGAAACACTGCTACCCAAATGGGGAGGTCGCACCCCTCCCTTCTGAACCCAGTGGTCCCTCCAGCTGCTGTTCTGCATCTTCAAATTCAATCTCATTTCCAGGGGCATTCCTTGCCTCGACCCAGGCCCTCAGTGCCTTTTGGAACTGCTCCCTTCTGGAGAGTCCGGTCACGGAAATTTTAAACTTTTTGCAGAAGCTCCTGAGCTGTTTGTTGGTGTAGCTTTCTATTTTCTCTTCCTCCCAATCACAGTCAACAGATGCAATTGATGCTGCCTGTTCCATCCTGACTGAACCAGGCATGATTAAAAAATGGAGATCTCTGGCAAAAACAAGTATCAGAAGTACGTGGTTGCGTTATGGTCTGCACTCACTAAGTAGTGTTCACCAATCACTGTACATGAGTCACAAATGCAAATTCAAAATCCTTTCCGCTTGACTTCCAATGTTAGAATTGGGGGTCTCTAGTTGGCACAGGTAGGTACTTGTGACCCTCTTCTCGAGTCAGAGTACGGGGTATTACACTCCTACAATAACCCCTGCTCACCCTCTAGGTGACGTGACGCAAGCAGTCAAGGCTTATTTCAGAGGCGGTGTAAGTTAAGCATTGATGGCCACATACAGTAACCCAGTGATAACACTACAAATGGACACCACACAGGTTTTATATCAAAAATAAGTTATACTTTATATAGAGTTACCACAAGACCAATAAACGACAAAAAAAATCCACAGTACTATTAGCTTTCTAGAGTTCTTGCTGAAAAGACTTAAATCAATTTTCTGTGCGAGTCTGTAGCCCGGACTGGCTCCAGCGTTGTTAAAAATACCTGAGTCTAGCAAATCCAGCAGACCGCGTCAGTACGGGCCCCCTCAATGGTCGACAGACTCAGTCACAGTACCTTTTACTTGGGGAGGCCGGCACGGATGTGCGAGCAAGTTCCGGTGATCGTCGCGGTGCAGAAAGGAAGCGTTGCAGGACGTGTTGTGCCTCGATTCGGTGCAGGCAGCGGCCCGTTGATAGAGTGAGTGGATCCAAGGCTTGCGTTGCAGGGCGAGACGGTGCTTCAATGCGGTGCTTGCAGCTTGCGGTGCGGTGAACGAGCCGGAGTTCAGGAGCTGGCGTCGATAAGTCCAGACAGCGGTGCGAGTCGGGCGGTGCGTCGCCAAGCGTGCGAGACGGTGCCCAACTCCGGTGCGGTCACAGGACTCGAAATCAGCAGCAGTGACCGCTTCGGTCCGCCCAGTTTGATTCGGTGTAGCGAGGTGTTGCACGTCGCGGCGTCCTTCCAGTCGCGGTGCAAGCTACGGCTCGGTGACGGCGTCAGGACGGAGTCGTTGAGCGCAGAGCTTGCGTTGTTCGAGGTGGACGTTGCTTGATGCGGTGCCTACAAGACACCCGGCTGGTCATGGGAGTTGGTCACAGCTCCCTGCCTCTGTAGCCACGTTTCCAGCAGCAATTCACAAAGGCTGGTGAAGTCCACTGGTCCTGGGACTTCGGTCAGGGGGCAACCTCTCTTCCAAGCCCTTGGAGATCTTTGCAAAAGTTGAACAAAAAGTCCACAAAGTTCTTTCTCCTCTCTTTGACAGTCAGGCAACCACTGCAGGCCAATCCCGAAAGCAGCACTTCAGCTTGGGAATAGTGTCTCCTCAGTTTCTTCAGGTTCCTTCTCCACAGCAGAGGTTTCGTATTGTAAGTCCAGAAGTGATCTAATTTCATGGGATCAGGGTCCCAATATTTATACCCCAAAATCCTTTGTTCTCTGAGGGGAGAGGTGACTGTGCCTGGTCCAAACCAGTTCTGAAGCACTCTGTTTACCAGACTTCTCCTTTCCTTTCACAACGCTGGGCAGGCACATCAGACACCCCACAGTAGGTGGAGCCAGCATTGTGGAAGGCAAGTACAGTCCTGGAGCATTTTGTTGACAGTCTTCCTTTTCTTCTTTCAGTGTGCAGGGTAGAGACATCAGACTCACCACAGGGGTTGGAGCCGGCATTGTAGAGGGAAGGCCCAGCCCTATTCAGGTCCCATGTGCAACTCCTCCCTCCCATCTAGATGCAGATCTCTCTATTCACCACCGGGCTGCCCCAGCCTGTCTCCTGGAATCCCCCATGCCTGTCACTCACAAACCCAGACAAAGTAATACATAACCAGCAGAGGCAGGCTCAAATGGTTAGGCAAGCAAATACCTACTTTCTAAAAGTGGAATTGCGAAGTGCTGGACCTTGAGTCCATGACCTGTTTGGTGGTGACCCACCCGCTCATTGGTTCTCTGCTGTCAAGGATGGGTATTTGGAATGGCATAGGCAGGTCTTTCATGAAAGGGCCGGACACTTCCTTAATCTATTCTCACTTCCAGTATTGAAGAGAGACTTGTGGAATACAAAAGAAAGCAGACTGCCAAACACAATTGTATTGGGGTGAAAAATTGGAGACAAGAAAAACCTCCAAGAGTTGACAAACAGGCCAGAAGATATCAGGCAAGAGGAAGATCCATGCGAGGCAAAGATCCAAGTGAACAATTAGGTAGGATCATGCATTGTTGTACTGCTCTGAATAGTTTAAGATACCTGGAAGGGCAAGAAAAAATCCAGGCAATACTAGGTCACAACAACAATGTAGGAAAGCCTTCTCTAAACATATACTAACTGGTGTAGATTCCCCAACTAAAAATCGTTCTGCAATCCAATGAATTCAAGATTTAGTTGAAGTTCTTGAGTGCAGTACCAGGTTGACCCCTAATTAGCACCTGCAACCTGTAACTTGTATTGAACTCTATGAAAGAGTCACTCCTAATGTGGCAGCTGGACACACCAGGGAGAGGCCCCAAAAGCAACCGCCCAATTTCTTGAATGCCAACCAGAAACACAATAGCATGAGCAGCACAAGAAAGGAGACCCTAACTAATGTTCCCCAGAGTTCACAGGTTGCATGGAGACGATGGTCATGGACTGGACTAAAAGGCTCTGTATCCTTTATGGGAAACAAGAGGCAAAAAGTGGAAGATTGATTGCACCGCTGATAAGTACTTGTGCTGCCAATGTAATTGCACTTTGGACATGGAGAAATGCAACCATGCCCACATCCTAACATCTAGAGATGGAAAGGGTGGTAGGTAGAATGAGGATGCAATTTTGAATATTCATTGATCATGCACTAATGTGGCTGAAGAAGGTTATATCATACTGTGTATTGACCTTTCATGACTCCTCTACATGTGTGCTGCATATCTAAGAAAAGAATGAGTGTTTGGGAAGCCAAACCTAGAGTTCTGCGTCACAGACAATTTGAAGCTTCACTCTTGTTCTCTATTTAATGCACTGAGAATTCATAGACGAAAAACATCCACATCAGTAGTAGTTACTTACCTATAATCAGTGGCGGCTGATACACTTTGAGAGTGATGGGTGTAAATTCCTCTCTTGAATCGGCACTTGGGAGTGCTGGATTAAAGTGAGGTGCAAGGTTCAAGGTTCAAGGGGTTCTTTCTTCCCCCTGAGAAACCTTTGACTAGAAACTGGGCATAGGGGTACATTTTTCAGCATGATTTCCAGACATTTAGTGAAAATGCCCTGTTCTGAAGATGCACTTTTATGCAGTCCTGAAAGCAGTCGCAATACTCACCCTATGCAAGTACATTTCACAAAATGATTGTAAAACTGTGGGCTTTTCAATATAACCCCTACAATTTGGTTAGAACTTTATGAATTACAGGGAGGACAGGCAATCTGCTTATGCAACGTCAAATTTCTAATTTACTTTCATAATACATGTACCATCTTTGTTCCCTTTTATTCTCCCATTTAGCCCCTTTCATTTAGATCCTCACTAAAATGTTATTGCTAAGAGTCAAAATAGAAAGGGCGTAGTGCAGAAATTACATATTATACAAATTCCAAACACAGGATGCGGACAGGAGAGCTTAACAAATATTACATGTTCACATAGCTGCACTATTGCTTGGTTACAAATAGATCACATGATCAGAGAGCAATTATACACCAAACATCATCTTGTCATTTTCACCATCCACTCAAATACACTAGTTCAGATTCTGACTTTCAAGGCAATTCATCATCAAATAGCTATCATATTGTATGATAAATATTCTCATCATTCTTATGCAAGAGATACCCATAATTGAGTCATGTATGGAATCAGTAATTTAAGGATGGGCCACCTCTAAGGAAGAATCATCCCAAGGGATGACCACAGTGTCACACAAATCATCCCTAAATATTCCAATAATCAGCCATTTTTTCTCATGCTTCCCAGCATGTTTTAAAGCATTCCCAGAATATGTCATAAATGGTGCAATACTGTTTGGACTAACTAGCATGCACTCAACCATAGCGTCATGTACCCCAGGGTGATCCAAGTCACCAGTGATCAAACACATAGAAAAATGCACAAATAAGGTGGAACCTAATACAGATCCTTCTATTGCTACTTGCAATGAATGGTAGGCTGTGTTCTCAGAACAATTACATTATTTACATTTGAACGTATGGCCTGCACATAGTTTCATTTGACAAAAGCACTAAAGTATTGAGCTATCTTATTGTAGCCCAGCCAAAGATGTACATGATTACTTTCTGCTTTCATTTCCTTTGGTTGCAAACTCTCGAAATGTCAGATGTTAAATTATCGCTCTCATATTCTAATATTTAAAGTTCTGCATACATCAACCTTTAACACAGAAAGAGCCAATAATCCCCACAGCAGAGACACATATCTTAGGTCTGCAATGGATATCTTTAAACAGGTCAATTTAAATGTAAGAACATCTCATGCACATTTATTCGAACCTTTGCCCCACGAATCACACACATTATGAAGTGCTCTGACTGCATGGTCAGATCAAAAGCAATGCAAACAGCACAGGCCAACAGCCAGAACCAGACAAACATACAGTGTGCCAAAAACGCATCACAACCACTGTCAGTAAAAGTAATGTTTCTATTACGACCTTGGATCACCGATGCCTTTAGGTTGGAATGAATGAAGAGGAGGCAAAGAGAGACAAACAGTCAAACTCTACAGGAGAATCACAAAGCATAAATGTGGCCGAAGCCACGATTTCAACTAGACTCGAACTTTGGAGGGTAGAGGGTGGTTAAGGCATCAAACTGTGGGGGCAGGGCCATCTTCAGAACTTAATTCAAAAAACACTTCTGGGGCTTTCTTACTCTGTTTCGGGCCAATGTGTAATAGTAATTGTGGGGTGGGTGGATCATTTACCGGGCCACGTAGTGAACTGTGTATTTTAAAGCACAGTTGGAATGATCTCAGCAAAGCAGTATTTTATAACATATACAGGAGGTGCTGGTCTCTCTCATAAGGAAATTTAGCAAGCTGTATGGCAAGCGTTGCTTTTTAACATACATTGGGCCAAAAGATCTGGCAGAATATGTTTTTTTTTTATTGTGGCTGGTGCTATCAGTGATGTTTTTTATTCTAAAACACACTAGGCCAGTTGGATATGATTTTAAAAATGATTGCAAAATATCTGAGCATCATTCCCCCAAAGGAGTTTTGGAAAAGTGGTGACAGGTAGCATAGCGTAAATAAAAACTGTTGAATTAATTTTATTTCATACTGCATTTACATGCATATGATACCTTAACACTATTTTCAGGATGAGATGCTAAGGAATGATAACACTTTCTTGCTGTTCTGTGGAATGGAAGCCCCAAGTGCATGCAATAGAACAGATAGAAAGTGAAATTTGTTCTCCATGGTACTACATGCTAACTCAGAGTTACACCTTCGATTCATTATTCTTGCTTTTTATATGATTTACCTCTCCAGAATAGCGTATTGCTAGGCTCGTTTCTTCCATTGTTGCTGGAGTCTTGTCTGTGACATGGCTTGCCATAACGAAGCAGGAGAGTCAAAAATAAAATGCCTGCTACGAGTCCCAACAGGAGTGGAAGGCCGCCAAAGAGTGAATGGACAAAATTAGGAAAGATGCCCAGGACTGCTTTGAAAGGTGTCAACAGTCCCGAAAAAATTGACTTAAATACACTCGCGATACCATTCGTATAAAAAATGTTTAAGATTTCATTTAGCATTTCTGCGAAGTGTAGGGGGCAATTTGTTGATAAAAGGTTATGAATCTCTGCCGTTGTCCTTGCAACTTGGAGATCATACGTTTCTTTTGATGACGTCAAGTGCACTGGCGTCTGTAGAAGAACAGACTTAATTCTGCTTAAAGTATCAATTCGAATAGAAGAGATTTTCAGACTGGGCCAAATGTTTCCCTCCCTGTCTGGAGTGTCGTTGGGATACAATACTTGCTCACAGCAAGTGACCCTGGACGTTACACTTACGAGATAAGCTTTTCCTGGCACCAGGCCACAACATCTGTGGTCCACAATTAGAATGTAGCTCCCGTTAGAAAGCCGTCTAAAGAATGGCTCTATTCGAGTTGCGGGTGTGCCAAGCTGGTGACATGAAAGGTTATTTGAAAATAGATTTGATGAAGAAACATGCATAAAGTGCAGAAACCAAGCACAGAGTGTGAGCTTCGATAGTGCTGTTCCAGCACAGAAGTTAAACCCAAATTTACAACATAACCATGAACAATGGTTAAAGCAGAATGATAAATAATAGTTCTCTTCATGAAAATAGGTGGATGCAGTGCATAAAGTGTAAGAATGTGGCTACCAGCTGTTGTGGAATATTTGCACATGATTTTACTGATGACACTGTGAGTGTTTTCTGTCGAATTATTTTGTGAAGCAATGTGATCACAAAGTAGGACCTCTTGCCGGCTCAACAGATTGCAAACTGTATTGATGATAACTTTATTCTTACATGTAATTGCAATCAAGTGTTTGATCCTTTTTTAGACCGTAATTCAGAGACCCCCTTTGTCCCTCATAAAACACACAAACTTTTCTCTAAAACTATTAAACAATATAAGCGTGTAGATGTGTGGAGACTCTGTAACCCAACCTTAAGGGAGTACACCTATTACTCTCCGCCCCATCACGCCCAATCACGAATAGATTATTTTTTTGTATCACACAATATCTCTCAGTCATTAATGGCAGCGGACATTGGATAAATTCTAATATCTGACTATGCTCCTAATACCCTTCAGCTGGATGTTTTACAGAAGCGTAACACACCTCGGAAATAGCATTTTAACAATGCTCTTCTTTTAGATCCAACCTTTACTTCCTCTTTTGTTTCTTTTTTTATGAATATTGTTTCTTTAATCAATCTGAACCTTTGCTCTTTCACATGGTGTGGGATGCTTTCAAATCAGCAGCTAGAGATTTTGTTATTGGATATGTTTTAAAAAAAACGTCGAAAATCCAAAGAACTCACCACAACCCTCCTAAATAGATAAACAGATTGGGGAAGCAAGGGCCGTACACGGTTCGGGGTCATTGAAGCTACTCGTACGACCAGGGCAGCACCAGTAATTTTGTAAACATGGCTCCCGTGGGCGGCTGCAGGGTGCCGCGGGTCTCTGAGCGGGAGAGAGCCTGGGACCGTGCGGAGGACTGAACAACTGTAGGGAGGGTTTGGCTTCCAGTGCCACTATATTGTCTAGGGGAGATGCTTCGCAAACAGCTGAGGGGGACGAGAACAGGACTACCGGTCTCAGCACCCAGCGGGCCGAAGAGTGTGCGCTCCAGCCCCTGCCTCCACCCCGGCAGCCCTTCATTTATAACTCACGCCTCCCGCTTCGTGGGAGATGCTTCGCAAACAGCTGAGGGGGACGAGAACAAGACTACCGGCCCCAGCACCCAGCAGGCCAACGAGTGTGCGCTCCCGCCCCTCCCTCCACCCCGGCAGCCCTTCATTTACAACTCGCGCCTCCCGTTTCGCGGGAGACGCTTCGCAAACAGCTGAGGGGGACGAGAACAGGACTACCGGCCCCAGCACCCAGCGGGCCGACGAGTGTGCGCTACAGCCCCTCCCTCCACCCCGGCAGCCCTTCATTTACAACTCACGCCTCCCGCTTCGCGGTACGCGCTCGGGCAAAGACTGGGCCAAGGGCGGGCCCGTCTAAGCCCGTCGTAGCCAGGAGGAGGCAGGGCTGGGCCAGGGATCTAACATCGCCTGCTTCACTCTACGACCCGACTCTTACTGTGTGGAGGTGAGGAATATCTGGTGCAATTGTCATCTCTTGGCCAAGGAAGTTTTGTTTGGTGGATGATCAGCCGGGTCCTACAGCACGGTAAATCTTGATTAGTACACACAAGCAAGGACTAAAGCACCCTCGGGGACTAGCGATTTGGACATATATCATTGTGTAAACAGTAAGGAGGTTTGCTTTTGGTTATTCCCGACAGGCTTCTGAATAGCGCCACTGTGATGAATAAAGGAAGGACCAAGTCAGATAATGAGGGAGAGAGCTTAAAAAGGACACTTGATGCCTTTTTTGTTAGGGCCGAGTCGGCTCTGGCCCAAGAAATACGCTCAGCTGAAAAAAGACTCTCTATGGACTTGATTATGGCACAGAAAAGGTCTTCTATGGGGACTTCAGCCAAGGCAGGGACACCAAAGGCAGTAACCCCGAGACCTGTAGATGGTGAGAATACGCCTCAGAGTGTGACTGACACTTTTGATGTTGATGCGATAGCAAATGTGTCGTCACCCAAGGAGAGTTTAGATTTAGCGGCAAAACACGGAGTGGAGGAGGGAGAGGAGGGCCGCCCCATGTATGTCGACATGTCATTATTATGTGGGGAGAGAGTAGGGGAAGATGGGTTGGTGCAGGTTGAAGCACCAGAGATCTGTGAACCAGCACAAAAGGAAATTGTGGAGGTGGTAACCCGGACTAGAAGGGCGCTTTTAGATAAACACACGACTAGCAGGGAAGGTGTGCCTGCAAGTGTTCCCACAGTTACAGCTAAGTGCCCATAAGGGGGTGGGGAAGGGGGGGGGGGGGGGGGCGCAATATGGCCAATCGCAAAGTGAACAAGAAAGAGTCATCGAAGGAGGGTAAGCACCCAGGAGGTGGCGGGTTCTTCTCACTGTATTAATTGTAAAGGGATGGCAATGGGTGATGGGGCGGATTCAGCAATATGGCTAAGGTTAGAAACTTTCCTCAACAGCCAATTAGCCCCGCTCCATATGAAAATCACTGCGATCGAAGAGAAAGTGACCCTTTTGTTAGAACGGAAGAGGGGTTCACCTAGTATAGTCACCTCCCAACTTATAGAAGGGCAAGACAGGGCAGCTCATTGCACTGATGGCATGGGGGGAGTATTACAGCTGGATTCACAACAAAGAGAAAGGAAGGCCGACCACATGGATAATGCACGAGCGGGGCCTTTGGGGTCTGACAAAGATTGGAGAAATAGAGGGGAGGAGAGAGTTTTGACCCAAAGGAAGGAAGGACAGACAGCGCAACCTCTAAGTCGGTCAATAAGTACGAGGGCACAGGGGGGCACGGGGGACAGTGCCGGTGCACTGAAACCCGCGTACGCCAGGAGCTCGGGGGACTTGCCCGTTTTGGACCTCCTGCCAGAAGCCAGTCCATATACAATAGTGTTGACAGGGGTCCCTGCCTCAACTGAAACTCGAGAAGAAACACCCCAAATGCTAATTAATAAGGTAGCATATTGGCTAAGCAAAAACGCCCAATTCAAGCTTAAGCATTACAGGCACATCTTAATGGCAAGAAGGGTGTCCTGGATTGGCCGTAGTAAGAAGTGTTTTGAAGGAGATACGGTGATTTTAAATCTCAGATTCCCAGGGCTGGTATAGGATCTTCTTGCCCATTCCCGGGGTGGCTTTCGGGGAGAGAGTGGTTCATCCATCCAGTTGCTACCGCTGTTTTTTTTTTACCGGGACCCAAGGACAATATTCCCAAGAGATGTTGATTGGCAAGAGCACAGTGGCAGTGCGGGAATAGGGCCCTTGCCACTCACAAAAAATCATTACGCCCCACAGGCAAATAGTCAGGGTCTGGAAGACATTGATTGACGTGAGGGGAGCTCTGGCCATGGGGATGGCTCTACCGAGGCAATTGCTCCATGTAGTTACTCACCTGGAGGCCCCTAGTAGTAGCAGAGAGTATACCAACTTCTGTGCCCCTGTAGAGAGCCCAGGATAGCCACTATAAAAATGGGAAAGTGTAGATATTTCAAGCCCAGTCGCCAATCATAGGCGGTCAGATATTGGCCAGCACAGCTATTATGGGCCATGGCACTATAAAAATGATATCTTGGAATATAGCAGGGTCCTCAGCCAAACTAATAAATAATGACTGGTTGGCTTAAATAAAAAACTTCCAGGTTATATGTCTACAGGAGACTTGGGAATGGAACGGAGACCAGCTAGCCCTGGAAGGATTCAAAATGTTTTTTGTTCCTGCACGGAAAGGGCTGGTGGGAAGAGCCAAGGGAGGGTTGGTGACGTATGTGGATTTAAAATTGAAAGGGACATGGGAAGATCTGAGCTGGGAGTATGATGTTCTACAGGGGTTAAAACTATGCATGAGGGGTCAGAATATACTTTTTGTGAATTTTTATAATGCAACATCAGCAGGGTCCCCACTGATTAGATTTAAAGAACTGAAAAAAAGGCTGGTGGGGGAGGCTGATCAGGAGGGATGCACGTACCAGTGGGTGCTCACAGGAGACTTTAATTGTCATCTTAGGTCTAATGTGAAAAATAGACGGGACGGGACGACTGGTCTTCTTGCCCATTGGAAAAGGGCCCCCACTTAGAGCACACTATAGAGTACTATAGAGGGAAAAGAGCTCAATAAGGTGCTGGGAACTTATGCTCTCCAACACACTATGGACTTATTGAAAGGAGGGGATTCTGGGCGGGTTCACCCAACTTTGAAAGGCAGAGGCTGCGTCTCAGTATAGATTTTATTTTTGTATCAAACACATTGAAACATGAGGTTATGGGGTTTGAAATACAATTGAGCGCATTCAGTGATCACAATCTCCAAGTTATTGTTTTGAGGGACCCCAATATTCCTAGAATTGAGGAAAAGAGGGGTGTGAATGGGGTGTTGACAGCGGTTGATCAAGGGAGAAGGCTGAGATGGTCCGAGACAGATGTCGACACCTTTTATGAAGCATTAATGGCGGACAAAGACCATCATGTATGGAGGTGCCTGAATCCTGAAGTAGAAGGGGCTGATTTAGTTAAGGCCTATGAAGGGGTAACAATGTATATTGACAGAATCCTCAGGGCCAAGCCCAGAAAAAAAGGTAACGGCGGAACATAGGTGGTTTGATCAGGCCTGTTCCAAGGCCTTGAGAGAGCTGAAACTGGCATGGAAAACCTGCCCCAGGGACAAAAGTAGGGTCACGGCGTGTCGAGGTTTATATAAAGAGGCTGTTAAGCGCCGCAAAACTTCTCTGCAACAGCAGGCCTGGGAGAACCTGAGGGAAGCAGCAGACACCAAAAACATGACGGCATTCTGGAAGGTCATTAATGAGCCATGCTTCCAAGATAGGAATAAGCCCAAGATCATAAATCACATCTTGTCGGAGTCATGGTTCGAGTATTTTAATGGCCTATACAATTACAGTACTCTGGAGGACTGTTCAGTAACCAAGGAGGGACAAGGAAGGGAAGAACATATAATCTTTTCGCTGAATGAAATTAAGGCGGGTGTGGAGGGACTGACCAGAAATAAAGCGCCTGGGCCAGATGGGGTCCCCCGGACCTGTTTTTATCTCAAGTTGATTTGTGGGTCCCCATATTGACCAGAGTCATAAATGCTGCAGTAAGTACGGGCATGCCTGATTCTTGGTCAACAGCAACAATCGTACCGATCTTCAAAAAGGGGGATAGGGAGAGCCCGTCTTGTTACCGACCTATCTCGCTTATTGATGTGTCCATGAAAGTCCATACTCAATTGCTTATTTGACTGGGCAGCGGAACATAAGATTATCACCGACACGCAGTACGGATTCAGGATCGGACGCTCCACAACGGACCAATTTCTCAACCTGTACCTCCTGACGGCCAAGTACACGGTCGCTAGCCAAGAGACCGTGTACTTGGCTTTTATGGACTTGACGGCGGCATTTGATCGAGTGAATCGGAAACAATTATGGGAAGTCATGGAGGAGCTGGGAGTGGACCTGGGCCTAGTAAACATCTTGAGATCCCTAAACAGGAACACCCTTGCCCAGGTCAGGTACAACGAGGAGGGCAGCATGACTGACCAGTTCCCATGCACAAGGGAGTTAGACAGGGTTGCATATTGGCACCCTTTCTATTCACCTTGTACATTAATAGTTTAGAGAAAGCGTTGGCCGGTTTGGGAATGCACTCCGCAAGGATAGGTCCCAGGGGGGTTCAGGTTCTGCTTTATGCAGAAGATGCAGTACTCCTGGCCAAAACCCCTCGGGCCTTCAAATGTTGTTAGATGGGTTTGTGAATTTCATGGAGAGGCTGGACCTGTCAGCAAACCTTGCCAAATCATACATAATGGAGGTAGGGAAGGTGCCCACAAAGAAATATAAATATACGATTGGGGCACATTGTATAGAAAAAGTCCAGTCTTTTTCATATTTGTGGATATCAGTCGATTCTAGGCTTAATTTTAAACCTTTGTTGGAGGAAAAATGTCGCACCCTAACTAGAAGCACGGGGGCGATCATGAATTATGCTCACAGGTTGGGTCGTTGGTCTCCTGATCAGATCCTGAATCTTTATAACTCAATATTTTCTGCTAAAGTACTCTATGGCAGTGAAGTTTGGGGCTTTGTGGACGCCAAGTCCCTCCACACTGAACAGAATACATTTTTTAGAAGATTACTGAAAGTGCCACAAAGTACCCCGGGCTTTATCGTGCATGAGGAGTTGGGTGCTGCCTACATTAATGATAGGATAAAGCTAAAACCTGTTAGCTGCTGGGTTAAAATCTGGACTAATCGAGAGGCCACTCTGACAAGAGGAATTATAAAGGATTGCATGGCACGTGACAAGGGGATGAATATTCCATGGCTCAATTATGTTAGGGAATCCTTTGAGGTCCTGGGTTGCCCGGAATTTTTTACTCACCAACGAAATTGCTGGCAAAGGATAGGATTATGGTCAAGGGGGAGCTTTCGAAACTACTGGGTTCCAGTAGAGAAGATCAGGAGATAAGAAAACCCGCAGTGGGAAGGCACATCCTGACCAAATCCTGCTTGGGCATTGAACCCTATTTGTATCTCATTCACAGTGCCCAAGACAGGTTTTTAATGACGCGTTTCAGGTTGGATTCCTTACACCATAGCCTTGCGGTACCAGCAGGTTTTACTAAGACGGTGGAGCCGAAGGGTACCTGCGGCTGCGATCAACGATCTCTGCAGGACACCCTTCACTTTGTACTGCTATGCCCGTTTTATATGCACCCAAGGAAGCATTTTTTTAAAAGAATTTTTAAAAAAGCAGGCTTTAGACAGGCCAAAGTGGCTCTATTGGACCTGAAACTCTCCTCAGAGATTTTAACCTTGTACTGTACTGTAAACTTTTTAAAGAGTGGCAATGCGGCTGAGGAACACCAGAGGGAATGTGTGAATTGTACATGTATGAACTGTTTTTAAGCCTGTGCTGTACTGTAAATTCTTTTTTTTTTTTTTTAAGAGTGGCAATTCGTCTTAGGAATCCCAGAGGTAATGTAAAAATTGTAGATATATGAACTGTTTTTAAGTTTGTGCTTTTATGGTGTTGTTTTATTGATGCCGAATAAAGTATATATTTGATTTGATTTGTCTAGATAAAGAGATTGGAGCATTCTTATTTCTTTTCCATGTCAAAAGAGTGTTTATCAGAACTTATAAACATCAAATTTCAGTTTAATAAGGTGTCAAAAAACAATGCTTCAACATATTTATTAAAGTCTAGCCCGAAATTCTATGGAGGTCAGAATAAAGCCGGGAAAGTATTAGCCAATTTCAACATAGTCCATTATCGATAAAGATCAAAGATTGAAATTTAAAGATATAGATATCTTAAATGAATTTCTCTAATTCTATAGGACATTATACACATCAGAAAATCCTCCGTCAGAACATCACATTTCTCAATTTTTATCTGACATTCAACAACCTTTTCACCCTTGACCAGATTTTACACTCTTGGAATCCGACTAATCACAAAAGGAACTCATCGCCGCATTATAGTCACTCAAGAAAGACAAAGCCCCGGGACCAGATGGTTTCACTGTTGAGTTCTTTACACACTTCGCACATTTACTAATTCACAGATTACATTACCTGTTAGACTAATTTTTGCACTCAGGCGAATCCCTTGGTTCCTTTACGGACACCTTAATTTGTCTCATTCCTAAGAAGGGAAAAGACTTAAGAAATTGTAGGGCCCATCTCCCTAGTTAATTTTGACTATAGTTTTTTTTCAAAGGACTTGGCTCTACGCCTGGAATCCTATTTGCCTGATTTACTAGGAATGGAAGAATCTGGTTTTGTTAAGGGTTGTTTTATTACAGACATTTTGTCCAAATCCTCCCATGTTTTGCATCCCCTGGCAGCAATAGCCTTAAACGCAGGCTAAGCGTTTAATAGAGTGGAATGGCCTTACCTTTTTCACACACTTAAGGGGTTTGGCTTCAGTCCTAAAATGATCTCCTTAATATCAATTTTATATTCTAATCCACGAGCGGCAGTCTGTGCAAATGGGAGAAAATTTTCTTATTTTATTTTAGGTAGCGGGGTCCAACAAGGTTGTCCATTGTCTCCGTTCCCTTTCAACTAAGCCTTAGAAACTTTTTTATCAAGAATTTGTCAGAATAAGGATATACGTGGATTTGATTTTAAGGATACTCAAATCAAATCGGCGGCTTACGCTGCCAATATTTTATTATTTATCTTACAACCTCAGACATATCTCCCCATATCCTACAAGAAGTTGATTCTTTTGCAACCATTTCTGGATATAAACGAAATAGAGATAAATGCGAAATCTTACCTTTAACAAAATATACTTTCAAAGATGGTTTCGCTATCTCAAGCTTCACATGGAGCCCTAAACTTATTAAGTATCTCGGCTTGTAAGTTACTCCCTCTATTGCAGGCACAACCTCGTGCTGTATGGAGAACTCTATACGGAGAATATCCTCTTTGACCATTAGATGGCACCCTCTATACTTATCTTGGGTGAGTCGTTTAGATAGCATAAAGATGACGCTATCCCACATAACTTTGTGTACAATTTCCAATATTCCAGTATCTATTTCCTTAAAATTTTAAAAGAAAATTAATTCTATATTACCCTCTTTTTTATGGAGTAACAAAAAATCATGTATGTCCTTGAATCATCTAAAATCATAGGGTGGTGTTAATTTCCCTGATATCCTCATGTATCACAAATCCTTTTTAATCCATCAAGCGTCGAGATGGCTCTCCGAAGCCCCCACAGATTATCCTCTTTGGGCTAAACTTGATCGATCATTCATATCCCCTTTCTCATTCCAAGAATATTTATCTTTTTCTCGCAAACCACCATCTTTATCTACTCCCGTACTTAAGCATACATCAAAAAATGTTAAACTTAATTCTACATCAGACCCTATGTATTGGACTTTTTTTCTGGATTCACGAAAAGGCATAACAATATGATATTGCTACATGGTAGGCCTTTATATTAGATATTCTAGAGGCAAAGAGGTTTAATCTGGATACATCAACTATACGTACAGGATGAGATTATGCCTTTCTCGCAAGCAGGTAGACTCTTTGGTCTACCTCCCTCTTTCCATTCTAAATATCTCCTTCTGAAACAAGCCTTTTCAGACGCTCAAGTCTAATACGTACTCCCAATCTCTTCAACTGACCCCGTCTCCTCTCTGATTAACAGATTACATATTCTTCTACGTGTTGACCCTAAAGCCTCCGTTATTTTACAATTATTTACACACTTGATGTATTACAAGAGAAAAAAATAAGGTGGAGCTTTCTTGGGAAAAAGATTTGGAGGTTTGCTGGTCCGCGGAGTTATGGAATAAAATATGGACAAAAATTAGGAAATCCTCTAGAGCAGGGAACACCACACAGACACTTTTCTTTATATACAATTGACTTTTATTATCCCCGGCTACTTTAAATACAAGACACGCCGAGCTCTCTGATGCCTGCTGGACATGCTCCTCTCCACGTACAGATCTATATCACTTACTTTTTACATGCCCACCAGTTCATAATTTTGTAAGCATGTTTGGTCTCAAATTAATTCAATTTTTGATTCTATCTGCACTTGTTCTATCTCTCATGTTTTTGGGGAGCTTATCTCCTATCTGGACAGATTGTGATTCTAACACAAAAATAATAGACCTATTATTAGCAATTGCCTTTCAACAAATAGCTATAAATTTGAACGATTTTACCAAATTATCTTATCAAGCATGGTGGTATGCTATATTTTATAACCATAGATTAGATGCAACTTTTGTACACCCTATCCACCTGGCAACGAAACGCTCAAATTTATGGTTACCTATCACATTGTTCATTAATGCTAGTGCTAGACGATCTTTCTCCCTGAATCCACTGCAACAAGAAGTTTCTAAACCTCATTGATTTTCCTTATGTTGTTGTTATATTAACTGATCACTTTGCATTTTGTATTACGATTTTTACATGAATTGTAGTCTTCTATAATTTGCACAGATCAACATGCATACCCTTGTCATTTCCAGCTTATGCTAAACTCACTCATGAATCTAACTATCTTGTTTCTTAAATTTTAGTTTAACTTATGTGATTATTTGCTGTTTTATTGTCCCTCATCACCTATATTGTAATTTTGAATTCTCTCAATAAACTTCTTTTTGAACTAAAAAAAACTATGACCTCTTGCCGAAATGCTCACATGTAGCATAACAAACCTTGAAGTAGGAATAGTGGGAAAAATCAGAAACAAAACCAAAAAAGGTTTTGGGCAAATTGGAGTAATCAGTGTGAGGAAAGGAGTGAGTCGTAAAGACATTTGAATTTCAGAGGTAGAGTTCTGAGTAGGAAGCAAGTACTCCAAAACAGTAATTACATGCATTTGTCAACTATTTCAAGCACTGCCTGCTAATCTAATCCTTTCCCTTCAACCACTGCAAACCCTTGTAAAAGGTGTGACTTCCCTAAACCTCATGGTATCTGTTCTTACAGAAACAAAGTTATCTCTCCCTCAACTGAATATGTCTATTAGGAAGACTCATTGTGTCCAGCATGTAGGCAGTTTATTGCCTCTGAGTGGCTTGCTAGAGCCTGCCCTAGAATATCTTGAAAAGGTCAATGTGTCTCTCTATCAAGACCTGATTCCTCTCCCTGTCACCAAACATGTATAGCTTCTTCCCTCTAGCATGTTTGCTTGCCGTCTCCTGAATCCCATTATTTAATTTTCCATCCTTCCGTGTTGTTCAGGCACCTCATGAACCTAGAGCGTTGAGGGATGACCACTCAATTCACAATGTACCCTTTTCATTCCCTCTATCTGATCCCTCTTTTCTGGCTCTCCTCTTTCCTCCCCTCTTGATGAACACTCTTCTCCTTTGACACTCCCATCTCCCTTGCACCTCTCCATCTTTCTTTCTCGTCCCTCTCTCTCTCTGGTTCTCTTTCCCTCTCTTTTTGTCTTGATTTCTCTGTCCCTTTGGATCTTTCTGGCTCTCACCAGGTTTCTTTTGGGAAATGCTCATCACTCTTCTGTCCCTCTTCCTCTGGGCTGCCAGTCTCATCATTCTTCTCTTTCTACCCAACATACTTGCCTGTAGCTATCTATTTTTTCTTTTCTCTTATCCCTTCTTTTTCACACTTTTCTCTTTCAATTTCTCCCCCTCCTACACTTTCTGTAGGTCCTCCATATTTCTATCCCCTTGTTCCTGTGTCCTCGCTTTCTTTCACTTACAATTTTATGGCTTGTTTTTCAGTTTTTACCCTCATTTCCTTCTCCCTCCAACATATTCTGTTATATCTCCTTGTCTGCCCTTTTCTGTATGCCTCATTCTCTTATTTCTTTTCTCACTGTCCTTATTTCTTTGCAACCCATCATGTTCCTCATTCTTTTTCCATCTTTCTCTACCTCTTTCTGTCTTTTCTCTGTATATTTAAACTCTTTGTTCTGTTACCCTCTTCTGTCACGTTTACTGTTTTTCCTTTCTCCTCTGTCTCTCAACTTCTTTTGTTTCAATCACCACCATTATCTAGGCTAATCACTTTGAATAAACCTCATATTAGTGCTCTCAGTGAGAAAGTGGCTTTGTATATACTGTTCCCAAATAGTTGGTACAATTTTGAAAGAATATTTGTAGTTTGCAAAAATCGACAGAAGAAATTTCACAGGAAACAAGTCATTTGTTTCCTATGGGAGAAAATTGAGTTAGCGGTAAGTATGGTTGAAATTACTTTTCAGGGTCAGTGCTGGGCACCAAGATCCAGCACTGGAATCTCTCCTGATAACAGGTGTGTACTTTCATTTTCATATTTTGGCTGATTTTAGACGAATATTTTAAAGTTTCAAAACTCCACACTTTGAAGAATTTCCAAGTGAAACCAGTCAATGTTACCCTACCGAAGAAAAGTGAGTTATCGGCTTTTCGGTAAGTACTCCACTGGCAGAGCTAAGGTTCTGGGCATAGACTCAGGGTCTCCCAGGGTCAGGTAGGTACAGTTTGTACACCCTCAACGGCCCAGGGGCAGCTGGGTGCAGAGGTAGTTAGGCCCAATGTTATCCAATGAGAGGCATGGGGCCTTCAGTTGGTGGCTGCTGGCTAGCAGGTCCCTTGGCTGTGGGAGCTGGGCTCCTGGTTACTTGCTCAGGGCAAATGGGGAAGTAGATTAGGGCAAAGAGTGCATTGCCAGAGGCACTCGGGCGGCTGGGTGCCGGGTGCTTTTGAGCCAAAAGGCGCTCAATGTTATTCAATGGAGATCTTGAAAAGGGAACAAAGGCTGCAGGCTCGGGGACAGAGATTCTTCAGGAGCGACCAACACTTCGAGTGATAAGTTGGGAAGCTGGAGGAGGGGTGGACACCCAGGAGTTGGGCACAGGAGGCCGTGTGGTGCCGGGTGCAGGGGTGTCTTTTGGCGTCGGGAAGTCTTACCCTCAGCTGGTCACAGTGGGGGGTCCCTGGTTCTGAGGCTGCAGGTGTTGTCAGGGTCATCGAGGAGGGTCCTTGGGCACTGGACTTTGGGTCACAATCGCTGGGGGGACGTCCTTGTGGTGTTGGTTCACTCCAGCACAGGTCAGGCCTGGTGGGTGCAGAGTGTGCCGGCTTCGCAGTTCCGGGCTGATGTCAGGGCTTGTTATTTGCTTTGAACAGTACCACTGCTCGTGGGAGACCCAAGTAGTCAGAGTCACAAGGCAGTCAGGTCCTCCGGGGTTTTTGAGGCTGCTGACCACTGGAGACGACGGGGTTTAGCAGGAGCAGGTTCGAGGTTCGACAGGCCTGTAGGGCCGGGGCCAAATCAGTTGGTGTCTTCCTCTTTTTAGCAGCTGCACGGCATGTCTTCTTGTTTCTTGTTCTTCTTTCTTGTTTTGGAATCTAGATCTGAGGAAGGAAGGTTCAGAGTGCCCCTAAATGCTACATTTAGGGGTGTTACAGGTAGGGTGAGAGCAAGGACCAATAGGTTCCTGTCCTGGGGTGGGTACACCCCCTAACCTGCTCCTCTCCTGTGGAAGGGGGGCAGGAGCCTAGCTGTGAGTGGGTAGGGCTCCCCATCCTCACGATGGTTGTAGTCCGGAGTCGTGCTTCACCTCGCCTCCTCCACCTGAGGGGTGGAGTTGGCACAGGCTGGCACACCCCTTTCCTGATGTAGGGCTTCCCGCCAGTCTTACTTCCAGAGTGGGGGTCAGAACTGGTGGGGGCCAGTTGCTGAGTTCAGCAGGAAGCCTGGAGAAGCTCACAAAGGCGGCATGTCTTTGAAGCTCCCCCTGCCCATCCTGGGGGAGGAGTCCTAGCACCTCGTCCCAGGAAGTGCATTGTTGCAGGCCCAGGAGAGCAGATGGCTCTCTACCCAGGGGGCCAGCAATGTATCTGCTGTGTGACAGCCTAGGCAGCCTCTCAGTCAGGGCACTGGTAGTTGGTTAGGTTTCAGGCTTCATTTCTAAGATGCCCTCTGTAGTGCTTTTTACATTAAATCCCACACTGGCATCAGTGTGGGTTTAATGTGCTGAGAAGTTCGATACCAAACTTCTCAATCTTCAGTGTAGCCATTATGGTGCTGTGGAGTTCATACTGACAACCTACCAGCACCATATACTCTTAATGGCATCACTGCACTTACAGTGCCCAGGAATGGCCCTGGGTACTGTAGGGGCACAGGGCTCATGCACCTGTGCCTACACACTGGCATAGGGCACCCAGCTAGAGGGGTGACTGATGTATGCCAGGGCAGTGTGTTTGTGGGCATGGCACACCTCGATGTGTGCCATGTCAACTCTCTGTTTAGTTCTGTACCAAGACACTCAGCCTACCTAGGCAGTGTATGGGTATCATGGTACAAGGCCCCTAAGGGGGGGCACAATAAGTGCTGCAGCCCTTAGGGTTCTTCTCTGGTCACAGTGCTCTGGGTACCTAGGGTACCATTTACCAGGGGCTGACCTGTGGCCAGAGATGCCAATTAGGTTTAGGCTTTAGTGTCGTTTTTAGGGAAGGAACACAGGCCCTGGGTACCTGATTGGAAGGGACCCAGGGCACACCAAGGAAAAGTGTATCAGGTATCAGGCAAAAAGTGTGGGGGGGTTACTGCAACAGAAACCCACTTCCCTACACAAGCCCCCCCAGCCAAAATGCCAGGAGACTAAGCAACACTGGGAGAGACTTTCTAGTCTTTCAGACGAGGAAGAGTTGGGGAAGTGGTTTGAAACTTGCAGGACCTACTCTGCCTTATATATTTCTGTCCAGGACAGTCTCTTTGGGGAGCTGGCTTACCTTATCAGTTTCAGGACCTAATTCCCAAAGCTCCTCTCCTTGCTGTGTCTCCAGTCCATCTTTTTATTTTGGTTTCAGAGGTGCCTACCTCTGTAAAGTCTAACTTAGCCAGGGCAAACCCGAGCTTACCCACAGAAGTTACCCACAGTTTGAGTAACCCCACCATGACCAATAGGGTCAGGAGGCCTTTTTTACTATTTGGCAGGGGGTTTGGCCACCGTGCCAAGGATAGGGCTGCCATGAAAGCTACCACCCAGCAGAGGCTGCTGACAACTGTCAGTGCCCAGAACCACAAATTTAGCTCCTGACTGGCAAGTAAAGGGGCTATCTTACAGGTCTCTTTGGGTCCTGGCTTTCTGCCTGTTGCTGTAGGGTGGGGGTCACCACATTTGTAGTGAACACCCTTCCTCCATCCTTTGTTCTGCCAGCTCAGGACCCACCAACTCAGGCTGGACAGTTGCCTGACTAGTCAGGTCTTTTTGTCGGCTAGTGGGGGCTTAACCAGGGCCACTTTTGGACTTTTCCCTCACTGGGATAGAATCTGCTTGGCCCTCTCGAACTATGGCTAACAGTTGCCCACTTTTCCTACCCTGTTCCTTTTTACTTGTTTGAGGCTCAGCTGCACTGACTGCATGTTGAGCCCCCCTAGGTTTCTTGGGTGAGGCCTGGTATTGGGCCAGTACCTCTCTTTGGCTCAGATCCACCTCTAAGAGGTCATTCCTCGGAGACAATCAAGGGGGAGGTCTTTACTGACTACCACCTTTCTCCATCTAAGGGACCCAGCTAAGACTAGGGGCACTACAGCCACAGGCCTAACAGTGACTCCCCCAGGGACAGCCCTTACTCTTCTTGTTTCTCCTGGGACGTACTGGTGGGGGAGTACCAACCTGTCATGTACCACAGTATGGCTGGCACAGGTATCTCTCAGGGTAGTGGCTGGTACTCCATTCACCAGTAGCTGGTGGAAGTGTCTACTCCCCTCTGAAGTCTCCAGCTTACCCTTTGGACCCATTCTCCAGTTGAAGGCTAGGAGGACTTCCTCATCTAAGGAGGAATTCTCCCATGCTACACTGGTAACCCCTGGGGCTACACTAGTCACCCCTGGAGCTGTACTAGGGATCTTGTTCCTAGGACAGCTAGGGTCCTTGGTGTGCTGTCCTGTCTTCTGACAGTTGTGACACCATATTCTGTTGGGATCCCTATTCTTACCTTGGTACCCTGGTTTAGCTTGTGAGGTGTCTTTGGGCCCACCCGGCCTGGATAGGTTTTTTGGGGGCTACCTGGGACTCCTTACTTCTATCCTTAAGGGGTTCACTATCTTTCTTCTGGGGAGGCTTTGTGACCCCTTTCTTTTGGTCACTCCCAGTGGACGTCCTAGTTACCCTTGTTTTGACCCAGTGGTGTGCCTTCTTTCCCAATTCTTGGGGATAAAGTGGACCTAGGTCTACCAGATACTAATGCAACTTCTCATCAATGCAATGACTTAAGATGTGTTCCTTCAAAAACAGGTTGTAAATTTCATTAAAGTCATGCACATTGTTTCCAGTTAACCAGCCACCCCGTGTCTTTACTGAGTAGTCTACAAAATCAATCCAAGATTGGTTCTGGGTTTTATTAGCCCCCTGAATCTAATTCTGTACTCCTCAGTGGTGAGTCCAAATCCCTCAATCAGAGTGCTCTTCATGAGATCATAGGACCCTGCATCTGGACCAGAAAGGGTCAGAAGCCTGTCTCCGCAGTTACCAGAGAACTGTTCCCACATGAGTGCCCCCCAGAGATGTTTCTTTACTCTTCTTATTTCACAAGCCCTCTCAAAGGCTATGAACCACTTGGTGATATCATCACCTTCCTTACATTTAGGGACAATCCCATTGGGGATTTTAGGATCAGAAGTTTCTTCCCTATCCTTATTTTTTAGTATTGCTGCCACCATTGATTGGTGTTAACCCCATCTCTTTCCTTTCTTTTTCTAGAGCCAGGAGTCTAGACTCTAGATCTATTCTCTTGGTCAGCTTTGCTATGAAGCTGTCCTCTTTATTGGGGATATCCCCAATGTCTTCCCTGGGCCCTGGTACACCTGTGTTTGGCCTAGGATCCCATAGTCTGATTCTTGGAGATAAGGGTAGGTGGACCCTCCTCTCCCTAGGGATGAGTGGATGGGGGGAACTATCCTCCTCCTCTATCACCTCTTCCCCTTCTGATTGGTCATCACCATGTTCAGAGGGGTGGCCTTTAGCATACCCAGCCAGAAGCTCCTGGAGCCCTTGTTTGTTGGGATGCAGGCCCATTGGTATATGTTTAAGTTTGCATAAGGACCTCAATTCCTTGAAAGACAAGTGCAAGTAAGGTGTGAGGTCGAGCTCCTCAACCAGGGCCTGCATGGTATTATCTTCACTAATAGCTGGGGTCTGTTGAGACATTCTAACCTGACAGTTCTAACACTCTACCCTTGGCTACAGTGACTTTTATTTTTCTAAAATTCTAATGGGACCTAAGCAAGGCCCTGACAAGACTTTTAGTATTTTGGAAAAAACTATTTCAGAATTCTAAAGGCAATTTATGAGCTCTGTCGCGTGATCAGATGGTAACCAAGTAGTCCAACAAATGCAAGTTTGTATCCCACCGCTGATCCACCAATGTAAGAAAGTGTATCTGTATATACTGTTCCCAAATAGGTACAGTGTGCACACAGTCCACAGACCCCAGAGGTTTTGCAGAGGCTAAAGTTAGATATAACCTTACTCTCTAAAGTGGTAGCTTGGTCGAGCAGTAAGGCAGTATCAGAGGACAGTGTAAAGCATCTATTGTGCACACTCAGTCAGCAAATGGTGTCACACATTCAAGAACTGAACTCAAAGCCAATGGCTTGTATAAAAAAATATATACTTGTTTTATTTTAGAACCAACAATAGGTCTCAAAATATACTTCCTCAGATTGAGTTACTTTCAAATAAATACTTTCAATAGATAATAGACTTTGGAATAGGATAGTTACAGTTGTTGCCATAGGCAGCACAATTTCAAACACAATAACATATTGAGTTCAATGGGAATTTCTAAAAGCAGGCAATAGATTACTTCTAGGATTACTTTTCAAACTGCAGGACTGGATCCTAGATTTAGTCCTGGCACATGTACTGTAAACAGTTGAGCAAAATCGATTAAGTCACAGTAGTGATTTTTAAGCAATATTTTGATATTTTAAAAGTTGAACAGAAAAACAGTCAATGATTTAGGTATTTTAAAAGTTTCACAGAAAAACAGTCAATGATTTCCTACGGAAGAAATTCACTTAGCAGGTAAGTGGTGTTATGGTTACTCTTTCTAACTCAGGGATGGATCCTAGATCCAGCACTGGTGCACCACCTGTAAACAGTTGAAAGATTGTGCTTTTGTTACACAGGCGATTTTTAACGAATATTTGTAAGTTTGCAAAATCGACACTTAGAAACTTTTTCAGCAAAACCCAGGCAATGTTATCCTATAGAAGGAAATTCAAATTGCAGGTAAAGTATGTTCTTGTTACTTTTGTAATCCAGTGCTGGACTCCTAGGTTCAGCACTGGGACATCTATCTAAAACAGGTAAGTAATTACGGTTTTATAGTTGGTACGATTTTTTAAGAATATTTGTAATTTGCAAAAATCGACACTTAGAAGAAATTTCACAGAAAGCGAGGCAGTGGTTTCCTATGGTAGAAAATTGAGTTAGCGGTAAGTATGGTTGTAATTACTTTTCAGGGTCAGTGCTGGGCACCAAGATCCAGCACTGAGATCTCTCCTGATAACAGGTGAGTATTTTCATTTTCCTATTTCGGCTGATTTTAGACGAATATTTTAAAGTTTCAAAACTCCATACTTAGAAGAATTTCCAAGTGAACCAGTCAATGTTACCCTATGGAAGAAAAGTGAGTTATCGGCTTTTGGGTAAGTACTCCACTGGCAGAGTTAAGGTTCTGGGCATAGACTCAGGGGTCTCCCAGGGTCTGGTAGGTACAGTTAGTACTCCCTTAGCTGCCCAGGGGCAGCCGGGTGCAGAGGTAGTTAGGCCCAATGTTATCCAATGAGAGGAAGGGAGGATTCGGTTGGTGGCTGCTGGCTAGCAGGTCAAGCAGCTGTGGGAGCTGGGCTACTGGTCACTTGCTCAGGGCAAATGGGGAAGTAGAGTAGGGAAAAGGGTGCACTGCTAGAGGCACTCGGGCAGCTGGGTGCAGGGTGCTTTTGAGCCGTCGGGCGCTCAATGTTATTCAATGGAGATCTTGAAAAGATAACAAAGGCTGCAGGCTCGGGGATGGAGATTCTTCAGGCGTGACCAACACATCGAGTGGTAAGTTGGGAAGCTAGAGGAGGGGTGGACACCCAGGATTTGGGCACAGGAGGCCGTGGGGCGCTGGGTGCAGTGTTGTCTTTTGGCATCGGGAAATCTTACCCTAAGCTGGTCGCGGTAGGGGGATCCCTGGTTCTGAGGCTGCAAGCATCGTCAGGGTCGTTGAGGAGGGTCCTTTGGCACTGGACTTTGGGTCACAATCGCCGGGGGGACATCCTCGTGGTGTTGGTTCACTCCAGCACAGGCCATGCTTGGTGGGTGGAGAGTGTGCAGGGTTTGCGGTTCCAGGCTAATGCCAGGGCTTGTTATTTGCTTTGAACAGTACCACTGCTCGTGGGAGACCCAGGTAGTCAGAGTCACAAGGCAGTCAAGTCCTCCGGGGTATATGAGGTTGCTGACCTCTGGAGACGCCGGGGTTTAGCAGGAGCAGGTTCGAGGGTCGACAGGCCTGTAGGGCTGTGGCCAAATCAGTTGGTGTCTTCCTCTTTTTAGCAGCTGCACGGCAGGTCTTCTTGTTTCTTGTTCTTCTTTCTAGTTTCGGAATCTGGATCTGAGGAAGGAAGGTTCAGAGTGCCCCTAAATACTAAATTTAGGGGCGTTACAGGTAGGGTGAGGGCATGGACCAATAGGTCCCTGTCCTGGGGTGGGTACACCCCCTAGCCTGCTCCTATCCTGTTGGAGGGAGGCGGGAGCCTAGCTTTGAGTGGGTAGGGCTCCCCATCCTCAAGATGGCGGTAGCCCGGAGTTGTGCTTCACACCCCCTTTCCTGACATAGGGTTTCCCGTCAGTCTTCCCACCATAGTCGGGGGTCAGAACTGGTGGGGGCCAGTTGCTGAGTACAGCAAGAGGACTGGAGAAGCTCACAAAGGCGGCATGCCTTTGAAGCTCCCCCTGCCCATCCTGGGGGAGGAGACCAAGCACCTCGTCCCAGGATGTGCATTGTTGCAGCCCCAGGAGAGCAGATGGCTCTCTCCCCAGGGGTCCAGCAACATATATGCTGTGTGGCAGCCTAGCAGGCTCTCAGTCAGGACACTGGTAGTTGGTTAGGTTTCAGGGGGCATCTGTAGTGCTTTTTACATTAAATCCCACTCTGGCATCCGTGTGCGTTTAATTTGCTGAGAGGTTTGATACCAAACTTCTCAGTCTTCATTGTAGACATTATGGTGCTGTTGAGTTCATAATGACAACCTCCCAGCACCATATACTCTTAATGGCATCACTGCACTTACAGTGCCCAGGAATGGCCCTGGGTACTGTAGGGGCACATGGCTCATGCCCCTGTGCCCACACCACTGGCATAAGACACCCAGCTAGAGGGTTGACTGATGTATGTTATGTTAAAATTTCTTATAAAGCTCTCGTACACTGATTAGTTTCTTGGCGCTAACATAGGAATTTTGATGTATGCCAGGGCAGTGTGTTTGTGGGCATGGCACACAGGGATGTGTGCCAGTTCGACTCTCTTTTTAGTTCTGTACCAAGACACTCAGCCTGCCTAGGCAGTGTATGGGTGTCAGGGTACAGGGCCCCTAAGGGTGGCATAATAAGTGATGCGCCCTTAGGGGTCTTCTCTGGTCACAGTGCCCTGGTTACCTAGGGTACCATTTACCAGGGGCTGACCTGTGGCCAGAGATGGCAATTATGTTTAGGCTTTAGTGTAGTTTTTAGGGAAGGAATACAGGCCCTGGGTACCTGATTGGCAGGGACCCAGGGCACACCAAGGAAAAGTGCATCGGGTATCAGGCAAAAAGTGAGGGGGTTACTGCAACAGAAACCCCCTTCCCTACACTCTCCGAAGCCCTAATTTTCAGGGTTCACCAGAACACCAGAAAACTTGACTTGACTATTCAAATTGTTTTAGAATGCTGTTTATCTATTATATTTCAATTCATGTGAAACATTTTCTTTTTTTTTTTTTAGGTCCAGCGTTAGCCAACACCATTCCATTTTACTAAAATGTATATATAATACACTTACCTTTGGCGGCTTCCAGACATCTCCCTGCATCTATTTGTCTGTTGTTTCATTCCCATTTCTTCGGCTCACTATAGCATAGAGCATGGGTAATGGGTCAGCCCACTTTAGCCATAGGCTAACATTACTGTGAGCATCAACATTGTGCTCATTTACAGTAGTTCCATTCAGTGCCAGGGATGGCTGTAGCAATGTCTGCTTTTGATACCCAAAAATATTAGCTGTTAACCAATTTTTTTTTGTATATTGACAATTGTCCAGCAGCTCTTCCAAAAAAAGGTTTCACAAAAAAAATTATAAAAGAAAACAAGCATTGACAAAGTCAAAAGTCAGGTGGCCAACGCCAGACTTACTCGCTTTGCCAATTATTGTGTTCTACTTTGTTCCTATTGCAATCTCAACTTTCACAGAAACATGTTTCTTGGTTGCACAATTATTGTGACCTGTGCTTTATGTACCATTTGCTCCAGCAGATTTCTGCAGTCTGTTCATTGATATACACGTTATAAATTTAAGAAGGATGAAACGCTGTTTAGCCCCTGCTGAAATTAATAATTGTGCCCTATAGGGGAGACACAGACTTCTGCAAAAGTCACATTAGTGGACCATATACACACATTAGGGATTGGCAACATTTTTATTACAAAGACTAACTCTTGTGAAATTCACACATTTTAAGTTTAAGCAAATTTTGCTAAATGTCTTGGCATTTCATGGGTGCAAATTGTTTCTTAAATTATGCCACAGGACAATAGTCTAAGGATGAAATGTCTTACCGGGAAAGCAAAACCACAGTAGAGGTACATATTTCCTCAAACCAGTCTCCTACTGTATTCTCGTGTGGTTCTTGTTCAAAAGGCATGCTCTTACATCTAATTTTTACTCAGCTATATGCAAACATTACTTGCATTTTGAAAAAAGTGCCATTTTGGCCATTCCTAACCTACATGTAACATCATAATATGTATACTAAATACAACCCGATGCCAGAATGTAAAATAAATATTCTTTCAAGTTAAATAGTGCCATGTATTATAAAGGTTATCCTTGCATTACTAAAAGAAACATAAAGACTAACATTAAGATTTTTTTCTAATGTGACATACTTTTCTTTGTCTTGGAAAGCAAACGTCTTTTCAGCATATTATCATCACTTGCTTTGCCATAATTTCATATGGATAGTAGCTTCCCTTTTCTGCTTTTGTTGTAATGGGAGGATACAAACCACAATACACAGGTCAGTCTCTGGATGGCTACACCTGCTGTTTATTTGACATTTGGGTCACTGCTATACACCTTTGTAGCCCAGGCCTTACCGAAGTTGAGTACTACATTTAGTGGTTAACGTGTCTTTTTATAGCATTCGAAGACTATTTTATGCCAATTTTAGTATTCAATAGTCTTCTTTTTGGGAAGGCTAGTGCAAGAAGACTACTAGTATGCATTTACAATGCAGAACATTTAGTGAATACAAACAATTTGAATACTACTGGACTTTAAACAGACTAATATTAACATTCTATTCAAGCTGAATGCTGAATGGTAGATCGGTGCCTTATTTATTACACTATTTTTATGCCTTATTTATTATACTATTGTGGTGTTTGTGTAGTGTAGGGTAGTGTTTTAGGGATTAGGGTAGTGCTGGGGGTCGTGCAGGGTAGTGTTTGAGTGTAGGGAACGGACTGGGGGACGGGGGTTGTGCTGGGGGTAGTGTTTTAGGGTTAAGGGTAGTGTTGTGTAGTGCACTGTAGTGTTTTAGGGTTCAGGGTAGTGCTGGGGGGTCGTGCAGGGTAGTGTTTAAGTGTGGGGACTGGACTGGGAGCCGGGGAGGGTCGTGCTGAGGGTAGTGGTTTAGGGTAGTGTTGTGGTGTTTGTGTAGTGTAAGGTAGTGTTTTAGGGTTTAGGGTAGTGCTGGGGGGGTCGTACAGGGTAGTGTTTGAGTGCAGGGACCACACGGGGGTGTGCTGGGGGTAGTGCTTTAGGGTTTAGGGTAGTGCTGGGGGTTTTGTTCATGGTAGTGTTTGAGTGTGGGGACCGGACTGGGAGTCGGGGGTCGTGCTGGGGGTAGTGTTTAGGGTTTAGGGTATTGTTGTGTAGTGCAGGGTAGTGTTTTAGGGTTCAGGGTAGTGCTGGGGGGTTGTGCATGGTAGTGTTTAAGTATGGGGACCGGACTGGGGGTCGGGGATGGTCGTGCTGGTGGTAGTGGTTTAGGGCAGTGTTGTGGTGTTTGTGTAGGGTAGGGTAGTGTTTTAGGGTTTAGGGTAGTGCTGGGGGGGTCGTGCACGGTAGTGTTTGAGTGTAGGGACCGGACTGGGGGTCGTGCTAGGGGTAGTGTTTTTGGGTTTAGGGTAGTGTTGTGTAGTGCAGAGTAGTATTTTAGGGTTTAGGGTAGTGTTGTGGTGTTCGTGTAGTGTAGGGTAGTGTTTTAGGTTTTAGGGTAGTGATGGAGGTTGTGCAGGGTAGTGTTTGAGTGTAGGGGCCGGACTGGGGGTTGGAGGGTCGTGCTGGGGGTAGTGTTTTAGGGTTCATGGTAGTGTTGTGTAGTGCAGGGTAGTGCTTTAGGGTTCAGGGTAGTGCTGGGGGGTTGTGCAGGGTAGTGTTTAAGAGTGGGGACCGGACTCGGGGTCGGGGAAGGTTGAGCTTGCAACCCTACTTTATATTAATTTTGATGAAATGTCTCACACTATGGCAGTAAACCTAAAATACAAAGGATGGTCTGATGCACTGTCATGAATGATCAGATTAATTAGATCATATTCAGACCAGCTGCAGTGCCAGCCTGCCCTCTTTAACTTATAACAGTAGTCTGTGGCATTGACCTTCCATTTCTGGTGCTTTCAGCGATTTTAAGTTCTTCTTCGAGTTTCTTGTTGCTCAAATGGATGCGATTTCTGCTATTTATATGTTACCCTTCTCTTCCTTGCTTGATTTTGCTTGAGAGAAATTGTTACTCATAGTTGTTGAAATGTCACTCATTACACTGAAATTATGAAAACGTCACTCACAGCAATCTGAAACTTTGCAGCATGCCCGTGATGAAGGACACAGCGGGTCCCCACCCGGCGTATTGCTGTCTTAATTGCAGGTGCCCAACCTGCTTTATGGTGCCCACCTGTGGTATACTTCTTATGAATTGGGAGCCTCATTGCTCTGAAAAATAGATCACCGCAGCAGCCCAAGTGAAAAATGGCCACCAACCCAGAAGCCCGGCAAAAGTTTGCCTGCCTGTGGGCGGGGCCGGCCGCAGGACCGGAAGAAGTGCTGGTGATGGTGTGGGGCTCCTGTGAGCAGATGGGAGCCCTGATGCGCCTAAGGAAGTGAAGACAGGATCCTACCCCGCCTCCAAGAGCTCCAAGCCCAAAGTCCCGGGTCCCATGAGGGGACCCGGGTGAAGAGGCAGGGCGGCCGAAGGAGAATGCTGCCGCGGCCGCCAATGGCAGTCTGAGTGAAGGGGAGAGGTGCCGGAGCAGGCCGCGACCCAGTGACATATCCCAGGCGGGGCTCCCGTGGTAAAGAGGGAGCCCCGCGGCAGCCACAGCGTGACCGGGGGAAGATAGAGTCTGGGAGTTAAGGTGGGGAGGGGGGGTGAGTCGAGGTCCGCGATCGTTTATTCAGGTAGTCTTTCAAATGTCGCCGTATTTGAAAGGAGAGACTCACTGGGGAGGGGCGAGACAAGAGTATGAGATCAGCCTGATACATTAACGGCAACAATCTGTAAAACTGATTTGAGTTGGTTGAACTAATGTGCTTCACGTATATCATTTATGGATATATGCTCAAAGATAGAGAATATATTTGACATACTGAGTAGCAAAGTAAACAGTAGCACCCCCCTCTCCAAACACACACACACACACACACAGTTACACACACGAAGATAGGCAGACATGGACATGTGCACTCACGCACCGACACCGGAGGCACGCACATACAAGACTGCACAGAATCCACTACACCCCCCTCTCCCCCCTCAAACCTGGCCAGCCTCAAAGCTACGCTGTGTCCCAGATCCATGTCTGACTAATAAGACCAGGTCTGATTTTATTTTTTTAAGAATTCTGGGACTTGTAGTCTTTTTGAAAGCGGTATAAAATAAACCTGGACTACAAGTTCCAGAATTTTAAGAAAAAAACAGACTGGACTATAGTCCCCCGTGGACCTAGGAAACTTGGGAGTTTCTTCACATCCATACAGTTTAAGGAAAGGGGCGCTTCATGAACGATGAGCTCCTGGCAGTATACCGGCTCAATTGCAGTGTCCATGAATGAGGGTTCAATATTCGGGTCTGCTCTCTGCTTTCGATTGTGTGCTTCAGAATTTCAATTAGGTCCGAATCGGCGCAAATCTCTCAACTAATTCAATAAGTGCCAAGTGTAATGCACTGCTCTCTGCACGTTCACCGGGGCCTGCACTGCCCCCCCACAGACACAGAGACTGGACAAACTGGGCGCTGCATAGCGCGGGCCACCATTATGGCGGTCCTGCTGGTCCCCGGAGCTCGGAGGAGGTGGTGAGAGTGTCGCCGCGCCCTCTAATGATGTGGTGCCCCACCTCCCCATAACAATCAATGGGGGTGCCCCTTGAGGGCACGAACCGGAAGCACTTCAGTGGAGTGATGGTGGGGTACCTTGGACGGGCCATTTTATTGCATGGCACACGCAAGTGTTTTGGGGGTGCTTTTAAGATATCGCCGGGTTGCTAGAAAAAGGGGTAGAATAAAACCTGTTCTGTTAGGCTATATGCGACAAGGTTGCAGCACCAACGGGTCTTAGATTGAGGGGCTGCACACTGTCGGTGCACAAGATTTAAATTCTGCCATCTGGGTTCTTGAAGAAATCATAAAGATAGGCATTGATGTCAAAAGACAGATTTGGTAACGTCACATCAACCCAAGATTGCGGATTATGGCCATATTACAAGTCAGCAGGGAGCACTTGTTTCCCCAGCTCGCGTAGGGATCCCCCACCCCACGTTAAGAAACACAGGCTGCTAGCATCTAGGTCATAGTCCTCTGTTCTCATGTTAATTTGCAGTAATGTAGGTAACACAATACAGTAGTGCAAGGCTTAAATAAGAGAAGTGTGGCTCACCAATCTGGAGAAGTGTGGCTCACCGATTAGAGCGGCAGACCCTGAGGCAGAGGTCTGGCCCGAGACCAGGGTTCAATCCCTGTCGCGGCAGGGTCTTGGGCTCAATGTCCTCGGACCCGATAATTCTCGCCTCGGTGCCTACTCTAATCATGGGTTCCACTCTGCAACTCTGGGCAATAGCTTGCTTAATCTCCACACCGGCCCTAACAACGCTAGGATGCCTGGCTTCACCTTGGGGGTGCCCAGGAGTGGACACCTCACAGGAACAGGCCAGGAAGGGTTCCACAGCGGTATTCGTACAGCGCTTAGAGACCCCTGGGTGATAGGCGCTATACAAGTGCAAATTACATTTACAAATGCTCTAAGAGCACTGATCATCTGTGTCCAGACGGACATATTATGAGGCAAAAGTCCAACTCATTATACAAGCATTATTGGCCTACTTGGTTCTTCTTTAGTTTAGCCTCATTTGCACGTTTAAGCGGTTTTTATTTCGCACAGTTAAACATACATATGACACATTGTGTTTTGTGCTATTTAACGCATTGTATTTGGTGCTATATTAGTTTTGAATGTGTTCCATATGGTATTATTAGGCAGTTTCCTTTTCTGGGGTGGTCTCATAATACGAACAATGGGGCTAGCCTGTGAGTGACTCATATGTGTCTGTTATCTATTTCATGGCACGAATTACGAATGACAACTGGGTGGAACCCATTGCAATGATGGTGAGGTGTTGGCGGGAGAATGACCAGAGGATTCCGAACGGGCATGGCCGGCAGAGGCATCACAGGCGGTGAGGACGCTGGAGGAAGCAAGGGTTTGACGCCTGCTATTCTGTCATGGTGTCCAAAGGTGGCAAAGGTTCATCTATTGTGTAACGGAACTAGTGGTAAATGTTCACATACTGTTTCACTCCTGCTTTGCTGGCATGTCCTGAGGTGGCAGGGGTTCAAGTACTGCTGTTTAACAAGATTAGTGGCAAATGTTCAAGCACCGCTTTATCCCTTTTGTGCTGTCATGTTGCTCTGAGGTGGCAAAAGTTCAAATACTGCTACTAACAGGTTAGTGAAGAAGGTTCAAGCACCGCTTTATCCTTTCTATGCTGTCATGCCCTGAGGTGGAAACAGATATAAGGTCCCAAAGGCGAGACCGATTGCATTGCAAATGCTTGTTGTATCTTTCTTTTCCTTCTTGTCTTCCCCTCTTATGCTTTTCTCTCATTTGCACTGAAGCAAAGGCTAATGATGACAAATGTGTCCCAGTCTCCAAAAATAAGTGCCAGTGCCCACCACCAGTAACCACCAGCACAAATTAAGCACTGCAGAATAGGAAGCCTTGGGCAAAATAGTGAAATACATAACTGGGAAAAATAAATCTACCGAAACAGACAATATCCAATATATTTTGATTTTCTAAGTATAGTGATCATTAGACCAAAGAGTGGGTTTTCCAAAGAGATCACCGACCCCTTCGCACGACCGTTCCCTTGAAAATCCCCCTGCGCGACCCCCCCTGAAAATCCCCTCTGCGCGACCCCCTCCTGAAAATCCCTCCTGCGCAACCCCCCGAAAATCCCCCTGCGCGATCCCCCCTGAAAATCCCCCCGCGAACCCCCTGAAAATCCCCTGCGACCCCCCTGAAAATTTCCCCCGCAACCCTCCCTGCACGACCCCCCTTCACAATTATTGCCGTTAGTATTCAGATGTTGCTCACAAAGAATACCACTAGTCTTCAAACAGTGGTCACAATCAAGAGACTAGCCTTCATTTTGCCGTTGAAATAGCACAAGAGCTGCAAATAAACCCTAACAGAATACTACTAAGCTTCAAATACTATTCTTCTTCAATACTACTAGTCTTCTTTTAACAATCAATTGAAGTGTTCATTATGTATTTGAAGGGTAGTTGAGTAGAACTAGTATTCCCTCATTTGCATATTTCGACTTGTGGGCATACTACATAGTCTTCATGCATACTAAATAAATACTATATTTTAATAGTAAATGAATAGTAAATGAATACCGCTGTAACCACTGGAATCACACTAAGTGAAGATCTTCCATTTTGGTGAGGGAGGTGACTGTTTACTATTATGAAAGCGAAACCACAAGAGGCCACAACAAAATAAACTAAACGTAGGCCAGTAAAACTATGAATGGCTCTCCAACTTCAAGCAGAATGAGAGTGGCCCTTGGTCCATCTGCTGCAGCCCAGCCAGCCCCTCTTATAGCCGCTGACGTGAGGGAGGGGTGAAGCCCTTTAAGCCCTATGGGTGTTGCGCCTCTGGCCACAGCAACTGGCTTTAAGAGAGTTCTCAGACAAGGCTGTTACAAGAGAAAAACAACAGCAGTGAATCAGCCTGGACAAATTGGCACTTTGATGCTACAAAGACCTTGACAACTCCTAACCAGGCTCCAGTCCTCCGTGCACCAAATACTCAGCTGATTTACATGTCCTTGACGCCACTAGAATTAGCCTCATGTTTTATGCCTTCTTGTTATTAGTAGAGTTGCATCCGCAAGTCACTCTTCTCCTGCAAACTTGTCCTTGATGAAACGCATTTACACCAATCAGTAGCAACACTGCAAAGACAGTCACAGTGGCAGCTCGGGCATTCTGCTTTACAGAAAACAGGCTGACTCACTGCGTGAAAGGACGATCTTTTATTCTGACAAGCATGGAGAGGGAGAAGTGCCTTCCCATACATGATGTCACAAGGGAAAGAACAGGTTGGGCTTCAATGAACACCGCCCAAAAAGACTTTGGGGCACATTCATCAAGGTAGGCTTTTGCAATTCCTTAATTGCGATTATTAAAGAATGGCAATTATGGAATCTCAAAAGCCTATGCAGGAAGGAATTGCTAAAAAAATAGAGATTCCTACACAATCCTCAATTGCGACTCGCAAATTGCGGGTCGCAATTAAGGAATGGCTTCCCATTCATTCCTATGGACCTAAAGGCCCATAGGAATGAATGGGAATTGCATGCGCAATTTGCGTATACCCAATAGGTACTCGCAAATTGCGCATGCAATTTTAGGGTTGCAAGGGTACCAAAAGAACACCCTGTTACACCCCTGAAATATGCTTGTGTGCAGATGTTGCACACACACACACACACATGCCCCAAGGCCATGTGTGTGTGTGTGTTACATAGAACTTCAAAAAATGCACTTTAGTGCATTTCTCATAGTTTTTGCAAATCACCTTCAAGTTCAAATTGATGGTAATTTGCGACCTCCAATAGCGAAATCACTATTTGCGATTGGATCATGCATTGCATTTACGGAATCGCAATTTGCGATTCCCTAAATGCTATCGCAGTTTAAGTAATCGTTATTTTAGTGATTACTTAAATTGTGATTTTTGTATTTGGGATGATGCATCCCAATTGCAAAAATACTATTCACAAAGGGGCAGATTCTGCCCATTTGCGACCGGTTTTTCGGTTATTGCATGTCATGGGGCCCTTCATGTTTTCAGCTCAATTCACCACTAAGGCACCATCTTGTCTTATTTGAAGCAAAGGATGAACAGATGTAAGACCTGTGTATTGACGTCACCCCTTAAAACATATTCAGTACGTCCTTGCGTGCACTGGAAATGCCTGTTAGTGCCTGGCTGTCTGCACCCTCAATCGGATGGCGGATCAGGCAGCCAGATATTAAAGTATGAGTAACGTGTTCTGAAAAAGTTGAAAACAAAATGATTGAAAGGGCCTGCAGATGGGAGAGAGGCAGCCCCCACACACTAGCAAAGCTGCAGCTGCTGCCTATAATACAATTTATCACCAGGAGCCTGGTGTATTAAAGGGGTTTTCCCCCATACTGTGACTATTGGATAATGTTTTAGTACATTGTCTTTTAAGTTGTTTATGTGATGTGTCAAACACACAGTTGTGTATATTTTTATTTTGACAATAAATGTGTAATCAGAAAAATACAAGCTGCACGGTGTGCTGAATATTACTATCACATACTGTTTCCTCCACCTTCCTAACCGATCCAGGTTCCTGTAGCTCTGGTGCAACTGGACTTCACACACAATAATACAATGAATATTAAAAATATTCTTGTTGCACCTTGCCCTTTTGCAGGGTTATTCCCAAACGTTTTGCCTTCTTCCTCCTATTTTTCGGAAACTCTTTTTGCTGTCTTTAGGGCTCTTGGCACTGCTAGTCAGTAGTAAAGTGCATGTGCTTTCACCCTTAAACATGGTATGATTGGTTTACACCTATTTGGCCTATTTCATTCACTTGTAAGCCCCTTATAAAGTGGTATATCACATACCCAGAGCATGTAAATTAAATGCTACTAGTGGGCCAGCAGAACAGATTGTGCCGCCCACAGAAGTAGCCTTTCAAATCTTTCTCAGGGCTGCCACTGCAGTGCCAGTATGCACAGTGTACTGATACATTTACATGCCATTTCATACTACTTGCCAAGCCTTAAAAGCCCCTGTTACTACATTTAGGTCACCCCTGAGGTAGGCTCTAGGTAGCCCTAGGGGCAGGGTGCTCTGTAGGTAAAAGGTAGAACATGTGCCTTTTATATGTGGCATGTACTGGTAGAGACAAACAGCCTATTTTATTTCTCATTACTGTGAGGCCTACTCCTCTCATAGGTGAGCATTGGGAATTCCCTTATATGTGTTTGAGTGGTAAATCCGGATCGGACAGAAGTAGCGTTGCAGTGTTTGGTATGTTTTAAATGGTAATGAGAAATTCTGCTTACTGGTGTAGTTGGATTTTTCATTACTATTTTAGAAATGCCACTTTTAGAGATTGGCCATTTGTAAGTGCTAATAACATTTGTGTTCTGCAGCCTGACTCCAATCCACATCTTGGGCAGAATCACAGCTATGCTTTGTGCATACTTTCCAGACAGCCACAACGCAGAAAAGGCTGGTTGTGCAAAGAGAGGCATCTGCATCCATCTGCATATTGATAGTCTTCCTGGCCTGGGGGAGAGGGAGGTGGGGGCACTTACACTTGTATAGTCTGTATCCTGCCCTCACACAAAAGACTTGTTTACCTCTTACTGTACCTCTGGAGCCAGGGCTGGGAATGAAAGGGGGTGCTTTTCACTTGTAACGTCTCTATTGAAGTTCCCCTAGATTAAAGACATTTTGAGTATAAGTAAAGGGGCTCTGACCCCATGAGTTATGAGCACGTTTGGAACTGGGACCGAACCTCTGTCAGAGGGATTGTTGTGCAGTGCAAAGGACTCATCTGGACTGCTCTTCTACTGTTGCCCTGCTTCCTGCTGTTTGCTGGGTATCATAAAGGACTCACTGGGTTGTAATTCTGCTTGTTGCCCTGCTGCCAGCTGTTCCCTGACTTCGTTCTGCCAAAGCATTGCAGTGCTGCCAGGGAAGATCACAATCAGAACTACTGGATCTTGTGCTGGTGTACCTGCCTACTGCTTCCTGCCCTGGGTTTCCCCTACCAGTGTTTTCCCAGGGGCCAGTGTGGACCCAATGCTCCTTTGCACCCCTAATGAATCCTGTAGAGGAGCCGCAAAGAGCCTCGCTACATTGTCTTGCACCCAGGTGCGGGCCAGCCTCACGAGGATCATTAACCGGATCTGATCCCGGAGCTGCATCCTGTGCAAACAGCTAGGTGAGGCTGTGAGTGGAGAGGGCAGGCCCCGTTACCGAGGCGCACAGGTCTTCCTGCAGATGTCTTCCCCGAGAAACGCTAATTTGGGTCAGGAGAGAAAGAGTGGGTGCTCCGGAATTCCAGGACCACTCTCCCTACACTAGGTTAGTGGGTGATTACAGTGGCCCTGCGCCTTCACGGGCAGCCGGCTCTCAAGGGAGAAGTGTGGGGGCCCACCCTGTATATAGCAGACCCAGTAAGGTCTACCAGTGATATTCTGTGGTGTGTGTGCACCTGTCCCCATTAGCCTTGGTCCTCATTGTTATGGGCAATCCAGTGAGGTTGTCCTGATGAAAACAGTTTGAGCCCTTCTACCTGAAGGAGCTGGCTGCTTTAGGGGCATTTGCATTTTCATAGACAATACAGGTAGAAAGCCTCGGCTGAGGCTCCTGAGCATGACAGGTTTCCGCAGTAAAGGGCTTTTTCTGATGCCAGAATATGGTGAATCCTGAAATTACTATGTTGCTAGTAGTGGGTGCACAGATATTTCTGTTCCCCACGTTTTCATGGCTAATTATCACATTAAGCTTAACAAAAGCACAAGAGTGCTGTGCTCTCTGTTTTCTATGGTGATATTCAGTGATGTATGTGTTTCAGTGAAGTATGGAGATTCCTGTGTTTTTATTCCATAACCTGATGCATTTCATACCCTGAGATAACAATGTATGTCATTGACAGGATAAAAATAACTTCTTCAGTAATGGCAGGATTAGCACAAGGCTTATGATTCATGTGATTTTGGTCCATCGATATGTACAATATACTATATAATTGTATATATTCCTGTGTGGAGTCTCTTTTGTGGTGTGATCATTGTGTTACTGGTGAGAGTGATCTACACAAATGCTTTACAGATGCCTCTGGGGACTAGCTTTCCTGCTCTGTGCCAAGCTACCAAGGGAATTCTGCCTTGCTTAGGTACATACCCTAGCCAACCAGAAACCTAATTTCTAACTATTTTTAATAACTGCTATTTTGGCTGAAAAAGTGATTTTTAATATGCGTGAGAGTATTAAGCTATCATCACGGAATACACAAAAGGCATTGAGCCTAAAATGAGACAAACTGAGGAGAAACATTTCTCATGACAACAATATGAATCAGGATCAAAAGAAGAGTGTTAAATATCATTACTAACACAGTGAGAGAAAAACATGTCAGTGTGTATCTGAAGGAAGCTGGGACTTATGACTTTGAATTACACATTTACATTATAATGCACTTGTTTACAGTTACATTTCAAAAATGTGAATGTTAAATGTCTGGGAGAGTGTGATTTCCCCAAAAATTACATGCTTTTCAGCCAATGGGCGAAGCCTGAATTCAAATCATGGATTTAAATCATGTCTTCCACATCTGCATCCTTTGATAGAAACCGCCAGGCCATCGGTGGCAGCCTCGCCACCATCTACCCCTGGAGGTCCGCCCGCCGCATTACAATGGTGAGCGGATAGTGGGCTCGCAGTTAGACCATCCACCACACATCTGAAGAGCTCAAGGAGCCCATCAGAGGAACTGTAATTCCTACAACAGTGGCGGTACCTGCTCAGTCACTGCCGTAGGGATTACAATGTCCCGTCCTGCCTGCCATTTCATGGCGGTTCTCCTGCTATGAAAAGGCTGGCAGAAAGAGACTTTGGTCCTCCACTATAGATTCTGGGGGGCACCTATGTTGCCCCCCTAAACATCCCTGCACCACTACAGGCACCGCATGGTGCCTGCCACATAGTGCATGAATCTCAAAAGTGTATATTTCGGAATGAGGCGTGTGCTGCAGCCCACAGCACATGCCGCAGTACAAAATATAAAGATTGTGATCACATTGATGAAGGTCTCATCCTAATACGGGTAGCAGGACCACTGACAGCTAGTTAGGCGGTCTTGATACTGTCACTGTGCCGGCATCGTAATCAGGGCCTAAGTTCTTGAGTAAAAAAAAAACAATCACCCTTCTGCTATCAAATTTCTCCACTTGCTTTCGGTTCTGTGGTCAAAAGTACCATTCATGAAAACTGATATATCAGAATGTGCGAAAAAATCATGTGAAGGAATACTGCAGAGAAAGACAAGAACAAGGCACATCGCCTACAATCAAAGTGAATCTATTGACATATTTCACTGAGTGGTGGAAGAATGCACAGTCTGATTGTTCAGTGCGTCTCATTCAACTATTTATTGGTCAGCAGTGAAGGAGCATGGTACAGTGCGAGATGGAAAGTGGTATTAATGTCTATCCTTCAAACAAGAATATAATAACTTAGTAGACACTTTGTATGTTCTGCAGATACAACAGAACACCTGAAATGTCCACTTCTGTCCCATGGTGAGCACAGCCCATGCAATTGAGCTTTTACTTTCTGCCCTCAGGACCGCCTGCCCTCTCTTGGTCCCCATCCCCTCTACTCCCCTCTAATGTTCCAGCACAATTTATCTATGTAGGGAGAGAGTACTCCTTGCTACCTCATAATTTTCTGTTCCAGTGTGCTGCATTGATACATTATGGCTGGGGATCATCCTGTGCCAGAATATTGACCTGGGATGTGATTGTCCCAGTGTAACTTCACCTTAGACAAAGTTGTAAAATATCGCCCACCTTCACCAGGGTGATGTTTAGTGACTTGATCCGCATACATGAGGAAATATACACTTTGCTTCTTTACATTCTTGATTAAATCCCCTGTATTCCATTTTTAAGCTATTCCTTTGTTACAGGGATTTGAAAACACTACGGGGTCAATTGCGATGCCTTTCGGAAGCGCTCCTAATCCGATTCTGGTTTGCCAAATCTGATTAGGAATCCTTGTTTCTGACTGAATCTTACACATTTCCCAATGACCAATAAGGATGCCCGGAAACCGTTTGGTCTGTTCTAATCGGTTCCAAAAGGGATTCTGACAGGTCGAGGCTTTTGGAGCAGAATCATACAGCTCTATGGACACGGTTTCCGAGCAAGCGATTACGATGACAGATTCAGACAGCTGTTCGGATTCGGCCTGTCTGAAAGAATACAGCTGTCAGAATCTGTCTTTGGGGGCATGTAGCAGGCCACCCCTTCACCGGGGGTCTTGGAATGGGGTCCTTGGGGGGTACCCTTGGGACCCCCCTTTCCAACTATGCACTGTGTTGCAGGCGCCATGGGGTGCCTGCTACAGTGTGCATGATTTTCACCACCCACCCCTTTCTTCAATGGGAGCCTGTGTATTCGTCTGAACACAGGCTCCCATTGAAGTCAATGCGAGGCCTACCGAATCGTATCTGTATCGTATGAGGGGTGATGCCCCAAAACCGGTCCCAGAATGCTTGTTTCTGGTCCAGGGAGGACCTGGCTTGGCAGTTCGGTCTGGACTGTTCTCATGAGGCAAAGGGTCAAGACTGATTTGCATATGGCTGGGTCTAAACTGGGGTCGCATGGTGAGCAAAAGAACAATGGATTTCACCAAGATCTATTGACTGGGGGTGAATGTTTGATTTGACCTGCATTCCGTCCATCATCTATGTGTCTTTTGCAAATCGTACCTGGAAGCAATAAGTATGCTATGTAATTGGTCAGTCATACTCACAGATTCCACTTCGTTCAGAAAAGATTCCTAAACTGATTCGGTCAGAACAGTTTCCTAACAAGATTGTAATCAGCCCCTAAATATTTGCAACAATATGTAAAACTTGTCTAAACTTTTCTGTTTCACATATCACTGAAATCTGCAGGTCAGGGGGAACATCTTCCTTGTGTTGCACAATTCTGGAACTAATGCACACTTCTATTTTTGCCAAAGAAGGAGTTTTTATGGACCTTAAAATGAATATCTCTTTGTCACTGCTTTGACTGTTGTATGCCACAACAAGAACATTCAGTGTACCAGTGTAAGTATACGCAAGTTTACCACTGCCATTTGTCTTAATTTACATTAGAGTGTCCCTGGCTTAAGTAGGGCTTCTTCCTGAGATGGTTCCATCTGTGGCAGCATTCTCCATGTGAGCCACTGGAGGGATGGTTTACAATCTGTACTCTTCTTGGGAGAGTGCTTCTTTAGAAGCATGTGCCGTAAAGGCAAAAGGGGTAAATACTGGTTGGCTGCAAGACGGCCTCAGGATAAAGCAGTGAAACTCCACATAAATTGCAGGAATGTTTACTAGAACATTCAGTATTACTGAAGGTGCCAAGGTCATTTTGACAATTTCTATTTGCCCAGATGCAGAACATTGACATTTTTGATCTGGCCAGGCTTAATACAGCTATTCTTCATATATGTATGTATTTCTGTATGTAACATTTGTATACTAGCCAAAAGGCAGATCTCACAAAAATTCCCATTACATCTTTTGTACAACAGTATGGTGTAAAAGGAAAAAGTATGAAAATAAGTATCATGCAAATCAGATCTTATCTAAAAAAAAGCTAAAGCTGTGAAAAAGATACATGAAAAGGTCAAATTGTGCTCATATGTTCCATTTTTTTAAATAATTTTTGATATTGAAGCATATCATATCTAAAGCCCCTGACCCGTAAAATAATGAAAACTACTTCATTTTATAATTGTGACTCAGGTTATGACATTTTCATCTCAATATTTATGTAGTTTGGGTGCTCCCCTTGCATATCCATTGTTGTAGGCCTCTTCAGATGACAGGAAAATGAGAAACAATCATGCAATCTTTCTAGGTTTCCAGCTGTTTGGGTATAAAACGTTGCTGCATAATAGTGTGTGTTACAAAACCTTTTTCCTCTACCCATTTGTAGAATCGAAAGTCATTTTCCCCATAGGCGTCTTTTTTGAGTCTAGTTTGATTGTTCATAATAAGCAGACTGATCCTTTGTAAGTAGGCTGTTTCAGATAGCTAAAGCAGATTATTTTTTCATTTTCATAGACTGTGCAAATGAAAGACTTCATTATTCAACCTCATTCCAGTTACACGTTTGCAGCAGACACCTTAGCAGAGAATAATGCATTTAACCCTTGCGTGTCCGAAATAATATGAAAGTGAAGGATGCACGGCTGCTTTACTGCAGGGATCGAATTCCCCAATATATTTAGAAGCTTTCCTCTGAAAACCATTTTAGCTAAAGGGTTATCGAATACATGATCATACAGCTTGATGTGTAAGACAGTCAGCCGCATTAGTGAGCCGCTCTCCAAAAGGGGACTGTTAATACCACTACTCCTTGGCTCCATTGAGTTTTATACTCCTGAGTATTGAAGACTTGCTATTTAATACAGAGATCAGCCTGGTTGGAAACCTGGTGTTCCACTATTTGTCAACCTTCTCATTCATTGAATGACGAGCAAAAGACTATGGGGTTTATTTTCAAGGCCATTGCGCCACTTTTGCGTCATTTTTAACATGGGAAAAGTGACGCAAAAGTGGCGCAAGGGGCTTGTAAATCTGCCCCTATATATAGTTCCGAAGGACCCGTAAATAAACGCCGTACTGCAGGATGACTGCAAATGGCAATAGCACCCAGGAAAAAAAACAATAATAATGAAGGTACAAAATAAAAAAAAGCAGAGGAATAGATTAATGCATTAGCAAACAAACTGGGAAAACTAATTATAAATGTTTGAAACACAATGAAAATTCAATAAAATGTTTATTAGAAAATGTGATGGGAAGTTCAGCTTCTGCAGGCAAAGCAGTGAGAGACGATTATCAGGCAGTAAAGACCAGCTTTATTCAAGTTATTGAATAATCTCATCTATTGCTATTTACTCAGGACAAATAGGGATGTGTGAAGTGATATATTTTTAGGTTGAGCCTGGGCAGTGCATTCGCTTTCTCTTCGAGACATGCTTTGTTCACTCTGTGGCCTTAAAGTCCGACCATTGCCATTTTATTAGCCCCTTCGATTGTCATTCATAAATGATTGCTTGTAATCCTTCCTCTTTGCCCCTCCTTTTTGTGTTTGGTTTCCTCCCACAGAGCTACTCCAAATTGCTGTTAACATTGAGCCTCCGTTCTTATATGTGATTTGGAGAACTCTTTTTTTCTTTGATTCCTGCTCATGTCACTGTTTGCCCATCTTAGGTGGTTCAGCTTCGGCCCACGTCACTTAATTTTCCTGTCCCTTTTAAATACCAAGATGAAATGTCAGACACTGTTTTCAAAATCACCTCTTTAATTTTCTTTGACTTTAAAATGTGAGGATTTCTCCCAAACTCTTCCTGCTTCACTGCTTTTTGCTTTAGAGAGCCATGGTCACTGGACCTTAAGCATCCCAACCTTGCGACACAGTTAAGGGCATGACTTTTAGGCAACTTCTGTCACATTTTCTCTGATGCTTGTCTATATAATGTGAATTCAAGTGACCCTAAGGTGTTGGAGTGCTTTACATGAGCACTAGTTACATTACACAATGTCAGATTCATTTTTGGGGGCATTTTCATAGAGTGCAAAGTCGATTGGCCTAAAGGTATTGAAGCACTTTACAAAAGCTCCAGTTACATTACACAAAGTCATGTTAATTCTTTAGTTTTTAGGTGCACAGAGATTAAGTGATACCAACACCATCCCTGTTGATTCATTATTTCCCCTCTACCTGTTGTTGCTATGTCCAGTGCTCCTACACCAAGGGGACTGGGACAGAGGACGGGGCCGGGGCTTGCTGGTCAATGAATGGGGTGGGGAGTGTTATCAACAGAAAACTCTGGAGAGGGGTGCCTTGTGGATAGAGGCCTGGGGTAGAAGTGACGTTACATCTCCGCCATTGGACAGTACTTCACTGCTTCATTTCATAGGCTATTCTATACTCTAGTGATGCACTTGCAAACCAAATGTTATAGTGCTGTTGACTTAGATCGAGGTACTTTCTGTCTGTGTTTTAACCCCTTTAGTGCTGCCGTCGTCCGTTGGACGTTGCGAGCACTACCTCCGTAGTGCTGCGCACGTCAAACGGCCGATGCGGCCCCACCCGTTTCTTAGAATGTTCAGCATTGGGGCTGAACGTTCCACGCAAGAAACGGGTTAAGAAGCCTTGGAATTTATCCATATATGTTTCCTGAGGCAAGCATGTCTTCCTGAATCACAGTGCATGACCCAGTGTGTCATAATTGTACAACTCTTCAATCACAGCACCAAGGATAATGTTCCGCATGGCTAAACACTTGTAGGTTCTCAAAGGCGAGACGTATTGGCTATGTCTATGCTTGTTTTCTTTGCAAGTACCCATCATTCACTCAAGAACTAGGGGTATTATCCGTACTACTGGGAACTGGACGTCCACATGAAAATGATAACTTTTTCAAAGGTTATCATCGTGAGATCCAGATGTTTGCCCTATGTTTGCTTTTTTAACTCCAAAGCACAAAGTTTAATAAAGAAGACGTTGCAAGGAGAAAAAACAAGGCATCCATCCGCTTTCTGCAATTTGTGCAGGGAGCGTTACTGGTGCAAAGCAGCTCACATAATGTACATGCATTTTCACTGTTCCTTCGAGACATTTCTGCTAAAACCAAGTCTTGCGTTCTAAACCATCGGTTTTCTGCAAGTCTGACAGATGAATTGTATGCGACATATATCCAGTTTTACTCATTCCCTGAGACATTTCTGCCCAAACCAATTGTTATGACTGCAAAGCTACGAGGGCGACATAAACGTAACAAAAACAGAAAATTACTCTGCATGAATGTAGGCCAATTATTGTGATCCTCCCGAGGTTATACTTGCATAATAAAAAATCTCTTGGCAAGCAAGATGAGCTACTCTTGACGATGTACCACCAAACTGCTGGCCAAAATCCATTGGAACACACGTACATTAGGCAGCCCCTCATCTATTACAACCCCTAGCAAACTCATGCTAAATTCATAATGAACAGAACATTCTAGAAGGTACATTATAATATTGCCTTTAGCTCAGAATGCATTTACAAGTAGTTGGCTAGTATCGCAAGTTGATAGCCTCCAGAAATATTTATTAATGATATATTATACAATGCTGTGCTATCTAATCGGCTTCTCAGAAAGCGGGCACTGATTGGCAATTAACACCTGTTTTTACAACTATCAAAACATTTTTAACAGGGAATCATTTATGTACCAGCGGGCCCTGAGTAAGAACTCTTGAAAGGGCTACTTATCACACCCGATAAAATCCAGCTCCACGGAGTCAGAATTTTTGCGCTGTGATAAATGGCAACTATTCTTAGATTTTGAGAAATACCATTTGTATATTGCCACCTATTGTACCAAACTCTAATGTAATGGTAAATAGTCTGTTGAATTCTTTCAGTTTTGAAGTGCAAAAAATTCCCAAGGATGCTGACTTTATCACAGCCAGTAATTAACCAGTGTGTTAAACGCTGCACAACTCAGAATTACAACACTGCACTAACAGGAGCTTGCACAGGGCTCAGAAGGAAAACATACTTTACCACGCAATCTTTTCCACACATTCTTTTTCCCTTTTCCACACACACCCTGAGCTCAAGTAAGATATACAATTTTGCCAGGTTTGGTGGAAAACCATTCAGCCGTTCGGGCTAAAAGTGAGTCCAACCGCCCTATGGAAATTAACATGGGGAAATCACGTTTTGGGACCCCCCTTTTATCCCGGCCCCCGCTTGACGAATCCCCCCCAAACTTTCAGGGAAGGACCGGAGCGCCGCGAGGCAAAGTTGAGGAAAATTTCAGGAAGATTCCTCAACCGGCGCCAAAGTTATTTCCAATAGAATGTTGCGATTTCCCTATGGAAAACAATCCTAACTATATATACCTACTCATCCTACTCACTTATGCAAACAAATGGATCATACTTACATATTTACTTATTTACTTATCAAAACACTTATACAAACACCACTTCTATTCATTTAGATAGTAAGTCATACTTAGTGAATTATAAAATCATTATTACAAGTATACAGTTATCCATACAGTCACTCACACAATCATTGTGTCTTATGTATACTTATTTATATACAACAACTGACACATACACTGCCTTTTATTTTTCTAGTTTGTTGGACCTGTACCATTGAGAAATATATTTGCTCATCACCACACCCATAAAGATATTCACTCGCCCAAACAACTGTTAGAACATGTAGTTTTAACTTCATATATCTACTGAATCAACTATTCACACATCTTTGGACAGTCACCCCCCCCCACCGAACCACACACACTTTCACACTCCCATACAAATACTCAGTTAACTAATCAATAACTAATATAGACTTTCACATAGCTAGTAACCAACTGTAGAATCAGTTTACACAACAACTGACAAAGTGATACAGATATTCACACAGTTTAGTCACTATCCACTATATTTAGTGAGACATTATAAATTGGTCAAGTAAACAGTCAATTACACTGCTACTAAATCCTCCATCCAAATATTTATTTATATATATCCACTTATTCTTCAATGCAAATTGCTATATATATAATGCATATTTAACACATTGGATGCTAAGGCAATTCCCGCTGGGTGCTGAAGACTTTAATTTCCCATTGTTCATGACAAGGTCAGCTCGTCATAAGCACAGCTCCAGTGTACTGCATGACGAGCTGACCTTGTACGAAGCAAACCACATTCACTGGATGATGTCATCAGTGATGTCATCAGTGATGTCATTTGAGATGTCATCAGTGATGTCACTGACCATGTCATGAATGATCTAATATGTGACATCATCAGCAGTGGATTGCGGGTGCGCGAAATATAGTTAGTATAACTAACTATATAGGAGCAATTTCAATGGTTTTGTATGAGTAAAATGTCCAGCTAACTATAACACCACTAAAACTTATAGTTTTTTGAGTGAATTTCAAAGGTTTTTTAAAAGCTAATTCCTAACTATATAACTCCTGAAACCTATGGTTTTTTCAGTGAATATAAGTTTTAGTTAAAACCTAGTTTCCATAGGAAATTTGCAACATTCTATTTGGAATAACTTTGGCGTCGGTTGACAAAATTTGCGAATTTCTCCTAGAAAATGACCTGCTCCTCTCCGCTCCTTCCCTGAAAGTTTGGGGGTGATTCGTGAAGTGGGGGCAGAGAAAAAAGGGGGGTCCCAAAACTTGTTTTCCCCATGCAATTTCCCATAGGACCTTTAGCCAGGGCTACAGCCCGAACGGCTGAACGGAATTACACCAAACTTGGCGAAAAGGTAGAGTTCTGTTCGCAGATCACGCTTTTTGTTGAATGGTGTAAATCCGTTCAGTAGTTCGTGAGAAAATCATAAGTAAAATCATAAGTATATCTATAGAAGCTTACCGTACTCTTTACTGTACTCTGTACAGTAAGCTTACGGTACGCATACTTTCCCGAGCACGAGCTGCATGCTAATTGGCTGTCAACTGTCTGTCAACACTCTAAACCAGGAAGTGTTGCCAGCCATCTTGTGCCTCGGTAGAACCAAGGCACAAGAAAGCTGAAAACAAATGCGCAAAACACGCAAAGGGGGCAGGGTAGACATACCCGACACCCCTAGGCCTGCTCAGGGGGTCCCACAAGGACTCCCAAGGCCCCCCCAAAAATATATATTTTTTAAAATCTCGGGGTACGCGTACGGTACGCGTACCCCGTGGAAAAAAACAATTTGGCATATTTTATAAAAAGTGTGGGGGTGGGCCCCAATCCCCCCCACACTGCCCCGGGGACCTCCACCCCGAGGCAAAGTTATTATGCTAGCGGGTGGTCATAGAGCCCCCCCACAGCCCCAGGGACCACCACCCCCTGGGCTCTGTTGTTAGTGATGGGGGGCCTCTAAGGCCCCACGAGCCCCGGGGACCCGCACCCCCGGGGCTTTAATATTTGTGATGGGGCCTCTAAGGCCCCCCGAACCCCGGGGACCGCCACCCTCCAGGGGCTTTCTTTTTAAGTATGCTGGGGCCTCAAGACCCCCTGCAGCCTCAGAGACTGCCACCCCCCAGGGCTTCGTTTTCTATAATAAAACCTGTGTGGGGGGCTCAAGCCCCCCACGCGCCCCAGGGACCACCACCTCCCCGGGGCACTAATATGCAAATAGGGTGGTCTGTGATGGACCCCCCAGCCCCGGGGACCACCACCCCCCAGGGCTTCGTACATGTTGGGCTCCTCCTGGAGCCCTTGATGTGCCTGGGGACCGCCACCCCCCAGGGCCGGCTCCTGCAGTGTCCCGGGGTGCCCACCCCCGGGACACTGCTGTTTGCTATGGTAGGGCAGGAGCTTCGCTGCTCCAACCCTACCACAGCAAACTGCTTTGATTTTTGAAAGAGAGAGCAGGAAACCTGCTCTCTCTTTCAAAAACCAAAGCCGATTGCTTTTCTGTACGGGGAGCAGCATGTTAGCTGCTCCCCATACAGAAAAGCAATGCCGGCTCCCGCAGGATGCGGGGAGCCAGGAGGGACCGTGGGGGGCTTGGGGACCGCCCCCAACGAGGAAGGCCTTGTCCCGGAGGATGGGGTCCCTGGGGCCAGAAGTGGCCCGAGAGGGAGGCCACTTGGCCCACTTCCAAAAAAAAAAAAAGAACTAATTAATAAAATAGCCCGGCCCCCGGAGATGGGGTCCCCTGGGCCTTAAGGGAGTATAGGAGGGGGGCTATGCAGCCCCCCCTCCACAAAAAAACCCAATAAAGTTAGACATGCCCGGGGTATGGGGTCCCCGAGGCCGAAATAGGCCACGGGAGGGGGGGCCACGTGGTCCCCTTCCCTATTTAAAAAAATAAAAAATAATAAAAATTGGGGGCAGGCCCTGGGGGATGGGGTCAAAGAAAAACAAGGGGGGCTACACAGCCCCCTTCTTAAAAGTTTTTTTTTTAAACTATGGGATCGGGAGGAGGCCACGCCCCCTCCCTGCACCTCTCTGCAAACGCGCCCCCTGGCACGTTTGCAGAGGGGTAAGTAATTCCCCTCGCATACTGGGGGTCCCTGGGGGCCAACTAGCCCACCAGGAGCCTCCAGTATGGGCCAAGGGGCTCCCTTGCAGAGACGTGTAAAGAGGCCATGCCCCTTTTTACACCTCTCTGCAATGGAGACCCCTGGCGCATACTGGAGGTTGCTGGTGGGCTAGTTGGCCCCCAGGAACCCCCAGTATGCGAGGGGAATTAGTTCCCCCTCTGAAAAAGCACCAGGGGGCTGTGTTGCAGAGAGGTGTAAAAAGGGGCGTGGCCTCTTTACACCTCTCTGCAACGCAGCCCCATGGCGCACACTGGAGGTTCCTGATGGGCTAGTTGGCCTCCAGGGATCCCCCGTATGCAAGGGGAATTAGTTCCCCCTCTGAAAAAGCACCAGGGGGCTGCGTTGCCGAGAGGTGTAAAAAGGGGCGTGGCCTCTTTACACCTCTCTGCAACGCAGCCCCCTGGCGCACACTGGAGGTTCCTGGTGGGCTAGTTGGCCCCCCGGGACCCCCAGTATGCGAGGGGAATTACTTACCCCTCTGAAAACGCGCCAGGGGCTGTGTTGCATAGAGGTTTAAAAAGGGGCGGTGCCTCTTTACATGTCTCTGCAAGGCAGCCCCCTGGCACAGTTGCAGATGGGGAAATAATTCCCCTTGAATATTGGGGGTCCTTGGGGGCCAACTAGCCCACCAGGAACCTCCAGTATGCGCCAGGGGACTGCGTTGTAGAGAGGTGTAAAAAGGGGCGTGGCCTCTTCACACGTCTCTGCAAGGCAGCCCCCCCCCCCGGCGCATACTGGAGGTTCCTGGTGGGCTACTTGGCCCCCAGGGACCCCCAGTATTCAAGGGGAATTATTTCCCCCTCTGCAAATGTGCCAGGGGGTGCGTTTGCAGAGTGGTGCCTTAATGTTTTTTGGGGATCAGCAGGGTACGTGTACCCTACGCGTATTCTGGGATTTAAAATAGATAAATACATCATTTGGGGGGACCTTGGGGGTCCTTGTGGGACCCCCTGAGCAGGCCTAGGGGGTCAGGAACCTCCAGTATGCGCCAGGGGGCTGCCTTGCAGAGAGGTGTAAAAAGGGGGCATGGCCTCTTTACACCTCTCTGCAACGCAGCCCCCTGGCACACACTGGAGGTTCCTGGTGGGCTAGTTGGCCCTCAGGGACCCCCATTATGCAAGGGGAATTAGTTCCCCCTCTGAAAAAGGGCCAGTGGGCTGCGTTGCTGAGAGGTGTAAAAAGGGGCATGCTCTCTGGACACCTCTGTACAACGCAGCTCTTTGGCGCAAACTGGAGGTACCTGATGGGGTAGTTGGCTCACAGGTGACCTCAGGATTGAAGAGGAATATATTCCCGAATCTAAAACGCGCCACAGGGCGTGTTTGCACACATGTGTCCCAGGCCCCGCCCCCTTCGTTCACTATTGAGCGAAATATTCCTCTAAAATCAGCTGAAATACGAATTCCAATTTACTCACCTTTTATCACGAGAGATGTCAGTGCTGCATCTTTGACACCAGGACGGACCCTGAAAAGTAAATGTAACCATACTTACAGTAACTTGAATTTCTTCCATAGGCTAACATTGACATGTTTTACTTGGAAATTCTTCTAAGTGTGGAGTTTTGGAACTTTAAAAAATTCCACTAAAATCAGCCGAACTACGAATTCCGATTTACTCACCTGTTATCAAGAGAGACCTCAGTGCTGCATCTTTCAGCCCACTACTGATCCTGAAAAGTAATTCTATTCGTAGTTACAGTAACTTGAATTTCCTTCCATAGGCAAACATTGAAATGTTTTACTTGGAAATTCTTCTAAGTGTGGAGTTTTGGAACTTAAAAAAATTCTTCTAATATCAGTCGAACTACTAATTGCGATTTACTCACCTGTTATCAGGAGAGACCTCAGTGCTGCATCTTTTAGCCCACTACCTGTGGTTCTGAAAAATATGGATCCGTAATAGTACTGGACTCGAGAATAAAAAACTTCGTCGAAATAGGACGAATTTGGTATCAAAAGACCGAGAATGACGAGTACATCAAGTACATGTATTTTCGGCATATTCGAGTGACGATTTCACCTCGAAATCGTCATTTGCCTTCTGAACCCCTAGCTGCATGTTGCCCTCTACATAGGCCTTAATCCAGTCGAATTTGATTCCACAAGGACACATACTCCTTGATCGACTCCTTCCTGACCCCAGTACAAGTTAGAACCATTGCCCCAGGCCGAGCTCGTTAGGTCAGTTCCCTCCCAGTGGCCGAGCAAGATAGTATCTAGGCCCAACCGGCCATGAAGCCATTACAGCACGCACACCTGCCATATCTCGCTCACATCTTTCTCCACTCCTTTTCCTCACTTATTTTATGGTGGGGAGGTGACCGTTTTTATTAGGGGTCCAGCGATATCTGATGAAATGTTGGGTCTTGCCGGATTATTTGTTATGAGCAGCACGACGTGAAATATGTACATGTCATCATGACTCTACTTTTCTTTTGTAATCAGTAACCATAAATGAAATACCACGAATCCAAGGAATGTATTGCTCCAGGCTGAATATTAGGTATAAGAAGAGAAGCCTGACTTCATGAAAGTGTGCAGTCTCCTGAATATACTTGTATCGTACTTCTAGGACCCTGTCACCTTGGTTGCAGCCAATAAACGAATCTTTGACTTCACCTGGAAGACTCTGAAGTTTCTGTGGGTCTGACTCAGGAGAACCCGAGGTCTTTGGTGTGTTGATCCCCTGGCACCGCTGGGTTACCGGTTCGGTACCGGTTCCTGAAAACCCAGTACCTCATTTGGCGCCCAGCGTTTGGGGCGATTCCAGTGGTACCAATCAGCCTGAAGATCGTGAGGAGCTTCGTGTGAAAATTCCAGAGGAGGGCCCACCACCTCATCGACCCCTGCATGTCGACGTGGTCCGAAGGTCTTTATTACGAGGTTCCCCGCTTCCCGACGGCTACAAGGACTGCTGCCCTGGCTATCGCCCTGATGTTGGACCCTTGAAATTTTCGGTAGAGCGAAACGCTGAGACGAGTCCTCTGGTGAAGCCATCGATAATTTTCAGTTAAGTATAAGTGGAGCGTCTCCTAGTCCTTAGTTGGACTTACTTTGTGATATCTTAGAGATACATAAAGGTTTTTATTGGTTCTTGCAAGTACCATAACCGAAGGACTCGTGTTTTCACGAGCAATATCGTAATCGATAACTCCTTTGAAGTTTTGGAACTAGACTAGAGAAGAAGGATGCCTAGTCTTAGACTCAGAAATTTGTTTTGTCTTGGTAATAATAATAGGGACTCCCGATTGGAGGACTCATGTCCGGTTCCTCCAGTTGGAACTCCGACTTACGAGCTGTACGTTAAACATGGGGTAGGCCCCATCGTTTACAACGAGGTATGGATTAAATACACTAGGAAAGACGGTGTTTTAAAATGGCCCCAATATGGTAGCTTTGATTCTGAAATTTTAGACAACCTTGAAGTTAAACTCTTCAAAAAGAAAGCCCGGCCGGCGATGTTTGACTCTTTCCGCATATGGCGCAAAGAAGCCAAACAAAAAGAAATTAAATTAGCTAAGAAAAATAAGAGAGAAGAAGGACTTTCAGTAATGCAAGCTGCCGTGCAGTTTAAAGATAATGAGGAAGAGCAGATAAATGAACAATTGCACAGGCAACGTAAAATGGCAATAGATAAGTGCTATCCAGTTTTGCCGTCTCTTCAGCAAGGGACAGAAAAAGAGCGTGAAAAAGACCAGTTAATGTCGCAATTGTTAACTTCGCCACCGCCCTATGCGCAGAATGCTACAGCACCCCCGCAACCTCTTGTTGCACAAGCTGTGCCTCTGGCTTTTCCACAGCACCCACCAGCTGTTCTTCAGCTGGCTCCTACTTCTTCGGTGCAGCCTCCTCCAGGCCCACCGACCACTTCTGTTTCTCCTGTGTTTTCTACGATCTTGCCTACTGTACTTTCTACGAATGCCCCTTCTATGATTTTGCCTAGTACCACATCTATTAGTCCTCATACCTCTTCTGCCATCTCTGCATCCGCTTTACCTCACCCCGTTCTTTCATCTGTTTGTTCTTCCGTTTCACCTTCCTTTCGGCAGAAAATGGCCAGTACTGTTACTAATCTTCTTTTACCACTTTTCGGGTCGCCTGCTACGACCCCTAACATAGGAAGAAGACAGTTGCGAAGTCAACTGCCCGATTATCAAGAGAGAGATTCCCTGAATAATTTAGCTCGGAAATGGGTCATGGACACTGCAAAATATGATTTACAGTCTGTCATGGAAGTTTTCCATCAATGGGAAACAGCGACACAGAGATATGTGTTCGAACAGATGTGTGTTTTTCTGTGCGAAGATTTAGAAGACAATGATCAGGATTGCCTCCCACAAGAGATGTGTCGTATAAGGTTTAAGTTTAGTCTGGGTATGATTGTAGGTCCCGATGTAGAAGAAGCAATTGAAATGCTATTATCACATCGAAGTAAGGGAAGTAGTTCTGGGTCACCATCAGAATCTAGTGCATCTAGTAGGAAAAAGGCACGACAATACCCTATGAGAGAAGTTCCCCCACAGTGGAGAGAGGGTGACGCGACAGCTGTCCCACCTGTCCTGCCCCACTTTCACCGAGTATGGGTACATGTTCCATGGAAACGAGCTGAAGTTTTAGCACTCAAACAAACACTACCAGATCCGCGTAAAAATCCTGCAGGGTACTATAAAGAATTATCACAAACTGCTGGGTCATGTATTATGAATTTAGCCGATATCGATATGTTATTCGGGAACGTCGTTCCACAGCCTTTATGGGGAAAAATTCGTCATGAAGATCATGACCAGGAATTAGGTGACACGTGGGCTAATATTACTGTTGCAGATGCACGACAAGTTGGTGGTGCGAAGCCTGAACCCCTGATAGCGGAACTACCTGGTAGGATAGTAGATTACATGAAGACAATAATGCCTGCGATACGTGTAAATTGGGATAAGTTATCTGCATGCAAGCAAAAGAAAGAAGAAACTGTGTCAGATTTCTTCACCAGATTTGAAGAAACATTCATTGACCACAGCGGTCAAGATATGACCACAGAAGGTGGTCAGAGATTGTTCGTCGATAAATTTGTGCACAATCTGCTTCCAGACTTGTGTAGAAAATTGAAGGATTCAGAAAGCTCTTGGGCAGTCTCATCTTCAGCCCAGATATTAGCTACCGCACAGTACTACGAGAATAGAGACAAGGATGAGAAAGATAAAGTAGAGAAGAAAACTAGAGAACTCAAAACGAAGGTTTTGCTACAGCAAGCTTATCCTCCACGTGGTGGTGGTAATAAAAATAATAATGGTCCGAATCACTACCGGAACACTTTTCAGCAGCCGCAGAGAAACTTGCAGAGATTCGATTACCATCAAAACCGCGTAGGTCCCAACCAGTGTTTATACTGCAAACAAGAAGGTCATTACAAATATGACTGTCCTGCCCTGCCGCAACGTACAAATGAGTTTTCTGGTGTACGAGATCGTGGTAGTCAGCAAGCGCCCAGAGGTAGAGGGCGTGGAAACACCCCTCAGGACACACGTCCCCTTCCACCACAAAACTCTATGAACAGGTTTGACCAGCAAAATAACGTATCTGACAGGACAGCTCAATACTACGTCGATGAGTATTACCCAGAAAATGAGCAGTGGGAGAATAACGATTGCTAGGACAGCCTTAGACGAAGAGAGGGAGTTGTTTCAGTTCCAGTAGATCAGAGTGGACCTTACGTTGAGGTGATTACATCGGGTGTGTCAGAACCTTTTCTGTTGGATACTGGTGCTACAAAGAGTTCTATTATGCACTCCAAACTCCCTGGCGCACCTTTGTCTGGCGAAATGAACGTTTCCGTAGGTTTTTCTGGCGCCCCGGTTAGAAATCCGATTTCTGACCCTTTATCTCTTTCTGTTGGTCCTTGTGAATTCGAAGCACCCCTTATTTTGACAACAGGTTGTGGTGAAAATTTGCTAGGATTAGATTTGCTAAAAAGATTGTATGCGACTTTGTACTGTTCTCCCTCAGGAGTACAACTGACTTTAGGTAAGAAAGTGGTTTCTCCCATGTATTTGTCGAGGAATACGCTTCCAACAGAATTGACACTTCTTCCGGATATTCTTTGGGCTACTGGTCCGAATGATGTAGGTCTTTTAGAAATTCCACCGTATGTTGTAACATTGAAGTCGAATGTCAAAATGCCACGAATTCCCCAATACAGAATATCCAATGAGGGTGAAAAAGCTTTGCTAGCGATTGTTTACGAGTTAATTGAGAAAGACGTAATTGAGGAAACACGAGGCAATGTTTGCAATAGTCCTGTTCTGCCTGTTTTAAAACGAACTGACCCTTCTCAGCCACCTGTGTATAGATTTGTGATTGATCTTAGGGAAGTAAATAAGATAGTGGTGCCACAATTCCCAGTTGTCCCCGACATTACAACATTATTGACTATGATTCCAGCATCTGCATCCTGGTTTTCGGTGATTGACCTGAAGAATGCTTTCTTCAGTATCCCGATTGCTGAGGAAAGCAGGGATATTTTTTCCTTTAGCTTAGGTGGTCGCAGTTTCCGCTTTAAACGCGCTCCTCAAGGCTACTGTGAAAGCCCCTCAATATACAGTCAAGCTCTGAAAAGTCAGCTTGACGCAATGGTTTTGCCCGACGGTTCCACTCTAGTACAGTACGTGGACGATTTGCTCATAGCCGTGGATACTGAGAAAATATGTAAAATGGCCACATTGGCACTACTGCGTCATCTATGTGATCTACATCACAAGGTGTCACTTTCCAAGCTCCAATATTGCCGACAAGAAGTGACCTACTTAGGTCATCTCTTATCGAAGGAGGGAAGGAAACTGACCCCAGAAAGAATTCAGGCAATAGCAAAATTGAATATGCCAAGAACGCAGAGAGAAGTACGCGCTTTCTTGGGCATTACATCGTACTGTAGACAGTGGATTCCAAATTTTTCGTTATTAGCCAAACCCTTATTGGCACTAACGTGTACAAATACACCCAATCCCATTCCTTGGTCTAATGAGTGTCAGAAAAGTTTTCTCGAATTACGCACAGCATTATGTTCGGCCCCTGTGTTAGGTAACCCCAACTACAGTAAGCCTTTCACATTATATGTCCACGAGAAGGAGGGCTGTGCATTGTCTGTGCTGACTCAGTTATACGGAGATAGACAACGGCCATGCGCCTATTTTTCGTCAACTTTGGATCCGGTAGCACGAGCATTGCCAAGTTGTCTAAGGGCCACAGCAGCAGCAGCTGTTTCTATTCGACAGTCTGCAGGTCTAGTAATGAATAATACACTAATCGTGATGGTCCCGCATGCAGTAGATACATTGTTAAATAGGACCAAGACACAGCACTTAACTAGTGCTCGACTGTCCAGTTATGAATTGACGCTACTAGCAAGCCATGTGCACATCAAAAGATGCAGTACCCTGAACATAGCCACATTGTTACCAATTGCTGAGGAATCGGATGCTTCAGAACAGCACGATTGTTTCCTCAGAACGGAGGAGGAGACCAAAGGGAGAGTTGATCTATTCGATACTCCTCTCGCCGAATGTGATGGTACATTATGGGTGGATGGGTCATGCTTTAAACTCCCAAATGGTAATGTGACTACAGCATATGCTGTCACAACTCTGCACACAATCGTTGAAACTGCGCGAATACCACATGGTTCGGCTCAAGCCGGCGAACTCGTGGCGTTGACGAGAGCATGTGTGTTATCAAAAGGAATGAAAGTGACTGTCTATACCGACAGTCAGTATGCTTTTGGAGTGGCTCACAGTTTTGGACGACTGTGGAGAGAACGTGGGTTCCTGACTTCGCATGGAGCTAAGATTCAGCATGGTCAGTTGGTGAATGAGCTTCTTGAATCACTGACGTTGCCCCTGAAAGTAGCAGTTGTAAAATGTAGTGCACACAAGAAAGTGATCGATGATGTTGGTCGTGGAAATGCATTTGCTGATGAAACTGCTAAAGAAACGGCAAAGAATGTGATGAGCCGAATGTATGTTGCGAGCCCAGAAAGATGGACTGGTGATGTTGGAATATGTGAAGACACGATAGAAAGTGTGAAGTCCATCCAAGCTGAGGCCACGGAGAAAGAGTTAAGCATGTGGAGAGAAAGTACAGGGAGAATGGATGCAAATGGTTGTTGGATTGAATCGACAGAGCAACAAAGATGGTTGTTACCCGATGCATATGTGCCTGCAGTGGTTACAATGGCTCATGGGATGGCCCATATCAGCGCGAAAGGGATTTGCGACTTGTTGGCCCCAGTGTGGAAGAATTCAGGGATTCCCAAGTGTGCAGAGAATGTTGTCAAGAATTGCATGGTATGTCTGAAACACAATCCTGGTAGGGGAACCCCAACTCCAGCTGGTCATTTTGCACCTCCTACGTATCCGTTCGAGGTTTTGCAGCTAGATTTCATACACATGGAGAGGTGCAACAACTTAAAATATGTGCTCGTGGTTGTTTGCGCCTTCTCAAGGTGGGTAGAAGCCTATCCCCTAAGGGACAATACTGCCTTGTCCACAGCGAAAGCCCTTGTGAAAGAGTTCTTCCCCAGGTTCGGAATGCCTAGAATGGTCTGGTCGGACAACGGAGGTGAATTTGTGGGTTGTGTGATGAAACGAGTGTGTGAAGGGCTAGGTATTAGTCAGAAGTTCCACGCTGCAAATCACCCCCAATCAGCTGGATTAGTGGAATGTTACAATGGCACGCTTAAACTTAAATTGGCCAAAATCCAAGCGAGCACGGGTCTTAAATGGCCCGACGCTCTACCCTTAGCACTCCTATCCACCAGAATGACTGTGCATTCGCGAATGAAACTCAGCCCCTATGAAATAGTCTTTGGTCGGCCAGCCAACATATGGGGAGTGCCTAGGCCCACGAAGTTTAGCGAGCTGCAACACCCCATTTTGCTCGACTATCTGTATGAATTGACGGCTAAATTGCGTGTTTTATATCAACAGGTCCACAACACCTTGCCTCCGGTTTCCGAGACACCGGGTCACTCCATTGACCCTGGCTCCTGGGTTCTGGTCAAGAATTTCCAGAGGACAAGAAACGACCAGCCCAGATGGACCGGACCTCACCTCGTCCTCCTGTCTACAAGGTCGACTGTTAAAGTGGAGGGGAAGGCCAATTGGGTCCACGGGATCCACTGTAAGAGAATACCTTTCCCTCTGCCACATGACCAATGGGTCCGAACAGGAGGCACTGACTCAAAGCGCACAACTGATGAACGCGTAAAAGAAGCTAAACGCGATTGTGACAGTAAGGACATTTTTCAAGAAACTACGCCGCCATCAGAACAATTGAACTCTGTGGAACCTGAGCTACTATTTCCGGACCAGACAGCACCCGGGAAAAGACGCTATAATCTGCGTCCGAGAAAAACAGTCTAAAGTAAAAGTGATCTATTTTTTTGATCCGAGAGAAAAACCTGTGGACTAATAAAATAATAAGTTTTTTCCTTCCAAAGTGCTATTTTGAAAATGCAGATTCTCCCATCTAGGTAACTTGCTTATTTTTGTGTTTTTTCGAACCGCCATCCGGGTTCCGCTGCTAGGGTCGCGGTTGACTAAAGACTTTTGGGTGCAGCTGACAACAATAGGTTGCTGGTTCCAGTTGGTCGAAGGGAGCCACCCTAGACTGACGGAAGCATCCTTTAGCAGAAACAACCTACCGCCGCGGGCAGCACCTTAGAGAGGATGGAGTTTCCTGATGTGGAGAGAGCTGCCAAACAAGTGAACTTTAAGCAGAGACTTTTGAAAGCAATGAGAAAGAAAATTTTTATAATGATGTGTATTTTTATGATATTTAGCGTAATGGTGTTTTTGATAAGCTATGTTTTATTCTCTTCTCATGTGACATTCACGCCTACTACATCACCCATACCTCCCCCTACTGTTTCCTCTCATTCTTTCCACTCTTTGCCTGACCACGAATCAAATAGGAGATTAGAGTTCATTAATAACTCCTTCGTTCAGCTATTACACCAACACCAACTTGTAATGAACACAACCAACTGTTGGGTGTGTGGTCTCATGCCCCACACCACGGATAGAGGTATCCCCTATTTGGTCCTGCCATTTAGTCACAATGGGTCAGTATGGGCATATAGGACAATGTTCATATATGCACGAGAAATCCAACCCCTACGTTCTGTAAAAGACAACCTCAAGACTAGCGCCCTAGTGAAGGGTATAGTTGACATGATCAAGGAAGTGACTTCTTACGAAGATACCCCAGATGATGAGATACTTGCATATGTAGGTTGGAATGTGACCGGATATGGCACTACATTAAGTGAAAAACAGCAAGCCAAGAGATCGTCCCCTATCTGGATCGTACCCCATCAAGGTCACCTGTGTCTGCTAGGTATTGGTAAGAATCCCAGAGCTCAGCTAGGGAAGAGTGTCTGCACAGAAACGTACGTTTTTGGATCTCAGACTTCCCCTGCCTTTTTAGCCGCTAAGGGTACTTATTTCATCTGTCATGATAGAGCCTATACATGGTTGCCCCCTGACTTCTCGGGCTCATGTTTTGTTTCATTCCTGTTACCTCCCACCTACACAGCAGCGGCGGATTACCATCGGACAAGGGTAGTTAGAGGTGTTTTGAGTAAAGAAGACACTGCAGGTCAAGAATTTGGTGACTTTGCAATGGGTGTTCTGCCGTTCTGGGGAGCCATGGTTAACAGCAGAAACATAAGGCAATTAACAAGGGTAGTTGAAACCACCGTGATTGAGACTGCCGGTGCCCTTAGTAACCTGACTGCTGACCTCCAGTCGGATCGACTGATGACCCTTCAGAACCGGGTCGCTTTGGATGTAATACTTGCGGACCGGGGTGGGGTATGCAAATTGATCCAGTCCAGTTGTTGCATTTTCATTCCAGATAATGCTCCAACAGTGTACAGGGCCATCTCCAAACTACATAAGATTTCCGAATCTATTCATGTGGATAAAGGAGATTGGTCATTAATGGGATGGTTCTGGGGACTGATATCTGCCTGGGGATGGAAAATTCTGATGGTCATTGGGATGGTCTTAGCCATTCTTTTCCTGTTCTGTCTATGCATACAGTGTGCTCCTGCAATATGTGGCCTCTGTGCTACATCATGTGTAAGGAAGCCTGTGTCAAGACACGAACTCGGCACTAGAATGATGCTGCAGCAACACCTCAATGACTTTAGGAATATAGATCTGGACTCAGATTAACATGAGGATAGATTAATTGCCTATGTAAGGGCAAAAGGAGGGTCTGTGGTTCTGAAAAATATGGATCCGTAATAGTACTGGACTCGAGAATAAAAAACTTCGTCGAAATAGGACGAATTTGGTATCAAAAGACCGAGAATGACGAGTACATCAAGTACATGTATTTTCGGCATATTCGAGTGACGATTTCACCTCGAAATCGTCATTTGCCTTCTGAACCCCTAGCTGCATGTTGCCCTCTACATAGGCCTTAATCCAGTCGAATTTGATTCCACAAGGACACATACTCCTTGATCGACTCCTTCCTGACCCCAGTACAAGTTAGAACCATTGCCCCAGGCCGAGCTCGTTAGCTCAGTTCCCTCCCAGTGGCCGAGCAAGATAGTATCTAGGCCCAACCGGCCATAAAGCCATTACAGCACGCACACCTGCCATATCTCGCTCACATCTTTCTCCACTCCTTTTCCTCACTTATTTTATGGTGGGGAGGTGACCGTTTTTATTAGGGGTCCAGCGATATCTGATGAAATGTTGGGTCTTGCCGGATGATTTGTTATGAGCAGCACGACGTGAAATATGTACATGTCATCATGACTCTACTTTTCTTTTGTAATCAGTAACCATAAATGAAATACCACGAATCCAAGGAATGTATTGCTCCAGGCTGAATATTAGGTATAAGAAGAGAAGCCTGACTTCATGAAAGTGTGCAGTCTCCTGAATATACTTGTATCGTACTTCTAGGACCCTGTCACCTTGGTTGCAGCCAATAAACGAATCTTTGACTTCACCTGGAAGACTCTGAAGTTTCTGTGGGTCTGACTCAGGAGAACCCGAGGTCTTTGGTGTGTTGATCCCCTGGCACCGCTGGGTTACCGGTTCGGTACCGGTTCCTGAAAACCCAGTACCTTTAAAATAGATAAATACATCATTTGGGGGGACCTTGGGGGTCCTTGTGGGACCCCCTGAGCAGGCCTAGGGGGTCAGGAACCTCCAGTATGCGCCAGGGGGCTGCCTTGCAGAGAGGTGTAAAAAGGGGGCATGGCCTCTTTACACCTCTCTGCAACGCAGCCCCCTGGCACACACTGGAGGTTCCTGGTGGGCTAGTTGGCCCTCAGGGACCCCCATTATGCAAGGGGAATTAGTTCCCCCTCTGAAAAAGGGCCAGTGGGCTGCGTTGCTGAGAGGTGTAAAAAGGGGCATGCTCTCTGGACACCTCTGTACAACGCAGCTCTTTGGCGCAAATTGGAGGTACCTGATGGGGTAGTTGGCTCACAGGTGACCTCAGGATTGAAGAGGAATATATTCCCGAATCTAAAACGCGCCACAGGGCGTGTTTGCACACATGTGTCCCAGGCCCCGCCCCCTTCGTTCACTATTGAGCGAAATATTCCTCTAAAATCAGCTGAAATACGAATTCCAATTTACTCACCTTTTATCACGAGAGATGTCAGTGCTGCATCTTTGACACCAGGACGGACCCTGAAAAATAAATGTAACCATACTTACAGTAACTTGAATTTCTTCCATAGGCTAACATTGACATGTTTTACTTGGAAATTCTTCTAAGTGTGGAGTTTTGGAACTTTAAAAAATTCCACTAAAATCAGCCGAACTACGAATTCCGATTTACTCACCTGTTATCAAGAGAGACCTCAGTGCTGCATCTTTCAGCCCACTACTGATCCTGAAAAGTAATTCTATTCGTAGTTACAGTAACTTGAATTTCCTTCCATAGGCAAACATTGACATGTTTTACTTGGAAATTCTTCTAAGTGTGGAGTTTTGGAACTTAAAAAAATTCTTCTAATATCAGTCGAACTACTAATTGCGATTTACTCACCTGTTATCAGGAGAGACCTCAGTGCTGCATCTTTTAGCCCACTACCGATCCTGAAAAAAGATTCTAATCGTAGTTACAGTAACTTGAATTTCCTTCCATAGGCTAACACTGACTGGTTTCACTTGGAAATTTTTCCAAGTGTGGAGTTTTGGAACTTTAAAAAATTCCTCAAAAATCAGCCGAACTACAAATTCCGATTTACTCAGCTGTTTTGAGGAGAGACCTCAGTGCTGCATCTTTCAGCTCACTACTGTTCCTGAAAAGTAAATTTAACTATACTTACCAGTAACTTAAATTTTCTTCCATAGGATATCATTGCCTGCTATATAAAATATATATAAATTAAAAAAATATAAAAAAAAAAAAAATATTACAATTTCAATATTTTTTAAAACATTTATATTTCAATTTATATAAAAATATGTAAAGTAATTTAAAAAATAAAATATCTAAAAATAAATAATTTAAAATAATGTAGTAAATCAGTATAAAAAAATATAACAACTAATACATTTAAAAATTATTATTTACAAAACCTTTGAAATTCACTGAAAAACCATAGGTTTCAGCCACGTATGTGAGGGGAATTAGTTCCCCCTCTGAAAAAGCACCAGGGGGCTGCGTTGCAGAGAGGTGTAAAAAGGGGCGTGGCCTCTTTACACCTCTCTGCAACGCAGCCCCATGGCGCACACTGGAGGTTCCTGATGGGCTAGTTGGCCTCCAGGGATCCCCCGTATGCAAGGGGAATTAGTTCCCCCTCTGAAAAAGCACCAGGGGGCTGCGTTGCCGAGAGGTGTAAAAAGGGGCGTGGCCTCTTTACACCTCTCTGCAACGCAGCCCCCTGGCGCACACTGGAGGTTCCTGGTGGGCTAGTTGGCCCCCAGGGACCCCCAGTATGCGAGGGGAATTACTTACCCCTCTGAAAACGCGCCAGGGGCTGTGTTGCATAGAGGTTTAAAAAGGGGCGGTGCCTCTTTACATGTCTCTGCAAGGCAGCCCCCTGGCACAGTTGCAGATGGGGAAATAATTCCCCTTGAATATTGGGGGTCCCTGGGGGCCAACTAGCCCACCAGGAACCTCCAGTATGCGCCAGGGGACTGCGTTGTAGAGAGGTGTAAAAAGGGGCGTGGCCTCTTTACACGTCTCTGCAAGGCAGCCCCCCCCCCCCCCGGCGCATACTGGAGGTTCCTGGTGGGCTACTTGGCCCCCAGGGACCCCCAGTATTCAAGGGGAATTATTTCCCCCTCTGCAAATGTGCCAGGGGGTGCGTTTGCAGAGTGGTGCCTTAATGTTTTTTGGGGATCAGCAGGGTACGTGTACCCTACGCGTATCCTGGGATTTAAAATAGATAAATACATCATTTGGGGGGACCTTGGGGGTTCTTGTGGGACCCCCTGAGCAGGCCTAGGGGGTCAGGAACCTCCAGTATGCGCCAGGGGGCTGCCTTGCAGAGAGGTGTAAAAAGGGGGCATGGCCTCTTTACACCTCTCTGCAACGCAGCCCCCTGGCACACACTGGAGGTTCCTGGTGGGCTAGTTGGCCCTCAGGGACCCCCATTATGCAAGGGGAATTAGTTCCCCCTCTGAAAAAGGGCCAGTGGGCTGCGTTGCTGAGAGGTGTAAAAAGGGGCATGCTCTCTGGACACCTCTGTACAACGCAGCTCTTTGGCGCAAACTGGAGGTACCTGATGGGGTAGTTGGCTCACAGGTGACCTCAGGATTGAAGAGGAATATATTCCTGAATCTAAAACGCGCCACAGGGCGTGTTTGCACACATGTGTCCCAGGCCCCGCCCCCTTCGTTCACTATTGAGCGAAATATTCCTCTAAAATCAGCTGAAATACGAATTCCAATTTACTCACCTTTTATCACGAGAGATGTCAGTGCTGCATCTTTGACACCAGGACCGACCCTGAAAAGTAAATGTAACCATACTTACAGTAACTTGAATTTCTTCCATAGGCTAACATTGACATGTTTTACTTGGAAATTCTTCTAAGTGTGGAGTTTTGGAACTTTAAAAAATTCCACTAAAATCAGCCGAACTACGAATTCCGATTTACTCACCTGTTATCAAGAGAGACCTCAGTGCTGCATCTTTCAGCCCACTACTGATCCTGAAAAGTAATTCTATTTGTAGTTACAGTAACTTGAATTTCCTTCCATAGGCAAACATTGACATGTTTTACTTGGAAATTCTTCTAAGTGTGGAGTTTTGGAACATAAAAAAATTCTTCTAATATCAGTCGAACTACTAATTGCGATTTACTCACCTGTTATCAGGAGAGACCTCAGTGCTGCATCTTTTAGCCCACTACCGATCCTGAAAAAAGATTCTAATCGTAGTTACAGTAACTTGAATTTCCTTCCATAGGCTAACACTGACTGGTTTCACTTGGAAATTTTTCCAAGTGTGGAGTTTTGGAACTTTAAAAAATTCCTCAAAAATCAGCCGAACTACAAATTCCGATTTACTCAGCTGTTTTGAGGAGAGACCTCAGTGCTGCATCTTTCAGCTCACTACTGTTCCTGAAAAGTAAATTTAACTATACTTACCAGTAACTTAAATTTTCTTCCATAGGATATCATTGCCTGCTATATAAAATATATATACATTAAAAAAATATAAAAAAAATAAAAATATTACAATTTCAATATTTTTAAAAACATTTATATTTCAATTTATATAAAAATATGTAATGTAATTTAAAAAATAAAATATCTAAAAATAAATAATTTAAAATAATGTAGTAAATCAGTATAAAAAAATATAACAACTAATACATTTAAAAATTATTATTTACAAAACCTTTGAAATTCACTGAAAAACCATAGGTTTCAGCCACGTTATAGTTAAAAATGAGCATTTGAAAAACCTTAGAAATTCACTGAAAAAACCATAGGTTTCACACATGTTATAGTTAGCTGGACATTTCACTCATACAAAACCATTGAAATTCCCCCGTTATTGTTAACTATAACTCGCGCGCCCGCAATGCACTGCTGATGACGTCACATATTACATCACTCATGACATGGTCAGTGACATCACTCATGACATCACTGATGACATCTCAAATGACATCAATGATGACATCACTGATGACATCATCCTTGTGAAAGAGTGACAGTCTCCTCTCAGCGTAATAGCGTAATATAACCCTTGATACACACATTCAGAAATCGAAACTAAAATTTAAAAAAAAATGGAAATACCAATTCCTATTCAGTAATTCTAAAATCTACATACACATCCAGTCATTCACTAATAGTTCTATATAGGCACTAATACATGTACTCACTTATCATATGTACTCATACACCTATGCATCTTATTACACACCGACACTCATCTATAGAGTTACTCACACACAAACTGACACATGCAAATAAACTATCAAACATCTATTTACTTGCATATACAGCTATACACCCACCACTACACTTATTTCTACAGAATCGTACACATACTTACTCTCTTAAACAATCACTTATAGAAACACATACTTATTTATACAGGAACTCCTACAATCTCTCGCTCTCACATATAATCACTTATATACATCACTTTTATACATCAATACTCACATATACTAGTTTAAAACATATGTAGTTCCTCATAAAGATACTATTGAGACAGTGATTAACTCACTAACACACCCATACGCACACTCTTCCACCCATATAGTCCTGCACACATGCTGTCTTCATAACACATACAAACAGTGAGTCACTCATTCATGCATCTATGCGCTAAGTAATAACCCCCACCGAATCATACAGACACTCACACTGATACTCAAAAAACAACTAATAACCCATATAACCACTCAATTAGCTGCCCTCCATGTGCCAAAAACTGCAACCTGAACTTTCCATGGCCCTGTATTGCTACAGCTACAACACTCCAGTGAATGTGCACAGAAATGCATCATGTCCACCATCTTCCATATGTGGAACTATAGATGAATGTAGAGTCAGTGATTCCCCGTAACTTCCATGTTGGCCATGTTGTGGAACTTCACTCACATAATGACACATTTGCGCTTGCAACCCGGGTGACGGCAGCACTACAACACGGACACCCGCATCAGTTGATTCCTCATATACCTCACGACGGAGCCACGCCCATAGCTCCGGAGTCATTCTTCGCAGCTTCACGCAGTACTAGCATACGCCACGCCAGCCTACTCTGCTTATGCTTACAGGAAAGGACAACAACATCTCATGGCCCAGATTTTCATTGTAGTGATCTGCTGGTCACAGGTCTAGTTGTCAGTATGCCACAGCCACTCACTCACAGCTGCTATACACTCACATCATACCCATCCAGCACAGTCATCACAGGACACGTGACCCTCCCAGTAAAAAAGATCGACACCATTTTAGAGTTGCTCGCAGTGGCTGCGCTACGGCCGGCAGAGGCACACAGCCATGGAACAGTGAATTTCGGTTCACTGAGGTAGGGGCATTGTAAGTACTGAGCGTTTATGCAGCCTGCGGTGATGGCCCGTCCCGGTGGTCCAGACACCTCATGTATTGTGTGCCCTGCTCGACCGCAGTGTAGGCCTGGGCCATGCAACAGGGGGGCCTACCGCCAGGTGCGTGGCCTCACTGGTCACTACAAATATTATACACAATACATTAATAAATACATTTAAAAACCATATTTATTTAAAAGAAGCAAATACTAACAAATAAATCATGTAAAACAAATGTTTTAATATATTTAATACCCTATAACACAACACCAGTATAAAACACTTACAAAGTTGTTACATACAAAGAATGGTAGTGGTGTTTCCAAAAGATTGGAAGGAACCGCACATACACTAGTAACAGTATAGTCAGAGATAATATTCGGACTTCATTTAAATTCACTTGTTGCTTCGACTTTTCATTGCATTAGTCTTTCACACACTGGCATCATAGGATTGTGCTCTCTAGACCATTTTTTGCTGCACTTACAAAGTTGTATTTAAATGTATTTCCATAATTAACATAATTAATAATCAATTACAAAATATTATGAATGAATACATAATAAACATTTATTGAATACACATGCTTTAACCCCTTCGCTGCGGCGGCAATTCCGCCGCAGCGCTAGGGGGGTGGGGGGGGCCGTGCGGTGCTCCCATGCTCGTGACGGAACCGCTCCGTCACGGGCCTCAGGTGCGCTGTGCTGATGACGGAGCAGTTCCATCACGGCCCCACCCGCTCAACAGAACGTCCAGCGCAGGTGCGGAATCCGCGCCGCACAGGCGCGCCGAGTGGGCCGTGACGGAATCGCTCCGTCATCAGCACAGCGCGTCCGTGGCTGGTGACGGAGCGGTTCCGTCACCAGCATGGGAGGGGTTAACAATATAATATACACAACACACACCTAAAACAAATTACACGATTACCATATTTATATTTTAATATATTAATTTAAATTAATTAACAACTAATTATTAATTAATCAATTAAAAATAAATTACTTCCAACTTTTCCTGCCATTTACACCTGTAAACACCACAGAACAAACCTAAAATTAATTACCATAATTTCTTGCTAATTAGTTAATTAAAATTAGTTAACAACTAATTATTGAACCATCAATAAAAAATAAATTACTTACCGCCATTTACACCTATACATACCACAACACACACCTAAAATTATTTACACAATTTCCATAATTAATTGCCAATTTAGTAAAACATTATAAACAACAAATTATTCATTAATTCATAAAAAATACTTTCCACATTTAACACTAAAACATCTCAATTAAAATAATATTAATAATTGAAAAATATTCAATACATTTAATATAAGTAAATCACTTAACACCCTATTCCCCTATAAACCCACAACCTTCTATGGTACTAAAAACGCAAAATTCAAATAAAAATATAAGTAATAACTACTAAAAGTAATCAATACAATTAATATCATTAAATTACTTCCCACCCTATTCTCCTATAAGCCCACAAACCGCTACTGTACTAAAAACGTTAAATTCAAATAAAAAATGAATAACTGCTCAAGTTTTAACACATATGATAAAAAAAATTCTTACACAAACAAATGCATCACATACATATAAAATATATACTAAAATACATAGCATTATAAAAAAAACGATATTTTTAACAACAATATTTGTGCAAATTATATTAAACACTTTGATATTTTAAACATCAATATTACTTACCTAAAATTGATATTCTTGACCACGATATTTCTTCTGACGATATTTCTGACCCACGATATTTTTACCTCGATATTTTTGCAAGTCGATATTTTTATATCAATATTCTGCCTCTACAACATCCATATGAATCAAGACTTACCCAAGATTTACCTTTGTAACGGTTGCGCTATGGTAAACAGTCAACATATTAATACAACAGTTCATTGATCTTATTAGAGCCAAAATAAAAGATGGGTCTAGCCAGTTTTGCTTTGTCAATGTATATCGGTTTTTGCCTGGTAGTCTTTTTTCCAATGTGCATGACAAATGTTTTTTTGATATTTACCATTAGCCCCAGTGAGGTCATAAAATTGCAATAAGAATTTAACTGTTTTTGGAGTTGTATTGGGGTACGTGCCATGATCACCGCGTCGTCCGCATAAAGTAATGCGGGGATGGGGCGACGGGCGATTTTTGGCAGGTCCTGACTCCCCTCTAACATGGCTTTCTCGAGTCCGTTTGTATAAAGATTGAATAAGAAGGGAGCCAGGACACACCCTTGTCTGACACCCTTGGAAACTGCGAAGGGGGGGTAAGCTCACCATTTACCCCAAATCTCACCCTGGCCACGGCTTCCGAGTACATCTCACGTAAGAAGGCTAGTATTGGGGAATCTACACCCAGGTCAGTTAAAATTGACCACAGCTTTGAGTGAGAGACACAGTCAAAGGCTGCGGTCAAGTCAACGTAGACTAGATGGAGATTGCCTTTCTTGGCCTGGGTGTATTTCCCAACAAGTAGCGAGAGATTCAATGCCTGCTCCACCGTACCCAGTCCCTCCCGGAACCCGTATTGCAGGTCTGTCATAATGTTGTTTTCCTCAGACCAGGCCCTTAGCCTGTCTAACACCAGACGGCCGGCAACTTTGCCAAGAGAATCCAGGAGTGAGATGGGCCTGTAGCATGCTGGATTATCTTGGTCGCCCTTCTTGAAGATGGGCAGCAAGATGGAGCTTGACCAGGATTTTAAAAGACCCCCTTTTAAAGCTGCTTCAATTACTTGGGTCAGCACTGGCATCCAGAGTTCCTGGGTGTGCCTGTATATATCCAGGGGTACGCCGTCTGGCCCGGGGGCTTTACCAGACTTGGAGGAAGTCAGAGCATTGATTACTTCAACGTCGCTAAAGGATAGTTCAATGGGATAGGGTGGTGAGGGGATAATAGTATCCTCTCCACATACATTCGAATAAACACCTTCTGCTGTAAATATTTTGGAGAAGTGAGAGACCCATCCCTCTGTTGTAATTGCCACTTCAATGGTGGGTCTAATATTCCCCTCATTTAGGAACGGTGTATTAACCACCTTCCAAAAAGTTTTGCTGTCCTTTCTATTGCAGCTCTCAAAGAGCTTCTCCCACAGAGCTTTTTTCCTTTCTTTCATGCATTCTTTTTTGGCAAAGTTATAGCACTTCCTCAACTTCCTAATTTCTGGTTGGTCCCTCACTGAGTTGGATAAGGCCTTTTTTAAGTTTGATAATGCCTTGCGGCAGGCAGTGTTGAACCAGCCTTTTTCATGTTGGGATGTCTGTTTTTGTTTACGTTGAAGCTCTTTACTGATTACCTTTGTAATAGTTATGAAACTAGTCAGGATCTGTTCACCCGGGGAATCCGGGTTCAGACAGGTTTGTAACATAGGGTAGGCTTTGGTAATAACCGCGTTTGTAGTGGCATCTGGGTCTACTTTGGTCCATTTAACCGAGTAGCCATTTATTTTGTCTATGCTTATCGCCTTTTGGGTTAATAGTCCATGATTACCAGATGCATTATGTGCTGGTTGCATTAGCATAGTGACACTATTAGGAAAATGGTCGCTACTAATGTCGTCTCCAGTTAAAGTGAAGAACTAAAGCAATATGAGTGCTTTGGTAGTGAAGATGGGTGCATATTAGTGATGCCGCTCATGTTGTTGCTATCTTTTTGTGAATTAACGCTTCAATTTCACCTCACATATCTGCTCCATCTTTTCAACTGTAAGCCCTGGTCCAAAATCATAGGCACCAACTTTCAATCCACTCTGTTAGAAGATTATGTTAATCAGGTAACAGCAAGTTTTAATAGTTGGGTGTTATCAGCTTCTTAATTCTTCATTGATTTTGGAACAACAGAGCAAGATAACTAAATCTGAATCTTCTCTCGACCCTTGTATATTCAGGATGAGAAACCTGGAAGTTAAACCACTGGCTGTAAATTGGTATAACTCATCAGACATTTACTATGAATAGGACAGTATCGGAGGGCTTAGTGAACACCAACATCCCAAACACAAAATCTTGAAATGTTTTTTTAAAATATTTGCCAAGCTGGCATGTGGCCACCACAATCTTTTAATCTGTGCAGTGGCTCCTCTTGGTCATCTTCATTTACTGTTAGGTGGGGCAAGACAGTTTCTCTGGTGTCACCAGAGTGAGGAAGGGCTGATAGACACTGTTTTGAACTGATTCAATTGATGGCAGATAGTTAGTTTACGAAATGCCTTCAACACCACATCAAATGTTCCTTTCATAATGTGAGACATTTCATATTCTCCATGCTCTGAACGACTCTGTTAAGAATAAACATGTTTTTGTGCATTGGATGCCTTGGACCTCTGCTATAGACTCAGGCTACTAAACAGTCACAACCTCTGTGAGTACTGTGGACGTTTCCTTTATCAATAGAGTTGTACTGAATTAGGTTGAAATGAAGTGTTTAAAGTCCTAAGTTGATAACTTTTTATCGTAGCTGGTAGTCATTTCAAATTCAAAAGAATGCTTTCCTGAAAGTTCGGAGACCGTTAAAATAATGAGAAAGAAGTTCATAATAATTTTGAAGCAGAAACAGAAGCATTTTGCTTCTGTTTGACGCTTACAGCTTTTTATTTTTTTTTTAAAATGTTATTGAAAAAAATGCATGACAGACAACATTGCTGTTTCTTATACAATACACATTGCAAGTTATATTTAGCGCCCTATTGAGGACCAAGGCCAAATGAACATATATCTTAAACACTGTTTTCCCCATCCCTTTGCCTTCGTAATTCTAATTCTAACACAGGCAATACGCAAATCTCCCACCTATATAGATTCCACCGGGACCATTTCCAGTCCCACTTCTTTGGGCACCCCCTAGCAACAAACACTTTTTTCTCAGCTATCATGCATTTTCAAACTCTCTCTGCCAGACCGCCACTACAGGAGGCGTGGCTGGCCCAAACCCCTCGCAATTTCCCCCTTAAGTAATGTGACGTCTAACGTCACGAACTGCTGCTCCGTCTCGGTAAGGTCAGTAGCTTCCCATATATTGAGCAGGCCCAATCGTGACGTTAAAGTATGTGTTTTCCCCAGTGCGGATTGCATATGTGTCGTGATTCTGTCCCATTGTCTTCGCACCAGCGGGCAGTCCCATATCATATGATGAAAGGTGGCCGACTGTCGGCAGCCCTTCAGACACAGATCATCTGGCCGGGACCCAATTTTCGCAAGAGTGACCCCCGTCAAATATGAGCAGTGTAAAATACGAAGTTGAATAAGTCAAAATCTAAGTGTGATGGCAGCCTCTCTAGATGACATTAACGCCTGTCTCCAATCCTCCTCATCAATCGATCCAAGGTCCCCCTCCCAACGCTCCTTAAGCTTCCCGAAGGAATCAGGCATATTATTACTACTGAGTTTCTTATAAATGAGGGAGATCGCCTTGGAGTGCAACTGCCCATCCAGCAGACGATCTTCGAGAGGGTACGATTCAGGTATATCCTCACAGCTGGGTAATGCCATCAGCAAAGCAGGACAGATTTGTAGATATCGAAAGACCTCACTCGGCTCCAACCGGTAGGTCTTCTGTAGCTCCTCAAACCGGAGAATCTTACCCTTTTTGATCAGGTCATGAACTGTTGAAATACCAATCATATGCCACCTGTCGTATCCCGGGTGAAGGCAAAGCATACCGAGTTTCTGCGAGTACCATAGAGGTGTCGCTTTAGTAAGCACGCCTGTCCAGCCTAAACTGGAATTAGCTAACTTCCAGATCTGCACCGTGTGTTGGGTGGGACCTAATAATGTTGCCTCCTAGTATGGGAGTAAAGAGCCCCAAGATAATCAGATCGATCCATCTGATACCTATCTAGGGCACATGCTGGGTCATCCGGCGGGGTGTATCGCCACCTATTCACAGTCACCAATTGCGAGGCCCAATAATACAGCCATATATCAGGCAACGCAATGCCCCCATCATACCGTCCTTTAATTTATTTCTGAAGCGCAATCCTCGGGGCCTTACCATCCCAGCGTAGTGTACGTACCTCCCCTTCTACTGCAGCAAAGTAAGTATCCGGAACCCTATGCAGGCAATTCTGGAGAATATAAAAAATCCTGGAAGGGCCAGCATCTTAAAAAGAGCAGCGCGACATGCCAGTGACCTCCAAAGCTTGACATCAGCCCGCAGCCAACAGGGGTGTCAAATTGAGACTAAAAAAGAGAGCTGGATCCGGCGTGACGAAGATTCCCAGATACCGAAATCCATCGTCCAAGATCACCAATGCACAATCTCTCTGGAGACGGGGGCCATGGAGCACATATAACACCGACTTGCCCCAATTAATAGCATACACTGAATACTTCTCAAAATTTGTAGAAATATTGAGGACCATATGGATGGATCTATATGGGCATGTAAGGTAAAACAGTATATCATCCGCATAAAGGGATATTTTGTCTTCGCACTTGTATGACCACCGCATACCCTTTGTCATTACATCACGCCGTATCCAGGCTGCCAAGGGCACCAGCATGATCGAGAACAGCAACGGTGACAGAGGGCAGCCCTGTCTGGTGCCTCTCCATAAGGGGAACTGCCTGGATGTATAGTTGTTCACTCTGACCTGCCCTAAGATGTCGGTGTAGAGTAGCCGTACCCACCGTATAAATTTAGGGCCCAACTCTGCTCTCGCCAGAACTTCGAACATGTAAGGCCCTTCGATCGAGTCAAACGCCATAGAGGCGTCAAGGGACAGTATGACTGCATCCTCCTCTAGATATTGCCGACGCGCCAACACATTATGGAGCCGGCAGATATTAAGAGCCGTATTTCTCCATGGCATAAAGCCAGATTGGTCTGGGTGCACAAGGGAGGATATCACTGTTCCCAGCCTCGTGGCGAGTACCTTCGCCAAAACATTCGCCTCGACATTGATCAAGGAAATCGGCCAATAGGAATGACAATCATCCACTGGTATGCCAGCCTTGTAAATTACCACAATACTTGCCAGCCGCTGGTCCAGCGGTAGAATCCCTTTCTCACAGCTTTCCTGATACATTTCTCGCAGATGCGGGACCATTTGGGAAGCTACTACCTTGAGAAACTCCACCGCTGTACCATTAGGCCCCATCACCTTCCCAGAATTAATTTGGCTGATGGCCTTCCTAATCTCCTCATCGGATAGATCCGCGTCAAGTAGCTCCCTATCTACGTCTGAAAGAGTTGGTATGTCGCTTTCTGCCAGCAATTGACGTGAATCCTCCGCTGTATAACACGTCGAGGGTGAGTGCACCGTTTCAAAATAATCTTCAAATGCGTCCGCTATTTCCCCTGGGCGGTAAAGAACCTCGCCACTTGGCATCATCAATCGGGGCACCCACCTCGCGCCGTGCTCTTTTCTTTCCAACAATTCAAGAGTCTTCCCTGCCCTATCTCTAAGCTCATACAGCCTGTGGTGGGTAGCCGCCTGTTTAGCCAACATGTGTTCCGGAGCCTTATGTTTGTATTCCTCCTTTTTTAGCGCCAGGCAATGTAGCGCCTCCTCCGAAGGGCGGAGCGCATGTGCCGCCTCAAGTTCTCGAAAGGCTTCCTCCAGCTGCACCAGAAGCTCACGCCGCTTTGCAACATATTTTACTTTTAACGACAGGGCATACCCTTTTAGAACCACTTTATACGCCTCCCATATAGTCTATGCCGACTCTACCGACCCCACGTTTTCCTCCAGAAAGTATCCAGTCTGCACCCCAATCTCTTCCCTGATATCTGGGATTTTAAGCAACCATGGGTTAATAACAATAGTGCGACTCTGCTGTTTATCACCATGAGTAAAGTCTATTCCCACTGGGGAGTGATCCGATAAACCCCGGGGATATGTCTTGGTCCACCTGAAGTTACCCACTGAGGCAGCGTACGTCAAAAAGTAATCAATGCGGGAGAGACTGCCATGCACATTAGAAAAATAGATAAAGTCAGTAGTTACGCCCTGCAGCTCCGCCCCACATCCGAGAGGCCCAATGCCGTGGTAAACTCTGCCTTTAGCTCATTCAGCCTCGCCCCCTGCCTCTGCGGGTACCTGTCAGTCGTATCCGTCCATCGTCATGTTGTAATCCCCACCCATTAATAAAGTACCATCAGGGAGATCAGTCAGTACCATGCCCAACTCTACTAAGGCTTCCTTGCCCAGCGCTGGCGGCAAATAAACAGAAACTATGTTCAAGGCCCTCCCCTCCCACTTAGCCTCAACCAGCGCAAACCGCCCAGCAGAATCCGCCCAGGTATTATGAACGATCAATGGAGTGTTCTTTCGAACCACAATACCTGTACCCCGATATCCGGTGGTATAGTCAGCATGCACCAGGAGCCTGTACCCCCATCTATTCAGGGCCTTACTTTTATTGCCAACCAAGTGGGTTTCCTGCAGAGAACCAAGTCCGGGGATTGTCTCATCAAACACTGCTGGACGATGCCTCTTTTTATTTTATCGCCCAAGCCATTAACATTCCAGGTAAGGATAGAGAGCATTAAATCACTCTCTGCCCCCATCCCCCAGCACGGCTGACATCATAGTCTCACAGGTCGGAAACACAACCAACAGTACCATTCGTAACTTGCAAAGAAAGGCACCAGCATCACTTTTGAGTCTCCCAGGGGTCAATGCGAAATCCGGACCATGTTAAATCAGTGTACCGGAAATGAAAACAGCGTAACTAACGGGCGTTGGAAGCTATTGATTGAGGGCATCATGTTGCAAATAGGACGCCCGTTAGTTGCGCTGTTTTCATTTCCGGTACACTGATTTAACATGGTCCGGATTTCGCATTGACCCCTGGTGCCCCTCAGGTCTCGAATCCTTAACCTCATTGTGTATAGCTGCCACTTTATTGTTTCCTGCATTTTGTCTTTACCTTTGAGTGATTGCTTATTTAGGACTTACGACTAATATTTAAGCCTTGACCGTCTTCATCAATTATTTGTGGCTCCTTCGGATCTGAAATCCTGTTTTTTCCGGCTATCCGTGTTAAGACTGAGTGCGAACTTCTCTCGCCCTGAATACCCATGACTTATTGAGGGCCCTGCTTGCAGACATTCTGCATGATAAGTTTTGCCAGCCTTGAATGTTATTAGGATTCCTTCCCAGGATTGGGTTGTTGGATCTTGTAAGACCTCGCTTATCCATCCCATCAGCACCTTGCGCCCTGATGAAGGAAGCCTGTATTGGCACTGTTACGAAACGCGCGTCGGCGCTTTTCTTGGATGATTCTTGTTTGAATGTGAGTGTGAGTTCTGGTATGGGTATGTTTTTGGGTTGACTGTAAGAGTGGGTGAGCTGTGTGCCAATTTTTATTTCTCCTTGTTGTCCTAAGGCTGTGTCTATATATCTTGTTTGTACTTCCTATGATGACCTCAAACAAAATTAAGACAAAGAAATGTACTGTATATTAAATTTCAATAACTGAACTATTTTTCTATGCTAATAAAAAGAAACATTTTGATATATACTTTAGGTCTTTTGTGGGCTTCTGGCTCTTTTTCTTTATTTAGAGAGTTTTGAATACCTCCTCCTTACCATTGGGAACCCCCCTTCCATGTTCTTTTTTCGTCCCCAGGGAGATCCACCATTCACTGTACCTTTCTAGGTCTCCAGGGATGAGTCGCCGAAGGCTACAGCACAGGCCTGGGGTCCGCGCTCCCGGGCACCCCAACAGCTCCCAACAGAACAACCAGGCAGAACAGAGCCCACAGCCCAGCATCAGCAGTGTCCAGCTGCAGCAGCCCATGCACCAACCAATGTCCATGTGAGACACTGCCAGTCTCTCCTCTCACTGCCCTGGATAGCCGCCTTCACATTATTCCTCACTCGTGAGCCACCACCCCGGCACAGCTTACAGCATGATGGAAGGCCACAGCTTCACCAAGTGGGCACCATCGCTCTCCAGGCGGCAAGCCAGCATAGCTGCTCTGCAGGGAGAACCGTCTTCCCCTTCTTCAGTCAGCCACCGAGGACCCACCATAGAGTATCTGCAGAGCGCCGGTGGAGCAGCCCAACAGCCAGCCACCGTAGTGATGCTGCACCCCCCATTCAGGTGTCCTAGCTCCCAGTGCGCAATCAATACTAGGCCGCCAGCAGCGCCCTCTGTCCGCTGCTCACTCCGTCATCGCAGTGCCGTCTAAGCCTCCACCGGTCCAAAGCCACGTCCTCCGATCTCACTTAGCTCTCCCCACCTCACAGGCCGCAAAGCCGGGGCCTCGAATTTCGGGCAGCCTCCAGCGCCATGCACGTGCCCTCACCGCGTATCCAGGGGTGTCTCGGAGCCACCATACGGGTCCTCCGCAGCCACTTTTCAGCACAGCCACATACCACTGGGCTCAAATCTCACCTGGGGGGAACACAGGCACATCTCCAGGCCAACATGTGCTATCGATCGTGGCCTGTTACCGCCATTTTGCCTCCATGGCATTCCTGAACTCGGGCGGCCACAGCCAGCTGGCCTTGCTCCAGGGGGCCTAGAAGGCCACATGCCACACGGGGAGCCCAGGTGTCAAGCCCCCGGCCTCAGGAGCTCTGCACTCAGTTTCAGACGGCTGAAGGTCGTGAAAAACACCGCGGATGGGCAGGAGCATGTTTAGGCTGCGGCCATCTCTCTTGGCTGCAAGCCACGCCCCCAACGCTTACAGATTTTGACCATGTATTTCATTATACTTTGTGGAGTCATACTCAGCAAAAGCTTTCAACCCAACCCAACTGAAGATTTCTGACCTGCAGAAAATTTTTGAATTCTTTTAGGAAAAGTTTGAGTGGGATGGTCCACGAAATTACTACACTACTGTTCAGTTGAAAATGATGCCTACATCCTCTGTAACTCTTCACTGGGATCAACTACCTGCACATATCTGATCACACTCCATCAGCAGTCTCCCTCAGTCAGTCTCACAGGGTGCCGGGTCTTGGAAAAATGCTCGCCATTAATGGGCATTGGGATTCAGTTTCTATTGAATACTTTTCCTATACCTCCTACAATATCATACGATTGCTTCTCATTTGTCCTAATTTTGTGCACATTTAAAATATTGTTCATTTTGACTCTAGTCTGAGAGTTTTAACTTGTTTATTTCTCAACTGTAATGTTGTTTTGGTGTTGCTGTAGATGCACCATGTATAATTTGCAATCTGGAATGCATTGCTAATTGTGCCAAACTACTAAGGGTACCCCAGGGATTTCCTTAAGAAATCTATTTACATAATAGAAAGTAGATTGTATGCATAAAGAATGTGGCCTCTCCCCCTCATAGTTTAACAATATACTTTTATACAGAGAAAGATATGGAGACTCATGCCCAGAGGAAAATCATTTGCTGTTCCCTTTCATTACATTAGAGTGAAAAGAAAAGCGTGACGTGGCAAGCAGGTGCTTGATATTCTTGTGTCTAGGGGAAGATGGGAGGTTCGTAAATAATATATGGTCCTCAGTGTGGGTATCCACCATTAGAACATAAATGTTCTAACCCTGATTAATTGCACAGTTGCATTAGGTTTGGAGACCTCGTCTATGTGTGATTTACACAGCTAGATGGGGTACCCATCAGGAATATATGTATAGCATAATGGTGTAATAAGGAACTGGCTTGCATGGAACTATTTTAAAGTTTCTAGTTTTCCTGAAACAACAGCTTAGGAAAATCTTTTTTTTAAAAATACATTTTAGAAAAACTATTTTCCACTATAAGAAGAATGGGAGGACATGGGAGCAACCACTTGGATTCTTATACTACAAAAGTATTGTACCAGGAATGTAAGCAGACAATCATATGAACTGTGTCAATGGAGATATTGATACCATGATTGGCTGTGAATAGTTTAGTTATCTGCTGTGGATAATTCTGCTCCTGAAATGGCGTGGAATGGGTTCAGTTAAACCAGAGACCTAAAGTAAAGTGGGTTGTATCTACGTAATCACCCTAAGTTTTTCATTTTTAGACTAACCAGTTTTGGACTTTTACTGTGAGTGAGTTTTATCAACTGATTCTTACTCATGGTAACTTCTGGGGAATTAGACTATGGATGATAGATGGCAGTGTCCTCCTTTTAATTCATGGCAGCTGCTGCGTAGCCAGGGTATGAGGATGTGTGTTGGCAATGCAAACATGTTAGAATGCATGTGTGGGCTAAGCGGGTGAAATTATCGTCTAGCTCAGTCCCTGTATCTACGGACAAGTAGCTTCTCTTAGAAATAACCCTTCAGGGATTGGTGCTGACCTGGCTAGGCCTTGTAATGTGAGTGGGCATTCATAAAGTACATCTCTAGTGCTTCCGGAAAGGCTGTGTGCTAATTACATTATACCTTATCCGTGAAATTTGTGCTACCACACATTTTTGACATCCGTAGGCCTAGAGAAAGCAGCCAGGTATACATTTTAGGGTACATTTGTGCACCGACAGCAGATCCAATGTCACTTTTGTGACAACTGTACTCCTTATGGCACTTTAAGAACTGTCACACTTTCCTGTCTCAGCCTTAGTAAGCTTCCAAGCTTTTGTTTCCCCTATTTGGCCTGGCTAACTACTCTGTTGGCCAGAAGGAGGATGAGAGGCCTCCCCACATAATAGAGGCATTAATAGTGCTTGCCCAGCTCCTGAGGAATAAACAGATGGGGACGATATATACATGTGTGTATTAACACTGCACCTGGTATGGGCAAGCCGAACCCCATGGAAACAAAGGAGGGAAGCCAGCCCTCTTGAGCCAAAGAGAGGAAGGGCTCCCATTTTAAGTTTTGGTGAGACGGGATCAGGTAGCTGTGTGAGTTAGGGGCACAGCTGAAGCTCTCAGGGAAAGTAATATCATAGACAACTTGAAGGTGCCATGTTAACATGTCTCAGAATCCTGTGCTGGAGGGTGAGAGAAATGACCTAGCGCCCCAAGATTGGGCAGAAGTGCCTACCTTCCAGAACATTCCACCCCACTTTAAAAACCTTGTACGAGAGGGAGATTCTTGAGGCTAAGGGTAAAAGAATGCCCAGCTGTAAGGAGAAGCCACTTGACCCCACTACTCAGGACTAAGTTGGGTCTCACCATGGCCCGTGGCGCTGGCCCCTTATGGCCCCTGAAGAAAAGTTGGGGGAAGGGACGTGCTGGGGGACCCTGCAAGGTTCCCTTTGAATTTGTGTGGACGTGCCTTTGTCTCCGGTGACCCAAGGCAGTGCTTATTTTGTAAAAGAGTAAAAGGCAGGGCCAATAGCTTTATTCAGAAGCCTATTTCTGCTGCAATTGAATCAAAGACTGCTGAATACCAAGGCTATGTACCACTGACTCTACCTCATGCCGCTTTAATTCGCCACCAGATACTCTTTGCCACTTTATCACACTTGTCCAGGTTCTTTTTTGTTCCAGATGTCTCCTTTTGTTACGTTTCTCATCCTACTTTATTCCCCTTTGTATGTTGTTCTCTCTCTTACACTGAGTCACAGGCTGATTAGGAAAAACAAGTGCTGGCCCTAAAAATTAGTGCTGTGGCTCCACTGGCAACCACTGGTTCAAATTAAGCACTACACACAGGTGCCTTTCAAGTAGTGGTGCAGCGCAAAATTGGCTACACCTTTACAAGTCACAATTTCATACCATGAATGTGCACATAGTTCATATTTCTTGTGTTGTCTAGCAATATTAAAATAAGTGTTGCACTTACCATTATTACTAACGTGCATTTACTGCAGGACTAGTGAATTTACTCAATCTATGTGTTTTAAGCAAGGTTCGCTCTTTCAACTTCTCTAGAGTCAATCTGAGGAATTCATTTTAAAAATGAGTTCCTGAATTTGGTATGCACAGCTTTTAAAGTTGAACAGAGGCTACACTACAGTTAAAGACCAGAAGCTTCTGAAATTGTGGAACAGGCCAATAGCACTTTGAAATCAGATTGGCTAAAGCATATGCTTCAACACCTTTGAAATGGCCTTATGCATTGCCTCTTGTGTTGATGAGTCTATGCAGTACTCCGGATAGGAGAAAATAATTGTCCTCCTATGAAATGATCATGGGAATTGCTATTAGACTGCCAGATGTGCTTGCAAAAGCGTTTGTGGACATTACAGAGTACATGATTCTTGATTACTACAAATGACTGGCTGATGTGGTGCGTTCTGTGTTTCACCAGTTTGGAAAGGCTACAGCCCTGCCTCAACAGGAGGAGTGTGATGATCTCAGTCCTGGCAACTGGGTTATGGTGAAGAATCACATGCTCAAGTCCTGCTTGGAGCCTCAGTGGCGTGGCCCGTACCAGGTAATTCTGGTCACTAAAACAGCTGTGAAGTGTTGAGGTCTCCCTAACTGGGTACACGCTGCTCATAGTCACAGAGTCCCTTGTCTCCTAGATGATATAATAGCATCTGTTCCTGATGTGCTGGTAGTTACAGTGAGACAGAGGGAGCAGGTTAGTCAAGCTGTTGGGGCTCAGCAAGGTTCTGGGACAGCACTTGTTGGTCCTGAGGGGTTCTGAGAATGTCACCAGTTGAAGTAGGTGAAGAAAGATCCCATCATGTAGCGCTGACTGTTCCAGATTAAGACCCTGGTGAAGGTCCTAATGCAGTAGCAGGATGAGTTGTACATGGAGACCGGTGGCCAAGGAGACAGGAAAGAGGGAGACACCATTTTCCCTAAGTACATGTGTCACACACTATTCGAGAGGATACTGAAGGATCTGGCCTGCATGACAGTGATGAAGAAGGGACCACAGTAAAGAGATCAAAGAGAACTAGAGGACTTTATTGGAGGTATTCTTCACCTGAATGGACATATCTAGCTGTAAATGACTGGGAAAGAGACATTTGCACTGTTTGCAGTAACAATGCACATCCAATTGAGCCTCCTTGAATTGAACTTTGTGGATGAACTGAGTTTTGAAATTGCATTGCCACTAAACAGACTGATTCAATTTATCCTGGAAGTGATCTTTAGTGAGTTTGATCTGAGCATTTATTAGAGAAAGAACTTAATAGATTTGCCCAAACTACAAAGAAGAGTACCAAGGCCCAAGCCTGCTGAAGGAGCATAATGTTGTCCCTTAGAAAAACATGGTGAAAGGCTACGGAAGTCTCACGAAGATCATTGTACATATTTTACTAACAAGACTGTACTGAAATCTTCAATTTAAATGGTCTGACATCAAATGAACTCATGGAACCTAACCGTATTACTAGTAGATGTAGACGCTTATGAGCAGGAGTATTTGTCGTTGCGACATTAGTACTGATTGGTATACTTGTAATATTCATTTTATCCCATCCTTCTTCTGTAGAGGAGCATAGTGGCACAAATGGCCCTCAGACACCACTTCCTACTGACAAAAGTGTACCTGCAATAGATGAGAAAGACATACATGTATATGGTTCTAGAGGTGAGTATTCATTGAATGTATATTCAAAATTGCTCTAGGAATACATTGACACAATGGATGCAGGTGATTGTTACGTTTACATTTAATTACCTGTGTTAGTTGCTGAGGGAATAAAATAACATCATCTTCCCTTCACATATGGAGTTATTTGTAGATTGTTGCTGAGCTTATTCTATGGAAAGGATCATTTTCAGTACTATTACTCGAATCATGACTTGTTTTTTTCAGCCTGATGCAAAAAACTCTGAGATAGTGGGGCATTTCTTTAGACCTACCATGACATTAGCCACTGCTTATGCACATGGAAAAAAACGTAATTTGTTCCTTAACAGGTGTAGAAAAGAAATTCATAGATTCAGTAGAAGACAGACGAATAGACATATTGGCTAAAGCAACAAATCATTCAATCAATCAATCAATCAATCAATTTGTATAGCGCACTGCTCACTCATGAGGGTCTCAAGGTGCTGAGGGGTGTCTTGGCGGCGAGGTAGGAGGAGGATCTGCCGCCGGTGGTGGTTCAATCAATCAATCAGTGACACTTATAAAGCGCGCTACCTACCCGAAGGGTCTCAAGGCGCTGGGGGGGGGGGGGTGCCGCTACTGCTCGAACAGCCAGGTCTTCAGCTTCTTCCTGAAGGAGAGGTGGTCTTGGGTCAGGCGCAGGTCGGTCGGGAGGGAGTTCCAGGTCTTGGCGGCCAGATAGGAGAAGGACCTTCCTCCTGATGTCGCTCTTCGGATGCGGGGGACGGCGGCGAGGGCGTGGTTGGCTGATCGGAGGTGGCGTTTGGGAGCGTAGAAGTTGACTCGGCTGTTGAGGTAGCTCGGGCCTTGGTCGTGTAGGGCTTTGTGTGCGTGGGTGAGGAGGCGGAACGTGATTCTTTTGTTGACGGGGAGCCAGTGAAGGTCTCTCAGATGTCCGGAGATGTGGCTGGTTCGTGGGAGGTCGAGGATGAGTCTGGCTGAGGCGTTCTGGATCCGCTGGAGTCTCTTCTGGAGCTTGGCGGTGGTCCCGGCGTAGAGGGCGTTGCCGTAGTCCAGCCGGCTGGTGACGAGGGCCTGGGTGACGGTCTTCCTGGTCTCGGTGGGGATCCACCAGAAGATCTTCCGTAGCATGCGTAGGATGTTGAAGCACGCCGAGGAGACGTTGTTGACTTGCCTGGTCATGGAGAGGGAGGAGTCCAGGATGAAGCCCAGGTTGCGTGCGTGGTCCGTCGGTTTGGGTGCGGTGCCCAGGGCGGGGGGCCACCAGGAGTCGTCCCAGGCGGAGGGCGAGGAGCCCAGGATGAGGACCTCCGTCTTGTCCGAGTTCAGTTTCAGGCGGCTGGTCGTCATCCACTCGGCTACCTCTTTCATCCCTTCGTGCAGGTTGGCTCTGGCGGCGGCGGGGTTGTTGGTCAGGGAGAGGATCAGCTGGGTGTCGTCGGCGTAGGAGATTATGCTGAGGTTGTGTTTGCGTACGATGGCCGCGAGGGGGCTCATGTAGACGTTGAAGAGGGTGGGGCTCAGAGAGGATCCTCGGGGGACGCCGCAGATGACTTCGGTGGCCTCTGACTTGTACGGTGGTAGGCGGACTCTCTGTGTTCTTCCGTCGAGGAAGGAGATGATCCATTCCAGTGCCTTCCCCTGGATTCCGGCGTTGTCGAGGCGCTGCACTAGGGTGCGGTGGCAGACCATGTCGAAGGCCGCGGAGAGGTCTAGGAGGATGAGGGCCGCTGTTTCTCCATTGTCCATCAGGGTTCGGATGTCATCGGTGGCGGCGATGAGGGCGGTCTCGGTGCTGTGATTGGCTCGGAAGCCGGACTGTGAGGGGTCGAGGGATCCGTTCGTCTCGGGGAAGGCGGCCATCTGCTTGTTGACGTTCTTCTCAATGACTTTGGCTGGAAACGGGAGGAGCGAGATGGGGCGGTAATTCTTGAGGTCGGTGGGGTCCGCTGTTGGTTTCTTGAGTAGAGCGCTGAGTTCGGCGTGCTTCCAGCTCTCAGGGAAGGTGGCGGTGTCGAAGGATGTGTTGATGATGTCTCGCAGGTGGGGTGCGATGACAGCGTCGGCCTTGTTGAAGACGTGGTGAGGGCAGGGGTCGGTTGGTGATCCGGAGTGGATGGAGTTCATCGTGCGGATGGTGTCTTCGGTGCTGATCGGGGTCCAGGCGTGGAGGGTGGTGGTGGGGGGTGGTTGTTCGGTCATGGTGTGCGTTGGTTGGTTGTTGAAGCTGTTGTGTATGTCCGCGATCTTGTTGTGGAAGTATGAAGCGAGGGAGTTGCAGAGGTCTTGCGATGGGGTGATGTCGTTGTTTCCTGCGCTGGGGTTGGAAAGCTCTTTCACGATGTTGAAGAGTTCCTTGCAGTTGTGTGCGTTGTTGTCCAGCCGGTCCTTGAATGCTGTTTTCTTGGCGGCGCGGATCAGCTGGTGGTGTTTCCGGGTGGCGAGTTTGAAGGAGGTCCTGTTGTCCGGTGTCGGTTCCCTTTTCCAGACTTTCTCGAGGGCTCGGCAGTTCTTCTTGGAGCTCTTGAGTTCGTCGGTGAACCATGGGGCCTTCTTGCTGCCGGGTCTGCTAGGCGGGGTCCTCAGAGGGGCGAGCTCGTCCGCGCAGATGCTGATCCACTTCGTGAGGTTGTCGGCGGCCTGGCTGGGGTCTGCTGAGCTGGCAGGAGGGTGCTGGCTCAGGGACGTGGCGAGCTGGTCTGCTGTGATCTTGTTCCAGCTTCTGCGGGCGGTCTGTTGCTGGTGGTGGTGGGTCGTCGTTCTCTTGAAGGTGAAGTGGACGCAGCTGTGGTCCGTCCATTGAAGCTCTGTGGCGTGGCTGAAGCTGACGTCTTTGCTGGAGGAGAAGACTGCGTCGAGTGTGTGTCCGGCGCGGTGGGTGGGGGTGGACACCAGTTGCTTGAGTCCCAGGTTGGCGAGGTTGTCGAGCAGGGTGCTGGAGTTGCGGTCGTTGTTGTTTTCCAGATGGAAGTTGAGGTCTCCCAGGAGGATGTAGTCAGCGGAGGGGAGGGCATGCGGGCTGACGAAGTCGGCGATGTCCTCGCTGAAATGTGTGCGTGGTCCAGGGGGTCGGTAGATCAGGGTGCCTCTGAGGGTGGTGTTCGGGTTGGTGTGGATCTGGAAATGCAGGTGTTCGGCGCTGGTCAGGGTGTTGTCGGTGCTGGTCGTGAGACGGATGGTGTTCCTGTGGATGATGGCGATGCCTCCTCCCATCTGGTTGGCGTTGCGGTCCCTGCGGACGATCTTGTAGCCCTCTGGGATGGCGATGGCGATGTCGGGAGCTGAAGAGGCGTTCATCCAGGTCTCCGTGAGGAAGGCAACGTCAGGGGCTGTGGCGTCTAGGAGGTTCCAGAGTTCTACGGCGTGTCTGTGGACGGAGCGGGTGTTGAGCAAGATGCACTTGAGGTGGGTGCTGCTGGTGTTCGACTTGGCGGGTGCTGGTGTGAGGCAGGTCCGGATGCAGGCGAACTTGCAGGCGTGGCAGCTGAAAGGTCCGTGGGTGCGTCGTGGAGTTGCTTGGTGGCATTCTGGGAGTCGGCCGGTGTTGAGAGCGGTGAGGGTGGCGGCGGAGTACGTCCAGCGGGATGGTCGGGGTCTTCGTGGGCCAGGGGTCCTGGCGCTGGTCGCGATCCGGTCGCGGACGGGCGCAGACGGGCTTACCTTTGGCGCGCCTTCGGCGCACAATCGGCGCGCCCGCTGCGCGTGACCGCTGCGCGTTCGCACGGTCGCCATTTAAGGCGAAGTGCGCGGGTGGGCGGAGCAGCTGGGAGGCGGGAGCGGGGAGGGTACAGAAGAGAAAGGGGCGGGGCTGATGGCGGTGGCGGGAAGCGGGGAGGGAGCGCGGCGAGGAAGGCGGGAAAGGAGGCAGGGAACGAGGGTCATAAACGATCACAGGAGGCGGAGAGACAGAAACCTAGACAAAAAGCAAGCACAAATGGCGGAAAAAACAGCAAAACAGAAATCCTGACAATTCCAGACAAGCACAAGTGACGGTCAAAACAAAAGGAAACTGACGAACTAGCACACGGGGAGAAGCAGAGCGGCCGCGAGGCCGTCGGCGAGGCAGGCAGCTAGGCAGAGCGAGGGGGCACACGCAGCAGCTGGTGGCCGTGCGGCGCGGGGGTGTCCCACAAGTGGGTCACACTCACCTGCGTCGCACGGTCGCCATTTAAGGCCAAGTGCGCGGGTGGGCGGAGCAGCTGGGAGGCGGGAGGGTACAGAAGAGAAAGGGCCGCTGATGGCGGTGGCGGGAAGCGGGGAGGGAGCGCGGCGAGGAAGGCGGGAAAGGAGGCAGGGAACGAGGGTTCTGTGTATCCGTGGGACGGTTGCAAGGTCGGCGGAGTGAAACTGCCAATTTGGGTTGTTGAAGGTGATCCGCTTGTTGAGGTATCCTGGTTCGGCATTGTGGAGTGCTTTGTGAGCATGGGAGAGGAGCTTGAAGGTGATCCTCTTGTTGACGGGGAGTCAGTGCAGGTCCTTCAGGTGAACAGTGATGTGGGAGTGGTGGAGGATGCTGAGGGCGAGGCGTGCGGAGGCGCTCTGTATATGTTGCAGTCTTTTCTGGAGTTTGGCCATGGTTCCAGCGTGGAGGGCGTTGCCGTAGTCCAGTCTGCTGCTGACAAGGGCGTGGTGACTGTCTTTCTGGTTTAGGTGGGGATCCATCTGTAGATCTTCCGAAGCATGCAGAGGGTGTTGAAACAGGATGAGGAAACGGGGTTGACTTGTTGGGTCATTGGGAGCAGCCGCGGGCCGTGGAGGGAGTTACGGTGGGGCAGGGAGGCGGGGAGGGGTAGGGGCGGGGTGGAGGGTGCTAAAAACCGGCATATGGATAATTGCAGGTAAGTAAACAATTTAATTAATAAAACGAATTTCGTAGCGCGCACTGCATCGCATTTTGCGATGCAAGGCGCACTACCAAATTCGTTTTATTAATTAAATTGTTTACTTACCTGCAATTATCCATATGCCGGTTTTTAGCACCCTCCACCCCGCCCCTCCCGCTCCCCGCCTCCCTGCCCCACCGTAACTCCCTCCACAGCCCGCGGCTGATTGGGAGTGATGAGTCCAGGATGAATCCCAGGTTACGTGCGTGGTCGGAAGGTGTCGGTGCAGCTCCCGGCGTGGCGACCACCAGGAATCGTCCCAGGCGGAGGGGGAGGGGCGGAGGATGAGGACCTCCGTCCGAGTTCAGTTTCAGGCGACTATTCTCCATCCAGTCAGCGACGGCCTTCAGTCCTTCGGGGAGGTTGGTTTTGGTGGTGGCGGGGTCCTTGGTGAGTGAAAGGATCAGCTGGGTGTCGTTGGCTAAGAGACGATGTTGAGATTGTGCGAGCGGACGATGTTGACAAGTAAAGCCATGTAGACGTTGAAAAGGGTGGGGCTGAGGGATGATCCTTAGGTCATGCTGCATATGATCTTGGTGGCTCCCGAGCGGAATGGGGGGAGGCGGACCCTCTGGGTTCTGTCAGTGAGGAAGGAGGTGATCCAGCCAAGGGCCTGGTTGCTGTTTCCTGCGTTGTGGAGGTGTGTGCGGAAGGTGTGGTGGCAGACGGTGTCGAAGGTGGCCGAGAGGTCTAGGAGGATGAGGGCCGCAGTTTCACCGTTGTCCAGCATGGTCTTGATGTAATCGGTGGTGGCGATGAGGGCAGTTTTGCTGCTATGCTTGCTTCGGAATCGTGATTGGGATGGGTCCAGGATGTTGGTCTCCTCGAGGAAGTGGGACAGTTGCTTGTTGATGATCTTTTCGATTACTTTTGCCGGAAACCGGAGCAGGGAGATGGGCCGGAAGTTCTTAAGGTCCTTTGGGTCCGCTGGGGTTTCAAAAGTACCCCAAAGGGCCAAGAGTGAAAGTGAACATAGGTTAGTGAGAAATATGGCTGAATTCACTTTAGACTGACAACACAAAGGGAAATTATGCATATTTGTTATGAAATCCATAAAGGATACACATTTTGTCGGTAATAGTGAATGTGATCATACCTTTGACATTTGAGGACATTGCGGACTATACTTAGATGGCGTAAATTCTATTTTGTCTGGAGTTTATTATGTTTGTGGTAGAAATGCCTTTTATAAGTTATCCAAGAGATGGTATGGAATGTGTTACATGGGAATAGCTTTTCCGAAGATTAATCACATGGGACAACTTGATGATCCAACAAGGGAACAGCATGTGAGAACAAAAGGAGGTATTAGTGCTAGTGAAATTGTAGCAGACATCTTCATGCTTTATTACCATCCGTAGGAGTGATACTCAACTCACACAAGATTAGAAGGCTTTCTACTGTAGTTGATAAGTTATGCACTAGTGCAACTGGAGGATTTTTAGTGCTAGATACTGAAATGGATGCTAAGATCAATGGTTTTGCAGAATCAACTTGGATTGGATGTCCCTCTTGCAAAGGAAGATGAAGTCTGTCAGATGTTAAAAATTCAACAATGTTGTACTTACATTCCAGACAGAAGTAAGGACTTGAAAACATACATAAAGATCATTACTGACTTAAAGAAAGAGTTGAAAAGGCAACAGGTGCTTAGGAAGCAATAGGAAATGTTTTTTTCTGCTTTAGGCAGATAGTTTGGAAAGATAGGCAGTGGAATGATTGGAAGCAGTTAAAACCCTTAGTGATAATCACTCTTTGTGGATTTTTCTTGTTTGTAATCTATAAAGTATAAACATGTGCGACAAGTGAAAAAAGGAGTGAAAAGAAGAAGAGCAGACTACTATGATGAAAGGAACCTTCTGGAGGATTCCAGGAGAAAAATGATGAAAACAACCAGATAATAATTTGTTCATCGGATAAGACATTGATGAGATGCCTTCATTCACCATCAGACGGGGGATTGGTGGAGCGCAAAATTGGCTACAACGTTATACGTCAAAGTTTCATAACACAAACTTGCTCTTAGCACATGTTTATTGTGTGGTCTAACACGTTTAAGATAAGTGTTGCACTTGACATTATTTTTAAAGTGCATTTACTTGAGAACTAGTGAATTTTCTAAAACTATGTGTTTTAACTGTGTTAAATAAGATATTAATAAATAATCCTTACTTAGTAGACATTTGCTCACTATAACAATAGATTTGATTTACATCATGTGTGCCTTAATACATTAAATTACATTTACTGTTTAGATGATTGACTAGAAACCATCTTCATATATGTTGAATGTGATTACCCTAGAAACAGCTAATGTTTATGTAATGTGTGCACTAATATTTCATGAATTGCAATGAAATGTAGCTCTTAGACACACTTACATGTATATATGTAACGTTTACTGTATGCCATATGCAATATGAATCTAATTCCTGGTGTTTATATGTGCATTTTAAGTGTGCAAACATGTTAAGTTGATATTTTAGGCCTTCAATTCTTCATGCTACATAAAATATTGTTTCCATTTATTGCTAACCTGAATTTTCTTACAGGTATTGAAATGCATTGTTAGTTTGAGAATAAATACATTACTGTACTAGTGATAGAGAGCGAGAGTATGAAAAGAAGACCATGACATAAGGACGTGGAGAGCCAGAGCTTTAATTTAAAGGTATATTCAGCAATATTACCACCCAGCCTGAGTGTACGAAGACAATGTAATTCCCTTGTCTAGTGTGGGATACTCTCCGAACGTTGCAGTCTGCAGCGTGAAAAGGGAGAAAGACAATGGAGCCCTGATGATGCATGCAAAGGGGTGTTGCTAAAAAAACTCTTGTGTTATAACTTAGTGTTCATATCGCTGGAGAACAGACCCTTTCAGATTTTCTTCAGAAACTTTCCCTATCCTTACTGCAGTTTTCCCTGGACTTAAAGAGATTCAGACCTCTTAGCGTCCTTTGATTCTTTCCTGAGAGTTGTTGTGCAGTTCTTATAAACCTATATAGGATTTGTGCATTTAGAAACAATAGACTGTGGAATTGGTGTCCAGACTGATTCCAGACACCCCCACCAGGTATGTTCGCATGTATACCAGCTAGATCGCAGTGCCACTGTAAACTCCTCTTACCAAGGACAGAATAGTTCTTGGCAACTATCGAACATGACAACTCTGTCCCATCACGGAACATGGAAATAGTACAGTACTTTTCGCTTAGTCACTCGTGCTCACTTTGTCTCAGAGAGATACACAGAATAAACATGGGGACGTTTTTAATAAGCATTAATTGAACCAGCATCATTCTAGTGTAAAATAGGTGTGCTGAAACAGCCATAAGACAGAAACAGATATAAATGATTATAAGCACCAACAGAGTACAGGGATGGTACAAGGATGGTAGATTCCTATCATAGTGCTATAACAATGAATACAGGCAGGTATGCAACCCTAACTAGATGTACTTACGTGTACCTAGCATGTATGTAGGTGTCGAGCCACGAATCCCCCTAGTCTGAAGCCAACCCTATTATTTGAAGTGAGAGACTGTGGGACGCTATCTTGGTCTCGAGATGGACACCACCATGGATTTCAGACCACTGCAAGCGATAGTGTCTGCTTGCAGGAACCTAAGCGTCTAGCTATGTCAGCATGGTAGTCCTTTTTCTCCTCTCCCCGCCTCAGCAAAAATAAGATGTTTATATACCCAAAGTGCTATCCTCGAGGGATCTACCTTGCTGTGTCATGTCAGATTAGGATAACGGAAGGAATGACCCTTATATATAGTTATATGTAGGAGATGGTCGTCCTGCTGAGATTCCGAGAATCCTCTTGCATAATCAATGAGGCTAGTTTTCGAAGAATACCCCACGTCATTTAAGCAGGACCGTAACTATTTTTTATTATTATTTTTTTTTAACTTATATGGCGCAAACAGCTACCCAAAAAGGGTTTCCCGGCGCCTAAGAACACAGACAAAATGATGATAAACAGCAGTGGATATTTTAAAGACACTGGTCAAACAACCAGGTCTTTATCTCTTTCCGGAACCTGGTGAGACTTTGCTCCTTTCGAATATGGATAGGGAGGGTGTTCCAGATGGATGGGCCTAGGTAAGCAAATGATCTTCCTCCCATCCTGGCCAGTTTTAATCTTGGTACGCCAAATTTTTCAGCTGATTTTGAACGTAGATTTCTCTCTGGAATATAGGGAGAGGCCAGTGTTTGGAGGTATTTGGGTGCGGTACCAGTTTTGATTTTGAACATATAGTTCAACGCCTTAAACCTGATACGATTTTCAACCCTTAGCCAGTGCAGCTCACGTAGGTAAGGAGACACGCTGTTGTTCTTGGGTATAACACAGAGAAGTCGGGCTGCCGCATTTTGTACAAGCTGCAACCTCTTTGTGACTGCCTTGTTTGCACCCAAATATAAGATGTTCCCGTAGTCAAGCCGGGATGTAACTAAGGCGTTGACCACTGTTTTTTGCATGGGGACAGGCAGCATCCAAAGGATCTTCCTGAGCCACCTCATGATTGTAAAGCAGAGGCCCACTACTTTGTTGGCCTGGTGCTTCATGGACAAGGAATTGTCCAGTATTACTCCCAAGTTCCTAGCATGAGTCACTGGAGTTGGAAGATTGCCCATCTGGTCAGGCCAGTGTCGAGTACCCCACAGCTCTGGCTGTTTGCCCAGAAGGAGAATCTCCGTTTTGTCCCCATTTAGTTTCAATTGGTTAGTTGTCATCCAATTGAAGACTTTCAGAAGGCCATCTCTTAAGGGAGACGAAGATGAAGCCTGGGGTTTAGATAGTGAGAAGACAATCTGAGAATCGTCAGCATATGACATAAAGGTTAGTCCTGCCTCTTCAACAAGGTCTGCCAAAGGTCTAAGATAGAGATTGAAGAAGAGGGGGCTGAGGATGGAACCCTGTGGTACTCCATGTGGGGATTTGAAATGTCCCGAGCATGCATCAGCCGAGGCTATTTGGAATGTCCGCTGGCTCAAAAAGGATCTGATCCATTTCAGAGCAGTTCCACCGATTCCATTTTTTTCCAGCCGGGTGATTAATTTTGTATGCGACACGGTATCGAAGGCTGCGCTTAGGTCGAGTAGAACAAGCGCAACCGTCTGACCATCATCGAGGAGTTTCCTGATTGTTTCAGAGATACCCAGTAGAGCGGTTTCCGTAGAGAACCCTGTGCGGAAACCTGATTGGGTGGGGTGAAGAAGGGCATTTTCCTCTACAAAGAGAGATAAGGCAGAATGCACATGCCTCTCCAGACATTTAGAGAAAGCAGGTAGAAGTGAAATAGGCCTATAGTTGGCCAGTATGTCTGGGTCTGCTGTCGGTTTTTTAAGCAATGGGGTCACAATAGCGTGCTTCCATATAGAGGGTACTGTGGCAAGCTCCAGAGATGAGTTTAGAATGTCAGCTAAAATTTCAAGGGCTGGTGCATCCAGTGTTTTAATTATATTAATGGGAATGGGATCCTGTGGAGAGCCAGACTTGATTGTTTTCATAATGGCTATAAGGGTGTCTGTTTTAATAGGAGGCCATTTTTGAAGGGTCTGGGTTACAGTCGGCGTATGCTCACCATCTTCTTTAGATGGGTCAGATTTGTTCCCATCTATCTCAATGATTAGTTTGTCGATTTTGTCTGAGAAGAATTGAGCTAATTCCTGACACTGTTTCTCATTCAAGGGGCGTGATGGAGCAGTAGTTTGTGCTCCAGCAAGGTTTTTTACAGTGTTAAACAGTACTTTTGCTTTATTTGCAGCTCCCAAAATGGTGTTAGCTACATACGAGGCCCGTGCTTTTTTGCATGCAGTATGATAGAGATTCCTAGCTGTGTGGTATAAGGTTTTTTTATTTGGATCAAAGACCTTCCGCCACACTCTTTCGAGGGCCTTACATTTCTTTTTCCCTTCTTTTAGTGACTCATTGAACCAAGGGGCCGGGGGACGATGTAATTTCTTTTTGACATTAGGGATGGATAGGCAGGACTCAGCTGCATTTGTCAGCCATTGTTGTGTGGCCATCGCAATACATTCCATGGTTTGATTAGTACTAGGTGGATGCCTACTGAGTTCTGCATTGAGTTTAGGGACATCTAAGGATTTCCAGTTTTTCTTTAACGGGGGCACCAACTTGGCTTGAACAGTAGAAGCATTAAGTGCCTCAAGCTTGAATTTAATTAGGAAATGGTCAGACCAACAAATGGGGATAGTATCCAGCCAGATGAGTTGGGGGAGATTGGACAATAAAGGGTCCAATAAATGTCCAGCCCTATGGGTGGGCCCTGTGTTAAGTAGGTGAATATTGAGTGCTGTGAGATCTTCCAGCAAATTGATACATGTCGAATTTGATTTATCGTCAAGATGAAGATTTAGATCTCCAATGATGGAGATATTTTTGGCTGCCAGAAGGAAAGGGGCTATGTGATTAGCCAATTCTGCTGCCCATTTACTGCTGTTTCCAGGCGGTTTGTATATAAGAATGCCAGACATTGTGAAATTGGGATTGAGGCAGATTTTACAAAAGGCAGACTCACAATCAGGGATTAGTATTTCCTCAAGAGAACATGTATTTTTTGTTATAAACAATTGCAATTCCGCCCCCAGTTTTCCGAACTCTGTCCATCCTAACGATCGCATAGTTCGGAGGAAGAGCCATGGCTACATCAGGGCCAGACCCCGTGTGAAGCCAGGTTTCCGTAAGGAACAGGGCGCTTGGGTTTTTGTCTGTTAACAAATCATAGATATCTAGCCTGTGCATAGGCAGGGAGCGACAGTTTGTGCTATAGAACAGGTAGGGGTCGTTAGTGAGGAAGGATTGCTTTATTTGATTCCTGCGTCTATTCCTACGGGGAGGATAAGGTTGGATAGATGATATTGTAAAACTACAAGCGAGGCAGGTATTTTTCCCTGAGTCAGGGATTTCCAACAACATGCAGTTGTGATTTGGTGTTGGGCGTAGGGCTTTTAGATGGTCGGATGACAGTACCTGTATATTGCTAGGATGTTGGACATGACCCTCCGCCCTGTGGCCCGTCGTGGCACGGACGGGCACAGACGGGCTTGTCTTTGGCAGGTCTTCGGCACGGGATCGGCGCGTTCGCTGCGCGTACTCGCTGCGCGTGTTATGCATCTGAGAGTTTTGTAGAGGCCGCGCTAGCATTCAGCACCGCCTCCCTCTCCTCTAACCAATCCCTGTCCTGCGCCGGCAAAGGAACCCGGAAGTAGGACGCGCCCTGCACCCTCCACAACAATCAAGCCGAGTGCTTGCGGTGGACCGGGGTAGCAGGAGCGACAACTAACACCACAGACAGGTAGGTAAAAGTGCTAACGTGCTTTTGGAACAATTTAAAATCACAGTGCAAAATTTAACATTCAATTTTTAAAATTAGATCGAGCTAAGTGTCATTTTCAAATCAATACACAAAGAGCAAATTCCTCAACCAGGTCGCGCTAGGAGCTGTAACATGCGCGTGTCTTTAGGAAGAGTGCCTGGATTTTCTGGGGCTTTGTAGGGGCCGCGCTAGCATTCAGCACCGCCTCCCTCCCCTCTAACCAATCCCTGTCCTGCGCCGGCAAAGGAACCCGGAAGTAGGAAGCGCCCTGCACCCTCCACAACAATCAAGCCGAGTGCTTGCGGTGGACCGGGGTAGCAGGAGCGACAACTAACACCACAGACAGGTAGGTAAAAGTGCTAACGTGCTTTTGGAACAATTTAAAAACACAGTGCAAAATTTAACATTCAATTTTTAAAATTAGATCGAGCTAAGTGTAATTTTAAAATCAATACACAAAGAGCAAATTCCTCAACCAGGTCGCGCTAGGAGCTGTAACATGCGCGTGTCTTTAGGAAGAGTGCCTGGATTTTCTGGGGCTTTGTAGGGGCCGCGCTAGCATTCAGCACCGCCTCCCTCCCCTCTAACCAATCCCTGTCCTGCGCCGGCAAAGGAACCCGGAAGTAGGAAGCGCCCTGCACCCTCCACAACAATCAAGCCGAGTGCTTGCGGTGGACCGGGGTAGCAGGAGCGACAACTAACACCACAGACAGGTAGGTAAAAGTGCTAACGTGCTTTTGGAACAATTTAAAAACACAGTGCAAAATTTAACATTCAATTTTTAAAATTAGATCGAGCTAAGTGTAATTTTCAAATCAATACACAAAGAGCAAATTCCTCAACCAGGTCGCGCTAGGAGCTGTAACATGCGCGTGTCTTTAGGAAGAGTGCCTGGATTTTCTGGGGCTTTGTAGGGGCCGCGCTAGCATTCAGCACCGCCTCCCTCCCCTCTAACCAATCCCTGTCCTGCGCCGGCAAAGGAACCCGGAAGTAGGAAGCGCCCTGCACCCTCCACAACAATCAAGCCGAGTGCTTGCGGTGGACCGGGGTAGCAGGAGCGACAACTAACACCACAGACAGGTAGGTAAAAGTGCTAACGTGCTTTTGGAACAATTTAAAAACACAGTGCAAAATTTAACATTCAATCTTTAAAATTAGATCGAGCTAAGTGTAATTTTCAAATCAATACACAAAGAGCAAATTCCTCAACCAGGTCGCGCTAGGAGCTGTAACATGCGCGTGTCTCTAGGGTCTGGTAGCGCAGTGGACTAATGCATCCACTGTAGGGGCCTGTGCTTGACCTCATGGTCACAGGTTCTAATCCCGGCGGGTCCACTCAGCCTTTCATCCATCTGACTTCGATAAAATGAGTACCATTGAGTTGGGTAACAATATACATCTGTTATTCAGCGCCTTGAGACCCTTGGGTGATATGTGCCCTTTACAAATACACATGTTATGTTAGGTAAAAGGTCAGTACCAAGCACTGTTATGTAGTGTAATGGCAGAGGAAGTATAGGTGAAAGTTTTGGTTATTACCTGAGCCTATACCGGGGTACCTGTATGAAACAAAACAGTGTGACTGAAGCTAACACTTACTTCTCTGACCCAAGAAGACTCTTGACCCAGCTTCTGCAATGCTGACACCTTTCATGCTTATTCTCATCCCCCTTTCTATTTTCCTATGTGGAATTTCTTGATTTTTGAGATCATCCAGTCTCTAGAACTATCCTCTTGGCTTGGACTTTACTTTAGGTGCTTTAGGCTTACCCAAGTATAGACAAGAAAATCTGAGATTCTTCTCTGAGCATCAAATACTGATGCTCAAAGCAATATGTTTCAATTTGGAAAGTGGTGAATAGCCATGCTAAACTGTGCTTATGAACTAAGTTACCAATACAGAAGTATCTTAAAGGTACTATGGCTATGCATACTGATCAGATGGAATTAATTTAATGCATGCCTTTTTGTCCTCCTGTCACCAATGTTTGCAAGCCCAGGCCATTCTACAAAAATGGTGCTACCCTTTGGCCTGTTGCATACTATCTCTGGCCCTACTGAACCAGTCCTACCAGTTTCCTGGTTCCTGGCTTCTTGCAGGTGTAATCATCAGACACCTCATTAAGTCATTGACATCCCACTCCATCTTTGGAAGTCAACCCATATCCAGCTGCCATCAGCATCCCCAGTTCCAAAGCCGATGTCCATTTTACAAATGCTTCTGACCGCCTGAATCCAGTCAATCCCCATAGACGGTGAATAATCCGTCCAGCGCTTGCAGATCTCTCTTCTGGCTAGGAGCATCGTATAGAATAGCAGGGCCCTACTAGGTTTTGTTAGAGGTTGGCCCAGGTGGGCTTCCACACCCATTAGTACCAATGTTAAGCTTGACATTATATTGACCCCACAGTCTCCACCTCCTGTCAATGCACCTGTAATTCTGGGCACTTAAAAAACATGTGTTGGTCATCAGCTCTTAGAAAGCCACATCTACAACACTTTGGGACCGGCTCTTGTACAAATTACGCTAACCTCTGGGGTGTCCAATATAGCCGGTTGATAGTATAAAATTATTCAGTTTCAAATTAGCTGGCTTAACCACGGAGTTTAGCTAATTTAAGGAGGATTGCCATACTTAGCATCATGAAGCGTACAGTACCAAAGAGCCACCTCCCTTTCCCTGGGGAACCCATCCTGCAATTCTGACTCAAATTACCATGCCCTTCAATCTCGTTTACATTAGCTGTGGGGCCAAAATAATAGCTGTAGGTACTTATATCTGGTGAGAGAATTGCCAGTCTTTGCTACTAACACTTCCCAGGGAAGAATACCCTGTACTTTTGATAGTTCTCCCCAAACGTCTATCCCAGCTCTCCTCAATGGGAGACTCAACCAATCCTTAAGACACTCCAGTGTGCCTGGTGAGTCCCAGATTTGGGAGAAATCAGAAAAGTAATCTATACCCATAATCCTCCTAACTCCAAGCCAGAGGGTTGATGCTGCCTTTAAGATCTTCAACTGAATCTTTTTGAAAAACTTCCTTGCACCTAACTTATATAGGAAACCTTAGTGTTCAACCCTTTTACCATCTTTTCCAAAATACCTCCCCATATTGTGAGCCCTGGTTTACCAAGTACACCCTATAATGTTTAAACTGAAAGGCCATATAATATAATTTAACATCTAGAAAAGCCAATCCACCTTTTTCAAGCAAACGCCTTAATTATTTCCAGGCTATACTAGCTCCCCTTGATGCCCAAATAAAACTGACTATTTCCCCCAGGATCTTATCAATTGCATTTCCCAGAAATGTCAAGGGAATACATTTGAAAAGGTAGGCCAATTTAGGAATTGCCACCATTTTAACCAAACTTACTCTCCCGTATATGGTCAGGGGCGTATACTCCGTATACTACTGTCACCGAGTAAGGACTACAGAACACATGCTGCCGGCTGTAAACAAGCCGGGTTGGAGACATTGCTGATTACGGCAAAGCTCCGACTTCCATGACGCCAAGAGTTATTTACCAATACGTGCCATTTAACGCTGTATTATACTACTTACAGCACGCGGAGCCCTCCAAGACCCCGGATCTTTTATCGTGGATCCGCCTTGTCAATTTAAATTACCTCGCTTGGACTCCGCGCACATTTCTAACCAAGTATATGCCACCGTGCTGAATCCCACCCTGCCCTGGAACCCCTCAAACCATCGTCGAGAGGCAGTGTGGTAAAAACCAGGCAATTCAATTGTTTAGTCCCGATGATGAGCCCTATTAACTAATGAGCTTGGGATCAAAACGCCGTCGACATGTTAAATAGTGCCATTTACTGCTATTATGTATGCTCAATATGGTTACTATAATTGGATAGCTTGATTCACTGTATTTCTAGCGCAAGCTTCCAAAAGCTCTAAAATTTGCCTGTTATTTTCTGTTTATGTTTTTTGTTGAATGTTTTTCGTTCTTCTGACTCACAGATCGGGTGCAGGACTGCATCCCATTATATTTGCTTCTCCTTCAAAGTATCTATGTAATCTTTGTTCTTATTTACATAATCTACTTGTTGTCCGGCTGGACATCATGATTGTTATAGTACCCATTCAGGTCTATATTGTATTTGTTGCCACTTCATACTTGTCTACTAAGGACCATTATTCTATAAAATAATTGAGCTTCATGAGCAAGCATGAGGGCTTTAAACTGGACACGTTGAGCCACAGGAAGCCAGTGTATATCCCGTAGGTGCTGTTTTATACTTGATCTTCCTGGGATGCCAAGCAAAACTTTGGCTGCGGTGTTTTGTAAGGTTTGTAAGTTTGTTAGTTGGTATCCAGGCAAGCCAATATACAACGCGTTGGCATAGTCAATGCATGACAAAATAAGGGCATGAGTCACCATTTCCTTAGCTTGCCTGGGTAGCAGTGGAGGAAACTTTCGGAACGATTTCCGTGTGTCAAAGCACAATGCAGCAAGTTTTTTTTTCTGCGTGGTGAACCGGAGGTCCTTGCTGAACCAGACTCCCAGATTCTTAACCGGATTGCTGACAGAATTGGGCATACAGTCCTCTGCAGACCAGAGTGCCTCCCTAAAATGAAGCGGAAGGATCCATACAGAAGAACCTCCGACTTGTCCTCGTTGCACTTGAGCTGCACCATTGCAAGCCATTTAAAGACGGCAGAAAGACCGTTTTTAGCTCGGTACGGGACAAATCGTTTTCCTTCCAAGTAAAGAAGAGTGTTGTATCATCTGCATAAACTATGATCGTGGCTCCCAGCTCCTCTGCTAGATAGATTAGGGGAGTAACATATAAATTAAAAAGAAGAGGACTCAGGGTGGAGCCTTGTGGAACTCCTGTAATCACCTTTCTTGGGGACGAGGTGAACGCAGCAGCCACACCTGCTGGGTTCTATCCTCTAGAAATGATTTGAGCCAGTCCCATGCCAAACCTGATACCCCAATGCTTGAAAGACGAGAAAATAGTTGACGGCGGGGCACCGTATCGAAGGCGGCAGAGAGATTCAACAAGATCTGAGCCGCTCTGACGCCTGCATCCAGACATTCTCTTATCTCCTCCGACATTTCAACGAGGGCTGTCTCTGTAGTATAAGTTGCCCTGACTCCCAATTGGGCAGGGTGGAGAGAGCCAGATGTCTCAACAAAGTTGGCAAGCTGTTTTGTAAACTGCTTTCTCACACACTTTTGCCACTTTTGAAGAGAAATATGTCGGTAGCTAGCTAGCGTAGCCGGATCTAGAGAAGGCTTTTTTAATAGCGGTAGCAGTTAACCCTGCTTCCACTCAAGAGGGACTGTGGCTGTCTGAGTTGACATATTTGTGACGGTATTAACCTCCGGATTGACCACCTCAGCAGCCGCCGCTAGCAACCTAGCCAGGCACGAGTCAGCTGGAGAGACTGATTCCAGTGATTTAAGGATGGACAGTGAGTCAAGCGGGGCAATGGGAGAGAATCCCATCAGGGAGGGAACAGACGGATTAGAGACTGGGATATTCAGAATGGGAGACTCTACCTGCGCAGGGGTAGTAGTCCCAAAATTGACCTGCATTGCCTGAATCTTATCAATGAAGAAACACGACAACTTCTCGCACCATGCCTCAGAGGCAGGGAGGTCAATGCGCTCTGTGCCGGAAGTTAGAAAACTCTGAACGATAGAAAAGATTTCCTTGGAGTTGATTTTAGACCTAGCAATGCGCTCAGCATACATGTTACTTTTAACCTCCCTAATAGCAGCATAATATTCTCTCTGAGCCTTCCCTAATGCTGCTTTGACCAGGGGGCAGTAGGCTTGTCTCCAGCTTCATTCCAGTTTTTTACAGAACTGTTTTAGCTCCTTAAGCTTCCTAGAGTACCAAGATTTTGAAGGGGCATTTCTTATTTGCTTGTTAGAGAGGGACGGAGATAGATATTCAACTGCCTATGAAATCAGTGAAGCTCTCTAACCTCTGCCAGATTTATGGCAGCAGTAGGGCACGTGTCGGACAGAACCCTACTCAAAGTAGAAGGGTCAATTCTTTGAGATGGTCTGCCTTGGGGATGTCCCTTAGTAGAATAAGGCGTCTGAATGGACCATGAGAACTGGATCAAAAAATGATCTGACCAGGCAACTTGAAGGGGTTCCTCGACAAATAAAGGGAAATTGGAACAGACCAGGTCTAAAATATGGCCCCCACCACGTGACGGAGAGCTAATCAACTGGGTGAGTTGAGCCAGGTTAAACAAATCACATAATTTCCTAGTGTCACTTGCCTCCACGCAATCCAAATGGATATTAAAGTCCCCAAGAAGTAAGAAGTTCGAGAAGCGCAAAGCCCTAGGGGCAATTATCTTATCTAGAGCTTTTAAAAAGGCTCTAGTAGGGCCGGGGGTCTATACACCAATGTGCCACCCAAATTAAAGTGGGGGGATATAATGAAGGAGAAGTCAAGTGCCTCCCCATCACCAATACCTTGAGTCTCCCCACTGGTAAAGACCCACGATTCCCTAAACACCACCGCTATGCCTCCACCTCTTCCCACTTTGTGGTCCTCCCAGGCCATTTTGTACCGCACTGGGATGGCTAACTCAATAGTAGGGGCAGAAAACTCATTGAGCCATGTCTCAGTCATAAATAGTCAATCAAGCTGCTCATCTAAGAGGAGCTCATAAATATTTGGGGCATGTTTGGGGGTGGCTGTAGTGGAGGAAGCAGGAGGAACATGAACTGCCAGTTCGGTGCAAAAGCTAAAGTTACAATTATCACGACTCCTACTAAAATTGCCTAGTGCCACCCAATGTCGTTCACACTTACCCTGATGACAATCTAGTGCTAACAGTTCAGCGCAACTGTACGACAGGCGACCAGCTGGCATCTCAGTCTGGAAATGGGCTGTGAGGCTGGCGCTGGCCGCTTCCGAGATGCTGACGGGCGCAGAGCGGCTTGCCTCAGGCGCACCTTTGGCATGCCAGTGGCGCCTCCGCGCAGAGCACATTTTTATGTGAAGTGCCCAAAAACAACTAGAGCGCGTCCTGCCCAAAATGGCCGCCTGAGTTGTCCACCCGGGTTTCACAGGTGATGCATGGTAAATGCAGCAATGCGGTCATTCATTCAATTTCAATCAGTTTTAAATTCAAGTATGGCTGACAGAGTTAAAAACAGATAAGAACGTATTCAAAATTAGTATCAGGTAAAATGCAGGAAAAGCCAGAGCAGTGACAAATCCCTCGCAGTTCTCCACTCCTAATAGCACTGGTGTCTGTGCAGCGCGCATTTTTATGTGAAATGCCCAAAACAACTAGAGTGCGTCCTGCCCAAAATGGCGGCCTGAGTTGTCCACACGGGTTTCAATTGTGCTGCATGGTGAATGCAGCAATGCAGTCATTCATTCAATTTCAGTCAGTTATAGTAATTATAGTAAAATGTATAATAATATAGTAAAAAGATAGTATATCCAAGGTACCTGATTCCATCCTGTATTTCCCACTCCAATCTGTTATGTTCCAACACATTATCCCGGACTTGAGATCATTTACTAAATATCCGGATAATGCTCCAAATTCTCTCACCAAGGCTTCCACCCTTGGTAAGGTTTGGCCTGTGTCTGTGGTGAATATTATGAGATCATCAGCATAGAGTGCAAATTTATATTTTTGTAGCCACCTAAACTAAATGGGATGATGTGACCATCCCTCTGCAAAAGCTGAGCAAGTGGCACAATGTAAATATCGAACAGTAATGGTGAGAGGGGCACCCCTACAAGTGCCCCTAGCAAGCGGAAATCTACTTGTAAGAGAGCCGTGAAGGAGAATCCTAGCTGTAGAATGCTCATACAATCCTTATAATGTTTCAATAAAAAATTGACTGCATTCAATAGCCGCCATTACTTCCCACAAAAAAAGCCCAGCAGAGGCATCTAGTGTGACAACGGGCAAGGGGGTCGTCCGGGTCGAAGAAAGATCTATAGTACCAATTAACTGCTGGGTAAGCTCATGTATATGCCTCCCGGGGGCAAATTCCTTCTGGTCTATGTGTATAAGCTGAAGTGCCAATTTGGCCAATCTCCCAGGCAAACTGCTTGCCAATACCTTATAATCTACTTTTAAAAGGGATATTGGATTATATGAATCCGCCTTCCTGGGATCTTTAGCTGGCTTTAAAATCAGGACTATAGTAGCCTCCAGGTACCAGTGTCTTCCTATTATACACCAGATCAAACAAAGTCTCCCAGACTGGAGCAATTTCCTCCATTAGTAGTTTGTACACCTCCACAGGAATGGCATCATGCCCAGCATCCTTCCCGCTCTTGATATTTGACATGGCCCTTCTAATCTCTTCCTGGGTAATTGGGGGTTCAATACACTCCTTTCCTTCTCTTGCATGCTCACGTAGGCCAACATCATACAACCATTCTCTAAGGCTTTGAGGTTCAGGAAAGATCTAGTCCTTATACATTGCAGAAAATAGGTAGACCATATGAGGCTGCATGTCTTCCAATTTATCTATAGCCTCACCCTGAGAGCCCACTGCTAATTCCTTAATCACATTCCTTGATCTATCCACCCTTGCCTTCCATGTCAGTATAGCTTCCGCTTTCTCCCCATACTCAAACTGTGTCAAGTTTCCAGCCAGCCACCTTTCTTTACATTTTGAGTCCAATGTGACCCTGTAGTTTAGCTGCACCTCCACAAGCTGGTTTAGTAGTATCTCCATGTCTTTCACCCCACTCGACACCTGCAGAGAGGCCTCACGGCTTTCAAAAGCTTTTTCTAATCCAGTCAGCAGTCTCCTCTCTTCCCTACTCTTTGAACAACCCAAACTTTTCAGTACCCCCAATATATGTTTGAAAGCATCCCATACTACTCCTGGGAAGGCTGATTCTATATTGTTAAAAACATTCTCAGATGTAGCCTTTTTCAGTGCAAGCACCACCTCGTTATCTAGAAGAAGGGCACACTTTAAAATCCACCTAATATTAGACTTACTTCCGGGGACTTGTAGGATCATAGGAACAGCAGAATGGTCTGAAATGTGGGCCGAGTGGTGTTTAACCTCATTTATGTTTTCTACTAATCACCTCTCCACGAAAAGATAGTCCAACCTAGAATAATGACCATACTTTTTACTGTGGAAGGTGTACCCTCTTGCCTGCCCTTTTAGATACCTCCATACATCCACCAACTTTAAATTCTGCAAAATATTCCTTAGAGCCCTTTAAATCCTGGGGGCCTGAGAGCCTACTCGCCAAGTAGATCAATCAAGCACAGGGTCCAGAAAGATATTAAAATCGCCACACATGATCACAGGAGCTTAGGCCTCCACCAAATTAAATTCCAAGTTAATAATATGCAGTGGATCGTCCATGTTTGGGCCATAAAACCCCACGCAAATATATTCAAAATCTGCACGTTTCATTCCTGGTAAGACCCACCTCCAGGTGGGATTTGTTTTAGAATACTTGACCTCCACCCACAAACCCTCAGGATCGCTACCCCCTTACAACACTGGTCTTGATCTGACACTGCAAAACTCTAAATCCACCAATACCTACCAAAAAGGTCTTTGCTCTCCCTTGCAACCAGATGCGTCTCCTGGAGAATACTAAAGTAGGCATACATTTCTTCTAAATATCTCAGCACCACCCACTGCATGGCACGATACCTTCAAGGGTAGGTAGCCTTAGTCTTTACCTGCAGAAGCCATTATCCCCCTTGACTATTTCCGACCTCCTACCCCTTAATCTAGAGAAATAAACATCGCTGATTTGGTGATACAGAAGACTTCTTTTTTTATTCAAATACTTTGGATACGTTTTTGTATTGCTGTGACTGAACTCCTCGTTTGCTTAATACTGGTTCATCTAAACTTCTTTAGGAGGTTGGGCTTCCCAGTTGTTTTTCTGTATCTTTATAACAAGGTGCTAAGAGTTGTGTATCTTAACTTGATTCTTAATTTGTAATACACCTTCTTAACCATAGCTACTGATTCCTGGTCCATATTGTGAAGCCAAATGGATTACACCATTATTTGAAATTGATTGATGAAATGTTAAATCCCATCACCTCTCAGTCCTGAAAAAAGGTCTATTGTAGGGCCCTTGGTAGGAAAGTAGGCCCGAGAGTGCTGTATCAGTGGCCATGAAGGGGGGGGGGCCTGGATAGAGTGGCTGGGAGGACTTTTACTTGTTGCCTGTGGAAGATGTCTCCCAAGCAGGAGAGAGCATCAGGAGCATAGGCGGAGGACAGGTCTGGTGAAGGGAGCCTTAATAACCAAACCCCCCAACAAATGTACTTTTTAGATGCGAAGATCAATGAAGAAAATGCTTCTCTTGGCTAGAGCTTGCTACTGGGGGAAAAAGGACACCAAGATCAGACGAGTTAGTTCTATGGGGCCTGGGAAACAGCATTTATATCTCTGTCTCATTAGTGGAACAGTGCCCCTAGCACTCTGCTGAATTTTCTAAATCTCCCCTGGGGAGAGCCAAGTCCCCAGTGGTCGACACAACCTTCCTTAATATTTTGGGAGTGTGCATGGTGCTCCCTCCTTGTATCACTCTAGGCCCCTTTTCCCCAGTGGCAGTTGCAAACGTACACCAGCACAGCACCGCACATTTCTTCTGGTGACAGGAGGACCCCAAGTTTCTGGGGACCAAACCCAGAGAAGACAGGGTGCTCCTCATGTGCCTCCTATCCAGGGTGAGTGGGCACCCTGGGCCTCAGAGTTAATGCAGTGGTGGAAACAACAGACCTGCCTGTTCCTACAGTTGGGAGCACAGGCAAAGGAGACGGCTACCTTGTGACAACCCGGTGGGGTAACCTGCATAGTGGGAGCCAGCTGAGGCTGCGAGGGCCTTGGGGCTCCCCCACAAGCACAAATAAAGGACCACACAGAACTCAGGTTCCCAGGTGGGCACAAGCACTCATCAAAAGGAGTGTGTCACAAGGTAAAAAAGTAAAAAGAAAGCACCTGATAAATAATGCATGCAAGCCTGCCCAGTAAATGTTAAATGTTAAATGTCGTATACTTGTAAAGCGCACAGCTGCCCCAGCAAAGGGGCGTCCTGGCGCTGTATACGCTGGGGAACCCGTCCTGGCTTTCCCTGTGGGATGGTCCCTACTGGGAATCCCCAAGGTGGAGCCAGGCATCCCCGGCGTTGATGGGGCCGTTGTGGAGATTAGGCAAGCTATTGCCCAGAGTTGCCGAGTGGGACCCCAGGTTAGAGTAGGCACCAAGGCCAGAATTGTCGAGTCCGCTGACATTGAGCCCAAGACCCTGCCGCGTCGGGGATTGAACCCTGGTCCCGGGCCGACTTCTGCTCCCAGGTCTGCCGCCTCTAACCAGTGAGCCACACCACTCCACCAGTAAGACCCTGAATCTGACCTCAAAAAGAGCTTATTTCTGTAGTGCCCCAGGAAGGGCAAAGCACCATCAACCATCTCTCAGAGTATGTTGGGGGCTGAAGAGAATGCAGCAGCCACCAGAAATGTTTCCCCCAAAGTGTCCCTAAGTTTCCCAAGAGATTAAATCCATGACCCCGAGAGAGATGTTTTATGATTTCAAAGCACTTCTGAAGTCTTTATATTTGTAAATGGGGACTACAATGCAGAGACCCCGATAATTGGTTCTAAATCTGCTCGTTGGTCTCGCGATGCTGAGTGCAGTTCTAAATCTGCAATTGCAGCTAGTTAAATGTAGCAGTAAGATTCTAGGTTGCATGTTATTCAATCAAATGCCATATTGATAATGTTGATTGAAAATACAAGGCTCTATATTACAAGCAATAGTGTTGAATGTTGGTACTAATCCATTTGATTTCACTGGGGTTGCAGTTGTGCATCGTAACATGTTTTTGCTTTTACTAATGTAGTGACACACTGGCAAGACCAGTAGGCCTGCTCTATTGATCTATGATAAATGAGGGGGTATTGTGATTATGGGCTCCGGGCTTACTTGGGGTGTGCACTGTTATGAGGGTGCCAGCAAAGGTATTTCATGCACTTGATTTTACATATTTGTAGATAATGTTTAGAATTTAGCAGTGTGTGTGTAAAAAAAGTAGTTTCCTTTTTATTAGAAAAAACAGTGACTGGACAATGATTTATTGAGTATTTTTGTTGCTTACAGGTAAGGTGGGGTTACTGGTCCTCACCACCCCTCCTGAGTAGGCTTGGACTGCTCTGCTTTGCTGCACTGAGATATTGAAGTACAACAAGGCTGTGTATGGTTCCTACTGAAGAGAAACCTACTGACCTGTTACTTGTGAAGGTATCACGTCATTCTTAAATAGAAACCCACTTACTTACACAGTCCATCTGCATGAAATTCACTGTTAACCTATTACAGTTTTACTACTCTAGAATGAAACTAGTTATAAGGAGTAATCAGGTCCTCAGTCTTTGGCACTCTGGTATTATTTATCAGTCACTTAGGTTGATATTTATTCAGATGTTATATATTTCTGTTGAATGTTTAGGATAGATGTATTTAATTCTCAGAGGGCTTTCATTAAAACATTAACACTTCCAAAGTTCAAGAGTCATGTTCTTCTTGCCAATTGTTGCATAGATGTTGCATTGTGTAAGTAAATGTAGCTGACTGTGTAGCTACCAATGAAAAAAGGGTGTCTTCCTTATGTGCGATATGCACATGATAATTGGACAGCGACATAGCTGGCTGGTTCAGCCCATCTGATCAGGCCAGTTTGAAAAAACCTTGTGTGAAGTGTCACAATGTCTCCATAATTCAGTAATTTCTACCATGTTGTAGTATCTCTTGGCCTCTATAAAAGGCCTCAACCTGTTACTATGCAATGTGATTTAATGCAGCCCAGCTGATTCTATTCTGCTGTTGCTATGTTCAGAAGCACCCTGTGCTATTCCTAGGAAGGCAGTGTTGGTGAGACTGCAAGTACTGGGGGGAGAGCATAGTTCTGTTCAAGCAGGCTACAGGAAACTCCAAGTGTGCCACATACAAATGTACATTCATATGAATGTATTTGAACCAGGTCTTGCCTAATCTTTGGCCATGTTCACTGGAACAATGTAAACTCTTACGTTTCTATTCATGTGGAGTTAAATATTTTAGACAATATCTGCACTATAGACATGAACTGCATTAGCTCATTTAAATCTCTTTTCTGTAGTTGATCAAAAGCCTTTTAATAAATTCATGCATAGTGATGTATCCACATAACTAATAGCTGCGTGCTGCGTTTCAGCTCCGATACATTCAGATGGAAACTAGGCACTAGATTGCTGGTTTAGATTAGCAATTTCCAAATAGTGATTGCTTCTGAATTGCTATTTGGGAGCTGGTAATGTTAGTGTATGAAAGTCATCTTTTGTCAATTTGGAATAGGTACGATTTGCAATCACTAAATTGTAACTTGCTAATTTAGAATTGCAAAACTGCAAATCTGTATTGGGAAATTGCAAATTGTGAAAGATGCATTTGAGTGCGGCTCGCTCATTGCATATTGAGGAAGTGCTTAAGTCCATGTTCTTCTTAGTTTTGTGTAACACAAAGGAATGGAGGGATTGCTTGGAGAGCTCAACTGGAGACGGTATTGCGTTTTTTTAATTTAAAAGGTGCAAGGATGTCCAAAGAAACTGCACAGAAAGATGTGGGTGGAAGCAGTCACAACATTAAATTTAGTGAAAAGGAGCTGGAGGTTTTGACCGAAGCAATAGTGGCTCACAATGAAGAGTCATTTGGAACAAGCTCTTTCAGTTTGCTAAAATCCTAGAAAAAACTAGTCTGGATGGGTATTTTGAAATAAATAGATTCGGTTGGATTCACAAAGAGTACCATCCCAGAAATTCAAAAAATTTGGTAATATTTGTGGGATGTATGACGTTACAACGCATGCTTTTACCACGCATGCTGTTACAACGCAGTTTTTACAACGCAAACCTTTACAACGCATAGCGCTTTGGGGTGCTGGATAGTGAATAGTTTAATTTACTAATCCAACTCCAGTCCCCGTGGACACTAGGGAAGGTGTTGGATAGTAAATTAAATCTATTCCCTATCCTAGAGCGCCCCCCAGCGCAATGCGTTGTAATGGTTTTCGTTGTAAAACCAGCGTTGTAAAAGCACTGCGTTGTAATAGTTTCGTTGTAAAGGATGTTTCCCATATTTGTGCTCCAGAACAAAGGATAAGGTAGCAAATTGACTGGCTGAGACTCGTGGCACAGGCTTGGGACTGTCACAACTGGTACCACCAACTGCCATGGAAACTCTAATAGAGTTAACTCAACAGCCAGAGCTCCCCCTTTGGTCTCCAAGGGCATGCCTCGGGGGGTGGGGTCCCTGAGGCAGAATTTAACTATTTAGAATGGGGGGCACTTTTTTTTCTTTCGCATGCTTGGAGTCGCGACTCCATCGCTTCCAGCCCGGCCCCCCAGTGTAAAGGAATGGGTTTGCGACTCCAAGAAAAATAAAAAATAAAGAATATGTATGTTTTTAATACGTAAGATTCACTGTTGGGTTAAGGGAGGCTCTAAAAAGAGCCATTCTGTTTATTATGAGTTTTTTGTAGCTACATGTAAGTGCAGATGCAGAACTTTAGGTTGTTGAGAAAGACTCTGTTTCCCTGATCTGTAAAGTGCACTCCATGACTCCTGTAGATGCCCTCCATATCAAAACGTGGATTGCTGTTATATATATAGCCAATCCTATGGTCTCTAAGATAAGCAGAAACAGCTTTATTTACATTTTTTCTAGCTTTCTCAATCTGTGGGCAGAATTGATTTCACCACTTCCATTTCTGTCATTGGCATGTGTTAGAGTATACAAAGACAGTTTGAGGAAAAAGCAACATAAATTGTGCAAAAGTGTCCTTCATTAGCATTTCCAGACCTACCCCAGTCAATGTGCCTTAGTCATTGCCACCACAGTGCACAATCATGAGATCAGGGGGTTGGAGATGCAAAGATGTTTTTACCAAAGGCATCAATTGGTGCCACTTTAATCCTCTCTGTGCATTCCATTTAATGTCCAAAGCTAGGTCTTTGTCAATACCTCTGCGTTCAGAATACCTTTTGCACTAGACAACATAGCTGTGCCCAACAAACCGCACTATTAGCATCTTGAAGGGATGTCTGGAAGTAATGAAAAGATGTCTGTAGCTGAGGTAGTCAGTTGGTAGAATGAGACATATATAAAATGGTAGACAAGATGCTGTTTTTTAAAATGCAGAAAATAGATTGGCTGTTTAAGAACATTGCACATTGAAAAATAAGGTGCATTTTACTTTTTTTAAAAAGCATATTTCTTATTGGTTAGTAAAAAAATGTTTGAAAGGTACAAAAGAAAGCTTAAGATCATATTTTGCAAAGTCAACCACACTTGCTGTTTGCATTTGCAACATTGTGTGGTGAACTTGAAAATATGGTGAACTTGTGACTTGTAAGTTAAGTTGAATGTTCCATGAACTAGTACTCTGGAAAGTGGCATTAAGCAGAATGGGGGAAGGGTTGAAACTTAACTGTGTACTTAAAATGTGAAATTGTAATTTATATATAAGTGAAATCTTATTAAAGTAAGATTTCCCAAGTCAATAGTATGTTTAGAAGTATTGTGTTCTTAAAAAGTAATAATGGTTTTATTTGTAATATATTTTTGAATTCCCGTATGGATTTGCGGCTCCATCGCTTTGCTGCATGGTGAAGTTGCGACTCCAAAATATTCCAGAACCTGTTTGGGTACTTTTAAAAGTCAGTTGGTAAGGGTTAATATGTCTAACCAATAGAAATGTGTTTTTGAATTTCAAAAAATGTGGGAAGCAATGTGATTTATTACCAAATTTATTTGTGTAGACAAAGAGAGGGAAACTTTGCCATTACTGGTTTTGCTTTGCTTAGATGAGGGCATTACATTGATTGTGTGTATAAGAACATCTTTTATGAGTTTCTGATATTTTACATTCTACAAATGAATTTGGAAGGTAAGTTATTAATTTGTGAGGTGTATTATGTGTCATTTGAATTTTTTAGTTAGATAATTAATCAAGAACTTTCATATTTGATATATATTAGTAAATGTAGAGATGTTTATTTTAGTTTGTTTTATTGTAGTTAAATGTTGTTTGAAATAGATTCTGTTTAGTATTATGTGTATATTGTAATATGGTTTAGTGATTATGAGTTTGTTTTCGTGTGTGGATATGTACATTTGTACTATACCACATAATTTCAGCTGTTTGTTTAAATTAGGAGGTGAAGAATGTGAAGTTTTAAGGTTTGCATGGATTTCTGTCCTAAGTATGTTTCTACTTTTATATGTATTTTCATATGTTTTATACATTTTAAGGTGCATGATGTATAACAAAGAGCTGTTGTTGCTTTTTATGTGGTAGGGGCAAAACTGTGAGTACTAGTAGAATGGTGAAGATGCGAGAGAAAAGTGTGGTTTGAAAGATGATCACATAAAGTGTTATTAATTAGGCATCTTTTTCCTAGTGTTTAGAAAGGTATAGTGGAATGATGGCGCATAGTTTTAGATAGAATGGTGAAGATGCAGCACAAAAGTGTGCTTTCAAATATGCTCATATAAGGTGTTATTAATTAGGCATCTTTTTACTAGTCTGCATAAAGGTATAGTTGAATAATGCCCCATACTGTTAGATAGAATGGTGAAGATGCAGCACAAAAGTGTGCTTTCAAAGATGTTGCAAAAAAGTAACCCCCCAGATATTACCCTTGCAGGCATGTAATCATCCAGGGTCTAGTTATGTACTTTCCCTACAGTCATGCAATCATGCAGGCTGTTGCTGTGCAGTCACGTAATTACCTACACACTACCCTTGCAGTCATCAAATCACCCATACCTTTCTGTTGCATTCATGTATTCACCTAGGCAGTACTCAATGACTCATCTATGCCTTCAGGTGATATTTATACACGTATCCATGCACTTAATGTGCATGTTTGCACTCATGAGATTAGCCAGTCACTTTTCATCTTGTCCTGTACTCATCCAGTGAGTACCCTTGCACTCATACAATTACCCAAGGAGTACTCATTGAGAGTTGGGATTACTTAGTGAGATCTATTACGTGTCTCAGTTTCTAGGTTTCAACATATTCCAGAAAAATTGTATACATATTTCTTTTACATATCATGATGATTTGATAACGTAGAGAGATATGTATGTGTGCTTTTAACAATATGGAGACACATATAGTTGAGTTATGTAATAGTGTGCTGCTTTATATTTGGCTAGGCCCAACTCTCATGCACTAACAAAAACACCCAAGTACTCGTCATGCAGTCTTACAATGATGAAGGCACTACATTTACAGTGCTGTAATCACTCAGGCATTACTGCTGCACTGATGCAATCATTTAAGCACTATCTATGCAGTTATGCAATCACTAAGGTATAACTCATGTAGTTATATAATCACCCAGGAGCTACTGTTGCACTCATGAATCACGGAGGCACTACCTCCCTACTCTTGTAATCACTTAGCCAGTAGTCATGTGTTAGACCTGTCTGGATTTTTTGCGTAGTCCCTCCTCATTATTCTTTATTTTGTCCCCTTTTTGCCCCTCATAACCTTAATAATTTTTGTGTCTACTATTTTTTATAGGTGTTGGTCAAGGGGATAGGTGTTCTTTTCCCCCCCATAATCTTTTACCTCAGGCCCAGAGGCCTGTTCTGACAGGGAAAGTTGGAGCCACAAAATGGTGGCTACCAACTGCCCTAACTGCCAAGTCCAGAACTCACCCATAGACCAGCATAGGGCATTCCAGAACCTTCTGGTCCATTCTGGACCACTGGAGGGCAGCCTATAAAAGGCGGAATGCGGGGCAGCCATTTTGTCTACCTGAGAGAGTCAGTTGGAGGACAGGCTGTAGCTAAGGGTGGGAAGAGGTTAGACATAGGGTTGACCTCCTAGATAGGGAAGCTGCCTTAGTGTATCACCTCATTATCCCCTTTTGGGTTACTTGTCCTGACCCCGCTGTTAAGGGTTACTGGAGACCCTGGGCGCCTAGCTTGCCCCTTGTCCAAACCATACAGGGGAAGTCAAAGGAGAAGGAGACTGCAGTGCTGCGGTACGCATTCCTCTGCCCAGCAGAAAGAGACTCAGGAAGAATAGCCCTCATCCCTAGACCCCAACCTCCATCCAAACCTGAGTAATAAGAAGGACTTTGCAGAGTGGGAGCTGAGGTGAAGAATCGAACTAGCACTGTTCTCCTACCTTCCTGGGTGCTGGGGAAGGCTTGTGCCCTGGTTTCCTGGGAAGCCCTGGTTGTTCGTGCAGTTGGCCGGTCCCTGGAGTTCCTGGTGAAGGGAGCCGGTTTCTTGAGGCAGCGCCGTCCCCACTGTGAGCGGGACCCCTGGGGTGCTGATCGCATTCTGTGACAGCGCCTGCCCCGGGATCCACTGAGCCTGAGAGGCTTTGTGAGGCTTCTCTCTGTGGACGGGACCCCGGGGGCGCCTTCCGCGCTTCTGGCGCATTGCCTGCAACGTACTTCCTCACTTGGAAAGGGGAGGACGAGTCTCTGCTCGAAAGCGCCTTCGCGCATGCCCCAGTCGTGAACGCGATCCCCACAGGAGGGGCCTAGGATCGAGCAGGCTCAGACGAGTAGTGTCCTTCCTGAGAGCGGCCGCCGGGAGAGGCGGAACCAGAGCGAGCGCTTCCGCGCATGCCCGCCGAGGGAGTGTCTTCATCAAAGAGAGGCGCCAGTGAGGCTCCGTCTGTTTGCCGTGTGATCCTGCCTTCTCCTCCTGCTCGAGCGCCACACTGAGGAGCTGGCCCGAGCAGGGAGGGGGAGTAGAGAGGCCCGGTAGGGGCCTGGGGGGCATCGTGGTTTCTGCCCTTAACGCCTGATAAGAGGAAACCTCCCTAAAGAGTCGGCCCGAGCTGAGGAGTCTGCTGAGGTGAGGGAGCCTCTACAGCCTCGGTTCCTTGGCCCCCTCCTCTTCCGCTTTACCCCTCCTTTTGGCGCAGGACGACTGCAGTATCAGCTGAACTCAAGTAAGGAGGTGTACTGCAGGGGGAGAGCGGCACTAGAGGTTATCTAGGAATAACCCACATCCTAGTAATTGCCACAGCTGAGTGACACACAGGAGGGAGTAACTTGAGGGGATCATCAGCAACTGTGTACTAGAAAGTGAGGGTGGTTGGTGCTGTGAGAGACCAGTATTGAGCACAGTACAGTAACCAATTGAAATTGATTCTGGAGTCTTATGAAGTGTACCATTGATGTTGGTCATGGACTTGAGAAAGCAAGTCTGAAGTGTTATTAATAATTTATTGACAAGTGTACTGTATTCTTGAACAGGTTAACATCTCAGGAAGTGGAATATTGATTTGAAGACAACTAAATGTAAAGTACTGAAGAAGCTAATTGATAATTTGCTAGTAATTTAAAAGGTATAACTGCTGATTCTAAAGAAACCTGAAATGTTCTAAGCTATATATATTTTGAGAACAAAGAGAATATTATTTTTATAAAGCAGTACTTATTTTTCCACATTTTTGGTGTAGCGTTTTCTTTTTGAGTGCTATTGCGTGAATTTACTTTTGGGTGGTCTGCAACCTTCACACTGTGCCTCTAGAAATTGCATGTCTTACCCCTAGGCCAGGCTACCCTAGGTGACCTGGCATCTCAGGTTCTAACATTTGGTGCCTAGCGGTGGGATACTGACTTGGTTGCAGCTACTCACTAGTAATTTAACGCAATACACTAACCTACACCAGGAGTTTTCTCCTTGCGGCCCTCCTAATTTGAATTTTGTTTTTTCTAAATTTATTTCTGGTGGTGGGTGGAGGTTAACCCCAGGTCACTTCTTGGTTTTCTCCTGTGAGTTGATTCTATCCCATAGCGAAAGATGGAATTGAATTTTAAAGAGCTGGAAGCCAATACTGTGGCCCAACTCAGAGATTGGTGTCAGCATCAAGGGGTATTTTTTAATAAAGGTGCCAAGAAAGGAGAGTTGCTGACAAGCATAAGGGCATGGGTGGAAGCTCATTTAAGGGAGGAACCAGAAACTGAAGAGGGTGACGAGGACACTGTCCCTGAGGCTGCATTGTTGAACCAAGTGGGAAGTGGGAATCTACTGACAGGTCCCAGGATACCTTCAAGGGCAAGCAGCAGCGTCTCAGACAGGGGTTTAACTGAAGCCGAGCTAGAAGATAGGAGGGAGGAGAGGAGAATGAAGTTGGAATTAGCTAGGATGGATATGGAAAGGGAGGAAAGGAGGTTAGCTCATGAGCGAACCATCAAGGAGATGGACCTACAAGCCGTACTAAGAAGGTCTCCCAATCCTGATAATGGTGGCAGCGAAAATAAAGTGAACACCAGGGAATCCAGACCCTATTTACCCAAAGATGTCATTGCTAGTTACACCCCAGGTGATGACATTGCCAAATGGTTGGCCGCCTACGAAGTTTCTTTAAGGGCTCACGGGATCTTAGAAACTCACTGGGGAGGTGGGCTGTATAAATACATGCCACCTGCTGGCAGAGACACCTTGTTGGCTCTGGAGCAGGATGAGCAAACCCACTACCCTGCAATGAAGGTGGCACTGGTGAAAAAGTTTGGACTTACCCCAGAAAGGTACAGACAGAAATTCAGGGGAAGTCACAAAATGAGTACCCAGAATTGGGTAGACTTTTTAGACTACGCCAAGAAAGCTTTGGAGGGTTGGGTCAAGGGCAGCGAGGTGAAAGACTATGAGAGGCTGTACAATCTATTTTTGAAAGAACACCTCCTCCAGAAATGTTTTCCCGAGTTGCGCCAACACCTGGTGGACAGCAAGCTGACGATCCCCGGAAGCTTGCAGAGGAGGCGGACACTTGGGCAAGTACCCGGGTGTCCTCAAAGGGGACTGGAGGGGATTCTCAAAAAGCCGGACAGGGCGCCCCCCAGAAGAAAGAGGGAGGAGATAAAAAGAAGGAGTTCTCCAAAGGTCCCCAAAATATTTCCAAGGTAAGGGAGCAGGTTTCACCCCTAGGGCAAACCCGCCCAGAAACCCTAATCCTGGCCAAAGCCAGCAGCCAAGGGTTCCCCACTGTTTTGAATGTGGTGGTGTTGGACATTATAAGGGAGATGCCCAAAGAGACCACCCCCTCCCACCGGAGGAAAGTCACCGGGAGTAGCTAGTGTAGCGCTCGGGGAGGAGTTGCCCTTAGATAAGGGGGATGAGTGGGCGGGTGTCACCTTAGTGTCCCTGGGAGAGCGGGAGATGGTACCAAAGATCCAGGTGCCCCCAAATACTACAAAGTATGGGCAATGGGTTACCATCAATGGCCAAAGAGGGGAGGCTCTGAGAGATACAGGAGCCAGTATGACTATGGTGAGAAGTCAACTGGTGTCTCCAGAGCAGGTTGTTCCTAATGTACTCCACCCCTCCGCGATGGCTGACGGCAGAATGGGCCACTATCCAGTGGCTGAGGTTCCCTTTGAGTGGGAAGGGGTTGAAGGTTCACTTCGAGTTGCCGTAAGCCCTGCCGTGCCAGTTGATTGTCTGTTGGGGAATGACATGGAGCACAACACTTGGAGAGAGGTGGAATACCGGACGCATTCTGCGATGCTGGGTACACCTGACTGGGCCTGTGTAAGCACACGGTCTGCGACTGCCCGGAGAGGGAGTTCGCCTGGGTTGGAGCCTGGAACAATGGCCCAACCCGCTGCCAAAAAGGGACAGAATCGGAGACAGGGATAGCCTGCTTCGGCTTCCACGCCCCATGTGACAGATCGGCCACCTGCGGTGGTAGGCCAGGAGTCCATGGAGGGGGGAGTAGACTCTCTGGAGGATTTACCCATCCCTGCTGAATGGCATGTGGAGGGAGGTCCTACCAGAGAGGAATTCTGTAAGGGGCAGAGGGAGTGCCCTACCCTTGAGGGACTGAGGCATCAGGCTGAAGCCCAGGCAGCAGGTGATGCTACGGGACACCACCATATTTACTGGGAGGATGGCCTCCTCTACAGTGAACCTAAGGTACCTCTACCTGGCTCATCAAGGGCCTTGGTGGTCCCGCAGCAATACCGAGCCTTTCTGCTGGAATTGGCTCATGCGATACCACTGGCAGGACACTTAGGCCAGGACAAGACCTTTGCACGGCTTGTTCTCCACTTTTACTGGCCTCAGATGAAAGCGGCGTCCAACACATACTGTAGGACATGTGTATCCTGCCAGGCCAGTGGGAAAACAGGGGTGAAGCTAAAGGCTCCCCTGGAACCACTTCCTGTCATTAGCACCCCCTTTGAAAGGGTGGGCATCGACATTGTAGGGCCATTGGATCCACCAACAACAGCTGGTCACAGGTTTATCCTGGTTCTGGTGGATCATGCCACACGGTACCCAGAGGCCATCCCTCTGAGGACTGTTACTGCACCTGTGGTGGCTAGGGCCCTGATGGGAATCTTTACCCGGGTAGGATTTCCCAAGGAGGTTGTGTCTGACAGGGGGACCAACTTCCTGTCAGCTTACATGCGGACAATGTGGAAGGAGTGTGGGGTGACCTACCGGTTCACCACTCCTTATCACCCCCAGTCCAATGGACTGGTTGAGAGGTTTAATAAGACCCTGAAGGGCATGATAAGAAGTCTGCCGGAGAGCTTACGGAGGAAGTGGGACGTCCTCCTACCTTGCTTGCTGTTCTCTTACAGAGAGGTGCCGCAGAAGGGAGTGGGCTTCAGCCCGTTTGAATTGTTGTATGGGCACCCTGTGCGTGGGCCTCTCAGCCTGGTGAAGGATGGATGGGCGAAGTCTCCCAGAAAACCTCCCCAGGATGTGGTGAGCTACATGCTGGCCTTCAGAAGCCAGATGGCCAAGTTGTGGAAGCAGGCTGCTGACAACTTGGAGGCCAGTCAGGCAGTCATGAAGGAATGGTACGACCAAAATGCTCACCCGGTGGAGTTGGAGCCTGGCCAGAAAGTATGGGTGATGGAACCTGGAGAGCTAAGTGCCCTTCAAGATCGTTGGACAGGCCCATTTGAGGTGTTGGAGAAAAAGGGTAAGGCCACTTACTTGGTGGATCTTAAGACCCCGCGGCAGCCCCTACGGGTGCTGCATGCCAATCGCCTCAAACCCCACCATGAGAGGCCAGAGGTCATCCTGATGTTGGTGACTGATGGTGCTGAGGAAGCAGAAAGCGAGCCTCTCCCAGATCTCTTTTCATGCCAAGAGAAGGATGGGTCGGTGGAGGGAGTGATTCTCTCCCCATCCCTAACTCCTGAGCAGCGAGAGGATTGCCGCCAGGTATTGGGGCAGTACTCTTCGCTGTTCTCCCTTGTCCCGGGAAGAACCCACCTGTGTACCCATGATGTGGACACAGGAGACAGCCCCCCAGTGAAGTCCAAGACCTACAGGCTGTCGGACAAGGTGAAGGCTAGCATCCATGGCGAAGTTGCCAAGATGTTGGAGCTAGGAGTGATAGAACCTTCCAGCAGCCCCTGGTCCAGTCCGGTGGTGCTAGTCCCAAAAGCCGCCCCACCCGGTACCACACCAGAACTGAGGTTCTGTGTGGATTACCGAGGACTGAACTCAGTTACAAAGACTGATGCTCATCCAATCCCCAGGGCGGATGAGTTAATTGACCGGCTAGGAGCTGCCCAATACCTAAGTACCTTTGACCTCACTTCAGGGTACTGGCAGATCTCCTTGACAGATGGAGCAAAGGAAAGGTCAGCCTTCTCCACGCCTGAGGGACACTTCCAGTTCTGTGTGATGCCCTTTGGGCTCAAGAACGCCCCTGCCACATTTCAGCGGCTGGTGAACCAGGTCCTCTCTGGAATGGAGAGTTTCTCTGCTGCTTACCTGGATGACATTGCTGTCTTCAGTAGCAGTTGGGAGGACCATTTGCAACATTTGCAAGCCGTTCTCCAGGCCCTGAAAAAGGCTGGATTGACCATCAAAGCCAGCAAATGCCAGATTGGGCAGGGGTCGGTTGTGTACCTTGGACACTTGGTGGGTAGGGGGTCAGTGCAGCCCCTGCAGGCAAAGATTGAGGCGATCATGGCCTGGGAACCCCCCAAGACACAGACTGAGGTCCGAGCTTTCCTGGGCCTCACAGGTTACTACCGTCGCTTTGTGAAGGGGTATGGCACTATTGTAGCGCCCCTCACAGAGCTCACCTCTAGGAAACAACCTCGACGGGTAGTTTGGACAAAGGCTTGTCAGCAAGCCTTTGAAAAGTTGAAGCAGGCAATGTGTGAAGCACCGGTCCTGAAGGCTCCCGATTTCTCCAAGGAGTTCATTGTTCAAACAGATGCATCCGAACATGGCATTGGGGCAGTGTTATCGCAACTAAATGAAGAGGGCCTGGATCAGCCTGTAGTCTTCTTATCCAGGAGACTGCTTCCCCGGGAACAGAAGTGGAGTGCAATTGAGAGGGAAGCTTTTGCGGTGGTGTGGGCTCTGAAGAAGCTGCGGCCATACCTCTTTGGCTCGCACTTCCTGGTTCAGACTGACCACCGCCCCCTTCGTTGGCTGATGCAAATGAAGGGGGAAAATCCCAAGCTGTTGAGGTGGTCCATCTCCCTACAGGGAATGGACTTCCGGGTGGAACACCGGCCTGGAGTGGACCATGCCAATGCAGACGGTCTCTCCAGGTATTTCCGCCTTAGTGAAGAGGACTCCCAAGGGGTTGGGTAGTTCTCCCCACTTTCAGCTGGGGGGGACGCGTGTTAGACCTGTCTGGATTTTTTGCGTAGTCCCTCCTCATTATTCTTTATTTTGTCCCCTTTTTGCCCCTCATACCCTTAATAATTTTTGTGTCTACTATTTTTTATAGGTGTTGGTCAAGGGGATAGGTGTTCTTTTTACCCCCATAATCTTTTACCTCAGGCCCAGAGGCCTGTTCTGACAGGGAAAGTTGGAGACACAAAATGGTGGCTACCAACTGCCCTAACTGCCAAGTCCAGAACTCACCCATAGACCAGCATAGGGCATTCCAGAACCTTCTGGTCCATTCTGGACCACTGGAGGGCAGCCTATAAAAGGCGGAATGCGGGGCAGCCATTTTGTCTACCTGAGAGAGTCAGTTGGAGGACAGGCTGTAGCTAAGGGTGGGAAGAGGTTAGACATAGGGTTGACCTCCTAGATAGGGAAGCTGCCTTAGTGTATCACCTCATTATCCCCTTTTGGGTTACTTGTCCTGACCCCGCTGTTAAGGGTTACTGGAGACCCTGGGCGCCTAGCTTGCCCCTTGTCCAAACCATACAGGGGAAGTCAAAGGAGAAGGAGACTGCAGTGCTGCGGTACGCAGTCCTCTGCCCAGCAGAAAGAGACTCAGGAAGAATAGCCCTCATCCCTAGACCCCAACCTCCATCCAAACCTGAGTAATAAGAAGGACTTTGCAGAGTGGGAGCTGAGGTGAAGAATCGAACTAGCACTGTTCTCCTACCTTCCTAGGTGCTGGGGAAGGCTTGTGCCCTGGTTTCCTGGGAAGCCCTGGTTGTTCGTGCAGTTGGCCGGTCTCTGGAGTTCCTGGTGAAGGGAGCCGGTTTCTTGAGGCAGCGCCGTCCCCACTGTGAGCGGGACCCCTGGGGTGCTGATCGCATTCTGTGACAGCGCCTGCCCCGGGATCCACTGAGCCTGAGAGGCTTTGTGAGGCTTCTCTCTGTGGATGGGACCCCGGGGGCGCCTTCCGTGCTTCTGGCGCATTGCCTGCAACGTACTTCCTCACTTGGAAAGGGGAGGACGAGTCTCTGCTCGAAAGCGCCTTTGCGCATGCCCCAGTCGTGAACGCGATCCCCACAGGAGGGGCCTAGGATCAAGCAGGCTCAGACGAGTAGTGTCCTTCCTGAGAGCGGCCGCCGGGAGAGGCGGAACCAGAGTGAGCGCTTCCGCGCATGCCCGCCGAGGGAGTGTCTTCATCAAAGAGAGGCGCCGGTGAGGCTCCGTCTGTTTGCCGTGTGATCCTGCCTTCTCCTCCTGCTCGAGCGCCACACTGAGGAGCTGGCCCGAGCAGGGAGGGGGAGTAGAGAGGCCCGGTAGGGGCCTGGGGGGCATCGTGGTTTCTGCCCTTAACGCCTGATAAGAGGAAACCTCCCTAAAGAGTCGGCCCGAGCTGAGGAGTCTGCTGAGGTGAGGGAGCCTCTACAGCCTCGGTTCCTTGGCCCCCTCCTCTTCCGCTTTACCCCTCCTTTCGGCGCAGGACGACTGCAGTATCAGCTGAACTCAAGTAAGGAGGTGTACTGCAGGGGGAGAGTGGCACTAGAGGTTATCTAGGATAACCCACATCCTAGTAATTGCCACAGCTGAGTGACACACAGGAGGGAGTAACTTGAGGGGATCATCAGCAACTGTGTACTAGAAAGTGAGGGTGGTTGGTGCTGTGAGAGACCAGTATTGTGCACAGTACAGTAACCAATTGAAATTGATTCTGGAGTCTTATGAAGTGTACCATTGATGTTGGTCATGGACTTGAGAAAGCAAGTCTGAAGTGTTATTAATAATTTATTGACAAGTGTACTGTATTCTTGAACAGGTTAACATCTCAGGAAGTGGAATATTGATTTGAAGACAACTAAATGTAAAGTACTGAAGAAGCTAATTGATAATTTGCTAGTAATTTAAAAGGTATAACTGCTGATTCTAAAGAAACCTGAAATGTTCTAAGCTATATATATTTTGAGAACAAAGAGAATATTATTTTTATAAAGCAGTACTTATTTTTCCACATTTTTGGTGTAGCGTTTTCTTTTTGAGTGCTATTGCATGAATTTACTTTTGGGTGGTCTGCAACCTTCACACTGTGCCTCTAGAAATTGCATGTCTTACCCCTAGGCCAGGCTACCCTAGGTGACCTGGCATCTCAGGTTCTAACATCATGCTATTATGAAATGACCCAGGCAGTACTTTTACAGGCTTTTATTTACTCAAGCTCTACCTCAGTAGTCATACAATTATACAAGAAGTATGCATGGACTTTTAAAATCACCCAGTCACTTGCTATGTACTTATGTAAATCCTCCGACATTATTCCTGCAGTCATGCAGTACTCAATGACTCATCTATGCCTTCAGGTGCTATTTATACACGAATCCATGCACTCAATGTGTATGTTTCCACTCATGAAATCAGCCAGTCACTTTTCATCTTGCCCTGTACTTACCAGTGAGTACCCTTGCACTCATACAATTACCCAAGGATTACCCATTGAGTGTTGGGATTACTTCTTGAGATCTATTATGGGTGTCTGTTTCTAGGTTTCAACATATTTCAGAAATATTGTATACATATTTCTTTTACATATGATGATTTAATAACATAGAGAGACATGGATGAGTGCTTTTAACAATATGGGGACACTTATAGTTGACTTATCTAATAGTGTGCTGCTTTATATTTGGCTAGGCCCAACTCCCATACAGCTATAAAAACACCCAAGTACTCACCATGTAGTCTTACAATGATGCAGGCGTTACATATGCAGTGCTGCAATCACTCAGGCTGCGCTGATGCAATTATTTAGGCACTATCTATGTGACTGTTGCCTCTTTTTGTACCTCATCTTTTTGCACTCATTTTGTGTCTTTCTGCACTTTTATTCCTTCTTTCTGCACTTCTTTTTTTCTCTCTGCACCTGTCTTTCTTCTTTCTGCATCCCTACTGCCTCCCTCTCCACCCCTTCTCTCTTTTTCTACTTCTGTTGCTTCTTTCTGCACTTATGTTGCTTTTTTCTGCACCTCACTTGCCTCTTTCTGCACCTTTATTGCCTCTTTCTGCAGTTCTCTTGACTTCTTGTGTACTTAACTTGGCTCTTTCTGTATCTCTCTTGCCTCTTAGTGTACCTCTCTTGGCTCTTTCTGCACTTCACTTGTTTCTTTCTGTTCCCCTTTTTCTGTTTCTGCAGTTCTGTTCCTCTTTCTGCACCCCTCCTGCCTCTTTCTGTACCCCTCTTGCGTCCTTGTGCATTTCTCCTACTCCTTTCTGCACTCCTCTTACCTCTTTTTCCAGCTCTGTTGGTTCTTTCTGCATGTCTTTTGCTTCGTTCTGCTCTTTACTTGCCTTTTTTGTACCCCTCTTGCCTCTTTCTGCCGCTGTGTTGCTTCTTTCTACAGTGCTATGGCTTCTTCCTGCACCTCTGTTCCACATTTCTGCTTCCTTTTTTTCTTTTTCTGTACCTCTCTTCCCTCTTAATGCACCTCTCTTGCCTCACGCCAACAACTGGTTCTTTCTTTCTATACCCCTTTTATATATAATTATTTTAATAATATTACATTATTTAAAAGATTAATTTTTTTCAGATACTCTTCAATATTATTAAGAAACATTCACCATGACAAAAAATTGCAAAATAAAAAAGAACAACAAAAACAGTACTATTTAAAGGAGAGACAAAAGCAGGAATTAGACGAACTACGACATGTGGCAGTGAAGAAAAAGTCTTGAGGTAAGAGAACAAAACAATTGTCAAAGGAAAGGAAATGTATACAAAATGTCGTTTTAGATTCCCAAGTCCAGTAATTTTAGGGTTTCAATCTCATCGATGTGGGTAATATTGTCAATAGAAATACAAGTCAAAGGAAATAAAAAAGTATACAAAATGTCGTTTTGGATTCCCACGTCCAGTAATTTTCAAAGGAAGAGTTAACAGTTTCATGTTAGCAGTGAGGCATACTATAACACAAAAATCTCCAAAGAATACTTACAATACAAAAAGAAGTGAATATTCAAAGTATATTAATGATTACAATTCAGTGATTTTGTCAATATGGAATGGAAATATGGATATCCAGTATATTGCAGATAATTCGATTGCTGTTGCTCGCTATGTTAAGTCATACAAAACAAAATCTGAAAAGACAGAGTTGAAAGAAATGTGGGACGAAATTGCACAAGTAAAGACTCTTAGTAATAAATTGTACAGCTTTAGTTTGAAGATGCTTACCCATCGAGAGATTGGATGCTACGAATGTTCAGATCAGTTGACTTCTGCAAGTTTATATTCAAAGTCAACAGGAATCATTTGGGTAAGTCTAGGTCTTGCTGCAACACAAAATCGAGTATTAAAATCTGTACAAGAAATTGAATACTTAGCTTTAAATGAACCGGAAAGTACAGATATTGTTAAAACAAACATGTTGGATACGTACTATCCTAAATGAAGTCCACATCTGGAAAACATATGTCTCTCTGAAGTACTGCAATATTACAGCTTTAAGAGAAATGTTATAGAAAATATAAATGAAGAAAGATAGGCAGTGATTGGATGTAATGGATGTTTGGTAAAACATGCCAAAGGAAATCTCATTAATCACAGGAAACTCAGTTGTGATACTCCAGATAAAAGGGAATTTTTCTATTTAGCACTTCTGCAACTCTTCAAGCCTTGGCATACTGAAATAGAATTACTTGGAGATTTTGAGTGCTATAAAGATTCTTGAAATGCATGTAAAGATAGCATTCTATGCACAGTTTTTCCAAATTATCTACAAATGTTGAATGAAGAGATTAAACAAGAAACTACTATTGCAGCTGAAATTGCAAGAGACAGTTCTCAGGATAGTAAAAGTTCTGCTCCACTGAGTCAAGAACCACTAGGCAAACCAATTCTTGAAAATAAAGCGGCAATACCCATGAGTGAAGTAGAAACGGCAATGCAACAAGCAAAACAGGATATTATGGAGTTGGGAAAGTTAGAACAACTAAATATTGAACCGAAATAAATATATCAGCAAGTTACACAACAGATAGCCCATGGTATTCTTCATGAAAAAAAGAATGCAACTGCACATAATTTAAACATATTCGAATGTATATCAGTGGGCAAGCTGGTACAGGAAAAAGTTTCTTAATTAAAGTTTTGACTAGTTATCTACGGAAAACCACTGAATCACATGTATCTTGTGTTGTAACCGCTCCAACTCGGTTAGCAGCACACAACATTAAAGGCATTACATTACATTGTTTACTGATGTTACCAGTTGCACTTGAAAATAAGTTGAAATATCACAAGCTATCTGGAGAAGCCTGTTATGAAGTTTCAAGTGTACGAAAGAAAATTAAACTCCTGATTATTGATGAGGTGAGCATGGGCTTAAATTTAATGCTTGCCTTTGTACAATTAAGAATGCAGCAGATTTTAAAAACAGATTATGATATTTTATTTGGAGGAAACATGTAATTGTATTCGGTGACCTACTACAACTTACTCCTGTAAAAGGACAACCAATTTTTTAAACACTTGTGCATGAAGATACTAGGAAATCTTTGGGAAGTATTGGAAATGTCAACATTTGGTCTCATTTTGAATTTAACGCCTTTTCATGCTTCTGTTGGCTACCTCCGTAGTGCTGCACACGTCGGTTGGCTGACGCGGCCCTGCCCACTCCGCTAAACCGCCACACAGCGGTGGAATTGCAGCCGCAGTTAAGCGGATAAGGAACTTATCAAGAATATGTGACAAGCAAGTGATGAACATTAAGGAAGCATTCTTCAAGATATAAGAATTGCTGTTTTGACAAAAACATGGTAAAGAAGCTTTGCAAAGTCGGCTACTTACAAACGTGTTTCCAAATGAAAATATTGCTCCTGAAATAATATACAAAAAAATTGGAGAAAAGAAATCTATAATTTGCCTAATGCCAACACTGCAAGAGGGTTCTACATTCAATCATGAACTTTTGAAGCTGGAAAAACAATAAATAATTCAAATGCAAGCCATTGATAAAACACAAAGGAATTACGATTATTTTATCAGAAAAATTTAAATCAAAATTGGATTCTTGGGAAAAGTCTATATCTAAGACTGCTGGTTTAGAAAATAATTTATATATAAGTGAAAACTGACGGGTAATTTTACGGCGTAATTTGGACGTAGAAAAAGGTTTCGTAAATGGAGCAATGGGGAAAGTTGTTGATTTTGTTAATTATCCAAATAGAGATGGAATTGAATTTTTGAAGATTACATTTCATCAGATTGAAGAGGTAAACAGATTGGATGTTGTGCTGTTCATTTTTTGCTTGCTAAAGACTTGTCTGTTCGCAGGAAACTGTTTCCTCTTTCTTTAGCATGTGCAGTTACAATTCATAAATCTCAAGGTTTAAGTGTATACAGTGCTTTGGTAAACATTGGAAGGGCAGTGTTTAGAGAGGGAATGGCATATGTTGCATTGTCTCAAGTAAGGACATTATCTGGATTGTATTTGATTGATTTTGATGAGAGAAAGATTAGTGCAGATGCAAATTGTATAAGAGAGTTTAGTCGGTTAAGAAGACTGTATGCTCCCAACTTAGGTGAATATCTTGTATATAAAAATATTGTGTAGTATGTCCAAAACAAACATATGAGAAACACTGTAGTGAGGTTGTAAAGAAGAGAAAAAATCAAGAGAATGTTCAGGCATCAAAGAAAATGAAAATGGACACTGTTGATGATATTGTAGGATATCAGTTAGAAAATAGTTCAGTTATCAACTGCGATGCTAATGTAATTGTGAGCGTCGTATTTTTTTCTAGAAAATCCTCATCATCAAATTATGGAGAATCGAGAAAAAAGCTTTTGTTCATTGTTCAATTATACTTTTGGAAAATTGAAAACTGATAAAACTAAAATCCAAACTGCTTCTGGCATTCGGCATCTTTTGGATATATGTTCTGGTTCTTCACAATTTACACTTAGTGGCCGATTCCGATCCGGTAAAATTCCCGTCCGTACGATTCGCATCCGGAGCCGTTTCCGTACGACTCGTACACACACCGTACGACTCGACGAGTACGATCCGGACCGGGGTATCAGGACGCGATTCGTACGGTCCACGTCAGGTAAGGGCGATTCGTACGGAAAAGCGCACATTCACATACACACCGAACGGTGCGTACCCCTCCATGATCGCAGGGGTACACACCGTACCCTTGCGATCATGGGGGGTATGCACCGTACACCCAGCGGACATGGGGTACGCACCGTACACCCAGCGGACATGGGGTACGGTGCGTACACCCAGTGATCGCAGGGGTACACACTGTACCCCTGTGATCATGGGGTTACGCACCGTACCCGGGAGGGGCTATTCAGTATCTGTTTCGGGGCGAACTCTGCTTTTACGGCTGTTTTCAGCTCCCGTAGAAAAAGGGTCATACAGTGCGTACCCAACACGAATCGTACTTGCCGGTTCGGAAAAAGCAGCTGTGAACCGTACATATGTCGCGTACAGTGGGTTCCGAGGGAGATTCGTACGGGGATTTCATTCGTACAGTCCCTGTACGATTCATACGGAGTCCAGCTCCCGGTACGGATCGTACTTCGTCATACTTACGGGGGACGTTACAGGGTACGATTCGTATGGGAAAAACGCTCCGAACGGCAATTCGGAGCGCTTTTTACCGGATCGGAATCGACCCCTAAATGTACTGCAAGATGATCAAAAACTTCTTATGTCTATGCATGCAGTATTGGAAGGTGAAGGAATACAAATTGAAAATCTGTTTGGAGTACATTACAGATGGGATCATAAACGTGAAGACTGTTAATTTTCTTCTACCACTGAAACAGACACTGAGCGATTCATATATTTGATAATACCAGATTGCAAAACAGTGTCTTTTAACAAATTTGTAAAATCAGCTAATCAAAATATGGAATGTACTCAATGCAATCTGAAATGTTTTCAACATTATTTATAGAAGGATTTGGACAAAATGTTATTTTAATGTTACAACGTAGTAGAGCAGATGGAACAAAATTGGAAACCAAAATTATAAATTTGTGGCAAGTCAACTGTCAATTTCAGGAAGAACTATTAAAACATTGGCTATTATTTTCCATGATGGACCTTCTATAACATCTTGACACTATCCTGTGTATTTAAAGTACAATAACGGATGGAATTATTGCAATGATGTCAATTTGCAATTCAAATGTCAGTTGTCTAATGATTTACCGAATTCATATCTGATATTTTTGGTGCCTAAGTTTTGAAAACATCATTCGGCCTATTCAAAAGATGTGAACAATAATTAAGTTTATTTTGGATATTTTCAATTGAAATGATTTTGGAAACATCATTTGGCCTATTGGGAAGATGTCAACAATTAGTGTTTAAATTATCGTTTCTGTTCTTTGATATTGCATTTGGAAAATTGTGTTCGAAAGAAACAGTTCATATATTTTAATCTTTGTATTATATGCAATGTTAATGAGAGTGTTTATTTTTGAAAATGTAAACACATTGTTGAGTTTGTTGTACATATTTTGAACACAGATTTGTTTTTTTTAACTATCTTATTGATTGTATTTTGTTTTCAGCTGTCACCTGATGATCAACAATGAAATCACTGTGTATGGTGAAATTCAATAGAATCTGAAAACAGCAAAAAAGGCAACCTGAATATCTTATGTAATTCAAAAATTATGTTGTGTTCTTAATCATATATATTATATGCAACAACAGGTTTTTTTCTTCTCCTTTACAGAAACTAATTCTAATGTTTGAAAATATTTAAAATGTTGATTATAAAAAAAACTGAAAAAATTGTTTCAATGAGTTTCGTATCTACTTCAATAAAGAAGGTAAGATAAAGTAATGTAATAAGCATAATGTTAACAAAATAATGTTATGAATTAATATTTAGAGTCACTTTTATTGCAGTCATTCATTTTTTTAAACTGAATTATCTCACTCGTCAAATTACTTTACGTGAACCTATGCTCTTCTTCAATCTCTGAAATATAACCTCTGTAGTTACAAAATCGCGTATGCATTATCAATATACAGGTCTGTTCACTGAGGTAGTACCTGTACAGCTCTGTAATCACCCAAGGAATACCTGTGCACTTACAAAATTACTCAGGCACAACAGATGTACTCCTGCAATCACACAGGCAGTAGTTATCCAGTCATGTAATAACTCAGGCATTACCCATGCACTGCTCCAATCGTCTATCAACTACCCATGCAGTTCTGTAATCATCTATACCCTACTCATTTACTATTTTGATTACCCGGGCACTACCCATGCACTCCTCTAATTTCCCAACCACTAGCCATAAACTTATCCAATCACTCTGCCAATACCCACACACTTATAAAATCACCATGCACTATCTTTGTGGTGCTCTAATGATCCAGGCAGTACCCATGTAGTCATGCAATCACCCAGGCACTAACCATGTATTCAAGCAATCATCCAGACATTACCTATAACGTCATGTAATTACCCAAGCATTCAGCATGCACTTGAAAAATCAACCAGGCAGTACCAATGCAGTTAGAAAATCATGAAGGCACTACACATGTACTCCTGCTAGCACCCAGGCACTACTCATGCACTTATGCAATAACCCAAGCACTAACCATGCACTGCTCCAATCACATGTGCACTACCCAGGCAGTCCTCTAATCACCTATACACTACTCCTTCACTTCTTCAATAATGAAGGCACTTCTATGCACTCCAGCAATCACCATGTCACTACCCATGCACTCCTCCAATCACCCAGCCAGGATCATGTACTTATCCAATTACTCTTCCAATACCCAAGCACTTATGAAATCATGATGCAGTATCCCTGCACTCCTCCAAGCATCCAGGGAGTACCCATGTACTCATGCAATGACCAAGACACTAACCATGTATTCAAACAATCATGATGACATTACCTATAAACTCATGCAATTACCCAAGCATTAAGCATACACTTGTAAAATCAATCAAGCAACAACCATGCACTTAGAAAATAATGCAGGCCCTACACATGTACTCCTGCTATCACCCAGGCACTACTAATGAACTTATGCGATAACTCAAGCACTACACATGCACTGCTCCAATCACCTGTGCACTACCTCATGCAGTCCTCTAATGACCTAGACACTACTCATTCACTCGATCAATAACCCAGGCACTACCCATGCACTCCAGAAATCACCCTGTCACTACTCATCCACTCCTCCAATAACCCAGCCAGTACCATGTACTTATCCAATTACTCCGCCAATACCCAAGTGTTAATTATGTTGGACCTAGATTACCCAAGTCTACATATGGTAGCTTGGCACAGTAGTGGCTACAGCTAACTCAAGGCGTTGGTTAAGTAGTTACAAGTCTCACTCACAGTAACTCAGTGTTGAACCACTAAAATAAAGACACAACACCACTGTTTGGAAAAATACCGTTACCTTTTATAAAAATAATATGTCTCTTTAGATTCAAATCATACAGGATACAACATCAATTTCTTTCAGGAATAAACATTACACTTTTGCTTTGAGAAATTACTTTTCACTCTTCCTGCTGTGGAAAAAGGGCAATAAAACACATTCACTTGGCAAGAGTTCAGTAATGAGGAAGTGAGACTCTTTTGAAATTACAAGAAACCTGTTAGATTTACACTATGCAGGGTTACACACTTACATCACCTAACTGGCATGTACATTTCCTAACAGTTTCAGAGTGCTCTTCAGGGTTATTGGCCTGCTTCAGTAGTAATTTTCAAGACCCTAGTATCACTACCCTGTAACCAATTCTATAATTACTCTGGTGTATCAAGCTAACTCCCAGCTTTGATCAACCCTGGTTTCTACCATGAACTATTATTTCTTCTATTCACAACTTCGGATTTTCACTAGCAGTTCCCAGCTATCAGACTCTTTAGTGGCCCCTCTTCCCTGCTCCTTACTTTAGCGTGGGGACGATGATGTCCCAGTCCCCACGCGTCACTGTTGCCACAGGGCGCCTGCCGGCGTCTTTGCCTCTTTCTGTCTCGGCTCCGCCGAACCGGCGCTTTGCTGGGGGGTCTGGCGGTGAATCAATTGGGGTCCCCAACTCTCCCCTCCCTGCTCGTGTCTGCTTCACACTTTGACACTCGAGCGGGGAAGGCAAAACGGAGCAACACGCCTGGGCCTTCTCTTCCCTCGCTCGCGCTGGCTCCCTCAGCTAGCGCTCGAGCGTGGGGGGGATCGAGGTAACTGACACGGCGCTCCGGGAATCCTTCCGGCGCCTCTTCAGTCACTCCGACCGTCGCGCTGAACCTCCGGTCATGCGCGGAAGCGCTCCTCGACGACTCCGCCTCCGCTCCCGCCTCCTCAGCGACGCGCACTGCTCTGGGCCTGCTCACCTTATTGCCCCTCCTTCCGGGGACATCCACAGCTCACGGGGCATGCGCGAGCCCGACGCTGGAAGCGTCTCTTCAGGGGCCGACTCACTTCGCCTCACAGAGACCGATTAAGGCAGCGCGGGTGCGAGGGACCAGTGTTCCCGCTTGGCGCCGCGCTGTCACCACTCTTTTGGCCACTGATCCTCCCCTCACTTGGCTCCAAGGAAAAACGCTGCACAGAGCGGGACGCTCTATCTTCAGGGTCCCAACAGGCTCCGCTGCCGCCTGCCTCCTCCACCAAGCCTCAGGAGCACTACAGAGTCCACACCTGACTGGAATCCACTCCCTACTCAGCGCTGGTAGGTGGAAGTCTTATCCAGGAAAGTTAGGTCTCCTAGCAGAGCGTTCCACTAGGGATCGATGGGGGCAAGTCTTAGAAGAGTCTTTCTTCTCAAATAGCTCGATTTCTTTATCAGTAGTTGTTGTCTGGAGAGAGGGATCGGTCAAGGGCTGAAGGGGGAACAATCCTCTGAAGTAACTGTCAGCCTCAGAGACAAACTAGCTGCTCTCAGTGTGTCCACCTCCTCTCACCACTGCCTCACTCCTCTACTCTGGGGTCAGCACAAAATGGCTGCTGGTCACTGGCCTTATATAGGGTGGCCTGAGACCTGCAGAAGTCTCTAGTCAATTCTAGAAAGTTCCCTAATGTTATCCTATGAACCTGTCCTCCAGTAGTGTCCGTTATGGCAGTTGGTGGACACCATCTTAGGTTTCTGGAGATCCCTAGATTTTCAAGGGGGCTGACTAGGCCTCACAGGTTATGAGGGAAAAATGGCGTCATCGCCAAGGAACACCTAGCCCCCTGACAGCATTAAAAAATCCCTGATGGACATATGTAAAAATAAAAATAGAAACTCTGGGAGGCTAAGGGGGACAAAAATAAATCATGATGGTTAGAGTCTTCCCAGAAGCAGACAGGTCTAACACGCGTCCCCCCCAGCTGAAAGTGGGGAGAACTACCCAACCCCTTGGGAGTCCTCATCACTAAGGCGGAAATACCTGGATAGACCGTCTGCGTTGGCATGGTCCGCCCCAGGTCGGTGTTCCACCCTAAAGTCCATTCCCTGTAGGGAGATGGACCACCTTAGTAACTTGGGATTCTCCCCCTTCATTTGCATCAGCCAACGAAGGGGGCGATGGTCAGTCTGAACTAGGAAGTGCGAACCAAACCGGTATGGTCGCAGCTTCTTCAGAGCCCAAACCACCGCAAAGGCTTCTCTCTCAATTGTACTCCACCTCCTTTCCCTGGGGAGTAGTCTCCTGGACAGGAAGACCACGGGTTGATCCAAGCCCTCATCATTTAGCTGCGATAACACTGCCCCAATGCCATGTTCTGACGCATCTGTTTGGACAATGAATTCTCTAGCAAAATCAGGGGCCTTGAGAATGGGAGCGGAACACAATGCTTGTTTCAAGGTCATGAAGGCTCGCTGGCAAGCCTCCGTCCAGACTACCCGTCGGGGTTGCTTCTTGGAAGTAAGTTCAGTGAGGGGTGCCACAATAGTGCCATACCCCTTCACGAAGCGACGGTAGTATCCAGTGAGGCCCAGGAAGGCTCGGACCTCTGTTTGAGTCTTGGGGGGCTCCCAGGCGATGATGGTCTCAATCTTTGCCTGGAGGGGCTGCACCGTCCCTCTGCCCACCAAGTGACCTAGGTACACCACCGACCCCTGTCCGATCTGACACTTGCTGGCCTTGATGGTCAAGCCAGCCTGTTGCAGGGCATGAAGAACAGCTTGCAGGTGCTGCAAATGGTCCTCCCAGCTGCTACTGAAGACAGCAATGTCGTCCAGGTATGCAGCAGAAAAAGCTTCCATTCCCGAAAGGACCCTGTTCACCAGCCGCTGAAAAGTGGCAGGGGCATTCTTAAGCCCAAAGGGCATCACACGAAATTGGTAGTGTCCCTGAGGTGTAGAGAAGGCTGACCTTTCCTTCGCCTCCTCAGTAAGGGAAATCTGCCAGTACCCTGAAGTTAGGTCAAAGGTACTTAAGTATTGAGCAGCTCCCAGCCGGTCAATAAGCTCATCCGCCCGTGGGATAGGATGTGCATCAGTTTTGGTCACTGAGTTCAAGCCTCGGTAGTCCACACAGAATCTCAATTCAGGTGTGGTGCCTGGTGGGGCAGCTTTTGGTACCAAAACCACCGGGCTAGACCAAGGGCTACCAGAAGGTTCAATCACCCCTAGCTCCAGCATCTTGGCGACTTCACTTTTGATGTTGGCCTTCACCTTGTCCGACAGCCGGTAGATTTTAGATTTCACAGGTGGGCTGTCTCCTGTGTCCACGTCATGGGTACACAGGTGGGTCCTACCTGGGACAAGGGAGAACAGGGGAGAAAATTGCTCCAGGATCTGGCGGCAATCACTTTGCTGTTCAGAAGTCAGGGATGGCGAGAAAATCACTCCCTCCACCGACCCATCTTTTTCTTTGTACGAGAGAAGATCAGGGAGAGGTTCACTTTCTTCTTCCTCTGCTCCATCGGTTACCAGCATTAAGACAACCTCGGGCCTCTCATGATGTGGCTTGAGACGATTGGAATGCAGCACCCTGAGGGGCTGCCTCGGGGTCTTAAGATCCACCAAATAGGTGGACTTCCCCTTTTTCTCCAAAACCTCAAAGGGGCCTGTCCAACGGTCCTGGAGGGCATTTAGCTCTCCAGGTTCCATTACCCACACTTTCTGTCCAGGCTCCAGTTCCACTGGGTGAGCGTTGTGGTCATACCACTCTTTCATAACTGCTTGGCTGGCCTCCAAGTTGTCTGAAGCCTGCTTCCACAACTTAGCCATTTGGCTCCGGAAGGCCAGCATGTAGCTCACCACGTCCTGGGGAAGCTTCCTGGGAGTCTGTTCCCATCCGTCTTTCACCAGGCTGAGAGGTCCCCTTACAGGGTGCCCGTACAAAAGTTCGAAGGGGCTGAAGCCCACTCCCTTCTGTGGCACTTCCCTGTAGGAAAACAAGAGACAGGGTAGGAGGATGTCCCATTTCCTCCGTAGGCTCTCAGGTAGACTCCGTATCATACCTTTCAAGGTTTTATTAAACCTTTCCACAAGACCATTGGTTTGTGGGTGATAGGGAGTGGTAAACCGATAGGTAACGCCGCACTCCTTCCACATAGCCCGCATGTATGCTGAAAGGAAGTTAGTCCCCCTGTCGGAAACGACCTCCTTGGGGAAACCCACTCTGGTGAAGATCCCCATCAGGGCCCTTGCCACTGCAGGTGCAGTGATGGTCCTCAGAGGTATTGCCTCTGGGTACCGTGTGGCATGATCCACCAAAACCAGTATGAACCGGTGTCCAGCTGAAGTTGGTGGATCCAATGGCCCTACAATGTCGATGCCCACCCTCTCAAAGGGGGTGCTAACGACAGGTAGTGGTTCCAGGGGAGCTTTTAGCTTCACCCCAGTTTTCCCACTGGCTTGGCAAGACACACACGTCCGACAATATGTATCCGACGCCACTTTCATTCGAGGCCAGTAGAAGTGGGGGACAAGCCGGGCAAAGGTCTTGTCCTGTCCTAGATGTCCTGCCAATGGTATCTCATGAGCCAGTTCCAGTAGAAAGGCTCTAAAGCATTGAGGGATCACCAAGGCTCTGGCTGAACCGTGGCCAGGTGCCTTGGGCTCACTGTAGAGGAGTCCATCCTCCCAGTAAATCCGGTAGCTCCCTTCAATGTTTCCCGCTGCCTGGGCGTTGGCCTGTTGCCGCAGCCCCTCGAGAGTAGGACACTCTTTCTGAGCTTTGCAGAACTCTTCCCGGGAAGGACCTCCCTCCACATGCCATTCAGTTGGGATGGGTAGGTTTTCCAGGGAAGCAACATTCTCCCCGGTGGACTCCAGATCCACCTCCGCAGGTGGTCCAGCTGTCTCACGAGGTGGAGATGTCGAGGCAGGGTCCTCCGGCCTCCTGTCCTTCTCCTCTCTGGCAGCCGGCTGGGCCATTGTTCCAGGCTCCAGCGTCAGTGAACTCCCCCTTCGGGCAGTCGCGGACCTTGTGCTGACACAAGTCCAGTCAGGGGGTCCCAGCATCTCAGAGTGAGTCTGGTACTCCACCCTCCTCCAAGCATTGTGCTCCATATCATTCCCTAACAGGCAGTCAACAGGCACGGCAGGGCTTACGGCAACTCGAAGTGGACCTGCAACCCCTCCCCACTCAAAGGGAACCTCAGCCACAGGGTAGTGGCCCAATCTGCCGTCAGCCATTACGGCGGGATGGAGTACATCTGGGATGACCTGCTCTGGAGACACCAGCTGACTCCTTACCATAGTCATGCTGGCTCCTGTGTCTCTCAGAGCCTCCCCTCTACGGCCATTGATGGTGACCCACTGCTCATACTTAGTAGTATTAGAGGGCAGCTGGGTCTTGGGAACCATCTCCTTATCTCCCAGGGACACTAAGGTGACACCCGCCCGCTCCCCTCCATTAACCAAAGGCATCTCCTCCCCGAGCACTACACTAGTGATTCCCGGGGCTTTTCCTCCAGTGGGAGGGGGTGGTCTTTTTGGGCATCTCACATCTCCTTTATAGTGTCCCACACCACCACACTCAAAACAATGAACAACCCTTGGCTGCTGGCTTTGGCCAGGGGTAGGGTTGCGAGGGGGGTTACTCTTGGGGATGAATCCTCTGCCCCTTCCTTGCGAAGTATTTTGTGGCCCTTTTGAGAACTCCCTCTTAGTTTCCCCTCCCTCTTTCCTCTGGGGGGCGCCCTGTCCTTGCTTCTGGGAATTCCCTCCAGTCCCCTTAGTCGACACCCGGGTACTAACCCAGATGTCCGCCTCCTCAGCAAGCTTCCTGGGGCTGGTCAGCTTGCTGTCCACCAGATGCTGTCTTAGTTCGGGAAGACACTTCTCGAGTAGGTGTTCCTTGAGTATGAGGTCATATAGTCCCTCATAGTCTCCTACTTCGCTGCCTCTTACCCAACCCTCCAGGGCCTTCCTGGAGTAGTCCAAGAAATCTACCCAGTTTTGCGTGCCCAGCTTGTAGCTGCCCCGGAACTTTTGCCTATATTTCTCAGGGGTCAACCCAAACTTCTTGAGCAGCGCTGATTTCATAGCCGGATAGTAGGTCTGTTCACTCTGGTCAAGAGCCAACAAAGTATCCCTGCCAGTGGGGGGCATGTATTTGTAAAACCCACCTCCCCAGTGGACTTCCAGAATCCCATGGGCCCTTAGCGAGACCTCGTAGGCGGCTAGCCACTTAGCAATGTCGTCACTGGGTACATAACAAGCCATAATATCTTTTGGTAGGTACGGTCTAGGTTCCCTGGTGTTGGTCTGGATATCGCTGCCACCATTCTCTGATTTGGGGGATCCTCGGTTTAGGGCTTGTAAATCCATCTCTTTGATGGTTCGCTCATGCGCCAACCTCCTATCCTCCCTTTCCATGTCCATCCTGGCTAGTTCTATTTTCAACCTCCTCTCCTCCCTCCTATCTTCCAGCTCGGCTTCGGTTAAGCCCCTGTCTGAAACGCTGCTGCTTGCCCTTGAAGGTATCCTGGGACCTGTCAGAAGATTCCCTCTCCCCATTTGGTTCAGCAATGCAGCCTCAGTAACAGTGTCCCCATCACCCACTTCCGTTTCTGGTTCCTCCCTTAGACGAGCTTCTAACCATGCCCTTATGCTTGTCAGCAACTCTCCTTTCTTGGCACCTTTATTAAAAAATACCCCGTTCTGCTGACACCAATCCCTGAGTTGGGCCACAGTATTGGCTTCCAGCTCTTTAAGATTCACCTCCAGCTTTGCCATGGTATAAAATTACTCACAGGAGAAAACCACGAAGTGACCTGAGGTTAACCTCCACCCACCACCAGAAGTAAATTTAGAAAAATCAAAAATGTAAATTAGGAGGGCCGCAGGGAGAAAACTCCAGGTGAGGTCTTGTGGTTGGCACTGCGTTACTAATAAGTGAGTGTAAGTACAAATCCGTGATCCCACCGCTGAAACACCAATTATGTTGGACCTAGATTACCCAAGTCTACATATGGTAGCTTGGCACAGTAGTGGCTACAGCTAACTCAAGGCGTTGGTTAAGTAGTTACAAGTCTCACTCACAGTAACTCAGTGTTGAACCACTAAAATAAAGACACAACACCACTGTTTGGAAAAATACCGTTACCTTTTATAAAAATAATATGTCTCTTTAGATTCAAATCATACAGGATACAACATCAATTTCTTTCAGGAATAAACATTACACTTTTGCTTTGAGAAATTACTTTTCACTCTTCCTGCTGTGGAAAAAGGGCAATAAAACACATTCACTTGGCAAGAGTTCAGTAATGAGGAAGTGACACTCTTTTGAAATTACAAGAAACCTGTTAGATTTACACTATGCAGGGTTACACACTTACATCACCTAACTGGCATGTACATTTCCTAACAGTTTCAGAGTGCTCTTCAGGGTTATTGGCCTGCTTCAGTAGTAATTTTCAAGACCCTAGTATCACTACCCTGTAACCAATTCTATAATTACTCTGGTGTATCAAGCTAACTCCCAGCTTTGATCAACCCTGGTTTCTACCATGAACTATTATTTCTTCTATTCACAACTTCGGATTTTCACTAGCAGTTCCCAGCTATCAGACTCTTTAGTGGCCCCTCTTCCCTGCTCCTTACTTTAGCGTGGGGACGATGATGTCCCAGTCCCCACGCGTCACTGTTGCCACAGGGCGCCTGCCGGCGTCTTTGCCTCTTTCTGTCTCGGCTCCGCCGAACCGGCGCTTTGCTGGGGGGTCTGGCGGTGAATCGATTGGGGTCCCCAACTCTCCCCTCCCTGCTCGTGTCTGCTTCACACTTTGACACTCGAGCGGGGAAGGCAAAACGGAGCAACACGCCTGGGCCTTCTCTTCCCTCGCTCGCGCTGGCTCCCTCAGCTAGCGCTCGAGCGTGGGGGGGATCGAGGTAACTGACACGGCGCTCCGGGAATCCTTCCGGCGCCTCTTCAGTCACTCCGACCGTCGCGCTGAACCTCCGGTCATGCGCGGAAGCGCTCCTCGACGACTCCGCCTCCGCTCCCGCCTCCTCAGCGACGCGCACTGCTCTGGGCCTGCTCACCTTATTGCCCCTCCTTCCGGGGACATCCACAGCTCACGGGGCATGCGCGAGCCCGACGCTGGAAGCGTCTCTTCAGGGGCCGACTCACTTCGCCTCACAGAGACCGATTAAGGCAGCGCGGGTGCGAGGGACCAGTGTTCCCGCTTGGCGCCGCGCTGTCACCACTCTTTTGGCCACTGATCCTCCCCTCACTTGGCTCCAAGGAAAAACGCTGCACAGAGCGGGACGCTCTATCTTCAGGGTCCCAACAGGCTCCGCTGCCGCCTGCCTCCTCCACCAAGCCTCAGGAGCACTACAGAGTCCACACCTGACTGGAATCCACTCCCTACTCAGCGCTGGTAGTTGGAAGTCTTATCCAGGAAAGTTAGGTCTCCTAGCAGAGCGTTCCACTAGGGATCGATGGGGGCAAGTCTTAGAAGAGTCTTTCTTCTCAAATAGCTCGATTTCTTTATCAGTAGTTGTTGTCTGGAGAGAGGGATCGGTCAAGGGCTGAAGGGGGAACAATCCTCTGAAGTAACTGTCAGCCTCAGAGACAAACTAGCTGCTCTCAGTGTGTCCACCTCCTCTCACCACTGCCTCACTCCTCTACTCTGGGGTCAGCACAAAATGGCTGCTGGTCACTGGCCTTATATAGGGTGGCCTGAGACCTGCAGAAGTCTCTAGTCAATTCTAGAAAGTTCCCTAATGTTATCCTATGAACCTGTCCTCCAGTAGTGTCCGTTATGGCAGTTGGTGGACACCATCTTAGGTTTCTGGAGATCCCTAGATTTTCAAGGGGGCTGACTAGGCCTCACAGGTTATGAGGGAAAAATGGCGTCATCGCCAAGGAACACCTAGCCCCCTGACAGCATTAAAAAATCCCTGATGGACATATGTAAAAATAAAAATAGAAACTCTGGGAGGCTAAGGGGGACAAAAATAAATCATGATGGTTAGAGTCTTCCCAGAAGCAGACAGGTCTAACACCAAGCACTTATGAAATCACCATGCAGTATCCCTCCACTCCTCCAATCATCCAGGCAGTACTCATAAACTCATGCAATGACCCAGACACTAACCATGTATTCAAGCAATTATCTAGACATTACCTATAAAATTATGCTATTACACAGATATTAGGCATGCACCCATGCACTTAGAAAATCATGCAGGCACTACACATGTGCTCCTGCTATCACCCTGGCACTACTAATGCACTTATGCAATAACTCAAGCACTACACATGCACTTCTCCAATCACCCGTGCACTACCTTTATGCAGTCCTCTAAAGACCTAGTCACGACTCATTCACTTCTTAAATTAACCAGGCACTACCCATGCACTCATCCAAGCACCCAACCAATAGCCATGCAATTATCCAACCACTTACTACAATTCATAGAACACTTACACATTGTTTCTTTTTTAAACCAAATAGTTAGTTCTGAAAATAACTATTTTTTTTCTTTTACATTTTGTGTGTGTTTTTTTCTTTACAACCTAGAGTAAACAGCCCCAGGCCCACCAGGCGGACACCAAGCCAGGCAGGAACCAACCAGATCCCATGAAACCGCAGAGAGCAGAAAAGGGCAGGGATACAATGCACGGCCATAGGCAGAGCCGACTCCCCCACCCCGAGAAACCAACTGCACGAGACAGGACCACAGAAGACGCCTAACCAGGCACCAACCAGGCCTTACCCTGCCAAACAACAGAGGGCAGAGGAGAACAGACGGCAACAGAAACCCACAGCCCCAAGAACGCCAAGGCAGGCACACATCCGGGCCACCAACCAGGCCCTACCTACAAAAAGAGTGGAGAACAGACACGACCAGGGCCTTACAGGGCAGCACGGCCGCAGGTAGGGAGGGCCAAAGAAGAATATCACCACACAACGGCACAACTGCATGGGAACAAACACCACAGCATGTGGCAACCCCAGGCAGACACCCAACCAGGGATGAACCAGGCCCAGCAGAACACCAGAAACCAGGCAAGAATAGGGGCGCACATGGTAGCAAAGACGCAGCCCAAAAACCAGGCAAAGGAGGGGCCAGGGACCCCAAGAACACACAAACTGCTGCAAGCACTGGTGCCCAGACCCCAAAGGGGAGCAAAAACGTGGAGCACCAAAGGACACCACTCAACCATACCAAAAAACACACCCCACGCTACACGCCACTCTCGCAGGATCCCACCAGAGAGCAACAGCCCCAGGCAGACAACACACTCAACAAAAGTGCCAGGCAACAGGGTGGCAAGGACTTAAACCTACAGCACCTGGCATACCCAGGCAGGCATCCAGCCCGGGAACAACCAGGCCAGAGTAAGCGAAGATCTGAGAACAGAGGACAGCCAAGCCCAAAGATGGGCCATGAAAGGAAGAGGCACCAGGGCAAAACACTACAAGTATGGGTAGTGCCTGGAGCCTAACAGTAGTTAAAAAGAGATGAACTGCTACGTGGTACTCACCCAGGGGGGTATGGGCTGGCAGACTCTGATCAAGCCCCACCACCCCCTCATCCAGCCCAAGGTTGACCATCAACAACCACGCCAGGGTAGCCGGAAGCAAACAAACAGGCTGACAAGCACTCCATGGGTACCAACATACAGCCCTGAGAAACCGACTAGTGACTGGGGAGCATCTCCCAACTGGCCAGGCCACAGAAAAATGTGCCCTCCAACCCAGAAACAACCGGTAGGCTGGCACACCTGTGCAAAGGGCCAGCCGGCGTGCACCGGAAAGAGCCGGCAAGAAACAACCAAGCCAGGCAGAACAGCACACACCCCGTCCAGAAAAGCCAGGCAGTCGGACAGGGACTGAAGAAGCATGCCACTTAAGCCCAGCAGGAGCAGCACCAGCACCACGTCCCATTACTGTCGACAGACAGAAAAAATAAAACAGGCGGAATGCTGGGTAAGTACTGCTTATGTACTCCCAGTGGGAGGGATCGGGGTTAGGGTCCCAGTATTCCTCTGGTCTTTTTTCTGTTGAGAGATGATTATCTCCACATTCAATCAATCAATCAATCAATAAATCATTTGTAAAGCGCACTACATTCCCACAAGGTTCTCAAGGCGCGGGGGGGTGCTACTGATCGAACAGCAGGTCTTCAGTATCCTCCTGAAGGTCAGCAGGTCTTGGGACTGTCGTAGGCTGAGTGGGTGGGTGTTCGATGTCTTGGCGGCGAGATGGGAGAAGGATCTCCCACTGGTGGTTGTTCTTCGGATGCACGGGATGGTGTCGAGTGAGAGGTCAGCGGAGCGTAGATGGTGGTTTGGGATGTAGAAGGAGAGCCGTCTGTTGAGGTAGACGGGCCGGTCTTGTGGAGTGCCTTGTGTGTGTGGGTGAGAAGCTTGAAGGATATCCTCTTGTTGACGGGGAGCCAGTGCAGGTTTCTCAGGTGGGGGTGATTTGGCCGTGGCGTGGTACATCGAGGATCAGTCATGCTGAGGCGGTTTGGATGCGTTGTAGTCGTTTGATGAGCTTGGTCGGGGCTCCCGCCTAGAGGGCGTTCCCGTAGTTGAGTCTGCTGCTGACGAGGGCCTGGGTGACTGTCTTTCTTGTATCTGTCGGGATCCATCTGTAGATCTTGCGGAGCATGCGGAGGGTGTTGAAGCAGTACAAAAGGGGGTGGTGATGGACGAAGCATCTGAATCAATCAAACACTCACACCCAGTCAAAAGATCTGGGTTTAATCCATCACCGTTCTTTAGCCCACTCTGCCACCCCAGTTCAGACATGGCTATATGCAAATCAGTCTGACCCTGTGCCTCATGGTAACAGTCCAGCCCGAACTGCCAAGCCATGTCTTCCCTGGACTGGAAACAAGCTTCCGAGGACCGGTTTCTGGCATTCCAGCCGTCTTCAGCCCGGCTTGCTTGAATCCAGTGGCAAAGTGAGCAAGGGACTCACGTCTGATCATACCCTGCCACACTTATGGCAGGGTGATGAAGCAGGAGGAGGAGACGGCGTTGACTTGCTTGGTCATTGAGAGCATTGAGTTGAGGATGATTCCCAGGTTGGGTGCATGGTCGGTGGGTGTCGGGGCTGCCCCCAGTGCCGTCGTCCACCAGGAGTCATCCCAGGCTGAAGGATTGGAGCCGAGGATGAGTTCTGCTTCAGACAACTGGTCTTCATCCAGTTGGCGATGGCCTTCATTCCTTCGTGGGGGTTGGCTTTGGTGGTGATGGGGTCCTTGGTGAGGGAGAGGATCAGCTGAGTGTCGTCAGTGTAGGAGATTATGTTGAGGTCGTGCTGTCGGGATACGTGTGCCAGCGGGGCCATGTAAATGTTGAACAGTGTCGGGCTGAGGGAGGATCCCTGGGGTACGCCGCAGATGATCTTGGAGGCTTTAGAACAGAATGAGTGGAGGCAGACGCTCTGGGTTCTGCCAGAGAGGAAGGAGGTGGTCCAATCCAGAGCTGTGTCTTGGATCCCTGTGGCGTGGAGGCGTGCGCGTAGCGTGTGGTGGCAGACGGTGTTGAAGGTGGCAGAGAGGTCTAGGAGTATGAGTGCTGCGGTCTCACCATTGTCCAACAGGATCCTGATGTCATCGGTGGCGGCGATGAGGGCAGTCTTGGTGCTGTGGTTGCTGCAGAACCCCGACTGGGAAGGGTCCAAGATTCTGTTTTCTTCAAGGCATCGGGTTAGCTGTTGTTGTATGGCGTTTTAGCATCCGAGCGAACTTTACCGATTCATGCCCTTATATAGCTATAATTCACATTGCCCTTATATAGCATTGAAATCATACCCATATTTAGACATAACCCATCCAGTTCAGAAACAGGCATGGCTACTTCCAAAAAGCCACAACGATTTCCTGGAAAACTTGGCTTCAGCAGTCAGGGACATCCCCTTACTTGAATATTGATTTGTCCTAGAAATCATGGAGGTTTCAAAGAACTACCATACCCTTGGGGTTCTTTGATGATGTTATTATGTCCGATTTTATGTCAAACTAGGCACCTTCAAGGTATAAATATGCCTACTGTGGTAAATAAATAAATAATACCCTATTTTTGAATGAATAAATGAATAACAGATAGCTCAATAAATAAGAGTCAAGATTCGAGGTAGTAGGAGTTTTGCAGGTTTAATACAGCATAAGGACAGGAACAGGACGACCTGCACAGGAATAGGAAGGCAGGGCCCAGCAGCTGCTGGGGCTGGATCTGGGATGAGCGCGCTAAGGAATAACTTTTAATAACAGTACATGAGCATATATACATAACGCAAACACATAGCATTACATTGCAATAGGCGTAGCAGTGGGTGGAGCAAAGGGTGTGACGCGTAGTAGTCGCGAAAGATAAGGGTGAAAAGAGGTGTAACAGGGCGTATACATAGACATGTGATGCAAACGTAACAGAATATGTCATGAATGGGGCGGAAACCATGGAGGGGGCTACCTGAGGAGCCGGGACCTCTAACCTGATGGTGCGCGCAAACTAGCAATGACGTGTTACTAGGAGAAGCTGGGGGCTTCGAACTCTGTGCTAGGAGCAGAGACTGAAGTCTGGAGAGTCAGGGCGACATGTACCTAAACAGTATCTAGTATCTGATGTTTAGAGAACATGTTGATATAAACTAGAAGTCAGGAGGGGAAAGGCTAACAGACACTAAGACTGGACCATGCATTATTCTACATGTAGTGCGTGATGAAGAATATTAAATGACCATTAAATGCAGTATTTCTCTTACATGGAGACGTGAAGGCTAGACAATGACGGAAACTATTGATGCGATTCAGTAGCTTTTAGGAATGCAGAGAAGGAGGACTGAACTGATAACTGGAATCATAACATACTCTTGGCAGACTCAGAGGCAGAGCCAGGCTGAGCCGGGCACTGCGAGGCAGGAAGTAAGTGAAGGGTCGAGAACACAGGTGGGGGCTGTATCGCTCCTCAGCGAGGGCTTCAGGAGACAGGAGACAGGAGCTGAATCTGGTGTCCAGGCCCTTTTGAGGCCTAGAAACGGGAACTTTACATACAATAACGTGCACACTGAGAAACGTGGCAACGTAGCTTTTCATAGGCCTGATATTCGTAGTATTCACGAGAACTGGAAACTGGCATACTAGAGGTGGACACAACTATAATTGCGTCTTTAAATCAAACATAGGGAATACATATGCATATTTAATCATGCACATATAACATATGATGGATGACACGTAGGGACACAGAACATGACAAAATTTACTTTTCCACATTCCCTCCTTGTCACTACGTTTCCATCAGGAAACATCAATATTCATGATACCATCTATCATTTCATACAGTATCATTTGCTCGTCTCGAATTATCCTGGAACGGGATTTAGAACGGGGCTTGGGACTAGGAATACAAGAGGTAGCACAAATGCCGCAAATCGCAGGGCCACATTGTATACAGAGGCAGCAGCTGAATATGATCGCTACTGCAATACCTAGAAAGGACAATACTTTCCATCCCCAGGCGGAAATTATATTCCAGAACCAACCGGACCATGTCCAGGTGCCTGGATTTTGGTGTAACAGATGGGCAATTTTATGGAGTCTGGTTATAGCTGAATAAACAGACGGCGCGTTATTTGGAATGAAAATGCAGCAACTAGATCCGATGACTCTACAGGCCCCGCCCCTATCGGCCAATATGACGTCAAGGACGAGACGATTCTGGAGCACGACAATTCTCATAAAGGATTGTTCTTCGGTTAAATTACTTAGAGCAGAAGTAGTCTCAATTACTACTGCTTCGAGTGTTCTGGTTAATCTACGTATCAGTTTACTATTCACAACTGTACCTAAATAAGGAAAGACACCTTTATTGATATCTATATATTGTTCTAGAGTAGTTTCAGTATAATCGACAATCGGGAGGTTTCTCTTGGGTCTTGTATGTACTAGGTGGGAATTCCTATGGTAGTCGGGTGGGGCTAGGAAAACTGGTGGCAGTAGGAAGGCAATGTAACAGGTTCCCTCCCAATCGAGGGGCAGACGAACATATGCAGTTTGACCACAAATAAAATAAGAATGACGTGAAGCTTTGAAAATAGATTTCCCACTGTCACTATACTTGACAATAGTAGTACAATCACTATGTCCTACATGTACGGAACCATTATTTCGGACACATAATTCGCCTTTGACTGGCAGTACTGAAATAGCAGGTAAGTCTGGAGTAGTATCAGACTGAACATTCAGGACCATGAAATTCGAAGAATAATTACCTAAATTATACACTTCATTTTCTAGATCTAACCCGGTTCTGTGGAGGAGACCTTGCTTGTCTGGAAAACATGTACTGTTAAGAAAAGACATATCTGTTGGGGATGACGTTAACGTGGACCATGCTCCACACGAACCATTATGTGAAAACGGATAAGGAAAAAGTGGCAGAACTCCCTTCGGTGTATGGAAAGGGGGGAGTCGACCACACACCCAACAATTAGTGGCATTGCTGGTCTGGTGTGAATAATGTAACATGCGGATGAAAGAATTATTTCGCATAGCGAGGCGGTAAGAGAGTTCCTGAGGAGGTAGATCACTAAACGTATGCTCTACTGTAGCATTAGCAGACTTATTTACATGAAGAACTGGGAAATACAGGAAAAATGCGTAACTGGTGCAGGAAATCATAATGCTGAGAAATAATATGAAACATAGAAAAACGATACATCGAATTGAGTTTTGACTAACTCTCTCACTATGGGGGTCTATTTTATACATGTCAGAAACAGTCTAACCGTTTCACCTAGGGGAGGACTTAGACAATCAAACTGGCTGACTTATTTTACTAGACCGGAGTTTCAACTTATACTCCTGTTGCGGAGTTTTCTCTAACAGGGGAGGGTTTGTAGCAATGTCTTTTGCGGGACAGTCCTTGAGAACAATATTTTGGCAATCCTTCAAATCCTGGGAAATGTTCTTTGAGACGGGTTTCAGTCCATAAAACTTCTTTACGTGCGAAAGGTGCACCCAGCCTTTGCGACCCTCCAACTTCACGGCTGTACGGGTGGCGAGGAGGACCTGTCGGGGCTCCTTCCAGCGTGGCTCCAACGGACTTGAGCGGTCAAAATTGCGGACAAGAACCATGGATCCTGGAACGATTTCATGCGGTGCCACCTCGGTATTGTCTGGAAATGCGGCGGCAACCTGTGAACGACAAGAGTTGAGGGCAGAGATCAAGGAAGCTAGGTAATCTGTCAGCATATTACTTGAAACATCGGTAATACTTCGGGGTCTAGGAGTACCCCACATGTTAGGGGGGCGGCCGAATACGACCTCATACGGGGACAGACCTGATCTGGAATGTGCGACCATGCGCATATAGAACAAAGCGACTGGCAGAGCTACTAGCCAGTCTACACCTTTCTCTTTACATACTTTGGCGATGCGAATTTTCAGAGTCTGGTTATGTCTCTCTACGAGACCGGCTGCTTCAGGATGGCGCACACAATGAAACTTCCACTGGTACCCTAACAGAAGGGACACATGCTTCATTAACTCAGATGAGAATGGCTGGCCGTTGTCTGAATACACGACTCTAGGGAGTCCATAACGGGGGAAAAACTCACGAACCAGCTGCTTGGCAGTGGTCGCGGCGGTGTAATCTGGGACTGGATATGCTTCTGTCCACCTGGACAAAGCGCATACAACTACAAGGACATACTTGAAACCTCGACATCGCTCCATCTGAATATAATCCATCTGGAGGACTTCAAAAGGGTGGTCAGGGGGCTGGAATCCACCTTGTTCCACCGGGACACTTTTACCTGGATTAAACTGACAACATATCATACAGGTACGGACTTTCTGCTTGGCTGCAGCTCGTAAATGCTTGTTGAACCAAATGTTCTGGATACTGTCTAACATAGCTTTTTCTCCTAAATGTGCTGGACTATGTGCAGTATTAATAATGACTTGAACCATAGAGTCGGGGAGAAACCATGTGGCTCTACCCTTCGTTAACCATCCTTGATCTGTCTGGACCCCTCCTTGTTCGGACCATTTCTTGATTTCTTCAGGAGTAGCATGTAACTGGATATCTATGACATCTTGTGTAGGGTCCTTAACTGTCATGCATGTAGTCGGATCTGGAGTGTGTGTCTGTGTCGGATTAACTGGAATGTCTGGAGTCTGTGCTGTAAGCTTGGCTGTGCGATCTGCTAGATCGTTACCTTGAGAAATAATGTCAGTAACTTTCGTATGTGCTTTGCACTTCATGATAGCGATAGATGTCGGTAAATGTATGGCATCTAACAGAGCTTGAATAAGGAGACCATGCTGAATCTTGGTTCCATGAGAAGTCATGAAACCTCTCTCTTGCCAGAGCACTCCAAAGTCGTGTACAACTCCAAATGCGTAGCGTGAATCTGTGTAAATATTAACTTTCAAGTTCTTGGCGTGTATGCAGGCTTGTGCCAGAGCAACTAGCTCTGCTGCTTGAGCAGACAGGGTGTCAATACGGTGTGTCTCAATAACTTTAGTATCAGTAGTCACGGCATACGCGGCGACTAGTTCTCCTGTACTTGTTCTCATACATGAACCATCCACATAAAGTGTCAGGTCGGGGTCTGGTAACGGAATATCTGTCAGATCTTGTCTTGGCTTTGTCGTAATGTTAACTACTTCCACGCAGTCATGTGTGGCAGAATTCGGAGTAACTGATGGTAACAGTGTAGCAGGATTGAGAACGTTGCAGCGTCTGATTTCTATGTGTGGCTGAAACAGTGTCAATTCATAACCTGTTAAACGTGCAATTGTCAAGTGCTGAGTCTGGGTTCGGTTTAAAAGAACTTCCACGGAGTGTGGAACTTGTACTGTCAGGGAGTGTCCTAATACTATGGAATCACTTTGTCTGATAGCTAGGGCTGTGGCTGCAACTGACTTGAGGCACGCAGGCAGAGCCTGGGCTACAGGATCTAATGTGCTCGAAAAATAAGCACATGGCTTGTATTGTCCTGCTTGATCTTGTGTGAGAACAGATAATGCTGTACCTTCGCGTTCAGTGACGAAAAGTGTAAAAGGCTTACTGTAGTTCGGTGTCGCTCGAACTGGAGCTTGGCATAGGGCTTTCTTTAACTCATTGAAACTAAGTGTATGTTCAGATGTCCAAGGGAGTACAGTCGATACGGCTGCCTCCTGTGTCGTTAACTGTATCAGTGGCTTGGCTAGAAATGCATACTGAGGAATCCATTGTCGGCAGTAAGAAGTGAGGCCGATAAAGGCACGTACCTCCTTCTGGGTCTTGGGCTGAGGAAGACTCGCTATTAACTGGATACGGTCTGGTGTCAACTGCCTACCCCTCTTGGACAGTAAGTGTCCTAAGTAGACCACTTGCTGGACACAGAATTGAAGCTTAGAAGGGGACACCTTGTGCCCCATCTCGGCTAGGAAATACAAGACTGTAAGGGATGCTCGCTCGCAAGCACGTTCAGAACGGGCTGTGACCAGTAGATCATCGACATACTGGAGCAGGGCAGTGTCAGTTGGCATGTGAATGTTGTCTAGTTGTCTCTTAAGTGCTTGACTATAAATACTAGGACTTTCTGTGAAACCTTGAGGAGCTCGTGTGAACATATAGCTCCTTCCATTTAAACAAAATCCGAAAAGGAACTGGCTGTCTGGATGAATAGGGACACTGAAAAACGCGTTCTTGAGGTCGATTACAGTAAAGAACATGGCTTCGGAATCAATGGCTGTCAATAGGGAAGAGATATCTGGAACGACAGGGTACTGAGGAATAATACATTTATTAAGTTCTCGTAGGTCAATCACTAATCGATATACTGGGGGTGCATTTGGATCAGTACGTTTCATGACTGGAATGATCGGAGAATTGCATACATTGGAGTCAGTTTCTACAACCACTCCTTGAGCCATGAGCTCGTCAATAATTTTGGATAAGGCTGCTACAGCCTCAGGTGGCAATCTGTACTGTCTGATTCGTGGTAACACCACACCTGGCTTGAGAGTCACACGATGGGGTGTGATTTGCATATAACCAACATCAGTTGGACCTTGCGCCCATAGATGCTGCGGAACATTGGACAATCTGGGATCAAAATCTCGTAATACATAGTGACCCTTAAAATCACGTAGGAACAGACGTATTCCCTCTGGGGAACAGCATATAACTGCACCTAACTCTTTCAGTGTTTTAATGCCTAATAGGTTTTCTGGACATGACTTAGTAAGTAACAAATCAGTAGTACGGGACAATGGACCTACTTCTAGAGTAACTGGCTTTGATATTTCATTTACAATGGGTTTTCCTGAAAATCCAAGGGAAACATTTCTTGAGCCTGAGAGCGGAGCCCCTGGAACTTCGGCATGACTAATGGTGGTCCTACTTGCCCCTGTATCAATCAAAAACTTTCTGTCTTTCCCTAATACTTGACTGTGAACATAGGGACCTTCTTGATCTACAGGTATCTCGATGAGAGGCAAGCCTACCTCCCTCTCTAGGCTGTTTCATGAATATGGCTGATACTCTGGATACTCAGACTGTGCATACTGGTACATCTGCTGTGTAACGTGCTGTGTTGCAGCGATGGGCTGCGGTGCTGTAACTGTCTGTGGTGCATTCTGTGGCTGAGGAATCTGTGAAACTTGTTCTTGTCTAGGCGGACGTGGTCTTTCTTTAGTCTTACCGGTAGCTATGTTGTGTTTCAGAACTGCACACTCGTTTATAAAATGACCTGGCTGTTTACAATAATTGCAGTTCCCTTTAACGGGAGCTGCACGATGACTGGCTTGATTCGGACCCCTCTTCTGACTGTCTTGAGGAACAGATTGTGCAACTAGTACTTTCATTTTCGTGTCTTTCATACGTTTTCTCTCGTGTTCTTGTTCTTCCCTGATCCTATTCTGGTGGTATTGAAGCATCTGCAGCATCTGGGACGGGGTATTAGCTTGCCAGGTACTTTCGACTTTCAAAACTCGATTCTTAATTTGTGGACTTGAATTCTCGACTAATTTAGTAACAAAAAGGTGAGGGTATGACTCACTACTTGTCTTGAGGCCACTGTTGATGCTAAAACATTTCTCAAATCTGGAATAAAAATCACTAATGTCTTCGTCTTGTTTCTGTTTACAGGCTGAGATTGCATCCCAGTCTTCTTTTCTAGTTGTCAATAACCTAGGCAAAACTTGTATTAATAATTCCGGTAATTCTTTACATTTCGCTCCAAGACCGGTACCTGGTACTCGTGCCTTGTCTTCGGCTTCTAGAACTGCCCAATCGGTCTTTTTCTCTCCCACCTCCCATTCTTTTTCCTTGAGCTTTTCATACACCCCTGCGGGCAACAGAACTTTCAACATTTTAATTATATCTGGGTACGTGTATTCTCCCATACGGAGCATGTCTTTTAATTCTCTATGGAACCCTGCTGGATCTTTATCATGACAGGGAATTAATTTCTTCATCTCTAGGAGTTCCATCTTTGTAATCGGAGTGTAAACAAACACTCGTTCTAGTTCGCCACCCGTTCCTCTAACTGGGTGGACTTCTCGTAACGGATTCTGTCTCTCCATGTAAAATGGTTTACTTTCTGGGGGTGAGACATGAACAAAATGCGGATTCAAAAACGTTCGATATTTGTGACGCTGTTCTAGAATGACACTAATTAAATCCGTACCTAGACCTTTCCATCTATACTGGAGTAACTCGTTCAGGATATCATGTAACGGACCTGGATCAGAGTGCTGACCCTCATACAATGTAATGAGGTGCTGGATCATATACATACCCGCCAGTCGTTGCTCGGCTGGGGGCATTTTCAGAAACATTTGTGCCACTATTTCGTCTGGAAAAGTGGTAGAATCAGTAGTCCATTGGACTGCTGATCGGACTAGTTCTTGTTCATGCATGGTACTTAACTCACTGTAACCGATTCGTGATTTCAGAATGTGATCGGTAGCTTGAAACACTTGTTCTAGAGAACCTTGTTCTGGTGCTGGATGATGAAAAATAGACTTGTGTTCTAGGCGTAAATGGCGATCTGGAAATCTAGATTTTCTACATACGCTATTCTGTCGGGATTCTCGTCGTCTAACTCTTCAGGATCAGAGTTACTTTCTTTCTCGCTTACTTGTGCTGCTTTACGCTGTTCGTGTAACTTTATTATTTCTTTACGGATTTTCTTGTACATACTTTCCATAGCACTGATGGTTCTGTGCTTACCCTCGGCTATATTATCACTCCACTTTGTCAGGGTTCTCATTTCGACTTGATCTTTGGTCGGATAATCTTGTTCTCGTATTAGACAATTAATCAGAAACTTTAATAGCATGAGCTGGACTTCAGCTTTTCTTTGAGACATGACTTCGCCAATGCTTTCTGGATCATCCCCTGTACGGATGAAACGATATATTCTGTCTAGATCTTCTTTCATATTCGGTAGGGTGACTAGATACTCGGCCACCCTTCTTACACGTAATGAATATAAAACCATATTATCCTCTCCTGGGACTGGATCATAGCCACATTCATTAAGGGCTTTTCTTATTTCTGCTACAGACTGATGTCTGGGCGTACGCTGTGACGCTTGCATATGTAATTCGGCTGTCGTTAAACGCTTGTGTGGTGGCGGGGTTTGAGGAGGACCTCCTCCTGCGGCCCCTAAACTAGAATCGTCGACTGATCCTCTTCGTACTAGTGTGGCAGGAAATTGAAATGCGGGCTGAACTGGTATGGCGGGCTGGACCTGGGGGACCGTAGCAGGTACTGCAAGGGGTACCCCGGTGTCTGGAGAAGCAGGGAGTGCCTGATTTACAGGGACTGGTGGAGCGGGGACAGGATTTGCATATTCTGGGACTGTGTCGTCCAAATAGGACGAAATAAAAATATCAGCTGCGGTCGGTTTGTGACGTAGCTTGGTCGGAACTAATGGTGGCGGAAAGTTACTGGATGCCTCCGGGGCCGCTTTTGGCAAGCCCTCGGCAAGAAGAGGATACATACCCTTAATAAGAGCATGCCTCTGTCTGTCTGACTGTTCGGCTTTAACTTGTTCACCTATCTTGATTAGTTCTTTTTCTTGTGCTCGTTCTAAGGATTCTCTACTTAATTCTGACTTTCTGATTTCTTTTTCGGTTCTTTTATGAGCTTCTTTGCGCCATAACTCGATGGCATCTTTCTGTGACTGTCTGGCTTTCTTTTTCCATAATGCCTCTTCTACTCGCATGATGCACTCGGCATCCCATGTACCCGATACGGGCCATCTATACTTTTCTTCTAACTGTTTGGTATACTCTACCCATAAATCTAGATATAGTATGGCACTTATGCCATGTTTCTGATACATAAAATGACCTGGACTGTCCCTAGGCGGAACTGGAACTGCTGCTTCCAGCAGACCCTTTCTAGTTTTTAACTGACGTAACTTAGAAAACAAGGGCATGACTGGACTGTAATCTAGACACAATACAATACACAATGAACACGATACTTATTCCCCATTCATACCACGACATTAAAATACATGAAGAACATTTAAAAATAACAGTTCGAACAGAATACTACCTGGAATACGGAACACAGAATACATGAATTTTCTCGAGAACAGAACTGACTGGAACAGAAACTAGATGCACTGCTGAAACAGTACGAAACTTACCGGTCTCATAAAGAGACACGTCAGGACCCGCATCCACCGAAGTGGACACTTCGTTTGTGGGTCTGTGTACCACCAACCCACGGACCAGAGTCAATCAGATTGACCCTGTCTAGATACTACCCCAGTAACGGTACTCACCGGGCAGCAAGAACGGAAGGCCTCAGACTGGACTGGATTGCTTCGACGTCGGACGGACGAACTTCGGACTTCTGTTACGGGTGGGCCTCCGGATACCTCGAACCTTGGACTCTCGGCTTGGGCTCTGGTCGGGACTCGCCGCGTTCCTCCACCGTCTCGTCTGGATGCTGGACCGCCTCCTCCGTCTCCTCCGTGGGCCTGAGGGATACTTGAAGCAGAAATATCTGCCGGTGCACAGAAGAGTTCCGTCACGACTGCAGAGGGTCAGGGGGTCGGCGTGGCTTCACCGACGCGTGGGGAAAGGGCAAGTCCCTATTCGGGCGCCATTATGTGGTAAATAAATAAATAATACCCTATTTTTGAATGAATAAATGAATAACAGATAGCTCAATAAATAAGAGTCAAGATTCGAGGTAGTAGGAGTTTTGCAGGTTTAATACAGCATAAGGACAGGAACAGGACGACCTGCACAGGAATAGGAAGGCAGGGCCCAGCAGCTGCTGGGGCTGGATCTGGGATGAGCGCGCTAAGGAATAACTTTTAATAACAGTACATGAGCATATATACATAACGCAAACACATAGCATTACATTGCAATAGGCGTAGCAGTGGGTGGAGCAAAGGGTGTGACGCGTAGTAGTCGCGAAAGATAAGGGTGAAAAGAGGTGTAACAGGGCGTATACATAGACATGTGATGCAAACGTAACAGAATATGTCATGAATGGGGCGGAAACCATGGAGGGGGCTACCTGAGGAGCCGGGACCTCTAACCTGATGGTGCGCGCAAACTAGCAATGACGTGTTACTAGGAGAAGCTGGGGGCTTCGAACTCTGTGCTAGGAGCAGAGACTGAAGTCTGGAGAGTCAGGGCGACATGTACCTAAACAGTATCTAGTATCTGATGTTTAGAGAACATGTTGATATAAACTAGAAGTCAGGAGGGGAAAGGCTAACAGACACTAAGACTGGACCATGCATTATTCTACATGTAGTGCGTGATGAAGAATATTAAATGACCATTAAATGCAGTATTTCTCTTACATGGAGACGTGAAGGCTAGACAATGACGGAAACTATTGATGCGATTCAGTAGCTTTTAGGAATGCAGAGAAGGAGGACTGAACTGATAACTGGAATCATAACATACTCTTGGCAGACTCAGAGGCAGAGCCAGGCTGAGCCGGGCACTGCGAGGCAGGAAGTAAGTGAAGGGTCGAGAACACAGGTGGGGGCTGTATCGCTCCTCAGCGAGGGCTTCAGGAGACAGGAGACAGGAGCTGAATCTGGTGTCCAGGCCCTTTTGAGGCCTAGAAAGGGGAACTTTACATACAATAACGTGCACACTGAGAAACGTGGCAACGTAGCTTTTCATAGGCCTGATATTCGTAGTATTCACGAGAACTGGAAACTGGCATACTAGAGGTGGACACAACTATAATTGCGTCTTTAAATCAAACATAGGGAATACATATGCATATTTAATCATGCACATATAACATATGATGGATGACACGTAGGGACACAGAACATGACAAAATTTACTTTTCCACACTACACTTGCCCTAGCAGACACACGGTGGTTCAGAGCAGCTCGACTATCTACTTGCCCAGCGCAGCTCGCTACAGCAAGTGCCGAAGGAAGCCGACCCTCCAGCAGATACACTGACAGAGAAGCTGTCCTTTCTTTCACTGAGAATCCAGCTCCAGTGTTTCCAAGCTCCCCTCGTGGGGTGCTGGGAAATCGAGTCCCGAGACAGAGATACCAGACCTCCTTCATTCTACAACCAAGGTACGGAGCTGATTAGACCCTAGAGAAATCTTGGTTAGATTCTTGGCAAAGAAAAACTAAACCTATGCTACACCTCACTTACTTCTTCCCGTGTACTAGACTTAGGTTAGGTGCATTGGGGTAGGTGCATTTTAGAAGCACCCGTTGAGTGCGTTTTAGCCTTTGTTATTTATGTATGTATTTATCTATGGTCTAGGAACCATAAAATGCTTTTACAGTATTATTTTATAATACTCTTCTTACTGTACGCATTGTACTTTGCAACCAGTATTACGATTGTAGCAGTTCATTTTACTTGTCTAGGAAAGAAGACTGTTCAATAAACCCTTTTATTGAAAACACCGGTCTCTCTATTTCTCTGCACCTTTGATGAAACGAAGCATGCACGATTGACTGAGTAAAATATTTATCTACTGTTTCCACGACTCTGATGATCAGTTTTATCTTGGGGAAACAAAGTTGTCATGTTTATGCGGTTGTCAAAAACGAATCCCTACTTGTTTATTCGAGTAAGTTTCTAGTGACCTCTGAGCTGGCTGGCACTCACAATTAAGTCTAATATATTCGATAGAGACCTAGTAGACATAAGTCCTATGTCAAATCTATAGGATATGTTATTCTAATGTGCAGAGCCTATTGGGAATATAGGAACTATACTACACAGTCTGTTGATTTTTTTCTCGATGATCTTGGCCAGGAAGGGGAGCAGAGACATGGGCCAGAAGTTCTTGTGGTCTCTTTGGTCTGCCTTAGGTTTTTTGAGTAGGGCATTGATCTCAGCATGTTTCCAGATCTCTGGGAAGTTCGCGGTCTGGAGGGAGAGATTGATGATGATGCGCAGGTGGGGTGCGATGGAGCTGCTTGCTCTGTTGAAGATGTGGTGCGGGAATGGGTCTGACGGAGAGCCGGAGTGGATTGTGCGCATGGTCTTGACGGTGTCATCGATGCTCACGCTGGCCCAGGCTAGCAGGGGGTCATGGTCGATGGTGTGTAGAGGGTCTGTTGTGTTGCTGTCTGTTGGGGCTGTCCGGGTGTTGAAGCTGTCGTGCATGTCTGCTATCTTGTGGTGGAAGAAGGTGGCGAGGGAGTCGCACAGGGCTTGCAATGGCAGGATGTCGTTGGTGTTGGAGCTGGGGTTGGAGAGTTACTTCACGATGTTGAAGAGCTCCTTGCTATTGTGTGTGTTGTTGTCGAAGCAGTCTTTGAAGGAGGTGCTCTTGGCCACCCTGATGAGGTGGTGGTGGTTGTGGACGGCGTCCTTGTGTGTTGCGTGGCTGTCCGGAGTTTGTTCACTGTGCCATTTCTTCTCTATTTCCTGCAGACTTGCTTGGAGGCTAGCAGTTCTGGGGTGAACCAGCAGGCCCTCTTGCTGGTGTCTCTGTGTGGGGGGTTTCTTCAGCGGGGTGAGGGTGTTGTCGCAGTCCTCGATCCAGAATCCGAGGCTGTGGACAGCGTCGTCGGTGTTGGAGGGTTCAGTGGGTGGGCTGACAGCAAGGTTTGCGTGTAGTTGGTCTTCTGTGATTTTGCTCCAGTAGCGGCGGGGGATCTGTTGGGTGTGGTTGTGTGTGGTGTGCTTCTGGAAGGCGAAGTGAATGCAGCGGTGGTGGGTCCAGAGGAGTTTGATGGTGTGGCTGATGGAGACGTGCGGGCTTGAGGAGAAGACGGGGTCGAGCGTGTGGCCGTCAGAGTGGGTGGGCGTTGTGACGAGTTGCTTCAGTCCGAGGTTGGCAAGGTTATCGATCAGGGTTGTGGAGTTGTTGTCGTTGTTGTGCTCAAGGTCAAAGTTCAGGTCTCCGAGGAGGATGTAGTCGGTGGAGGTCAGGACGTGCATGCTGATCAAGTCGGCGATGGATTAGCTGAACTGGGGGTGGGATCCGGGGGGTCGGTAGACGAGGGTGCCTCTGAGGGTGAGTTAGGATCTGTGTGGATCTGGAAGTGCATGTGTTTGGTGGTGCTGAGAGCGTCATCGGTGCAAGTCGAGACCCTGATGCTGTTCTTGTGGACGATGGCGATTCCTCCTCTGACTCTGTTGGTGCGGTCTCTGCGGGTGATCTTGTAGCCGTCTGGGATGGCTATGGCGATGCCGGGTGCGGAGGAGTCGTTAAACCAGGTCTCTGTCAGGAAGGCGACGTCTGGGGATGTTGTGTCGAGCAGGTCCCAGAGCTCTACGGCATGCTTGCGTGCGGAGCAGGTGTTCAGTAGTATGCATCGGAGGCGGTTGGGGTCTTTCTTGGCGGGTGGTTAGTCGGCTCTGAGGCTGGTGTAGCTGCAGTTCCGGCAGGTGAAGGGGCCATGTGTGCGTTTACGGGTGACCTTGAAGCAGGTGTGGCTCCGTCCGGAGTTGAGAGCGTGCAGAGTGCTGGCGCCGTAGTGGTGGCGGTCATCGTGGTGGGTGCGGGGGCCAGGGGTTCTGGAACTGGACGCGGTCCAGGTATGGACGGGCGCAGACGGGCTTTGTCTTAGGCATGCCTGTGGTGTGGCCACGCAGCAGCGGCATATATGTTGAGTTGGGCGGGAGGAGCAGCTGGGAGGCGGGAGGTGGGGGCAGCGAATGGGCAGTGGGCCGTCAGAAGGGCGGGGCATTGTCATGAATGGGACGAGGACAGGAGGGACCTGGGTGTAATAGTATAATAAACAACATTTCCAATATCATGTAAGTGCAAGCATTATAGAACAGTTGGGTACCAGTGGGCCAAGAATGCCCACACTGTATTGAAATAATTATTAACTTTATGAAATTGCAAGCATTACACCAGCTGTGGGAATCCTTTTTCCAAGAGAGCTTACAACTTGGCAAACGCTATTGCTATTCTGCCATTATATTATGCAACACTGTGCCAAGAATCCTCATTATAATTCAAGAATTACCATCATTACAGATGTCATGATTTGCCCTATTACTCAGCTTTAATGCGTGTTCAGATATGCACCATCATGTATTAACTCTAATAGCATGTTTCAAATTTCCTTCATTAATCTATAATCATTAGTGCATTTTTCAAATTCCTGCATCTCTTAGTAACCTTACATGTATGTTCAGATTAGCACACCTTGTTCAGATTTCCCCTCAGAAATTTCACGTTTCTAAATAATAGTGCACATCTGGCCAAATAATAGTGACCAGATATGCACTATTATTTAGAAACGTGACTGCATGTGCACTTATGCACCACCTCTCATTAATCCTTGAACATCGCACTACCACCTGCAATTCACTTATGCATATTTAGATTTTCCCCACCCCTCACTACATACTCATTTGTGCACCATTACTCAGTGATAGTGCTACATTCTTTGTGGCCTTCCCCAGGAGTGATTTCTTTATCTGCCACTTCCTCCATTAGTTGCCAACTGTATAAAGATGCAAGACTTTTCTGGAAATTTCTCGCAAATCAGCAGAAAGGGTGCAGTATCTAAAAATTGAATGTAGGTAGGAATCGCTAAAATATTAGCGAATCCTTAATATCCCTTAATAACGAATCGCAAATTGAGATTCTCTAATAAGGAAAAGGCTAGGAGGCCCATAGGAATGAATGGGAAGATATTCTCCATTTGCGATTTGCTATTAGTGGATTGCAAATAGCGGGCACTATTTCAAGGGTGCTAGGGTGTCAAAAGGACACCCTGTTGCTCCCCTAAAATGTGCTTGTGTGCACATGTGGTGCACATACATGCCCTAAGGGCATGAATGTGTGCAACATGGCACTTTAAAAAAAGCAATAAAGTGCTTGTTTAAAGGAAAACACTAATTACCACCAACTTGAAGTTGGTGGTAATTAGCGATTCCTTAAGGCTAAAGCGCACTCTCTTTTGAGCTACTTACATTGCAATTAAGGAATCACAATTTGCAATTCCTTAAATGCAAGAGCAAAATAAGGAATCACAATTTTGCGATTCCTATTTTTGCTAGTAGGTTTAAACTCACCTACATTGCTTGCAGCCAAATAGTGATTGCAAACACTGAAATTCTGCGAATTTCAGCGTTAGCACTCGCTATTTGGCCACCTATATCTGGCCCTATATCATTTTGAGAAGATTTTTCTCGTTAAATGTCCTATCATAAATATGGCTTTGTTTGATGTACTTTATCCAACAAGTTGTTTGAACTTCTGTTGGTTTATGAGTGTTGCCAAGGAGTTCGACTGATTTTAGCTGTGCATCTGTGTTCTTCTCAATAGACTCTCTTTAGACTTTGCTCACAGCAGTTCACCTGAGAAATCCTCAAAACCTTTTCTCTCCCTAATGCCTCCCTAATGCCCAAAATAAAAAAGGTTACAGATTGTTACAGTGTTAGAAGACACACTGACTACTTGTGGACGTATTGCATATAATCAGTTATGTTGCTTCCACTTTGAATTGAGTGTTCAGATCCCAAATTGAGGAGTTTGTGAGCTATTATTGCCTTGACTCAAGTCGGATGGGATAACAGTAAAACAAGAGGGGCTCAGAGGATAAATGTTCTTCCCATGCAATAATTTTCAAAATATTCACAAAAAGATAAATACTTTTAGAAGCTTTAAAGGAAAATCAAATTTTTAGATCTTTGCATACTTTTTTGTGAAAATCAGAGTTTCATTTTTGTAGATTTCTAAAAGCAAAAATTTACTTAATTACTGCAAGAAGAATTCCGAAAACTGTGATGCACTCGTGAATTGACTCTATTTCACATGTCATATATTTACCCACAATTACTTTTCATTTTAAGCCACTGAACTGTTGGTGATCCGTTCCCTCGTGACTAGTCTCAAATGTAGTGACACGCAGCTCTAGTAATCTTTATCATGCTGCTGACCCCCTTTGCCATCTGATGTTAAATTATGCCATCATTTTAGATGTCACACTCAGGTTGGCAGAAGAGCATGTATTTCAATGAAAAATGAGAGTGGCGTTTTTCAGTGGCTAGCCAAGAAAACCATTATAAAATGCAATAATGCCGAGAAAGCACACCCACACACTGCTCGGGCTGTGTGAATGTGAATTTGCAGATTAGATTTCAGCTTCCAGTCTACATTCATTCTATCATTTTATATGTCAAATTGGAAATGTGAAAAAAGTGTTATTTGCTTTTACTCATCATCACGGAAAAAATACCATTCTTCCACTTCCAACAAGGAGAATTATTCATGTTCCAGTGAGGCGGGTTTCCCCTACAAATAGGAACAATGAAAGAAACAGACACTGGTCTTGAGGGGCAATATGGCAAAGTTAGGTCTATACAACAGACCAATAAAAAATATATGGCCATTATTATGTTTTTTTATTCTGCTGGTCAACCTTTTCCCATCCTTAGTCTATCCATGTCTTCTCTTCATTGCTATTCAGGTAAAGATCGCCACCCACTTTTCATTTGAAAAATTGCCAGCCATGTTTAAAGTGTACCTGGTTTTGTTATTTGATAGCTCAACAAGCTAAACCCTAGTGTTACTCCTTACTGTAATTCTTTTGTCACTCTATTCAATGCTCTGATATCTCACTTGAAAGGCCACTGTCCTGGCTGTATTGTCATTTAATTACCTTCTCGGGTCTAGAATATAAGTATGATGAAAAGTACAAAGAAAAGTTAATTACACTATCTTCGTGCAGTGCTGGGTCGAGCGGACCTATAGGACAGTCACGCAGTGGCAGGATACCTGCTTTAACAAGTCAGAGTGTAGGCCATTTGTTGGCTTGTTTTAAGGTTTGGCATGGTGGTTTTTACTGTTGAATTCCCTGCTATTACCACAAACATTGCTTGCAGCAAAGTCAAATCTATGCAGTCTTTCATACTTTGCAAAACACTTATACATTGTGTCTTTGCAAGTCCAAAACTACCTAAAATTGCAAATGTGGGCATTTTTTTGCTATGTGATTCTCTAATAGGGGCCCTTTTATTTTGGTGCCCAGGTCAATATTGTCCCAGTCTGACCTGGGTGTTGTAGTATGTTTTGTTGCTGTTGTACATTTGAAGCATTTAAGATACAAAGTGTAAAGTAAACCTGCACAATATTTACACATTTTTCTGACAGGAAATATGCAACATTTTTACATTTTATGCATTATATATGAGTTTGTGCATGTACAAGTCGTATATGAGATATGACCTTGAATATAAAAGGAATGGCAAATACAAGATCAAAGTATTGTCCATACAGTTTCTAAAGTCAGGAATTGAACATTGCATGTACACCTGAAAAGTCTTTTGCAAACAGCCAGTTTCAGGGTTTCCGCTTGATGGAGTGGACATTTTTTTTTCAATTGTATGGGTGCATCATAATCACATGTAAAGTACATCCACATAGAATCTTGCATTTATAAATCAATGTGAGGTATTAGAGTTTTGAAATGTATTTATGTAAATATGTGACATGTCTTAGGTAATTGATAAGTAGCATGGAGAATTAAGGTAGAAGGTGAATGTAAATAGCAGAAAACATTAACATGAAGAACTTATGTTATGAAGTTAACGGCACGCACGTACTGAATGTTAAAAGAGAAAGGTATTTCTTGTCAGTGAAGCTCTGGGCGCACTGCCTGTAATAAATGCACAAAGGAGCAAAATCGGTGGTGCAACTGAGTAAGTGGAGAAACCTAATAACCACTCTTGGGTTGAACCAGCGGGCTGGTGCAACACAACAATACATATACAAACACACCCTAGCAACACACATCAAGTATTCATGTACACGTAGGTGGTGGTACAAGCAACAAGAGAGATAAGTAACATAGCAGAGAAACAGTTTTTGTCAAATAAGGAAAAGAAAAGAAAAGGTAGTCTTCCGTTCTTTAATTTCCATGTGCTTTACAGCAGCCAGCCGACACGTGTTTCATCGCTTACGCGGCATATACGCAGCCAATCTGAGCCCTGAAGATTCTCGTAAGCGATGAAACACGTGTCGGCTGGCTGTTGTAAAGCACATGGAAATTAAAGAACGGAAGACTACCTTTTCTTTTCTTTTCCTTATTTGACAAAAACTGTTTCTCTGCTACGTTACTTATCTCTCTTGTTGCTTGTACCACCACCTACGTGTACATGAATACTTGATGTGTGTGCATAGGGTTTGTTTGTACACATACTGAATGTGTTTAACAATTATATTTCTATAAATTGGTAGATGTGGTAGTTAAAACGCAATAGGGTTATGCCAATCTGTAATGATTAAAGTGACAACCTAAAATGCAAGTGCCTGACAACTCTCACTTTAGAATTATTAGTTTGAATTTCATGTGCATTGCCAAATCTGTTTTTTCTCCTGTTTGCATTGCAGGTGGAGAAGCAATTATTAGAGAAAAGTAATGTCTTTGTTTCAGTAGCTCGGCGATGAGAAAATAAGTTACAGTTACATGGCTTGGAGGTGATAAAGACAGAGACAAATTCAGATGGGAAAAGGCATGGGAAACATGGACAAATTGTTGAAAAGGAGCTACATGGAGAACATCGTGGAAAAGTACTCGAATGACTGTACCTATTGTGGATTATGCTCATGCTGTGCATTATGGGAGAGCTTCTTGTGGGTAACTGATTGTTGGAATTAGGGAAAGTGCCCCACTTCCTTCTTGCCTTTAGAGAGAGAACATCTCAGAATGAGCTCTTCGTATGCGGTAGTGGCTTCATGAGACATGACCAACTGATGGTGGAGAGGCTTCTTAGGATGATTCCATGTACTGACACCTTTACTTTCACTGAAAATGCTTATGTAGAAATGTAATCCTAGTGCTAGTTTAGGGATAGATATCATGCTTTTCACTGATCAACCCTCCTCTGTCTCTCACGTCTTAAATCAATACTCTTGATCATGTTGCACCGTTTGAATTGGATGAGTAGATTTGGCTCCATGCTAATTCCTTTCTATTTCTATACCCTCATGTTGAGGTGTCTCTATGTTTAGTTGTTTTTTAGATTTGTAATAAACTAACTAACCTTTTATAGTTGTCCGTGAGTTATTATGTATCGAGGAGGGTTATTGACTCTGTAATAACAATTTCCTCCCCTTCACACTTCCATGTGCGAAAAAGAACTATTCGATTGTATATCTAGAGAAGGTGTAGAACTAATGGGCCCAGCCCTTTCACGCTCGAGTACACAATTAAGTTAAATACATAAGAGTAAGATGAACAGAAATGCGTAGATCCCAGTGATCTATTTTTTGCAAGATCAACTGCCACTTTTAATTCACCACAACCTGATATACAGCATTTAATTGACAGTGAATCATGAACCTGTACCTTATCTTTAGCCAGTCCCTCTTACTTCCAACTGATTTGCAGTGAGGCAACAGCTGATATTTTGCATCACACAGATATTTAATTTATTAAATATTAGTCATCTTCCAATTCCTAAACCCTTTTATATTTCTGAATTAAAACATTTTGACATGTGTTTATTTTAAGTATAGAGCAGTGCACTTAAACAAAAAAGAGCTTATTCAGTCTTTTTATATTTATTTTATTGCTAATAATGGAATCATATATCAATTTATTGTAGATGCTGTTTTGAAGGTAAACTTCGGGCGAATAATTTGATTGGCTCAGCCTGTGAATTGACTAATGCTAAAGACTATTAAGTCTCTTTGTGTGATTCAAAGAGGTGAGGTTGATTATTATTCTTTGCTTATTGTGTTTTATCTTCATCATAATGAGCATCTCCTTCCCATTTTTGGTTTACTATTAGCACTTAGGTATAGCTTTTTAGTAATCACTTGCTTCTTGGATTTGGGGAATACAATTCCCACATCATAGGAAATATCCACGGCATATGTATTAAAATAATCAATGTAGATTATTGTCAATTTTTTTGTGATATATTTTAAAAAATTGTAGGTGACTTTTTCAGACTCAATATTTTTCAATGTTGTTCTATGTTGTATTTTTTTAATACTTAATGATGTTATAGTTTTGTTTGTTTTAGTCATATGATTTGTTGTCTTTGAGTATGTTTATGATACTTTAATAATTCATATCTTTGACCATCAGTCATGTTATATGATGTGTTTGTGTAATACATGTTTTATGTTACTTTGTTCGCAGCCCTGAAGAAGTTCTCTTGGCTATTTGCCGAACTGAACGAAACGCGTTGGCTGCTTTTTTGTGAAACCTCGTTTAACCCCTTGACCACAGCAAAAACTCCGCCACGTTACTGGGGAATTAATGTGTGGTCATCCAACGCACGCAACGAGTTAAATTTGAAAATAAAGGACTGAAAGAAATATAAAAAGACTGAATACGCTCTTTTGTTCAAGTGCACTGCTCTATACGTAAATTAATTTGGAATCTGGAATAAGTGGCGCCTAAAGGCACAGGGGCTGAGAAGTGTGCACCTACCATCGATCCAATGAGACTGTAGCACAGTTGTGAGGTGCTTATTGTCAAAGTCCCTTGCCTAAAGCTTTCATTGGATTTTCACTTTTACATTTGAGTGTTAAAAAAAATGAAGTGAGATAATATGTGTTGCCGCTCACACCACATCATCAACACAAATGTGCTCCAGTTCAATCCAAAACACTTTTTAACACAATGGAGGAATGTTAATTGTAGCTTAGGTGGATCATCAGTGTGCAAAAAATAGCTTTGTCCCATTTCCTTGCTCATGTTGATTCCGAATTGATCTTTAGCTTCTATACTCTCTAGTAACAGTTAGGAAGAGCTGTAGTGTTCTTCAGAGAAGTACCCTAAACAATATTGTACCCATTGACTTCAGCTAGGATGTAGATTGAATAGAATATTCTTCTCTTTGCCTAGGACAGTTTACTATTTCAATTAACTATTCCACTTTCTAGTAAGGCATTACTCATTTCAGATATTTTCTACACAGTAGACAATGTGGAACACTGCAATCCACTATACATTGTGAACAATAATTTGAGTTTTGAATGATCAGTCCCTATCTGGATTAGTCTTGTGTTCCAGAGAGATCTTACTCTTCTCTTGTTCTCTTGATCATCACTCTCTTCTGACGACCAGTCCTAAAATACACTCTGCCTTTTATCATTCAAACTAACCACTTGCATGTCCTATGGCACAGCTCAGCTCCGGTTGTATTACATATACACAGTCTCTTGTGCAGAATGTGGATGGACAGAACTCTGTCTGTTGATACAGAAAGGGATGGAATATTTGTGTTTCTGTATAAATGATGCCAAAAGGACATTCATGTCAGCAAACACTTAGGCATGTTTGGGCAACATCAAAGCAAAGTGCTTTTCACTCAGATGCACCAAATATTTCTTTTAGCGACATCCCTCAGAATCCTCTTTGACACATAGCAAAGGAATACTTAATGGACTCTTGGCCTGCTTTCTGAAGGTCTCTGGGGAACGTTAGTCTCTACGGATGTATGACGTTACAACGCATACTTTTACATCGCATGCCTTTACAACGCGGTTTTTACATCGCATACCATTACAACGCATAATGCTTTTAGGCGCTGGATAGTGATTTAGTTAATTTACTATTCCAACTCCAGTCCCCGTGGATAGTAGGGAAGGTGTTGGATAGTATATTAAATACATTCCCTATCCTAGAGCGCCCCCCAGCGCTATGCGTTGTAATGGTTTGCGTTGTAAAAGTTGCGTCGTAATGGTAGTGCGTTGTAAAAGTTTCGTTGTAATGGATGTTTCCCGTCTCTACTTGTCAGGAAGCTCTTCATGACTGTGTGACTTCTGTTCCATCTTCCACGGAGAACTAGTGCACGTGCCCATCTTCGAGAGCTCCACTGGCTCCCAGTGGCACATCGCATTCTGTTCAAATCATTGGTTCTGGCCTTTCGGGCCTTGCATCAGCAAGGCCCACAATATTTGCACAAGAGGTTTACCTTTTACACGCCTCACCGTGCTCTTCGATCGGCCAATCTCCGTCTGATGTCTATGCCCAAAGTCAGATATGCAAGACTGGGTGGTCAGTCAATTTCTGTCCAAACAGCACGGTCCTGGAATGCCTTGCCGCTTTCCCTGAGAGCATCAGCTACATTAGCGGGATTCAAGAAAGGGTTAAAAACCCATCTCTTTAATCTCAGCATTTAGTTCTCTGTTTCTTTCTTTCTGGATTTGGTCTGTTTAGTGCTTACATATCGCGCCAGGATACTCTGTAGTAGCAGAGCGCGTAATAAAATACTTTATAACATAACATATAACATAACATAACAAAAGCAAGTGTCCTTTTCTTCAATGGGGCAGATTCTGATGCGGGTTGGAAATGCTTCCCGACCGAATCGGGTTGGAAATGGTTTCCGACCCACTCAGATCGGGAGAGTCCGACCGACCAAGTACGATGCATCCGGATGCTTCCAGAAACGATTTGGTTGGACTCCCATTGACTTCAATGGGAGCACATGTTCCTAACCCCATCATAATTGGGCACTGGGTCGCTCCCGATCCTATTTGGAAGGAGCAAATGCCATTAGGAGTCCTTCCTAACAGCAGCAGAATCAGGCCCTGGGTGGGAATGCTTTCCAACCCGCATCAGAATCAGCCCCTTAGTGTTTATATTTCATGATGAACAGTCATAAATGGACATAAAGTAGAACTATGGGACAATTTCTGCAACTATGAAACGGAAAAGTGTATGCCGCAGCATTACTCAAACTCCACTAGGTAGGAGCACAATTATGTGTTTAATGTACAGGAAATTCTACTACAAATAACCTAGATATGTACCTGACTAACTTATCATATTTGCATAGATCTGATTCTCTTTCATGTACTCAACCCTCTTTAATCCTATATATTGCTAAAACAAATCAGATGGCTGCTCCATCTCTGTGCCTGGGCAATGCTATTTCCACAAACATTTGCCTAGCTCAAAAACTGATTCGTAAAAATAGTAGTGCACTTCTATCAGTTTCAAACATTGAACCTATTCTCATCTGTGCAACTCCCGGGAATTAGCTGATTCCCGGACCTCAGAGACAACCCAACATTTCAGGCTTGCACTGCAAGCCTTATATTCTATGTACTGTCCTCTTTTTTAAATAATTATTACGCTACCTTTGGATGACATCAATGCAGAGCACAGGTATCTTTATGTTTTTTTTGTTGCAATTGCATATTTCTCTGGATCAATTGTGTGACAGCATCACCAACTAGGCATAAAATATTCTCTTGGCATGAGCAGAAAAAATTAGCATTGGGAAAGCCAATAGGTCTTCCCTTTGGGACCTATAAAATGTGCCTCTGGTTTTAGTCATGCTGCATAGCATCAGCGATGCCCTAAAAAGGGATTTGGGATTTTTCTCTAAGCATGTTCCAACTTTTTACACAGCATGATGCATCTCTGTTTTACAATACACTTTTACCACGATCACAACTTTATCAAACAAAATATATATATTTTTTAATTCGTTCACAGAAAACAAAGAAACATTTTTGAGAGTTATGACAAAAGACAAACATAATTATGTATGTCAGCGCAACAGGACTGTGTAGAACACTTTCAATGTAGTCTGCTCCTATATTGTTTTAACTGAAAAATATATGATAGACACCTATTCAGGGCTTTTAATGTTGTTTGCCACCTCTAAAGCCCAAAATCCAATAAAGTCAGCTAAGGCTAAAATGGAAGCTGCCAATCGACTGTCCTTTTACAGTATAGTCTTATCAGCTGAGGTACCTCGTCAATAAAGCTTGCATGCTCAGGTTCACAGTACGTTTAGAGGACATTTTTGAGTTTATATTTTTTTTAACCATCATTTTTTATTTTACAAACTATTATCCACAAAAATAAAAAATATCACATCAAAATTGAATATTTGGTTTATAAAAGCTGTCATTAGGTTTTTGAGGAAATTGCTAAGAATTGAATATCAACAATACTGACCTTTTCAGTGTCCTTGTTTGCCAATAGTTCCAACAGTTTTCCTACTCCTTTTATTGAGGATCCATTGTTTAAGCATATGTGTAAATGGTATCAATTTCAGTTTTTTGTTTGACCACAGACGTTTGTGTATGCATTGTGAGACAAAGTTTTTCTTATTACCAAACTGCAGGTTCCATATATTAATTCACAGATAAGAGATGCTTACTACCTGAATCTAAACCCTTTCAGTGCTAAGCTCTTTTTTGATTGTTGTGACAAATCACCTTTAAACATCCAGAACTTTTTCCCACATATAATATCCATGCTGAATATTTTCCTTTTTTCTCCACACATTGTGTATTGCATAGATACTTATTTAGTGAATTACTGTGTAGGGGTCTTAGAAAATAGTAATTGTCATGCCAAACGTAATTTTTAAACAATACAAAAAGGTGCTGGGCACAAACATTTTCTTTCCAAAAAATAACATTTAAAAACTTTACAGTGCTAAATTCACTCACATCCAAACTTAGAGCCTCATTTTGATGTCGGAGTGACTTCCACCAACAGGCTGTCGGTGGCGGTCCCCACCAACATCCAGGCTATCTCTCTGACTGCCGCATTTCAATGTGAACTGTTGGACCACAGCAGTCTGGGGAACAGTGGCCCACTGCTCCCAGTGGGCCACTGCTAAGGGGCCAGAGGGCACATGTGGTGCCCCCCAAAATCAATGTACATGGTGCCTGGCATACAGTGCATAGATGTTTGAAAACATGCCTTTTTCTACTGAGGCTTGTGCTGTGGCTCTTTGCTGGTCCACAGCAAACGCCACAGTAAAATGCAGTTTCTGACCGCCTACACATCGGTCTTATCAAAATATGGCAGGTGGGACCGCAGACTACTTTGCGGGTGGTCTCAATACCTCTGCGATCGCAAAGAGGCCCTTCGTTTTCTAAAAGGAGGAAAAATGCAATTTCTCATCATTACTAAAATGGTGATTTGCTACATTTGTAGTCTCTTTAGGCTTGCAATTGGTGTCAGGGATAGGTAAGCAATCAATGCGTGAACCCATAGTACTCAGACTGTTGAAATGTGAGTGCAAACAACTGGAGCGCAAATGTAGAAGGAGCCAGGAAAATGCAGACAGGACCACATTCAAATCTGTCCTAAGGTGCTACAACCAAATGACCTGGACCACCAAATGCACCACTCTGGAGAATGGCATTGATGCCAGCACAAGAGGAAAAAAATATTCACCATTGTGAAATATTTCACCTCACCATGCCTCCAACTCGATCACACCCTTGCAGCACCTCAGTAACAATCTCTCGCAATTGATCAGGAACAAAATCACCACCATTTACAACAAGTTCAGCCAACAACTTGACACAACAGCCCTCGATAAACACCTCTAATCTTATCCCCAAAAAATGAAGGCAAACTACATGGTCAACCGTCACCCCAGAGGAAACCGCTGCCACCATGAAGCACATCTACTCAGGGGTCACATAAGACCCCTTCCAACACCATGCCTACTCCAAAGGACTGCAAACCATCAGCACCATGCTGACACCCATTCTGAATGCCTACAACACTTACTAACCTCCCAGATGGTTGGAAACATACTAATGTCCTACCATCTCTGAAAATATCCTCTGGAGACCCTCCAATGCATACCAACTACAGACCAGTCTGCCTGCTACCATTCCACACCATGGTTTTAGATAAAATCATTAACAGATACCTCACAGAGTGCCTCAATGACCACCAACTCCTCAGCACCACAGAGTCTGGTTCCAAACCCATTCACAGCACAGAAACTGCCCTTATCATTGCCACAGATGATATCTGTGTGACTCTGGACAGAGGAGACATGGCAGCCCTCATCCTCCTATACCTGTGCCAATCATTTGAAATAGTTTACTACCCCATCCTCATCCATTGCCTACAAGTCATTGGAACCCAAAGACATACACTCTGATGGATCAGCTTCTTCCTGACTGCAAGAACCCAGTCAGTCATCTTGGCTCCAAACACCTCGAATGTTCATGACCTCATCTGCGGAGTTCCTCAAGGATCCTCTCGGAGTCCTCTTCGAAGCATACATAATCCCTCTAGCCAGCCTTAGCCACTCTCACGATATCAATTTCCTCTCCTGTGCCAATGACCCAAAACTCATTCTCTCCCTCACAGACAAGATGCCCAGTACCCAGATCAAGTTCAATGCCTGCAAGACTTACATTGCTCACTGGATGAAGAGCAACTGTCTAAAGCTCAACACCAACAGGACCAAAATCACAATCTTCTGTAAGAGCGCATCACTGTAGGAATGTACTTGGTGGCCAACAGAGCTAGGACCGACAAACACCCTCAGTTCTGACGCCATGAACCTTGGGATCATCATTGAATGCAAACTCAACATGACTGTTTAAGTCTATGCCATCAACATCTCATGCTTCCATACCCTGAAATTACTGAGAAAGATTTTCAAACGGCTCCAAATAGAACCCAGAAAACTATCACGCACACCCTGGTCACAAGGATGTATGTCGTTACAACGCATGCTTTCTCCACGCATGCCTTTAAAACGCAGGTTTTACAACGCAAGTCGTTACAATGACTTGCATTGGGGGGCGCTGGATAGTGGATTAGTTTAATTCACTATTCCAACTCCAGTCCTCGTGGATAGTAGGGAAGGTTTTGGATAGTAAATTAAACTATTCCCTATCCTACAGCGCCCTCCAGCGCAAGTCGTTGTAACGACTTGCGTTGTAATACCTGCGTTGTAAAGGTACTGCGTGGAAAAAGTTTAGTTGTAAAGGATGTTTACCAGTCACAAGCAAGCTAGGCTACAGGAAGAACCACTATGCCAGGATCAGCAAAAACTCACTAGAGATATCAGATCATTCGGAACTCGGCAACCGGAATCACTCTTAACCACCCATGCCTCACTCATATCACACCATACCTTGAGGAGCTTCCCTGGCTCCCCATTCACAAACAAGCACAATTCGAAGTCCTCACCGATACTTTCAATGTGTAATGTAACACTGGCCTAGCAAACCTCATAAATCGCATCTGCTGAAACACACCTTGCCAACACCTCTGCTTGGCCAGACTCCTACTACCCCAAAATGCATGCATAATGAAAACCAGATCAGCCTTCCCTACATTGCTCCTAATGTGTGGATCGACCTGCAATACATGTAGGAACCTCCTCCTCACTTTTTGAATTCTGTAGGAAGCTGAAGACCTGGCTTTTCAAGCAGTTCCATTAGGCCCTAGGTGTGGTTAGACTCACACGTGTTCAGTGCCAAGATACCGATCCAGGCGATAGTGAGCTCTACAAATCTGCATAACTTAATAAACCTTGAAAATATTGTTTTGAAATTGGAAGATTTGAAAACTGTGATTTTTTTAATTACAACCATGAATCCAGATTTTAGGAATAGGAAACATTTAAATGCCCCCAACATTTTTAATTCCTATAAAGCATAAGATTGTGATGCTTTTGTTTTCACAATTGTTTATGATAGCACTCACTCAGAATAGCAACTCTGAAATATTGTCTAAATAAAAAAATGGCGTATGTCCTTCCATACTTTGTCTCATACATAATGATTAAAAGAGTACAGCATGTGTGTGTTGAAATTGCACATGTGACAGTAAAGGGGCCAAAACTGTAATTGTGTCTAGTGTTTTTGATGGTCATTTTACACAAACATTTAGCATGTGGGGAGTTATTGATATTTTGGCCCTGGGGCTGCCTAGTACCCAGGGTGCCCTACCAACTCGAAACATTATTGAAAACTAGATATGCAGGGGAATCTAAGAGACATGATGTATGTGGGCTTGACCATGTTTTACTACTAAACATCTGCAAACGTTTCTCTCCTACAGTCATCTGAAGATGATAGTAGGATTGACATACTAATAGACGTATCCTTGAGATGGTGATTGCATTGTGCCAAAGCTCAGATTGTAGCTGATGTAGCAAGAGGTGAAACTGTTTGTTGGAAATGGCCCTTTTTTCAGGGTTATCCCCAAACTTTTTGTTTCTTCCTCCTATTTTTTCCTGACCCTTCTTTGTTGGCTATAGGACTATGGGCACTTTAACACTACTGATCTGTGCTAAAGTGCATATGTTCTGTGTAATTTGTTACTGTGATTGGTTATCCGTGATTAGCAAATTTGTTTTACCACTAGGTTCCTAGTAAAGTGCTCTGAGTGTGCCAGGGCTGGTAAATCAAATGCTACTAGTGGGCCTGCTTTTTACATACATTAGGGGAGTGATTCTATTTAGGACCAAAGAGGCTGGAATCAGATAAGTATTACAATGAAAGAGGGCCTCTTGGACCATGAATTGCTTATATTACTGGTTACGGATGTCTACGCTCTTTACGTTCGTATCTGTTCAACTTATGAACTGGAATTATTTCAATAATAACTTAAACAAGGAATTGGCATGCAAACTTTTCTCAACATATGCAAAGAGATTCATGCACAATATATCTTGCATTTCATCAATACGTTGTTTAATTCATATTTTTGTTTTTCATATTCTTTTTTTAATTCATACGGACATACTGTCATCTTATTTTTTACATACTTGTGCTTAATTGTGATAAATAAAAACTGTATATACAGTGCATAGTTGACAGAAAAAGGAAAAAAAAAATTCATAAATGTTTACATGTACAAACTCATTACAAATCTAAGCAGTCCTACTTCTTTGGTTTCATGTACCAGGATATTGTAACCTATTTATCCTCGATACTTGTCAGTTAGTCGGTCCGGATAAAAAAGAGGTCAGAGCATGTCTAAATATATTTTGTATGTGTAAGCCATCATTCGTTGGCTAACCCTCAATGTCCAAAGTCTCGTTTTCAATTTATTATGGAGATGCTCTTGGCCTCAGGTGGGGGGTGGGCGGTGTGCTGACGAGTTTCGACCTTTGTGTGGGGATGGTGAGGTTTCGGTGAAGGTCTTCCTCAGGGCTGGGAACTTGTAGGTGTAGGACACTAATGGAACTCAATCGGGCTCTTAGATTGGCTGGAAAGTCACATCTTCGTTGAGTAGCACATTGTTCGCTCTTTTCAAGCTCGTATTGTCTTAGACTTCTACTGAAGAGAGGCTTCTGCTGCAGGAAAACCGTACTTTGCTGCAAGCGTCTGGATCTTTCGGTGTGAGGGTCGCGTAGTTCACAAGACCATCGCGGAAGTAAGGAATACACCCCAGTCCCTCTGCTAGCATTTTTCTGACCACTCAGACTTTCCACTGTGACTACAGAGTGATCCCATCAGATGCACTGAACTCCTTGTTGTATGTACAGTTATTTGCATAATAACTGTGGGAGAGACCCAGGCCATATCTTGAAGCTGCATATCCCCGTTCTGCACTTGCACAAAAGGTAGAGATTGAGGTTGTTGACCCCTAACACAGTGAAATTGCACCAAATGCTTCCATCAGTTAGCACTTACCCTATTAACAGAATATACATGGACACTCATAGCTGTAATTCACTCTCCACTCTCTTACTGTGCAACTTCATGATAGTCCCTTATAGTTTAAAAATATAAAGATATCTATATTCTCCAAGTCAAAACCGGATTGGCCTTATCAATTCTTGGCTTGTGGCTCACTTTACCTTGTTTGTTCGGTTTATTCAGCTTAAAAAAACTTGAAATCGGCTCAGTATAATTTATTAATTAATAAAGTATTAATTTACAACAAATACAATAATAAAATAATGGCTAGTGATAGTAATACTTACAAGAAGATAATCTTATAATTTCTTACAATTTCTGGAATTTCAGTCGCCTGTGAAGCAGAAGTTAGAATCTTATCAATTACATAGGTACCCCCATTCTTTTCATTCCAGCCTGCTAAGAATGCCAACAGACATTTCACTGTGTTGATATTTTATTTTTTACTTAGAGCCCAAATGACTTTCATTAAAACAGTAGACCCTAAGAAATATATTTATAATCAATTCAGTGCTTTTTTATCTGCCTGTATCCATAAAATAATATTTTCTCTAGTATGTATTTAGTTATTAAAAGGTATTTCTTCTGCTTTGCTTTGATGCTCAGATCTTTAATTTTGCCATTTCAACTGTTGATACCTTAATCACGTGGCAGGATATCTGTAAAAATAAATCTTGAGCCTAGACTGAGCTTCTAAAACGTGAACGATTGATGCTTCTTAGATCTCTTTGGCCATCCTCTTTGGTGATTATCTTAGAGGTGAGTTGAGTGTGCTCAGTAAAATCACTTCATACAATTTCAATATTATTTCTTATATGCTTCATAAAATTGATAAGGTACAGAGGATTTGGGATTTCTCTGTTCTGCATGGTGCCCATTTTGTCCATATGGTTGCGCCCTGTAAGAAGCCCAGGGAGGGGCAACAAGCTGGTCAATCAATGGGAAGTGCAGGACTATCCCTCCTGCGCACTGCCATGTCTCCACAACCTGCAATGGCCTTATCCAATAGAGGGGCAGGCCTGCAAAGGTCCGATTGTTGCAGCAGTTTTCGATGGGGGGGAAGGTTGGCTGCTATTCTCCCTGGGTGCGCCCCCCAGCCCTCCCTGTGCCAAATCCAAAGAGCGCTGATGAAGTGTTGCAATCACCATCGGGTGCTGCTAATTTGTGTAGAGTCCTCCTCAGCCTGGGCACCTGCCAATCACTATGCCAAATGCAGAGCTTAATATTAAACGTCTTTATTTGTCTGTATGTAACAGTGAACTCAACATTCTAACAAAAGCATTCATTGCATTATACTCTGACACCTACGTCACAGCTCTACTGAGTCCGTTAGGAGTAAAAAGGGTTCCATCATAAACCGTGCGAGACACTACGGGGCATATTTATGAGCCCTTTGTGCCACAATTGTGTCACTTTTCATGATGCAATGGCAGCAGCACCCACAATCAATAGTACATAATTCAAATAAAGTCAGAGTGTTCTTATCAACAACATTTCGATCCACCTAAAGATATGGAATCATCATCAGGACCATGTAATACAAGCCTGAGATTTATGAAGTAAAACCAAGGGGAGAGGAAGGTACCATCTCTGTAGAGAATATGGGACTAGAGAGGCATCTCAAGAATGTCGTAGGGTTAGCACAGGGTTGCTAACAGTGTCACTCCCCAATTAAAGCAGCGAGCCAATTAGTTTTGTACTGTCTTAATTGAGAACACACTGTGGGAGGGTTGGCTGATGCCAAACCAATCATGGGTTGCCTCAGCAGAGGGCCTGTGGGCCTTAGTATGAAGTTACTGCAGTACCAACATGGATGTTGGTGCAGTGGTTATTACGCGCTCTGGCCCTCTATGGTTACTATGTGTACGGGTCCTCCACTGAGAGAAAAGAGCATCTCCATCATTGGTTCATTCATTCTCACTGCCACCTTCAATCCTGTGTACAACACCTCCTTGCATTGGTTATCTCAATGAAAAGACCATGAAGCTCTAGTTCCTGTACCTTTGTAAATTTGCCTTGGTTGCCTCCTACACTGAGTCTGGATAGGGGAGACTGTATATCTCTCGCACCTCCTATAGTTATTTCTTGCAATGCCAGTCTCTTGGCTTGGGGAAAGATAAATACGTGTTACTCTATCCATGGCCTGTGGTCTCTGGAGAAGAACCTTATGTTGTCCAATTGGAGACAGCTACCAGCCATCCATATAATCCATCTAAATTTTCAGGATCAGGGCAAGGTAGTTTGAATCCTAATGGATAAATAAGTAGGCCATTCCTATACTAATTGCTAGGACAGTCTAGAATCTCTAGATATGGCACCTGTAGCCTGAAATGGAAATCAGTCAATTTCACCTGAGAGTTGAGCTCTTCTGGGAGAGGAGAAGAGGCCTCCTATCCAGTTGATTCCAGCATTCCATCACTCTCTGTCACTAATTCTATCTCTGGTACTATTTCAGGAAGTTCAGACAGCCATGGCTGGATTTGTTTGCTACTGTGTCCAGTACTCTTACCCCATATGCTATATTTCTAAGACCCAAATCAAAAGGATTTAGGCGTAGACTACTGATGCTCTTTCAGTTCCTTAGCCTTAGTGGCTGTTCCTTCTATTTCCTTTGATTCTGGAGGTGTTGAGGAAAATTGTAGGCAACTACAGCGATGTACATAAGGTACTTCTATTTTGGATTGAGCATCTTTGGTACTTACTTCTAGTTTAGTAAGCTATACAAAATATCTTTGAATCTTTCCTCTGCTTCCCTCTCTGATTTAGGCCCCAAACCATCCATCCTGATTCTCAGCAGTCTTGATTTGTGGTCTAAAACTAGAAAGGTGAACCCTATAGAGATGGCCCATACACCACTGCTAGATGGACCCTAAAACTGTTATGCTGTGGTGGCTTTGGGATTTTAATAGAATTGAATCCTCAAAATGTTAACTGGTTATGCTCGGTATTGGAAGAATTCAGTCTGCTGGTGTTTCTTGTAATAGCCTTCAATCTTTTTTCCTGTGATCTCGTTAACATACTAGACTTTCTGAGTAACCAATTTATTTTAAGCTTATGTCTCTCTACTCTGAAAAGCCAATGAGTGGCAATCGCAGTCTTCAAGGGAGAAGATACCCTTCCTATAGTTGATTTGCATAAAGATTTTCTCTTGTAAAGACCACTTATTCATTTCTCAGTTATTTCTTAATATTTGCTTTTAGTGCTAAAAGCCCTCCAAGATCCACTTTTGAACCCTTAGAGTCTAGAGACTTAAAAGGTCTTTCTGCAAAGATTTGATCCTTGTAGATATTTTTTCAGTGCAAAGAGTGGATGAACTCAGGGCTAAGAGCCCTTCACGGTTTGTTTTTTCCATACTGAGTTGTTTTGAGGCATCACCTATTTTTTTTGTCTCAAAATTCCTTTTTTCTTTTCAATGCTCCCATGATGTTTTCTTTTCCCAAGCCAATTTTGGAAGAGGAGAAAATATTAAATTTCTTGGATGTTTCTAGAGCATTATCAATATACTTAAAGAGAATTGCTTACATTTGTATTACTCGGTGGATTTGTTTCACTATTAACATACATTATGATTCTAGAATGTATACCTCTACCAGATCCCATCCAGGGATACAAAATTAGAGGAATCTTGGCTTTTTAGCCTCTTTTCAGGGAGACACCACAAGAGGCACATATTCTCCGGCCACATGATCATCCACCCATGCTTTCATGTCTTACTACCATCTTCAAAGTAGGGAAGTGATTTTTCAACTTGTTTTGCTGAACCTGTTTTAGGTGCTAAGAACTCATTAAGTTACTTTATTATGTTTGCTAAATACAGATCTACTGTTCATACTGTAAAACCTTTGTTGCTCGTTCAATTACGCTCAAAAACATGTTATGTGCTTGGATATAAGGTAAGGACTGGGATGAGAATGATGTACCAGAAGGTAATGATCCGGTTACTTACATTTATTTCTCCAATTCCAAGTCTACCTTGTCACATTCCTTAGCTTCCCATCTCTAATTTACTGAGTGTGGTATGGCCAACAGTTTACTTGTAAGATACAAGAAGTTCTGTGGGTGGATGTTCCTTTTCTTTTTCCTTTACGGTATTAAGGGCTGGGTTTCACTTAAACACTTTGAGTAAATTACAAAGTTTCTGCCTAATAGAATCTCACTGGAATACGCAAGCACTGCCTGTGATCAGGACAGGAACCCATTAGGTAAAGACTGTGATGAGGAAATGTTGAGCTTGGAGTAATGAAGAGTACCAGTAAGTAACAGGATTGGTCCAGGACAGTGCCTCCACTTCAGAGACATAAAAAGCATGAGACCTTGGGAGATGTGGATGTCCTAGGGCAGGAACGATTGGAGGATTTAAAGAGATTTGAATGGATTGGAGTTTAGGAAATGAAAGCTGGGTTATTTACAGAAGAAGGAACGCTCTGAGATGCACATGCAGATTTAACATCTTTTATGGTGTATATCGTTTTTAGGAGTGATGAAGTGTATGCACTGAATTCATTTTTATTTATTTACAACCTCAAAATAATCAATTGATGATGGGATTTTTACAAGGATGAGAAAAAAACGGGATAATGAATTTCATTCCTATTTCATATTTCCCAGTCAACAATGGTAACATTTTAAGTGTTAACCACAGTAATTTATCAAAATCTATTTTAGTTATCATATCGTAAGACTACCTGCATATTTCAGTAAAAAGTGCATTCGTAAAACTTACCTGAAGGGTATCTGGTTTGCTGATGTTGCATTTCAAGTTCAATTACAGTTACCATGTTACAGTAATTATGGACAGACAATTTCAGCAGGTACAGTGAGACCTTTAGTCAGAGGATTTAAAGCTGTTTTCAGTTTTCTGACATTTAATTCAGTAGAGCACTGCAATACCTCTTTATGTGCTTTGCTCGACTTTTCAGTTTTCTGCTGACTTCGTTGGAATCCTGACCAATTGGGTGATTTATTTTCATTGAATGTATTTATTTATTATATTTGTGCAATGAAATCAGCCACTTGGTGAGCCGAAGCAGAGCGTTTGACATGTAACAAAAGAAAAACATAACAGGATGAAAACAAAATCTAGCACCCAACAGATAGATGACACCACATCTAATATTCTTTACCGGTACAATTTCTATGGACAACTTTTGATGACTATCTGAAATTTGTTTACACACGATCATCATGACACAAAATTCACGTTTCTAGTGGCACCTCCAGTTTATTGACGTTTTTAGGTCTCGCCAGCGAGATCTTTTGTTACTGACTTGCTTCCCAAGTGGTACAGACCGGTGCGCGAGCCGATTGGGGTCTGTGGATGTGCTTGCGCAGATGCGCTTGCATATACACGCACACACAGCCCCTGCTTTCACTTTCCCTTGGTGCGCATTCATTTAGGCTCGCATACAGTAACGGCGCACACACACACAGCCACCCCCCCTGCTTTCACTTCGCGTTACTTAGGCCACACACACGCACGCACACACACACGTACACACACACACACGCGCGCGCACATACAGACACACACACGCACACACACACACACACACACACACGCACCCTGCTGCCCCCGTACAACTAAGCCCCACTCACCGCATCTGCAGCCTCAGCCGCCACTCCTGACTTCTGCAGCCACCGCGGGGCTCTCCCTCAGGCATGGGAGCCCCTTGTTACCACTGCTCCTCTGGGCCAGCCACTCCGTGGGCGGGAGCTTCCCACAGAAGACGGAAGTCCCGCCCCACAACAGGCGTGACGCTCCCGAACTTCTGGTTTCGGGATGTGCATGCTCACGGCTTGTTTATTTAGCGATCGTCTCACTGCTTATTTATTTAGCGATCGCTCATAGATTGGTACATTTTGAAAAATAGCAGCTGCATCATTTCTTAGTGTAGCTTAAATGTCACTAAGCCGTATGTGCACACCTACAAAATAACACGGGCAGATCATTGGGTGATGTTTTTGGTCCAGTGCTGGAAAGCATCAGCAACAAAAAAACTATGCTTTTTGGGACAGCATCAGAGACATCACAGGCAAAGTCAGTAAGTGCATAAGGTAAGAGCATGCTTATATTATTTATATTTAGTGTCAGCTTGTATTGTCGTGGCTTTATTACTACAGTTACCCTTTGCTAATAACCTTGTGTCGGTCTTACGTATTTCTGTTTCAAAGAATTTCAATTGTGCCAACTGATTTCTAAAACCTTACCCACCCCCTGGTACCTCTGGGAGAGCCAAGTCTTTAGGCCAGCCTGCCCTAACTTTGGTGAACAGAATTCCTGGGGGCGTGGCTTAAGCGCCGACAAGCATGGTCGCCTGAGTCCCGAGCTCCGGGCCGACCTCGGTGACTTCTCCTGAATTATCCCTTCCCCAGCTGCGCCGCCGACCTGCTGCGGACCCTGGAGGTCTTGGGACACCTCGGTGGCAGTTGGGAGCTGAGCGGGCTCTGTGGTCGCCCTGAATCCGGCGCCTGACGGGAGATCGACCCACTGCGGGGCGGCCATCTTACGGTGGGCCTGCAGCCGGCCCAGATATCCGGCCTCGATTTTCGAGGGGCGGACCCACCGCCACGGAGTGGAGGACGGCGCATTTGGGGGGCTGACCCGGCAGTGCGGGACACCGCGACCTCCTTGTGCGGGCTCCCGGGGACCCACGACAGTGCCTGGTGGGTGCGTGAAGACGCCGGCCCGGATCCGGGAGGAGCGCTGCCGCCGCTGCGGCTGACCGGAGTCGCGTTCCCTGCTGCGGAGTGCGCCGCGCCTGGCACAGCCGAGTCGGACCAGGTGCTGTGGGGCGCGGTGCTGGGACCGCGCATCGGACGCCCTGGGGCTGAGGCCTTGGATGTTAGGGCGGTGACGGCCAGGCGCTAGGTTCGGGAGCGGGTGCCGGGTCCTCGGGGGCCCGCGGTTACCCAGCTGGTGGACTGAGAGCCGGGAATCCTCAGAAGCCCACTCGCACCTGGAGGGGAGCGTGCTGACCCGCTGTGGAGGCGCCTTGGAGTTTGTGGCGCGGGATCTGACCGGCCGGGGGCTTTCGATTGGCCTGTGTAGCGGTGCTTGTACTCCCTGGCGTGCCCCCTTAACATTGGACCTAGTGTTGCGCTAGAGGGGGAACGGAGCCTCGTCTGGGCGCCCTGGTTCGGACCCTGTCTCCCGGATTCTGCGGTCCCCCGCCGGGGGCCTGGTATGTTTTGGAGCGGCCTGCATGGCTAGCGGCCTTTGTTCACGACCCATCTGAGAGTGGCTGCATGATATTTCCTTGTGTTGCCCGCCAGCCCTCTCCCTCTACCACACACGGGCCTACCACGTGGAGGTGAGCCCTGCGACCTTTGTTCCTTTCAGGGGCAGTTCCCTGGTGTTGGACGCATCTGAGCGCACCAGTGGTGCGTCATGGGGAAACAGCGGAAGGGTGCTGGTGCGACGTCGGCGGATCAGGCTGAGGACCCCCCGGAGGCGCACGACCATCGACCGGCAGATAGCCAGGGCACAGGCCTTCCACAACAGCAGATGGACCAGATTCTCAAGGCCATTGGTGACACGAGGGAGGCGCTACGTCAGGATATTGCGCAGGTCTCTACGAACTTGGGCCTCCTGAAGGCGGATCACGATAAGCTTGCGGACCGCGTCAAATCTACGGAATTGGTGCTTGAGAAACTTGAACCAGCCCAGAAATCGACGGACGCCACGATAGGGGATCTGGTGCGTAGGGTGCAAATTCTGGAGCGGAGGGCGGCTGATGCTGAAGGGCGTAACAGACGCAACAACATTAGAGTGGTGGGCTTGCCCGAAAACGTCGAGGGGGATGATATGGTCACTTATCTTGAACGTTGGCTGCGGGACGAGGTGGCGCCTGAGGGCCTGACGAATTTCTACACCTTGGAGAGAGCTCATAGGGTCCCAGCTCGACCTCTGGCTCCTGGCCGTCCCCCCCGACCTGTCATAGCCCGTCTGCTGCACTTCAGGGATCTAGACATTGTTCTGCGACAAGCCAGATTGAACGGCCCGTACAAAGTGGAAAATGCGTCTGTGTCTCTCTTCCCTGACTTCTCTCAGGAGGTCCAGCGCGACCGCTTTTCCTTCGTGGCTGTCAAGCGAGCTCTCCGTGACGAGGGGGTTCAGTACTCCCTGTTGTTTCCTGCGCGCCTGAAGGTGCTGGTGGACGGAGTGGCGACGTTCTGTAACACGCCGGATGATGCCTGGCAATGGCTGGAACGGTACGGGGCAGGCAAGGATGGTTCGGGGGTGTGGCCGGGGGCTGCTGAGGATCGGCCGCGGCCGCGGCGGAGCAAGCGCACTTGGAGGCGTGGTCGGAGCCAGCGATCTCCACCGGCGTCGCAGACGGAACTGGAAAGGCAGGCCGCTTTACAAGCAGTGTCTCTTATTTCTGGAGTGGCGGCGGTGGGCCCTGTGATTGACTCGGGCTCCCGTGTGGGCTCTGATGAAACGGGACAAGGAGGCTCGGATGGGGGCTCGGAGAAGGAACTTGGAGATTTGCTTCGGATTACCCCCCAGACGGCCGATGGAATGTTGGACGAGTGACTGTCTGGCAGCTGTGCAGGGAACAGTAAGGAGGGGTGTCAGGCACAGGGCGATGTCTGTGACTGTGCTGCTGGGGCTTCTCTTGAAGGGATGTCGGGTGGGGCTACTTTTCCTGTCCTCCTGGGGTGTTGATGGTACCGAGGGTGCCTCTTGGCGCTATGTGTTTGATTGGGCGGTGGCGCTGTCTGGGTGGTGGGGGGGAGGTTCTTTCTGGACTGGGGTCGGCCCACCACGGAGTAGTGGTCTTCGAGCTGGCCTGCCGGAGGTGCTGAGCTATCCCCTCTATCTCACATATTTTGTGAGTCTCTGGTGCTTTCCAGAGCTTCCCTCATTTATGGGGGTGGGAGTTTGGATGGGTAGCAACTGTTTGACGCCTGTTCTGTGGGTGGGTGGGTGGGGGGGAGTTGTGGGTGTGTGATGTTGCGGGGGGTTGTCAGTGTGCCGCTAGGGTCGCCCAGGTTCTGTTACTGCTATAGCTTTGCCAATGGCGGCTAAGTTGGAACTGAAATATGTTACGTGGAATGTGCGGGGGCTCAACTCTATAAGTAAGAGATATAAGGTACATGCATATTTGGTGCGCAGGGGGGTTCAGATAGCCTTTCTGCAGGAAACGCACTTGACTCAGGCAGAGGGGCGTGCGCTGCAGCGGCGCTGGAGGGGGCAGCTCTACTACACGACCTACTCCGCTCATGCTAGGGGGGCGCTGATTTGGGTTCGGGCGGGCGTCCCCTTCCAGCCCCTGCAGACAGAGATTGACTCGGAGGGGAGGTTTGTGGCAGTGTTGGGGAGGGTAAATGGCCGGGACGTCACGCTTTGCAGTGTTTATGTCCCTAATTTTGATCTGGATGCGTTCTTCTCGGCCTTCTCGAAAAGGTTAGCCCCTCTGTTGATCGGTACGGTGTTTATGGGGGGGGACTTTAACACGGTGGTGGATGTGGATTTAGATCGCTCGCATCCGCCTCTAGCTCAGTCGGGGGTGCACAGCGTGGCCAAAGCTCGGAGAACCTGGCAAGAACACTGGGGCCTACTGGACGCTTGGCGTACGCTTCATCCCAATGATAGGGACTATTCATTCTATTCTCCGCCCCATGATCTCCACGTCCGCCTTGACACCTTTCTTTGTACTGCCGGGGCCCAGGAACTGATGTGCAGTAGCGAATACCTGGCGAGGACCATTTCGGATCACAACCCCTGCCTACTCGCAGTCCTATGGTCTAGGCAGCGGCAGCCGATCCCAACGTGGCGGTTGAATCCGCTGATGTTGGAGGATCCGGTCTTCCGCTCGGAACTGCAGGAGCACCTTGAACGCTACTTTCAGGAGAACGCGGGCACCGCATCCACCAGAGCTGTCGAATGGGACGCCTTTAAGGTGGTGGTGCGAGGAGCGTGCCTTTCTTCCTCGACCGGGGTGCGTAGGACGATGTTGGCTGACGTGAACCGGGAGGAGGACTCGCTTAGGCGGGTGGAGAAGGCTAACCATGCGGCGGGGAGCGATAGGGCGGAGGTGCTGGCGGCAAGAGAACGTGTAGCTGCACAGGTGGAGAGGCTTCGCTGCCACGACTATCGGGAATACATGATCCGGGCCCATGCCGAGAGGGACCGGGCTGGTTCGCTGCTGGCGTGGCTCGCTAGTCCCCATTCAGGGGGCGCGCCGATTCTGTCCCTGACCACGCCTACCGGGGCGCTGGTTTACTCCCAACGGGACGTTAATGACCAGTTCTTGGCTTATTACTCGGAGCTGTACCGATGCAAACTGTCCCTCCCTCCGCCTGGTCTGGATGCCTTCTTGGAGGGGGTCCAGCTGCCACAGCTGGACTTAGAACAGGGGAACGCTCTGGGTGCCGCTGTGACGCCGGGAGAGATTAGGGCAGCGATTAAGCATATGGCTCGGAATAAGACGCCTGGGGGCGATGGTCTCCCTGTGGAGTTCTATGCGGCATTCCTGGACCTCCTGGCACCACAGTTGTCGCGGGTCTATGGTGAGGCATGGGAGCTGGGCAGGCTACCGGAGTCGGCGCGGGAGGCGATCATTGTGCCGTTGTTGAAGAAGGGCGGCCAACCCGCGTTGAGGACGGCGTACCGTCCCCTATCGATGCTCACTGTGGACTATAAGGTGTTGAGCAGAATTTTGGCTACACGACTGTCGGCCCATATGTGCTCCCTTGTCCACCCGGACCAGGCGGGCTTTATTCCCACGCGGAATACTTCTACCTGTATCCGCCGCTTACTACGGGTTATGGATGTTAAGGGGGAGGGTCCTCCGTCCGCGGCTGTCCTATCGGTGGATATAGAAAAGGCGTTCGACAGCGTGGAATGGCCATATCTGTTCGGCGTGTTGCGTCGGTTCAGATTGGGGGACGGCTTTATCCGCTGGACGCAGCTCTTATATGCCTCCGCTACCGCCAGGGTTCGCACGGGCCGTACAATCTCTGCGGCGTGTGCAGTGACGAGGGGTACTAGACAGGGCTGCTCTCTGTCCCCGCTCCTGTTTGCCTTGGCGATCGAGCCGTTGGCGGCGTGGGCGCGTCAGGGGCAACATTATGAAGGGGTGCTGATGCGTGGTGTTCGACACCACATCTCCCTGTATGCTGATGACTTCTTGTTGTACCTGGCTGACACGACGGCCTCAGTGCAAGGAGCGCGGGCGTTGCTTCGAGAGTTTGGTGAACTGTCGGGTCTCCGTGTTAATTGGTCTAAGACTTGCCTATTCCCCCTGACCCCCCGGTGTGCGCGACCTGCGGGGCTCGGAGAGCTGTTGCTGGGAACCGGAGTGTATACCATACCTCGGGGTTCACATTTATCACACCCACTCGTCCCTGTATGAGGGAAATGTGGGCAGAGCGTTGAGAGGCATCAGGGGCAGTATTGGTTTCTGGTGTACCCTCCCCTTGTCTGTGGCCGGACGCATCGCTTTATTGAAGATGGTGGTCCTCCCACGCTTACTCTATTTTTTCAGTACACTGCCGGTGCGGATCCCGCTATCCTTCTTTCGGACGTTACGATCAGTAGTGATAGGGTTCATATGGGGCCCTGGCAGGAGGCGTGTGGCTATTTCCACCCTACTCCGGTCACGGGAGGCAGGGGGGCTTACAGTGCCGGATTTTGAATGGTATTACCTGGCGGCACAGCTGCAGTGGCTCACCCAGGCAGTGGCACGGGAGTTCAGGGGTCCAGACGGTCCACAGGGCAGAATTATACAGCGTCATGTTCTGTCCTTCATATTGCTCCAACAGGGCCTTCGCCAGGACCAGTTGTCTTTGGAGGAACGCACCCTCCGACACTGCTGGCTTCGTAGTCAGAAACGAGTGGGCATCCACGTCCCGTATGCGCCAGAGATCCCCCTGGGCATGTGCACAGCTCTACCACACGGCGGGGACTGGTCGGGGCTAGCCGCATGGGAGGACTGCGGGCTCCATGTGGTGGGAGACCTCTATAGGGATGGTGTCTTGCTGTCGTTCTCTGATCTGCGGGAGGCGTTTGATTTGCCGAGAGGCGACTTCTTGCTCCATGCGGCTTTGGTCTCGGCGGTCCAGAGACGTTGGAGGAAAGGTCGGGCGGAGCCGCCTACATCTCTGGGATGCCAGTACGTTGTGATGGCTGCTGGCACCTTTAAGGCTGTCACTTGCCTGTATAGGAGACTGGCGCTGGATGACCCCCCTCCATTGGATGCACTGCGGGAACGATGGGAGGCGGATCTTGGTCGGCAGATACCGGAGACCACGTGGCCCCAGCTTGTGCGCCGTGCCTGGAAGGGCACGCGCAATGTCCGATTTCAACTGGTCCAATACTTCATGCTACACAGAGCGTATTGGACGCCTGCCAAGATCCAGCGGGTTTTTGGTGGTGCCCAGTCGGTGTGTCCCCGTTGCAACTCGGAGGGTGCCGACTTTGGCCACATGTTTTGGGCCTGCGCGGGGCTTGGTTCCTACTGGACTGATGTTGTGGCCTGTCTGAATGAGATCACTGACCGTCACATTGATATGGACATAGGAGTCTGCCTCCTGCTCTGGTTCCCGCACACCCCGACCACGAAGGTCACCAGTAAATTCATCGACTTGGGACTGATCCTGGCCAAGCGGGAACTTACTCTACACTGGAAGTCTAGGGGGTTCCCAGCTTCTTGAGATGGCGGGGGTGCTTTTTACAGTGGGCAACTAGTGAAGGGACACTCCGCTTGCAACTGGCCAACCGCGCAGCTAATAAGAAGGCGCTAGAAACGGCTAGGGCGTGGTGCGCGCTAGTGGCAGAGCCACAATCAATGTCAGAGGTGGAGGTGGATAGTGAGGAAGAGGCGCAGGCGTGCTAGGGGATGAAGGAAGCGATGGGGAGAGCAGGGACACACACGGGGGACTTTACGCGTTAGGATTGCATTTCATTGGTTATTGGGGATTTAGGCAGCTGCTAGGGGCTGTGGGGTTGGGACGGGGTCACACACGCGGGCTCGTTTGCCGTTTGAGACATGTCGGGGCTCAGGGACCTCATCCCGAGAATTGAGAGGCGCTACCTGTGATTCCATGTTGAGTTATGTTGCATTGAGGATTTGACACAGACGGCACACTGACAGGGGGGGTGGGGGTAGAGAGGGAGGGAGTGGAGGGACAGATAGGGAATGGTTGGCGGGACGAGATAATTGACATGTTGATATGTGCATTGCAAAACGATGACCTGCAACCATTTGTTTGTATGTTGGTATTGAAAATCAATAAAAATGTGTTTAAAAAAAATCATCAACAGAATTCCTTTGTGCCTTTACCTCTATTAAACTTACAAATAATAATCTTCCTGTTCTACCCAAGTAGTCTTTTTAATATTCGGTTTCCTTAAATTAATTTTGCTTTCATTATATGTTCACCACACTCGCTATTCCTTTGAACCTCCAGACCTCGGTTCTTCACCATGCTGATGGGCACCGTTGATTTTGCAGTGTTGCACTTTGCTTCTTTCACATCCCAGACATCCCACAGAAATGCTGCGGAAGTCCATGGCTCTGCCAAACTGTTTGGATTTTGCAAGTCAGGCATTTTATTCGGATCCAGTTGTCACCTTGGGCTCGTCTGTTGGCAAAATTAAGTACAAAGCGTTCAACTTTGATGTCGGAGATACCATCTAGTTGTAGAATTGCACAGCATCAAACTGGTATAGGGCTTAATCTCAGCTTCCCTGCCTGATGACATTGTGTGATCCTAGTCAAATACTTTATTTCGCCGAGTTTAGGTGGGCGAGCAAACAAATTAACAGTGTCAGTTGAGCCAAGGGTCCAGCTTGGTTCTATTAGTCGGTGCACACCGACCTCTGAAAATGTTTGCAATGTAAATCACACAGCAAACAACACGCAAATATGATGAGATCGCTTTAAAAGTAGAAAAAATGTTATTCCTTTAACATGTGGATTGTTTTACTTTAATACGGTACTTTTAGCGTTTTCCTTTTACTAAGTGCATGACAAAGATACAGAATTGTAGCAGAATGAGCCCTTGCAGCTGCCCCAATGGTACCTTGTAGGAATGCTGCTGGTATTTTGCTGGGTACCAAGTCTGCACTGTGTGTGCAGGAGAACAACAGTTAGAATCACAGCCACTGCAGCAGCAGCGATATGCATTTATGGTTCAGACTAAATAGCGTAACTGGTTATGCAATTTCCATTGTCAGTAATACTTTCTACAGCTGAGCACCATAACTGTCTGTAGAAAAAATGGAAAGCTCCTACTGAACAACACACAACCACACACACAACCACACACAACCACAACCACACACACACAACCACACACACAACCACAAGCACACAACCACACACACAACCACACACACAACCACAACCACACACACAACCATACACACAACCACACACACACAACCACACACACAACCACAACCACACATACAACCACAACCACACACACAACCACACACACAACCACACACACAACCACAACCACACACACAACCACACACACACAACCACACACACAACCACAACCACACATACAACCACAACCACACCGTCAGTGCACACTTTGACCATGCACAGACACCACCAGTTGTCAGTGCACACTTTCACCAGGCACAGACACCACCAGTCGTCAGTGCATGCTTTCACCTGGCACACACACACCACCAGCCGTCAGTGCACGCTTCCACCAGGCACACACACCACCAGCCGTCAGTGCATGCTTCCACCAGGTACACACACACCACCAGCCGTCAGTGCACGCTTTCACCAGGCACACACACACACCACCAGCCGTCAGTGCATGCTTTCACCAGGCACACACACACCACCAGCCGTCAGTGGACACTTCCACCAGGCACACACACCACCAACCGTCAGTGCACGCTTCCACCAGGTACACACGCACTAGCCATTAGTGCACGCTTCCACCAGGCACACACACCACCAGCTGTCAGTGCACGCTTCCACCAGGTACACACACCACCAGTGAACAATTTCTACAGGCACACACACCACCAGCCATCAGGGCACACATCAATTGTTAACGCATCCAAAATTAACTATTGAAGGAATCGCAATATGGCACACTTTACTTTTAAACATATTCATCTAAAGCGCAGAATGCCACCATTGCTACAAAAATAAATACACATTTTTTTGGCCTACAATTCATAGACTTTTGTTACAATTAGTGTTGCAATATTTAGCAATGCCAATAGCTCAAACTTAATTAATGCAAGACCTATTGCATTGCAAATGCTTGTTTGTTATGGCTTGATAGTATTCTACTTTTGTAAGTAAAAACATAAGTAAGCCATGAGATCTGAAGAGGTGAAAGAATGCCAGACATTTGGGGCTTCTTGTGTTTGATCAGAGCTATTCTATACTTTCTTAAAACAATCCCTGATATGTTTCCGGTTAGGAATATATTTTTTTATTCTAGTACTGTGCAGAATGCTAAAATGCTGATATCAAGGTATCTTCGCAGCACTTAACACTTATAATAATCTTAGCACATGGCATTCTCTTGTTTCGTAAAATCTTAAGATCACTTTTCGTATGCAGTACATTAAAATGTGTATTACAAAAACATCCGTCATTGGGCAAAGATCCAAATCCTGTGCACATTGGGTAGTATATATTTATTTTACAGTGCTTGTCATAATAACGCATAGCAAGATGGTCATATTTACTCACTCCTGGCAGCTAGAACACATGACTCGTTAGATGCTGTTAATAAAAACAATATATGCTTATTAGCACCAAGTACATCATAATAATTGCCAAATATTATTGGGAGCACCATTTACCACTGGAATTCTAAAAATAAATCAAGCTTTATTTTAACCCCTTGTATGCTTGCGACGGCCTGGAGCCGTCACGCATTACGGTGGGCGTGTGCGGAGGACAGCCCTCGGCTGTCCGAATCCCGCCCACTAATGAAAACTCCCGCACAGCGTGGAAATTTCAAACGCATGGAAGGGGTTAAGAGGGATACACTTCTCAAGCTGAAACTTATAGTTTCGAGACCATGAACCAGGAAATGCAAAAAATGTTTTTAAAGGGACTTGAAATCTATCAATCAATAATGTTTATGTCGAATAAAATAAATAAACTATATGGCATGAAACATTTATATGAAAATCCAACTACAAAAACATATGTAATGCCAAGTACAGTAATATGGATTAATTATTTAAATCAATAATAATAATAATAATAATACGTCCACTTATAAAGCGCCGTGGTTATACTAATGCCAGTGTGTCCCCGCGCTGCGGTAAGTCAGCCAATAATAAAGCCCAGATCGAACCTGACTCAACCTTAAGGAAAAAGAAATGTTTTCAATTTTTTCCTAAAGCATCTCTCTTGGCTCTCCATCTGGAGTTCCAACGGGAGGGCATTCCACTGTTTGGCTGCCAGCAGTCTAAAGGACCGGCCGCCCATCCTGGCCCTTTTTATAGCTGGTACACATACCAAACCCATCCCACTCAACCTCAACTGCCGCGCAGGAAGGTGTGGGGACACAAGTTCTGCCAGGTACGCCGGGGCCCTGCCCTGCAGGATTTGGTGGCAGACACAAAGTGCTTTGAAGGCGACTCTCTCTTTAATAGGTAGCCAGTGAAGCGCCGCCCGTGCTACCCTAGCCGATGATCTTTTCGGGCGTCTCAGAATGAGGTGGGCGGCTGCATTCTGCACTCCCTGCAGGAGCTGCACACATCTCGCAGGAGCCCCTAGATACAAGATGTTACCGTAATCTAGATGGGATGTCACCGGCGCATGCACCAGAGTCTTTCTAGCTGCCACAGGTAGGAGATCCAAGGTTTTACGCAGGACCTTCATAATTCCGAAGCACGTGCCTGCCACACGCCTTGTTTGGTAGTCAAACGACAGGTCAGGGTCTAGCCAGACTCCCAGGTTTTTTGCCTGTGCACATGGTATAGGTGTCGCCCCCAAGTCCTGAGGCCACCAAGCCGATGACCACACAGTTAGGGCCCGCCCCACCACCAGAACCTCCGTCTTGCCGCCATTCAGCCTCAGGCAGTTATCAGCCATCCAAGTAGCTAGTTCTTGCATACATGCTCTGAAGCTGAGGGCGGCTGACTCCGGGGCCTGAGTTAGGGAGACCACAAGCTGTGTGTCGTCCACATAGGATACGACCCTGACCCCAAACCTCTCCGCAATCTCTGCCACAGGTGCTACATAGATATTAAACAGGGTAGGGCTCAGGGTCGATCCCTGCGGCACTCCTTGGTTCAACTTGATGACCCGGGAGTAGTGCTCAACATGTCTCACCCGGAAGCACCGCCCTGACAGAAAATATTTTAGCCAGCCCAAGGCCCTGCCCAACACCCCACCCTTCCGCAGACATTGCACCAGGGTGTGGTGGGCTACAGTGTCAAAGGTAGCACTCAGATCTAGCAAAATTAAGGCCGCCGTTTGACCTGTATCCACCATTTGCCGGATGGACTCGGTGGCATAGAGCAGAGCTGATTCTGTCGAATATCTGGCTCGAAAGCCAGACTGGGTCCGGTGCAGAAGCTCATGTTCTTCAATGTGGGCGGTTAGTTGTATATTGACCACTTTTTCGGCCACCTTAGCAAAGTATGGTAAGAGAGAGATAGGACGTAAGTTGTCTTAACGCTCTAACACCAGGTGTAGTTTCTTTGGAAGCGGCAGGACCACAGCTTCCTTCCAACAGCCAGGGATACAATATGTATCAAAAGAGGTCGTCACTAAGTGCCTAATGAAAGGCACTAATGAAAGGCTCAATTCAACATTCACCTTTCTATAGTCATGGAGGAATTCAAAATGTTGGGTAACACCCTCATAAAATAAGACACTGGCAAGAAAGCAAAAGGGAAAAAGAAATACTGCTTCCTTCCAATTAAGAAGCCAACATGAATCACTAAGCTAAATAAAAATAGCTCGGATGTTTATACCAGGCTGCAAAATAAAATGTAGAGATGGCTGATAGTGGAGTTTTCGCAGGATCAGACATGCATATCCTCAAAGAAGACAGATGGCTTGCTATCTCAGTGTTCTGCAATATTAGAAGCAAGTATTTGTTCTGGTGCTTGACATACATCGGAGACCTTTAGCGCTCACTTTTGCTGAATTTGTTTTTGTTGATTTTAGGCCGATTACTGCTGCTAACCATTGCTAAAGTGCATGTGTTCTCTCCTTTAAACATGGTAAAATTAGACTACATCTAATTGGCACATACAATTTACCTTTAAGTTGATAATAAACAGTACTACAGTACTACCAGTACCCAGGATATGTAAATTAAACGCTACTGGTGGGCAACAGTTATAATTGTGCCACTCAAACAAAGTAGCACTCTAAAACATATCTCAGGCCGGCCACAGCAGGCTGTGTGGGTGGTTTTAAACTGCCATTTCAACCTTGCAAAATAATCCTTTTGCCAAGCCTAAACCTTCCTTTTTACTACTTATAAGTCACCTCAAGGGTAGATCCAAAAGGTTCATAGGGCAGCAGAAGGGTGCACGTGTATTGAGGTTTTACATGTCCTGGCAGTGAAAAACTCCTGAAGTTGTTTTTCCCTGTTGTAAGGCCTTTCTTTTCCATTGCCCAACACTTGGTTATATTATTACATTTAATAAGTACTAATTTCAGATAAGGAGCAGATAGAGATATATTGTTTACACTCAAATGAAATGTAATTTTAAATCCTCTTCAATGGTAAAGGCCGATTTTAAGTCACAATTCTGAAAATGCAACTTTTAGATAGTATTTTCTTGTCCCATCCAACTGTGCCTTTCAGCCAGTTTCCTGGGTGACATGACTGTGAATTGCTCTGCTGTTGGGACTGTGTATTGCTTCCAGACAGTGACGCCAAAGGGGGCTTAAGTGAGAACAGGAAAGTTCATAATGACAGGATGGCTGTAACCAGCCACATTTAAACTTCAAAGGGCCTTGCCTTCAGTAAACACAAAGGGATCTGGCACCAGGCCTGCCCCATCTTTTGTCACCTCAGACAGTTTAGAGCCTTCACCAGACGAAAAGGGAAGGCCTTTGCAGAATCAGTGCTGGGGTAGGACAGGGGGTTCCACCACATAAAGGCTTGTACCAGATATTAATATTGGACCTCCAGTCTACACATCAGAACAACCCTTGACCTGTGGAAGATTCAGAAGAATGACTAAAATTCACTCTATTTTCCTAAATTGGTTTGTGATGTTTCTTGTGTTGTGTTTTTACTTTATTATTGTTGTGTGCTGCAAAAATACTTTACACATTGACTCTAACTTAACCCTGACTACTTTGGAGAAGAATGCTCAGAATCCACAGAGCAAATGTTTGACACTGGGCGAGGATAGCTGGACCTGGAGATTAGTAAATGTGATTGGGTAAGAGAGCACAAACTGGTTATTTGCAGTGATAGAGGGCTTGGTGTTTGTAATGTGCCTGCTTCAGGATTAGTGATTTGTGTCAGGTAAACTGTAGGTTGGAGAAATGGCATTGGTCATAATGGAAGAGAGTTAATTGGGTGGGTGGAAAGACCAGGTTAGATGGATTTATAATGGAAACTGGACATGATTGCTATGTCTGTATGTGGTGTGCTTAAGACATGTAGAATTCAAGCATGAGTGTTTGAAGTTGGTAGTAAAGTGGTGTCTAATCCAAGCAAACAATCTTTTCAGCAGTTGCACTAACTTGATGCCTTCACACATTAACGGATGCTTACACAGGCTGCTTCATCTGAGAAAGTCCAACTGACTTTCAATCAATCAGGGAATTGTAAGCGCGCTACTCACCCATGAGGGTCTCATGGCGCTGAGAAGGGGGGTGCGCAGATCTGTTTAGCCGAAGAGGCAGGTCTTGAGGGTCTTCCTGAAGGTGTTCAGTGTGGGGGCGCGTCTGATGTCTGCCGGTAGCTCGTTCCAGGTCTTGGCTGCAATGTGAGAGAAGGATCTTCCATCTGCTCTGGCTCTGTGGATGCGCAGGGTTTTGGCCAGTGCGAGGTTGGAAGATCGGAGTTTTATTTTCGGTACGTGGAAGTTGATTCTGTCGTTGAGGTATTTAGGTCGGTGGTTGTGTAGGCATTTGTAGGCGTGAGTGAGGATTTTGAAAGTGACTCATTTCTCCACAGGGAGCCAGTAGAGACTTTGTAGGTGTTGACAGATGTGGTCGTGTCGGGGGATGCCAAGGACAAGTCTGGTGGCGGTGTTCTGTATTGTCTGGAGTTTGTTGATGCAGGTGTAGAGTACATTTCCATAGTCCAGTCTGCTGGTGATGAGTGCATGGGTGACTGTCTTACTTGACTCAGGGGGGATCCACTTGAAGGTCTTGCAGAGGATGAAGAGGGTGTTGAAGCAGCTGGAGGTGATGGCATTGAGCTGTTGATGCATGGTGAGTGATGAGTAGAGTACGATGCCGAGGTTCTTGGCGTGATCGGAGGGGGTAGGTGGGCTTCTGAGAGCGGTGGTCACCAGGTGCTGTCCAGGTGCTGTCCCATGCAGAAGGGGTGGTACCGAGGACGAGGACTTCTGTCCTCTTTGCATGAGCTTCAGGCAGCTGTTGGCCATCTAGACTGCAACGTCTTGCATTCCTTTCTGGAAGTTGAGTTTGGCAGTGGTGGGGAGAGGATAAGCTGGGTGTCGTTGGCGTAGGATATGATGTTGAGGCCATGTTGTTGGACGATGGCTGCGAGGGGGACCATGTAGATGTTGAAGAGGGTGGGGCTCAGGGATGAACCCTGTGGGACTCCGAATGTGATTTTCATGGGGTCGGAGAGGAAGGGTGGGAGTCTGATCCTTTGGCTTCTTCCGGTCAGATCCAGTCCAGGGCTGTTCCTTGTATGCCTGCGTCATGTACTCTGCGGGCTAGTGTGCGGTGGGAGACGGTGTCGGTGTTGAAGGCCGCTAATAGGTTGAGTAGGATGAGGGCTGCTGAGTGGCCTTGATCCAGGAGGGTGCGGATGTTGTCTGTGGCGGTGAGTAGGGAGGTCTCTGTGCTGTGGTTGCTTCGGAATACGCATTGAGATGGGTCGAGGATGGAGTTCTCTTCAATGAATCATATCCGGTTCCTGTTGACTGACTTTCCAGACACTTTTCTATTGGCTTCTGGGGCTCCTATGCTCTGCTGATAAGGTATAGTGTCCCTGTTTCTGAATTAAGGTTTTAGACTATTACTGTGGGAAACAACTGTGAAAGTGAACACTGTGAAGATTCCTAAAGACTGTGAAAGTAATGTAAGGCAATTGATTACCTACAATGTGTTACTGAATTTATAATTGAGAAAACTGTAAAAGATTGTGTTGTGACCTGAAATAATGCAAGTATCAAAAAGCACTGGGATCTCACTGGGGACCAACACATAAATAAACACATGATGAAGCTGCCTTGTCTGAGTGCAGCCAGATCTCCTATTCAAACATTGGAAAGTTATTTCACACTTAAGAAGATCTTGTTTATGGAATGGTGGTTCCATACATGATCAGTGAAAAGCTGAATTGCATAATATCACCCCTTTTAAGCTCAATGTAGACATGCTCTGCTGCTGGATATAGCTGCAACAAAGCCAAAATATTTATTGGTCTGCTATTTGTACCCATGGCTCATTCCACACCACAATGCCCTTTTATAGACCTCATAAGAAAGTACATCGAGTGATAAGGAAACCAGAGCTCCATAGGCTTACACAATGTAGGAAGGGCACCTAGTACTGGTGTATCCTTATGTTAATGATGATTAGAGCCTAAACAAACCATAGAAAAAGCCATGTTGTGTAACAAATATTCTTCTTAGACCTAATATTTTCTTTTTAGTTCTGGCCTATAAACAGCTCTTAGCTTTTTTGCTAGACACAAGTGATACAAATATAATCATGAATAAAATGCATGCATAAATACAAAAGCATACAAATCTTGGGTCAGCCCAGGTCATTCATTGATCTCTTAAACTATCCTTCACATTTTGTTTTCACCTACCAAATCATTAGCAATAGAACAGTGGGTCAGGCCACTTCATACATTGGCCTAATTTGATTGTGAATAATTGCCTTTTCACAAGTGCACATCTGCCTAAAAAGAAAGTGTACTTAGTAACAGGGCTGGTGGGCCAATACCTTTTTTTGCCATTGTTTATAATTTTATTTTTGATTTTATTTTTTTATTTTTATAGTTATCCTGATTTTAAATAATGCTTTCAAATTACAATATTTTAAAGCCAACAGTACATTTTCTTTGCAACAATAAAGATCATATTTTCATGTGATATCCATTAAAACTGAAAAGGGTTTATACATCCATTGTAAGTATGCCTAATGTGTAAGAACGATCCGTAATGTTTTATTAAACTTACATTTAATGGTTCATTTTTTTTAAATGACTGCCATGTTTAGGTGGCAGCATTTTACCCTTTTTTATGGTATTGCTTGTAATATTTAGAAGGTCATACCAGCTTTCGAAGACCCGACCATTTAGCTTTGCCAATGCTGGTTTTATTTAGTTTTCTGCTCAATACTATTAAAAATATAATTTTGCTGCAGAGAAGTACAATGCATGCTCATGTTTTTATTTATTTACTGTATGAATCCTGCTGTTTCCATTACTAGTTCTCTTTTTTAGATTTTGTTTCTACTGTGAAGGATTCTGCTATGTATATGGCAACAATGTAATGATTTTGTTGATCACTGACTGTATAAAAATGATACTTTTTTAATACTACATCTATAACTGATGACGGTTGGGGGAGAGGTAAACCCGAAGCAGAACTCGTATTTTCGTCCATTTTTCTTCTTCTATGATGTTGGCTCCATGTTTATATGATTGCATTTAACCTTTTTTTTTTTTAAAGACACCCCTTCTTAAATGTTGACCGAGTGGGCCAAAGAGTGACAAACCACGCATCATGCTGCATCAAATGAAGTGAGCACAAGGCGTGCTAATTTAAGGCATGTCAGTGTGACAGTTTTTGGTCTGATAGTTGTCTTAATTAATTGAAGAGCTGAACCAGCAGTTTTTTGCCACTGCAGACAGTGGTAAATGTTTGTTTGTCACTGGAGCATTAAAGGAGGTGGCACTTTTTTCTGAAAATTTTGAACTGTTTTTTGACATCAATAAAGTAATTACAGAACACAACAGTACCCAGCACAATAGCATAACAGAGAGCAAAATAACACATCAAAATTATAACAGGGCACACAACACAAAAAACTGCCCAATGTAATGCAACAAAACACTTACAGTACAACACAGGAACACCACAGTGCAGATGAAAACTAGCAGGACAAAAAATAATCAAACACATCACCATAAAAACAAACTACAAAACAACAAATATATACAAGTATTCTAGCCACAAAATACCACCTCCACATAACTTTTTTCATTAAATGTTTCACACTAAACTTTATCTTACTTACCACCAGTCAAATATGTTTTGGCCCCTGCTCTTCAAACTGTAGGAAGGCCAAGCAACTTCCTAACTCCAGCAATTAAGACCAATGACAAGAGACAACAACAGTGGAGGAGCAAATGGGGAACCTGCATCAAGTTGACTTGATTCACAGTCGGTTTTCCTTCTATTACTTCTATTTTGGTAGATGCCGCCTACTAATCATCTAGTGTCATACCAAGTCAAGTCAAAAGAAGTCTTTATTCGATTATTCATCTTAAAAGACATGCTACACATCCAACATTATATCTTCATTTCTAAAGTGCACGGCAATTTGTTTAAAAAAATAACTTAATGTGAAGTTAAAAACATGAACTAAGACAGAATTAAATCATTTATACACGACTTCATTTGCAGAATTAAAAATTAAACATGATAGTAAAAAGACAGTTAATACAAAATGACGCAGTCTAGTTGGGACCTTATTGCTTAATTAACTGGGAACTTAGTGCGAGTTAATCAACCTCAAGCGTAGAGTCCAAGCCCAACCTAGGTATTTTGCAACCCCTATTACTATCAAGGGCGATAGATCAGATTTTAGGATTCTACAGGCTATGGATGCTGAACGAGTGCCCAGGCTTCTACATAGTGGACAAAGCCACTTCTTCCTAGGGGCAGCATACAGGGGGCAAACAAAAAGAAAATGACACACACTTTCGCCCTGCCTAATACACAGTGGACAGTGCTCTGGCCCTCCCTTACCCCATGATGTAGTTGGGCACCTCAGTGGTAACGAGCCAACTCTCAGTTGATGGAAAAGTTTGCAATCCAGGGGCTTGGTGATGACATCCCACTACTTTTCAAAGGAAGAGACATCCTTCAAAAGAACAAATGTCGTTGTTAAAGAACTTCCTGTCATTTCCGAGTGTCTTTTACCCACAACTCATTCCCAGTATAAATTTCTCATCTCCTTTTTGGGTGGAAAGGTGGCCGAGTCAGGGTTGTGCCATAATTCACCAAGTCCCATGGCGGCCAGAGTGGATCTTACCCCTTTGAACCATCCTAATTTATCAGAGCCCAGAAAATTCCTTACCTCTAGGCATGCTTTGGCATAGAGGAGCAGCTCAGGTGTAGTCCACAAGCGCCGCCAAAATGCTAGAGGTCTGAATCTCGCTAGGTCTTCCACTGGTTGGCACCCTAGGTCATACAAAAGCGGGATGCGCAGAGATGATTTCGGTAGTCCAATCGCCGCCCTAAGAAATTTATTTTGAGCCACCTTTAGGGGATCCAGGTTACTGAAGCCCCAGAACTCTGCTCCATACAGAACAGAGGGCAACATTTTTGTGCCGTAAATTTTCATGAGCGGGGAAATTGGCCGAGTATAGGAGCTTTTATGTTCTTTGAGGAGAGCTCCTCCAATTTGCGCATGTTTAAGTGCCAAGAGCTTGACTTGCGTTTTCCAACTAAGGTTTTCACTAAAAGTGACACCTAAGTATGTAAATAGCGTAGTCTGCTCAAGGGTGGTGCCACCCATTGAAACCCTGGCAGCAGTTGGAGATGTTCCTCTCAGCACCATAAACTTTGTTTTGGAAATGTTAACCTCTAGCTCATGCTCGCGGCAAAACAACTCAAATCTTGACAGGGCCTGCTGGAGACCCTGCCTCGTCTTAGATATTAACAGGGTGTGTTGTCCGCGAACATGAGCAGAGGTACTTTCATCCCCGCCAGTGTGGGAGCATCCGTAGGGTGGTTCACAAAATAATTGGTGACCCCATTAATAAATAGGGAAAACAAAGTAGGGGCCAAAACACACCCTTGTCTAACACCTTTAGAAACTGGGAATCTATCCGTAACCTCCCCAGGCTTACCCCAAGTCATACCCTTTGTTATCACTGCTCCTAAAGTGTAACAAGTGCCTATTTTGATGAGATGGTCTTTAAGGGTGTGCGGTAACTGGAGCAGTGAAGCAATTGAAGAAAATATTTCTTCCTTTCTTTGAATAGAGCTACGATTCTAACAGTGTCATGTTGATGTGCCTTGAAGTGGGCCCAAATGGTCCTGCACCACTTCTCCTCTTTATCTTGTGAGTTTTAGTTATTTGTCTGACCCTTTACTTGCTGTAAAAAAGGGGATGATCGACGGAGCACTCACTCCACCACCCCAGTTCAGACATGGCCATATGCAAATCAGTCTGACCCTGTGCTTCATGGGAACAGTCCTGCCGAACTGCCAAGCCATGTCTTCCCTGGACCGGAAACAAGCATCCTGGGACCTGTTTTGGGTTCATAACCCTCATCAGCCAGGCTATCTTGAATCCAGCGGCAATACGAGCAAGCGACCCACGTCTGGCCATACCCTGCCAACTTAGGGCGAACAAAGCGATACCAAAGGGGATGATGGATGGAGCGCTTGAGCTAATCAAACACTCACCCCCAGTCAACTGATCTGGGTTTAATCAATCATCATTCTTTAGTTCACTCCACCACCACATTTCAGACATTGCCTTATGCAAATCAGTCTGACCCTGTGCCTCATGGGAACAGTCCAGCCCGAACTGCCAAGCCATGACTTCCCTGGACCAGAAACAAGCATCCTGGGACCGGTTTCGGGTTTGTATCCCTTATCAACCAGGCTATCTTGAATCCAGTGGCAAAGTGAGCAAGGGTCCCACATCTGGGCATACCCTGCCAATTTACGGCGAACAAAACAATACCAAAGGGGATGATGGACGGAGCGCTTGAGCTAATCAAATACTCACCCCCAGTCAACTGATCTGGGTTTAATCGATCATCATTCTTTAGCTCACTCCACCCCCTCAGTTCAGACATGGCCATATGCAAATCAGTCTGACCCTGTGCCTCATGGGAGCAGTCCAGCCGAACTGCCAAGCCTTGTCTTCCCTGGACCGGAAAGAAGAATCCAGGGACCTTTACTTGCTGTGGCTCAGAATCTACCTTTGCCAGTTTCTTTATTATTCTGCATGTGAATTTGCCTTAAACTATACATTTATCCAACATCTTCGTCAAGGTAGAATTCTGTTGCAATATCTTTGTTGTATGGATTATATGGTAAGGGTAGGAAATCATGGTCTATGATACAGGCCAAAACAGCTGTGGTGTGACCATGGGCTTGCTTATGGTGTCATTGGAGTGGCGCAGCAACCTTTTTTAATGGATGCTGCTGCTGGTAAATTGATAGACCTTCCAGAATAAGGGTGCTTGGAAGGGCGTAAGCAATGAGGCAAGCAGTCCCTCTGCGGCAGCCCTGAGGCAAGCGAGACTCTCTGTTTCTTTGTGATAACAGTGGCAATGATATACGTAATCATGTGAGTACTGCCTCAGGTTATTTAGTGCCTGGCTTCTGATTTCTGAAGTGGCACTAGGGACAGTTGGATATAGGATAAAGTGTGATAGTGGAAGTTAGAGCATTGTCACACCTCTGCATGCATGTCAACAGCACAGATTGGAAAAGGGTACAGAACAGATTTGTACCACTAATCTCACAATATCATAAATTTGTATGGTGTACAATGTGGTGCACACCAGGGCTGGCTCCTCCGCCATGGCGTAGGAGCGTCATCCCACTCCTGAATGCAGCAGACAGAAGAAAAATAAAATGACAATAAACCTAATTTACCATAATTTTATTTTTACTTCCAGTCCGCCGAGTCTAGGGAGGGGCGGGTCATCCCGCAACTTCAAACAGCAGGGGTAGGAGGTGCTGTAGGCACTGAAAGTGCGCATGTTGGTTTGGCATGCCATCCTAAGCCGGCCAAACCAACATGCACACTTGAATATCTCAAAGCTCTTTCTTGGAGATATTCTAGAGCTCAGAGGCACAGGCTTGCAGTCCCCGCTGGAGCACAAAACTGGCCAGCTCCGCACAATCACAGCACTTTTCTCATGCTGGGTGTGACAGCATGAGAGAAGCGCTGGGATTGCGTGAGGTCTGGGAGCCAATGCTAATAGGAATTACGAGCCAGAAAAGGGAGCAGAGGAGCAGCGAGGCGTGGCATGGGAGCAGAAGATTGCGATGGCCAACAGAAATGGTACGTTCATATATATTTTTTCTCGCCCCTCCACCTCGGATTGGCAGCGGCCGCCGCTGGTGTCCACGTATCTCAAAGACACAGATCAAACTGAGAAGACGCACTCTGGAAGTAGGTACTGATGGTGCCTCCAAGCTGGCAAGTTATTCAATTATTTTGTAAATACAGAAGTGCTGGAGGAGGATTAAAGCAAGACCCATATTTTGGTTGAAATTTTCATGGCATTCTAGTTTAAAAATATAGATATATGACGCATTGGGCATGTGTTTTGTTGTCTGGAATCATTTATTTTTTCTGTTTTATTAATCTGAACCCAATTTAGAATGTGAAAATAAAGTTTAGTTCCTAAAGTAGGTATTAATAAAAATGTAAGAAATTGGGGTGTTGGTTGCTTAGTTGTAAGCCCTGGTGAAGCAGCAAGCACAATCCTTGCCAGGTTAAAGCACAAGCAATCCCTAATTAACCTGTGCTCACTGCCTGGTAGCTTGGAAGAGAGCAGTCAGGGTCAGTTCAGAGGCAATATGTAAAGTATTTGTGCAACACTTCAACCAGAAAAACAGTGACACCACAAAGAAGCCCACAACAGATTTAGACATATAGAGTAAATTCTAACAAATAAAACAAAAACAAAATGACTAAAATCCAATTAGTAGGACTGGAGATGTCGAATTTTAAGGTTTTCAGTGAAAATGGCACCTAAAAGCACGATGCACCAACTGGGAATATCTGGTCATACCGGACTGGGACAAAGTCAAAAGTTCTGGCTGAGAGCGATGGAGCACAGGTCGGTAAAAGGGACCCATTAGGTCCACTAAACAGAGTACCTTAAATTCTGGTTGCGGAGCATTTTGTGGATCCAACGAGGCTGCGGTGCGAGGTCCTACTGCTTCGTCATCGAGAATTCCATTGAAGGGGCTTGCAATGTGAAGTCCGGTGTTGGGGATGGGGCACGTCGTGGATGATGCATCAGTTCTGAGGAGCTGTGAGACTGTGATGTGGAATCTATCATAGAGGCTGCTGTCAACAAGAGATGCCAGGACTTGGGCTGTGGAGGCACTGCGCCATCAGGGTGATGCAGGTCTTTCTGATGGGTTCAATCCATGCAGCATCAGTTCGGCTCAAAGATGCACAGCTCAACTGAGGAGATGCATTGGTTCTGCTTGGGGATGCGTCACTCAGCAGAGAAGATGTGTCAGTTCCTTAGGCCCACTTCCAAGGTTCCAGGACTGGGGTGGAACCTCTTGGCATGGTAGACTAACAGATGGCAGAGTCTAGGTGCAGATGCAAGGAGGTGGCAGCCTGTTTTGTCCCTGAGACTTCAGATCCGTTGGCCAACCAACTTGCCTTCGGCGTCACTCTGGGTGCTGGGTTTATGAGATGCAGGTCCAGTCCTTCTCAACCAGGCAAGAGGGCAGCAGGTAGCAGTTCAGAAAAGCAGGAGTCTTGCAGAGTGGCAGTCCTACAGCAGCCCAACAATCCTTCTTCCTGTTGAAGTATCCACAGGTCCAGAAGTTTACTGAAATGGTGGTGTCTGAGGTCCTTCTTTTATACACAGTTGTGCTTTTGAAATGGGATAAGCTTCTAGAGGCATGAATTTGAACTCTATGGTCAACCTCTTGGACCTATGCGGTGTGAATTGCGGCTAGTGTATTGGACTGGGCATGGACTAAGGTGTCACCTATGGGGACAAACTGTCCGGATCCATCCAGGGTTTTAACTAAAATAGGTACACAACACACATATGTAAATTTTCTCAAGGTTGAACGTATTGTCAAGAAAAGAACATATGACATGTTGGTTATGTAGAATATTAATGCCCTGAACCCAACACGTTGGTTGTGTTGTTGGCTGTAACGTTTGGATTTTTATCATTATCAAACAAGCAAAACAAAGAAGATATGGAACTTTCTACATTTTGATTTGGACTCTTTTGCAAGGCTACTTGCTGATGGTGCACCACTATTTGTGTTTCTCTACATTGTGGCCAAATATCACACCCTTCAGCAGAGGGTGTATGTAGTGAGTGCACAGCACTATCTTGGAATTACTTAATTTGGGATGAAGGGGAGGTACTATTCATTTAAGCTTGCTGCTCAGTTGGTAGCTTTTGTGACTCATAAAATGTAATAAGGCAACTCCAGTGTAATCCAAGAAGAGACAGACCTTGCAGTAGTGAATAGCGAATGTAAGAGTTTTTCACAACCAGGTCATATAAGACTTAAAAGTACATGTCCCACTTTTCAAATACATTGCAACCTGCCCTAGGGGTGAATTCATATGTATTAAAAAGGAAGGTTTGGGCCTGGCAACAGATTGATTTTGCCTGTTCAAAATGGCAGTTTAAACTGTACACAGAGGCACTGCAATGGCAAGTCTGAGGCATGTTTAATGGGCTACTTGAGTGGGTGGCACAATCAGTGCTAAAGGCCGACTGGTAATATTTTATTGATAGACCCCTGGTATAGTACCACTTTACTAGGGACTTATAAGTAAAATAAATATGCCAATTGGGCATGAGCCACTTTTGCCATGTTCAGAGGAGAGAGCATATGCACTTCAACACTGGTTAGCAGTAGTGAAGTGCTCAGAGTCCTAAGAACAGCAAAAACGAGGTCAGAAAATGAGGGAGGAAAGAAAAAAGATGGGGGAAACCATCCTAAAGCTGACAGCTCTAACTTGAAATATGTGACTGATAGCACAGTATTATATTTTCTACGCTACAGGAGTCTCTGTAAGCTTTAATCATCATGATTGTAAGCTTCATTTGTCAGTTGGAGTGATGTACAAGTGCATTACAGCCATTCATTTTCTATTTTTTATACCTTTTTGGTGTAATCCAAAATGAAGTTATTCATGAACTTCAGCCCTGGAGGGACCTCTCCCGTGCCATCACAAGCATGTGCCTCGCCCTTGACCTTGCTTTGAAGACTGCTACAAAACGCTATGAAAAGAGTAATTCCATGAATATGAGATGCCTCATACATAGAAATGGAGTGCTCTGTAGCAGATGGATAACCCTTAAGCGCATGGCTAGGATAATCTGGCAAACAATGCTTGAGTGAAGGCTTTAATGTGTTTTATATTCTATAATCCTACATGCAGGGCCCATGCACTACTAGTGTGTATGTGAGCTTATATGTATGGATGTATGCGATGTAGATTTTCCTCATTATGCCGAAATTGTTCTTATGAAATCGACCTATGCTCATCATATTATATGTAAATGACGCGTGGACTGCTTCGTGCATGCTACACAAACGCCATAAAAAGAAATGTCTGTCTCAGTCGCTAAAACCAAATGAACGAGAGTGAAGTTTACCTGTGAGATTTCAGCAGTCTGATTTGAATAAAGACATGTTTTGGAGCAGCAAGCAGCAGTTCTTACCGTGGCCTGCAGACCCCTGAATACCTGAGTGCATGAAGCCTACTCAGGGGATCCATGACTGTTTTGAAAATTAACTAACAATGCTAGATTAATAAAGTATATACATGTAAAAAATAACAATTGAAAATGTAAAATGTTAAAACGCCTTGTAAGCATGAAGGAGTTTGAAACTTAAGGTGAAACATTAAGGGGCTCATTAGCATGTTGGGCGGAAAGCCTCCTCCAGACGCTGACTCGGAATTGGGACCGACCGACTTACGGTCGGCGGTTCTGACCGCCCAATTATGGTGCGACCCAACACTGTTCAGTGGAATTCCTATTGTTTCCTATGGGAGCCCATGTTATGCCAGAAAACCAGCCTTAACACAGTCTCCTCTGGGGAAATGGGGTGCATGTGTAAAACCCTGCACCCATTTGCAGGCATCCCATGGTGCCTGCCACACAGTGCAGGGTTTTACAAGGGGATGCCTTAGGTACCCCCTCAGCCACCAACCATTGGCAGTGGAGGCCAGGGGGCCCTGCTAGGGGTCCCCAAAGTCACTTTCTGACAGCCTTTCCATGTTCAACAGGCTGACTGTGGAAAGGCTGTTCGAAAATGACATGGTAATCCCAAGGACAGAAAAGCTGTCCATAGGGGTGTACAATGCTGTTCTGACCAACACGGATACTCCGCAAATCGGTTGGAACTGATTCGGATTGACCGTGCAGCTTACATTCCAACACGATCATCGTAATAGGGCGGTTAGAGAACGTAAGCCGACTGAGTCAGCCAGAAGGTCTTCGACGCGGAGATTCCGACTGTCGGGAGGAGGCTTTCCGCCTGACATCGTAATCGGCCCCTTAGTTGGTATCCTTACCTTGATAACAGCGCAAATAAGGCAAACATTCTTAAGTATGATTGGTAGTCTAAAATGAGGCCCTAGTATGCATCAACAAAAGGCACTGATGTTTTAGGAGCAAAAAGCCAAAATTACATGTCAGTTTAGCATATGGCTTTGTGTTTAGAAATTAATCTACAAAGACGTGCTGACCTTCCCATTTCAATTAAAATTTAGCTTTTTGTATTTTTAATGTTTTTGTTTGTGAAGTAATGAAACAGGGCTTAATTTGTGTATTTGTTTGATGTATTCTTATTTCTGTAGGACTGTGAGGTTCAATCATAGAAATTGCTTTGGCTGAGGTCCAATGGTGACTCAGTGGGGGTCCGCAGAACTTACACGGTTAGGAACCCCTGTTTAAGAGGCTCCATACTTAAACACATCTTCATGTTTACCGAAAGGAAAGCTCTGCATGGCCTGTATTGCACATAGCATTAAGCTCGCCCGCTTGAATGCTAAAATGCGGCAGCATTTCACCTTTTCCAAACGATATGAATTGACTGAAGCCTTTTCCATTTCTACATCATGCAATGTAGAATTGGTCTCAGTTAATCGTTTTGCTTTTTGATGATTTTATTCTATTGCAAAAAATACCTGAGCATATCTAGATCTTGAATTTAAATATTTTAAGAGATGGAAGGAGTCCACCTTGTCTGCGTGACTACGCGTTTATAAAGCACAGAATACGAAATCACTGTTGCATTTGTGTAAAAACTCTGAGATGTGATTACATGAATATATATATATATTTTTTTATAGCTCGCGACGTCGTGTCTAAACTCAGAGCTCTTGGAAATACCACCGTCGCAGGTTTCACAATTCACATACTGCCTGGAATACGGCGGCGTCCTTGTCCGAATTATCACGACTACGAGTACCTGCGAAATACCGTCCGCCCTGACCTAACGCCCCTCACCGACAGGTGTTTCAAGAAAGGATGCAAGCGTTATCCTCTAAAACCTACAGAGTGATTCCTCCGGGTTTTTCCATGCCTCCGTCACCTGACAACAATTAATGGACTCGTGTCTGTTTGGACAGCAGGCCTGTATTTGATTTGCTGTTGCTGTCACTTGTAATACATTTAAAGTAGGTTTAAAATTGCCTAATGGAGTGATTCAAATGCCACCTGTCTTCCTTGGTGAATACGCATTTATATTTACCACATTCCTCTTCACAGAGGACTCGCTGACCTTTAGAGAAATGGAGGGAAAATGCGTACATGCGAAAGAAAGCACAAAGAAAAAATAGAAAGAATGTGAGAAGCTGCGAGAAGGGAACTCGTTCAAAATCAATCAATTCGTCAACAGGAATCGCTGTAACCTCACAGTAAAACTCAGCAGAAGATAGCAGGGAAAAAACAGAACTCTAAGAAATATCCTACACCTTCATTCAGGAAACTGGTATACCTTTATGCATTTAAATTATTTTAGCGCATTATTAAAGGATGGCATGTCAAAAATGAACGAAAGCCACGAGCATGCAGGAACGTGTTAGTATGGAAACTGCAGTAACACATTTCCTTTGAAGAAGGGAGACTAATTAGGACCAGACAAAGCAGGAGAAGTCGGGCACTTAAAGCTCAAAAAGCGCTTTGAAATTAGCAGTTTCTACTATTCTAGTGCAGGATGATGAATAAATAAGTACATGATGTAATTTCTTACCAACATAATGTTTGGTTCGGTTTGAGGTGGTCGAACTAACCCCACGTATGACTATGTCATGAATCCCCATTGTGTTCCAACGGTTGGAGTGTCAAGAATAACGTCAGCAGTTGTCAGCCAACAAAGGCAACATGCAAATAATACTCACTAGTTGTGGTTGATTTATATTTTCCCTTGGAAATACGCTTTCAAGTTTGCTAAAATCATTGGCACGGGTGGACGAATAGGTATGAAAGTGGCAGAAAAATTAGCATTTTCAGAATAGTTTTGTTATTTCAAGTTTCTTACAGACCTGTAAAGGTGCTGGTCAAAAAGATGTGTTTCCATTTTAAGTCCATTTGGAATGGTTGCTGCCTGCTACTGCAAAAATTGCCAAATGGAATTACACCATCAGTGTCAGGAAGCAGGGGAATCATAATATTTTGCATGGACTGGTGCAAAATGTATGTGGGGCCATGTCATTTCCCTCACATACATAGGGGCAGATTTATGATAACTGGTGCATCCCCAGGGATGCGCCAGTTATTTTGTGCCGCTGCTCCGCCACCCATGGTGCGCCGCATTTACAATGCGGCGCACCATGGGGCAAAAACGGCACAGATGCGTGACGCATCTGTGCCGTAAAGGTGACGCATTGCTGGAGTTGCGTCGCAAGCGCGACGCAGCTCCAGCAAGGCTCGGGGGTGCCCCATCTTTACAATGCTGCGTCAAGACCTACGCCTGCTTCAAGCAGACGCAGGGTTTTGACGCAGCATTGGCCTGAAAGTGACTGAGTGAAATCTTATAGATTTCACTCAGCCACTTTTGCGAGGCGCACCTGCCCCGGAACGCCCACCCTGCCCCGGAACGCCCACAAGTGGCGCAGGGCTTTACAACGTGACGCATCTGCCTAGATGCGTCACGTTGTAAATGGGTCGTAGGGATGCGCCACGTTTACGCCGCAGTTGCGTGACGCAAACGTGGGGCATTCCCAACATAAATCTGCCCCATTGTGTATAAACTAGTGGTGTCTGGAAGGGAACAGGGGTGGCGAGGCGGGGAAGAACAATTTTTTTTTTTAAATGAACACTTACTGTCTCTGCTCAGCTCCGGTCCCTTCTGACGCCACTGTCTCTCCTCAACTTCAGTTGCAGAAATAGGAAGCATCCAGGCTCCCTTCTCATGGCCAATCTCAATGCTGCAGAGCCCAAGCAAGGAAAACTGCTGCTGCTTGCTACAGTCTGCTCAGAACAACCTGAAAAATACTTCCTCTTCTACCCTGCCACTCAAGTAAGCTATTGATCCAGGCCCTGATCCTCTCTAGGTTGGATTATGGATTATGATTATGGAGCGACCGCTGAGCCTGTTACCAGGCTAGGTCGCCCCCACGCTCCTCTGCTGCCTGCTACCTGCTACCTTCAAGGTAGCCTCCTCGCTTCCAGTTTTTGCCGCCTTTCTGTTCCTGCTTTGGGCGACCCAGCCGCCGCTGAGCTGCCCGCCCGCCACAGACTCTTCCCACCGCTGCCTCCCTACGGCCCGCCCCCCGCCAGCCCATTCGCCGCCCGCTTCCACCACCCAGCGGACCCTCCCTCCCGGCTCCTTACTTAAGAGGACCGCGCTCACCTGCGAGGGAGCGACCGTGGAGCCTGTTACCAGGCTAGGTCGTCCCCACGCTCCTCTGCTGCCTGCTACCTGCTACCTGATACCTTCAAGGTAGCCTCCTCGCTTCCAGTTTTTGCCACCTTTCTGTTCCTGCTTCGGGCCACCCAGCCGCCGCTGAGCCGCCCGCCCGCCCAGACTATTCCAGCCGCAGCCTCCCTGCGCCCCCGCCCCCGTCAGCCCATTTGCCGCCCCGCCACCCAGCTGACCCTCCCTCCCGGCTCCTTACTTATGACGCCCACGCGTACGTGCAGTGTTCACGTGCAGCGGGCGCGCCGATTGTGCAAGCCCGTCTGCGCCCGTCTGAGCCTGGCCCGCGCCCAGCGCCAGGACCCCTGGCCCCCGCCGATGCAAGACCACCCGACGGACCTACGACGCCACCACCCTCAACGCACTCAATGCCGGCCAGAACCCCACCTGCTACCAAGCCACCCCGAAACACACCCACGAATCCTTCACCTGCAAAGCCTGCCGTTTCACCTGCCTCCGAATCTGCACCTCATCCGCCAAGCCGAGCACCAGCAACAACCACCTCAAGTGCATCTTGCTCAACTCCCGCTCCGTCCACAGACACGCCGTGGAACCCTGGAACCTCCTCGACACAACTTCACCAGACGTCGCCTTCCTCACGGAAACCTGGATGAACGCCTCCTCAGCCCCCGACATCGCCATCGTCATCCCGGACGGGTACAAGATCACCAGGAGGGACCGCGTCAACCAGACCGGAGGAGGCATCGCCGTTGAACACAAGAACACCATCCGCATCACGACCAACTCCGACGACACCCTCACCGCCGCTGAACACCTCCACTCCCAGATACACACTGACCCCCAAGACGACCCTCAGAGGCACCCTCATCTACAGACCCCCGGGACCAGGCACACAATTCAGCGAAGACATCGCAGACTTCATCAGCCCGCACGCCCTCCCCTCCGCTGACTACATCCTCCTAGGGGACTTCAACTTCCACCTGGAGAACAACAACGACACCAACACCACAACCCTGCTGGACAACATCGCCAACCTCGGACTCAAGCAACTGGTGAACACCCCCACCCACTACGCCGGACACACGCTTGACCCCGTCTTCTCCTCCAGCAAGCACATCTCCTTCAGCCACTCCACCGGACTTCATTGGACGGACCACAGCTGCGTCCACTTCAGCTTCAGAAGAACCACGACCCACCACCACCCGCAACAGGTTCCTCGCAGGAGCTGGAACAAGATCTCCGCCGACCTGCTCACCACCTCCCTCAGCCAGAACCCTCCCGCCAGCGCAACGGACCCCAACGAAGCAGCCAGCAACCTCACACAGTGGATCACCAACTGCGCAGACAACCTCGCACCACTGAAGACCCCCCCAGCAGACCCGGCAACAAGAAATCCTCCTGGTTTACCGACGAACTCAAGAACTCCAAAAAGAACTGCCGTACCCTCGAGAAAGCCTGGAGCAACGACCAGACCTCAGACAACATGACTGCTCTCAAGCACACCACCCACCAACACCACCAGCTGATCCGCACCACCAAGAAGACAGCATTCAAGGAGCGACTGGACAACAACGCCCACAACAGCAGGGAACTCTTCAGCATCGTCAAAGAGCTCTCCAACCCAGCGCCGGAAACAACGACATCACTCCCTCGCAAGACCTCTGCGACTCACTCGCCTCGTTCTTCAACAGCAAGATCACCGACATACACAACAGCTTCGGCGCACAGACCACGCACCCAACCACCGAGCCAACGACCCCCACCACCACCCTCCGCGCCTGGACTCCGGTCAGCACCGAAGACACCACCCGCGTGATGAACACCATCCACTCCGGATCTCCAACCGACCCCTGCCCCCACCATGTCTTCAACAAGGCCGACTCCATCATCGCACCCCATCTCCGGGACATCATCAACACCTCCTTCCACACCGCTACCTTCCCGGAGAGCTGGAAGCACGCCGAGCTCATCGCCCTCCTGAAGAAACCAACAGCGGACCCCACCGACCTCAAGAACCACTGTCCCATCTCGCTCCTCCCTTTTCCTGCCAAGGTCATCGAGAAGACCGTCAACAGTCAGCTTGCCGCCTTCCTCGAGACAAACGGATCCCTCGACCACTCACAGTCCGGCTTTCGAGCCAACCACAGCACCGAGACTGCCCTCATCGCAGCCACAGGCGACATCAGATCCCTGCTCGACAACAGGGAAACAGCGGCCCTCATCCTCCTGGACCTCTCCACAGCGTTCGACACGGTCTGCCACCGCACCCTAGTGCAGCACCTCAACAACATCGGAATCCAAGAGAAGGCACTGGAATGGATCATCTCGTTCCTCACCGGAAGAACCCAGAGGGTCCGCCTCCCCCGTTCAGATCCGAGGCCACCAAAGTCATCTGCGGCGTACCACAAGGATCATCGCTCAGCCCCACCCTCTTCAATGTCTACATGAGCCCCCTCGCAGCCATCGCACGCCAACACAACCTCAACATCATCTCCTATGCCGACGACACCCAGATGATCCTCTCCCTCACAAACGACCCCGCCACCGCCAGAACCAGCCTACACGAAGGGATGAAAGACGTCGCCGAGTGGATGAAGAACAGCCGCCTGAAACTGAACTCAGACAAGACGGAAGTCCTCATCCTGGGACCATCGCCCACCGCCTGGGACGACTCCTGGTGGCCCCCTGCCCTGGGCACCGCTCCCAAGCCAACGGATCACGCACGTAACCTGGGCTTCATCCTGGACTCCTCCCTCTTGATGACCAGACAAGTCAACGCCGTCTCGTCGTCGTGCTTCAACACCCTGCGTATGCTCCGAAAGATCTTCCGGTGGATCCCCACCGAAACCAGGAAGACGGTCACCCAGGCACTCGTCACCAGCCGACTGGACTACGGAAATATCCTCTACGCCGGAACCACAGCCGAACTCCAGAAAAGACTCCAACGCATCCAGAACGCCTCCGCACGACTCATTCTGGACATCCCCCGACACAGCCACATCTCGGGACACCTGAGAGACCTGCACTGGCTCCCCGTCAGCAAGAGGATCACGTTCAGACTCCTCACCCACGCACACAAGGCTCTCCACGACCTGGGCCCCAGGTACCTCAACAACCGCCTGACCTTCTACACTCCCACCCGCCAGCTACAATCCACCAGCCTCGCCCTCGCCGCCATTCCACGCATCCGCAGAGCCACCACCGGAGGAAGACCCTTCTCCTACCTGGCAGCCAAGACATGGAACTCCCTCCCCATCCACCTCCGACTGACCCAGGACAGCCTTTCCTTCAGGAAGCAACTCAAGACCTGGCTCTTCGAGCAGTAGCAGACCCCCCCCCCAGCACCTTGAGACCCCTCCGGGTGAGTAGCGCCCTATATAAATGCTATGATTGATTGATGGTTATGTTCTCTACCTGGGTGCCCCCAACTCAGTGATCGCTAAACCAAAACCGTACAAAATTCGGCAGCAAGACTATTCACAGGCACAAAAAAACGTTGCCCAGAAAAGCCTGCCCTACGCACCATTTACTGGCTCCCAGTACAGGAGAGAATACATTTAAAGCCCTTTGCATCATGCATAAGAGCTTGCAAGGAAAAGGCACACCTATCACCCAAAATTTGGTTAGACCATATAAGGCTACTCGAAGTCTTCGCTCGGACGAGCTTCACCTGGTGAGTGTCCAGTGATAGTGGAGTGAAAAAGTAAAAATGTAAAAGCTATCCAGTGGTCCCAGTACCAAAGGGGGTTATCTTTAATATCTGGGCCTCAGGTAGCAATTTAAGCAAGGCAATGGATGTATGTGAAGTGATAATTAGGAACTCCTGCATCCGGTGGGTGGTCTACATGTTTCAGCCAGGCCTTTCATTAATAATGGCTTTCCTCAGGACCTTAAACTATGTGAAAATAAGATCTACACTTACAGTGGGTGTGTGATCTAAAATGTGTTGGACGCGCTAAGGTGCCATACATGTGGGAGGGGGATTTCATTCAAAGAAAGGAGGCTACATTAGGCATCATTCCTTTAATGCAGTCCATTCAGCTGCTTACATCACAATATTAAAAGGTTCCAGAATAGAACAATAGCAATACATGAAAGCCATGAGCCATCAGCAATCTGCCTCTTTAAAAAGCGGCTCCAAGCAGATAAGTTAGTTTTACTTCATTACCATTATTCATTTTTATCTCTATTTTGAGGTTCTTTTCTGTGTGGCTTAACCCCACCCCCCCTTCCTACTGCCTCTATACCGATCTCTAATTTACAGAGATCTCCCTACAGCCCCTTCCCTAGTCCCATCCTTGCGTGACTGACCATATTAACCTGCCTTTCCTTTCAGCTTATGTACTATTTCTAATATCCTTGATATGGAGCCTTGATTTAGAGCTGCTGAGGAACTATGCCGTATATTGGGACAGTAAAGTGGCTATAAATTTAAGGAATTGAAACTTAGATCAAAAATAAAAAATAAGAGGAGGAGCCTCGCGCGCATCCAGGATGGCCGCGTGAGCACAGGGCTCCCGAGTCCCTCGCTGCCCTCCGCATATATCCTGAAAGATATCCTGACTTTGACAACGGGTTCTTACAGATGAACCTCAGCTGACACCTTAGCTGTTTTAAAAATTTCATTTGGACTTCGGGAACCGTATATACGCCGACCGGAGTTTTGGAGGCCCGCCCTACGGCGACACCGGGAGCTGGCACACCAAGACGCCGGGGAGTAATTGAACAACAGCGGCCTGAGGGATTTCCCTTATTGCCCTGAGCTGACTTTCGGTTTCGTTTCTGGGCCGCTGCCTTCTCCGACTGCGTGACTGTCCCGCTTCCCCATCGGGATTCAGCCTAACTTTGCTACATGACTACACGCCAACTGTTCTGAAGGGTTTGGGTGTTGGGCTGAGCAGCTGCTTCGGCCCTTTCAGCCCACCTTCGTTGTTTGCAGTGGTCTGGGGTGAGCGGCCATTTTCAACAGGTCTCGCGGGCCCCTTCGGGGCTCACCATTCAACATGACCACCAGGCCTGACAACGAGAAGCGGAAGACTAAAACGCCTCTACGCGGGGGACCGATTCAAACCAACGTCATGGATCGCTATACCCAACCCAAGGGGTCCCCCGGTGGTGCCAGTCGAGCTTTTGAGGGCCCCACTGACGATCTGACTACGTTGGCCGAATTGACTTTGCAGGACGTCATGGGCGCCATTGTCAACATGCAGACTTCCATTGGCCAGCAATATGAGGCTCTCGCTCTCAAAATAGACACAGTAGCACATTGATGTTACTTTGATCAGAGCTGATTTATCGAAGACCAATGAAAGGGTCAAGTCTTTGGATCTAAAGACCTCTAGCCTCACGACCGATGTCTCTGATCTGCAGACAGAAGTTGTACGCTTGCGCTCCTCCAACGATCTCATGGTCCATCGCCTGGAGGATTTTGAAAATAGGGCCAGGCGCAACAACATACGCCTTGTCGGGGTCCCTGAAACCTCTGGTGCCTCGGCAACTGACCTTCTTGCGGATGACATCGCCTTGAATCACCTGGCCCCCACAGGCCTGAGTAAATTCTTCGCTGTGGAGCGTGCCCATCGAGTGCTGGGCGGAAAGCCGAAGTCGGGTGCCACGCCGAGGCCTATCATCGCCAGGATCTTCAATTTTAGGGACAGAGACACCATCCTACATGCCTCGAGAGTAAGTGGCCCCGTCAAATTCGAGAACACGACGGTGAGTTTCTACCCGGACTTCACGCAGCTTGTTCAGAGATAAAGGATGGGGTTTCAGGGAGTGAAACGGAGGCTGAGAGACTTGGGCCTGAAATACGTAATGCTCTTTCCAACCAGGCTGCGTGTCGGGTATGAAGACCGAACTTTCTTCTTTGATCGTCCTGATGGAGTTAGTGACTGGCTGGATACCCTCCCCAAACAGACTGACTTGACCGGGCATCCGGGTGGAGCCGAGGGAGGCATATCGGAACAAGAGTGACATTATGTTTCCTGATTTCTGAATATTCACGTACTATTCGGCTGGGTTCGATATTTCTTCTATTACTATGTCCTATTGCTATGTACCCGAGGCTGGCGGGGGGAGTGGGACTCTTTCCTCCTCAGGGGTTTCTTTTCGTAGACTAGTTTCATGATGGGGCGACAGGCACAGTGCAAGTTGGGGTGGCTTTTGAGTCTAACGCAGGGGTGCAGGGTGGGGGCGTTGTTATGGGTTTTCGTTGGAGGGGTGGTGGGGGTTCTTGGGTGTTTGTGTTTTTTTTTCAAGACAACGTATCGTATTCCTTCTTGATTAGGTCATTGTGTTCCTTGTGGGGTGGACTCAGCACATCTCTTTGGGATGGGGGTTAGTGGGCTGAAACTATTGTGTTGGAATGTCAATGGGTTGGGGGATAGGATAAAACGGGGTGTGGTATTGCAGCTACTGCGGCGCCTCTCCCCCGATATTGTGTTGTTGCAGGAAACGCATCTGGTTGGGAACACCTGCCATGCCATGAATCGGCGAGGGTATCGTCTGGTGGCACACTCTGGCTTCACCTCTGGTTCTAGGGGTGTGGGTATCCTCGTTAGGTCCTCCCTCCCCTTGGCAATTGATGATGTGCTTCTTGACAATAGGGGGCGCTATGCCGCTCTCACTGGTAGATGGGAGGGGAGGACGGTCTCATTTGTCACTGTTTATGTTCCACCGGGTCTCCAGACCTCGACTTTTGCTGATCTTGGGCGTGTAGTACTGGGGCTCCCTGAGGGCATTTTGGTGATAGGCGGAGACTTCAATTCGGTTGTCTCCGGTGACATGGATCGCTACCCCCCCAGGGATCTCCCCAAGTCACACTCCTGGTTAAGTGGGTTCCTGGATACACTTGGTCTGGTGGACTGTTGGAGGTTGCTGCACCCGAATCAGGCGCAATATACCTTTCACTCTGGAGCCCATGGCAGTCTGTCCAGACTCGACTATATTCTGTTGCCGGCGGCGCTGTCCTCCTCCGTTGGGGAGGTGCGGCACCTCGCCCGGGGCATATCCGACCACTCCCCAGTCTGGCTTAGCATGGATACTGTCATGAGTAATGAGGGACGGGTCGCACCTATAAACCCCTGGTTTCTTCGCAACCCCAAGACCCGTTCCGAATTGGTGAAATCCCTTGATCATTATTTAGTAGAAAATGTGGGGTCTGTGTCATCTTCTGTGTCGTTGTGGGAGGCGTTTAAGACTGTGATACATGGGCAGGCTTTATCTTTGATCGCCACCGCCAAGAAAAGTAAGCATGAAGAGGTGGTCCGTCTGGAGGCGGAGATAATCGCACTGGAGAGTGACTTGGAGCGCGGTGTGTCCCGTGCCAAACTTCATTCCCTCAGCCTCCAACAATTAGATTATAAGGCCCTGGTTACTGGTGCAGCGAAGGTCATGAGCAGGGAACAGCAAGGCAGACTGTATGATGTTGGGGATAAGGCGGGTACATTGATTGCATGGCTGGACAAGAAAGAAAGGGCGAGTCGTGTAGTTCCTGTGATTGAGAACCTTGATGGAGTGTGCGTGACTGACCCTGCTGCGATTGTTGAATGCTTTGCGGAACACTTCCGAATCGTGTATGCTCCAGTCTCCGACAGACCGGAGGCTGACTCTCATTTGTTGCTTCGCGATATTACTTTGCCCTGCCTGTCTGCGGCTGACAGAGACCTGATGGACGCGGTGCTGTCGGCTGATGAGGTGGCTACTGCCATTCGTTCAATCCGCTCTGGCAAAGCCATGGGCCCTAATGGTCTGCCCATTGAACTGTATAAATTGTGCCCAGACATACTGGCTCCATATCTTCGTGATATGTTTCTAGAGTCCCGCGACTCAGGCTCCCTCCCACGTGACCAGCGTCTCGCCACTATCGTAGTGATCCACAAGGAAGGGAAGCCACGGGATCGCTGTTCATCTTATAGACCGATCTCGCTTCTAAACGCCGAACCGAAAATTCTGGCTAAGGTACTAGCTAACCGCCTAACGAACATTATCAGCGACCTGGTCCATCCAGATCAGTCCGGTTTTATCCCGCATCGTAACACGGTGCTTAACCTGCGGCGCTTGCACGGTGTTCTCGCGAGGGCGGTGTCACTTCATGAACCGGCCATCTTGGCTTCCTTGGATGCTACGATAGCCTTCGATACTCTTGAGTGGCCTTATCTCTGGGCCGCTCTTGTGAAATTCGGATTCGGCCCCGGGTTCATCGGCTGGGTGAAACTTTTATATGCGGAGCCGCTGGCGCAGGTGGTTGTGAATGGTCGGGTCTCAGCGTCTTTTGTCCTCAGGAGGGGCACCCGACAGGGCTGCCCGCTGTCACCACTGCTTTTCGCACTCGCCCATGAGCCACTGGCTGCCTGGTTGCGCTGGGAGCCCTCGCTTAAGGGGATCCGGTTGTCCCCGGACTTTGAGGATCGCGTCTCGCTCTACGCGGATGATATTTTATTGTACCTTACGTCCCCTCGAAAATCTCTTAATGTTTTGTTCGATGTGCTCACTTCGTTCGGGAAAAATTCGGGCCTTGTTATCAACTGGGCTAAATCCTGTGTATATGTGCTCTCGGGCGGTCCCCCTCCCTTGCCTCGCAGATGCCCCATTCGGGTCTCTCCGACGGGCTTTAAGTACTTGGGGATCTTTACATCCTTAGACCCTGCGGCTAGCTACACACATAATCTGCTCCCCCCCTTCAGAGATTGAGGCTTGACATTGAGCGCTGGCGCGGGTTGCCGCTATCGTCAGCCCTTTTTAAAATGATGGCCCTACCGAGGTTTTTGTACGCGCTTCAGAATACGTTCGATATTATTCCGGCGAGTTACTTTAGGGAGGTTGAGAGCCTACAGAGACGGTTGATCTGGGATGGACGTTCGCGTATTTCCCTCGCTAAACTCACTCTTCCCTGGTATGATGGGGGTATAGCGTTGCCGGATATTCGGTGTTACTATTGGGCCTCGCAACTGAGTGCGATCAATCATGCGACATATGCGCCCGCTCCTAACCCGGCGTTCGAGATGGATAAGTATTTGCTACCGGGCGGGGATTACAGGAGGGCGCTCTACTCCAAGGCAGCGGGCAAGGATTTATCTGGACCTACCAAGATTGCTGTACGAGTGTGGTATGCTGCAAATGCGTCTGTGGGTTGGGAAGATCGATTGACTCGTGCGACCCCCTTGTATGCTTCTGAAAGGTTGGGATGTCTCTGTAAAACAAAAGAGTTTGAAAAATGGGATATGATTGGTATTAGCTGCGTGGGCGATCTTTGGGTCAAGGGCAAAATCAAGACCTTCGCGGCACTACAGACAGAATATGACTTGAGTGACAGGGAATTCTTCCGATACACTCAGATTCACCATGCCCTGAGTTCGGCTCTCCCTGCAGGTACTGTTGTCCCCTACTTCTCCCCCCTTGAAGATAGGCTCCTTGACGGCCACGTCCCCGACAGTACCATTTCCCTGATATATAAGAAGTTGATCAACACCCGAGTGGATCTGTTAGTTTGTCTTAGGGAGATCTGGACCGGCGATGGTTTGGAGCTGGACGACGAGGATTGACAGGCTGTATTATCCTCCCCTAAGGAAGTCGCAATTCCTGCCCGTCTCCGTTTCGTTCAGCTCAAAATCTTACATCGTGTATACATCACTGGTCCGCACTTGATTCGCATGGGTTATTCCTTGGACGGGTTATGTAAGCGTGGTTGTGGGATGCTTGGGACTTTCCTCCATATACTTTGGGAGTTTCCGGTGGTGGTGCAGTTCTGGAATAACGTGCATGCGGTGATGGGTAGAGTCACGGGGGTGGTGCTGCAGCCCGAGGCCAGGCGGTGCCTGTTGAATGTGTGGGAGCCGAATGATTATAGTGTGGCCCAGACACAATGGGCGACCCTGGGGAATATGATTGCCAAAAGAGATGTGGCGCAGTTGTGGAGTTCCCAGCGCCCGCCCACGGTAACGGTGTGGAAGGAGAATATGGACTGGTGTATGTTCAGAGAGAAGACTGTTTATGTGGCGCGGGGCAAACCTAGAAAATGGAATAGCATCTGGAGTCAATGGAACGCGTCCCATGGAAATATGTGTGCACCTCCGTTCGTGGACAACCCCGAGGTTCCTCTGTCCCCCTGATCCGGCATTCCATGTCTTGTGTGTTTTTTGTTATCCTTAATTTGTTCCCCCGCTGGCCCCCTCCGCGCAATATGTACTATTGATCTGTTGTATAACATCGTGCCTAGATGTCCTCCTATGTGAACACATGTCCATGTATAATGTCTCCTTTTTGGTTTTTCTTCTTTCAATAAAAACTTTAAAAAAAATAAAAAATAAAAAATAAAATAAAATGACATAATAAAAGACAGATAAGGAACAACATATGGAAACTTTAGCGATCAGCTTCGCAATTTATTGTCATATAACAATTTTTAAAATTAAACTTAAATTATGGACACATTATATTATAAGTGGCATGCGTGTGTGATATACGATTCACGAGTATTGACAATACAATTCAGGCATTTCAAAATGTCCACGCCTAATTGTGGATGGAGGTTTTTGGCGTGTGCTCGTAGCCCAGGTGTTTCACATATGTACCCAATTAAGGGGCTATTTATACGGTGGTTTTGAGTGCTACTTTCTCTCGACCACGGAGGATGCCACGCTTTGGAGCCGGCCCGAACCTACCTTTTGTAGTAAGTGAAAGCGGGATGCCAGGACTTTATTATTAACATAGGTGACATTTATTTATTCATTTTAAACGGGGGTCTGATATCAGAAGTAATTAAACTTTGAGCAAGCTTTCAAATAACTAAAGACTTAGCTTCTGATGTTTACATGCATATATTGGGAGTGATCTAGTCTGTTTAATGGGAATATGAACATGATGACATAGCGCTGACTAAATATAGCTACATTCTGTTGTCTGTACATTTTAGCTACAGCAGTGGGAGATTTAAATAGAGATCGGGAGACGCTTCCCTGGTACATAAGTTTGGGTGCAAGGAAGTGTGAATAATGATTCAATTGTAATTAATGAGAACTAGCCGTTTCCATTTTAAAAGATTGGAAGAGCCATACTGTACCAACAATTACTATTCCATGTAGAAAAGAATAGAGTAGATATTTGTGTATTTTATGGGGATATGACCATACTACCATAAAATATTCCACCCTTTTCTTTACAAACTTCACCAGTAATCCTAATTCAGGACTGAGTATTGGATACAGAAGCACCCTTGCCACAACATCTCTATATATACCAAAGGGACAGAGAATTTGTAAGGTATGCACTATGGTTTTATCTATGGATACTGGTTGAAATTAAATAAATAGGGACTGATTGTCTTAAAGAAATTGACCCTCTTTCTATACATTGGGCGATCTGAAATCAAGGTGGATGCCATTGGGGAGAGATCAAAAAAACATTTGCTAAAAGACAAAAAAATATATACTTTTTCTGGTAAGAAATGCTAACTTTCTGAGTCAAGTTGTGCCCCCTGGGGATTTTTTGTAGTATCACCTTTTTTTGTAGTATCACTTTTTGTGAGCCCGCCAGATTTTTTAAAAAACAGGTTTTAAAAAATAGGACATAATGTTTCTGAATGCCCTCTCTTTTAAATATGCATATTGCTCAGGTTGTGTAAATTGTAATGAGCATGATTGAATAGCAACAGTGGGGTGATATAGATTTGTTCTTCTTTTAAGGATATTATGTTGCAATATACAATGCTTTGTAAATACTGATTAAACTATAGCTATGAGACCCATAAAAAATGATGCCTAAAATGGTGTGTCATAATACAGGAACTATGTGTAAAAAATTGTTTTTATTTGTAAATAATGTAAATTTATGTATAATAATTGTTATGTATGTGTTAGACCTAGATTACCCAAGCCTACATATGGTAGCTTGGCACAGTAGTGGTCTACAGCTAACTCAAGGCGTTGGCTAAGTACTTACAAGTCTCACTCACAGTAACTCAGTAATGAACCACTAAAATAAAGACACAACACCTCTGTTTGGAAAAATACCGTTACCTTTTATAAAAATAATATGTTTTTCTGTTATGCTATTTAGTCAGGGATGAAAGTCAATCAAATTACACCTTTTACATGGAATGCAAATCACACTTCAATATTTTTCCTGTTCAGAATTTAAGAATCAAAGGTACATTTAAGGTTTAGAATTATTCAGGACACAATACACTTCACTAGAACTTTACAGAAAGGAAAATGCAGCCTGACAGTGCAATATGTATTTAAAGACTCATTAGCAGGTACATTACCCCACAGCTCTAAAGCACTGCTCAACTCACAGAATGACCTGGATGTAGTTCTTCACTGCATAACCAACCCGCAATGTGACTAAAAAGGGGAGACACAATAATATTAGCCAAGTTCCACTCACTCTAATTTAAAGGCTCAATTTGCTAAAAGGAGATCTATTCCTCCAATTTACCAAGAAACTACAAGGGTTTCTCCCCCAGGAACCCTGTAATTCCCTACACCGCTTCCTCCTCTTTGCTCCAATTACTTTTGGGACACTGTAGTTATTATTAGGCTGAACACAAGCCCGTTTTCTTCACTTGGGCTTCCTGGTGCAGTTCAGTCTAAGTCTCAGTTGTAGCCCCACTGTCTTGTCTCCTTTCCCTGGTGCTGCTGCCTCCCTTTCCCACACTACCAGCTTACTTGTAGGCTTCTGGGTGTGATGCGAGGGCTCTCCCCGCTCGCGCTGAAACCTGGCAGCAATCGGCGGTCGAGGAAGGTTGAGGAAGGCTTCCCTGGCCCCCAGGCTCCTTGCTGTGACGTCCGCTGTGGCGCTTCTGCCTCCTCCGGACGGGGAAACGGCTACCGGTGCTCCGACGCGATCGGCTCTCCTCAGTCGGCACTGCTCAGCTGGGCATGCGCGATCGCGCTCACTCTCCTTCCGCTTCTGCGCGCTGGCTCCCAGGGAGGACGTCGTTCGCCAAGCAGACGCTGCTCTGTCTCCTCCGGGCCTGCTCGAACCTAGGCCCCTCCTGCCTCCACAAAAAGCGTTTACACGCCGGACATGCGCGGAAGCGCCTACCTCCTCACTTGACGCGGCCGGTGCCCCCGGGGTCCCGATGCCGATCGGAGCAGCGCCGCTGCTTCCCTCCAGACACTTCTCACTGTGGCCTCACAGGAAGGATGTCCACACACGGCGCCCTTGCTCCTCAGGTCGCCAGGGTGTCACAGACACTCGCCTACACTTCAGCTGCTCCACAACACCGGTAAGCACAGCGCCGGATAGGGCAGCCAGGAATATCTTCAGATAAGGATATCCTGAGAGGATTTTTCATGTAGCTCCCAGATAGGAGGGACTGCTTCCTCAAGTAGCTCGATTTCTGTGTCAGTAGTTGTTGTCTTTCGGAGAGGGATCGGTCAAAGGCTGAAGGGGGAACAATCTTCTGAAGTAACTGTCAGCCTCAATGACAAACTAGCTGCTCTCAGTGTGTCCACCTCCTCTCACCACTGCCTCACTCCTCTACTCTGGGGTCAGCACAAAATGGCTGCTGGTCACTGGCCTTATATAGGGTGGCCTGAGACCTGCAGAATTCTCTAGGGTATTCTAGAAAGTTCCCTAATGTTAACCTATGGACCTGTCCTCCAGTGGTGTCCGTTATGGCAGTTGGTGGACACCATCTTAGGTCTCTGGAGATCCCTAGATTTTCAAGGGGGCTGACTAGGCCTCACAGGTTATGAGGGAAAAATGGCGTCATCGCCAAGGAACACCTAGCCCCCGGACAGCATTAAAAAATTCCTGATGGACATATGTAAAAATAAAAATAGAAACTCTGGAAGGCTAAGGGGGACAAAAATAAATAATAATGGTTAGAGTCTCTCCAGAAGCAGACAGGTCTAACACGCGTCCCCCCCAGCTGAAAGTGGGGAGAACTACCCAACCCCTTGGGAGTCCTCATCACTAAGGCGGAAATACCTGGATAGACCGTCTGCGTTGGCATGGTCCGCCCCAGGTCGGTGTTCCACCCTAAAGTCCATTCCCTGTAGGGAGATGGACCACCTTAACAACTTGGGATTCTCCCCCTTCATTTGCATCAGCCAACGAAGGGGGCGATGGTCAGTCTGAACTAGGAAGTGCGAACCAAACAGGTATGGTCGCAGCTTCTTCAGAGCCCAAACCACCGCAAAGGCTTCTCTCTCAATTGTACTCCACCTCCTTTCCCTGGGGAGTAGCCTTCTGGACAGGAAGACCACGGGTTGATCCAAGCCCTCATCATTTAGCTGCGATAACACTGCCCCAATGCCATGTTCTGACGCATCTGTTTGGACAATGAATTCTCTAGCAAAATTAGGGGCCTTGAGAATGGGAGCGGAACACAATGCTTGTTTCAAGGTCATGAAGGCTCGCTGGCAAGCCTCTGTCCAGACTACCCGTCGGGGTTGCTTCTTGGAAGTAAGTTCAGTGAGGGGGGCCACGATAGTGCCATACCCCTTCACGAAGCGACGGTAGTATCCAGTGAGGCCCAGGAAGGCTCGGACTTCGGTTTGAGTCTTGGGGGGCTCCCAGGCGATAATGGTCTCAATCTTTGCCTGGAGGGGCTGCACCGTCCCTCTGCCCACCAAGTGACCTAGGTACACCACCGACCCTTGTCCGATCTGACACTTGCTGGCCTTGATGGTCAAGCCAGCCTGTTGCAGGGCATGAAGAACAGCTTGCAGGTGCTGCAAATGGTCCTCCCAGCTGCTGCTGAAGACAGCAATATCGTCCAGGTATGCAGCAGAAAAAGCTTCCATTCCCGAAAGGACCCTGTTCACCAGCCTCTGAAAAGTGGCAGGGGCATTCTTGAGCCCAAAGGGCATCACACGAAATTGGTAGTGTCCCTCAGGTGTAGAGAAGGCTGACCTTTCCTTCGCCTCCTCAGTAAGGGAAATCTGCCAGTACCCTGAAGTTAGGTCAAAGGTACTTAAGTATTGGGCAGCTCCCAGCCGGTCAATAAGCTCATCCGCCCGTGGGATAGGATGTGCATCAGTTTTAGTCACGGAGTTCAAGCCTCGGTAGTCCACACAGAATCTCAATTCAGGTGTGGTGCCTGGTGGGGCAGCTTTTGGTACCAAAACCACCGGGCTAGACCAAGGGCTACCAGAAGGTTCAATCACCCCTAGCTCCAGCATCTTGGCGACTTCACTTTTGATGTTGGCCTTCACCTTGTCCGACAGCCGGTAGATTTTAGATTTCACAGGTGGGCTGTCTCCTGTGTCCACGTCATGGGTACACAGGTGGGTCCTACCTGGGACAAGGGAGAACAGGGGAGAAAATTGCTCCAGGATCTGGCGGCAATCGCTTTGCTGTTCAGAAGTCAGGGATGGCGAGAGAATCACTCCCTCCACTGATCCATCTTTTTCTTTGTACGAGAGAAGATCAGGGAGAGGTTCACTTTCTTCTTCCTCTGCTCCATCGGTCACCAGCATTAAGACAACCTCGGGCCTCTCATGATGTGGCTTGAGGCGATTGGCATGCAGCACCCTGAGGGGCTGCCTCGGGGTCTTAAGATCCACCAAATAGGTAGACTTCCCCTTTTTCTCTAAAACCTCAAAGGGGCCTGTCCAACGGTCCTGGAGGGCATTTAGCTCTCCAGGTTCCATTACCCACACTTTCTGTCCAGGCTCCAGTTCCACTGGGTGAGCGTTGTGGTCATACCACTCTTTCATAACTGCTTGGCTGGCCTCCAAGTTGTCTGAAGCCTGCTTCCACAACTTAGCCATTTGGCTCCGGAAGGCCAGCATGTAGCTCACCACGTCCTGGGGAAGCTTCCTGGGAGTCTGTTCCCATCCGTCTTTCACCAGGCTGAGAGGTCCCCTTACAGGGTGCCCATACAAAAGTTCGAAGGGGCTGAAGCCCACTCCCTTCTGTGGCACTTCCCTGTAGGAAAACAAGAGACAGGGTAGGAGAATGTCCCATTTCTTTCGCAAGCTCTCAGGAAGGCTCCGTATCATACCTTTCAAGGTTTTGTTAAACCTTTCCACAAGACCATTGGTTTGTGGGTGATAGGGAGTAGTAAACCGATAGGTAACGCCGCACTCCTTCCACATGGCCCGCATGTATGCTGAAAGGAAGTTAGTCCCCCTGTCGGAAATGACCTCCTTGGGGAAACCCACTCTGGTGAAAATCCCCATCAGGGCCCTTGCCACTGCAGGTGCAGTGATGGTCCTCAGAGGTATTGCCTCTGGGTACCGGGTGGCATGATCCACCAAAACCAGTATGAACCGATGTCCAGCTGAAGTTGGTGGATCCAATGGCCCTACAATGTCGATGCCCACCCTCTCAAAGGGGGTGCTAACGACGGGTAGTGGTTCCAGGGGAGCTTTTAGCTTCACCCCAGTTTTCCCACTGGCTTGGCAAGACACACACGTCCGACAATATGTATCCGACGCCACTTTCATTCGAGGCCAGTAGAAATGGGGGACAAGCCGGGCAAAGGTCTTGTCCTGTCCTAGGTGTCCTGCCAATGGTATCTCATGAGCCAGTTCCAGTAGAAAGGCTCTAAAGCATTGAGGGACCACCAAGGCTCTGGCTGAACCGTGGCCAGGTGTCTTGGGCTCACTGTAGAGGAGTCCATCCTCCCAGTAAATCTGGTAGCTCCCTTCAATGTTTCCCGCTGCCTGGGCGTTGGCCTGTTGCCGCAGCCCCTCGAGAGTAGGACACTCTTTCTGAGCTTTGCAGAACTCTTCCCGGGAAGGACCTCCCTCCACATGCCATTCAGTTGGGATGGGTAGGTTTTCCAGGGAAGCAACATTCTCCCCGGTGGACTCCAGATCCACCTCCGCAGGTGGTCCAGTTGTCTCACGAGGTGGAGATGTCGAGGCAGGGTCCTCCGGCCTCCTGTCCTTCTCCTCTCTGGCAGCCGGCTGGGCCATTGTTCCAGGCTCCAGCGTCAATGAACTCCCCCTTCGGGCAGTCGCGGACCTTGTGCTGACACAAGTCCAGTCAGGGGGTCCCAGCATCTCAGAGTGAGTCTGGTATTCCACCCTCCTCCAAGCATTGTGCTCCATATCATTCCCTAACAGGCAGTCAACAGGCACAGCAGGGCTTACGGCAACTCGAAGTGGACCTGCAACCCCTCCCCACTCAAAGGGAACCTCAGCCACAGGATAGTGGCCCAATCTGCCGTCAGCCATTACGGCGGGATGGAGTACATCTGGGATGACCTGCTCTGGAGACACCAGCTGACTCCTTACCATAGTCATGCTGGCTCCTGTGTCTCTCAGAGCCTCCCCTCTTCGGCCATTGATGGTGACCCACTGCTCATACTTAGTAGTATTAGAGGGCAGCTGGGTCTTGGGAACCATCTCCTTATCTCCTAGGGACACTAAGGTGACACCCGCCCGCTCCCCCCCATTAACCAAAGGCATCTCCTCCCCGAGCACTACACTAGTGATTCCCGGGGCTTTTCCTCCAGTGGGAGGGGGTGGTCTTTTTGGGCACCTCACATCTCCTTTATAGTGTCCCACACCACCACACTCAAAACAATGAACAACCCTTGGCTGCTGGCTTTGGCCAGGGGTAGGGTTGCGAGGGGGGTTACTCTTGGGGATGAATCCTCTGCCCCTTCCTTGCGAAGTATTTTGTGGCCCTTTTGAGAACTCCCTCTTAGTTTCCCCTCCCTCTTTCCTCTGGGGGGCGCCCTGTCCTTGCTTCTGGGAATTCCCTCCAGTCCCCTTAGTCGACACCCGGGTACTAACCCAGATGTCCGCCTCCTCAGCAAGCTTCCTGGGGCTGGTCAGCTTGCTGTCCACCAGATGCTGTCTTAGTTCGGGAAGACACTTCTCGAGTAGGTGTTCCTTGAGTATGAGGTCATATAGTCCCTCATAGTCTCCTACTTCGCTGCCTCTTACCCAACCCTCCAGGGCCTTCCTGGCGTAGTCCAAGAAATCTACCCAGTTTTGCGTGCCCAGCTTGTAGCTACCCCGGAACTTTTGCCTATATTTCTCAGGGGTCAACCCAAACTTCTTGAGCAGCGCTGATTTCATAGCCGGATAGTAGGTCTGTTCACTCTGGTCAAGAGCCAACAAAGTATCCCTGCCAGTGGGGGGCATGTATTTGTACAACCCACCTCCCCAGTGGACTTCCAGAATCCCATGGGCCCTTAGCGAGACCTCGTAGGCGGCTAGCCACTTAGCAATGTCGTCACTGGGTACATAACAAGCCATAATATCTTTTGGTAGGTACGGTCTAGGTTCTTTGATGTTGGTCTGGGTATCGCTGCCACCATTCTCTGATTTGGGGGATCCTCGGTTTAGGGCTTGTAAATCCATCTCTTTGATGGTTCGCTCATGTGCCAACCTCCTATCCTCCCTTTCCATGTCCATCCTGGCTAGTTCTATTTTCAACCTCCTCTCCTCCCTCCTATCCTCCAGCTCGGCTTCGGTTAAGCCTCTGTCTGAAACACTGCTGCTTGCCCTTGAAGGTAGCCTGGGACCTGTCAGAAGATTCCCTCTCCCCATTTGATTCAGCAATGCAGCCTCAGTAACAGTGTCCCCATCATCCACTTCCATTTCTGGTTCCTCCCTTAGGCGAGCTTCTAACCATGCCCTTATGCTTGTCAGCAACTCTCCTTTCTTGGCACCTTTATTGAAAAATACCCCGTTCTGCTGACACCAATCCCTGAGTTGGGCCACAGTATTGGCTTCCAACTCTTTAAGATTCACCTCCAGCTTTGCCATGGTATAAAATTACTCACAGGAGAAACCCACGAAGTGACTTGAGGTTAACCTCCACCCACCACCAGAAGTAAATTTAGAAAAATCAAAAATATAAATTAGGAGGGCCGCAGGGAGAAAACTCCAGGTGAGGTCTTGTGGTTAGCACTGCGTTACTAATAAGTGAGTGTAAGTACAAATCCGTGATCCCACCGCTGAAACACCAATTATGTTAGACCTAGATTACCCAAGCCTACATATGGTAGCTTGGCACAGTAGTGGTCTACAGCTAACTCAAGGCGTTGGCTAAGTACTTACAAGTCTCACTCACAGTAACTCAGTAATGAACCACTAAAATAAAGACACAACACCTCTGTTTGGAAAAATACCGTTACCTTTTATAAAAATAATATGTTTTTCTGTTATGCTATTTAGTCAGGGATGAAAGTCAATCAAATTACACCTTTTACATGGAATGCAAATCACACTTCAATATTTTTCCTGTTCAGAATTTAAGAATCAAAGGTACATTTAAGGTTTAGAATTATTCAGGACACAATACACTTCACTAGAACTTTACAGAAAGGAAAATGCAGCCTGACAGTGCAATATGTATTTAAAGACTCATTAGCAGGTACATTACCCCACAGCTCTAAAGCACTGCTCAACTCACAGAATGACCTGGATGTAGTTCTTCACTGCATAACCAACCCGCAATGTGACTAAAAAGGGGAGACACAATAATATTAGCCAAGTTCCACTCACTCTAATTTAAAGGCTCAATTTGCTAAAAGGAGATCTATTCCTCCAATTTACCAAGAAACTACAAGGGTTTCTCCCCCAGGAACCCTGTAATTCCCTACACCGCTTCCTCCTCTTTGCTCCAATTACTTTTGGGACACTGTAGTTATTATTAGGCTGAACACAAGCCCGTTTTCTTCACTTGGGCTTCCTGGTGCAGTTCAGTCTAAGTCTCAGTTGTAGCCCCACTGTCTTGTCTCCTTTCCCTGGTGCTGCTGCCTCCCTTTCCCACACTACCAGCTTACTTGTAGGCTTCTGGGTGTGATGCGAGGGCTCTCCCCGCTCGCGCTGAAACCTGGCAGCAATCGGCGGTCGAGGAAGGTTGAGGAAGGCTTCCCTGGCCCCCAGGCTCCTTGCTGTGACGTCCGCTGTGGCGCTTCTGCCTCCTCCGGACGGGGAAACGGCTACCGGTGCTCCGACGCGATCGGCTCTCCTCAGTCGGCACTGCTCAGCTGGGCATGCGCGATCGCGCTCACTCTCCTTCCGCTTCTGCGCGCTGGCTCCCAGGGAGGACGTCGTTCGCCAAGCAGACGCTGCTCTGTCTCCTCCGGGCCTGCTCGAACCTAGGCCCCTCCTGCCTCCACAAAAAGCGTTTACACGCCGGACATGCGCGGAAGCGCCTACCTCCTCACTTGACGCGGCCGGTGCCCCCGGGGTCCCGATGCCGATCGGAGCAGCGCCGCTGCTTCCCTCCAGACACTTCTCACTGTGGCCTCACAGGAAGGATGTCCACACACGGCGCCCTTGCTCCTCAGGTCGCCAGGGTGTCACAGACACTCGCCTACACTTCAGCTGCTCCACAACACCGGTAAGCACAGCGCCGGATAGGGCAGCCAGGAATATCTTCAGATAAGGATATCCTGAGAGGATTTTTCATGTAGCTCCCAGATAGGAGGGACTGCTTCCTCAAGTAGCTCGATTTCTGTGTCAGTAGTTGTTGTCTTTCGGAGAGGGATCGGTCAAAGGCTGAAGGGGGAACAATCTTCTGAAGTAACTGTCAGCCTCAATGACAAACTAGCTGCTCTCAGTGTGTCCACCTCCTCTCACCACTGCCTCACTCCTCTACTCTGGGGTCAGCACAAAATGGCTGCTGGTCACTGGCCTTATATAGGGTGGCCTGAGACCTGCAGAATTCTCTAGGGTATTCTAGAAAGTTCCCTAATGTTAACCTATGGACCTGTCCTCCAGTGGTGTCCGTTATGGCAGTTGGTGGACACCATCTTAGGTCTCTGGAGATCCCTAGATTTTCAAGGGGGCTGACTAGGCCTCACAGGTTATGAGGGAAAAATGGCGTCATCGCCAAGGAACACCTAGCCCCCGGACAGCATTAAAAAATTCCTGATGGACATATGTAAAAATAAAAATAGAAACTCTGGAAGGCTAAGGGGGACAAAAATAAATAATAATGGTTAGAGTCTCTCCAGAAGCAGACAGGTCTAACAGTATGTATATGTGTTAATTGTAGCCCTGAAAAAGTCCGTGTAGGACGAACCGCGTTGGCTACGGCTACAGTCTTTTATCTGAAGAAAAATAATGAAATAAAGAATGAACTGCAAACAACTCCACTGAATTGCTGTTTACATCAATTTGAAATATTGTTACCACTGTTGAAATATTAGAAAATATATTTATAATTAGTGTGCTGGACCATTGTGGGCTATAAGCTTATGTACTATTTCTAATGTTTGTATATATTTGAAGATTTTTAGATGTTTAATCGACCTTAATACTTTGTGTTTTGTGTAAATGATTATTCTTCAATTTCATCCTTGTTGTACTTCCTCATGCCATAATGAGCTTACCTAATGTCTTTGTTTAACTCCCGTTTTTCATCTCTTTCCACCGATGTAGGCCGCGCACTCCAGCACGGCTCTGCATCGCTACCTTTTATTATTTTGGATTTCATCCGCAAGTTGTTATTGTTTTACAAACTTATTAAAAAAAAAGGGGTTTTAGCAGGAAATCCTCTTTTAACTGGCCTTTTCAACATTCTTTAACAAAATTATTTATAATAAGAGAGGAATTATTCTCTTGACATTCCTTCATCTATAAACCTTGGCACTGCTGTTAAGGGAAATCCTCCCTAATTATCTTTCATTAAAAGGCTTTACCACTTTTTACAAGTTAACATTTCCTATATACCATGTCTGGCTCTGACTCAGACAAGGTTTCTGCCCCTACTCCTAACATAGACAACGAAGCCCTGCAAAAAATAATTCATAAGGAATTGAGGTCCTGCATGTTTGAGACATTAAGTCAGATCATATACTCTAAAAGTTAACTCTCTGATGAGGACAAAATCTCAGAAATTCCAAACCTCTACTCTGGCAAGATCACTGAATTAAGGGGTAAAAGACTTAAGAAAAGTAAAAACATTGATAAGAGCAATATAGGAGGTCCAAGCACCTCATCAAATCAGGGAGGTCTTAGCACCTCAGCTTCTAATGGAGGTCCTTGCACCTCAAACTCCCAAGGTGTCCCTAGCAGCACAACTTGTCTGGGTGTCCTTAGTGGCACAACTAATCTCGGTGTCCTTAGCAGCACAATTTATCTGGTGGCCTCTTTCTAGAAGCACTATGGGAGGTCCTAGCACCTCAACTGACTTAGGAGATCTTAGCACCTCAGGCATTTTGGGAGGTCCTCGCACCTCAAACATTACTGGCGTCCCTCGGGGCACAACTTTGATGGGTGTCCCTCACGGCACAAAATTGACGGGTGTCCCTCCGGGCAAAAATTTGATGGGTGTCCCTAGCGGCACAAACTACATTAGTGCTCAGAACAATGCAGATACTGACTCTGTGGAGGAGGAGACTTTCCAGAACCTCTACGATGAATTTGTCCTCGATTTGGATGATGAAGACCTCGATTTCAGCAACCAACTTGAGGTTGACTCTCCCTCCTCCTCTAAAAATACTATCCTTAACCCCTTGGGTGAGGAAATGTTCTCCCCACTCATAATCTCCCATCCCAATAGCTCTAAATGGTTTCCTCAAGACTATGTCACCCAATTTATCAAAAGATGGCTCAGGAATACACTTGAAAGGGAGACTTGGAGCACCCTTAAATCCAAATGCCATAGACCTTCCATTCAAAATAAGGTCTGCTAAACCCCCAACCTAGACCATGACCTTATCAAATTCCTATTTAAACTGGTCAAAGACCCAAGGAAAGGTCTAGAGAGATCCATTAAGGGCTGCCAGGATCGCCTCCTCGACATCCTGGGGCCCCTCACCAGGAGTTTAAATTTGGCTGAAGAGTGTCACATCTCTCACGCCCCTCTTGACATTAACCTCATTAAAGATAGAAAAATTCCTGAATGGGTGCCAAGACTATCTTCTCGACGTACTGGGACCATTAGCCAGAATCCTAGATTCCGCAGAAGACAGCCACATCAACGGCACCCCTCTCAACACCAAACTTAACAGCAGTACAACGTGCCTCAATTCTACCCCCAGAGAATTAGAGGCCAATGCATCAGAGGATTTAGATCCTGTGGAACCCTCATCCCAAACAACCCTGTAAGGGACAACTCTCTCCCCTCTCCCTTCTCCTTCTTTCCCCCAAAAAGTGGATGGCAGACTCAAATACTTCCTTCACAATAAGAGATTGATCACTCAAGACATGTCTCTCTCTCCAGATTAACAAACAATAATAGAGGAGGAGAAATGACTCTATGCTTCAGATAGGAGACATAATAGAGGTCTCATTACAAACTTTAAGATTTATAAGCACACTCTTTCTTGTAAAAAAGAAAGACAAAGGTTGTAGACCTGTCATAAACTTAAGAGAACTAAACAAATATTTGGTTTACAGACACTTCAAGATGGAGGGCATCATCTCTTGAGGGATTTACCTTTAGAGGGAGACTGGCTAGTCAAACTAGACCTAAATGATGCTTACTTTACCATTCCTATGGCCGAATCCCACCAACCATTTCTTCAATTTTTCTGGTAAAATCACCTTTACGAATTTCAGGCACTTGCCTTCGAACTCTCCTCTGCCCCTTGGTGCTTCACCAAGGTCATGAGAGCTGTTGCCTCATCTCTAAGAATAAAGGGCATTCGTTTAATCATTTACTTAGACTACATTCTTATAATGTCGCAAGATCCTTCACAACTAGCCAAAGACCTGAAGACTGTGATGGATCTCCTAGAAAGTTTAGGATTCATCATAAACAAAGATAAATCAATTATATCCTTTAGGTTTCACAGTAGACACATTGAAATGTCTCCTTTTACTACCTTCAAAAAAGATTACCAAAATCAGGAAAGAAACAAGACACGTCCTGAAACAGCAAGACTTATCTCTGAGAGAGCTAGCCAGGCTTCTGGGTCTCCTCTCCTCCTCCGTTTAAGCCATCTTTCCCAGTCCCCTCAACTATCGGGCCCTCCAAAGGGTAAAGGCGGGAGCCCTAAGAACTGGCCTCTGGTACGGAGATCGGACCTGTCTGGATCAAGAAGCCAATTCGGCACCAGCCTGGTGGCTGGAGAACCTGGATGCTTGGAACGGAAAAGCAATCTTTGGTTCAAAACCAGAGTTCGTTTTAGAATCAGATGCTAGACTTCATGGCTGGGGAGCTTTCCTTCTCAATAAGAACACTGGTGATATCTGGTCACAAGAGGAATCATCTCACCACATAAATTATTTAGATGTAGCAGTTGGACTTTTCGCCCTCATGAGCGCACCAAATCTGCGGACCTCTTGAATCTAGCAAAGACACTTTGGATGTTCTGTCTGAAACATAAGATCGCTCTCAAAGCGGACTACCTTCCGGGGAAATCGAACATCTCTGCAGACTGTAACTCAAGATTCCTGTTAGATCACAGCGATTGGAAACTGAATGTTCCCATGTGCAGTACCCTAAACAAGTTCTGGGGCCCTCTAGAGTTAGATTTATTTGCGAGCAGACTAACCTTTCAACTGGAGAACAACTTCAGCTGGATGACCGACCCGGGTGCTTTAGCAGTCAATGCCTTACTGCAATCTTGGAAAGGAGCCAAGGTGTACGCATTCCCTCCATTTGCCATGATTCAGAGAGTTCTTCAGAAAGTGAGTCAGGATCAGTGCTTCCTTGTCCTAATAACTCCCTTTTGGCCATCCCAAGCATGGTTCCCCACCACTCTAGGACTAGCTTGCAACCCCCCCTACCTAATTCCCACTCTAGAGAATCCTCTTGCATACATAGACGGAGGAGTTCACCCCCTAATTGAGAACAGGAATTTAACCCTTCTTGCCTCGAGAGTGTCAGGAGATCCACTGAAATCTCAGGACTTTCAGCGACGGCTGTAACTCTCCACAGAGAGTCTTGGGCCCCAGGCACTCACTACTGACATAACAACATATTGAGAATCTGGGTACGTTGGTGCCTGGAAAGGAACCTGGATTCCTTGGAAGCACCTATTGTTTACATAGTTAACTTCCTTGTTAAACAATTTGATAAAGGCCTCAGCTATAGAACTATCAATTGCCATAGATAGGCTATTTCTGCTGGTCATGTCCTTGTCAATGATAAAACGGTAGGTAAAAATGTCAATGTTTGTGGAGTGATGAAAATCATTTGTTTAAGAAGACCTCCTAAACCTAAATATGAAAGTTTTTGGGATGTCAAACTAATCCTTGATCTTTTCAATAACTGGCCTGTTAATAATCTCAAAAAAAAAAACACCTTTCCATTAAGCTGGCTACTCTACTATGCCTAACCTTATGCAGAAGGGTCTCTGATGTCAAAGCCCTGGAGAATACGAATAGATCTTTTAACATGTTTGGAGTCAAATTTGAGATTTATAGAAGAACAAAGACTATGTCTGATTCAATCTCTTACCCACGTTTTGATTTATGTCCAAAACTTTACGTTGTGGACTGCATGAGAGAGTATGATTGCAGAATGTTTGCTCTTCGCCCTAAAGATGTTAAACAATTACTTATATCCTTTGTTAAACCCCACAAAGGCATAACCTCAACCTCTATTGGTAGATGGATTAAGACTGTTATGAGTATACCAGGTATTGACTTAAAGAAATGTCAAGCTCACTCCCTTAGAGGGGTGCTATGGCCAGTAAATCTCTCTGGTCTGGAGGTAAGTTGGACGACATTCTCACAGCTGCTGACTGGTCAAATGCTAGCACCTTTACACGTCACTATTGCAAGCCTATTGAACATATGTCTGATGTTGTTTCACAAAGCTACCAACATGCAAAATGTAGCCTCCGTTCTTTAACATGACTAGAGAATCTGGATTTCATTAAAGACACGGAGGCTAACATTATCCGTCCCATTCCACCCCTTGGTGGCCTTACAATGATTTAATGCTGTTTTTGTTTATTAACAGTACTTGTTTCATCTCTTGTTCCTTTAAGCTTGATAAGCTTGACACAATTTTTTACATTCAAGAGATATTTACTGCTTATTCTTTTCAGGTAACGCTCCTTAACTGTGTGCCGTCTGGCCTTTGGTTTTACCTTTGTCTTCCTTCTCCTTCATCCTGCTTATCAGAAGATGGTATTGCTGTTTCAAGTTTCATGAACTTATTTTCCTCCACATTTAAAAGAGGCAGATTGCTGATGGCTCATGCCTTTCATGTGTTGCTATTGTTCTATTCTGGAACCTTCTAATATTGTGATGTAAGCGGCTGCTTGGACTGCATTAAAGGAATAATGCATAATGTCAGCCTCAGTGTCTTTAATGAAATCCAGAGTCTCTAGTCATGTTAATATGAGAATCGCAATTCCCTCTCCAAGCATTAGCTTGCGATTTTCAGCAAATGCCCCTATAGATATTTCTGGCAGAGGTTCAGACCAACTTTGTTGGTCAGGACCCATTCTAAACTTGTTGTGCTGTGGTGGTTTTCTTGTAGCAAGTGGTTCTTTAAACAGTTATCAAACCGCTGCTGTGTAAAAAACTCTTCAGGGGGCAAGTGGAGGAAAGGGGAGCTTTACCCATTGGGGAACATCCTGCTGTGTGGTTATTTCCCTTTATTTGACAAACAAATATGTAAATCATGATGTTAAATTCATGAAATTCAACCAAAATCTTAAATAATTGTGACAACTGCAAAAAGAGGAGCATCATCAGAACCTCGAAAGGGAATCGAATGTTTGTGTCCATAGATTGTTGTCACCTCATTCTGCAGCCCATGGCCAAAGACCATGTACAACAGACTAGGGGTGGGCGTAACTTCCCGAATTCCGTGTATCCTAATCATGCAGAATTACCCAAAAGTCCACAACATTATGCAAAATTAGGCGAGAAATGTAGTTCTTTTTTTTAGTACAAAAATGTCCCCTCACGACCGAAATGGGTGCGGGTGGGCATTTTGTGCCCGGAAATAGCACTAAATGCGACAGAACATGAATAGTGAGTGCAAGAAACTGCTCACGTTTGCTAGATGTGCACTTGGAGTACGATGTTCCCCCCAATTTAGTCCCAGAATTCAGTGTTTGTTTCTTAGCACAAAATGCACCCTGGTACCCAAAATGGACACAAGGATGCATTTTGCTAAGAAAATAATGCTAAATACAACAGTATGCTCTTGCTGGTGGTTTTCCCCCCCAAATTACTGTTAAATATGGCACTGGATGTAATTGCATCATTATCAGCAATTCCATGTCAAAGAGTAACGCAAACATATTGAAATGACTGTGAATACTCCAGCATAACTGAAATAACACCAAGGCTTAAAGTAGACTCAAAGAGGACATGGATTAAACATTATCTTGATTGAAGTCCATGGTCAGTGTCCATGACTGCTGCACTAGGCATTAGGTTATGATCTATGAGGTCGCTCTGCAGCTATAGGGAGAGGAGACTTGACATGGTCACAGGCCATGCCCTGTGTTTATAACCATTTATTCATGGCCAAAGATAGGACCCAGTTTGCTCTGTATACTGACTATATGGAGTGTGTTGGCATGCCGAAGGGCTTGACTGAGAGGAAATAGGATGCTTTGTGCCAATGAACAGTTTCCATGAGGGTTAAATATTTCTTCATATGAAGAAAGCCCATTCCCTACACCCCCAAAAAGGGGATGGTTGTTAGACCTGTCGGCCAAAAGGTGGCCTTCCCCCCAAATTTTTGCCTTACTCTTCCATATTTTTCTGATTTAGTTTTGTTGGCCTTAGGATTCTGTGCACTTTACCACTGCTAACCAGTTCTAAAATGCATATGCTCACACCTGAAAACATGGTAACATTGGTTTGTCCCCAAATGGCATGATGAATTTACTTATAAGTCCCTAGTATATGTGTGCCCATGGCGTGTAAGGTAAATGCTACTAGTGGGCCTGCACCACTGGTTGTGCCACTCATTTAAGTAGCCTTGCAAACCAATCTCAGGCCTACCATTGCAGCTTGTGTGTGCAGTTTTAACAACCATTTCAACCTAGCAAAATAAATATTTTGCCAGGCCCAAACGTTTCTTTTTACTACATATAGGTGACCCCTGGGTAGGCCCTAAGCATCCCACATGACAGCATGCAATGAATTTAAAAATGTGGACATGCACTCTTATATGTCCTGATAGTGTAAAACTCTTAAATTAGTGTTTCACTATTGCAAGCCCTTCAAATCCCATAAGATAGCATTGGAGTTACAATTAATGAGCTGTAATTTCCAAATGGAAACAGCTAACTAGTTCATGTTGTAAACTGGGTGTCCGGTTGCCAGACCTGTCCAAGCAGGAATCACACTCCTAGTCAGGGTAAGTCAGATACACACCATAAATTAACCTGTGCTCACCCTCTAGTAGCTTGGCACAGAGCCAATAGGCTTATCTTAAGAGGCAAGATGTAAAGCATTTGTGCAAAACATCAACAAGTAACACAGTGAAAATACCACAAAAATACTCTACACCTGTTTAGAAATATAGATTACGATGTTATAAATAAAATAAGACTAAAATGACAAAAATCCAAGAAATGGAATTCAAGATGGGAATTTTTACAGAATAAAAGTGCAAATAGTGTTTAGAAGCAATAAGCGCCTAAGGGAGTTATCTGGTCAAAAGTTCAGGCCAACCATGATGGGGCGTGGCAGGATGTAGAAGCCCTACAAGGCCTTCTAAACAAAGTACCTTGAACCTGTTTGCAACAACAAGATGTGGTCTGCAGCCGTGTAATGCATCAGTGTGAATCTTGCAGTTGAGGTGAAGTGTCGATTTTCTACATGGAACGAATGCAATGGGCCGGTTCTGAAGATGAAGCACTGGTTCGGAGATGCATTGGTTCCAGGTGCGATGCACTGGGCATCTCTGCGCAGTTGAGGGGATGCATCAACTGTCTCTCGCTGCAGCAGCGGCAATGCAGCAGTTCTGATGTGTCGGTTCTGGAGGTGATGCAGTCTTTGTGTTTCTGTAACAGTGGAGATGAGTTGATTCTGCTTAGCGCAGCAGAGGATGCACCCATTGCACTGGAGCAAACACCTGTATCCACTTCCAATAGACCATGCATATGAGCAGGAGGGGACACTTTGATATCCCTGAGTCTCAAAACAGGAGGCAAGCCAACACAGCATTGTAGATCACTCTGGTTTCAAGCAATAGTCTAGTTCTTCCTCAGCAGGGGCTACGCTTTGCTGGCAGCAGGCCCTGACAGCAGAAAAGCAGTATTTTGGAGCAGCCGGTCAGAAGAGTGTCAGTCCTTGTAGTAGCACAGCAGGCCTTCTTCCTGGTTGAGTTTTTTTTACTGGTCAAGAAGTTTCTATGCTGGTGGGTTCAGAGACCCAGTACTTATACCAAGTTGTGCCTTTGAAGTGGAGGTGACTTCAAAGAGGGGCTTTGAAGTGAAAAGAGGTCCTCCCTTTCCAGTCCTGGCTCGAGACTCACTATAGGGGGTATGCAAGCCTTTGTATGGGGACAGGCCACTGCCTATTCAGGTGTAAGGGAAGGCTCCTCCCTCCCATCCTACCAAGTAGGACCCATCAGGATGCAAATGTCCACTCAGTCACACCTAACCTTCCTTTGTGTTTGGCTGTCTAGAGGGACTGCACAAAGACCAGCTGTCACCCTCCCCAGATGTATACTGTAGACAGGCGGCAGGCACACAGAGCTTCAAAATTAGAGACATGCCATATTTTAAAAAGTGGCATTTTGAAAATAGTAATGTTAAATACAACTTTGCCAGCAAAGATAATTTATCTTTACTATTCCAATGATATTAAACATGACAGAGCTATTCCTTCTCAATCAGGAATTACACGTTAAGACTGCAAAAAGGAATTCCCTATGTTAACCTATTGGAGGGGTAGGCCTCACAGTAGTGCAAAACAAATGTAGTTTTTTTTATTATCAGGACCTGTAAAAGTTGAAGGTGCATGTCCTACCTTTTACGTGCACAACACCCTGCCCTATGGGCTACCTAGGGCCTACCCTAGGGTGACTTACATGTAATAATAGGGAGGTTGAAGGCTTGGAAGGGATTACAAATGCCAAGTTGACATGGCAGTGTAAACTGCATATTACAGGCCCTGGGCACAGGTAGTACACTATACTTGGGACTTACAGCTAACCTAAATAGGCCAATTGCGACTATGTCAATGAAACCATGTTTTAAGGAAGAAGCACATGCACTTTAGCACTGGTTAGCAGTGGTAAAATGCTCAGTGTCATAAAACCAACAAAAAGAATACCAAAAAAGGGTAGGTGAACAGGCAAAAGGTTTGTTATTTATATTTTATAAACATATATTGAGCCCATGAATGATGTGCTAGGTATAAAAAACATGTTGTGCATCTTATAGTGGAACGTCAAACCCTTTAGCTGTGATTTTCCACTATATTCCTCTCTTTAAATGTGGTTTGTGCAGGAGACCTTGAAGCATCTGTGCATTACCCCATCGCTCAAAAAGGCCAATTTTATATTGGCCATTAATTTTCAAATGTTCATATTTAGGTCTGTATTGAAGAACATGAGATCCTAGAAGAAAGACATACATTTTTCCTCAAAAGAGGCACAGAGACGGCATTTCTAGCCACTAAGAGCATTTTGGTAGTTACGAAGGGGCAGGTTATAAGAGACAAAGGTAGCTCATTCTGGACGTTTGCTGCACTCACCGTAAAGGATTTACCACCTGAGCAAGCCCATTTAAATGTGGGCAAAGCCAACAGTTTGCTCCACAGGAAATTGCAACATTTCTGGAACGTGTATTTGGGGCCACTGTGATGAACTGCTCTAAATATCAGGCAAAGGTACTTAAAGATCACCTTTCTTTACACTGGCACCAAATGCCGCGTTTTTAGGGCCTAAGATGTTGGAGAAGAACAAATGAACCCTAACCCCAATTTTGCCACTGCAGTTTGTATTCTTTGGAGTTACTTAAAAAGACCCTCATCCAGCCCTAATAATGAAGAATTTCAGTAGTACAGGTGACTAAATATGGTTGCCTGGATCAGAGCTGATGTAGGACAAAATGGTAAAATCTTCATGCGCAGTTTATGGAGGAAAACACATGTTTATACAACATGTTTTATTTGGCTCGACTCGGAATTTCAGGTTCTAAGTAAATCCCTAGATTTGTGACTGTTTCAGCAGAAGTTGGAATGGCTGTCCAGCTACAGGTCCAAAAATCAAGTCGCAGTGATTCTGCAAAATAGCTCAAACTTGACTGCATCCTACTCAAGTTGGCCTTCAGCCAGTCAGACACCACTGCCATACAGCAATGAAATGGTCCCATAAGATTGGCACCTGATCCATTGAGTGAGATGAAAAGCTGAGTTTCATCCTCATAATCCTTCAGACATCGGAGCCCAAATAATTTTATAAGTGGCAACAATGGGCACATGTAGATCTTTAAGAATATAGGGCAAAGTGCAGATTGTGGATAGTGTTGCATCCTGCCACTTAATGCTGTTTGATCTTTCTGCAACCTTTGAACACCCACACCATCTGAATTTGTTGTGACTGCCTATTGAAGTTGGCAGAGTTTGCACTGCGCAAGTAAAGGGATTCGCTTGTGTATTTCTAATACGTTTACCAAAGTTTCTAAAGGTGGTGTGGAGTTCACACAATTCCCCCATGGAGCTCGGAGTATCTCTGAGCTTATATCTATAAATACATTTCTTTTAAGATTTCATCCAAATCTTCATTGAGTTACTGTGAAATTTCAATGCTGCGTTTAAATACAGAGAAAGCACCCCATTTTCATAGATGTAAACCTTAACTGCTGATGGTATAATGGGAGTATTCACCACAATAGGTGTTGCAAATGGCCTTTATTGAGATTCCATGTTATTATGAACAAATATACCAATGAAGATAGGCATGAATTAGCTAAGTATTACTTGTACATTTGGCTGCAATATCTATTGACAGGGTTGTGTAAATGCTGTTCCTCTGCTTTCTGTATTTAGCTGGACTCCTCTTTGTCCCCTATTTATTGAGAGATTCTGGAATGTATCTCATGCTATTTCTGATGTATATGTGCCCTGGACCTTAATGTGTCTGAACCCACAATCTGGATCCTTAGATATTTAACTTACAGTGTGAATTTTACAATTTAAAATGTGCTTATTGTATACAATATCTTGTCATCTGTGTTTGATTATATTTAATATGATGTTATTGTGATGTTACCTGAATAAAGATTAGTGGTAAGCACCCCACAGGAATTTGGCTACTATAACATAGATAATGGCATTTGAAATTGACCACGGTGTTTCTGTACTGGTCTGTGTCCCCAGGCTAATGTCACATTGGCCCACTGTAATATGCAGTGCTTAACCACTAAGCAATATATTCTGTTACAGAACAGTGGTATTGTGTGACTTGTTATTGGTTGTGGATTGTCCACGCATCTCTTCTTGTAGTCCTCCTAGGGTCCTTGTCCGCCATGATGGCCTGATGATATCCTAATTTGGCCTTTATAGGGGCATATACCATTGTTAAATATTCATGGAATTGTGTTTTTCCAATTGCTTTACTTGGCTTCAGATATGATGTTTTCTCCTCAAGTTGTTTTTCTCTTTAGCTCAACTATCAAAGCAGACTATTTGACATTTCTGAGTTTTGTCAATGATAATTTTTGTATTCAAATCTTTGAATTTGGATTAGGGCATGGTTATACAACATGGTCTTATTGTTTTCCCCACAGTGGAGTACTTTTGCATGCAAACTTTCCTTTACCAAACATAAAATAAGCTTTGATAATATATGGGGCCCTACCATGATGGGCTTTTCTGGCACAGTACAGAGCCAAGCAGCTGTTTTATGTGTCTGAAGGGCATAAAGTGAATTCATTTAACCCAATATTTCTTTGAGCTAGTATTTTATTTTTAGATAGTAGAGTTCATAAAGCACGGCAGGGAAACTTAGTGAAGGTCGTCTACCTTCAATAGGGAGAGACAACCCTCATTGTGACCCAGAGGTCCTGTGGACGATGGACTACTGGGTCAATAGTTTCCACCGGTGGAGACAGTGGAAGCTTCGCCAATGGTAATATATTGATCTCCCTGACTCTAAATAAAGTTAGTAAACCATATGTTTGGTGGAGTGTTTAGTGGGCCTAAAAAAGGCCCAACTCCTCTGGGTGTAAGGACAGACCCCCATCTCCCCATGTCCTCAAAAACCTATCCTACAGCAAAACTATTGAGACCTCTGTCCATTAATTAAAAATAACCAGTTCCTTCCAACAGTCTAATGACTTTCACCTCCCTTGAGGTACTTGCCCTTTCCTGGATTGAATATGGTAATGCCATCTTAGTAGGCATTCCCAAATCCTCCTCCAGTCCTTTTAGAGCTATTCTACATTCAGCGGATAGACTTTTCTTAGAACAGGAACATTATCTTAAATCTCTCTATTACTGAAGGCTCTTCATTGATTCTTAAAAAGCTGGCAAATTTAGCTTAAAAATCTAATAACAGATCTTACAATTTTCATTAGACATTAACATGAAAACACACTGAAGAGTGACACAGAAGAAATTAGCTTTTATACAATCTTCAAAAACATGTGTGCAGAATTAACGTGCAGCTTGTTCTAAAATGACACACAGACAAATTATGCAAAATGCACCAGGCATTCATTTTCAATGGTAGGCCTTAACTAGATTTTTCTCTTAATAAATAATGTTTTTTTAGGAAATGCTTAACCATGCACACATCTGTTTGATAGTTTGACTGGCTTAGATGTTGTCCTAACTGTAGAATGTGCTAAATTTATAAAACACAGTGCAAAAACATAATTTTTAATGTAAATCTTAAATATGCTTTAAACAGCTTGCTAAAATAATGGTATGAATAAAAAATGCAAGGACTTACATGCTTGAAAAGCTGACCTTAGCTTAGCCTTGTCCTTCAGCAGAAAGATTGCATGAAACTCTAAACTGTTTCAGTCAGTATATAAAGGAATGTTGCCTTTTGTTTTGTCAAATAATAAAGATGCTTCACATAAAATACAGCATGTAAATCTGAACTTGAGCTCTTCTATCATACTTACCTTACTGATATTGTATATTTTATTGCTGGTAAATGTTCTCATTGAGACAAAAAAAAATCATAATAGACCTAAGCTTTGTTTTACTTTCTGAGGAAAGCAGAAAATACAAATATTACAAAATGCTTTACTCATGTTATCATCATTTCTTTTAACATGTTATATTTTTAATGAATGAATTTCCTGCTTTATAATATTTTTCTTGCAGCTGATGTACTATTTTACACAGATATTTGTTTAGTTAAAATACATTTTTCTTTATTAGAAGGTTAGCCAATGTAGTAAAATCATTGAAAGCAAAAACAAACTAGGAATGTGCCATGTAGAATTAGATTTATTGTTGCAACATAGAGATACAGCCTGGCACAGCCTGTTATGTAATGTAATGTACGTTAGTTTTATATAGCACACAAATACCCGAAGGTTTCTTAGCTCTAGTGGTTACACATCAAGTAAGAGGCAGTAAGCGGGAGTTAGACAGCTGCACTTAACTGAAAAATTCTGTAAAGAGCAGGTCTTTAATTGCTTCCTGAATTGTAACAAGCTGGGTTGGAGGTGTAAAGTTAGAGGTAGGGAATTCCAGAGTTTATCCGCACAAAGGGAAAACGTCCTTCCACTCCATCTTGCTTTCTTTTTTCTGGGGGCAATTATCACTTTAGCTGAGCTGGATCTTAAGTGCCTACTGTGGGTATACCAAACGAAAAGATTCTGAAAATAGACAGGACTATCCCGGTGAATCGCTTTATGGACCAGGCAAAGTGCCTTAAAAACGATACTCTTCCAGACAGGTAGCCAATGCAGGCCTTGCAGTGATAGGGCAATAGATGCAAACTTAGTAATTTTTTATACTATTCTGGCTGCTGCATTCCGTCAGGACTGAAGTTTTTTCACCTGTTGCTTAAGGGCCCAGATATAGGGCATTACAGTAATCAATCTCGGAGGTAACGAGTGTCACCATCACTGTCTTTTGTAGGTCCAGGGGAATAAATGGAAAGATCTTCTTAAGGACCCTAAGCAAAAAAGAAGCCTGATGAGGTGATTTGATTTATTTGTTCTGAGAAGCGCAGTGTAGTATCAAAAAATACACCCAGGTTTCACGGCACTGGAAGGGGGGCCTAGATCAGCAGGCAACCATGACGAGTTCCAGGAGGTGGTGTTCCTTCGAAAGAGCAGTGTTTTCTGTGTTTACCTTCAGGCAGTTCCTCTGCATCCAGCTTGCAATGTGAGACAAACAGCTACAAAAGTCATTTGCTTCCTTTTTGACTTCAGATAATATACATACCACGATTTGCATATCATAAGCGTAGGAGAACCCTGCAAGACCATAGCTATGGATGAGATTAATCAAGGGGGTAACATAGATGTTAAAAAGTATGGGTCTAAGACAGGAGCCCTGAGGCACCCTGCAGGGAAGGTAAAAAAGAGCGGAACTAACTTCTCCCATCTCCACTCGCTGTTGCCTGTCACCTAAAAACAAGCTCAGCAAAGCCAGAGTCCCGATTGGCCAGCAGCTGGAGACGGTATGAGCGGCAAATGATGGATCATGTCAAAAGTGGCCGAAAGATCTGGTAAACTCAATGCGGCTTTGCCACCCTTCAAGCACCATCTTCAGATCTTCTGATGCAGCTACCAAAGCTGATTCTGTACAGTGGTTGGCTCTGAAACCAAACTGTGAGGGATCAAGAAGCTTGTTCGCATCTAAAAAATCTAAGGTTTCCTCATTCATCATCTTTTTTAATATCTTTGCAGGAAAGGGGAGGTGAGATATAGGCCTGTAATTCTTTACCTCTTTAGAGTCCAACAAATGTCTCATGATTGCGATATAATGTATTGCCATGCCTAAGTAGGGTTGGGGTATAGTCCCTTCAGGTTGATTTTTCTGCACAGTGTGATTTGTATGCCCTATGAGATGCTATGATCATGCCTAATGCTAATGTTGTGCCTACTATCATGCCATGATGACCTAGGCTTATGTCTGGTCTAAGGAGGTTTTCCCTATTGCAATGCTCCTATGATCATGCCTAATTAGATGCTCCATAGTATGCCTAATGTTTTTATGCCTAATGGATGGCCTTATTTGATTCTGCCCAATATTAATATGGTTATGCCTTATGTTATGCATAATGTGATTTAGGCCTGTTGTGGGTATGCCTAATGCTAACATGATTTCTGCATATTGTGGGTTACGCTAGTTGCAGTGTTGCTACCTTCATTATTTTACCAGTAGAGAATGGTGGTTTTACATTTACTGTGTATACTCGGTGATGGTTCTGGCAGCGACCTGATTGGCGCTGCCCTGTATATAATCCCCTGTAAATAATGTCCTGGTTCCTGTAGGCACCGTGTATGTCTGTGATTCTAATGTGTTTTTTATAATACAAAGGCTATTTTTATATAACCTTGTGTGGATTCTCTTTTGTAGTGTGTCGCTGGTGTGTGTGTGTGTTGCGCAAATGCTTTACACATTGCCTCTGGGATAAGCCTGACTGCTTGTGCCAAGCTACCAAGGGGGTGAGCAGGGGTTATCCTCAGGGTGTACTTCCCTCGCCCTGACTAGACCGGGGGTTTCTGCCTGGCTCTGGCACGTACCCTAGCCTACCGGGAACCCCCGTTTCTAACACTATTGCTCCAGTTTGACAAGGACTTGACTGTTTTAAATACAAGTAATTGATATGTAGATTCAGTTGCACTGTATTGTGCTTTGCTAGGCAATACATTAAATGGAAATTTCACACGAGAGTCCAGGGAGGAAACTTCATTTATTATGCTGATGAAAGTCACTGAAACTTGGAATGAACTAAAGAGGGTAGAGAAGCTGAACAGAACAACTGGATAAAGGTAGGTTGAGACAAAAATGCCAGCAACATTTGGATGTCAGCTGATGGGGAAACCAGTGCTACCAGATAGTCTGTCATTTTAAATGACACTGTATTTTCATGGCTATTCACACTTAGGTAGGGATGCCATGATAAGAATTTTTAGGCAAAGCTGGTGCAACCCTAGATTTAGAATTTTAGCTGAAGAGTTTTGCCACAGATGTGCAATATATCAATGGATGAATGCAGGAAAGAAAATATACATTACATTCACACACATAGGGAGATCAGGTGGTCCTTTCAACAGAATGCAGATGGACTTTATCGAGATGCCTGCTTAAAATGGGTCCTGGTCCTGGTAATAGTGTGTGTCTTCTCAAAATGGGTAAAAGCCTACCCAACTAGGAGACATGACAGTCTCACTGTAGCAAAACTGTTATTGCGAGAATTGATACCACAGCACAGAATGCCAATTTCTCTGGAATCAGATAGAGGAACTCAGTTTAATAATGAGGTTCTGAAAATGATCTGTACAGCACTACAATTTGGGCACAGATTACATTGTGGTTACAGACCTAAAGATTCTGAAATGATAGAACAGGTTAATGGGTCTATCCAATCTTGGTTGTCAAAGGTGTGTGTTTCAACATCCTTGAAAATTGTCAGATGCACTGCCTTTGGTTTTAATGAGCATTCAAAGTACTCCAAACAGGAAGACAAGTTTATCACCCCACGAGATAATGATGGACAGGGCAATGAGATTACCTGCTGTGCTTGCAAAGGCTCTTTTGAATACACTGATTACATTATATTGGATTACTGCAAGGGATTGGCTGATGTTGTCCATTTTATCTCTCATCAGGTTTCAGCTGCAATACAAGATCCACTTCACGAACAGTGCCATGACCTCAATCCAGGTGATTGGGTTGTGATCAAGAAGCATGTTCAGGAGGCTTGTCTAGAACCCAGATGGAAATGCCCCTTCCAGATCGTCTTGAAGACAAATACTGATTTTAAGTGTGCTGGAATTACAAACTGGATTCAGGCCTCTCACACCATGATAGTGAGGAATCCAGAAGAAGCAATTATGGTCTATGATCCTGAACAAAGAACATTAGTGACTGCACCACCACTTGAAAGACCACCAAATCCAGTAACAGGGTTGACAGAACAACATCTAGACGGATAGAGGGGTGCAAATCAGTCAACTGACAGACAAATTCATGGGCCTGAAGATCAAAGCCCTCAACGAAAAAGAAGAAACAGAGACTGATTTAAAGCACCGAAGTGCCACAGAAATTGTAACAGTAAAATCAGTAGATCCAGGTGAAGGAACAAGTACTGGGACACAAAAAATAAACCACACAGCTGAATGGCCACAGAGCTATGAACACGTAACACCAAGAAGAACCTTTTCAATAGCTTGCATACCAGAGATTATACATTAAGAAACTAAGTTAAGTGAGGAAAGTGGCATAGAACAAAATCAGCAGTCTCTAAAAACATAAAAGAGAGCAACAGTACCATGTTGACGATACTCAGCAACTCAGTGGTCAAACTGTGTGGACAATGCACTGAATGCCACTTTGTAGGATTTGTGGGATGAGAATCCTGAACTATGTCAACCTCCTTGAGAACAATCAGAAAATTTGATGGTAAAGAATTTGATAAAAGAAAAGAGGCATTGAAGAACTGATTGACTAAAACAAACTGTGCAGTTAGACATTTGTTGTTTTAATGTTTTTATTTTACAGAAGATCAACCTAGGTCCGAGTCTGCTGTAGAGGAGTAGAGACAACATTACTAGAACACGGAGTAGGGTTAAACATTGTCGAATTAGTAATTAAGCTGCTGAACACTAATATTGACAAACGATTTACTATAACTTGCAATAAAACTACTGAATCCAAGTTCTGCCTCAAGAGAAATGTGTTGCATTAGAAATAAGTGTAAATATATTATGTGTTCAATTTTTGTATTAACAGTAATAATGATTACAATAGTATTAATTCGATTTTATTCAACACCATAATGAGAACCCAACGGAAAGAACTTTACTAAACCACATGCATACATTAACGAGTAAGATCAGTTAAAGTCTTTTTTTACTAGTTACATGACGGATGATTTCTCTACTAACGTCACTTTAGGTTGGTACAAGAATACACTAATGCTATAGACACAAACGATTGCTGCCTGTGCACCTTTACCAACATCTGTTTCAGAAGAATTAACACAATACCACATGCCTTTATCATATGCTATTTCATGTAGCATCTTCCTTTCACTAGTTTACAGATGAGGGCGCTTTGAATAATTCTATTCCAACTATGATCTAATAACCCTCTAGAGTGGCTTTAATAGAAAATATGAATTTACTTCCACAAGAAAAGGGAATGGACACAGCTTGGTACTGCATCTTCCAATACAGACCTATAGATAGTGTTAAGGCTTCCAAAAACAATTTAGCATGCTTAATGTGACCACTGGGGAATATATTCATAATGGTTTTAGAAGAAAGATACCCTAATATAACACAAACTAATAATAAGAATAGTGACGTTGTGAAAAACATTTGGAAAAGGGAAGGAAATGATTTACCCAAAATTTAAGATTAGACATCCAGCACAAAGGGAAAATTTGCATTTGCTGAATAAAAACACCCAAATGACAGAGACATGCAGGAATTAGTAGTTGTGAACATACATTTGAATTGATAGGAGGGGCATGGCAAATTTTGGAAGGAGAAGAAAATGTGATTCCTGGAGTTTTTACATTTGTGGACAGAATACTTATTTCTTGTTACCTGCTAATTGGGAGGGTATTTGTTTTTTGGTGTACTAATTCCTAAAATGTACCTTGTACAAAGCTTAGACGCACAACCAGTTACTCCAGCACACAGATATAGATGAAATTCAGAAACTGAAACTGAATTGGTGGGAGACTTATTTATTGCAATCATTCCACTTTTTGGTGTCATACTGTTAAAAATGGGATCTCTGGTTGGCTAAGGCTTGCGCCAAAGCCAGGCAGAGACCACCACTATAGTCAGGGCAAGAGAGTTACACGCCAAAGATAACCCCTGCTCACCCCCTTGGTAGCTTGGCACAAGCAGTCAAGCCTATCCTGGAGGCAATGTGTGAAGTATTTGCGCAACAAGCACACAGCAACAACATACTAGGAACTCCATACAAGGTTATATCAAAAATAGCCTTTGTATTTTCATAAAACACATTAGAATAGTAATCACACAATATACACTGTGCCAACTGGCACTGGGCAATATTTACAGGGAATTTATACACATGACAGGGCAACGTGGACCACTGTCAGAACCATCACTTAGGAAAGATAGTAAATGTAGAAGGTATAATAAACGTAGAACACAAGCAGTACTTGAACAGTATCACATTAGTCGTGAAATATATTCTGCGCTAACCTCATAAGCCTAAACATATTAGACCTTAACCTCCTAAGTATAACTCACGTTAGGGGCATAAACCACAGTACAGAATAATCTTACAAGCATAAACCACAATATGCAAATCACCTCATACATAAACCACATTAGAGGCATAATACAGAGTGCGTAAATCATTGGACATGATTCACATTTCCTAGCACCACACAAATCACATTGGGGCTTGGCGCCCTACAAACCTCACAGTCCCCCTGGCCAACTGGCCTTCTCAAAGGGGCTCAAATGCCCTGTGTCCAAAATGTTAGGGCGGCTGCCAATGCAGCAGAATCCACGTAGCAGCTGTCACTAAGTGCTGTACAGCTGTGAAAGTATGGGGCAAAGGAGTGCACCTCACTTCTGTCTCCCTAAGAATGCCCCCAAAGAAAGAATGGCCTAAATGTTGCAGCTGGCACTAATTGCTGCACATCTGTGAACTTCAAGTGTGGGGAACTGGTACTGACTGTGCCTTGAGAACAATTATGCCCCAAATGTTGCAGCTGCCCGCGCGGTTGCGGCACAGCTGGGAATAAACAAAGTACCAGGGCCTGGCATCACTGTGCCTTCTGGGCCCCCACTGGGGCTCCCTATAAATACAATTGATCCCTCCAACGTTAGAGCTACACAGGCTCTTGACACAACACATGCCCCACGATGGAGCGGCCCGCAAAGGCGGATCCGCTCAGGGAAACGAGGCAGTCACTTCCGTGCCTCGGGGAAATAGCTCTAGGGCAGGCACTGATAGCGTGCCTCTACACACATCCCCCTCGCCACCAGGCTCCACTCACTGGACTTTGCTTCTCCGGTCTCGCGCTGGGGAGGCTTTGTGTCCTCTTTACTCGGTCCTGTTGTCGGGACTTCTCTGGTCTCCCCTGGACTTGGGACAGATGCTGGGGATCCTCTGCGGCATGTGTGGGGTTTCCCTCAGCTTTTGGGAACCCCTTGCACTTCCGGGTCACCTCTTCCTTTGGCCGCGCTGCCATTGGCGGCCACGGCAGCCTCCTCCTCTCGGCCCCGCCCAGCGTCAGGCACTTCAACTGACTTCCTGGTCACTTGGGCTTGCTCGGGCTGCGGCGGTGAAACACGGGGTGGGCTCCCGCATCAATTAAAGAGAATGCGGGGTGGACACCCGCCATAAATAAAATAAATAATCAGGAGCGGGGTGGGCACCCACAAATAGGCCTCAGGGGTTAATCCCTACAACGGGGATTCCCTCTACACAGATGGCAGCTCAGCGCTGCGAAGCCCACACGCTCCTCTTTTTTTGGGAAAAACTGGAGTCCCTCTCTCTGAAGGCACCAGCAATATAGCACTCAACGAGGCGCTAGACTCACAAAGAGTCCTGCATCAAAAAAATAATTGATCCAAGCAAAAGTTTCTCCAGGTTCAGGGGCCCAGGGAGGCCAGCAAACAGGGCCCTCCAGCAGGAAGGTAAGCCCCCATGGCGGTTCCTCCTGGGCCCCAGCAGCAGCCAGCCCCCAAGTTAGGAACAGCACAGCATCAGGGAAGAGAACTTTTTCATGGAGTCACAGCCCCTATACTTATACCCAGAATTCCTTTGTCTCAAGTGTAGGGCATGGGGGAACCAGATGCAACTGGTTCAGGGGGGTATAGGAGCACTTTGTTTTGCAAGCTCCTCTTCCCCTAAATAATGAAAAGATTAGAAAGCTAGCACCTGCTGACAAAATGGCAACAGGCACATCTGGAGCTTTGCTCATTGGTAATACTGAGTTAGTTGCAATACGCTCCATGGTTCTTCAGAACCGACTTGCACTAGATACTTTACTCTCAGGAAAAGACAGAGTCTGCAAAATGCTTACATTAACTCCCTGCTACTTATACATACCTGATGAAAGTAAAGAAATAGAAGATTTGCACAGTACAGTTCAGATGTAGAACCTGAATTACATGATTTGGAATTGCCTAGTGTTTTTGAAAAATGTGTAAAGGAATTGCCTAGTGTTTTTGAAACATGTTTAAAGGGAGTCTACACAATGGCAGGAGAAAGTATCTTGAAGGCTATTCCAATGTCAATAATAATTTTGGGGCTTTGCCTAATCTTTCTTTATGCTTTGTTCATGAGCTGTAGACTAATTTCACACAGGAGAAGAGAAAGAGAGCAGAGAAAGTTATATGAAAAAGATTTGGGACTGAATCAAGAATGATGATTACATGAAATCACTACAATTTAGGGGTCAGAAAAGGAAAAGACTAGACTCAACTGCTGACAAAAATTCCCTCTGAAATGAACTCACTTGGGAAATAAAGTTAGTTTGATGTTTAATATGACCATCGGATGGTGGAATTGAGAGAGCAGGAAAGTTTGTCTTAAAACCCTAATGACAGAGCTGGTAATTTGCCCTAGACTTTAACCTGTAAACCCACAGCAGAGTGACATTTAGAAAAAAGTGTTTTTATTAAATTTACAGAAGCATGTTGGAAGAATGAATGTACAGCTTGTTTTAAAATGACACACAAATAGTGCAAAATGCACCAGGCATTCATTTTCAATGGTAGGCCTTAACCAGGTTTGTCCTTCAATAAATAAAGTTCTTTAGGACTTGCTGAACCTTGCACAAATGTATTTGATAATTTGGCTTTAAGGTGACTGGCTTAGATTTTGTCCTAACTGTAGAATGTGCTGACTTTATAAATCGCAGAACAAAAAGATACTTGTTAATGTAAATCTTAAATATACCTTAAACAGCTGTTAAAATAATGGTTTGAATAAAAAGTGGAAGGATGTGCATTCTTGACAATCTAACCTCAGCTTAGCCTTTTACTTTAGCAGGAAGACAGCTTGAAACTCTAAACTGTTTAAGTTAACAAAGAAAGGAATGTTGCCTTTTGTTTTGTCAAATAATAAAGATGCTTCACATACATTACAGCATGTAACTCTGAACTTGACCTCTTCTTTTTGCACACTTTCCTCACTGCTGTTGCATGCTTTGTTGATGGTAAATGTTGTGGTTCACACAGAAAACCTTTCATAATTGACCTAAGCTTTTGTTTTACTTGCTGAATAAAGCAGAAAATACATGTAATACAAAATGCATTGATCATGTTATAATCATGTCTTTTAACATTTTATACTTCTAGTGAATTCATTTCCTGCTTAATAATATCTTTCTTGCAGCTGATGTAATATTTTACACAGACATTTGTTTAGTTAAAATACATTTTGCTTTATTGGAAGGTTAGGAAATGTAGTGAAATCATGGAAAGAAAAAACAAACTAGAAATGTGCCATGTGGAGTTAGATTTATTGTTGCAATATAGAGAGAGCCTGCTACAACCTGCATGCTTGACTGAAGACTTGTGAGATCCCAAGAGAGAAATGTGCCCTCTGGAGCATACTGAATTCTTATTGGCTGAAGACAAGAGAACAAGGCAACATGTGTTGCAACATGAATTATGCTGTCTATTAAAAGTGCATGTTCCTAGTACAGTTTAGCAGAGCAGGGAAGGAAGAGGCGGCAGGATAGAGGAGACGCTGAGCCATTTTGACAATCTATCAGAGCCAAGCTTTATGCTTTACCTCCTGATGATTCGCCACATGCCCGGGCCTATTTGCCCTATGCTTTTAAAATATTCTACAGAATCTTTTGAACATTTCTTTATGGGAAAGTCTGCAATTATTGATTATTGAATTTGAGCTTCATGCTCTATTTTCACTCTTGCCTTTCACTTTTGAACTCTACATGGGTTCTGACTAACACCATTTTCATTTTCGGCCCATTCTTAGAATAGGGATTCTTTCCTTTATGGAGCGTGCTGAATGCATTATTTCAACATGATCTGCTCAATCCATTATTTTTATTATCAATTCTGTAATCAGACTAATAATTGACTAATGAATAAAAAAACGGAATTTATTAAACTTTTGGTTTAAAAATAAAACTGTTCAAAACTACTTACAACGCTAATTATTGACTAAAATTTGGAATTGCATTTAAGATTTGCTTTTCATGATGTAATAGCTCTTTTGATCAAAATATGGTGGCAAAGATCCATCACCTGAGAGAGTAGAAATTAGCAAAGGAGTGGCTGCTGAAACTGTGAGTGAGGGTATTTGAAAGGTTGCACCATATTTATTTGAATTTTACCCAACTCCGTACTATCAATTCCCTCTAAAGATCATAGAGAGGTGTGGCGCCGCGGCCAGGGCGAATGGCGCTGGAATCTGGAGATCACGGTTCGATCCCCGGCGCTGGCGGCAGATTAGCCCAGCACCATGTGACTCTGGGCAATAGCTTGCTTAATCTTCCTTACGGCCCCCAGCGCCTAGAGACCCTTACGGGTGATTGTTTGCGCTTTACAAATGTGGATTATAACCAATTTCAGGTTGTCCTACTTTCTTTCAAGGTTCTACACAACCAACACCCTTAGCATGACTGGTAATCTCTACAACATTCAAGTTGCCACACATATCTGAGAAGGCACAGTCTGCTAAAGCTCAAAACCATATCTTGTTTAAATTAATAGCCTGCTTCTCAGTCCTTTTCTGGAATAGCCCTTATTCCTTTGGAACTCTCTTCCAGTAGACAGTCAGAGGATATTTTCACATTCCACAAACAATTGAAAACATATCTGTTTTGTACTCTAATTATATTATCAACAAGAACTTTATATTTTAGTTCTATGCACTGGTTATTTCCCACTCTTTCATACCTCGTTCCCTGACTCTCTTGTTATTCGCACCTCCCTCCACTGCTACTTCGGTATTCCTCTTATCTCCTATTCTGGGTCCCTCTACGATGCCCCTTCCTTTACTTTACATTTAAATAGTTAACTGATTTACCTCTGTTTCTCTAATACCATTCATCTTCAAGCTTGCATATGCTTGGCAGTTGACCTATACAATGCTGACCTCATTACCAACATTAGGTTTCTATCTTCTTACATGACTTCATCTGTCCTGATACAGTTCCTAATGCAAAGCATATGTTCAGTGTCACATTAGCAGTGACATGGACAGCACTTTCACCACCACACATGCACGATACCAAAATGTACTCAAATAAGAAACTGTGGGGCACATTACCAAGGCCGCCGCCTTGGTAATGTACATGTACATGAAATTATTGCCGCTTTTGCAGCTGTTTTCGGCCGAAAAGCAGCAATAATTTCATCGCCTTATCAGCAAAGACACGCTATCGCGTGTTTTGCTGATTTAGCGCCCCTTTCAACAACGCCCAGCTTTGCATCTCTAATGAGATGCAAAGTGGGCGTTCCGTGCCAACAAGACACGGTATCGCGTGTTTTGCTGATTTAGCGCCCCTTTCAACAACGCCCAGCTTTGCATCTCTAATGAGATGCAAAGTGGGCGTTCTGTACCAAAATAACTGGACAAATGTCGCTAATAGACATTTCTCCAATTATCAAGCTGCATGCTAACAAGCAGAGCGTTAAGAAAAGTAACACTAACCACAGTTTATTTATTTAACACTACTTTCCTAATGCCTGCTTGTCACCTGACTTAGCCATGTAATCCAATGGGAGGTGGATTACATGGCTAAGAACACCCTGCCCTATTAGCAAGGTTTCGCTGGTAGCAGTGCGATTATCGCTGGATTTCCAGCGAGAATCACACTGTTTTCCAGCTAAGGCATGGATTCCTATTTCTTGGGAGATAAGCGTTGCTGATAGCACGCCATCTCCGCGATGGAATCCAGAGTTAACCTGCGATAATTATCATCGCGCTAAAAGCGCTGAGCGATAATTATCGCAGGAGATAGCTAATATGCCCCTGTGTTCTTGTACGTTCCTTCTCATCCACTCACTGGCTATAAAACCACGAATGTCCTAGCCCTCACTCCTTTTCATTGCAGCTCATGGCTAAAAAGAATAGCAAATCACGGTAAAAGCACAATCCTGGTCCATGCGCAAAGAACCAAAACATTAATACTTTAAGCCACACGAAAAATACACTTTTCTATTTATAGCTCTCCCGATTCACGTATGCACTTCAGCACATCCAAAGAGGTAGGTTTGACATGCTAAATACATGAAAAACACTATCACTACAGTGCACGCTGACATTTTTGCCTGGTAAAGTAGCGCTCTTTTAAAATGTAAAATAAATAAAGCAATGCTCAAACACCGGTAGCAAACTCAGTGATCGGCAGTCACAGAAAATCCAATTTGATGGCATTTGTAGTGTCTTAGCTACAAAAGACACGGACTCAGGATCAGGTTGGTGAGTGCTCTTCATTACTAGCGTCTTACTCTTTCCCCTGTCTCCTTACTACTGCCCTCTCCCTTCCTGTTCCCGCCTCTCTTCTTCCTGTGTCTCCCCTTCCTCCTACCTCCTCAGCCGAGGAGGTCCTAATGCCCTCAGCTGAATACCACCATTACATCTTCCCCTTTCTTAACAAATGAATTAATCAGTACCTATTTTGTCATATAACCAAGAAAATATCAATTAGTTACAGTTCCTCAATTAGACGGCTCGGTCTCTTGATGATTCGGCGGGGACGTGTAGGAACAGCCGGACCATCAGGCTCTCTTCCATCGGAGGTCACTCTCAACATCCAGTCACTGATTTCAGTCCCACTAGATCTTGTTTCATCATTAACAGGACCAGTGATCAGTTCTTTGACTTGAGGACTGCATTTTTGAAAGTGTGCCACATTCTGGGTGATTCTCTTCTCATCCAATTCAGCAGTGATCATAGTTCCTTTTTGTTTGGTGACTACTAGTGGAGTTTCGTGATAGCGACACTCTGTTTTCTTTTGTTGTGCTTGCTTTGCTAGTACCCAGTCACCTTCTTGAATCAGGGAGGTTGCCGCTCGCCATCGGTGATCTGCATAGGTCTTCATTTTTTCCTTTTTGAGTCGATTAGTAACAGCTATGTCCTCTGGATCTGAGTCTTGAGACACCGCTCTTTCATGCAAGTCAATCAATGGTATTCTGATGCGCACTGGCCTGCCCAACATTAAGGTCGCAGGGCACTTGCCAGTAGTGGAATGGGGCGTGTTCCTGTAAGCTCGCAGAACTTCATTTAAAGCCATTTGAGTGTCTTTCCGCTACAGCTCAGCCTGTTGAATGGCTTTCTTTAAGGTCAATATGAATCTTTCTACCATTCCATTTGCTTGATGCCACAGAGGTGTAATTTTGCGATGCTTGAAGTTGAGATGTTTGGCAAAGTCTGTGAAATCTTGACTGTTGAATGGAGGCCCATTGTCTGTCTTCACTATTTTGGGAATGCCCCAGGCAGCAAACACTTGATCCAAAACAGGTATTGTGCTGGATGCTTTTGTAGATGCGATGAGATGGGCAATGGGAAAACGAGAATACTCATCCACGATGACCAGGATGTACTGTCCAGATTTGAATGGCCCAAAGAAGTCTACCGCAACTTGCTGCCACACACCCTCCGGCAGCAGGGACATTTGTAGGGGTGCGGAAGGATCAGGTCGACTAACCAGTTGACATTGTGGACAGTCTTTTAATGTGAGCTCTACTATTTGGTCTAGTACTGGGAACCAGACCCTCTCCCTCAGGGCTCTTTTGGTCGCTACGATGCCTCGGTGGCCTTCATGTGCCAAATTAATGATGCCTTGCCGCAAGAGTTTTGGAATAACTATTCGATTGTCTCGTAAGAGCAAGCCATTGGTGGCAACCGACAGTTCCTCCTTAACGAGCTTGAAAGCTGCAAGTTTATGTCTGTCAGTTGAACTGTCGTGAGGGTTGACATCCAAATGCCTCTAGTCATTGTGGCATACACGGCGTTTCACATCTTGCAGAGTGCAATCTTTAGTAGTGGCGTTCAGGATGGCTTCTAGTGGAACAGCTGGTGGCCGGGCTTGATCTACCACAAAACATATATATTCCTCTTCCATGGACGGTCTAGACTTGTTTTCCATATATGAAAATGTGGAAGTGCTCACAGGCCCACACAACAGCCAAGCTTTCCTTCTCGGGCTGCGAGTATGCTTTCTCCGTCTCAGTCGGGCTTCTGCTGCCATAAGCAATTATATATCGCTGGTCGCTTTCAGAGTCATGCTGAGCTAAAATAGCTCCTAGCCCTACTGGACTGGCATCAACGGTGATCTCTGTTTTCTTTTTAGGTTCAAAATACGCCATGTTGTCAGCTGACTCCACCGCCGCTTTTATGTCGTTTAATGCTTGTTCACAGCTCTCCGACCATTGGAACGGGTGACCTTGCTCTGTTAGTTGTCTCAGGGGATGGCTGATAGTTGCATAGTCCTGGATATACCGGGCACAGTAGCTGGCCATCCCTAGAAAAGAGCGAACATCTCCTGCATCACGAGGGCTGGGAGTTTCGTTCAAGGCAGCCACTTTGTCTGGATCTGGTCTCATCCCTGCCTGTGAGAAGATATGACCAAAGAACTTCAGCGTGGACTTATGGAATTCACACTTTGCTTTATTTAGCGTGAGGTTGGCTTCCATTAGTGCATGACAGACCCATTCGAGGGCGGTGTCGTGCTCTTGTGTCGTGGACCCATACACCAGGATGTCATCGCTATAATTCAGGGCATTGGGGATGTGATGGATCGTTTTTCGAATGGCTTCTTGAAAGATTTCAGCAGCGGATGACACGCCAAAACTGAGTCGCTTGTACCTGAAGAGACCAACATGCGTTGAAAAAGTCGTAATGTAACGGGACTGCTCGTGTAATTCTAATTGGTGGTAGCCCTTGTTAAGATCCAATTTAGAGAATATTTTCGCTCCGTTGAGTGACGCAATCATATCACTGATGTATGGTCCGGGGTGTCTTTCCCTCTCAATGGCAGTGTTGGGCACCCTCATGTCAACACATAGGCGGACTTTGTCGGGTTCACCCTTCTTCGGCACAACTACTACGGGAGAGACCAAGGGTGTAGGTCCATCTGTCCGTTTAATAATGTCAGCTTGGAGCAGATCTTGTATTTCCTGTTCGACTGCTTGTTGTAAATGAAAAGGAATCCACCTATGCTGTTGGGCCACTGGGTTTATTTGCTCATTGATGTGTAATCTAACTTGACAACGGGCCATCTTTCCTAGGCCCGCAAATAATTTTGGAAATTTCTAAACCACATCCAGTTCGTCATCCACCTTGTACAGAATGTCCACTAGTCTCAGCCGTTCCGCAGTGGGGAGACTCAGAAGACAGTCGGCCTCAGGTCCTTTAATGACATGAATGTATGCAGGAATGGTGCGACCCTGATATGTGAGGTGCGTTGAAAACTTTCCCAAACAAGGTAATGTTTTTTTTTACATCCACGTGTAGACTCTCACATGAGCAGGGCTTAGTTGCGGTGGTGACTTCATCCTCTGATATTCTGCTACTGGGATATAATTGAGAGATGCACCACTGTCCATCACAAATTTCCTCCAGTGCGTGCCAATTTGAATGCTGAGTCTAGGATACTTTTATAGTTGGTCAGGATCAGCAACCATACATATGTATTCATCACTGTCCTGCGAGATGGGAGACAGTGACCTTGATTCTGGGGAAGATGTGCGACGGGATCGGTAGCTCCGGCGAGACTGACAGAGCGGGATGATCCTGTCGGTGAATCTCTGTGATCACGTACTGCTTTAGCATGATGGTGCGTGCTCGATGGTCGAGAAGACCTTTCATGATCCCTTGGTTTGTCCGTCCTGTAAGTTCCACACACGTTCTCAAAGTGGTTCTCCCCACCACACTTCCTGCATTTTTGACCCATGGCGGGGCATCCATCGGTGTGAGGAAAATCATAGCCACAGCGGTAACATTTCAGCTGTCATTCACGTCGTCTGTTGTTTCGACTGGAGCTGCGACGTCGTCGGTTTACAGGTTGCTGTTGCATCTTGGATCAAGATGATCTCGATTTCGCCGGAGAATACCTGCGTGTGTTGCGAGATTGAATTCTGAAAGCTTGGTCACGCTTTTCACTTCTCCCGGCTTCCATCTTTTTGGCATGTTCTTCAGCCTGATCATGCACTCGAGTCGTCTCCTCAATTTCGTCCAGTGAGTAGCTTTTCTTTAACTGCTTCCACCTCAGTGATTCGGACTGACAGCCTTTGATGACCCTCAGATGAAGAGCATCTTCTGTCGAGAACGAGTCAAACTCGCAGCACCGTGCCAGTCGTCTGAGACGTGTGATGAAAACGCACATGGGCTCCTCTTTTTCTTGAGTAGCGTGGTTAAAAGTGTATCTCTCATAGTCAATCTTTCTTTTGTGCAAGTATTTTTGGTTCAACGCTGCACACACGTTGGCATAAGATGTTACGTCGGCTGCGGGTAGTTCCTTTATAATTTGGCTAACGTCCTTTCCTATTAAATTCCTTAGCGCAATCAACTGTTGACCGGCGTCCGTCACATGCGAACCATTCATGAAGTCTTCAAAACCTTCAAGCCACTCCTTCCAGCGAAGACCCATACCTCCTCCTGTTTCGAGAACCAGTGGTTCAGGTGGATGCAGAAACGACACTCCAAACACCCCCAACTGTCCAGCATTGGCTTGCGCTGGACCTGCTTGACGATGAGGCGAGTTAGACATAATGACGAGACAAACTTCTCCCAAGTTTGACCACTGACGGAGAAGCCAGCTCCCTCTATTGCTGCAGACACAACACAGACAAGATCCTCGCTGGACGTACGTGAATTTGACTTACTGACGTCTGACAATATTAACAACTTTTTGGGTTGACTTTTAACAATGTTTAGTGATTTTTATATATTTTCCATTGAGTTTGCCAATGCTTGATGATTTTTTTTTTATTTATTCAGTTGAATTTGCCAGTGCTTGTTGAACTTTTTGAGTTTTTCTGATGCATTTACCAGTGCTTGATGTTTTCTAGACACTCTGCCTGACTTTAAAATGGCCACCGGGACTTCCTTACAGGGGATTGGGTGCAGGCGCCTGACTCAAAGATGGCCGCCATGAACTCTCGCGCTTCGCGAGATTTGGCTCATTCAGCACCACCAGCTGCTCCTCCAGCTAGCGAACTCTCCATTAAGTCGAACGCGGAGAGGAGACACTCACCCAGGGATTTGGGCTCAGCAACATGCGACTGGGGTGGGCTCCCAGATCGCTTTTTCAGACACAGCACCACGGGACCTCTACGATGGTTTGACGCCGCGGGGGTGAGTCACAGGTGCCCCGCACGATTTGTCGTGCCGCTTCAGCGCCGGGGGTCTCTCACAACGCCATACTCCTCGGCGATCCAGACGCAACTAGGGAGGGCACCCAGATCGCGATGCACAGCAGTGGATGCGGTCGGGGTGAGCTCCTGATCCACGACACGCGGACGATTGACAGACTCTGCCCGCGCTAGCACAGTGCCATTACCACTCCACAGGACAGAAGACCCACGCCGCATGGGCCGTTAACACTCTCGTCGCCAGTTGTAGTGTCTTAGCTACAAAAGACACGGACTCAGGATCAGGTTGGTGAGTGCTTTTTATTACTAATGTCTTACTCTTTCATCTGCCTCCTTACTACTGCCCTCTCCCTTCCTGTTCCCGCCCCTCCTCTTCCTGTGTCTCCCCTTCCTCCTACCTCCTCAGCCGAGGAGGTCCTAATGCCCTCAGCTAAATACCACCATTACAGCATTGTAGTGATAAAAGTTAACACAGCCTGCACTTGGATATTACATAGTACTTGCTAATATGCACTTAACTTCAGACAGTGTATCTTACCAAAAACAACATTTGGGAACATTAATTAATTATTAGGTCTTCGGTGGAGGCTTGAAGTACTATGCGTGTTTATTAAGGCTTGTACAGGTTTGTCTTTTCCTGTCAGTGTTTTTTGTTTTTTGAGAGAAATATATTTACCTTAAATGTCTTTCTTGTTCAAGTCTCAAATGGGAGTATCAAATCAGTTTTAGTGTGTATAAACAACTAAAACCAGAAAGCCTCCATTAGCAGGGTCTTGTACAACACCAATACTATCATAAAAATGTTGGCTAGGGCAAAATACCTATGAAGTAAGCATTTCAAACATAAGAATTAGAAAATGCTGATGTTAAAACAGTAGGTAATAATTTACAAATCTGTTTGTAGCGAGAATGCTTTTTAGTGCTGAAATGAAATGAAGTGGGCATTTCTAGTGTGAAGTCAAATAGCGAGAAAAACAAAACAATATAGATGGAGCGTTTCATCCCGCCCTTAATTTGCTCACTTTGTTATTATAGAATAAGCTAGACACATATAAATCACTGTTGACTCTGACCTTAAAGGGTCAGTGCAGGTTATACACATGGACCCAACCGCTCTAAACAGCAAGCAACCCTAACTTCTTAGCTGAAATGGATGCTCATATAAAACATCACTTTAAGACCACACGAATCTGAAAGTTGTACCCTCTACGTTATGAAATGGTAATTTCTGTAGATGTCAGACTACTAACAGATCAGAGAGTAATACCCCTTGAGCACGCTACAAACTGAAAGTGAAGGAGTACATCACTGTGCAGTAGGCTAACATGGACTACAGATCGTCTGAAGACATTAGAGTAAACAGCTCTTCTACAGAATTACTCAGTCTCAAGGTCAACATGAACAATGACTAGTTACTCTTCCTCTCTGCCATATATGCATTATAAAAGCTTGTTTTTTTTCCTTCTATCCCATTGCAGGCCTGGGAGAACCTGGGTAAAACAGGGAGTGTTAGCCTTAACATTTTGCAGGAGGAGATAGAGAAGATGATGAATATGGTGGAAGAGAATGCTAAATGTCCTGCTGTGCTTATACCTTTGAAAAGTCAGGTGCCGTATCATGGAAAGTGCCCTGGAGATGCAACTGGCATGTGCGCCCTCTCTGCATGCCCCCGGTGCACTTTGGTATTACAGAAAGGGCTGCATATGCTTGTGTGACTCTTTCTGTAATACAGGTAGCGCTGGCGCACATATAGAGCCAGCACTATCCCCAGAGGGTGTTCCCTCTTTTGCATGGGAGCGTGGCCTTATTGAAATGAGGGAATCCATTTGCCTCTGTGCCCACACCTTATTAGATATATGTGGGCACAGAGGTAAAGAAGCTGTCAAGATGCACAATGTCAAGGGGATCTATCTCCCTTTTTGATAAAAGTGCAGGCGGATTGCCACCTGCACAGTGAAACACTGAGCAGCTCCTTAAAAGCCGCTCCATTTTTCACTTGAATGCGCTTCCTTGTGGCAGCGCATGTTTGCAGTTGTCCTGGGGGTAGTGCATTTAACCCCTTCGCTGTGGGGGTTATTCCCCCGCTGTGCTGGGGGGAGAGGGGCACGCACAGCGCCTGCATGCTCATGACGAGCTCAGCTCGTCATGAGCCACGGCGCTCCTGTGCTCATGACGAGTCACAGGTGCATTGGCTCAGCACAGCAGGGGAATTCTCCCCGCACCTGAGCGTTCCACAGGCCATGACGAGCTCAGCTCATCATGAGCACCAAACTTGTTAATGTAATAGGGAGAACTTTCCTTGTTTGAGCCTGGCACACATATTTTAAGGTACACCATGGCACAAACAGAGAAAGTGTGCCCCAGTATGGTAATAGGTCCCCAGGTGTGTAGTTAACTGTTGTTCCTGGTTAGTTGGCTTCAATGATTCTGTTTGCTGGGACAACTACATTTTAAACTTACTGGTGTCATGCACATCTGCTGTCAGTGCATCACTGAAAGACATTTGATTTGATTTTTGTGGTGGTGTTGATGCAGGAGTCATCCCAATTTGTTCCTGCCTAGAAGAGGGCGTAGCATGAACACTTCATTGAGCACATTTGTGGAGAAAAGAAGAGGGTTTGATGACAGTGATTCTTGTATTGGTGATGATAGACTCGTTCTTCTCATTAGCTGTTATCTTTGAAAAGCTTATTTCTTGTGTGCCATTCTCTTAACCTGTCATTGGTGAGCGACTTATGCTAGATGTCTTTGGTCTCTGGAGTCAGCCAATTCCCAGACTTGTCTATCTCGATCAATGGCAGGGACTAATAAATAACCGAGAAGTTGATCACATTTGGCCAGTTAATTAAATGCAGTACAAGTCATCATAACTTACTTCTATGATATCCATATATAGACTAATTGTGAGAAAGGACATAAGTTATACAAAGCTCAAATAAAAGCTGATATTACAAAAATATTTTAACATATTTTTCCTAAGACAAACTGCCTTGATACTAACCATTGATGCCCTAAGTTTGATATAACACTACAACAGCACCCAATGAGGCCTATGTGAAAGAGAAAGAGATAATAAATGTGTGTCTTGTCCCTCAAGGGCCCATGTGACAGATGAGAGGGAAGGGGAGGCTGAAAATAGTGGATTCAATTATTTATACATTTTAACCTTTTACTATGCAGAGTATCTCCAGCCCATAAGAATAATAGGAAGTACATATATTAAAAAGAGAAAATTAGCAAAAATATCTAAGGGACAGGATGTTCCCAATAGTAAGCTTTCAAGAATTGCAGAAATGGTTTATAATTATCCATCAAACACACAGCGACTTCTCAAAACTAAGAACGAGTATGTGGGTTATCAAAGATGAAGGCAGGGAGAACAAAGACTTTAATAATGAATTGTAACCTTTTATTGGAAACAAATCTTTTTCTTGAAAAAAAGACTTAATGACATACAGGTTATGTTTGTTCTTAGAAAATGTTTGAATGTTGCTTGACAAGTCAGTTATTATTGACATTAGAAAAGTTCCATATGTCAGGATAAAAAAACTAACATGTAAATTCATTATCGATTGGGAACTCTATTTTTGTTCTTTATGCCAATATGTGACTCATCGCTAATGGTCCTTAAATGATTGTTCCTATTGTCATACATATTTACGGTGAAGAAGGCATTGAGAAAAAAGGCAAAAAGGCTTTCTATCAGATCCAAAAGGTTTCCCAAATGTGGGATGAGCAAATGGCTTTGCAAGAAAGAAAGCATGGGGAACAAAGACAACAAGGTTACCTATCAAACATCCTCCAGTTTAAGAAAATAGTGGATAAGAACATGGAAACAAAAAAGGAGGCAGCCAGGACAAAGAAAAAAAGCCTGCCTGACCTGGAGCCCCATCCTCCCTCCTCCAGAGGCACACATGTGAAGCATTACAGGGAAAGAATCACAGCATTGCAGGCACGAATTACAGACATATAAACCCAAACTGTGCCTTAGTCTATACACTACAGTAAATTACCAGCAGGAATGTACAAACAACCCATGGCTGCTCCCTATCCAATGGGGTAAAAGTTCCCAGTGGTGACCCTACCCACTTTTGCAGCACCTTCTGTGTGTTTTACTTTATACAATTGCACAGTGCTCCCTCTACCTCAAACCAAGATAGGAGGACTGTTCTCCCTTATTCGGAGCTCCCTGGGCAAACCCTCCCTTGTGGTCACTCCAAACCAGTTCTCGGGTAGCTCCCCCTTCCCACTGGGTGTGAAGCCAGACTCACTAAGAAAACAAATTAAGGCAGGCCTAGGCCCACAGCCAAAAACAGCTTACTATCATTTAAAAGCTTTCATCCACGGCCATTACGGGAGAATCTCCCGTACAGCCAGTTCCTCCGCCTAAGAAGGAACTGTAGCTCAATAGGTGACTACAAGAACCAAGCCGAGGATCTATGTGAAAAGCTCACGGTCCGTGAGTACCCCAAAAAGTGATCTACTCCTGTAAAAAATGAGCTCGCAATCAACCAAGAGAAGCTCTACTACAAACACACCCCAAGACACAAGACAACAGAACAACGTGTGTTACTACTTACAGCCCGGTCACCAATCAGGTAAAAAAGATAATCAACAAAAATTGGAAGATTATCACATCAAACACACTGAACTGGCCCAAACCACGCTTTGCAAATAAGAGAAGTCAGAATCTCAAGGACCTGCTGGTACACACCAGACCACCACCTAAGAAAAAGAAAGAACAACCAGGACTATGGAATACCACCCCAATAACAGGACATTACCCCTGTGGCACCTGCACAACCTGTGACACCACAAAACCCACGAAAGAATTGCAGTTACTCCCAAATTTCATATGGAAATTAATACGACACACCAACTGCAATACGAGTCATGTTATTTACATGGTCACCTGTCCGTGCCAGATGAGATACATCGGCATGACCTGCCGAAAAGTAAAACTACGACTAAGTGAGCACCGCAGCAAAGTGAACTGCAAAAGAACTACCACCAAAATGTCTGCCCACTACAAAGAATTAGGCCACACTGTCAATGACCTACAGTGGGTTATCCTCGAAACCTTGGACGCAATAGACAGGAATGCACCTAAAATCCTGTTCGAAAAAGAGCAACGTTGGGTCCACAGATTAAAGACAGATATCAGTGGTCTCAACGACTCTATACCATGGTTATCCCTGAATAAATGATTCAAAATCAGTCCATCTACTAGACACTTCAAGGCTTCTCCACCCATGAAATGAAAAGCCGTAATACAAAACAGTGAAGCATGCATATACTGAGGGCCAAAATCATAAGAGTACCAACAAAAAGTCCTATAGAAACTAATATTCCTTCTCGTCACACCATAATTATAAGCAAGCCAGTAATTCTACTCTTTCCACAAAACAGGTTCACATCGAATCCAATTTATCCATTTAGTCTCTCGAGAATATTCATGAAACTCCTTTTTTAAAATTGTGACATTTACAATGTGACATTTATCATGAATATAATTATGAAAACGACTACGATGGATACATTTTGTTTATTTCCATGAACTAGGTTTTTTTTTAAAGAAAACGAACCAGATTCACGCTAACAATGTGTCCTGGGTGAAGAGTCTCTCAAAACATTCATAAAAAACTCCCTTTTATAATATGACATTTACATTGTGACATTTATCGTGAAAATAATTATAAAAAAACAACTACGACGAACACATTTTGTCTATTTCCATTAAATGAGTTCCCTTAAAAAACGAACCGGATTCACATTCACAATGAGTTCCGGGTGAAGAGTGGCAGAGACAGCACATGCTGCGAGAACGGAGGTGAAGGTCTGAGGTAACAAGCAGAACTACCCGACATTTGAGGACCCAATCGCAAGTATTATTATTATTCTTAACAAAACTAACGATTGACCTCTCTACCTTCCCACAGTACAACCTCCCTCCGTATGCCCTCTCCCTGAAGAAGCAAATCCTACAAAGCGTAGAGGTAGGCTCTAATTTCCACCATCACGGGTCCCGACGCCCCACCTTATGCGCGCAACCCTCAGAACAAAACATAGAGCGTAATCTCCCTATTAAAATTACATGTACAAACAAAACAAGCGACATGCGAATCTGATCATTGTCACACGATCGTAGAGGCACCGCAGTCAGTCTATATGGTCAGAAAATTATAAAAGTATATAAGAGAGACTATTGAACCCATACAGGACCAACACAATAACCACTTAAAGAAAGAGCACATGATCTTCACCTTATCGTGATTAAGCATGTCATCACCCCATTTATCAGTATTCTCAAGGACAATCTCACACGGATACAAATTACAGCTATGGGCACCGCACTACAGTATAGCAAAATCACCTCTTCACTTTGGCATGAGAATGAGCAAGTTGACGCCTGAAATGACCGTGATTCTGCGCTAAGTATTGCCATTTTGTAGTTTCTTGTACAAATCAGAGTTTTTTAAATGAATGTACAATTATACATATTTATGTGTCTCCCCCATTCCCTTTCCTCCTTCGTTTTTGTGTGTACGTGTCTCTTTTCCTTACAGGTACAATGCGACCTTCTACTATCCGAAGAATCAGGTTATAAACTTACCTATTCTTTCACTTTTACTCACTGCACCTTTTACTGGTCCTAAAGAAAGCCTACTGACCTTTTGGCGACTAAGGCTGAAACATGTCAACCTTTTTTCACACTAACGGAGTGCGCCAGATTTCATAATCGAATCTAGAGCTGCAAAAATCATTTTACAATTGTCCGACTCCAGACTCATTAAAGATAATTTTCTGGTTTCTTCGGGCAAATTTTAAGATATCACCACTTCTCACTCACTTTTCCACAATCACTACTGCCTTAACCAAAGGTAAAGCCTCCTGGCGGAGGGTGCACACAAAAGAACTGACCCAAGGATTACGCACTCACGTGTTTAAATAAGCGGGGACACATCATATTCCGCTACGAAAAACCCTAAAAAAACATGTGTATGAGGGTCTTTTATTGGGAGACACCCACCTACCTACCTGCAGACCTTGGTTCAAGCAGGACAAGTGATCCTTTCCCCTATTGATTATGATAGGCCTAGGGGGTGACCAACATCTGCCAGTGACAGGGTAGGCACAATTTGAAGCTCAGGAAGGGGATGGGCACAATCCCTCAAGCCATCCTGCTCAAGGAATAAAAACACCCCTCCACATGCCTACCATTTGTCCACTGTCTGGGAGCAATACATATACAACCACAGGAGAGCCTTTAACAGTCAGGTGACACTGGCAGAAAGGCACATTTGGTTTAGGCCGGAGCATTTCAACTTTCTAAAAGTGAAATTGTCAAAATAGTCATGAAAAACCTGAGTTTACTATTAAGGGGCCGATTCCGACCCCGGTCAGAAATCGGTCTGACTGACACGGATCTGGACCGACCTCCGACCGACTCGTACACGCGCTGTCCCAAAGTACAATGCTATGTATGTCAAATAGAAATGCCTCGTACAGAGTACAATATGGATGACCAACTCATATGGAAAGCAATCCTTCCGTGTGAAACATCCGGGAAAGAGCCCAACGCGACCGACCTGTACGAGAATGATGCTACATAGCCTAGCATCTGTGTGACACAACAGACTCATACGCAATTGATGCCATATAGCCTAGCATCAGTGCGACACACAGACTTGTATGCAAACGATGCTACATAGAATAATGTGAGTTTGACTGACTCCCGCAATTGCAGCTGTAAGTGTCCATCCTGGTCAACTGAACATCTCCGTCATGCTCAACAAATCAAATAGAAACAGAAAGAAAACAGGCATTGTACAGTTAAAAAAAAACAAAGACACACCCACAACTCAACCTACATGAAGGGTCAAACTCCCTACCATGATCCTTTGCAAATTCCACAGATCAGCCAGCAGAGAACACTACCACACTGCACTGAGAGACACACTAACAATTCACCCACCACACAACCTTCACACCACTAGCACCTCTCTAAAAGCACACTCACAAACACCCAGCTTCACCTACACTCACTCACCCTCATTTTCACACTCACACACACATCCATCTCCACCACCACCCATCACTATGCCCCCAAAGAAGAATATAAAGTTCACGGATAGTGAGTTGGAAGTCATGGTAGATGAAAGTAGAGCCACGGTTATTTGGCACATTGGTCCAACAGACCCCTATGTCCCAGAAAACCAAGATGTTGGAGAGGATTGTCAACAAGGTGAATGCACAAGTACCTGCACACAATGGACGATATCAGGAACAGGTACTATGAGACCATGCCTTGAGCCAGCAGACTTGCGGTGGCCCTCCTGCAAAAGCTACGCACTTCAATTCCTGAGAGGAGAAGGTGTAGGCCATCCTTCCACTAGAGGGCATCCATGGATTAACAAGAATACCAGAGCCTGGTGAGTACATAACCAACTAGCCAATATTGTGAGGCAATACACACACACAGACATCACTGTCAAGGGGACAGTGAAACCAATCATTGTTAGCAAAGCCATAGCAATTAAAAGCTAATTATCCTATGATGTGCATGCTAGTCAGATAAACACAATAACTGCAATATCAGAGTAATATGGAACTATGTCATAACATGTACAAACTTACTAACAAAAACAGCAAGGCATTGGCCTCAAAACACCAACAAACACTGTAAGCCATCTTTCCGGGTCACAGGAAGGAAGGTTGGATTTTCTGGGAAGGTGGGTATAGCCATAAGCATGATGGGAGTTGTAGTCAAAGCCAATAGGCCTCATCCCACATGGCCCATCAAGCCCACCGTGAACCATGCTCACCTCACAGGGATTGGGAAAGTACTGACAAGATGGCTGACACTGGGCTCGGCCATGGGGAGCACAAGGCCCTGTTGGGAGTACTGCTCAAACAAACAACATGATACCACTGCCTGACATCCTGAACGTAAACCTTGACTCCCTGCAATGGAAACATGCTTCATGGTTGCCTATCTGGTCTGGGGGGAGGAGGAGGGCTAGCTCTGACTACATCTACCAGCAGGCCCTGCCACACACACACCCCTCCCACCAACTCCAAACAACACACCTGAGACAATGCACTCTGATAGTCAAGTAAAATCACCTACAAAGATACCTCACACTGGGCTCTGTTGTGGGGAGCAGAAGTCCATGATGGGATGTGTGTCCAAAAAGTAATGTACACCAACAACATACCTGCCATGTAAGTGAGAAGCTCACAATTCATGAAAATTGACTACCTTAGCACCAACCCACAGCAAGGCAATGTAACCCAAACACCAGTCTCATCCAGCAGCCATCTTGTCACCGCACATTCACTACCAGGGAAGCTGAATCACAGGAAGGAAGGATGGGCTGTCTGGGAAGGTGGGCGTCGCCAAAGGCATGATGGGAGTTGTAGTCACAGCCAATACTCCTCATCCCACATGGCCCATCAAGCCCACCCTGATCCATGCTCACCTCACATGGATTGGAAAACTACTGACAAGATGGCTGACACTGGGCACTGGTGAAGTGAGCACAAGGCCCTCTGGGAGTTGTCCTCAAACAAACACCTGGACACCACTGGCTGACATCCTGAAAGTTAACTGTGACTCCCTGCAATGTATTCATGCCTCATGGGTGATTACCTGGCCTCTGGGTGAGACGAAGGTCCTGCAATGCCTCCAAATGCTATTATGGCCATCTCTCCACACACCTTCTCACCCAGAATAAATAACACCCTTGGGACCAATCACTCCATGACAGTGAAAGTAAATGCCCTGGCATGATGGCTGACACATGGGCCTGATGTAGGAATTGTCTGCAAGTCACACCTAGGCACTGGCCCTCTCACACACAATGCACACACACAGCCATCACAACTGTATGTTTCCACTCACTGTCTGGGGATGCAGTGTCAGAGGGGTGCTCACTGACCTGGCTGTGAAGGTGCGTGGGAGCTCTGACAATTGTGGAGATACAGACATAGAACATATCAAAACACACCCACAAAGCTACATATACATCATTGACAGGGGACACCTGACAGTGAATTGAATGGCCACAGCAAGATAGCTGACACTATTGCATGGTGTCATTTACACAAGGCGTTATTGTGAGCTGCATTCTACTCCTACATTATGCAGCATTGTCAGCATCCTTGACACAAAACTCCCCTCACTGCCATTGACACTTGCAACACAAGGAGTAACCTGGACTGGGTTGGAGGAGGCATACAACTCACAGAAGCATAATTCAAACACACAAACCTCTGGCCCTCACTGTCATGATCATGGAAAATGAAAAGAGCTGCCTTGGTTAACTCCTCTTTCCATGGAGGACATTGACAAGATAAATGACGTTATTATGTACAAAGCTCAGCAGCAACATCATTTGCTACGGTAACACCATCACATGTGTGCAATGAGATGTAAACTAGGAACACTTACAACAAAATAGTATTTCTTAAGAGATCTCAGACATACCGTACTGTGACCATATCGTATAGACACACCAATGTGAATCAAAAATACATGCACAAATGCCAACACACATGCCCCAAACATGCAACACATTCTAAGAGGAAGTTCATGTATGTCATTGTTAAAGCACAAGTGTTGACCTTGCCTGACCTGTGTCAGGCAAGGGATTGCACTTGAGTAGCAATGGCCATGTACAGACAATGAATCAATACATGAGCTGTTCATGCACAGAGCTCTACGTGTCCATCAAAACGCTTCAGGTTGTCATTACAATTTGCTTAACCAACATGGACCTCTGTCTGTGACAATTGAGGACAATGCAATGTGCATACACTCATCATGAAGTACAGTGGCAACTGTAATGTGTGTGATCCAATGATGTGTGCGGAACCACAACATGCATTGTGTGTCTCATCCACCCACAGGGGCTGCTGGGGACAGTACAGGAACAGAAGAAGAATACCAGTCCCAGACTCTGGTTGAACCTGAGCTCTCCGGTGTGGATGTCTCTCAGTCCTCCTTGGATGACATCGAACGACCTGCCCCTCCTTTGTGGGTCAGCGTGCAGCACCAGCAGCTGTAACATCAGCACTCCCTACCGCCACTCCTGCTACATCTGCAAACACACATATGGCCTCTACCAACATTGACAGACCAAGTCCACATAACACCGACGGCAGAGCTACACAGGGCACTTTGGAGATGACAGAAAACAACACCAGTGCCAACACAGAAGAAGGCCCAGTGTCATCTGTGCCAACAACAGCAGGTCATGCTTGTGTGGGTAGGGGTGGTGGGAAGGTGGGCAGGGTGATGCCATGGCCTGAAGATCGGGCTGCATTGTAAGATAATCCACAGCTGGGACGCATCATAGATGCATACCAGGAATGCACCAGAGACTTTAGCCAGGTAGTGGTCATCTTCAGGGACATTAAACAACTGCAGGCTGCCCATCATGCCGATTGGACTCTCATATGTCCCGGGTAGAGATACACATGTCCCGAATGGAGTCCAAAATGGACAAAATTGTTGAACTCACGGCGGTGCACAGGGACATACTCACATGCCTCCGCCAGATTGCTGACAACATGACCACACCTCCCTGTGTGCCCATTACATCTGTTGCCACAACCTCTGCAACTGCCACAGGGAGGGATGAGGACTCGGGTGGAGAGTCCCTGGTACCACAGCATCCTGCACCTGAGGGTCCCCCTCAAAAGAAGAATAGGGGTCATCCGAAGAAGGACAAGTGAGAGGCAGATGGCCATGCATATCTCCCCAGGAAGTAAATACCTGCTCCTGATATCCTCTATTGTGAGCAAACCATTCACCTTGTTGACTGTCACTGAACTCTCCCATATGTGACGGAGGGTCTAAGTTGGAAAAATGATTCAAATGACTGTGGACTTTACTCAGTAAATTTCATCTAACAATACTACCAATCTCTCTGTGAACTTTGGATTGCGATCACAATGTACAGCACTTTCAATTACGTGTACTATGCTCACACATGCATGTAAATAAATTCATAATCACATAATGCTTGCCTCTGTTGTAAATTAAACTTGGTTTGTGACATAGAGATGATGACCTGCTAAACAAGGACTGTGCAGGAAAAATAACACAGCAATGGAAACACAGTTTTGTGAGTCATGGTGATGTGACACATAGGAGAGATACACACTACTAGGTCAACACAACACAAATTTTACATGGCCATCATACTCATTGTCTCCATTATTGAGAACTGGAAATACACTGAAATGCACATACACAACACTCATTCAGAGTCAGTGCAATCAGGCCACAGGTACAGTATGCAAATGAATGTTGGATGTGTAGATACAGATGAAGCACATCCCAAAGTGGAGCACAGGTTCATTACACATTCACAATATGTGAACTCCACAACATGAATTTGAATTTTAAAATATTTGTAAAGCGCTCTTATACCGAAACCGGTTCCATGGCGCTAGATAGCCGAGAGTCAGTGGGGAACGAGCTAAGCTGCAACAGACCTGGAGAACAGAAGAGTCTTCAATTGCTTACGGAACTCCAGCTAGGAGGGAGACATTCTGAGGGAAAGTGGGAGTGAGTTCCAAAACGATGGGGCCAGCACGGCAAATCTGGCCCCACCAGCCTTCTGTTTCCTGAAACGAGGGACTGACAGAAGGGACAGGTGGGTAGAGCGGAGTTCTCTGGGCGGAACATAAGGGGAGATAGCTTCGCACAGGAAAGTGGGGGCGGTCCCAGCTCTGGCCTGATAGGTAGTACAGCCCAGCTTGAAAAGCGCCCTCTCCCTCACAGGGAGCCAGTGGAGAGACTGAAGCAAGGGGGTCGTGTGATTGGACCTTGAGAGGCCAAAAATCAGGCGAGCCGCCTGATTTTGAATCAGTTGAAGTCGGTGGATGAGGTAAGCCGGAGCACCATTAAGAATAACATTCCCATAGTCAAGGCGCGACAGCACCATGGCCATGAGAATGAGCTTAAGTGCAGCCACAGAAAAGAAACGTGAAACCCTCCGGATGGTCCGGAGGGAGAGGAAACAAGCAGACACCACAGAATTGATCTGAGTGTGGAGGGTAAGCTGTGGGTTAATGAAAATGCCCAAAGTTTTAACTTTAAGAGCTGGGAGGGGGGGGGACCGAGAGAAGGGGGCCAGAAGGAAGGGGACCAAGGGCTGCAACCACCCCCCGTCAAGACCAGCTCGGTCTTGTCCGGATTTAATTTGAGGTGGTTGCAGTTCATCCACCCTTGGATGAAAATCATAACCTTTTGGAAATTAGTGGACGAGGAAGGGGAGGATGAGAGATCAAAAATGAGTTGGAGGTCATCGGCGTAATTGAACACCGAGACCTCCATCTGCTGTAAAGAAATAATGAGGGGTGAGATGTATAAATTAAATAATAAAGGAGATATGGACGA